>NC_079313.1:34465073-35715073 GCF_029931775.1 Euleptes europaea | reverse complement strand
AAGCACAATAAAACAAGGTATGCCTGTACTTCATTTGCCCAATTTTAGCCATGCACCTGTATGTGTTTCCATAAAAGTATTGTGGAGGGGAGGGAGAAGAAAAGAAGGCTAGATTGTGAAATAATACAATGTTACAGACTGTGAAATAGCCTCAAAAGTTTCAAGACAGTTAAACAATTGATGCACCTATGATTTTGTTTTCTGACACTTTTCAGGGGCTGTCTAGCTACATTATTTCCACTTTGTCCTGCTTCTTACATGTCTGAGAGACACACTTACCTTGATAATGTCTATGTCATTGAATGTAATTATCCATTGTACTGCCAGCATATGTTCTGGAAACAACTGTTAGTTTGTTGCCTCACGAAAGGTAGCCAGATGACTGAGAATGAAACTTGACTTTAGGTTAGTGAAACTGTTGTAGAGGGGCTAGCAATAATGATAATAAAAGAGGAAATGGATTTGACAGGGAAAATGAAGAAACGTCTGTCTAAAAAGAGATTCCTGACTATAACAATCAGAATGTATGACTTGGTGGGAAAAAGTGATACTCTCTCTTACCTCCTTTGAATCCCGCACCTCCACTAGACCTCCTGAATTTCTCAGACAGCCGAGTTATAAAAGAAGTGGAGAAAGCCACTGTCAAGGGAAAAATGAACAAAAACAGTAGCAGTAGCTTATCTGTGGCTTACAAAAATATGTAAAAATAAAATGCTTTTTAATTGCAAATGAAAAATAGTGCAATAATAAAAAACACAAACTCAAATTTCTGAAGAATAAAACAATCTCTTGTCCTTTCTTGCAGATTTACAGCTGTTGAAAATATTTTTTCTTTTAATTACTAATGCTTAAATAATACTCATATGAAACATAACACACTCAATGATTCTTACAGTAACATGATTATAGCTTTCCTCCTTGGATGCCAGATTTGTTACCTTTGGGAATTAATGGAATGACTGGTTTATCATCTCTTAAGTTAGAGATAAAGCACACCATCACAAATTGTGCTTCAAAACTTTTAAAACTACTTTGAAGTTTTTGAGGGTTGCAAATGGCTTAAGCCAGTCATGTGTCTGTGGTTGCGCATGCACACTCTTTCATACCCAAATGTCCAAACACCAAATCCCCTACTCAGTACCTCCAGTCTTTGTGGAGTCTTTCTTAGTTCTGTCATTCTCACCTGAGGTTACTTTACTACCAGATGCATCATTTATGACTAAGATGTGCAGCTGAAAAGTACCTATGTCTTGAACACTGGTGACGGTTATTCCATTGCTCACTGTAACAGCTATATAATACTCCACTCCTATTTTGTCAGTCCTTTCAAACCTGTCAAAGCAATCTGTGTTGATACAAAAAATATTAGGGATGAACGTTTGTATATTTCTGGTCTGAGTATGTATCTAAAAAAGAACTTATTGGTATTTTTCTGATGTACCTGGATCATATTAAGGATTTTTCAAAATCCTTCTAAATTGGTCCAGAAAAGTTTCAGAAATATTTGGGAATACATGGAAGTATATGGGGCTGGCATTTTAAGGTTCCTAGGACTGTTTTTCTTCAATTTTACTGTGTATCCTTGTGAGTCTTCTTGCCAATTTTTGGTACTGTCTTTCTAATTCGTTTGGCTTGGAATCTCTGGTTTGCCATAGGTTTTGTTGGGCTTGCCACATTGCTTGATTTGCTAGGATTCTCTGACTCAACAATGGTTGCATGGGTTTCTGCTGAGATTCCCAGGTTTGGTGGTTCTGTTGGGCTTGTTGGTGCAGTTGGCATTGGGAAGCTTTTGGCCAGTAACGGTTCTTGTGTGTTTTGCTGTTGGCTTCTTCGCCCTGGAGGAAGCATGGCATCCCCCCATAGGAAACAATAGAGACAAGTAGGATGGCTGGGTGCACTTTGTTCAGGGGTCCCAAACATTGGACACCTTGATCCAATTGGCTTGAAGCTTAAGGGGTCATTAGTGGACAGCCAGGACTAGGTTCCCTACAATTTTGGTGGTATTTGCTTGAAAAGCAGCCACTTTAGCCCCCTTGAAAGTGTCCCCCATAGGGAATAATGGACTCCCTAAATCTCAGGACTCCCAACCCCCTCTCCCAAATCTAAATACCAAAATGGTGTTGGGGGACCTGAATAACCCAGAATACTGGTATTTCTGCCCTTCCCAAAATCAGAATTTAAAAATACTTATTTTTTCAGGTGCATATCCCTAAAAGAGATACAGAATTCCTTGCTTCTTGCCACTAAATCACACCTGTTGAGATGGAGTGCATATTACAAGCAGATTGAAGGAAAGAAGAGATAGAGATTTTTACCTTTTGGAGTTATACCACCTCCCTACTACTTTTGTTGTTAAGCAAACGTTCAAGCAACAGAACATACCAAAATATGTCTCAGGTTTGCCATAAAAGTCTCCTTGCTTGCAAGCCTAATCTCCTTCCTAGGCAGCTGCATAGCCAAGGACATCAGAATGGGAGTCTAGTGTGTGCATTAATATCTAGTCCTATTTGAAAGTTGGAATTGCCAGTATTCACACTGGCCTTTTCCTGCTTTAAATCCATTATCTGGACCTGTCCCCTAATAAGGCCCCAATCCTACTATACAATATTCCTATAGGTCAGCAGTCTGTCCTGTGAGGCTTCTGACGATCAGTTGACTCACTACTTTTCCACCTTCTGACCGTACCTCTCCTCCTATGAAGTGACGAATGTGGACAGATCTACATGCTCATGTATCTTGGTAATATTGTTATGCAGAGGCAGTGACTTTTAATATGAAAATTTTCTAAGTGAATTTAAAGTGAATTCAGATTGAACAAAGAAGAGGAGAGCTGGAAGAAATCTTTAATGTAGCCTTTTTATTTCTGGTATTTCATAAATCAGTACAGGCTTTGTGCTGCTTGAGTATCCCGCATATTCTAGATTTACTGCAGAATTCTCTTTTCATCAATGGTGTGCCATTTCTTCATTGTATTTGGGACCTGAATGCCACTCATCTTAGAACAAATTGAAGTGCACAAAAACGCATTGTTCTTTGTACCAGAGTGTCTGCTTTATAGTGGTTACTTTAAATTGTGAATCTCTTAAACCATGTCTCACAAGAAAAGTGGTGCCTTTATTATTTAAGCATAATTTCCTTGGTTACTTGCACTATAACCTAAAATATATCCTATTTCCAGGTTTTCCTGAACAACATATATGACTCAGAGAATCTGTGTACTATTTCTTCATTAGTTGAGAATGAACGCTTTAGTCCATCTTTCCTGCAAAAGAGACCACAGTGCTTTGCTGTTATGTCAGCTTGGCCTGTCTACTGGTCAGGCCTCACTTTAAGTGCAAGACTAATGGCTTTCTACTCTCCAAAGAACAATGATCTGTCACAGTGCTACTTATCAGTACTACACAAAATCAACTTTTAAACACATCATAATGCTATTTGAGCATGTTATTACTGTTGTGTCTGTGGGAATATTTTCAAGCAACTGCACGCTGTGTGTTGAAAAACCTGGACAGTTTCTTATTTTCAAATCTGAATAACACCTGTAATTAAGGGAGAAAACTGAGCCCTGCAAGCTAGGTAGGGCTTCCATTTATTGATCTGTGTAAACCCGGCTTACGCTGTCAGGGGAGAAACAGTCAACTGCTGAGCTGCTTTGTCACTGACATAAGCTGAGAGGATTCCCCCCCCCCATACTGTTTATACACTAGTCTATAGACCTGCTGGCTGGTTGAATTTTAAAGAGTGCGGAGGTTTAAAGACTTGTCCCCTGAGGGATGATCCTGCCAGTTGGGAAGCGAGCTGAGGCTGTGTTTTGCAGAAGGTGTGTGTGTGTGTGTGTGTGTGTGTGTGTGTGTGTGAGCATGTGTGCAGGCTGATTGAGGGTAGGGGGAGGGATGGGAGGCTGCAGTGGGAAAGTCTGGTAGTTCTGCCTCTTACAGTGTTGCAGAGGGGACCGATGCATTTATCTATTGCAGTGCAAACAGTCATACTGCTTTCTTTTTTTGGTGCTCATTTTTTAATGAGGAGCAAAAATATAGCAGGAATGCTGTAACTTCCTGATGAAACCAGTCCCTGGTGATGCAGTTTTTCTTCACTTTCTAATAAATAGTTAAGTTTAAGACATGCATTAGTTTCAGGTGTTATGTGAACAGCAGATTGTATTACTATTGCGATAGCTAGTTTTTAAAAATACTCTTTCATTACCCTTCTAGAAATAAAAAATGCAGATTTCACTAGGATAGTGTAAATGATTTTAGTAATTTTAAAAATTTGTGTGTGTGTAGGAGATCTGTATTTATTATACTTGTATTTAGTTGCATTTATTTATATGTTAACACCTGTACTGGTCTCTGATTGTCACGCATAAAAGTGGAAGAGTTTCTTCTGAAAACTTGAGCTCAAATAGAAAAGCCTGGTGCAGATGCTGTGCTGGTTCCTTGCAAACCATGGTTTACAAATGGAAAGCCAGACTTGGCAATGTTCTTTCAGTCCCATGTTTTCTCCCCTTTCTGGATTGACACCCCTATGGTGTTGCATGTGCACAATGCAAACTGTTATTTTCTTGTAAATCAGAGATTGAAGCCATGGTTTGAAAAATGATTTGCAAGCTGTGGTGATGAGGGGGAATCCAGTTTGCCTTGGTGCAGATGTAATGTGAAAGCACATGTAAATTAAGAAAGGAAGGAAGAGGACAAATTGCTTGAGAGAGGGGGGAAAGCACATGTTCTGGAGTCCATGTTCTGGTGTGTAAAGCATAATTTGCAGACATTTGTCATTATATATGCACTGGGCCAAGGAACGTGGATTTTTCATAACCTTAAGTGCGAAATTCTTTTCCAGGCTCAGCAAATTACATTGCATGCTATAACTGCCATGTAAACTGTATGTTGCTCTGAAATGGGCTTTCGAATTTCTACTACATGCTTCAACATGGTAATCTACTGGGATACAACATACATTTGAAATAGTTGCAAAGGTTATGTTTACTAAAGGATGGGGTGTGGGGAGGAGTAAACCCTAGGGCAGAATCCCATGGCAGCCATGGCAGTATAGAAATCTCAACTTTGAGCACATGGAGTATCTTTCTATGCAGTGTTTCCTGTTTACAATCCTGTAAATGGTTCCATGTGTACAGCAGAGTTCTATGTGTGGTTCTGTGCCTAATATTGAAATGAACAGGGAAAACACTTGTTGTGTGGAAAGTAGCTGTTGCACAGGGCATGTAAGGCAGTTAGTGCATTGTGATCAGACGTTCATTTATGGGAAGTGTGGTTTTGGTCTTGTCTATTTGTAAGTGTTGAGCAGATCTCCTTGAGAATTGAGGATGGTGAGCACAATATGTTTTTGGTGGTGATGATTTCCACCCATATTCCATCACCTGTTAAGAGCAATGTTGCTTCGGTGTATACTTTTGGCTCTCCTGTAATACACTTTCCATAGCTTGTTCAGCCTTATCCATGATAACTCTGGATCTATGATGCCCAAAATAAGAGTTGCTTCCCCTTTCACCGATGAAGCTTAACCCATAGACCCCATCCCTACCCAACTGCAGAGAAGGCTACGAATATTAGGGTTGCTGGGCTGTCACCTTGCACCCCTTGAAGTCAGGGCAAGGGGTGGAAATGATGTTGCAGATGTAAAAACTCAGATGTAGCATCAGCATGAGTTGTTTTGAAATTCCAGAGTGTCTTCTAACCTGCTGACATAACATCAGGGTTTTCACCTGGAAGTGATGTTAACACATCACAGGATGTCATTTCCACCCCCCACCTTTGTCACAATGGTCCAGATGCAAAGGTGGGGGGGGGGAAAGAGGGCAGGACCTCTGAAGGATGCCCACCGAAAGAGGGCAGCTGGTAAGCCTAGTACCATGCCTATTTGTGTTCATTCCTTTTTATTGATTCCTCTCCTTTTACTTATATCCATTTAAAAAATTTATTTTCTTCCTTTCTGGTCCACCTTTTTCAATGTGTCTGAAGGGGGATAACAAAATATAGTTTTAGGTGGTTAGCCATGGTGGTCTACAGTAGAATAAGAAGATTTGGTCTAGTAGCACCTTAAAGACCAACATGATATCCAGGCTATAAGTTTTTGTGAGTCAAAGTCAGATCTGACAAAAGCAGCTTTGACTCCTGAAAGCTTATAACGGGGAAATCTTGCTTGTCTTTAATGGGCAACTGAACTCAAAACTTGCTCTACAAGTTAGGGAGGGGCTCTGGCTCAGTGCTAGAGCATCTTCTTGGCATGCAGAAGGTCCCAGGTTCAATCCCCGGCGTCTCCAGTTAAAGGGACTAAGCGAGTAGGTGGTGGGAAACACCTCAGCCTGAGACCCTGGAGAGCCGCTGCCAGTATGAGTAGACAATACTGACTTGGATGGACCGAGGGTCTGATTCAGTATAAGGCAGCTTCATGTGTACAAAATATAAGAAGCAATTCTTTCAGATAACACAAGACATCCCGTAAATGCAGAAGGACTAGGATAGCAGAAGTTAAGAAACAATGCAAACAGAAAATTGTCTAAGGCATGACATGCCAGAAATATTTTATTCTGTCAAAATTAAGATAGTAAGCTTACTCAGGAAAGCACCTGTCTTGTTTGTTATGTAACTGTAAATGGCTATATTACCAACATTCTAGCGTCCTGTGCAAAAGTCATATTCTGAAGTAAAGGACAGTTGGCAAACATATTGTTATAACACAAGTATTGAAAAAAATTGTTATTGTTGCTATTCCTTTTTTTCCTCTGCACCCTGTAGTTTTCAAAATTAGTGTAGGATATTTTTACATTAACACATTTTATTTGACACTAATAAAATAAGCAGCATCCTAAATAGAAAAGAGAGAACCAACTTCACAATTACTGTCAAATTATATTTATTTTCTTTCTAAGGAACGGTGAAACATGCTTGGAATCTTGTGCTGCTGTCTGAAAGGGTTAACGTGACTATTTCTGTTTTTGTACCCAGTGGAGGGTTCCAGCTTTTGAAAGCATTAGCTTATGAAATGCGTATAGAGTTGTTTAGCTCTCAGTAAATTTCAGTTTGCTGCCAACTTGGTTCCCCTTTCTCTGCTTGCATTTTAATTGAAACAACATTTGTATTTTTGAGCCAGGATCTGTCAGAAGTCCCTGTGGCTAGTCTGTAGTACAAGTAGCAGCAGACACGGCCTACCCATATGGTACGTTGCTTCTTGTAAAATCCATATGGCCTTGTTGAAGGGAATCCCAGCGGGGATGTATAGGGTGTTAATACCCTTCAGGCCAGGCCTTTCCCTCCTGGGGTTTCTATGGCATTGTCTTTGCAATCTGCCAAAGCACAAACTTAATTCCTTTTTAATAATCAATTATTTCAGTCCAGGAACGTGTGCTGTATTTCTATATAGAGGTTTTGCAGCAAAATATTGTTGGATTTTTCATTTTAAAAAGTAAAGCAAAGCAGAAGCCTAATGTAATTTATTATAAGTAACATACTTTTATTTTCCACTTACAGGAAGTACTCCAGAGTATACCTAAATTCTGCTTTCCATTTGATATTGCAAGGTATGTTTTATTTATTTTTTATTTTTAATAAGCAACGTTAATATACATACACACATAGTTAATGTTGCAGACCTCTAAATTTTCATGTAAGTATTCCAATATTAATATCTTTTGGTTAGGACAATTGCTTGTGTTCCTAAACATTTATTTCAAAGGATATCTCATTAATTGTTGTGTCAGGTCACTGTCCCAAACATTAAGAAGAGATTTCCACACTGTAGACATGCACTTATGATGTCATCAGTGTAATGAATTTTTCATGCATGTGGATAATAGAAAAAATATGAATGTTTAGTATATCTATAGTATTAATGTATTATGTATCAGAAGAGACTGATTATAGTGTTCAGAAACTTCAGTTGGTGCAGAACGCTGCAGCCAGGATGTTGACTGGTGTGGGTTGTGGGGACCGTATCACTCCAGTCTTGGCCCATCTACACTGGCTCTTGATTAGTTTCCAGGCACAATTCAAGGTGCTGGTTTTGTCTATAAAGCCCTATATGGCTTGGAACCAGCATACCTGAAAGGCCGCCTACTCCCTTATAAACCTACCAACCACTACAGTAATCTTCTGAGGCCCTGTTTTGGGTCCTCCCCACCACCACCACTACCTTCTGATGTTAGGCAGGTACCAACCTGGGAGATGGCCTTCTTAGTTGTGGTACTGAAACTCTGGAACTTTCTCCCCAGAGAGACTCACCTGTCCCTTTCTGTCATCATCTTCTGCCAGTGGGTGATGACTTTTTTCTTTTGTTTGGCGTTTCTTCAATGATCCCTCCTTATTGCCCTGTTTTTAATTGTTGTTTTTATGTACGTGTATTTTAACATGGTTTTAGTTGTTTGAATGATGTGCTTTGGTTTGGTTTTAATGAGTTTAAAGATGTGTTTTTATTTTGTATGTTTTAAATCTGTTAGTTCCCTAGCTAGTCCTGATGTGGTTAGAAAGGTGGAGTATAAATTCTGTAAATGAATAAATAATTACAGCTATATCCTGCCAACTGGAAATACAATGCATATCCCCAAGAAGATAAAACCTGGTTGCCTTAGAAGGATGGCTTTATAGCCTAGTGTGGTATTTGACATAATTCTCCAGTTAAAATCTTTTAGTACATTTTCCTTAGACAGAGAACCATAGACACTTAAGCAGCTGAGGGCACATCCCACTGTTTTCCAACCTCTGTTGTTTGTTTGGTGGTATTAAAAAAAGCTCAACTGAGAACTTCTGCATGCTCTCTGCCAAAGGATGTAGTGACAGCCAAAGGCATACATGGCTTTAAAAGGGGATTGGACAGATGGATAATAGGTCTGTCACTGGCTACAATAACTAAAGGGAACCTCCACATTCAGAGACAGTAAACCTTTGAATACCAGCGCCGGAAGTCAACATCAAAGGACGGCCTTGGCTTCTATGCCCTGTTGTTGGACCTCTAGAGGAACTGGTTAGACAATGTGTGAGGCAGGATGCTGGACTAGATGGACCACTGGTCTGATCCAGCAAGGCAGTTCTTATGTTAATTTGTGCCACTACTGCTTATTTCAGTGGTGATGATTGTGTAGAAGACACATGCATTCTAGAATATGTAAATACAGATATGTTTGGAGGGGTAACCTTAAAGAATATTGTGCAGCTTCATAATTTTATTATACCTGTATTGTTTGTTTCTTATATTTACAGTTGTGTGTTGTGTGTGTTAAGTGCCGTCAAGTCGCTTCCGACTCATGGCGACCCTATGAATGAAAGTCCTCCAAAATGTCCTATCTTTGACAGCCTTGCTCAGATCTTGCAAATTGAAGGCTGTGGCTTCCTTTATTGAGTCAATCCATCTCTTGTTGGGTCTTCCTCTTTTCCTGCTGCCCTCAACTTTTCCTAGCATGACTGTCTTTTCCAGTGACTCTTGTCGTTTCATGACGTGGCCATATTTACAGTTACGGTGACAATTTCTAATCTAAAATTAAATTGATTTAAAACCATAAACATTTTAATTGGTTAATTTGGTGCATCTGATTATTTGCACAGCAAACGTTATAGAAAATTCCCACTGATGGTTAATGCAAATACTTTTAATAGCAGCAAGTCTCAGTTACAATTTTAGTAGAGGCATTCTGTTTTATGTGAGAGAGTAAGGGGGAATGCTTCTTCTTAGATGCTGTCCTGCTCATTTTGAGCATGCTTGTATAATGTAAAAACAAAAATAGCATTTTCCCCTCAGAGCTTTGCTTTTATTCATATGGAAATTTATGCAGATTTAGTCTAATTAATTGCTTAATAAAATGAATCTATGATGGTTAGTTAAATAAGATTTCTTTAATTAGGGAACAGCTCTAACGTACAGTACCTTTCAACAGACAGAGAGCTTTACAATGATTTAGTCTTATTTCATGGTAC
The DNA here is from genome assembly GCF_029931775.1 of Euleptes europaea. Taxonomy (NCBI): domain Eukaryota; kingdom Metazoa; phylum Chordata; class Lepidosauria; order Squamata; family Sphaerodactylidae; genus Euleptes; species Euleptes europaea. The sequence goes on along the minus strand of NC_079313.1, from coordinate 35,705,150 downwards.
ATCAGCAGGAGGGATAACTAAAATTATGTGATCTGCTATGATTTATCCTCAAAACTCTGTGATGGTAGGTTAGGATCAGATAATGGTATAATTCATATATAATAAGAATAGTTTTTAACAGAGTAAGCCTGGTGAATGCTCAGACTCCCATGTTTCTTTTTCTTCCTCCTGCCAACTCCTGGCTGGAAAATTAAATGCTTGTACTTTAATGGCTATAGCTAGTCATTTAATCTAATAATAAATTATGATTTATTGTCCAAACCAGGTTGAAGTAATGGTTTGAAAACCTGATTTTGAGAGCACAGGGCAATCTATAGTTTGTGATTCAGATGAAACAACCAACCATGTTTTGCCACAAAAGTGTTTCTTGCGGGGTGGGAGTGCACAACCTGAATTTGTTTGTAACAAGCCATGTGTGTGTTTGTGCACGCATGACTTGTGCTAGTGTCTGTCCCAAATCCACCTACAGATTTTATTTACCAAAGAGAAATTTGAAATTGGGTCTCCAAACCAACTGTTCATCTGCGTGGCTTCTATTCAGTCCCACATGGGGACTGCGCAGGCGCAGGCCAGCCACGGATAAGATTTGTTATCTTCTAGCAAAATCTAAAAGAGAGTGCTCCCCCTCCCCTTGGGGCATGCAATCTCCCCGCCCACGGTCACATGACCCAAGGGGGAGGGAGCACTCTTCCCTCCAGTTCTCTTTCTGCCGCCATGGAGAGAGAACGTGTCAGCACCTTCCTCTAGCCATGGAGCCCAAAAAAGCTCCGCTTTTCAAGAAATGTAGCATGTGTGGTACTAAGATGGCAAAGAATGATTCCCAGACTGAATGCCTCCTTTGTCTGGGGGAAGGCCACATTCCGGCAACTTGTAAAAGTTGCTCCAAATTCACCAACAAGGCCTTGAGCATTCGGTCGACTCGATTACTTTCTCATCTTTACAAAGAGTCGCTTCGCCCACGAGGTCGTTCTGCTGAACCGGGTACTTCAACCGGTAAGTCCCAACTTGATGTGGGACCCACTACAAAAAAGTCCAAAAAAGTTGGCCCTTCTAAGAAGCCTTCCTCCTTCGTTATTTGGCCAGCAAAGTTTATTGCTCCGGTTTCGCAAGATGGCCACAGCTCATCGCACCATGCTTCCCGCTCCAAATCGCCTCGGCGTCGATCACCTTTGAGGTCGCCGAAGTCTCTTCGATGCCGATCGCCTTTGGCATCCCCTCTATGCCGATCCCAAGCCAAGTCGCCTCGCTCGCCTCGACCGTCTGAGTCGCGAGCTCCCGATGAAGCTGCACAGCAGCCCATTACCATCGAGGATTCGCCTCCTCATTCCCTGGCTACCCCCTTGGTTCCGTGTCCGAGCAGGACCCAGGAAGACTCGGCTGAGTTCAAACAGCACCTCCTTCACCTCTATAAAGATGTGCCGCCGGTGCTTAACAAGTCCTCATGGCCTGATGATAAACGGCCTCGGGCAGAACCTACAGAGCTCCAGGTCGGTGCCAATCAACCACCACCTCCTGTGAGTGCTCATCAAGACTCCCAACGTTCGGTTGAAAGGAACCAAGCAGGGTCTCCGAAGGGTTCGTCCCATTTCGAGCCCCGCCAACGGCCTCGGCGTGGATCGACTTCTCAGCACCAGTCTCAATCCCCAGCTTCGTCCTGATCCACTCGGCGTCGGTCGAACTTGCGCCGTCGCCGATCTGCCCGTTGGAGTCGATCTTCTCGACGTCTATCTTCTCAACGTCGAGCCGATCGTCGGAGTTGATTTGCTTCCTGCAGACGCCGGTCATCTTCTCGTCAGAGTCGATCCCGTCGTTGGAGTCGATCCCGTCGTTGGAGCCGTTCGTCCCGTCTGAGCCGTTCGTCCCGTCGGAGCCGTCAGAGCCAATCCAGTCGTCGGCGCCGATCCATTTCTCGCCGCTCCCACTCTCATTGGTCTTCATCTAGACAGTCTTCTTCCGGTCATAGCCATTCATCCCGCTCACGTACCCCAGCCGTTCAACAACACCAGTCATCATCTAAACAGCCAGTTACTGGATATTGCCGTTCACTTCATCCACTTGGTACAGATGTTCAACCTCGCCATTCTTCATCCAAACAGCCAAACACCGGACATAGCCGTTCACTTGGTTCACGCAGTCCGATCAGTCAGAGGCGCCACTACTTCTCCAGGAGCCGGTCTCCCTCTCGTCGGCGTCGAGAGGTTTCTTGATGCCAATATCCTACTCCTACCGTCTACTCGGGCTCTTCGGTCGACCGTCGTCGACACTCCCGGTCACGCTTGCCTTCTTGAGGCTCTCGTTGGCGTCAACACACACTGTCTCGTCGTCCTGATGATCTTTCCAAGGATTCCGTTCGTCCAAGGCAAGAGTTGCTTCGCAAGCCTCCCCTCTCCAGGTCTCCTATTCCAAGGGAAACTGATCCATCCGAGTATGATGCCTCCTACTCCCCTGATGAGGATGAGGAATCCCGCACTTCAGCACCCTCACCCGAGGACACTGTTGGGGACTCTAAGCCGCTCTGTCCTACGGGAGATGTCTGTTTATATGCGGAGCAGCTCATTCGCATGGTGAAAGCTCTCAAAATTGAGTTTAAGCCGGAGGACTCCGGCCCTATAGATGATATTATGGATATCCTCCATATGTCAGGCTGTTATCTCGGTTTAGATGTTTCCTTTCGTTTCTCTGATGAACCTTCTAGACTTCAAGGACGGCTACACATACCAAAGCCTGGGAACGCCACTCCTGGGAAATAATGCTCTGTTTATGCTTTGTAATCTCCCGCCGTTTCTCTGCCTTATATTTCCAAATAACGGGCAAGACAACCCATAGCTGTCATCTTATCCTCAATGCATTGTATTGCCTATTTGACCAGTAAAGCCATCTGCTTGGAATCTGATTGTCTCTGTGGTGATTTCTGGTTCGATGGGTCAAGAGCTCACACCATAACCCTGATGTAGGCCCCGTGGCCCTTCCTATGATAAAGAGCATTCTGGAAGTGATCCGTAACAATTGGACTAAGCCTGCTTTGGTCCCCTCTTCCACCAAACGAGTAGAGAATCTTTACAAGATTCGCAGGGAAGGTGGAGAATTTCTTTCCCAGCATCCCCCTCCTAATTCCGTAATAGTGGAGGCTTGCCTGGTAAATATAGGTCTGGAACACACTCCTCCCCGCAGGATAAGGAAGGCTGTAAACTAGATATCCTTGCCAGAAAAATTTAAACTTCCACTGTGGTGGGTCTCCGCATTTCTAATTTCCTTGCCATCATGGCCAGGTATCAATACTCCCTCTGGGATTGTATATCCCCTCAAATCTCCATCCTTCCCGACGATCATTGACCCTCGGCAGTAGCCATTCAGTCCGAAGGCAAGTCCCTCGCAAGGCAACAGCTTACAGCTGCACGCCATGTGGCAGATTCCTCTAGTAAAGCCATTGCCTCTGCCATTGTCATTTGCCGGCATGCCTGGCTGCGCCAGTCTGCTCTCCCCTGTGATACTCGAGCCCGTATTGAGGACCTTCCTTTTGAAGGGACATCCTTGTTCAGCGACCAAACTGATACTTTCCTGGTTCTCCTGAAAAATAACAAAATAAATGCCAAATCCTTAGGGATTGCTCCTCAAGCCCCTGATTTTAAGCGGCATTATTTTGGCCATCAAGCCAACCAATCTTCCCGCCCATATTGTCTCCAGGGTTCCTTCCAACAACCCTCCTTCCACCCGTCCTTTCCCTGCCCGCAGCAGGACAGGAAGTTCCCACCCAAACCCAGGTTCCGTAAAGGCCCCAGAGGGTCTCCCGGCCATTTCAACAAACCGAAGCAGGCATGACTAGACGTGTTTGCTTGCTTTCTTGATCGTCTGTCGCCTTCCTACCACTCATGGTCTGCTATTACCACTGATGTTTGGGTTCTCAAAATCATAAATGTTGGTTACTTCATAGAATTTGATATGCTACCTCCATACAGACCCACGGGCCGCTCCCTTTCGCCGGCCCCAGACCTACACGTACAAGAGGTTACCACTCTCCTGTCTAAGGGAGCCATTTCAGAGGTTGCACCTTTGGAACAGAATCACGGGTTTTACTCCCGCTTTTTTCTTGTGGATAAAAAAGGGGGGGAAGCTCCCTATCCTGGATCTCCAGGATCTTAATGCCTTTATTAGGGCCAGGAAGTTCCATATGCTCACACTCCCAGAAGTGCTTCCCCTCCTGGATAAACATATGTGGTTCATGGTGTTAGATCTCCACGACGCTTATTTCCACATCGCAATTCATACTGAGTGTCGCCAATACCTAAGGTTTAAATGCAGTGGAAAATGTTACCAGTACAATGTGTTGCCCTTCGGGTTGTCCACAGCCCCCAGGACATTTACGAAGTGCCTTGCAGTGGTGGTAGCCCACCTTGCTCTGAAGGGTTGCGTAATATTTCCCTACCTTGATGATTGGTTGGTAGTGGGTCCTTCACAATCGGAATTGGCCACACAGGTGGACTTAATCCTCTCAGTCCTTAACAATCTGGGTCTTTTGGTTAATTTTTCTGAGTCTAAGCTTGTACCTGCGCAAATACAAACCTTCATTGGGGCACAGTTGGATGCTGTCCAAGCCAGAGCCTTCCTCCCTGTACAGAGGGCTCACGCCATCCAAAAAATGGTGGCTAAATTCACAAAAAAACGGTTTCAAACAGCCCATCATATACAGAAATTGTTAGGCCTCATGGCCTCTACTACGGCCGTGTGGAGTTTGTGAGGCTCCGTATGTGCCCGTTCCAAAACTGGTTCCTCTGGATGTTCAGGCTCAATGTTGATCCCCAATACAAACGCCTTTCCATCCCTAGATATGTTATTTTTTCCTTGCAATGGTGGGCACACGATGCCAACATCCTCTCAGGTGTCCCCTTTCATCGCCTTTCTCCTCAGAGGTACCTGTTCACAGACGTTTCCCTGTCAGGCTGGGGAGCTCATTGTGGTGACCTTACGTCCTGGGGTACTTGGTCTTCCCTAGAATCCCAGTTGCACATCAATTTGTTGGAGCTGCGTGCTATCCATCTTGCTCTGTCTTCATTCACAGGGCCCCTGGACGGACAGCACATTCAGATCGCCACAGACAGCTCCACCGCCCAGTTCTATATAAAAAAGCAGGGTGGCACAGGGTCCGTTTCGCTCTCCAAGGAAGCCAGCGACATCTGGGAATGGGCCATAGCTCACCGCGGTACTCTCGTAGCGATTCACATTGTGGGCAAGAGCAATACACTAGCAGACGCTCTAAGTCGCCTTCCCAATCAAGCACATGAGCTCACCCTGAACAGCGATTGCCTCCACCAAATATTCCGCCATTGGGGTTATCCGCAAATAGACCTTTTTGCCACACACCTCAACTCAGTGTGTCCCAGGTTCTATTCAAGGGCGGGAGCCAGCCCTGGCTCAATGGGAGATGCCTTTCAGGCAGTTTGGAACGGGGCTCTGTTTTATCTCTTCCCCCATTCCCTCTACTTCACAAGGCCCTAGCCAAGGTGGACCACGACAAGACAGATGCCATCATTGTCACTCCGTTTTGGCCCAGGAGGTCGTGGTTCGCAGTGCTCATGTCACTTGCACAAGGGAATTACATTCTTCTTCCGAGGAATCCCTCCCACTCCCCCCCCCGGACCTGCAGCTTGTGGCCTGGAGGGTGCTACCCTGAGGCAGTGGTCCGACAGGGTAGCTAAGGTTCTGCTGCATTCATTAAAGTCTTCCACATGGCGGTCCTACAACGCTAAATGGAGACGTTTTTCTGATTGGGTTAAGGTTAAAAATATTTCACCAATCAATTGCCCACTGTCTGTTGTGTTTGATTACCTTCTATCCCTCAAAGATGATGGCTTATCTAATTCTTCCATTAAAGTTTATTTAGCCGCAATATCGGCTTTTCATCCGGATATTGACTCCTTCTCAGTTTTTTCTCATCCCCTTTCCAAAAGGTTTTTGAAGGGTCTCAATAACTTGTACCCTCCTGTCACTCCACCAGTTCCCCAGTGGAGTCTCTCCTTAGTCCTTTCACAACTCATGAGACCTCCGTTTGAGCCATTAGCTACTTGCGAATTGGCCTTACTATCGTTCAAAGCAGCCTTTTTAGTCACCATTACCTCGGCAAGGAGGGTGAGCGACATGTCAGCACTGTCACATTCCCCTCCTTATACTAAGTTCCACTCGGATAGGGTAGTATTGAAGCCTAAGATTTCCTTTTTACCTAAGGTTGTTTCAGCCTTCCACCTTACACAGGACATTGTCCTTCCCGTTTTTTCCCCCTCACCCATCCTCTGATGCTGATAGAGCATTACATTCCCTCGATGTCCGCAGAGCCTTTCTTTTTTACATTAAAAGGTCTCAGAACTTCCGTAAAGATGACAACCTTTTGTTTGCTTCGGCGGACACCACAAGGGTTGTCGTGCTTCTCCTCAGACCCTCTCGAGGTAGATCACATCAACCATCAAAATGGCATATGAGTTTGCTCACCAGGAGTGCCCTCCTATGATCAAAGCGCATTCTACCAGAGTATATGCAGCTTCTATCGCCTTTTCCTCTAAGATAGATCTCCGGGACATCTGTAAGGCTGCTACCTGGTCCACGCCCTCTACATTTATGAAACACTACGCTGTGGATGTGGACTCAGCAAGAGATGCAGCCGTGGGACATGCCGTACTGCAGTCTTTATTTAGGTGACTGTCCCACACCCACAGTCCTGGTAAGCGAGCTTGCTACTCTCCCAAAGTGGGACTGCATAGAAGCCATGCAGATGAAAAACAGAGTTTCACTTACCTGTAACTGTTGGTCATCTGGTGGATCTTCTATGCAGGCACATATCCCTCCCTCCTTCCCCGCTGTGGGACCTCTCCGCTAGACCAGTGGTTGGTTCCGTGGCGGCAGGTTGGAGAACTGGAGGGAAGAGTGCTCCCTCCCTCTTGGGTCATGTGACCGTGGGTGGGGAGATTGCATGCCCCAAGGGGAGGGGGAGCACTCTCTTTTAGATTTTGCTAGACGCTGACAAATCTTATCCGTGGCTGGCCTACGCCTGCGCAGTCCCAATGTGTGCCTGCATAGAAGATCCACCAGATGAACAACAGTTACAGGTAAGTGAAACTCTGTTTTTCCAGGGGTCCTCAACCTTTTTGAGTATGTAGGCACTTACGGAATTCTGACACAAGGTGGTGGGGGCAACCACAAAATGTCAGGGAATGAAGTTTATAGTAACTCATCCACATCTCAAGCAGAAACTCTGCTTCACAGGCTGTTTTAAATGAATGTATAGTTTAAAAATATTACCTTGCTTACATACAGCTTGTCTTTGGTCATGCAGAGGACATGCTTCTGCTGTGGTAGCAGCTACTGCCAAAGCAATGCTTTAAAGAAAATCTGTACAGCCAATCTGATCTCCATTGGCCAATTAGAAGCCATGCTGGAGAAAACCCCACCTGGCCCTGCCCACTTTCAAGAAACACTTGATAGATACCAGGAAAGGTGGTAGCAGGGGTTATGGCACCCATGGGCACCATGTTGGTGATCCTTGCACTATTCTGTTAACTGCAGCATATCATTCTACTTCACATATGGTGAACCTAAATTAATTTTAGATAGATTCATATGACTAACTTTTCCAGCATGTTGGTCGTTTCCATTAACTCACATTGGACTTTTGTACATGATAATCATTTTGTTAATAGTTCCATATGTACTCAGATTGCTGGCTTATTTTTGCTAGGAAATCTTTGTTCTTGGGAGGCTCAAAAATGCAGATTGCTTTGTGTCTTGAATGTACTGGATGAGTACAAACTTAAAGCCTTGTTACCTTTAAGACTAACAGGTTTCTTAAGGCATGTTTCATTTATTGTGGAATAAGACTGCAGCTCCCTCCATCAAATACATGAAACATGAACTTTACCCCTTTCCTCGCTCCCACTGCAGCCCACCAAGCCCACCAAAATGTTGGTCTTGGGAGTCAGTGGAACCTTAGTAACAGCTTAGGGTTAAAGTAGAAATAGAGTGCTGCCAGAGAGTGGGAATGGGCCGAAACCATCACACTTTTTCTCAAAGACAGAAATGCCCATAAGTCTTGAGCACTGCACGGCTGGATACTAGCCAGCATTTGCTGAGCTGAAAAATTACATTACGAGCACCTGATGAAGTGGACCACACTGTGGTTTTCTACTACATGACCAAGCCTGGGGAATCCTTGGGCTCCTGCACCCCTGCAGCAGGCTGGTGTTTTTCTGATTTGAGAGCAGATGAAATTTAACGTCATGTCCAGGCATCTGGGTTTGTGTCTTTCTTTGATAACCAAAATACTAAACTGTGATTTATTCTTGGTTTGGAATCCTGGTTTGTAGAGAAAAACACTAACCATATTTTGGCTTAGACATTGCAGCAGACTTTGGCTTGCCTTGAAAGTGGAAGTCTTTAATTAGACTGATGAGGGAGGGAGTGTGTGAGACCAAGAACTTTCTAGGCACGATCACCAGCAGCAATCCATGGTTTGCAGTTAAATCTAAAATATGGCTTTGGAGTTTATCTGAGACTGAACTAGCTTAACTTGTCTTAAGATGCTAACACATCGACAGAAAATCTTGATGTATATGTTGTGCAACTTGATAATATGTACATTTATTCTGAAATTATTCAGTTTCAGTGGTTGTTGCTCACAAATAAGTGTTCATAGGATATAACCCTAGGCAGGCATTAAGCAATGTTTTCCATAAAGTATTTAAATAATTTTTGTCTCAGCTGCAGAATCTAACCTTAATTGTAAGTCAGTACTGAAGAATACTAGGGGGCAATGAAAGCTTATGCGATTTTCTTGCTGCCATCCAGTGGTTAGAAATTAATTAAATATCAGTAAATGATTATTTGAACTGTTAAATTAAGATAGCCAAGGACACTGCCATGCAGGATTGGTATGAAAATTACCTGAAGCCACAAATTTGAGGAATAGAACCTGTGTATTAACATAAGAACATGTGAGAATAGGCAATATCCAGTTGCTGGTATGCAACTTGCTAATTATCTCCATTTAAAATAATTGGGTTTTTTTGTTTTTGTTTTTATTGCACTTCGCAGGTTTATTTTTGTGGTGCAAAACAATTGCTGTATAATTTTCTATTACAAACCAAGAGAAAGAGTTGGATATCCTAAGTCATACATCATTCATATATAGTGGATTGTGTTAATTGTTAAAACTCAATATCTCAACAGGCAATTTACACAAAGCCCTTTTTAGAGTAGCATTTCCATTGAATAGTAGAAGATACATAAACTGCAATAGGGAGTAGAATTTCAGTTTATAGGTAAAGAGCTTTTGGACTGGATTGTGGCAAATGGAATATGAAGATGATTAAAAGTATAAAGCGCTCTTGATTTTTAGCGTTGTATAAATTTAATGAAGTGAGGTATCCTACATCATTAAATACATATGTTGTATTTTATGAGGAGTTAGTTGAATACTGTAATACAATTCCATCTTTTTAAGACAGCATTTAAAGACAGAAAATTCTGTAATTAAGCCTGTAGCTTTGACCCTTCTTTGCAAACACTGTATTTTTCAGGAATGTTATTCTGTAGCTTTGTCTTGCAAGCATGAAGGAAGGGCCCATATGAGACAAGCTTCGTCTTGCATCTGTGTGCTGGGGGACCATGCACGAGACGAGCTTCCTCTTTTCTTTGGGCACTGGGGGGCACACATGAGATGAGCTTAGTCTTTCCTGTGTGTGCTGGGAGGGGGCTCAGGAGGCAAGCTGCATTCTTGTGCATGTGTGCTGAGAGGCCTGGGCACAAGGTGAGCTTAATCTTACATGCAGGGGTAGAGCTGATGGATATCGCTGCTCCCTCTTCCAAAGACTTAAGTGCTATTAAGTATACAGAACTGTATGGTTGGACGCATGCCACTGTCTAAGAGGGAGAAAAAACTGTACTCACCTCCTCCATGCATTCATCATCTTATTAAGCTCTGTCATGCACACCTCTTAAACAGTAACTAAAGCACTGATTTATTAAGTGACCTTAATTCTTGCCTTCAAATTATGTTGCATTATGCACAGCATAATAAAGCATCAGTGCATGGCTGCTTACACACACCCATAACTTTTATGTATAAACTTTCTGTCATAAGAATGACTCCACATTCCTAACTGATTACACAGCCTCATATAAATCAACAGGAAGATGTTTTCTTGCAAGGGTAAGCAACTTATATTTGATGCTGATAATGTGCAGTTTCATAAGTAAAGAGAGGTAACTCTTAACAGTCTGGCCTCCAACTTTAAATTATGTGGAGATAACGAGTGAAACAGTATAAATACTCCCTATCTAATTCATTGTCTGAAGGGGGTTCCCCATATGTATTTAAAACTGTATTTATTAATATGGTATATTGTTGTGAGCTTGAGAAGTCCTTAATAGTCTGTGCCATCATGGGTGTTTATACACATTCTGCAGTATTTAATGATTTATTATTTCTACTAAAATTATATAGCAGTGCATATTGCAGGCACTGCATATGTTAAAAGAAATAAGGCAAGGAGTATATGCGCAAGCATGTATGTGTGCATTTGCCTTTGGCTCAGACAGGTGGGAGAAGGTTTTGCTGTACAAATTTGAATCTGAAATACAGTAATGTTTTATTTATTTATTTTACAAAATTTATATCTTGCCTGTCTGCCTTCACAAGGGCCACCAAGGCAGCGAAAAAACAATAAAGTCACATATTAAAACCAATTAAAACAATTAAAACCAGAGCTAAAATACATACAAAGATATAAAAACAACAATGAAAACATCGTACACATAATGTAATCGAATTCAGTTTGTGCTTTAGCAGCATAGCTAACAGCCTTTGTTCTGTTCAAAATAATTTCTTTATTCCCTCTCCTTATTTTTTTGCGTAGACTGTCTCCCAGTTCACTCGGGATTCTTTGTCATGATGCAAGGGGTGAATCACCATAGTAAAAATCTGCATTTTAAGTCTAAATAGAGTTTTTTATATATATATTTCTCATCAATCATAGTGTGTAGTTCAGCCCTCCAGGGCACTACAGAGTTGGTGTAGGCCCCAACAGTACATAAACACATCAGACTTTATCAGAATCCTATGCATGTGGGGGGTTTTCCACTCATCTTCCTATAAATGTCAGAAAATATGAGGCCAGAATCCTGTGTATTGGATCTGCTTTTTGCAGGTTGAGTTTTCAAATTGCACATTAGCTATAGGACATTTGAATAGATCAAACTTGGTTTTCCATGCAATGCATTGGAGTTAGGGTTGCCTGCTCTGGCTTAGGAAATATCTGGGGATTTTGGGGGTGGAGCCTGGGGAGGGGGGGACCTCAGGGAAACTGACCTTTGTTTTCTGGAGATCAGCTGTAATTCTGGGGGATCTCCAGAGCCCACCTGGAGGCTGGCAACCCTAATTGCAATACAATTTCAGATATTCTCAATTTCTCATAGCATATGGCTCTCATATGTCTGCCAGGAGTTCAGAACGTTGATGCAGAATTGAGACCATTTCCAAATGCAGAGGAAACTCCAAAATTATTTTGTTTGCTCTAAGATTTTTTTTTTAAGTACCATGGAGACACAGAATTATTGAAGAATTGCCATTTGTGCTTAGATTATGGTTACAGGCTAGATGGAACAGAGAGGTTTTTCCACAACTATTTATAATGTTTCAGCTTCCCTGATTTTATTAGAAAGTCTGAGAAATATTTATTCCTTTTTATATTCTTGAAAAATTATAATGCCACAAGCCTATTACCTGTTTTCTCCCAGGTAATTTAAGTATTAACACAAGTAAATTTTAACAGTAGTTTTATACTTAATTTTTTTAAATATAGTTTGTTTGTTTCTAGGGTGACCCAAGTTGGGCAGCATTTCACCTTTGTACTTACTGACATTGAAAGTAAACAGAGGTTTGGATTTTGCCGGTTAACATCAGGAGGAAAAGTGTGTCTCTGCATTCTAAGGTGAGTAGCCATACAGCATAAATTGGTACTTTTTTCACCTTTGGAACCTCTGTTTCTTTGATAATTGTTGGTTTGTTCTAAAATTACAGTCCCCACGTAACTGAAAATCTTTGAAGATACATACTTGCAATGTTTCTACAGTTATAAACTTTTTTAAAAATAAGGAAAAATATTTAATGAGGTGTTTTACAAATGGTGTGCAGTTTCGCTGGCAGGTTATACAAATGATCTTATAACTTTTTATTTAAAGCAGAAAAATTGACACAGAAGTTGCAAATAAATTGTCCTAAGATAATGAAGTGATGTTCTAGTGCTAATTAGGAGAAAATCTGCTTTGGACTGACCCTAAAGAAAAGAAAGGGAAGTTGCATCGTAACAAAGTATATATTCATATGTGAAAAATGTTCATCTGAACATCATTCATGAGGCCTGTGTGCATTATCCCTTTTCTGTGTACCTGTCATGAATCAAAATGAATGTAACATGAATTTGTATTATAGCACTCTTGTGAAAGACATCCTTCAAACAGTTCAGTGAGGTCAAATAATACAGTAGCAAAAATGTCTTCATAAAATTAACAAATTTTAATTCTTCATATGTTTTATTGCACTAGACCACTTCATCTGAGATTATTAACCAGAATGCTCTGTACTTTTCTTGGTGGCCTTTGAAATTGACATAATTACATTTCGTCTTGTATTTCCTGCATTCTGTGGCCCTGTGACCATGCTGTTTACATTGTTTTTCTTTAAAACTCGGTGTTTCTTTATCTTTCTAGTGAGGCCCCCCCTCCCTGCATCTGGTGGTGGGTCCACAAAAGTTTGTGCTAGAATAAAAACTTTGGGATTGCTTCTGCATGGCAGCACTTAGCCATTGTTCTGACATTGTTGCTGCTAATGCAAAAACATTGACAACAGAATGCCCACATGGGGAGGGGGTTCTCTGTGCTTTCCTCATCCATACTTGCAAGTGCCATTCCTGCCCTGGTGGATGGCTTGGGCAGAGCAATCTGCAAGGAAGGGACTGAATGGCCTCAGGAGGCGGTGTGATCCCTATGCCAGCGTTAGTGCCACTTGTGCTGCTGCTGGGGAACCACACAGCAGCTCCATGCATGGGCATTGGTGCAGCAGCCGCGGCAGCGTTTCCCTGCCGAAAAGGCTCATATTGGTGCCTAAGAGGGTTTTCCTGGGGATGGGGCTGACTTTTGTCAGCTCCCTAAACTTTTTTGCCCTGGGAACACCCCTTTTTGCTGGTGCGAACTTGTACCTGCGTAAAGGGAGGGACAGCCTCATGGAACTGTATGGAGCAGTTTCACGGGGTTTTCAGTAAAATAACATATTTGGCTTCCTGCGCCCAGCAGGAAACTGATCAGGAGGTGGCTGTTAGTCAGCTTTAAAAAAAATCACGATGTGTGTGTAAAGTGTTGTCAAGTCACAGCCAACTTATGGGAACCCAGTAAGGTTTTCAAGGCAAGAGACTAACAGAGGTGGTTTGCCATAGCCTTCCTCTGCATAGCAACCCTGGTATTCCTTGGTGGTCTCCCATCCAAATACTAGCTAGGACCGACTGCTTAGCTTCTGAGATCTGACAAGATCTGGCTAGCCTGGACCATCCAGATTAGGGCACTATATCACTATAGCAAGTACCAATTAAAAAAAATGACAAAAAGCTCTTGGCTGGCAGGGAGTAGTGAGCACAAGCGGTAGGGTTGCCAGTAGGCAATTGCCTGCCAATTAAGGGAGCTGCCTGTCGTCCCTCTATAGTTTCCATAGCATTTTTGGAGGAATGTGCTAGAGTGTCCCCGGCACATCCAGGGTAAATCCGGAAATGACGTTATTGCTCCCATCACCCCCCACCAGCCCCACCACAGTGAAGCTCCCGACAATGGCAAGAGGGGACCTGCCAACCCTAACAGGCGGTGACAATAGTAGAATGGTGCTGATGTGGGCAGGAAGTTTGAAAGTGTGCATTTTTCTGTTCACAGCTCCAAATCTGCTTTGAATGCAATCATTCAGCCAAGATTGTAACAAAGCGGGGGAATGCCAGATGGAGGATGAAATGAGGACGACATTGTGTGGATGCAATAATAAAAAAGTCCACCCTTTTTTTTCTAACAGAGAAAAAAAACTTCTATGACATATTTTCTCTTTTAAAATGAGTGAAATGCTTCTTAAGGCAAGGTTTACCACACTCAAAATATACTAAGTTATAGATGAAGCATTTTATGTAGTTAAATCAGTAAAAGTTTAAATGTGATAGGAATGTATTTCATATACTTAAATTCCCCTCAACATTTCTGTTTCTTTCTGGAAAAAACAGAACCCCCTCCCAGAAATGTTACAACTCTCCTAGTTTGGCTTCCAACCAGAGCAAAATCAGAGTTGTTGAAGCAACTCTAGTCTTTCAGATGTACCTAATTTTTGCTGCAACAAAATATTTTCCTGTACTTTTTGGAGTATTTTGCAACACAGGCAAAGTTTGGCCTGCTGAAGCCCTTCACACATTTTGTACTTGATGTACCCAGTTTTTACTTGATGATTATGGGGCATTTTGGTGTCTCTTCTCATAATGTTCAGTCCTTAACCATATACAAAACTAGAACTACTTTGTTCTAGTATTGAATGACTGCTCAATAGTATCTTTACAATGAAAGGGCAATTGTGAGATGGTGCAGGTATTATACCGGTCTTCTTTAAACTGTGCTCCCTTCATCTGCATCAGCCCATTGGAAAAAGATACCTAGGTTGCTCACAATAAGTGGTTAAAAACGGTGTGTTTGATAATCACACACACACAGTTTGAACCCATTTATTGCGATCTAGATATCTTTTTTCAATATATATATACACACACAGGAGCACAAAAAAACCCTCATACATGAACACATACATGAAGCTGCCTTATACTGAATCAGACCCTTGGTCCATCAAAGTCAGTACTGTCCGGCAGCAGCTCTCCAGGGTCTCAGGTGGAGGTCTTTCACATCACCTACCTGCCTAGTCCCTTTAACTGGAGATGCCGGGGATTGAACCTGGGACCTTCTGCATGCCGAGCAGATGCTCTACCACTGAGCCACGGCCCCTCCTATGAAATACGTATCCCCCCCTTTTGTAATGAAAAAAGGGCTAAGATAGAATATGGTGCAGCAGTTTGCAACTCTCTCGTACTTTGGTATTAGGTGTATTTGCAATTCTGCTTGTAGAAAACTAAGCAATCTATACTTCTAGATTCCATAAATATGACAGTTAATGCAATTGCATTAATTGCTAGCTAAGTTACATGATGCATTTTGCATATATTTCTGTTTTCCCTCAAATTTTTTGTTGTTTCACAACCTCTGGAAATTATACATATCTCTGTTCATGTGCACACATACACACACAAAGCAGAAACATCCTTTTGAGCTGAATGCTCCCACTGAACAAGAATTGTATATTGAAGCGGGGGGGGGGGTTAACAGTGTGGAACTGTAGGAAGTGACTCATTTGCTAGTACGGTTCAACTGTACCAGAATTAGGTGAACACTTAATGGTAAACAGAAGTGCTATAAACAACAAAACACCACAGGCCCAGGTGATTAAAAATGTTATTACAACTGTGGATTTTCACAGTGAATGTTACCTTGTCATCAGTTTGCTCTAAAACAGATATTAAAACATAAACAGCATGACCACAATAAACTGCTTAATTAAAAGCCAAATGAAAGAAACATTTTGCCACTTTAAAGGAGAGCCTGGTTGCCTGTAAAAGCAGCTGAACACAAATGTTTGTGCAACCTGTCTTGCATATGATAAGGAAAGGAGAATATGTTCTCAGAGGCCTGAGGCATGGTAGTCATTCTCAGCAGAGCAAAGGAGTTCTGTGTATTACGCTGGTCTCAGTGCTAGATACCTGGTTCTCTATTTAATAGCAACATGGGGGAAATGGGTAGGTTTCACAAACAGAAGTCTGTATTCTGCTGTGAGTTCTGAAAATTTTAGGCCTCTTATGTTTTTGTAGAATGAGGTAGTAATTTAACCTTCCCTGGAAGTTTTTAAGCAGAGGCTAGATGGCCATCTGTCAGCAATCCTGATTTTATGACCTTAGGCAGATCATGAGAGGGAGGGCATCTTGGCCATCTTCTGTGTGTGGGGGAGGTAGTTGTGAATTTCCTGTGTTGTGCAGGGGGTTGGACTAGGTGACCCTGGTGGTCCCTTCCAACTCTATGATTCTATGTTTATTCCACCTCTCTCTGCAGATTTTCACTTTTCTTCTGATAGTATTCCTGCAGTGAGCTGCAGTTAGAGCAGGGGAGATTGGCAGAAATTGCCAACTCCTGTTTTAAGTGCCTTTAAGTCTTTGGACCTGTACAGTTCCAGTTAGGGGTGTGCAGCATGTGGGTATTTCCAATCCAAAAATATTCTGCAATTTCCCATTTTGTTTTGATTCGGGAATGCCCAAACAAAACACAGCCCTCTCAATACTTCCATATTTCCAAAGTTCACCCAATCCCAGAGAGAGAGATCAGAAGAGCCGGCCATGGCCAATGAGGCAATCCTCCTTGTCCGAGAGGAAGACTTAGAGGGGTCTTGGAGGGAAATATAAACTGCCTGGTGGATCAGCTGGGAAAGACTTGGAAATTGGAGGCTTCTTGCTGCAGACCTTGGACTTGATTCATTTGAATTATTATAATTAGGTAGATTTTTCTCTGGGGGTATACATGAGGTGTGCTTAGTCTTTTTTCTCTGGGGACTTTAATTAGGGATCACATTTGTGTTCTCTGCAGTTGGTGGGGGGCAGGAGGAAGCCTGCACTTCAGATTTGTTTTACTGCTACTTTGTTAATTCGTTGTGTGTTGGGACAGCCTGGATTTTTAAATCTTGTTCTTTTCTGGTTTGAGGGATCTGGTGTTTTGCCTCCCTCATACCAATTCCTTCTTCTTTTCTGTGGCATGAGGGAAGCCAGTGTGTGTGTGTGTGTGTGTGTGTGTGTGTGTGTGTGTGTGTGTGAGAGAGAGAGAGAGAGAGAGAGAGAGAGAGAGAGAGATGTGCATGAGTTTGGGGTGTGTTGGGCTTAGGGTTGCCGACCTCCAGGTACTAGCTGGAGATCTCCTGCTATTACAACTGATCTCCAGCCAATAGAGATCAGTTCACCTAAAGAAAATGGCTGCTTTGGAAATTGGACTCTATGGCATGGAAGTCCCTCCCGTCCCCAAACCTTACCCTCCTTAGTCTCCTTCCCAAAAACCTCCCGCCGGTGGCAAAGAGTGACCTGGCAACCTTAGTTGGACTCCTGTGCCCATGCTGCTGCCACCCAGTGCTTGCTGTGCTCTGTTGCCATTTGGGTCTGTTTGGCTTCCCATTTGGGTGTGTGTGTACCTGCTTGCTCTTCTCCAGTTTGAGAGTATGTTGAAATGCTGATGAAGACTTTAAAAAAAGAATTGTACTATAAATCTTTCAGTCTTTGAAGGACAGGAAAGTAACTTTTTGAGTTCTCCAGAACTCTTCATCACACTAGATGTTTTTAAGCCTTCCCCAAGTGAGGGGGGGAGGATGTTTCAAGCTATGATCTTGTAGCATTCTTTTTCATGGTCTGAAATTCCTTATCCCGCTGTTTGGGGGGTGGGGGAAGAGATGACAAATCTAGCCTAATTAAGAGTTCTGGAGAACTCAAAAGCTCGCACTATTTTGTTTGTGGGTTTTGCTTTGGCCTGATACAGCTACCTACAACTTCTGGAAACTTAAGGCTAGGCAGCACGAGCACTAGCAGCTCTGGACTGGTCCTAGCTTTTGTCAATGCAGACAAGGGGAGATAGGGGCATCCTAATGACCGGTCCCTAGTGTGGGACCTTTGGGTTGAATTGAGAGGGAGGACGAGATTTCCTCCAGTTTTGAGAACAATAAAATGAAGGATGCGACTGCGGTGACCTGAAAGGAAGTTTGGTATTTTTCCCCATAGGGAACAATGGAATCAAGGATGTCTGGGGGCACCTTCTTCAGGGTTCTATAAAATTAGACCCCTTTGCTTGGGGGGGGGGGCGGTCTTCAATAGAGAGGGAGCAGTAGCTTCTCTGAAATTTTTGGTGTCTTTTGGTTAAAAAATATACTCTTCAAATTTATGAAACAAGTTTATGAAACTATACCAGCACTTCCAAAATTCTGTGAAAACAATAATCAGGCTCTTTCTAAAATTTATGAAACAAGTTTATGAAACTATACCAGCACTCCCAAAATTTTGTGAAAACAATTATTAGGCTCTTTCTAAAATTACTAAATGGAATTAAAACAGTAACTTTTGAAGTTATATATACCCCTTTGAAGTGTATACCCCTAGTTCCAATATTAGACTATATGGAGCATTGGGCTGATTTTTTTATGGCACTGAATTTGCCTGCTTTAATTGAACAGTTATGTTTTGGTCTGTTATTCTGCAGAAATAGCTGTTCAAATAACAAATGGCAAGCTATAATTTTTCACCAAGCTCTAATAAGAATAGTGCCATTGTTATTTCTTCCTTTATGACAGTTTCAAATTTACAATGCAATGCTAAATAATTACCAGGCCAGCTATTTTTGAAATTATATGTATAGGCTGGGAACACAGTAATCATTTACTGTTGAGATATGGCGAAAACACAATTTGAATGCAAGGGATATTTTTGGGAGGAGGCTATAGGGTTGGTTGCCTGCTGGTTTTTTAAAATAGGCAATACTTATGCAGTTAGTAGTTTCTAGACTAGCTCCAAAGAGTTGAAGATTGCACAAAGGAAAAAATGAAAAGTAAATTGAATATACTTCCCCCATGTCCTCATTTTCCCCTGGATCTTTCTCTACTGCTACAATACTCTAGTCTCCAATATTTGATTTAATAATATTTGATATAATAATATGAATTTATAATATTCAGCACTATACCACCTTAGAAACAACAGGTAAAACTACTAGTAACTGAGTAGTGACACTGGCCACCAAGACTAGATTAATTCATGCCATCGTATTACTATTACTATTTATGGGTGTGAAAGCTGGACAGTGAAGAAAGCTGATAGGAAGAAAATAGATTCCTTTGAAATGTGGTGTGGGAGGAGAGTGTTACGGGTTCTGTGGACTGCCAAAAAAACAAATCAGTGGGTTATAGATCAAATCAAACCTGAACTGACCCTAGAAGCTAAAATGACTAAACTGAGGCTATCGTATTTTGGTCACGTCATGAAATGACAAGAGTCACTGGAAAAGACAGTCATGCTAGGAAAAGTTGAGGGCAGTAGGAAAAGAGGAAAACCCAACAAGAGATGGATTGACTCAATAAAGGAAGCCACAGCCTTCAATTTGCAAGATCTGAGCAAGGCTGTCAAAGATAGGACATTTTGGAGGACTTTCATTCATAGGGTCGCCATGAGTCGGAAGCGACTTGACAACACTTAACACACACACACAACTGAGTAGTAAGTACAATTTGCTGAAAGATCACAAAATCTCTGACAGACAAAAAATTCAGTTCCCTAAGATTTGCCAGACCCTTACTGTTTAGTTATTTACAAGAGGGGGACCCATGAAGACTCAAAGGGAATCCCCCTTGCCACCCCATTTCCTCTTGATTTATTTCCTTCTACTATTTCCTCCTTTCTCCCTCTTCTTGGTCTATTCATAGTCTTATGTATGGGTTTTTTAAAATGTCTGGTTGTATGCAGTTACTAGGCACCCCATAATGCTATACTGTGATCACAGCATTTTTAAAAAGTTGAGGTATGTGCACCTATGCACACATCACTTCTATGCTTAATGCCCCTCACCTTTTAACTTTGGAGATTAAAGCTTCCATGAGAAGGGTTTGTAGAATCATCTGCCTTTTCAGTACTTGGTCCCATTTTGAGGATTTTTAAAATCTGCATTTGGAGTCCAGGTTCAGAATTAAATATGGTAGATCAAAATAAGCTCTTTGAACTTGACATGAAAGAACTTTGTTGGTAATGAAGAGAAGATCTGTTATGTATCTCATGATTGACTACAGTTGCTGAGTTCTGGAACAGTTGAAGTTTCTGAGCTGTGTTCAAGGGAAGCTCCACCTATGATGTGTTACAATGGTCTGATCAAGAAGTTACCAGAGTATATATGATTATAGCCAGTTTTCTTTACCCTTAGGAAAGGATGCAGCTAGTGAGTTGTCTTATTTTTTAAAAAAAGTCATATAAGAAAGGCCATGCTGGATCAGACCAAGACCCATCAAGTCTAGCAGACTGTTCACACAGTGGCCAACCAGGTTCCTCTAGGAAGCCCACAGACAAGACAACTTCAGCAGGATTGTCCTGCCTGTGTTCCAAAGCACCTAATATATTAGGCATGTTCCTCTGATCCTGGAGAGAATTGGTATGCATCATGACTAGTATCCATTTTAGTAGTAGCCATGAATAGCCCTCTCCTCCATGAACATGTTCCAAGTTGGCAGCCATCACCACATCCTGGGGCACATCAAAACCAGAGTTTCACAGTGCTGGATATAGAAGCACTCTTAAACTGAAAAACTGGTCCTCAAAAGGGAGTGTGACCTATTGAGAAATGAAGTGTCCTCCATAACTAGATAATACCCCCCTCAATCAGCATCTCCATCTTGCCTTTGTTAAGTTTCAGTTTACTCACCCTAGTTTAATCACTATATCTAATTCTCAACATGATTAAATCTGTGGATACTTAATCTGGAAACTGAAACCATGAATAGACAAGATAAATTTTTCTGCAAACCTGGAAATGGCCCAATTTTTGCAGAAAAATCTGAAATCTGCCTCCCGCTCCAATAATAAAAGCAGCACCTTTAGATTTAAGAATGTCCTCAGTGGTCCTCAAGCCTTGATTTCTGTCAGTAAAAGGCTGTAAAGAGAGGAGAGCACATCCTTCCCTCATGTCTTCTTTCTCTGCTGCTGAAGAGGAAAAAAATCTCTCTCTACACTCATCAGTTCCTGATTTGATTCTGAAGACAATTTCGTAGTTTCTCATTTCAGTAAACCCACCTCATGCTCTGGTGGTCTATTTTCCATATCTCATGGCTTCAGAGGTCGTCTTTAAGAAGTGTTCCTACTGTGGAACCAAGGGGGCCCGGTTGGACTCACACAACTCTTGCCTCAGCGAGACACATGTTATCTTAAGTGTTGTCTGTAAGGAGTTTACACTGAAGGCTCATAATGAAAGGGCTTTTTGTCTTAAAGCTGTTTTTTGGGAAACTGCCCTGAAAGGCATGGTTCCATCTACAACCCAAGCTGGGTAGAAGGGTTTTAGCCCTAAAAGGCCTGAGCATGCCTCCTCAGTTATGCCAGTTCCAGCTGCTGCTGCTGTCTTGATTCCAGCATTGGTCTTGGGTCACTGGCTCCAAGCACAGTTCCATGATTGCATTTTTCTCCTTGATGTCAGTTGGAACCTCTGGCAGTGAAGGCCAAGGTGAAGGCAAAGCTTCTTGAAAAGTCTGGGTCTGTCTCCTTTTCAGTTGAATTCCTCCCATAAGAAAAAGTCTTCACTTCATTGGTCCCTGCAGATATGTTGGTTCCACAAACCCAGTTGTCTACACCTCAGTCATCTGTCTCTCTTTCTGAACGTGGACTATCTGAAATGCTGGAACCTTCTCATCCAGTCTCTCCATTGCCCTCATCCTGAGGTTAGACCTCTCCCATGCCTGGAGTCAAGAAGTACCTCCAACCGTTCTCCTTCTGATCTAGAGCGCACTTATTACTGTGAATGTAGTCAACAACATCAGTATTTTAAATACTTTCCTTATGGATCTCCTTGTTTTTCCTTCTATGACTATGGGTATTAAGGTTCCTCCTACCATTACCCACACCATCATTCTTTTACTGTTATCATTTTGATCACTGTTCATAGACTCAACCACTGACTGCAACACAAAGTAAGCCAGATGAAGCTGTGGGCCACCAAGGCCTATCCCTAGAGCCATGCATCCAGAGTTATCACAGATCCAAGCAGCCACTCTCCTACCTCTGGAGTTGTGAGTTGCCGTTCTTCCATGGGGGACTGCACAGAGACCACGACAATGACAACAGCGTTGCACTTAACTATAACTGTTGTTCATCAAGTGGTCTTCTGTGCAGGCACACATCCCTCCCTTCTTTCACCTCTGTGGGCTGCTTCAGCTCTCTGCCCTGAGGCTCTTCCACAGTGGTGAAGGGAGAACTGA
Source organism: Euleptes europaea (assembly GCF_029931775.1). NCBI lineage: Eukaryota > Metazoa > Chordata > Lepidosauria > Squamata > Sphaerodactylidae > Euleptes > Euleptes europaea. The sequence goes on along the minus strand of NC_079313.1, from coordinate 35,683,021 downwards.
GAGATGACTGCTCCCCTGCCTCTCAGTCACTTTGGTGGAAAGAGTCGCTGGCTGCATCAGCACGTGTGCAGAGGGGAGAGGGAGAGCATCTCTTCTAGAAGCTTTCCACCAAAATGTTCTCCACGGTTGGCCTTCGCAGTTCCCGTGTGTGCCTGCACAGAAGACCATTAGATGAACAACAGTTCATCTGCGTGGCTTCTATGCAGTAACACATTGGGGACTGCGCAGGCGCAGGCCAGCCACGGATAGGATTTGTCAGCTTCTAGCAAAATCGAAAGTGAGAGTGCTCCCCCTCCCCTCGGGGCATGCAGCCTTCCCGCCCAGCGATCACATGACCCAGGGGGAGGGAGCACTCTACCCTCCAGTTCTCTTTCTGCCGCCACGGAGAGAGAACGTGTCTATAGCTTCTCTTCTACTGCTATTACTGATTGGAGTCTAGAAGGCTTTTCAATCAACGTCGTTCTTGTCACACCAAAATGCGAAGACTTATTGCCACAAGGTTTGCCTCCTTTGCCTGAGGGAACGGCATTTTCGCTCCACCCTCAGAACACTGAAGGCTCGTACTGATCGTCTGAAACCGCTCGGCTGGTCACTGGAGGTACGTCTAAGCGTGCTAAATCCTCCCTTCGGTCATCAAGACGTCCAAGTCGATCTTTCTACCAGCCAAGTCCCTTGCCCCGGCTCCTTCAGACCGTTGTTCCAACCTCCGTCGAAGTAGCCTCAACGCCATCAGACGCCGAACTTCCCTCGGCGCAGAGCGCCTTCGACCCCCTTGGCAGTGAGGGCCTCGATGCCTTTGGGCGTCGAACTTCCCTTGGCGCAGAGTGCCTTCGACCTCCTCGGCAGTGAGGGCCTCGATGCCTTCGGGCGTTGAACTCCCCTCGGCGCGGAGCGCCTTCCACCTCCTCAGCAGAGAGGGCCTCGATGCCTTCGGGCGTTGAACTTCCCTCGGCGCAGAGCGCCATCTAACTCCATCAGTCAGAGCCTCGATGCCTTCGGATGTCGAATTTCTCTCGGCGCAGAGCACCTCGGCTTCGGTCTTCCTTGAAGTCTCCTTAGTGCTGATCGGGGTCATCATCACCTCGGTGCCATTCGTCGGTGGTCGTCGACGTCTCCTTGAGTCAACTGACTCCAACGATTGTTCATGAGGACTCGCCTCCTCGTGATTCCCTGGTATATCCCTCTGTTATAATTCAGGGCGGATCCCAGGATGACCGGCGGTTCCGCACGCAGTTCCTGACGCAACTGTACAGCGATACGCCTTTGCCGTCGCCGAGCCCGAAGGTCGCTGTCGGCGTCATTACGGCAAATCCTCCCAGCCTGCAGGCGGAGGTGTCGGCGCAGATTCAGACGTCCAAGTCATCTCGACGCCTATGCTCTCGGCGCCTATGGTCTCGGCTCCTACGTTCCCGGAGCCTACGCTCTCGCCGCCCACGGCCTCTCAGAGCCTATGGCCCCTTGGCGCCTACGGCCTCTTGGCGTCCTTCTCGGCGCCCACAGCCTCTCGGAGCCACGGCCCCTCGATGCCCATGGACTCTCGGCGACCTTCTCGGCGCCCACGGCCTCTCGACGACCTTCTTGCCGCCTCTCGGTGCCCACGGCCTCTCGGCGCCCATGGCCTCTCGATGACCTTCTCGCCGCCCACGGCCTCTCGGAGCCCACGGCTTCTTGGCGCCCTCAGCCTCTCGGGGCCTACACTCTCGGAGCCTACGTTCTTGGAGCCTACGTTCTCAGCGTCGACATTCTCACCAATCCAGTTCGTCACTTGTCGACCTCTTACTCTGGGTCCAGGTGGCATAGAGAGATCCGTCGTAGCAGCTCGTCCGCTACATAGTCCCGCAATTGTCATAGTCGGCCACCTTGCTGCCTCTGACATAGGCACTGCGGTGACTCTTGCCATCACCCTTGGCATCGGCATTGTCAACAACAGCGTGATGACCCTCGGCGCCGAGAGCCTTCTCGGAACTGTACTTTGCTGAGGCAGACTCCCCCTGGAGACTCTTCCAACCAAGTTCTCCTTCTACATTAAAGGATATGGTCCATTCTGAGTCTGATGCAACGGCTACTCAGGTCTCTGACCCGGAATTCCGCACCTCGCAACCCTCACCTGTGGACATTGCAGGAAATACTAAATCTCATCCCCTTTGGGGGATGTGAGATTATATGTAGAATTGATCCGTCTAGTTAAGGTTCTAATATGTATTCCCTCCCTGGCGTCTCAGACAACGACCATCATGGGTACATTGCATTCCTCACAGACAGGTCCGGTGGCCCTTCCAATGGTTACAAGCATTTGGAGGTCGTCATTTCTAATTGGACCAAGCAAATTTTTGGCTCCCTCTTTGCCAGAAGAGTTGACAGCCTTTACAAGATCCGCCATGAGGACGGTTATTTTCCATACCAGTAGCCTGTCCTGAATTCTATTGTGGTCAAAGCCCTGTCGGGCAAATATGAATCATGTTCACATTCCTTGCCCCTAACCGGAGGGGACGCAGGCTGGATGCTTTACACAGGAAAGTTTATACTTCCAGTGCCACTGGTTTCCACATTTCTATTTCATGGCAATCATGGCCAGATACTAATATGCCCTCTGGGATGGAATTCATCCCAAATTAGTATCCTACCGGAGGATCAACGCCCATCAGACTAAACTGCTCAGAGCATAAACATGACCCTCGACAGTTAGCTGTTTGTTGAGGCGCGTCACGTTGCAGACCCTTCCAGCAAGGTCATGGCCTCGTCCATAGTCCTTTGGAGGCAGGCATGACTTAACCAATCCACCCTTCCGTAGGACACTAGGTTGTGTATCTAGCACCTCGCCCTTGAGGGCGCCTCCGTCGCGTGTTGGGATCCCACCCTTTGAGGGCACCTCACTTTTCAGTGATTAAACAATGCCTTTCTTGAGGATAATTGCTAAGTCCTTGGGCATTGCCCCACTGTGCCGGCTTACAGCCGACACACTTTGGCAGCTAGTCTCAAACATCTCGCCTATACAGGTACCAGGGTACCTTCCACCCCCAATCTCATTTCTGCCCAGCAGGATAGGGAGCTTTTTTGGGCACTCCTAGACCCAGCAAGGGTCCTAGCCTATCAAGCCCAAGCAGGAGTGGCTAGATGCTCAAGTGCGATTTACAGACCGGTTGTCTGATAGTTACAGTATATGATGTCCATCACGGATGATAATTGGATTCTCAAAATGATAAAGCATGGATGCTTTATTGAGCTCAAGACGCTGCTCCCCTACCTCTTTCCGGCTTGCACTACGTCGCCGGCTCCCGCCCATGGGAACTTCTACGGAAAAAGGCCATCCGGGAGTTCCCCTCTGAGGATTGGGTCTATGGGTACTATTCCCGTTTCTACCTAGTTAACAAAGAGAGGGGGAGTGCCCCACTGTAGACCTGGGGACTTGACCCCAGGTCAAGTCCCACAAATTCCACTTATATGTGGACTCTTATATGTGGACTCCACTTATATTGCTTATATGTTAAATACCCAAGGTCCTGCCACTCCCAAATGAGCGCATGGGGTTTGCCGTTGGGCTTTCATGATGCATATTGCACATTGCAATCCTCAAAGACTGCGGACTCTGTCGCGTTTTCTCTGCAAGGGCAAGAACTATGGATATGCAGTTTGCCCTTGGTCGTGCTACGGCACCTCGCACCTTCATGACGTGCTTATCTGTGGGAGTTACACACATGGCCCTGCAGGGATGTGTCATTTTCCATACCTAGACGATGGGTCGATAGTCAGTTACTTAGAGCCTGCCTTTGCTAGTCAGGCAGAGGTTCTTATTTTTCGTCCTAACCGACCTGGTCTCCTGGTCAACTATAAAAGTTTCCATTGACCTCTTCTAAGGTCATAGATTCATGGTATCCACCTGCACTTGGCCACAGCTAGAGCTTGCCTTCTAATACAGGAAATACGCTTAGTTAACCTGTTCTAGGAAAGGTTCCAAACGACCACTAAAATTCATTACTTGAGGCTCATGGCTTTCTCCACTGCAGTTGTTGCCCTTGCTTGTCTGTGGATGCTCCCCCTGCACACTCATTTTTCTGACAGCATTCCAGCTGAACATTGACCCTCAATACTAAAAGCTGTCTATGCCTACATCGATTTTTGCCTTCTTGGACTGGTGGTCCTCTTGGCCTGTGTTGTCTTTCAAACACCTGTTCCACAAGCTCATTGTTCCTGATGCCTCCTTATCAGGCTCTTAAGGCCCATGATGTATGGCCTGCTGAAGAGTCTACCCTGCACATTAACTTTCTTGAGCCTTATTCTATTAGGCTTGCTCTCTGTTCCTTTACAAGGGTCCTCGAGGATCGACGTGTTCAGGTCACAATGGACAGCACCGCCCAGCATAAACAGGGCGGCACAAGGTCCATTTGCTGTGCACAGAAGCCATTGCAGTCTGGGCCTGGCCATAACACATGGCTCCACTGTCACTGCCATTCACAGAGTTACGTTCTCGTAGACTTCGTAAGTTATCACCCTGACGATTGTCACAAGCTCACTATAGACTCACGTTTCCATTATCTCGTTCTAATCAGGGGCACCCCGCAAATGTATCTCTTGTTACTCAGCACAATTCAGTGTTTCCTCATGGTGCTCCAGAGCGGGGGTGAGCCTACGCTCCATGGGGGATGCTTTCCCAAATACTTGGTCGCCCCCCCTTCCCCTTGGTGACCAAGCTTCTGGTCAAGATCTGGTCGGAAAGGACAAGTGGCATCCTGATAGCACCGTCTGGCCCAGAAGATCCCAGTCCACGATTCTAATGCCCCTGACTCAAGGGAGTACTGTTTGTTTTCATAGCCTTCTGTGCAGGCACACATGGGACTGCGCAGGAGCAGGCCAGCCATGGAGAAGATTAGCAAAGCTTCTGGAAGAGTCAGCTCCCAAGGAGCTCTCCCCTCCTCCCGGCAGTGACCAAGCCTTAATGGCTTTTCCCGCCCAGGAGTCACATGACCGGGGGGTGGGGAGCGCTCTTCCCTCAGTTCTCATTCTGCTGCCGCAGAGAAAACAGCGATTTTGGATTTCAGCTTCATCATTCTACAGACTGAGGTAACCAAATACTTTTACCTCAGGTGAGTTAGGAAGATTTATGAACATGGCCTTATTTAAAAAGTGTCGCACGTGCGGCACGAAAATGGCTTCGTCTGACAAACACCAGGACTGTCTGTTATGTTTGGGCGAGGGGCATGTGGTGGCCGCATGCAAGGCCTGTGCTTTGTTTACTCATAAATGCCGCCAGCACAGAGCGAAAAAGTTAATGGCTGCGCTGTATGAAAAGTCCCTCTGCCCGGATCAGACAACCAGGCCGAGTTCTCTCAGCTCCCCTCCTTCTACATCCAAGAGGAAAACCTCTCAGACTTCAAGAGACACTAGGGCCATGTCCGAACCACCTACAAAAAAGCATAAAGATAAGAAGAAAACCCCTTTTTCCCCCTAAGTCAAAAGGGGGGGGAGTCGGTACGGTCAGCGCCAGAAGCCTCGACCTCGAATATTGCCCGGTCGGCATTGATGGCGTCGGCACAGAGTGCACCAGATAAGGAGGTTGGCGTCGAAGGAAAATCTCCAAGGCATCGGGCGCCATCGAGGAAGGGCTCTGGATCCCTGAGGCAGAGATCCCCCTCACCAGGACGCCGCACCCCCTCCAGTAGAGGATCGATGCCTTCTGTGGGCCGTAGCCCGCACCAGCGCCTGCAGAGTGCTGTTGCACCTGCCTTAAGGCGTCCTCTTACCCCTTCACCCTCAGTGTTGGAGGTTCAGTTTTCCTCATCAGAGGATGAAGTCATGGAGATCCCCGAGTTCGTTATCTCCGACCCAGAGGAGTCCTTGATGATGGAGGAGTTCCGACGGGAGTGTTTCCCTTACCAGGACTGGGGCCCGTGGGGATATTGCCCTCCCCCTTGGTACCCGCAGTTCGGCTATTTTGACCCTCAGTGCCAGAGCAACACCAGGTTTTATCGATGGCAGGGCGTCGACGGGTCCTATCAACGCCATGTCGGCACTGAGTCTTACAGTCATGTCGATGTCGGGGCTTACCACCGACGTCGGGTCGATCCCGTCCTCAGCCACCAACGTCAGGCAAGGCCTCAGCCTCCACCGCTTGACGTCAACCCTCCTCGACGCCATGATAACCCCATTCCGATGGCTGGTCCGGGAATCGGTCCAAGGAGTGTTGACCCTCTCTCCTCGACTTCGATGTCAGTCGGCGCCAAGGAACACGCTTCAGCAGCTGCTTCGATGTCGACATGCAAGTCATCGACATCGACATCAGTGATAACGAGGGAGATCTGGGGTCGGACGTGTGCTCGGAGGACACTTCCCTTCCGTCCCCAGAGGACACTGTGGGGGACCCTACTCTGGTCTCCCCCACAGAAGACCTAAGGGTTTTCTCTGAGCTCCTGCTTCGCATAGCAAAAGCCCTAGGTTTAATGGCTATCCAGGCAGACCCCAAACCGTCTGACCCCATTATGGGTGTCCTTTTTAGCCCAGATACAGGGCCAGCATTAGAGAGGTGGCAATGGCTAACTGGCATAGACCAGCCTCAGTGGTAGCATCGATTAAGAAAATTGAGAATTTGTATAAAATCAATGAGGAAGGTGCGGAGTTTTTATATAAACACCCACAGCCCAACTCCATTATCACCGAAGTGCTGGCCGCAAAATACAAATCAGGGTCTCACTCGGCACCCCTTGACAAAGAAGGGCGTAAGTTGGATGGTTTGGGGCGCAAGCTCTACTCCTCAGCTGCGTTAGGTATACACATTACCAACTTTGGGGCACTCTTGGGACGATACCAGATGTCACTGTGGGACAGGGTATCAGAGGTCTTCGATGCACTTCCGGAAGACAAGATAACCCTCTTGAAGGGTCTCCAGCTAGAGGACCAGAGACTAGGTAAAAACCAGATAGCAGCCTCCCGCCATATGGCAGACTGCTCAGGGAAGGGCATGGCATCAAGCATTGCTCTGTGTCGTCACTCCTGGCTCAGGGCATCTTCTCTAGCACCAGATGTCAAAGCTCGCATAGAGGACATGCCTTTTGATGCTAAAGCTCTCTTCTGTGAGCAAACAGACGAGGTTTTGCATACCCTCAGAAAGCAAAAAGCGACAGTGAAATCTTGGGGGGTGACCCAACAGTGTGGTCCCTCTTACAAACCTAAACCTTTCTATAGGCAATCTCAATCCTATTATTCAGGTAAATTCAATAGACCCCAATCCTGGGGATACCAGCACAACCAGTCCCACCATTACCCGCCTGCCCAACAAGAGAAAAGGTTTACACCTAAGGGTAGGGGTAAGAAGGGAGGATACCCCCCTCAAGACCAAGGGGGTAAAAAGAATGTGTCCTGACTACCTGGCCTTGCACTGCCAGACCCAGTGTTACCAGTGTTACCAATGTTCTTTGAACGTCTGTTTGTTTATTTTAGTAAATGGTTGCAGATTTCGGATGACTCCTGGGTTTTGAATATCATAAGATCGGGATACTGTTTAGAGTTCTCCACCATCCCTCCGTGTACCAATCCTCGCCAATATACAGGCAACATGTCGCAGGAGGTCCTGCAGGAAGTGCAGGTTCTGCTGCAGAAGGAAGTGGTTCGGATTGTCCCATCCTCTGAATCACAAATGGGGTTTTACTCCAGATACTTCTTGATTGACAAGAAGGGAGGAGGCAAGAGGCCCATAATGGACCTTAGATTTCTAAATAAGTACATTCATACCCAAAAGTTCCGAATGCTATCCCTGCATGAGATCCTACCCCTCCTCTCTGCTGAGATGTGGCCTCTTGGTAGTGGATCTCAAAGACGCGAATTTTCATGTTTTGATCCAGAGGCAATGCAGGACATTTCTTAGGTTTAGGTGTCAGGGGGTCACCTATGAATACACAGTTTTGGTCATTATAGACACACACAACAACTTAGTGATTCTACCCCAGGACAAGATAGAGAAACTACAGACTCTAGTCAAGGCCACCGTCGGCTCCAACCGGGGCAACCGGGGCCTAGCCAAACTGCTAGGTATGTCAGGTTCCCCGATTCCCCCTCCCTACTGATCAGGGGGCAGGTACTACACCACAACCCGTCCCTACTGAGCCTAACAGCCTGGAGGGTCACTCGATGACACAGTGGTCAGACAGGGTCGCACATGTTTTCCTTTCAGCATGCAAACTGTCCACTAGGAGAGCTTACACACTCAAGTGGACACGGTTTTCCACATGGCCTTGTCTCAGGGCATTGTACCTCAGAGATGTCATTTGCCGCAATTGTTTGAATGCCTTTTGTCCCTGAAAGACGGTGGTTTATCTAACTCGTCGATAAAATGTCACCTGGTGGCTATTTCCGCATTCCATGATGGAGTAGATTCCTCCTCTTTGTTTTCTAATAAACTTTGTAAAAAGTTTTTGAAGGGCCTTCAGAATTTATTTCCCCAGGTACGAGCTCCAGTTCACCAGTGGAGTCTTTCCTTATTCCTGTCACATTTAACAAGACCCTTCGAGCCCATGGCTTCCTGTGACGTGTCTTTGTTATCTTATAAGACGGCATTTTTGGTAGCCGTTACTTCGGCCAGAAGGGTCAGTGATCTGAGAGCCTTACAAGCGGACCCTCCCTTTACCAAGTTTTTCTCTAATAGGGTCGTCCCACACCCGAGCTTAGCATACCACCCCAAGATAGTATCAAAATTTCACCTCTCACAAGATATCACCTTACCTGTGTTTTTTCCAAACCCACAGTCCCCTTCCGAACAGCAGCTACATTCCTTAGATGTGTGTAGGGCACTGTTGTTCTACTTACAGAAGACAAAGACTTTCAGACAGGATGACAACCTGTTTATTTGTTTTAAGGGGACACATAAAGGGAAGGCAGTTTCCACTCACACACTATCCAGATGGGTGGTATCAGCCATTAGATTGGCTTATCAATCAGCAGGGGTAGACTGTCCTCTTCACCTGCATGCACACTGTACAAGAGCGCAAGCAGCCTCAGCTGCCTTTGCCTCGACTGTCGACATCACAGACATCTGCAAGGCGGCTAAGTGGCCCACACCAACGACCTTCATTCACCACTATGCCGTGGATGTTGACTCAAGAGCTGACGCAGCTGTGGGGAAAGCAGTGTTGAACACGTTATTTCGTTGACCATCACACACCCACCTCCACAGTAAGTGAGCTTGCTATTCTCCCATGTGGGACTGCACAGAAGCCACGAAAATGAAAAACAGTGTTTCTTACCTGTAACTGTTGTTCATCTGAATGGCTTCTATGCAGTAACACATTGGGACTGCGCAGGCACAGGCCAGCCACGGATAAGAATTGTTAGCTTCTAGCAAATTCCAAAGAGTGCTCCCTCTCCCCTTGGGGCATGCAATCTCCCCATCCCTCGGTCACATGACCCAAGGGGGAGGGAGCACTCTTCCCTCCAGTTCTCTTTCTGCCGCCACGGAGAGAGAACGTGCTTAGCTTTGTTCGTAGCAATGGAGTCTAAGAAAGTTCCACCGTTTAAGAAATGCTGTTCTTGTGGGGCGAAGGTGGCAAAATCCGATCCTCACAAGGAATGCCTCCTTTGCCTGGGAGAAGGCCACGTTTCCTCTTCCTGTAAGAGCTGTGGCAAACTCACCACCAAAGCTCTCAGGGAACGTTCCACCCGCCTTATCGCCCACCTTTACAAGGAGTCCCTTCGTCCGCAAGGGGACTCGCCTTACCGTCCATCTGGTAATGTTAAGTCTTCTGAAGGGGCCTTAGTTGGTGAGTCCATTGGGGTTTCCTCCTCAAGGAAGCCATCCTCAGTCGTTCTTCTCCCGGCAAAGTTTATAGCCCCGGGCTCCCAAGATGGCCTCAGCCGCGGCTCGTCAAAGCGGGTTTCCCGCTCCAGATCTCCCAGGCGCCATCCGCCTTCCAGGCCGCCAAAGTCTCCATTGGAGTCGTCGAAGAGTACTCAACGCCATTCCCCTTCGAAGTCGCCGAGGTCTTCTCAATGTCGATTGTCGTTGAAGCCGTCGTGGCTCCAACCTCAGGTTGAGACGGCTACGTGCTCCATTGACGGGTCTGCACTACCAGTTATTACTGTAAAGGACTCTCCTCCCCATCCCCTGGCAACCCCCTCGGCTCCAGATCCGAGCAGGGCCCAGGAGGTCTCAGCGGAGTTCAAGGAGCACCTCCTTCACCTCTACAAGGATGTGCCGCAAATATCCTTGGACGAAGGAATCGCCTCAGGGCCTCAGCAGCCCCAAGATGGCGCCGTTCAATTGCGCTCCGAAGGGGATACTTGGGAATCGCCAAGTTGTTCTCACGGACGAAGTCGTTCTCCATGCCGGAGTCGTTCTATTCATCGGAGCTGTTCCAGCCGTCGGAGTCGTTCTGCCCGTCAGAGCCTTTCCGCGCATCGGAGTAGTTCCGTCCGCCGGAGTCGTTCCACTTGTCGGAGTTGTTCGAGCCGTCGGACTCGTTCCGCTCGTCAGAGTCGTTCGAGCCATCAGTCGTTCAACTCGTCGGAGTCGTTCAACTCTTCGGAGTCGCTCGAGTCATCGAAGTCGCTCCGGTCATCGGAGTCGTTCCGGTCGTCGGAGCCATCACGACCGTCGGAGTTGTTCCGGTTGTCGGAGTCATCACAACCGTCGGAGCATGTCTGCCCGTCAGTCGTTCTGGCCATCGAAGCCGTTCCAGCCGCCGGAGTCATCTAGACCGTCGGAGTCGTTCACCATGCCTTCTCTTGATTCGAGGTCTACAGTTGTTTGTCACGGTCGTTACCACTCCCGATCCCATTCTCCTTTGAGAGGTCCCTTATCCAGGTCCCCTGTTTCTTTGGGAGATGACTATAATTCCGACTACGACCCTGATTATGATCCCTCCCTTTCACCTGAATTCGATGGGGATGATGACACCTGCACATCTCTTCCTTCACTGGAGGACGCTGTTGGGGACTCTAAACCGTTATCCCCTGCCGGAGACGTCCGTCTCTATGCGGAACAGTTGATCCGTATGGCGAAGGCTCTCAAAATAGAGGTCAAACCAGAGGATTCTGGTCCTATTGACGACGTCATGGATATTCTGCATAATCCCGATGTGGGCCCCGCAGTATTTCCTATCCTTAAGAGTCTCCTAGAGATTCTACATGCCAATTGGGCTAAGCCAGCCTCAGTCTCTTCTTCCACTAAGCGCATAGAAAATTTGTACAAAATACGCAAGGAAGGTAGGGAATTACTTTACCATCCCCCCCCTAACTCAATCATAGTGGAAGCCCTACCCGGGAAGTTCAGGTCTGGGTCACACACCTCCCCACGAGATCCAGAGGGCCGTAAGTTAGACACGTTGGCCAGGAAAGTTTACTCTTCCACTGCGGTTAGTGTCCGCATCTCAAATTTCATGGCCATGATGGCCAGATACCAATATTCCCTTTGGGACCGCATATTCCCCCAGATTGCCCTCGTCCCTGATGACCGGCGCCCCTCGGTCCTTGCAGTTCAATCAGAGGGGATGTCTCTGGTGAGGCAGCAGCTGGCGGCTGCCCTGCACATGACAGACTCTTCTAGTAAGGCTATAGCGTCTGCGATAGTTATCCGGAGGCATGCCTGGTTGCGCAAATCTGCGCTTCCTCATGACACCAAGGCTCGTATAGAGGACCTCCCCTTTGAAGGGACGGCTCTATTTAGTGACCAAACTGACACCTTTTTAGATCATCTTAAGAAAAACAAGACGAATGCTAAATCCCTTGGAATCACTCGTCAACCCTCTGATGCTAAGAGGCGCTACTTTGGTCGCCCACCTACCCAAACCACTCGCCCTTATGGGTTTCAGGCCCCTCCTCATCAGCCCCCATTCCGCCCGTCCTTTCCTCGCCCACAGCAGGACAGGAAATTCCCCAACAAAAACAGGTCTTGTAGGGGCCAGAGGGGATCTACGGGTTCTCTTCCCAGGGCCAAGCAAGCATGACTAGATGTGTCTGTTAATTTTCATGACTGGTTGTCACTGTTCTTCTCTGAGTGGTCGTTTATCACTTCTGATGTTTGGGTTCTAAAAATAATAAAATATGGTTATTTCATTGAATTTGGCACTCTTCCTCCTTTTAGACCTATTGGACATTCTGTTTCTCATAACTCTGATCTCCTCTCTGTGGAGGTCCACACCCTGCTGTCTAAGGGAGCTATATCCGAGGTGTCACCTTTAGACCTGAATCACGGGTTCTACTCCCACTTTTTCATAGTGGATAAGAAAAGTGGAGCGAAGCGCCCTATCCTGGATCTGCAAGACCTTAATATCTTTGTCAAGACCAGGAAATTCCGTATGCTTACCCTCTCTGAGGTGCTTCCCTTCCTCGATGCCCACATGTGGTTTGTAGTGCTGGACCTTTGTGACGCCTACTTCCATATAGCAATCCATTAACAATGTCACCAGTTTTTACGTTTTTGGTGCAATGGCAAGTGCTACCAATATAGTGTGTTGCCGTTTGGCCTCTCAACCGTTCCTAGGACCTTCACTAAGTGCCTTGCGGTCATAGTAGCTCATCTCACCCTTAAGGGGTGTGTTATATTCCCCTACCTCGATGACTTGCTGGTGGTGGCCACGGAGGTGGTCTCTTTCAGAATCTCGACTGCATATTAACTTACTTGAGCTGTGTGCCATCCGTCTTGCTCTGTCTTCATTTGCAGGGTACCTGAAGGGACAGCACGTTCAAATCGCCACAGACAGCTCCACCGCCCTGTATTACCTAAACAAACAGGGCGGCACACGGTCCGTTTCGCTCTCCAGGGAGGCCAGCGACATTTGGGAGTGGGCCATCCACCACGATGCCTCTCTCCTAGCGATCCATATTGCGGGCAAGAGCAATACGTTAGCCGATGCTCTAAGTCGCCTTCCAAACCAGTCGCACGAGATTGCACTGAACAACGAGTGCCTGAACCATATTTTCCAACAATGGGGCCATCCTCAAGTAGACCTGATCGCCACGCAGTACATTGCAGTGTGCCCCACGTTTTACTCGAGGGCGGGGGTCAGTCCAGGCTCAATGGGGGATGCCTTTCAAATACCCTGGAAGGGAACCCTCTTTTATCTCTTTCCCCCATTCCCTCTACTTCAGAAGGTCATCGCCAAGATGATCCAGGACAACACGGATGCCATACTTATCACTCCTTTTTGGCCCAGGAGGTCTTGGTTCGCAGTGCTCAGGTCATTTGCACGGGGTCACTACCTCATTCTCCCAAAAGACCCCTCCCACTCACCTCCCAACCTCCAGCTGGCCACCTGGAGGGTTCTACCTCAGGCCTATGGTCAGATAGGGTAGCCAAAGTACTCCTCCACTCAAAGCCTCCACGCGTCGTTCCTACGACACTAAGTGGAAATGTTTCTCTGATTGGTCTGCAGGCAAGGGCATCTCACCTGTTTCTTGCCCTTTGCCTACTGTTTTTGAGTATTTACTGTTCTTTAAAGATGAAGGCTTATCCAATTCATCTGTCAAAGTTTATTTGGCCGCTATATTGGCTTTTCACCCAGCGATTGACTCCTTTTCAGTTTTCTCTCACCCCCTTTCCAAAAAGTTTTTGAAGGGCCTAAACAACCTGTACCCTTCTACCCCGCCAGTTCCCCAGTGGAGCCTGTCTCTAGTGCTTACCCGCCTGATGAATCCCCACTTTGAGCCCTTGGCCACCTGTAATTTGGCCCTGCTTTCATTTAAAACAGCCTTTTTGGTTGCAATCACCTCAGCAAGGAGGGTGAGTGATTTGTCGGCCCTATCCCATTCGCCTCCATACACTACCTTCCACTCAAATAGAGTAGTTCTCAGAACAAAGATTCCCTTCTTACCCAAAGTAGTCTCTGCCTTCCACCTATCACAGGACATTGTCCTCCCTGTCTTTTTCCCTAACCCGTCTTCCGACGCTGATAAGGCCTTACATTCCCTTGATGTCAGGAGGGCTCTTCTTTTCTACATTAATCGAACCCAGTCTTTTAGGAGCGTGGATAACCTCTTCGTCTGCTTCGGGGGGAAACATAGAGGGCAGCGGGCATCTCCCCAGACCATTTCAAGATGGATTACATCCACTATCAAGTTGGCCTATGACCTTGCCCACCGGGAATGTCCTCCCATTATCAAGGCTCATTCTACCAGGGTGTATGTGGCCTCCATCGCCTTCTCCTCAAGAGTTGATATCCGGGACATCTGTAAAGCTGCCACCAGGTCCACTCCATCCACGTTCATGAAACACTACACTGTGGATGTGGATTCAGCGAGAGATGCAGCAGTGGGACGTGCAGTGTTGCAGTCCTTATTCCGGTGATTGTCCCACACCCTCAGTCCTGGTAAGCGAGCTCGCTATTCTCCCAATGTGGGACTGCATAGAAGCCATTCAGATGAAAAACAGAGTTTCACTTACCTGTAACTGTTGTTCATCTGATGGATCTTATATGCAGTAACACATTCCCTCCCTCCTTCCCCGCTGTGGGACCGTTCCGTTAGTGGATGGTTCCGTGGCGGCAGGTTGGAGAACTGGAGGGAAGAGTGCTCCCTCCCCCTTGGGTCATGTGACTGAGGGGCGGGGAGATTGCATGCCCCAAGGGGAGGGGGAGCACTCTGGAATTTGCTAGAAGCTAACAATTCTTATCCGTGGCTGGCCTGCGCCTGCGCAGTCCCAATGTGTTACTGCATAGAAGATCCATCAGATGAACAACAGTTACAGGTAAGTGAAACTCTGTTTTTCGTTGAGTGGTCTTCTGTGCAGGCACACATCCCTCCCTCCTTCCCCGCTGTGGGCTGGCACCATAAAAGAGTGTACTCCCCGTGGCAGCTATTGGAGAACTGAGGGAAGAGTTCTCCCCACCCCCCTGTCATGTGACTCCTGGGCGGGAAAAGCCGTTAAGGCTTGGTCACTGACGGGGGGAGGGGAGCGCTCCTTGGGAGCCGACTCTTCCAGAAGCTTTGCTAATCTTCTTCATGGCTTGGCTGGCCTGCGCCTGCGCAGTCCCATGTGTGCCTGTACAGAAGACCACTCAACAAACAACAGTTACAGGTGAGCAAAACTGTTTTTCCTCCCCAAGATATTTCTCACATTCCTTCCAGAATCAAGCTGGCAGCATGGAGAATTCTATGTAATCTATAGTCAGATAGGGTGACTCAGGTGCTGCTGCACCCCATTAAGTTGTCCACAAGACATTTTTATTGAGGCCAAGCGGAAACATTTGTCCCTGTGGACTGCTGACAATGGTTTGTCCAAAGCTGCTTCTTTCCTGTTGTCAATTTTGGCTACCTCGACTACAATTCGGCCCTTCATGCTGAGTTGGACTCTCTTTCTGTGTTTTTTTTTCACACCCAGACTCACAGAAGTTTTTTTACGGGGACATATCAACCTCTATCCCAGGGTATCTGCACCTGTTCCTCAGTGGAGCTTTCCCTTCATGTTGTCCCAACTCATGAAACACCATTTGAGCCTTTGGCCACCGGGGGCCTCTCTTTGCTATACCTATGAGACTGACTGTCTGGTCACAATCACCTCGGCCAGGCATGTCAGAGATTTAGTGGCTCTTTGTCATTCCTCACCATTTACTAAGTTTCACGCTGATAAGTGGTGTCTGTCCCACACCCGCCATCCAGGTAACCGAGCTTGCCATCCGGGTAACCGAGCTTGCTACTCTCCCAATGTGGGACTGCATAGAAGTAACGCAGATGAAAACAGAGTTTCACTTACCTGTAACTGTTGTTCATCTGGTGGATCTTCTGTGCAGTAACACATCCCTCCCTCCTTCCCCACTGTGGGACCTCTCCGCAATCATGTGGTTATTGGTTCCGTGGCAGCAGGTTGGAGAACTGGAGGGGAGAGTGCTCCCTCCCCCTGGGTCATGTGACCGCTGGGCGGGAAGGTTGCATGCCCCGAGGGGAGGGGGAGCACTCTCACTTTCAATTTTGCTAGAAGCTGACAAATCTTATCCATGCCTGGCCTGTGCCTGCGCAGTCCCCAATGTCTTACTGCATAGAAGATCCACCAGATGAACTACAGTTACAGGTAAGTGAAACTCTGTTTTACAGGTAAGTGCTACGCTTTTTAATTCCACTGGATGGGAGAGAGTGAGCCAGCCTCAGCTTAAGAAGGATGAAGAAAAACGTATTTCTTTACATGGATTTTGTGGCTCTGGATAGGAATGTCAGCTTAGCTAGGCTTTTAGTTAGGGTTTGAGGTCTGTTTAGTGTGACAAATAAGCCTCCTGTTAAGGGCCCATCCCATCATTCTGTGGAAAGGAGCTCGGTGTGGTAAAAGAGCAGCCTTGAGCCTGCTGAGGTAACCTGTCTGGAGAAAGGAGAATCAAATCTCCCTGTAGGTTTTATTTATTTTACTTGAGGCTCAGCTACAAAGTAGTAACTCTTACTGGGGAAAAGTCTGTAACCATTAGGGGATGAAGTTGAGAGCCATTTTTACTTTATATATTGAAGCCATCCACACAAAACATTTACCACCCTATTAAATACTTTTTGTTAATTAAATTTTTGTTGGCCATCTCCATCTGTGCCTTGTCTGTCTACTCAAATATTTAGGAAAAGGTTATTTCTGTTTACCTTACAAATAATTACAGCCTTGGTCTAGCAGGTTTCCAAGTAAGAGACCTTTTGGGGATGCAAAGCTTACACCCTGCCAAACCTTTAATCAAAGCTTGTATCCCAGAGTGGGGGGATTGGACTTTCTTCAGTCCGGAAGGCAGTTGCCCACCCCCTCACCTCAAAGTCCCTGGAGATAGAGGTGACTTGCTCCACTCTTACCTCCACTGATCCCATTTTTAAAGTCCTGCACTTGAAGGCTGTGGATCCAGTGGGCTTCCTGGTCTTGCAAGGGATACATCACAAAGGATATTTGCAGCAGTCCAGCATCAGCCCTAGTTACTGCAAAAAAGCTGGAAAATATGTACAAAACCAAGCAGGAGGTTTCGGTTTTCCTTTTCACCCATCTTGCCACAAATTCAATGGTAACTGAAGAGTTGCAGGGAAATGGTTCCCATGAAGACTCAGCTCACTCTGCTCCTCTTGATAGGGAGAGCAGAAAACTTGATTTTTGGGTTGAAAGCTGTATGCCTTTTGTGTTTTGCTCTTCTAGGTATCATTGCAAAGGTATCAACTCTTCGTTTGGGAAGAAATTGGCCTTTATCCTGACCAGATTCCTGAGGAGAAAAATGTCTGGCTAAGCTGCTGACTAAGCTGCCACTCCTCTGTCTAAACAACAAATCAATACAGCTTGTCATGCAGCTGGTTGTTCTTCTAGGTCAATGGTCTTCTTTAGTGTTAAAGAGACATTGCTGACTGACTACATCCTGGCCCCTCATCACAGAACAAGGGTAGAGGATTTGCCATTGAAGGTCCTGATCTTTTCAGTTTTATGCATTATGCTGCCCTTAGAAAGATCAAGGAGGATTGGGTGCTAGCTAGGTCTCATGGCATCACCGAGTATATCCCAATCCTTATAGACAAAGAGTCTCCTCTAGGCACTTTCCTAACTATCCTAGTTATCCAAATAATCTCAGCTACCCACCTAGGCCCTTCAAGTAGCATCCAATTTTCAACCTCACCGACAATATTATTGGTCCAAGCCTAAGGAAGGCTCTCTCACTCCCCTAAAGATCACTAGGGATCAGGCAAGCAGGATTTTTGACTGTCCATCCTGCTGTCCATTCAGCAATCACTTGGCCTGCTATGCTCACAAATGGGAAGCTGTAACTCAGGACAAGTGGGGCTTGTTTATTGTTCATCAAGGATAGGCCCTAGAGTTCAAAAGCAAACTCTATTGGATCTCCTCCTCTCCCCACTTTTGCTTATTCAGAAAGTCCACTCTCTTGTCAAAAGGACCATAGGAATAGTTCCTCCCAATGCTGTGGAAGGCATTTTCTCCCTTTATTTCATAGTAGGCAAGAAGTCAGGTCAAATGTCCAATTCTGGACTTTTGTCTTTTAAATGAGATTGTTGTTGTTTTTTTGAATTTTTTTAATTGGTTTTTACAATATAAATTTTCCATGTTAACAAACAACAATATACGTAGTATTAAAAACTAAATCATAGGTAATGTTGTTATAATTGTTTAAGTACTAAATAAAAATAAAAAATAAAGGAAAATTTATTGACTTCCCCATCACCTCCGTCCGCCTCTTAATAAAGTATTCTATCCCATCGTGATATGGTCTGATCTTAATTATTCTTATATCTCAGTTAGGTTTCAATCACATTATACTATCAATATAATTGATTACGTTTCTTTATGTTAACAATGTCATCTAGATCAGATTAAAAGGTATTCTTCCATTTTCCCCAGTCCTAGTTCATATTCACAATATTTCATCCACGCCTCCCATTCCCCCATAAATTGAACATTGTCTTTTTGATTTAAAATAGCTGTAAGTTTTGCCATTTCCACCAGTTCAAACATTTTCATAGTCCAGTCTTTTTCCCCAGGAGTGTCTGCCCCTTTCCATTTTGCTGCATAAAGCAGTCTTGCAGCTGTAGTCGCGTAAATCAAAAAAGTCCTGTGTTTTAACAAATCATCAGGTATCATACTTAATAGCATTATTTCTGGTGTTTTGGGTATGTTTTTTTGTACTATTAGTCTTAATTCGTTATAAATCATATCCCAAAAATCCTTAGCTTTGTCACAAGTCCACCACATATGATAAAAAGAACCAACTTCTTCATTACATTTCCAACATTTAGGGGATGTCACTTTGTAGATCTTTGCAATCTTCTTAGGCATTAAATGCCATCTATACATCATTTTATAGATATTTTCTCGAATTGACTGCGCATTTATTCCTTTCAGGTCTTTCGCCCATAGTCTTTCCCATTTGTTTAGGGCAATACATGTCCCACAGTTTGAGCCCAATTAATCATTGTTGGTTTGATTATTTCCTGCTCACAATAAATTGTTAAAAGAAGATTATACATTTTAGAAATCAGTTGAGTATTATTATCTAATAGCATCCTGTGAAAAGATGATTTTTCTTTAGAGAATCCATTCTTCATATCTTGTGTAAATACTGATTTAATTTGATGATATTGAAGCCATTGTAAATCGTCTTTAAGTAACTGAAAGTCTTTTAGTGAGCTTTTCTTTCCTTCCCAGTTAATTAACTCTTGGTAGGTAATACATTTGTCCAATCTAAGTGGGCGTAATGTCAACATTTCTTGAGGTGATATCCACATCGGTGTTACTGGTTCAAGAATATGTTTATATCTCATCCATATATGAAATAAGGAGGACCTGATTATATGGTTACGAAATGATGCTTGTATCTTAATTTTACCATACCATAAATAGCCATGCCATCCACTTATATTGTTAAAACCTTCAAGATCTAACAAACGCGAATTGGATAAGTTCATCCAGTCCTTTAGCCATACTAAAGCGGCCGCTTCAGCATAAAGTTGAAAGTTAGGTAGTGCTAAACCTCCTCTAACTTTAGAGTCCACCAGATGTTTATAAGCAATCCTCGGTTTTTTCCCTTGCCAGATGAAATTTGATACGTCTTTCCTCCAGGTATCAAAGTATTTAACATGTGATATTATAGGCAAATTTTGGAATAAGAAAAGCATCCTTGGTAAAATGTTCATTTGGATTGTTGATATACGTCCCAAAAGTGACAATTTTTTATTTGACCAAATGATCATATCAGTTTTTATTTTGTCCCATAGTTTAAGATAGTTATTGGTTATCAAGTCTTTATTCTTTGCAGAGATCCAGATTCCCAAATATTTGATCTTATTAGCCTTCTCCCAACCTGTGTATGATATAAATTCCTGTTGTTCTGTTTCTGATAAATTCTTAAATATTGTCTTTGTTTTTTCTTGGTTAACTTTAAATCCCGATACATTTCCAAAATCGTCCAAAGTTTCCAACAGTATCTTCATTGATTGTGTTGGATTCTCCAAGATTAACAGAAGATCATCCGCGAATGCTCTCAATTTGAATTCATGTTTTTAAATTTTTAATCCGCGAATGTCCTCCATACTCCTTAGCTTACAGCATAGTGATTCCAACACCAACAAAAATAATAATGGAGACAGAGGACATCCTTGTCTGGTTCCTTTCTTGATTGCGCAGTTGTCGGACATCGATTCATTCACCAGAATTTTTGCCTGTTGGGATGTATATATGGCCGATATACCTCTCAAGAAACGGTCTCCAAAATTTAATTTTTCCAATATCTTTTTCATAAACTCCCATGAGACCATATCAAAGGCTTTCTCTGCATCCAAAAATACAAAGGCCGCCGTTTGTTGAATATTCTGGTCATAATATTCCAATGAATCTAATAAAACTCTTATATTATCTTTAATTTGCCTTCCTGGAACAAAACCTGCTTGGTCTTCATGTACAAGGTCCTTAATAAAATGCTTTATCCTATTCGATAAGACCGAAGCATAAATCTTATAATCCACATCTAACAGCGAGATAGGTCTATAATTTGAAGTTTTTTCTGGATCTCTTCCTTCCTAAGGTATCAACGATATAAATGCATGTGACCAAGTCTCTGGGGATGCTCCCTTATCCAAAATTGTATTACAAAGTAATACAAAAAAGTTCACTAAATTGTCACTAAATGTTTTATAAAATAGTGCAGTAATTCCATCTGGTCCTGGTGTCTTGTCCGTTTTTTGTTTCATTATTGCTTCTTGTATTTCATCCTTTGTAATTGGTGCATCTATCCATTCTTGTTGGGGCTTTGAAAGGACATTCATCTGTATTGAATTTAAAAACTTGTCTATTTTCTTTTTTGAGATATTTTCTTTCTGATATAACTTAGTATAGAATGAAACAAATTCTTTTTGTATATCCGTAGTTGTATAAACTGGTCCTTTAGCGGATTGAATTTTTGTTATAATCTTCTTTTGAAATGAGTCTTTCAGTTGGGTTGCCAAAAATTTTCCAGGTTTATTAGCATGTTCAAAGTATTTTTCTTTAGCGGATTTTAAATTTTTGTTCATTTCCTCCATTATTATCAAATTTAGTTGGTGTTTAGATACAGAAATCTTCATTTGTTTGTCATTTTTCTCTTCTTCATGTAAGGCCATAACCAGTTTTTGCTCCAAATTTTGTAGCTCCCAAAGTATATTATTGGTAAATTGTAGTTGAGTTTTCTTCCAGGCCGTGTGTTTCTGTATCATAAATCCTCTTAGAACAGCTTTAAATGCATCCCAAACTGTATTCAGCGAAGTTTCCCCATTAAGGTTAATTTCAAAGAAATCTTTAATTAAGTCCTGTACTTTTTGAATCTTGTTATCCTTTAAAAGTTTATCATTTAGTCGCCATCTAAATGCTTGTTTATTGTTCCATTCAAATGTAACTGGATTATGATCAGAAAAAGTTCTTGGTACAATTTGGATTTTACGTAATTGCGTGAAAATAGATTTACTAGCCCATATCATGTCTATTCTGGAGTGTGAGTCGTGTCTCGCTGAATAAAAAGTATATTCTTTAGCCGTTGTATTCATTGTTCTCCAGATGTCTTGTATTTCCAATTCTGAAGCCATGGTGAAGAAAGTTTTAGGTAAACATCCTTCGTTTTCGTCTTTTGCTTTTGATTTTTTATCCAAAATTGGGAGAGTAACACCATTAAAATCGCCCATCAAAAGAATCTGATCCTTTGCATACTGAGAAATCAGTTCATGTAGTTGTCCATAAAATTTAGCTTTTCCTTCGTTAGGTGCATATATTCCTACTACAATCGTCTTTTGCCCCAATATTTTGGTCTTGATAATTACAATTCTGCCTTCATTGTCTTTGTACAGTAGTTCAGGACTAAGGCTAGAATGAGCATATATCACAACTCCCTTTGTTTTTGTTTTAGCCGATGCAACAAATGCTTGTCCAAGCATTTGCCTATCCAGGTATTTTTTGTGTTTTGTTGCTATATGAGTCTCTTGCAGACAAATTAGGGAGTATTTGTATTTCTGTAGATATTTAAAAATTCTAGCCCGTTTGGTTTTTTCATTCAAACCATTCACATTCCAAGAAATTACTTTTGCCATGATGTAGTAATTATTGAAGCAAAATATTCATTCTATAACACAGTGCCTCCTTCTGCTCCCTGTGGTTCTTCTTCTTCTTCCTCTTCCTTTTGTTCCAGGGTTAGCCCTTTAAGCTCTGTCTTGTATTTCCTCAGAAATTTTCCCATATCCGATGGAGATAAGATTGTCATTTTCATTTCTTTGTAGGTAAAAGCCAAGCCTTGTGGCATAATCCAACGATATTTGATACCATTAGCTTTCAAAACAGACACAAATTCTTTGTAATTATTCCTCTGTGAGAGTAAATGTCTTGGTAAGTCCTTTAATAATATTAGAGGAATATCTCCTGCTGAAACCGGACCGTCATAGTGGATCTTCATGATCATGTCCTTGATCCTAGTGTCATAAAAAACAATCATGAGATCTCTTGGTTTAGATCTTTTCATTCTAGCAGGTAATGGTATTCTGTAAACTCTGTTGATGGC
Organism: Euleptes europaea; assembly: GCF_029931775.1. Taxonomy (NCBI): domain Eukaryota; kingdom Metazoa; phylum Chordata; class Lepidosauria; order Squamata; family Sphaerodactylidae; genus Euleptes; species Euleptes europaea. The sequence continues at coordinate 35,660,576 of NC_079313.1, read as the reverse complement.
TTGGTTCAATTCTTGTTCTTCTATTTGAAATAAATAAGCCAGATTTGGGACTACAGTTTCTTTGTTGTCTCCCATCATGTCTGGAAAATTGCGCAGACGAAGGTTGGTTTCTCTAACTCTCATCTCCATCATTGCTATCTGATCTTTAACAGCTGTCTGATTAGTTTGTATTGTTTCAATCTGCTTCTCTTGGCTTGCTAATTTTTTCTTTGTATCCTTGTGTTCTTCCATCACTTTCTTAACTGATGAATCCATTGCTTGCATGTCCGTCTTCATAGTATTCATTTGGGTCTTTACAACTTTAAGGTCTTCTGTAACCACATCTAGCTTTTGGTTAATAGCTTGAGATGCTTGGCCAAGATTTGTCATCATAGCAGTCAGCTGTGTCATTTGTGTAGACATCTGTTCAAACTGTTTAGTTGTTGCCTCTGTTTGCTTGGCTAACATGTCTTGCAATTTCTTTTCCATGGTTAAGGTTTGTGTTGCTTCTTTCAGTTTTGTATAGGCAGGGCTATGTAATGAGCCAGAACGGGGTCGGGATGCAGACATTTACATTGAAGTAAGGCTGGTAAAATACATGTCCTCAATCAGGACCCTCTGATTAGTTGTTGATAGAAAATGTTTCAATGATCAGCTTAATAATTTTTTCGCTTTGAAAAGACCCCTATTTCACTTTAAAACAGCTTTTTAAAGTTTTGAAATACCAGCGAGTTTTGCCGGCCGCTCTAGGTCGGGTCAATCAGGAAGTATTCCGGAAGTTGATTTCACCGTGGACCTTCTACCGCCTCTTCTCGATGGTTGTTCCCTTCAGGAACTATTTCTATGTTACTCGAGTGCGACGTATATCTGGTCCTACGAGTTGCTTCCTGTTGTTGTAAGCCAGATGATAGAGAGGGTGATATAGAGGGTCTTCCGGATTAAGGAGTTCCTTGCTGCAAACGTGGCTGGAGGACCCCTTTTTTTTCCTTTTCTTCTTCCACCGGAAGAAAGAAGTTCACTTTCCCCTTCCCTCAAAAGTACTTCTCATTGGTGGAAATTTTAGTCCATCTTATAGGCGTCTTTCTAGCTCTTTGTTTTAGTTTAAGCTGATCAACTTGATAAGGCTCCTGCCTCTAATCCTGATGGATTTTATAGGTCAAACTTATCCAGTTCGATTAAGGGAGGAACAAGGATGCTGGAGGACAGGATTGCTAATATTCTCTGAGCAGTGAACCAAACACTCTCTTGTCACATTTTATGGTCTCAATGACCCTTTTCCAGACTGAGGCTAAGACCACTTCGGAATTGGTTCCGATATTTCTTCCTCTCAAGCCAGCTCCCCACAAACACTTTTCCATACCCTAAGTATTTCTCAAAATGTTACTGTGGTGGTCTCAAAGGATGAATCTTCTCTCCAGGACCACTTTTGGATCTATACCCATGCATATTTCTCTGGTCACCAAAGCCTCAGGGTTAAGCTGGAATGCCCACTGTGTGAACACTCAGATAAACGGTCTGTGGTCTCTCTGTGAGAGCAGTATTCACATCATTGTTCTTGAACTATGATATGCTTTAACAACTTGTCTCCCTCTCATTAAAGAGAGATTTATACAGGCACCATGATCATACATTATTTGAATAGGCAGGGAACTCAGTCTCTTTGACATTAGGCCACAAAGCCTCCACATTTGGGAATGGGCAATTGAACACAAGGTGGGTCTCCAGGCCATCCACATACCAGGAAGGGGCAATGGAGTATCAGGTGGTTAAGCTGTTTACCTCAGGAGAACTACAGATGGTCAGTGACCAACCCATTTTTCCTCTCTCTGTTCTCAAAATGGGGAACCCTCTTGATACTTCTAGTTGCTGCTTGATAGTTCTAGTTGCTGCAAAAATTTGTGTTCAAGGCCAGGGAGGGACCCCTAAACCCTCAATGATCCCTTCCACATACCCTGACAGAACGATCTGTCCTATGCTTTTCTTCCCCTTCCCCTAATGATTCAAACTCTCAGCAAAATGATACAGGTTAAGGCATCTGCCATTATTCGTTGCCCCTTTTTAGCCAAGTCAGTTTCCGTTTACCATTCTAGTTCACATGGCCAAGAACAGAACTCATTCTTTCCCCTTAGCCCAGACCTTCTACATCATGGGGAGATTCTGTATCACAACCGCTACACTCTGAGGCTCACAACTTGGGTGATTCAACCTCTAACTTGACCTTCTCCTAACCAGTACAAAAGTTCTATTAGAAGCTAGAAAATCTTTTCCCAGAAGGTCCTAGCAATCTAAATGGAAAAGATTTCTTGCCTGGCCCACCAAAGGTGGAACCAACCCCATTACTTGCCCCTTGTCACCAATTTTTGATTACTTGGTTAGTCTGAAGGACAAAGGCCTAGCTAATTGAAAGTACAACTCACTGCCATATTGGTCTTCTGTGTTTCCATAAAAGGAAAGTCTATATACACTCAACCTGAATCTAAGTCCTTCCTCAAAGGACTTGCTAACAACTCCACAATGAAGCCTTTTGTCAGTCCTCTCAAAGCTCATATCTAAACCATTTGAGTCAATGGCCATCCGTTTGGTGCATCTCCTTTCAGCCAAAATGGACTTCTTGGTAGCTATCACCTTGGCCACGAGAGTGAGTGAGATTCAGGCCGTCACACTGAACCCATTGTTTCTCAAATTTCATAGCGAGAAAATGTACATCCAAGCCTTCTGTTCTGTTCTAAGGTATTTTCATCCTTCATCAAGACATTGTACTTCCCCTGTGTTTCCCTATACCAAAAGTTAATAAAGAAAACACATTATACACTCTAGACATTAAAGGTTCTCTTTCCTTTTATTTTCATAAGATGTGCCAATTTAGAAAAGACAAGAACCTATTTGTAGCTTTTCAATGACCCAAGAAGGTTCGTAAAATCTCATCTCAAACTATTTTGAGATACAGTGTGTTACTCATAAGTGCTACAGGGAAGCTAACATCTCCAGCCCCCATACAGGTCATGTCTCACTCCATTAGATCTCAAGCCTTTTCATTTGCCTTCAGATACTGAGTCTGCCTCCTTGACACTCGTAAAGCAGCTGTTTTGTCCACTCCCATGACCTTTGTTAAACATTGTACAATCAATGTGGACTCCAGAGGTGATTAAGCAGTAGGCAAAGTAGAATCTTTTCCATTGAGAGCTTTGTACCCTCTTCCTTGGTAAGTTAGCTCGCTAATCTTCCATGAAGAAGTGCACAGAAAACACAACAATGAAAAGATGGTTGCACTTATGTGTAGCTGTTCATTGAGTGTTCTTCTGTGCAGACACACATCCTTCTTCCCCATTGTGAGCTCTCTGGGCTTTCTTTGGTAGTACCTTCTCCAGCAGCAGTCTCTATGAAGTGGGGGAGGTAGGCACTATCCTCTCTTTTACAGCACAGTGGGCAGGAAACTGTATGAAAAAGGTGGGAGAGCACATGCTGTCAGGAGCTTTACAACTTCCGCAGTTTGCCTGCACAAGCCTAGTTCCCATGTGTGTGTGCACAGAAGAACATTTGTGAACAACAGTTTTATTACTGGAGAAGTAAGCTTCTACTATCTCCACTTTACTTGGAATATGTCCCTTGATTTGGCTGAGCTGGCCACATGGATCCATGCTATGGTTACCTCGAGGCTAGAATACTATAATGTACTGTACATTGGTCTACCCTTAAAGATACCTTGGAAACTCCAGTTGGTGAATGCCTGGGCTACTATCAGATGTTAAATAGAATCAGTATTATCAGTTCAAGGTTTTAACTATCACATCCAAAGCCTTTAATATCATTGGACCCATTTAGCTGCAGGACTACCTCTCCTGCTATGTTCCACTTGGACAGCTTTGCTCATCAGAGCAAAGCCTTCAGAAAGTATCAACCTGCAAACCGGTAAAACCAGCAACTGCCCATTCACGGATATTCTCAGTGGTGGCATTATGGAATGGTCTGCCTGTGCCTATTAGGAAGGCCCCGACACTTCTGTCATTTCATAAAATGTGCAAAACAGAATTGTTCAGGAGGGGATTCTTGTAGAGGGAGTTGTGGCGTAATGGATCAGCTCTGTTAGGCATAATGTGTTTGTTTTCCTTCCAGTTCTTCAAACCCAGTCCCACTATATTATGTTGCTTTACTGGGAATCTTTGCTGTTAGACTCAAACGCTATATTTGGTATCATAGAATCATAGAGTTGGAAGGGACAACCAGGGTCATCTAGTCCAACCCCGTTTGCTGGCTGACTGAATAGCTTTGTTGTAGTGGGAATCTTAGCTGTTAGATTTGTATGTTGTTACCCTTTAAACATTATCATATTTTGTAATTGGCTTACTGTTTGAATAGTCTTATTGTACTTGTAATGTACCTAGAGTGCCAGTGAAAAAGGAGGACTGTAAATGTAAGTAAGTATATAAATAATCTATTAGGGTTGTTTTTTTCAATCAAGTGCTGCTATTGAATATTGTAGGACCATGGTATACATCTATCAACACTTGTCCACTTTTGTCCAGTCCATCCTCTTTCAACATAGTTATCAATATGTGTTGTCTTTATAATGTATATACAAGTGGGGATCCATGAGACACTCACAGGGGAATTCCCTCACTGGCCCCTGCTTTCTTCCATAGCTTCTGACCTCAGTCACCATTTTCTACCCTTTCCTCCCACTGTCACCTTCTACCATCTTTTTCCCGCCACACTATACTACTTCTCCCCACTTACCCCTAACACTGGTCCCAACCTCTGGCTTTGCTCTCCCACTGTCCCCTCTTTCCTCACTCTCTCTTCCCTACCATCCACTCCTCACCTCACTGCTCTGCCTGTTCACCTCATCTGGCTGCCTACCCGCCCTCTGTTGACCCCAATCTGCAGATTTTCACCATGCTGAGGACAACATTTGTTGCAAGGATTTGGGTAAACATTGGGAGGCTTTCTAGGCTTTCTATCTTTCCCTCTGTCCTATACCAGGACGGTACTCTTAGGAAGCCACAAGAGAAGACAACTTGGTGAAGAGATTCCAGGTTGGGTTCTATTTAGATGTTAACATTAGGTTTTATTGTAGAGTTACTATTTTTTTTAACGGTCACCTGTGCTAGTGAAAGAGGGCAAATTATTATATATGAAAAGCACTCTGGTATGGAATGATTATGTCCATAGAAATATATGTTAGATCTATATGGATCTGATAATTCTCTACTGAACCAGGTTTACTCAGTAATGCTCTGCACGTAAGAGGAAGAAGAGCATACAAGCATAACAACCCATGTTCAGGCCCTTCACATGTGAAGTCTGAATGTGGTATAAGGAAAAAATTGTGACTTGACATCATTAAATTGTGTGTTTCCCCATTGCTCCTTTGTTTATTTGATTGCCAGTTGTGGGGGACCATGAAACACGAAAAAGTAGGTACCACCCATTGTGCCTTACTAAATGTGAAAGGGCGAATAATATTCCTAGTGCTGGCCATGTGTCAGTTGTAACATGATCTGATCTTATATGACAAAGTAAAATAAATCTCTGCCATTATGTACCTTTAATACTTTTTTGAGAATAATCCTAATCAGATCTACACAGAATCCTCATCAGGTCTGTTCAATGGAGCTTACTCCCAGGAAAGTATTTTAAGGTTACATAGTTTTAGTATAAAGAACAATAAAATTGGTGTCGAGAAATTTAGCTGTTCCTGGGACAAGATGCTAAAAGCTGAAAATATTGCAAATGAGCAGGGAATTGGTTACATAAGCACAACAGTGTGTGAGAGAGTGCTGAAAATTTCCATGTTGTGTTCTTACAGCGTGGCACCATGTACCTCATGATCTGGATTCTTGCTGTTGTTGAGCCTTCCACATATTCTTTCAGTTGATATACATTTCAGTATTTAGACTGAAAAGGCTGTCTTGATTTTTTTAAAACTTGGATTGTGTGTGTATATATACATATGTACTAGTGGTCTACGCTACACTTTTAACATTTCCCTTTTCCCTTTTAATGATGATACATGCCCGAAAAGTCCAGTGGCAATTATCAGTTACCTTTGATGTCTCATACTTAAGAATGGTACAATTTTAGGGGATCAATTTTTGTAGTATTCTCTCACATACAAAGCCAAGGTATAAATCTCCTTAAATGACTTTAATAGAAAGCTTGGAAATGCTTTTGATGGGGGTTCATTTAGTTAAACTGTCTATGTCTCCAGCTGACCTTATGTATCCTGAGAAACGCAGACGGGCATCATTAAAATGTTCAGCCTCAGATTTGATTAATGAAATTTTATGACTGTAAAATTGTCACCTAGATTTCTAAATGAAATGTTCCAATAAGGTAGACAGGTTTATTTGGGAAGGCTTTGTAGTTCTTCATCTTCGACTGGGCTTGAAGCTTTCTCCCCTCCCTTCTTCCTTTAGGCAAATCCCTCTGAAGCAGAATGTTTCAATTTTACACATTTTGTGTCAATTTTCCAGACAGAAAAGTAGCCCCTGGACATTAGACATTTAGCTACGGAAAAGCGGTTTCCTTAGTTTTATTTGATTACTAGAAGTTAGATTCCTGCTGATAGTTCAGGACTGTTAGTGGTTACCTGACTGTTTGACAGAAAACATTTCCTTTCCTTTATTTAACCTTTGACTCGTGAATATAAAAGCTTTATCAGAACTGGAGTGGAAGCGCAAGCGAGGTGGAAGACTACTTAGTGCAACAAAGCTGAGGGATGGCTTTGAATGAAAGCCTCAGCGCCTGCCTGGTGGCTCCTTGGATTAAAAAAAATATGCTAAATACGTTTTTAATTAGCAGTGAAATATCGGGTGCTGTTGTTTATATGACAGGTAAGGCCCACGTTTTCGGTAGGATCTAATGCATTTTAAAAGCATCACACTTCCACATCCATGATTGATTTTGCAGATGTTGTTTTACGGATTTTGTGCTTTATGTGGCAGGCAGGAAATTTGTCAAAATAATTTCAGAACTACTGAAATTAGGGAAGACAGCCTGCTTTGTGGTTCAGCATTTGTGTGATTATTGCACTCATAAGGGGTTTCCTCTAACTTTGTGCAGTGCCAGCACAAAGGGACTTGAATTCTAATTGGCCTTTTTCTTTTTTTTTGCATCATCATTGTATAGCTAACAGAGCAATCCTAAGCAGGTCTACTCAGAAATAAGTCTCATTTTATTCGGTGAGGACTACTTTCAGAGAATTTTTAGGATTTCAGTGTGACTCATGTTACCAGTGTAAGTGTAGTATGTGTCACATTTTGTAAAGAACTGGAATTGGAGATAAACCTCCCCCTTCCCCCCCCCCCACAATAGTTTTTGAGTTCAAGGTGGGTAGGGATGATAGGGAATTCTTCTGGCCTCCACTGAAGTTCAGTTTCATCTATGAAGTTAACATGTTTAGGTTAAGGTTAATCCTCCATTCTCACACACATGTTGCATTTCTGTACAGTGGTCACTGGTACACTTCAGTAGAATATTTACTGGGAAAGGCAGGAGCAAAGGAAAGGCAAAGATGTTTCTGTTTCTGATGGGCGGAACTCTATCTTGAATCCCTGAATTGTTAGGGATGGTAATGGTGTGTAAGGGAGTTACTCATTCAGGTGGGTGGGAGCTGGCAGTTTCCTTTTCCCCATGCAGCTTAAGCAAGTGTGTGTTACCAGAAAATGACCTCTGTGTAGCTATCCTACAATTAACACCATCCTTATACATAGCTGGATTGCTGGAAATTTCGACATGTTGGATGGTGATCTTTGTTACGGTAAATATTTTATTTTTCAAGTTCAAAGTTGTGATTCAACTTGATCCTTTAATTTTAAACTATCGTCCAAATCTAGTATTTTTGTAGTTTTAGCAGTTTTAGGCTAGGGCATGCTGGTGCTGGAACCTTCCAGCTGTGAAAGGAAAATCATTCCAGTACTGAAGTCACCGGACTTTTTAGTTTTCACTTGTTGTGAAAGTAGCTTGATAATCTATGAAGTTAGCCTCTGTGTCCCGGCTGTGGAGACATCCTGTCCCATTGAGGTGATATGTTTTTAATGAATGAGAAGTATCAAATGTTCTTTCAAGGGATAGAGATGGAAGTGTGTGCTACAGCACACTTCCTTTTTTAAAAAAGTGATGTCTTGTTTTCTCCTTTGTTACATATCAGCTTCGACTGAGCTTTGACTATTTCGCATATCATTCTGGGATGGGAAAAAGAATCTGTGTCTCTGAAATGGCCAAAATTTAAACACTAAAGACCAATTATAGTACAATCTTATCTGTCGTCATTATATGTTACAGAATAGTACAGTGTTGTAAGGCACTTACCTGCAAATATGGTGTGTGCTACACAGTAATGATTAGGAAGCTATGTGCTAGAATATACTGGAGTCCTGAGGATAATACTGACTTTGCTTTGAAAACTCAGCCACTATATTGGATGCACCAACCACTACATGCCTGATAGATCAGCACTGATTTTCCTCTCCCACCCATTTATGAATAGCAGCAGCATACTTTCATTTTATTCAGGGTTAACAGCCCAAAAGCCATGCGCCAAGCAGCAGCATACTGATGGGAGGGTGAGTGAGATGGATAAGTACATGGGGAATCCTGTTCTGGAGCCCTGGCTGTGCAGGCAGTGGGAAATGCTGAATGTCTGAAGTAGTGTGCTTTGCCATTGTTCTGGGAATTAGGAATGAGAGAGAAAGTGTGTGTAAATAAAAAAGTGTAAGAGTAAAGCATGCCTCTGAGAGCCAGTGTGGTGTAGTGGTTAAGAGCGGCAGACTCTAATCTGGAGAACCCAGTTTGATTCCCCACTCCTCCACAAGAAGCCTGCTAGGTGATTTTGGTCTAGTAACAGTTGTCTTAGAACTCTCTCAGCCCCACCTACCTCTCAAGGTGTCTGTTGTGGGGAGGGCAATGGAAGGTGATTGTAAGCCGCTTTGAGACTCCTTAAAGGTACAGAAAAGTGGTGTATCACATCCTCTTCCTCCTCCTTCTTCTATAGAGTAAAACCCCTATGACCCAGGTATCGAAATGTTGGATAATACTGATGTGGAACCATTTATCAAGTTGGTTTTAATGGGGTAGGTTAAGACAGTTCTGCAAATTGCTTAGGCTATGCCACACTGTGGGATCTCAGTGGCAGTCAGTCTTTTGTGTGTGTGTGTGTGTGTGTGTGTTCCTGTCCTTTCAGTAGGAAATACCATAGTATTGAATTTACAAGTGTTAACTTCTCAGGCTTCATTTTTTATGGTTAGGCTTATGTTGTAAAAGAAGGGGTCCCCATCTTAATGCATATATCAAACCTTTCCCAGCCTATGAGCCTAAACCTGATAAATTCTGAGGTGATTTGTGGCTGCTGAAGGGGGAGGGGGATGTGGTGTTTTTAAATAAGAAGAATTATTGTGCTCAAGAGTTCTTTACATAGAGAGTAATAATTAATATCATTTTATTATCTTCCTGGTTACATGGAAAAAAAAGACCGTTCTCTGCAAGTAGGCAGGCACGAAACATTGGGTCAGGATGTCATTGTTTATGGGCTGGAACCACACAACTCAGTTTTGGATTCCGTCCAAACAAAGTAGTCTATGACTAAACTCTGTCATATTCATATAAGGTACTGCGATACAATGGGTCATTCCAATCCTGCTTCTCATTCAGTATTGTTTGTAGTGACTTGCAATGACTCTTCAAAGTGTGAGGAGAAGAGATATTTTCTAGCTTTGCTATCTAGGATTTTTTGTCTTGTGGTTTAAAACATTTGCAGGACTAGGTGAAGATCATTGTTTTTCTTTTGAAATGCTCTTAGTTAAAACATTTATCATATAAGATGCCTCAAAAGTGTAATGCAATGAAGCAATTTTTTATGCAGCTTTTTTTTCCCATTCCAGCTACTTGCCATGGTTTGAGGTTTACTACAAAGTATTAAATACACTGGCAGATTATTTGGCTAAAGAACAGGTAATTTTATGTTTCTCTTTACTCTTTAAATTTGCCTTTGTTTAGGAAAAAATGCCAACAATCAAACTTTTTAATAATCCTGAGTCCTAATTTCTAAATTTATTTTGCACTATGTACCTACATTTAAAAATTTGCATCAGCATAAAGAACACTTTGTGTTTAGAAATTACACGCTAAGACTAACGCTCCAATATACTGATTATTAACTATATAGTTGCAAAACTTGTGGATTCAAGGTATGTAGGTTACACACACACACACACACAGGTTACATGAAGCTGCTTTATGGTGAGTTAGTCTGTTGGTTTTTCAAGGTCAAGCTTGCTCTGACTGGTAAATGTTCTCCAGGGTCATACATACAAGTCTTTCAGAGCTTCCGATATCTGATCTTTTTAACGAGATGCTGGACATCAAGTATAGAAGAAAAAAGATCTGGAAAACAGAATCTGGAAAACAGAAGTTGGGTACCCAAGGTTGGGTGGGATGAAAAAATAAAATAACAAATATTATATATATATATATATAAAATAAAGCTTCTATGGATCACTGACCTTTTTTTTCTTTCCTATGGTGCTAATGGTTCATTGTGTGAGTTCCATATTGTGTCTGTTTAATTTGAAAACCCCACACCATTGTTGCCTAAAGATCTCACTCTTAGAATATATGCAGTGATTATGTTTATCACTGTTTGGAGAGGTGGCAGTTCCTTATGAACAATTGTAACTGCTTACATGAAAACTGAATAGGAGACATCAGTAGGAGGAAAAGGTCCTGTAAGATACACATGAGAAGGATATTTGGCAAATTAAATGGAATTCACAGATAAGCTGTAAAGATGGTGGAGGATACATTGTTTCAGCGGGTTTAGACATTATAGAAGGAAAAGACAGGTCATATAACCTACTGCCCAGAAGAACAGAAGCTGGGTATGATTATAATAGCTGCAGGCAGTTTTAACATATTATAATAAAGACTGATTGGAGAACAATGAGTCTCCCTTTTTTCTCAATGTTCAATATATGCAGCAGATTTTGTTACAGTGGTAATGAAGGCTGTGGTTGTGCTGTCAGTGTCAGAGAGGGGCAGGGCAGGGAGAAGTGTTTGTCTACTAGTGACAGAGAGGAATAATAGATGGTGAGATGGTTATGACCTGACAACTAGAACCCAAAAAAGAGCATGTTCAAGTTCTACCTTGAGCTATGAACCTGACACTAATAAGAGTGTATTGCATTGGTAGGTAGATTGGTAGGTTTCTTTTGATGTGGCAGATAATTAACTTGTGTTTCCAGTCAGTAGATTGCACTCTTAACTTGTGCTGGAATATCTCTAGAGACATATTTGGGGGTAGAGCTGTTAAGTTGAATCTAGCAATAGATTTCTGCTAACGGAAGATGGGGGAACCATGACTGCCTATTTTTTCCCTTCCACTGTGGACTTCTGAATTGGCCCTCATGCTGTTCCTGTAGTTTTGATGTCCCCTAAGAGCATCATTTTAGGCTGCAACAGTATGGAAGAAGGAAGAAAGTTCTGCTCCACTTCCATCAGCAGAAATTACCACTGGATTCAACCCATTGAGAGCAAGTGTGGTATAGTGATTAGAACATCAGACTAGGATCTGGGAGAACCAGGTTGGAATCCCCACTCTGCCATGTAAGCTTCCTGGGTGACCTTGGGCCAGTCATGCATTCTGAGCCTAAGCTACCTCAGGATTGTTGATAAAATGGATTGTTTTATCCATTGATAAAATGGATGAGGGGAGAATGATGTAACTTTGTATCCCTACTGGGGAGAAAGGAAGGTTTTAATGAAGTATGTGAGTAAATAAATATCATATACTTGGTTAGATGATGGTATTATTTACTGAATAACTGTCCCAAGCAGGTTTAGCAAGGGCGCCTCTATTCATGGCACCCCTCCATTCTAAATACATCCTAGCACCAGCAACCTATCTCCACTATTTAGAGATAAATAATTATAGAAGGGCCTTTACCCTGGCCAGATGTGCAGCCTTACCTTCTGCTACGCTGGAGGGGAAATTTAAGAAGACACCCTGGGAGGAGAGTTTCTGCCCTTGCAAGTCAGGGGACTTAGAAACTGTTGAGCATGCCCTCCTGAACTGCAATTTTTATACATTACCCCGATCGAAGTTTATTGAGCCCCTCTTATCGAGAATGGGACCTGACAGGGCAGGAGAAAGGATTGAAATGCTCCTACAAGGGTATAATCCTTCAATCACTCTTCAGGTTGCGAAATTTTGCATGGCAGCAATGAAAATTCGATGCCATAGAACAGCCTCTTAGCGCAATTGACAGATGTGTCCCAGCTGTAATTTTCTTTTAAGTGTTATAACTGTAATTCTTTGGACTGTAATTCTTTGTTTGTAACAATTTATTAGCCCATGTTTTCTGTTTTATCTTGTTTTATCTGGCTAAGGGCCGTAAATAAATTATCTGTCTATCTATCTATCTATCTATCTATCTATCTATCTATCTATCTATCTATCTATCTATCTATCGAATAACGGTTGTGGTGAAAATAGACTAATACATGATATACACGTTATGTTTAGCTGTCATCCTAGAAATAACTGAATTTTTACTGAATTATTAAGGATGTTTTATGGGGCTTGATACTATTAATTCTATTTCTATTGATTTTATGTGATGTGATTTTATTGTATTTATTGTATTCGATGTAGGGCTGTTGAAAAAAAATTCGGTAAAGTTCGGCTTTGGCAAAATTTGGCCCATTTTAATTCGGGACGTGCCAAAGTCCGAACTCCCCTGCTTCGGATCCCCGAAATTCGGGCGAGATCCGGAGTTTGGGGGAAAATTCAGCCGGGTCTTTGAAGTGCTGGGCGCCGCCTGCCCAGGCAGGGCCCACCACTTCAAAGAGTCGGGAAGGGGCAGGGGTCTTTAAAGAGCCCCCTGCGGGCCTTCACGGGGCTTCCATGAAGGTGCCCGGGGGGCTCTTTAAACAGATCTGCGCCTTCCAGCTGGAAGGTGCAGATCTGTTTAAAGGGCCCCCGCGCACCTTCATGGAAGCCCCGTGAAGGCTCATGGGGGAGACAGATCTGCGCCTGACAACCCCCCACCCCTTCTCCATAGTCCTGGCGGGAGGGGCGGGGGGTCTGGAAACCCCTCTGCCCACCCAGCGTTGGCTGGGCAGAGGGGCTTGACAACCACCCCACCCCCTTCCCCAGAGTCCCGGCAGGAGGGGCGGGGGTCTGGAAACCCCTCTGCCCAGCCAGCGTTGGCTGGGCAGAGGGGCTTGACAACCACCCCACCCCCTTCCCCAGAGTCCCCACGGGAGGGGCGGGGGTCAGGAAACCCCTCTGCCCAGCCAACGCTGACTGGACAGAGGGGCTTGACAACCACCCCACCCCCTTCCCCAGAGTCCCGGCGGGAAGGGTGGGGGTCTGGAAACCCCTCTGCCCAGCCAGCGTTGGCTGCGCAGAGGGGCTTGACAACCTCCCCACCCCCTTCTCCAGAGTCCTGGTGGGAGGGGCGGGGGGTATGGAAACCCCTCTGCCCACCCAGCGTTGGCTGGGCAGAAGGGCTTGACAACCACCCCACCCCCTTCCCCAGAGTCCCCACGGGAGGGGCGGGGGTCAGGAAACCCCTCTGCCCAGCCAACGCTGACTGGACAGAGGGGCTTGACAACCACCCCACCCCCTTCCCCAGAGTCCCGGCGGGAAGGGTGGGGGTCTGGAAACCCCTCTGCCCAGCCAGCGTTGGCTGCGCAGAGGGGTTTCCAGACCCCCCACCCTCCTTCCCGGGACTCCCGGGTGGAACAGATATGTGCCTCCCAGCTGGGAGGCACACATCCATTTAAAGGGCCCCCTGCGCATCTTCAGGGAAGCCCCATGAAGGCGCGCGGATGGCCCTTTAAACAGATCTGCGCCTAACAGCTGTTAGGCGGAGATCTGTCCCCCACCCCACCCCCGCGCTTTCAGGGGGCTTCCCTGAAGGCGTGCGGGGGGAACCCCGAATCTGCCAAATTTATTCACCGAACCCCGAAGTTGGTGAATTCGGCTCCCCCGTTTCCCGCCTTTTTTTGAGTTCGGTTCCTCCTGAACTAAAAAACGCTGAATTGGGGAAAATTCGGCGGTTTTTCAGTTCGGGACTAACCGAATCGACAGCCCTAATTTGATGTATGAATTTGTGTTGTGAGCTGCCCTGAGCCCGGCCTTGGCCAGGGGAGGGTGGGGTATAAAACGAAATTAAAAAATAAAATAAACAGGGCCAGACAGAAGGGCCTAGCAAAGGAGGGGGTAGAAGTATGGGCCTGCAAAAGCAGGGGCCAGAGCCATGAAAAGGGAGTAGGAAAAGAGAAACTGGGAGGCTTAGGTAATTAGGGTTGAGGCATGGGTGAGGGGGTGGGGCAGAGGCCTGAAGGATGAAGAAAAGGCCAGAAAGAGAATACTTTGAGATGTTTCAAGCATGGATTGAGATGATAACCAAATTTCTTCAGGAGATAAGAAGTTTTGTGTCTTTTTGCAATAGCAAGTCACATATTTGAGAAGTAATGGGTTTAAATGAAAAGAAGCTGGATCTTAAATAATAGAGCAAAGCCAGTGGGTGGGGAGCGGAGAGAAAGGAATATTTTGAAAAGTGTGAGGCTCCTTCCCATCCACACTCAGGATTAGAGCTATTGCTCCTTCATTTTATTATTATTATTTATTATTAATTTGTTCTCCCCCTCCCCATGTTGTTCTTATTGATTTGTGAACCATAGGAATAGTGTGTGCTGGGGAGAGTGTCTGCTGAGAGAACTGGCAAAAATTTCACATGAACTGAAGTGCTGCTTGCACAAATGGAACAACAAATAGGATTCAACTTGTGATGTAATAGATTTCATGTTTATTATTAAGCTGATATAAAGCAGGCTAACTCACTAGACTCCCAGTGCTTCCTGTAATATATCTTTGCCAAGGATCATCTTATGGAGTTGCTGATTATATTTGGATGTTAACCTCTTACATTATTTCACTTTGAATGCATCTTTCAATTATTATGCAGACCAATATACAATACATTTTATTATAATTACATTGTGATATTATATTTCATTATATGGGGTCATCAACTGTTGAGTTTGCATTTTTGAAAACTTTTTAAAGCTTTATTGTTTTGGCATATAAGCTAAGAATACAATAAAAATACTGGTTATGTGTGTAACTGTTCAGTTATGCAAAAATGAAAGCATGAAATAAAACTGTAAAAGAAACCACACTGAACTGCTAAACTTAGAAAGCGAAGGGAGTTATTTATTCTTTTCATATACACTTGTTATGTTATATTATGTGTTGATTTGCATATTCATCTGTGAAGATGTTTTGCTGAAACACAATGGCTGTGATTGAAAGTTTGATGCACACATTGAACTATTTGTATGTGGAGAAGCTGTTCCTTTTTTTCAATGAATTAAGGAACTTTGTGTGACTGCAATGATTACAAAGTTTTTGTATATTAAAATTATATGTTCATACTGAAGTGACTATCTAAAAGGTGCTGGATCATGATGAATATAAACAATGTTTATCTGGCTGTTGATTTAAAATAGGAAGAAGACTTGAGTGACTTGTTAGAAACCTGGTATAGGCATCCTGTTCCAAAGGCGAACACTCCTATCAGTTTAAGTTTGGTAGGTATTGCGTTTAATACATATTTATCTTTTAATAATCAAAACATTGATGTTGACAGTTGTAATGATATTTGAAACTAACTCTACTGTTAAATGATCATTATATTGGCAAGGCTCCCAAAGTGAGAGGTTGGTCTTACCAAAGGAATTGCAAACGTCTCTTTTAACCCAGAATCCATGCTTCGGTTTAATAACAGTGCAGTGGGGTGGGCATGCAGGTTGATAGTATTCCCGGCTGTGTTGTTGATTGTGGTCATTGGGCCAGTAGGACAAGTGGCCTGTTTTTGACATGTGTGAAAATCCTGCTAGTCTAGATACAAGGCACTGACACAAGCCACTTGAGATTCATTTTGAATCCCTGACTCCGTACTGAAGGACCTCTATGAACATATGAAACTGCTTTATTCTAAATCAGGTCATTAGTCTAACCCTCTATTGTCTACTCTGACGGACAGTGGCTCTCTGTGGTTGCAGTTGAGAGAGATAGGTCTTGGCTGTGCTCCCTGAAATCCTTTTAACTAAGCTGTTGGGGTGGGGGTGGAACCTGGTGCATTCTGCATTTTAAAGCAAGTACTTCATCATTGAGCTATGGCCCCTTCCCTAATATGTAACTGGCTCCTAAAGGCTGCAGCTATGGTTCCTCCTTCCCAGTTGGCTTTAATTATTTGCCTGAAGCACCTTCTGCTCTGAACACAATCCCTCTTAAGAGAAAACCGTTAAAGCCCTCCCAGCTCACGGAACTGTGTCCAGCACCTCCAAGAGCAGGGTTATCTCTTCCTTTGATACGAAAGGCCTTTCTACCCTACTGATATTTGCCTTAATTAATCACACAATGATTGTTGCTCCAACAAAAATTTAGTAGTATACAAGAGTATCCTTTGTGTGCATTCAGTGATCATATAAAAAATCCACTGTGCAAAACTTAATCTAAGTTGTATTTGAGCTCCTAGAAACTTGTAGCTCCTTTCTGAACCACAAGGGCTGTAGATTCTGTCACTGTTCAAGTCAGGACACCCAGTTTTTGCCAATGTGAAGATAATCTGGTACTTGTTGAAATCATGTATGGCTCCCTGCCTAAAATGCATACACATTGACATGAAATTAGAGAGAATTACCTGTGAGACACCGCTGTTAGCTTTGGCCAGGCTTGTAGGTAGGACACGAGTACCACAACAATCTACAATAACCTTTATTGCTCATTGACAAGGTCTTAAGCATTTACATTGTATAGAAAAGACAGTTTTACAAAAACAGCATGATCCTTTAAAGCTTGGTATAAAGCATAAAGGAGCCCCGTGGCGCAGAGTGTTAAGCTGCAGTACTGCAGTCAAAAGCTCTGCTCACGACCTGAGTTCGATCCCGACGGAAGTTGGTTTCAGGTAGCCGGCTCAAGGTTGACTCAGCCTTCCATCCTTCCGAGGTCGGTCAAATGAGTACCCAGCTTGCTGGGGGTAAAGGGAAGATGACTGGGGAAGGCAACGGCAAACCACCCCACAAACAAAGTCTGCCTAGAAAACGTCGGGATGTGACGTCTCCCCATGGGTCAGAAATGACCCGGTGCTTGCACAGGGGACCTTTACCTTTACCTTTTTATAAAGCATAACCATTTTATTGAGACAGTTTTAAGGACACGAGTACAAGCTTCATTGATGGTACAAGAATGCTTAATTTCTTTCAAATGAAAATTATTTGTACCATTCTAAGTGCTGTTGCAAAATTTGGTGCTGAACGGTGCTTATAATGTTGGCAGTCTAGAATGCCATGTTTGACAGCACTCAGTCAGTCCAGAACAAATTAGCATGGTGCTTTAGTAAAAACATGTTTTCCCCTTTCTAATTGTCACCACCACAAACTCCTCTGGGGATCTGGATGCCGCTGTGTTCTTTCAGGCTTACACATCAACACCAAGCTTGCACAAAGTATTCTGAAAACTGGAACTTATTATAGCCAACCAGTTGGCTAAATGAACCAGAAACAGCATGGAATCCAAGTTGTATATTTATTTAGACTATTTGCACCTATCAAGCTAGCAGGAATTTAGGAGCAAATTCAGCTAATTTAGTGGAATTCCACTAATGCAGATGGGACTCACAGCCAATGTTGCGCTGATCTGAGCATGTATCCACACTGATGTGGCCATTTATTATCACAGTGCAATAAGTATCACGTAGCCAATAGTTTGCGATTGTAAGAGGAAACATTGAAAAATATTTCTTTTGAGCTCCTGGACTATGTGGCTGTTGGAAAAACTAGTCCAGCCTTCTTGTACAACTTTAATGTCTAATCACAATCCTATGTGCCGTGAAAGATATGAGCTGTTCTCTTAATGCATACCAATAACTTATTTATTTGGATAATTTCTGTGCATCTTTCCATAAAAAAGATATGTTGAAGGTGGCTTGGAAAGGTAAAAGCAAATAACTGTAAGCAGTATCATAAAACACAAGCAGAAAACAAGCAGAAACTATAATGTAATATACACCAGTAATCCTTTGCTGCACCATCTGTTTCTGTGATAGTTCCTCTCCAGTCCCAACATCCTCATTGCTGCTTCTTGTATTGAAAAAAAAATCTGTGTTTGTTGGTTTGAAAGCAAATACACAAACTGATGGAGCCATTCATTTTTATGTTTGAAAAGATCATCCTGTTCTCAAAGAGAATGGGAACCACTGATTTCAGAAAGCAGTTTCCCATGTTAAGCTCAGTCCTTTGGTTTCAAAAGATTGTTGTGTTCAATTTTCTTCTCATGTTGGAAAAAAGAACAAAGAGATATTTTTTGCAAGCAAGCAAGTTCTGAAAGACCAACCATGTTTAACAGCGGTGAGTTTTAAAATGCTCTGGCTGTGCACAACCTCTCTTGAAAGAAATAATTGCCTGCCAAATGATGTCTCTGTTGATTACAAGTGATTCATAAATTTCCTTTGGGAAATGCTTATATTGTGACTCTGGTCTGGAGCAGGTAGTTTTCTTGAACATATTTTCTGTTTAAACTATATTAAATTTGGATTTGTGTGTTCAGATAGTGTAAAAAGCATCTCCTTCAAATGTAAGAGTGGCAATAGTTTATTCTCACTCCCTTTTTGGTAACCTACATCCTGAAATACAGAGCAGAAACATTTTTTTCAATCAACTTAGATATTTAGACCATATAGAATAGAGGTAATATGAGGATACAAGGTTGCCTGACATCTGCTTCAGATAATGGGTTTATCTAGACCAGTACCCAGCTTGCTGGGGGTAAAGTGTAGATGACTGGGGAAGGCACTGTAAAGCCACCCTGTAAACATGGTCTGCCTAGTAAACGTCGGGATGTGACGTCATGGGTCAGGAATGACCCAGTGCTTGACCGGGGACTACCTTTACCGAGGCCAGTATAATCTATTCTGATTGGCCACAGAGCTTTTTTAATCTGGAGATACCAAGGGATTGAATGTGGGACCTTCTGTATTCAAGGTACATGGTCCTCTATTGAACCACAACCTCTCCCAAATCAAAAGAATTTTTCTTTTCAGTGGATATAGTTGCACAGTATTGGTATTATGGGGAAATTTACAGCACATTTTCCTTTTATAATCAATGCCCTTTTCATCATAAGATCACACATTACAGTTCAAAACCTTTTGCTTTCAAAACAGTGACTCTAGGTAGCTTTTCCAAAATATTTTTGTTGAACAAAAACAGACACATAAAAAATCTAACCAACATCAAGTATTTAAGAACAGTTTAAACAGAAAATGAGTAAAGCTGTAGGGTTTTTTTGGAATTTGGGTTGGTTCTTGGATTCTTGGCTACATAATATCTGGCTTTTTATCCTTCTTTGTTTGCATGAATTTAATCTCACGCTGAATATATGTTAAAAATACCAAACGGCTTATTTAATTCATTTTTACATTTTTTTTCTTTTTCTATTGTTCGTTTTACTTGCCTATTTTAATTATTCAAAATGTGTTACTGAACCATTGATTTCAGTTGCGGGGTCTGCTCTAATTGGCTTGTTTGACCTGAAAATCAACATAAAGCCTATTAACAATTCCAGGCAGGTCAATAACTTGGCTAGAGATGGTGGAAACACTGTGGCCATCATGCCAGCCAATATCAGCAAGGAATATTTGTAGGCTCCGTTCAAGTTCCTGATAGGCGGTGTCATAGCTTTTTGTTTGCAGTCCCACTAACTTACAGCCCAAACTCACTAAACAATAGTAGGATTCCATGTACAAAAGAAATACAAGTGAATCCATTTTGATTTTTTAGTTGAAACAAAAACTAAACATGCTATAGTATTACTCTTTGATGTCGAATGTAAATGGTTTTGGAAAAGGTTATACATGTATCTCTCCCCCCCCCCCCAAGAAATCAAGAGCGGAAAAGGTAATTTACACAAAGAGAAGGAAGTGTACCCTTAAATGAACATTCAGGCATCAGGCCTTTCAGACCCTTAAAAGGTCTGAGAGCCTCATTTTCATGCCCTAGAGAACTCAATGTGGCAACTTTTGAGAAGGTGTGGAGAAAGGTGTGTCTACAACAGAATGGCAATACCAATACAGAATGGCAGAGAGATGCATCTTTGTCCAGTTGTAGTAGGCCATTAATAATATCCAAAGCTTGTCTATGAACTGTTTCATAAAGGTATTTAGTTACATTTATCTACTCTTTTACATTTTCTGTGTATCTTACTAAAAAAAATGCATGAATAACCTTACAAACTACTCATAATGGAAGTAAAAAATTGAAACCTGTTTGTGAATGATTTTCAATAAGAAATGCTGTGTAAAGATTAGCAACTTGGAGTCTTCAAAATCTGGCCCTGCTGAGCAGTACCAGTGTTGCTCCACCAGGTTGCCATCCCAGAGGTAAGATAAGTGTAAGAAAGGAATTCTGGCTATGAATACAGGACTTACAGCCCATTCCTGAAGGGGAGGTGGATAGCAGCTGGGAGAGGCTGTTTCCATAGACGTTTCCCGGCCGAAAAATAATGTTTTAAAATGCATTAAAAACAACTGCGAAACTCCTCCATGGAGTTACACGGGGCTACACCAGCTATTTTGCCCTGGGAACTCCCCCGACGCCGGCATGGGTACCCTCTTGCTTGCTGCCACTTTATCACAGCGCAAAGTGGCATGGATGTTACGCTGGCTCCAATGGCGCTTCTGCTCTCCCCTTCAGGATTGCATGGTTAGTAGCTAAGCAGAGCAGTAGTGATTGTAGAAAAAACTAGAGGTGTCGTCCTTTCTACATTTCCAACCTGTACCTACCATAGTTTTTCACTCTTCTGTAAAAAGGAAAAGGGAAAAAAAAGTAAGCCCTTATCACAGACCATTGAGTTTAAAATCTGTGGAGCTGGGAGAATATATAGAACTGCATGCTTTCAGTACAATTTTACCTTTTCAAAATTGTTGTTTTCAGTGTTGTGATTCATTGAACTAAATTATCAAGTGCACCTGTTTCTCTTTTTCTCTTTTTGGACCAATAATTTCATTTTTTCTTTGTTAATTAGCACTCATATTTCATTGCTCCTGATGTAACTGGCTTGCCAACTGTCCCTGAAAATGTAAGTTTTTGGAATGTTTGTGATTTATGTAGGATTTGTTGTGTATGTATGCAGCTCTGCAGTTCCAAAGACTTAAGGGCACTTCAGAAGAGCATGTGTGTTGGGGGGGGGGGATGACTATTTCTGTCAGTTTCCTCCCTCCTGCTGAAAACCCCCACTTCTGCGCTGTTCCTGAGGTTTCTTAGACCCCAATGAACAAAATTTAAGGAGGGGGTGGTTTAGTGTGTTACAATGGGAGGGGGGGAAAAGAAAGTCTTTTTTCATGAGGTCTGTGGGTTGTTGGATAGATAAGTTCTGTAATATCTGTAGAAATAAAAAGGCTAATTGAGTCCTGAAAATCAATTTGCTTGAATTCTTCCATTTATTCATCCATCTATACGCACACTGTGATACTCACAGTTTAGATTTAAATTTCATAGCGTTGGGCATTTCATTTATTTTATTGAATGTATATTTGTGCAAAAATCCATTGCCTACACAGAGACAAAGAATGGTGTGCATATGTATAAAAGTGAGTGTTTCATATCTCAAATTTATATAAAAATGATGAGACAGGGCAGCCTTTCTTAGATCTGAATATCCTGGAAGACAATTAACTTTCTGTCTTGCAAATGGTAACGAGGTGATGAATTTCAGTCAAATATGCTTATTGTGCTGACTTATTTCTTAAACAAGATCAATTTTTTCCCCTTCAGCTGGGAAGAAATAGCTAGTTATATGCTTATGCACCACTCAATTACCACTGTTAATGTGTTAACAGCCCTTATTCTTTGTTAAATAGAGAAATCTTACTGAATATTTTGTTGCTGTGGATGTGAACAACATGCTACAACTTTATGCCAGCATGTTGCATGAGAGACGCATCATTATTACCTCCAGCAAACTAAGCACTGTGAGTACTTCACACTTCTCCTTTCAAGTAGAATATATTGAACATCTCACAAAAAGGCCTCCAGGCCTCTGCAGATTTAAATATGTTCCATATGTACTTATGAGACAATATCTACATACTTCTTACAAAAGATACGGTTTTAATCTAACTCTTGAAGCACAAAAGCCTGATTTATATAAGGCTTACTTGGATACATTAAGTCAGGTTAATTATTTTTTGTTATCCAGGGATGAGAGTTCTTTAACTCTCTAGAGTTCATTTCTGAGCCTTCCACCCTATAAAGAATTCTTAAGGGCTATTATAAGATCTTTATTATTCACTTGTGGCTTATTCCATTGGAGCTACTTGAAAGAAATCAAGGGGCTGTGATAATAGCTGCTATCCTAAACCTGGTAATAGGTAGATTCATCTTGGTTGCAGAGTAGTGTTTGGGGAGCATATACTGTAATAGCTCTGATTTTGGAGCCACTCTTCAGGCTGATAATAATGTACTATTCCAAATAGCCTTTTTTATTACAGGTTTTATGTTCCTTCCTATGCTGAAATGTCTTTCTTATGTCATTGCAGATGGCACAGAGATAAAGAGCTCTGTGTTTAGCCACTGTAACCATGCTGAAATCTTTCGATAGTGTTTTTCGTTTTATTTTATTTTTAGCCTTCCCTGTGGGGAGTCATTTAGAAGTTTAATCCATCTGTGTTACGTTGAAAGTTTTGTTGCTCTCATTCCTTCAGGCCTGGGTGTGTACACAAATGTTCTTGTCTGTTAAACCAAAGGCTGCTCAGGACTTCTTCAGATCTTTCACTTGGACATGCTCTCCCTTCTTGTAGTTGGTGCTGAGCACCAAATGGTGTTGATTTCACTTCCCTGTGGACCAGAGGGACATTCATTGGATGATTTTAGCAAAGGCTGCTGAAAAGTAATATAACTAGGTAAAAAGTAAATTTTACCAAAAAATAAATCAGATTGCATACACAAGCATCATATTGCAGGAAAAAAGAAGTCCCATGCAGCTTTTATGGTTTGTAAATCTTTGAATTCTTCTGTTTTTGTAGTTTTATTGAGCACCTCATTTCCCTTCATGTGATTTTTAGTTTAGCTAAAATGTTCTTATATCGAACCATGGCTTCATTTGTAGAAGGCAAATCCTCAGACCGATGTAAAATATTAGGGTTTTTTAAAGCCATTTTGTGAGAATCATCACTTCTCTTCTCAGAAATCAAGGTGAATTGAGCATAATTTTGAAAAAAATCAGCTCATTTAGCAGGGAAAGCAAATACAAAGCTGATATGATGCTACTGAAATGTCCCTTTTTCTCTGCAAGCTTGGAAAACCTTTTCCTGGGGTAAATTAAGAGGAAAAGTGTAGTAGGCATCCTCCAAACTTTCAGCCTGGATATCAGCTCTATTGGATTGTTCTTTATAAAACAAAGTTTTGGAAATCTAAGGTAGGCTTTGTGGTTTATGAACTTGTTAACAACATCTGGAATACCCCCACCCCTTTTAGGGTTCTTTTACGTAGTCCAGAACCATGCAGATAGCGCAGTAGTCCCACTCAAAGTTTGGAAGATCATTGGAGGGGCTGTGGCTCAGTGGTGGAGAATCTGCTTTGTATCCTGAAATGTCTAGGCTCAGACCCTGGCATCCCCAGTTTTTTTTTTTTTTAAAGGATCAAGTAGCAAGTAACAAGGGAGACCTTTGAGATGCTGGAGAGTGGTAGCCAGTCAGAGAAGAAAATAGAGCAGTGGTCTGATTCAGTATATCAGCTTAATGTGTACCGAACCTTCACGTTACATACAACTGCCTTACGGTGTTTCTTATTTACAAGTGGCTTAAGGTCTGATAAGAACTTCTTATCGGAAGCAGTACAGAAAATAGAGTTTTGCAATGCCTTAGATAAATATACACTGAAATGACAATCCTGCATGCAGTTAGAGCTAGGGTTATGTGTTTGGGTATTTCCAAACTGAAACACTGCCCGAAATTCCCTGTTTAGTTTTGGATCAGAAATACCCATAGTGAAACTAAATGAAATGTTGGATGCTGTTCTGGTTTGAAAATATCAGAATGCGCACCCCTAGTTAGGTCAATGAGGTTTAAGCAATTCAGCCTTGCAGAATTTTAACCTGGGTCTAGAGCAGGGCTTAAAATCTTAAACAAACAACAGTCTGCATAAAGCTGTCAGAGTTCAGTCAACAATACAGCAGTCAGTGGAACATGAAGCCTTCCCCTCATTTCTTAGTTATGGGATTATGGGATTCATAGTTTTGGGGGCGGAGGGGGGACGACTCACTGAAACAAAAAATTACCCAGGTAGATACAGCTTGGTTTGTATTGTATTTTATATGTATTTATTTATGCCCCACGTTTTCTTCACTGGGGACTCAAAGTGGCTTACACTGTTCTTGTCTCCTCAATTTTATCCTTAATAATAACCCTGTGAGGTAGGCTAGACCCGTGTTGGCGAACCGCAGCCGGCACGCCGAGCCCTCTCTGTGGGCACGCACGGAGCCGTCGCGTCTGCCTAGGGCTGTGCCGTGTTGCCGGGGTGAGGGCGCTGAGGGCGGTGCTCTTGCTCCCCATGCCCATGCTGCCCATACCTGCGCTGGCACCGTCCCTCTCCTTGCACCCGGGGCAAGCCCCTCCTTCTCTCTCAGCTGAGCTGCGGCTGCAGCTCAGCTGTTTGTCGGGGCCGCTGGCCTCTCCGGCTCTGCCCCGCCCGTCTCCACCTTGGACGGGGGAGGCTTTGGCTAAGTGCCTTGCCGCAGCGCGGTTTCCGGCAGCGGCATCTCTCGGGCTCCACCGCCCCTGTGAGTGTTGCCACAGCGTCTGGCTCCTCCCTTCCCAGCCGTGATGCCGGGTCCTCCTGGGCTGCTGCGGTCGGCGGGGCATTCAGCTTTGTCCCTTTGGCTTGCCTGGGTGCGGGACAAAATTATGCCCTTCTTTCGATCGGAACCCTCTGAACATAGACCAGGTTTTCTTCGTATATTTGCCTTAGGGTTGCCAGGTGTCCCCCCCCCCCCAATCATTTACCTCTTTTCCTGATGGTTCAGTTACAAATATAAAGTTTCACTTTGAAGAAGAAGAGTTGGTTTTTATATGCTGACTTTTCTCTCCCTGCGCCATTCCTGGCGGCTGCCCACGCCCCTCCCCCACCCGCCAAGATTTCCTTGCCCGATCTCCCCCCCATCTCCTTGCCCGATTCTCGCCCCTCCACATGCACACACACGTTCAGCCCGCAGCCTGCGTTTCTCTGTCTCTCTCTTCACCTCCTCTACCGTTTGCATCCCCCGCCTCCATTCATTCTGGGATTCAGGCGCTCAACCCCCTGCCCCTCCCCTCCCCCACCGCCTTTCTCTGCCTCGCTGCTCCCCTCTGCCATCCATTTTCCTCCTTGCCCCTTCCCTCCCCTCCACCCCCCTCCATCTGCCTGCCTCCACGCTCCCCTCCCCACATCTGGGTCTCCCAAGATGCGCTCTCATCTGCACATGCTCATGGCCTGCCTGGCCTCCCCTGTTCCCTTCCCCCTGGTGTACTCCTCCCCCCTTTTCCTTTCTTCCCAGATCAGCTTCCAGATGCCCATGGGCACTTCCTAGCTGCTCTCCCCCCCCCCCAGTTTCTCCCTCCGACCCTCCTGCCTTCCCCATTTCTCTATAGCAGCTTGGGCAGTTTCCTACTTGGTGTTGCGAGCTGATGCCTCTGGGGCAGCAGGAAGGGAGAGGGGGGGAAATAGGCAAGGGCCTGGCCTAGGGGTGCTGAGGCAATGCTTGGGGGGCACGGAATGGGGCTGGGGAGTTTTGAGCTCTTTCTCAAAGGAGAGAGGGGCTGGGGCTTTGGGGCTTCACTTCTAAAGCTGATATGGGGGGGTGACCCTTGGCGGGCAAGGAGCAAATCCCTTTTGCTGGGAAGATTTCGTGTGTAGGGGGGTGACCTCTGGTCTGAGCAGAGAAGGGAAAGGGTGCATTCACCCTAGATTGGTTTCAGAAATAGAAATGCTCTGGGAGGGGCCGTGGCTCAGTGGTAGAGCCTCTCCTTGGCATGCAGAAGGTCCCATGCTCAATCCCCGACATCTCCAGTTAAAGGGAGTGGGCAAGGAGGCAATGTGAAAGACCCCTGCCTGAGACCCTGAAGAGCCGCTGCAGGTCTGAGTAGACAATACTGACTTTGATGGACCGAGGGTCTGATTCAATATAAGGCAGCTTCATGTGTTCATGTGACTTTCTCTACCACTTAAGGAAGAATCAAAGTGGCTTTCAATCACCTTCCCCTCCCCACAACAGACACCCTGGCCATTTATGCATGGTCAGTTTTGATGCTCACTCAAAGCTTTTTTTAAAAATGCAACTTTAAAACTGCCTATTCACGATCTCGAAGCAAAAGGAGAAATTCCACCCCTCCCACTCGCCTGCTCCTTTGTTCCTGTTTGCATAGCCAGTAGCATGTGCATAGCTAATCACCCGCTGTTATTTTGCATGGTTCCTTGAGGGGGATTCTTCAGAGGGATTCTTCAGGTTAAATTGCCGTGTTGGCACTTCGCGATAAATAAGTGGGTTTTGGGTTGCAGTTTGGGCACTCGGTCTCTAAAAGGTTCGCCATCACTGGGCTAGACTGAGAATGTTTAACGGGCCCCAGGTCATCCAGCAAGCTTCCATGGCAGAGTGGGGATTCAAACCCACGTCTCCCAGTTCCTAATCAAAAACTAACCACTACACCTCACTGGCTTCATGCTTATAAAACTCATATTGTTTTATAGCATCTTAAACACTGAAAGATCTATTGTTTGAGTGAGAGCCCTCTTGGTAATTTTGGTGAAAAAGGTCTATACCCTGTCAGAGTTCTGTTTAACGACCCATTCCATAGAGAGCCTTGTGTTTCTCTGACCCCATTTGAGTGTTCTGCCTGCGCCCCTCTATCTTTAACCCAGTAGTTCCTTTTGTGACCACCTGGGGTAGAATTTAAAGAGCTCTAGCATACCACCTGCCCAGTTTAGTCAGTCCTTTTTTCCCTTGAACCATGTGTCTGTGTGCTTGTGTACAAAAAGGGCAGGATCTTCCACCTCCCCTTTTGTTGGGTCAATATGGTAGATGTGAATTGAAAGCAGCCTATACCATTGGGAAGATAATCCAAACATTTTCTCAAACCCTGAAGTAAAATTATTCAGATTTATTTCTGCATTCACACAAAAACAGATTATTGGAACAAATCTACAAAAGTGAAAGACTACAGAATATGGAAAACAAAAAGAAAGCTAGCTAAGCAGTTGCCCACTCTGCAGATATTACTGTGCCATAGAAAATGGATTAAGTTTCCCAGCAGACGCTTGGACTTGACCTTAAGCTTACATCTTTGGAATCCACATTTCAGGGGTTTCTTGATGGTGGAACGGTTGTTTTGGATCCTTGAGGGGTTGGGGTGTCCATCCAGACTTTCAAACAAAAGAGAATTTGACCAATAACTATTACCTCAGGATCCTCAAGTGCTTTACACTCAGTCTTTTTTCGTGTGGGAGGCAGAGTGTGGAAATTATCCATGGATTTCCCCCCTCACTTGGGTTGACATGGTATAGTGACAGATGGTTAAGATGTGACATTTATATACTGATTCTCCACTCTGCCCTAAATCCTGGGATGCTTATGTGCTTTGTTCATCTCTGTTTAACAGAGGTTTGTGTATTACTACAAACTATGAACAGAACTGTTTCTTTTCCTAAAATAGAAATTTATCCATAACATATGCAAGATCCGGAAGAATATCAAATTTACACTTTAGGGCTATTCTATTTTTCTTTTCTTTTTTACTTTAGAGCTATTCTAGTGTTCTGAAGAGTCATGATTTAGGCTAACTAAATATGTAGTCATCACTGATTGGCCAACTAGGAAGTGTTCCTTGAAGCAAGGAAAAAGCAACCAACTGTTTACTAATTGGGGGTGGGGAGTGTGTTCTAATTTATATATATTTGACATTTTTTGTGTTCTTTCCCCCTAAACACGCTCTTCTTCTATAAGTGGAAACTCTCCTTGGTGAGAAAGATTGTAGATCATGCAGTTGAAACACCGCAGCTTCAGTTTTGCTGAGCTGATATTTGCAGATGTGTTAATCCAGTTTTAGCTAAGATTAATACATAAAAAGGGAGGGAGGTAACATTTTGACATCTGCATTAAAGGATGGCATCCTTTCCACCTGCCTGTATAGCAGAAGCCACGCAACAGCCACACTCTACTTAACATATTACTGACAGAATGATGAGAGAGCGCCTGTCAGACACGGGCCAGCCGGGTGTTGGAGACAAAATGCACAGCCCCAGCTGACTAGTTAGAGAAAGTCTGGAGAGGTACAATTATAGAGGCATATGACAAGCCTTCATGCTTGACTGACTTGAGAACCGATGACATGGCATTAAACAGCAATCCTTCCTACCCAGCGGTCACAAAACAGCAATAAGTCAACTGATGCACTGTTGTAAAATCATGATTTATTCCTTTGCTTTTGAATACACAAGACTACAGCATGATGTTCTGGTAGACTACTACAGCAGGTTCACTTGGGGCCCAAACATCTAGGGCCTGCCTACAGCAGGCATAAAATCAATGCTCTAGCACTGTCTTCCTGCAGAAGCTTCTCATACTAGCTTAAATAATTTATACAACAAAAGGAATAAAAAATAAAATGCATTCTATTGTGTTCCCCTAAGATATATGTATGAACACAAACATCTAGCCATTTATACGAAGGTCAACAAATTGCTGGACAGTCCAAGTTCATGTGACACATGCATCTTTTGCCCAACTTGAATGCGGCTATTTCATTATACCAATTTATGTAAAAATATTCAGATATGTTAATTAACATTAGCGACAGTCTTTATACCTATTTCTTTTCTACAAAATATCTGGCTCATCCCCCAAAAACAACTCAATATTTGCCTCTTTTTAATGTGCATTCATACCAGAACTATTCCGTTATCTTGATTACTATCATAGAGTAAAGTTTAACTGCATATTGATTCTAGATTTTTAAAGGATGGTAGTTTGTAGATACATTCAAGCATCTTTGCATCCCCCGCAAAAGGAAGGGTAAGGAGAGCTTGAGAGACTTTGAATTATTCCTTTTGTTATCAGTGCCACTGCCCTTAGATAGTGAACCGAAACAGAGCTGATAACTTGGAGGTGACATCACAACTCAGTCTGCATGAACTACTATAAACACTTGGTATTAAAGTTAACCTTAAAGATAAAGGACAACTCCCTTAACAGTAGAAAGGATTTGCTAACAATTTTCAAAGGAAAAAGTCTTTGTAAAGAAGCAAACAGTAAGGAAGAACTTATAAATTGAATCACAACTTGCTTTATTTTATGCACATGCTAACCATGAATATATAATCTAATACACTTTAATTCAAATGTATTTCTGCTTTTTAATCCTAAAAAGCTAATTGAATTATTTTAGACATTAATACACAATTATTATATGATGTGAAAAATAAAATAAATTAGGCAGTATCTTTCAAAACAATTAGAACAGTAGTAAGCAATTCCTGGTAAATGGAAACATGGAGCCATTACGTTTTGTGTGAGAATTAAACTTTATATGTTTAATGAGGTGCTGCATTTAATCTGACCTACAGCCCATTCCTGGGCTGGGAGGGCAAAAGTTCACAGGAGGTGCTCAAGGGTCCGCACTGGCATCTGGGCTGCTTGTGGCAGTGCCCATGCCACTTGGGCTGCCAAGAGTGGCACTGACGCCGGCGTTGGGGCGTTCATGCCAGCCTCCCTGCACTGCCACATGGCACACATCCGTGCGCTGGCATCCCAGGGGGCGTTCCTGGGGCATTCTGGGGGCTTCCTAACTCCCCTTCAGGCCAGGTAAGTCTTTTTTTTTTTTTAATTTTTATTATTTTATTTATATAATTGGAGGGTACAGGAAGAGAAAAAGGGGAAGGGGTAAACGTTATCATTATAAAAACAATACAGTATTGTAAAATGATTTCTGAATAGAACATAATTACAGAATATCTTTAGTTTGTTATACTTGCATCAGGCTGATTTCTAAGGTAAGTCTTTTTATTGAATAGCTTCAGTGTAATATATGTGTATATGCAAGTATTATGAAATATTTAAAGTATTAAAAGTGTATACAAGAATACAAGCAAGTTCTACATACTATTTAGTTTTAAAATCCAATACTTAAAATATAACAGTTAAAGAAGTCTCGTTTAGTTAAAAGAGTCTGATTCACACTATCTAGAAGTAGTTCATACATACCAAAGCCAATATCTGAGACCCTCTCAGTTCGAAGACGTAGAGAGATCTAAATTTCTAGCCTTTCCCTGCATATATTTATACTGTCCAATATCATTTGCATAACATGGTTTCCACTCTAAGAAGTGTACTACTGCCATTCAACTTTAGTTGAATACTCTCTGCAAACTTTCATATAAGGAGTTCCTCTTCCAGCAGGGCTCTCTGCTGACTTACAATATACTGAACAGTCCATACAAGAGTCAGCTATTTCAGCTAATCCATACATCTGTGCTATTTCCTTTTACAAAGATCTTTATATCCTAAGGAATGCGGTAAAAATGAGTATATTCTTAATATTCTAATATATATAAATCTTAAAACAGCATAACTTTTATATAACATCTATTGAATAGAATAGTCTTCTGTTGATCAGAAGAACACTACTATTGAACAGAAGAACACTACTATGAAGTCACCAAGAGCTGAAAGAGAGATGACTACTTCAGAGCATTTCCTCTGATGTCAGAATTCGCACAATTTCCATTCTCATAGATCTTTTTTGAATACTTTACTGCATTCACGTTCAGCTGTTCATGTCTAGCTGAATGTTAACTAATCTTCAGCTGTAAGCTAACCAATCTGGCATACCTCCTATTCACTTCACAGTGAAGGAAAAAGACTTCAGACTTGTCTTTTAAATTGAATGGAATAGGAGACAAGCCCAGGCTTGTCCAGCTTAAAGGCTTTTATATGACTTTTATGAAAATTTATGATTTTACAATAGAGAATTCTGTCTATTCACAACACTTAATACATTAGTTCATATGTTCCATATGTTAAAGCCTGCAATACATCCAGAATGGGATAACCCATTCCTAGGTCAGACCTTCCCCCCCCACCAGTAGCGCCTCTGTGGAAAGAATCTAAACAACCTGCTTCAGGAATCTCTGAAGATGGTCAGCCACTACTTGTTCAGTCAACTTGCTCAAGAATGGTACATCTGAGACTGGACAGTAGTTATTAAACTCTCCTGGGTCCAGAGCAGGTTTCTTTAGGAATGGGTGCACTACTGCCTGCGTCAAGGCAGGAGCACCCCTTGTCTCAGAGAGGCATTTACTGTCTGCAAGACCCAGTCCATCAGCCCCCTCCCCCCCCGCCGCCATTTTAAGCAGCCAGGAGGGGCAAGGATTGTACAAACAGGTGATAGGTCTCAAATTTTCCAGAATCCTGTACATATCCTCAGACTACACAAGCTGAACGGTATCCCACACAAGGGCACCATATTATCCAATCACTAACTGTCAATGTCATTTGAATAATATACTGATGAGGTGCCTGATTTAAACATGCAGCAGCCTTATGCCAAGTCAGACTATTGGTGCATCTAGCTCAGTGTTGTCTGTTCTGACTAGTAGTGGCTCACCAGGGTTTCAGGCACAAAAAGGTCCTTCCCAACATGCCTACTTGAGATTCTTTAACTGGACAATACCAACATGCCTACTTGAGATTCTTTAACTGGACAATACCGGGGATTGAACCAGGGACATCCTGCGTACATATCAGATGATACACCGCTTAATCACAGCCCCTCCTTATAGTATTTCCAAATCCTGCTGAATCAAATGCTTTCTTTAAAATGGAAACGCCAGTGATAGAACCTGGCATCTGAGGCACTGTATCTCTCAATATCTTATCACTGGTAAATAAGAATTAGCAAATTCATGCTATAGTTTCTCACATTGAGAGACTTTATTTTTCTGGAGCAAATACCAAGTTGTAAAATGCCAATACTGCCTACCCCAGGTAAGTGTGTGATTTTGATCCAAAATTGCTTTATACATTCCCCCTCCTATAACATACCGTATTTTCCGGCGTATAAGATGACTGGGCGTATAAGACGACCCCCAACTTTTCAAGCTAAAATATAGAGTTTGGGATATACTCGCCGTATAAGACTACCCTCTCCCATAATACTAGAAGGCGGGGACATCTACTCAAGCTGGAGGGGGAGAGATTCAAAACAGAAGTTTTTTTTTCTTCACACAACGCACAGTTAAATGGTGGCCGGGTTCTGAGCCGAGAGCAAGGCGAGTGGGTAGAAGTGCCTGAAGAGAAACCGAGGCACGCTGGGAAGTGTAGTTCGCACTCTGCCCCGGCCGGGTTCTGAGCCCAGAGCGAGGCGAGTGGGTAGAAGCGCCCGTAGAGAAACCGCCTCTAGCAATCGCAGCCGGGCAGATGATCACCCGTGCAAATCTCCTGCCCCAAAGAGTTTCTCTGACCCCATAGGGGAGGGGCCATGGCTCAATGGCAGAGCACCCGCTCAGCGAGCAGAAGGTCCCACCCCTATGGTGTCAGAGAAACTCTTTACGGCAGGAGATTTGCACGGGTGATCATCCGCCCGGCTGCGACTGCTAGAGGCGGTTTCTCTACGGCAGGGGTGGGGAACCTTTTTTCTGCCAAGGTCCATTTGCATATTTATCACATCATTCGGGGGCCATACCAATGCCATACCGGTTGTAGATCTCCCAGCGGGGGGTGGGGGGTCGGGGGGGTCGACACTAGGGAGGTTTTTGGGGAGAAAGAAAGAAAGAAAGAAAGAAAGAAAGAAAGAAAGAAAGAAAGAAAGAAAGAAAGAAAGAAAGAAAGAAAGAAGGGAAAGGAAGAAAGAAAGGCCATTTATGCATGGGAGGTTTTGCCTTGGATTTGCTGCTCTCTAGATGCACATTTTTCCCATTTGAATTCTCAAAACTCTGCATGGGATTTATTGTTGAGTTTTGAGAATTCAGATCGGGAAAATGTGCATCTAGTCTATAGAGTGGCAAATCCAAGGCAAAACCTCCCATGCATAAATGGCAGAAGGAAGGAAGGAGGGAGGGAGGGAGAAAGAGAGGGAAAGAAAGAAAGAGAGAGAGAGAGAAAGAAAGAGAGAGAGAGAGAGAGAAAGAGAGAGAGAGAGAGAGAGAGAGAGAGAGAGAGAGAGAGATGGATGGGGGAGAAAGAAAAGGACAGAGAAAAAGAAAAGGACAGAGTGTGACAGACCAAGAAAGAGACAGAAAAAGAGGGAGAAAGAAAGGGAGAGAAAGGAGTGACAGAAAAAGGAAGAAAAGAGAGAAAAGCCTTCACACACACACACACACACACACCTGGCGGCGCGCGCAACCCCGCGCAACTGGACTTCAACTTTCCCGCCTCCCCACCCCACCCCACCCCCAGAGTGATTAATCGGCTCCCCGGAGCGGCTGGCTTCTTCTTCTACCCCCCCCTCGCCGCCTGTCAGCTGTTGAGTGGCAAGAGGGAGGGGGGAAGAAGGGAAGAAGCCAAGCAGCTCCCGGCGGCGGAGCATCCACACGGGAGGCGATTAGGCGACTCTGGGGGCGGGGTAGGGAGGCGGGAAGGGTGAAGCCCGGTTGCGCACGCCACCGCGGCGTGCAGGAACAGCTGAGGCAGTGAAAGGGTTTTTTGAAGTGTGCCGCGATGTTCCTGCACACTGCGGCTGTAGGGGCAGCCTTGGGGGAAGCGTCTTTCTCCCTCCCCCCACCACTCGGAAGGAACCTGGGACCTTCTGCAAGTGGGTGCGTGTGTGTGTGTGTGTGCAGGGGAGGGGGGGAGCTGGGAAGGAACATGGAATCCTTCCCGGTTCCCCCCCTTCCCTGCGCGCGCACACACACACACACAGGCACGCACCTGCTTGCAAAAGGTCCTAGGTTCCTTCCCGGTCCCCCCTCCCCGCAAACACAGAGGCACGCACCGGCTTACAAAAGGTCCCAGGTTAGTTCCCGGTTCATGCCCCTCCCCCGTACACACACAAAGGCACCCACCCGCTTGCAGAAGGTCCCAGGTTCCTTCCTGCATGAACCCGGCCACGCACACAGGGGCCCACTAAGCCGGCGGCGCAGCCAGCATGCAGGCTGGCGAGGCCCCGGAGGCCCGAGTCTCAACCCCGCCTCAGCATTCTCCAGTCCGGCTCGGAATTCAGCACCCGCCCTCATACATCCGGCGTATAAGACGACCCCCGACTTTTGAGAGGATTTTCCGGGGTTAAAAAGTCGTCTTATACGCCGGAAAATACGGTACTTTATATTTATAGTTGCCACAAGACGTAGGGATAGCAGAGCAACTGACCAGATGCTACCAAATGCAAAGCACACACCATTTCACATAATTACATTATCCTTCGTCATGCTTGTCTTCCAGCTGACTCTAGAGAGATTTATGATTCATTTGACTTGAGAGAAAGATTCATGAGTGTCTTTCTAAATCTAGGTCCCCTAATGTGGTATTATGTTCTGGTGACTCATGCTGATTTTGACAGCCTTGCTTTTAGTGATGCTTTATTAGCGGGAAAACTAAGATACCTTTTCAGATGTTCTAAGAGCATAAAATAAACATACATGAGAGGGGGGAGGAAATCAATGTTACAAGTTCTGCCTCAACCTTTGCATTTTTGTTAGAACCAATGAATAGATTCTGCTCTTGTATGGCTCTCTTCATATGTTTGGGAACCTTGATATTTCAGGTCTTCTGATCTCGCAGAGAGCCTTACACATGTACATGTAATTGGCAATTCATATATACCAAACAATGTGATCAGCAATGAAATTGTGAAATCTATCATAGCATGTTCATCCAGTGATGTTTGGGTTCTGTGGCAAAGCTTAATCCAGGTTGTGTGATGCTAGTAGAACCTAGCTATGTGAAGATGAATCAGTGTGGGTATAATCAGGGCATAGAGGGGGAGGGGACCAGGATCATACTCAACAGCCCTGCCCTAGCCTTTGTATCTTAATCAGCTCTTCTGTGCATTTCTATATAAGTGGACTTCCTCCTCTATGCTTTGATTCTTCCCATATTTCGTCATTTGCATAGGACTTCTCTCGAGAGTGGGAAAGATCTTTGCTAATTTGGTGTGGGCTGGTCAAAACTAATACTACTGTACCACACACCATAAAAAGCAACAAAATCCAGGGAGCCACAAGAGAAAGTTCTTCTAGGGCTAAACTACACTTCTTAGGGCTACATTTACACGTTCCTGGTATTTAAAAGTGACCCAAATGATAAAGTACATTTTAACTGCTCCAAACCCCGTACTAGTATACTGTTGCAAACCATATGTTTCATACATTAGCTACATTTGCAATTATTGTCAACCAAAAGAGCCACATAACCATGGTACACCCTGTGCTCAACCTCAACACACAACTATTAATATTAAATATATAACTATAACACCCAGCTTGCCAGTGAAGATTTACCCCACAAGCCCTGCTCTCTGTGCCCCTGCTGTCAGAGGTGGCAACTAGAGAAAGATTTTTTCCAGTAGTGGCACCTTGCCTACTAAATGCCCTTTCCCTTTAGGTTTGCTTAGCACCTATGTTACTTTTTTTTAATCTGCCAGGCCAAAGAAATTCTGTTCTCTGAGGCTTTTAATGAAGTAGTTGATCTTTTAACACAGTTTTACTATGGAAATTGTTATTTAGGCTGTCAGTGGTCTGTTTTTATGGTCTATGTTTTTATGCTGGGCTGGGGCTATTAATGCTGGATTTTAATACCTTCTGATGTTTTGATTTTAGTATTTTTACTTACTGTTTGAAACTTATTTTATGTTTTACTTACTTGAACATGTAGGGTTGTTTCTCCCCACCACTGTTGAACCTTAGCTAGCCCTTCTTTATCTTTCCCCCTGCTTTTTTTCTCTCTCCTCAGCAGCAGGCACAGTAGCTCTGCATCCATCCCTGGCACAAGGCCCCACTGCTTATGAAGGCTCGCCGTTCACCTATCCCTCTGGCAGTGGCTGTTTTCAAGTGTGAACCAGTTGCCAACTACCAGCCCTGCTGAGCAATTGTCTTCCCCACTTTCCTGAAACATGGGCAGGGTTGTCAGCTGGCCTCGAGAAAAATGTCCTGTCATTTAAATACAGGCATAATATTTTTTACCAGGTGATGCTATTTACTTCCATGCCATGAAAAGTGTTAACAGCCCATTTCTATACGTTAAGCCTTTATTAAAAGGAGAGGCCATTTCTCCCAAGGCTTGTTGGCAACTCTGTATAAGATAAAAGGTAAAGGTAAAGGTCCCCTGTGCAAGCACCGGGTCATTCCTGACCCATGGGGTGACATCACATCCCAATGTTTCCTAGGCATACTTTGTTTTCGGGGTGGTTTGCCATTGCCTTCCCCAGTCATCTTCCCTTTACCCCCCTGCAAGCTGGGTACTCATTTTACCGACCTTGGAAGGATGGAAGGCTGAGTCAACCTTGAGCCGGCTACCTGAAACCAATTTCCGTCGGGATCGAACTCAGGTCGTGAGCAGAGCTTGGACTGTAGTACTGCAGCTTACCACTCTGCGTCGCGGGGCTCCAACTGATCAGTTGGTACATATGATTCACATACAGAGCTAGAATACTCAGGAGCTTTTTTGGTGTTGGATACAACTAATAGTTTCAAAACCAATTTTGTAGTGTCGAGATTCAGGGTTTGCAGAAAATCTGTAAATTGCTGGAAGAAGCAGAGATTCTATTGATAGCAATTTTAATATTTCTATATTTAATACAATAGTACAAAGAACATAAGTAAACAGGCCGATGAACTGTTAATACATCTACTACTACAGCAACACCAAAATAAGAATATTACAAAATTGCTATTGTTTCCTACCCTTCTACTTTACTTCTTACTTATAGCACCTACTTTCTCTCTCTTTCTCTGACTGTCCCTACCTTCCCTTCTTCTGGTGGCTTCCTCTTAGAATTTTGTTTTCATTCACGTGGCCCAGTTCATTCCAATGCAGTAAGATTATTACTGTAGCTCTTCACAAACTGCTGGTGTGGTTTCAGACAAACAGAAATAACAAAGAAAAACAAAATTACATATTCTATTATTTATCACTTCTTCCTAAAACCCTCTTCCACAGAAAACAAGTTTGTGGCTATTAGAGCAGAGAAGCTCTACTAATAACCATTTTCTGCCAAGGTATGATTTCTAAAGCCACATTATTCATATGCATTGGATTGCTCCATTAAAAGGGACAGATTGGTGTGGTCTGGCTTAAAAATTGTGTTTCTACAAGTTGAATTCCATTTGACTATGGTTGCCAGGTCTCCTGCTGTGGTGGGAGCTCTCCTATTGGTAACCCTTGTTGCCTCGTGCCGCTCAGAGCAGTGGCAAGAGAAAAATAACTTTTTTTTAAAGCCGTGGTTTTACCATAGAGTTTCCAGCAATTCCTGGAGCAGTGTAACATCATTTCCAATTTTCCCCAGAAGTGATGTCATGGCGCATGCAACACCAGCGCTCCTGAACTTCTAGCAGTTGCCAGGCATGACACAGCCTGGCAACCCCACGTTTTACAGACATTTCTGTCTCAGGAGTTTGGAGTACCAAAGTCAGATTGCAAATCTATATCTTACACTTAATGTTTGACATAAGGAGGAGCAGGAAACAAAAGCTCTGCTGAGATACCCTGTTTATTTCTACAGCTTCTTTCAATATTTGCTGAATTATCATATATATTTCTGAAAAAGAAATATATATTTCTGAAAAAGAAATTCTAACCAACAGAAATGGCACATCGTGACCATGGAAAACAGCAAGCATATTACAGGTTTTACTGTTTAGTTTATTTTTAAAATCAGGTAGATAAAGGGTGTGAAAAGAGCCTAGAGAAGCAACCCTAGTACATTTATTCTGTCTCCTCCCCGCAGCAAATACATATTGGCTTACAGAAAGCTATATATGAAAAGCAGAAATGGAAAAGGGGTAGTCACATACT
Organism: Euleptes europaea; assembly: GCF_029931775.1. Classification (NCBI taxonomy): domain Eukaryota; kingdom Metazoa; phylum Chordata; class Lepidosauria; order Squamata; family Sphaerodactylidae; genus Euleptes; species Euleptes europaea. The sequence continues at coordinate 35,622,562 of NC_079313.1, read as the reverse complement.
ACAGCGCAACAATCTGTGGCTAAGTATAGTTTGCTGAATTTGGACAGATGAAGCCACAGTCCATTGAATCAACCATTGATCTTTTTACCCTAGTACTGTCAGCTGACATGTAGTGGCTATCATAGCTCTTTTAGCTGAGGACCATGAAACTTGAGAGTATGGATGCTGAATCTGGGATTTTGGCCTGCAAACCATGCGCTGTACAGTTTCATTCAAGACCCATCCTAGACATCTTGAGTCTCCAGAGAGAATGTTCAGAGTCAGGATTGGTGACCTCAGAAACACTCCTAGTTGATTCTGGTGTCAATTAACTAATGTTCTTTCCATATATTCTTCTCAGAACAACTGTCGCTCAGTCAATTTGATTCCCAGATTTACAGTGCAATCCTATTCAGAATTACTACAGTCAATTTCAGGGGGCTTTAACTGGACCAACTTCGCCTTCCACATTAACAGTTCATTCCTGAGAGAAATGCTTGCACCGGGCTTTGGAGGCAACGCAGCCCTGCCTAAATCTCCCGGCATCAAAAATCCGTGCAACCCTCATAGGGCTGCACAGGATCTCACCAAAAATAAAAAGGGGCATTCCTGGCCCGAAAGGGCTTTGGAGGCCGCCTAAAGGCAGCTCCTACCCCAGCCTGGCACCGTAATGCCCCGGGAACGCCTCCTGGGATGCCTCCTGGGACGCCGGCGTGGCCTTTGATGCCGTTTGGACGCCGGCGGAAGGCCCTGTCGGCATCTCAGGGCGGCACTGCCCCACAACCAGCATCCAGGACTTCCTGCCGGTGTTCAGGCCACTAACGCTGGCGTTAGTTGCCCAGACGCTGGCGTGGGAGGCCCAGACGCTGTCACGGCACCTTCCTGGCCTCCTAAGGGCTTTCGCCCTTAGATCTCAGGAATGCGCTGTAAGCTTTGTATTATGATTATCCTTTTGCATTTTGATACATGCAGTTTCTAATTCCATCATCCTATGTTGTGATTCCTCAATGCCTCTCTGCCCTTCTTGTGATCCTCCTTCCTCCTCCTGTCAATTTCCCCATCTTGCCTCCTTGCTGTCCTTCTCTGTACATTTAAATAAGTCACCATGAACTTGGCACTTTAGGTATTGCTACCCTTCAGACATTGATTCATAGGATTGCCATGAGTCGGAAGCGACTTGACAGCACTTAACACGCACACCCTTCAGACTCCTAAAACTGGACCTGGACCTTTGCTTTAACTTATATTATCACTATACAATTTTCTCCCTATTGAACTGTGTTGTCTAATGTCCCCTTAGGATTAGCCAATATCTTCCTCCTTTATAGAAGGTACTACAAAGTGGATGATGATTGTGTCTGAATCTACAGGTTTTCAGGCACTTTGTTTCCATGAATTTTTTGGGCAGGCTGATTGTTTTGAAGCTGTGAGGTTTATCTCCCCAAGACATGTTTCAAAGTGTCATATTGTATTGTAGTGAATTTCAGGGAGCACCTACCAAGACCTCACCAGTTGATCATTCCGTAATTTCTGAAGTAGCCCTCCAAGAGGTTTACCCTAAAAACAACACCTTTCTCAAATAAGCATTTCTACTGATATTAACCGGTACTTAGCTTGGTCTAACTACTGCCGCATTGTAAAAAAAAAAAAAAAAAATCTCAGACCCCTGAAGGATATTTTGACTTTGTGTGCTGTGCTAATTTAAAATATTTGGCCACTTCTGCTTCACTTGCCCTAAGATTTTTTAAAGATGTTGTTTGTTTTTTAGATAGTAGCTACCTGACACTTTGTTGTAGTTTAGTCTTTTTTTAAAAAAGTGGCCATAAATTAAATATTTAGACATTAAACAGATGGTTTCCTTCTGCTATTTTCCTTCCTTTAAACAACATTTTTTTAAAAAATGTGTCATGCTGCATTCTGCAATAGGTTATTGTTTATAATTGCCAGCACTAAAAATTAACTTTAACTCTAATGGTCTTCACCCACTGATCCTTTGTGACATCTTTAGGTCAAAATGGGGGATAGCCATAGAAGACAAATTAAATAATTTGGGATTAACACCCCTAGGGTGTTAGGGTGGGAATAAGCTAAATTGATTATATCCCAAACGATTAAAGACATTGAGAGACAAGCAGATTTAGCAAGGGCGCCTCTATTCATGGCACCTCTCCATTCTAAATACATCCTAGCACCAGCAGCCTGTCTCCACTATTTAGAGATAAATAATTATAGAAGGGCCTTTACCCTGGCCAGATGTGTAGCCTTACCTTCTGCTATGCTAGAGGGGAAATTTAAGAAGACACCCTGGGAGGAGAGATTCTGCCCTTGCAAATCAGGGGACTTAGAAACTGTTGAGCATGCCCTCCTGAACTGCAATTTTTATACATTACCCCGATCAAAGTTTATTGAGCCCCTCTTATCGAGAATGGGACCTGACAGGGCAGGAGAAAGGATTGAAATGCTCCTACAAGGGTATAATCCTTCAATCACTCTTCAGGTTGCGAAATTTTGCATGGCAGCAATGAAAATTCGATGCCATAGAACAGCCTCTTAGCGCAATTGACAGATGTGTCCCAGCTGTAATTTTCTTTTTAAGTGTTATAAGACTTGGACTGTAATTCTTTGTTTGTAAGAATTTATAAGCCCATGTTTTCTGTTTTATCTTGTTTTATCTGGTTAAGGGCCGTAAATAAATTATCTATCTTATAATTGCCAGTATATTTATTTTGACAACTTCTGCACTGTTACCTGAAATGTAGCTGAAAGAGGACAACCAAGGTTGTGTGACAGTATGGGCGTCTCACTAGGCCTAGGAAGACTCATCTTTAAATCCCTTGTCTGCCATTGGAACTTGCTGAGCACCTGGTTCAGGCACACTCTTTCAACCTAACCTGTCTCACGGAGTTGCCATGAATATAAAAGAGGGCAGGGGAGAACCATGTACCTCTTTGGAGGTAGAGTGGGTAAAAATCCAAGTAGGGGAGAAAGAGAGATGGGGGGAATATTGGCAGAGAACAGGAACGGGGGAGAGAGAGGTAGATTTTTCAGAGAAGGGGGAGAGGAATAGAGGAGGTTGACAGAGAAGAAAAGAGAGGGGGTGAGATTGCCAGGGAAGTGGAGGGGGAGAAATAGAGGTGGGGGCGGGGGAGATTGACAGAGAAGGGAAGGGGGTGGGAAAGAAAGGGGGAGATTGTCCGAGAAAGGGAGGGGGAAGGATGGGTGGAAGATTGTTTGAGAAAGGGCAAGAGGAAAGGAAGCAAAGGCAGGGGTATGGGAGGTACCCTTCCCGCAAGTATCTTGCGAGTCATTACTTGTATATATATATATATAAAAGTAATGGCCAGTCTTATCTGAAGTGGAATAGACTTGCTTTTAATGAGTTTATTAATGAGCTAATTTGGGCTTTATGCAATCAGACCAATTTAACTTCTTCTAATCTGGCACCTGTTTTGAGCTCCAAGCCTTGGTGTGTTCCCAGTGATGCTAGGAGTGTGTATAGACCTGGAGGCTTTCACTCTCCAACACTGTCACTGGGGAATACAGGAACATATGGAGGCCTTTCCACCCCAGTGTGAATTTTGTTCAATTTGAAATATGTGGGCTAATTAGGAATCAAGCTCAAATTTGTCCAAAGTTTAGACCCAGCTCAGTACAGTAGTTTTCCCTGATGTGAAAGCCACCTCTTCTTTTCCCACTGAAATTTTCTGACAGTGGTTGTGAAGGGCTTCTACTGTGACCTTCATTAGGAAGAAAATATAGCATTTCGGGGTTTTTTGTATCCTTAGTAACGTTTGGTTTCAACTTGTATTTAGCCAAACTCAGGAAATTTGTATTCCTTAATCCCCAGTTCTGAGTTCACTATTAGCAATTTATGTAGAGTTTGTTGCTTTTTGGAGTAGCCCTTCGTATCTGACAGGATAATTGCAGTACAGAAGCAGGAGAACAGATTGGCAGGGTCAAGAGAATGCTTTCAAAAATGAGGAGCATTCTGACATTGCAATTTTTGTACCCCCATTTTAAAGCATAAGGGTTCAGAAAATGCCATATGTCCAAGCCATCTTCATTTCCAAAGGTCAGGTGACAGTTTGATGTATGTCTTTTAAAAATAAGTTTTATTGAGTTTGTATACAACAATTAGGAGTTTTCCCAAATACTTCCAAACATGGGGTTACGTTTCTGAAATGGCTGAGTCTGAATTTTGTACTCTCAGTAAGGTACAATGCAACGCAGAAATGCAACATCCCAGCTAACTCTTGAGAGACCAAAAGAATTGTGCTCCAACCTCCCCTTCCCCACAAGCGTGGGTTGGAGGGGCAGGGTTTTTGACAACTGTAATGATGTCAGCAGTGGCATCCCCTGTTCTTTGTGACGTGGGTAGTCCCAAGAGATATGATTTTTCTCAATACCATTTTTCTACATAAAATCTTAACAGGCTTCAGTTCTAGGCATTCTGGTGTTTAACTTTTTAAAATTATTACCTCTACTCTACCAACCGAAGGCAAAACACAAAGAGTTAACAAATGGAATTTGTTCAATAATTTCTTTTGCCTTGGAAGAATTGGCTTAATTTAGAAGCAGCTAAACTTCCAAAACCTATCACAGCCTATCTAATCTCATCTCCCAACACAAATAGAAGTCCAGCTGATGGGTGGAGACAGATAGCAGGATGTATTTATTCTAAGCAGCGTACTTTCTGGAGCTGCTAAGAAACCATCTTTTTGAGCACATTTATTTATGGGATGCATCTAAATCAGGGGTGTCAAACTCATTTGTTGCGAGGGCCAGATATGACGTAATTATCACATGGTCAGGCCAGGCCATGTGTACCATAAAATTTAATGCCTGGTACCTGAGATACAAACTTTATAGAAGACACAGCCAAAGCCAATCAATAATATTATTTTTCACTTAAAATACAGACGTATTTTAAGTAAAAAATAAAGTTAAAAAATCATTAATTGGCTTTGCCTGTGTCTTCTGTAAAGTTTGTATCTCTGGTCCCTGGCATTTTTTAAAATTATAAACTGCGAGAGTGTGTGTGTGTGTGGTTGCTTGGGCTGGCGAGCACGCAGTGGACTCGCCAGCCCAGGTCTGGACTGGGGGGGAGGGGGGCTGCACCCTTTCCCTCTAAGCCCTGCCGATCGATCCATGATGCAGGCTGGGTTAGGACACTGGAGGGATGCTGGAGGATGGAGAGAAGCCACACACACCCAGATCCAGCCCTTCCTGAGCCGCCCATGCTGCTCTCACTGGTGGGGGGTGGCTGGCTGCACTGCGAAGGTTGCTGCGGCTTCGCAAGCCCAGATCGGGACGGGGGAGGGGTTGCTGGCAGGGCCAGATCTACATATTTTTTAAAGTACAAAATGAAGCCTCTCATATATTATATACATATTTTCGTTATGTATACACATATAATATATATATATATTATCAAAAATTATTTTAAACGAAATTGTGTTTCTTAGTGTTGCATGGTTGCATGATCACAATCATAAATGCATGAAGTAGAGAAATAAAATTGTCCTTTTCCTCTGTTGTTTTGTACAATATGTCCCGTCCCCCCCCAAAAAAACAATTCTTACAAATGAATAAAAGCAATAAGGGGAACATGTAAGTCACTGAACATCTTTTGCAAATCATGGGTGAACATTAACTGCTGTGGGGGTGGGGGAATCCGAGTTTTTCAAATGGCTTCAATCACAGAAGTCCCTGCAACTTCAGATATTTCTCCCAGCATTACCAATGTCTTTTAGAGACACATAAACCCACGTGCCAACTGTGCTGTTCAGACACTCTTATCCTAGTGGTGCCCTCTCTCCAGGCACTGTCAATCCAGCAATAACCAAGTCACTGGTTTGGGGTGAGATGACCAGTGTTAAGATTAAATTAGTATTTTGGAATGGCTTACCGGAGTGGGTGTGGAGTGTGCCCTGCACACTCTGCATTGAAGAAGGCATGTAAAACATTTATTTCAAAGGGAGTTTGGTGGATAGTAAACTGGTCTGGGCAGATTCAGCTGTGCCATTTGTATTTTGTGATTGTTGTTTTTATGCAATTGCAATTTAATATTTATCACATAATATTGCTATTTAAATTAGTGGTCCATGGGTAACTGCCAATTTTAATACAGTGTGTTTTTGAGATAATGGAAAAGCACAAGGAATCTGTCAATAAATATATTTAATCTTCAATATGGCCTTGCAGGGCTGTAGGGAGGATCAAATGAAGGAGAAGAGTATGATGTTAGTGAAGTAAGGTAGGGTATAAACAAAATAAATATAGCTGAAGATGGGGTAGTTTGGTTGGTGGGTAAGAAGGAGAGAAGGAAGCAGGAAAGCGTGAGGATATGGAGGCTGCAAGGAGCAGGGAAAGAGGGAATAGTGTGGGAAGAGGGACACAGGGGAAAGCGACATGCCCCCTGCAAGTCCTTGCAGGTTACCCACTATGGAACTGGGCCCAGTGGCTGGCAACATGCAACTGGCCCTGGCTTTTATTTCTCCCCTCCCCCCTTTGCAATTCTTTGCAGGCCTTTGGCTTTTCTGTGACACCTGAAGACCTACTTCCACCTTTATCAACCTGCCTCACTGTTAAGATCAATGTGGGAGGCCATCCGGTGGGAAACTGTGTTATTCAAGGCTGAGTTAGCAAGAACTTGTGGGAGTGCTTGCTGAGTCACTGCTCCAAGCTGTGGGAGTCTTTCCCCTGAGGGCTGAGATTGGCACTATCTCTTCAGGCCTTCTGGAAGAAATTTTAAAAGTATTTATTCCAGAAGGTCATTGGCTTGATTTTCTGATTTATACCCTTCACACTTCTTTGCCAAATCCCCATTTTAGGAAGCTGCAGAGGGCATTCTGCTTTGTGCCATGGTTTGCTCCGCATATCCCAGTCAATGAAGACTGTAATGTTTACTTTCCCAATTAGTTTATATGTAAAAATTACCTGTAAATATAGTACTTAATGATGATGAAGCATCATGACTATTAAAGAAATTATAGAGGAAAGTAATTGCAAATATATCCAGCAGAATAGCATTAGAGGAAGGCAAGCTGCTCATTTGCCGAACCATTAAAATTATTTCTTTTGCAAGAAAACAGTAATTAAAATGGCAGTTATCTTAAGTAACAAAGGGAGCCAACGCAATCCAGTAAAATTGCAGCTGTTTGGCAGAGAGGTAGGAAACAAAATTTAATCAGAAAGGGGCAGTTTAAATGTGGAATTATGACATATTTGGCTGCCTGTAGTAGAGCTGTCAAGCTTGGGCAGTTTGGTGGTCAATAGTGACATTCTATGTGTCAGTGAACAGAGTCTCTTGATACTGTAACCCGTAGTTCACACATTACCGAAGCTCCAACTGTCGAACATTCAAGTCCCTTGGTATTACTGCATCTTGCTGCCTCTACTGACTGGCTTGTGTTTCATTCTTTGGCAATTTGCCCTAATGATATCCCTCCAGAGCTTTCAGACCCTCTTCTTTTCCATATTTAATCCTGCTAGATTAATTTCAGTGAAGAGCAAACAGTGCTGCATAAAACTTATATTTTGGGGTGGGGTGTTCCTGCTCAGATATGTTTTTCAAAATATATATCCCTCTACCCCACATGCACACTTCTTATTATTACCAAACTGTATAGCAAATGGAGGAATAATTTTGAAACAGAAGCACAGTTCTCTTTGGGAGATCTTGCTGCTACTGAATATTTTCTAGGAAAAAAGCTTCTGAAAGCATGAAATGTGAACACCAGGGGAGCGTGGTGGTCCAAAACCAGTAGCATCACATGCAGTGGCAGCCACCGGTGGATGGGCCCATGACTGCACACCATTTGCCGGTCCCAAACCCCCATACCATGCTGTGGGCAGGACTCGCAAACCCTTAGTTGCCCCTGAAACATCAGACGGTAAAGCGGGCTAGGTGGAGACCAAGGGGGGAAGAGGGAAAGCAGAAGCCATGGAGGTGCGGGGGGAGTGGCAGGATGTCATTGGTGACATTGGCAGCCAGAGGGGCGCCCACCCTGGCTACAATAAGAGTTTTTATTGCAATGTTTTTGGGTTATTTCATCAGGGCTGCATAGTTGCAATGCAGTCCCTTATATTCACTTCACAGCAGTCAGTGAATAAAACTTTAGCATATGTGCATTCTGTGCCTTTTTTCTTACCATGTATTCATGCTGTACGCTGCACACCAGTCTGTCCCACCAAATCCATATGACCTGCAAATGGTGGGGGGGAATCACACGGGAAAGCATTCATGCAAACTAGCAGCCCTTGTGTATAGATGTTCTTAAATGGCCATACTGAAGAAAAACAGTTGCAGTAAAAAAACTTCTAGTAAGGCTTTACATAGTAAAGTAACTACTTTACATAGTAGTTGTTTTCAAGCCAAAGTAGTATGAAGTATGGGAAGGGACTGGATTCAACTCTCATTTTCTAGTAGAAGGACCTTTCCACAGTGGCAGAGGAGAGGTGTGATTTTTGCTAACTCCTTCCTGCTTCTGCAGATCTGCACATCGCTCCCAATGCTTTTCTTAAGAGCCCTCTGAGACCCAAGAGCAGCATTTTGGGGGATGCGGTAGGCTGTATTGGGAGGGGGTAGGAGGATTAGCCTGATCTCGTCAGATCTCAGAAGCTAAGCAGGGTCAGCCCTGGTTAGTATTTGGATGGGAGACCACCAAGGAATACCAGGGTTGCTGTGCAGAGGAAGGCACTGACAAACCACCTCTGCTAGTCTCTTGCCATGAAAACCCCAAAAAGGGGTCGCCATAAGTCGGCTGTGACTTGAAGGCACTTTACACACACACAGGAGGATTTTAGCTCCACGAGTGGAGCTCCACTGCTGATTGAATGCAACACAATATGAGTGCCTTTTGATTTTCTGCAGTTTTCATATTGCTAATGTTCCCGCAGCTACCAGGCTGGTTTCTGAATGGGGTGTGTGAATGTGCTTGATTTTCATGTTATGGTCTGTTCCACAATGACAGGCTGAGATCCTGGAAATGGCAGTCTGCTACTTCTGCAAAAACCAAAGCTTCCCCCCCACACCCCGTATGTTTTGAAATTAATCTTATCCTGAATTGCCAGTGCATTTTTATACCCAAAGAAATGTTAAAAGCTGGTGTAATAGGAGCTGTGAAACAGAAATATGGTTTTATAAACAATCTCTAGTATGTACACAGCCTAAATCTTGTTCATCCTTGGTATGAGAAATGTTTAAATGTAGCATACTTGGGTTTTGTTTGTTTTTTTCATTCAAACTAAAATGAAGACAGCATAAGCAGGTGTGTTTGTGTGCCCATGTTTAAATAAAATAAATGTAGATTATTATGTAAATTATTATTATTAAATGTAGATTATTATTATTAATATTATGTTGTGTTTTAATGGCTTTATTTCATTATCTTAGTTGGAAGCCACCTCGAGCAGGTCTCTGGAGAGGCGACACATAGCTTTTCTAAAACAAATAAATAAATTTGTGGGTGAAGTGGAAGCTGACAAATCTGTGTTGGCTCTCCATTCGGAATGCCAGAAGCAGTGATTTTCATCTGCCTTTATGACAGTACGGCTGACTGTTGTAGTTTTGCCTTTGGATCTAGCCAGGATTCCCACCCTCCATCTTACCCAGCTCTCCTCCTCACTTAGTACAGGCCCCATTCCATGTTGCTTTTTGTCCCTGCTTTTGACTGGTCAGCAGGAACCCCTCCTCCTTTTTTTCACCAGTGGAAAAACTGGTTGGATCCAGCTCAGTTATTTGCAAGACACGTATTGAAGTTTGTTTTCTTTTGTGCTGATAAAATCTAGACTAATTACAATTTAATTTTGAACTCGGTTAGAATGTTTTGTTGTTAATTCTGTAACTGTGTTTACTTTTAGTTAACTGCATGTATTCATGGGTCAGCTGCACTGCTCTATCCAATGTACTGGCAACACATATACATCCCAGTGCTCCCTCCACACTTGCTGGACTACTGCTGGTAAGACCAAAAATATTTTGCTGTTTAGGCAAACTAACGTCTAGTTGTTTAATTTAGGAGCTTAATAAATGTAAGGCTAAACCTAGTTTAGGGTAAAACTAAAAAGATTCTGTAGTCTTTAAAATGTTCTGTAGTCATAGGGATATACTTAAAAGTAGCATAACTGTGTAGTATGTGGAGATGTGATTATTACTGTTTGATTATTGTTGGGTTTTCTCTGTGGCGCCTCTATGGAATAGCAGATCAGTTTAATCTAACAAACCCTGGCTCTTCGCCTTTAGAGAGAGATGCAATACCTTGCTGTTTCAACAGACCTTCTGTTGATAGTTATTTGGACATAGCAGTTATGTATATGACGTATGAGTGATTACCAGTTTAGTCATTTTTTTTATCCCACCGCTCCTCCAAGGAGTTGAGAGAGAGGTCCAGAATTCTCCCTGCCACCCCACTCCTTCATTTTTTTAACATCTCTGAGGTAGGTTAGCCTGAGAAGAGAGTAACTGACCCAAGGAAACCCTGTCTGATTCATGGCTGAGTAGGGATTTGCACCCAGGTCTCTCTGATCCTAAGCCAACACTCTAATTGCCACACCACAATAGTTATCCTGTGTTTATGGGAACTATCCTTTTAAAGTGAGTGCATGTAAGAAGTTTTTCTCCCTCTACCATAATACTAGAACACGAGGTCATCTGCTAAAGCTGGAGGGTGAGAGATTCAGAACAGATAAAAGAAAGTATTTTTTCACACAACACATAGTTAAATTGTGGAACTCCCTGCCCCAGGATGTGGTGATGGCTGCCAGCTTGGAGGGCTTTAAGAGGGGAGTGGACATATTCATGGAGGAGAGGGGTATTCATGGCTGTTAGTTAGAATGGATACTAGTCATGCTGCATACCTATTCTCTCTAGTATCAGAGGAGCATGCCTATTATTTTGGGTGCAGTGGAACACAGGCAGGATGGTGCTGCTGCAGTCGTCTTGTTTGTGGCTTCCTAGAGGCACCTGGTTGGCCACTGTGTGAACAGACTGCTGGACTTGATGGGCCTTGGTCTGATCCAGCAGGGCCTTTCTTATGTATTATTTTATTTTTGAATTATTTGTGGATTTTTATGTAGGCTGGTTAGCCACTATCTGTAATCCTGAGAGGGGCCCCTGAAGTGCCATAGGAGCCAGCGTAACCCTGTTCTGGCGTCCGTGCCACTTTGCACCGTGATAAAGTGGCATGAAAGCCCGCCAGCGCTGGGGCACTTACACTGACACCACACAGCAACGCAGCAGCACGGGCAGCAAAAACATGGAAGCGGGTGTCTGCGCCAGCATCAGGGGAGCATTCCCAGGGCGTTCTCAGGGGCGGAGCTGATGTTAGTCAGATTCCAAACCTCTGGGAATGCCCTCTATGCTGAAGGGTTTTGTATGCCAGTAGAATAACTGGCGTAGCCCCATGTAACTCCATGGAGGAGTTTCACAAGTTTCTTTTAAAAATGCATTTAAAACATGTATTTTTCAGTCAGGAAACCTCTGTGGAGGTTGCACAGCTGCGCCACTCCCAGCCGCCACCTATCTAGCTCCCTTTTTCAGGAATGGGCTGCCCGACCATTTTTTGGAGGAGCTAGGATTTAAATCTTGCAAACAAATTAAAAAATACATTGTTTTAAATGCCGTATACAATATTTTCAAGCATATTTGGCAGGTCTTACGTTTAATTATGATATGATTCCTGTGAGGATTCAATAAAAGGTAGGCTCAAAATCTCAATAACAGTAATCCACATCCATTCAGCAGTCTGGTTCTCCTTCAGGTAGACAGTGTAGTCTTCATCTGGATTTAGACAGCTGATTTAGATAAACAGATAATTTTTTTTAAAAAAAATCTTATTTTGAATTTTAATCAAGGAGGGCACTAACATGGTTTCTAGTTATTTCTTGTTGATCTAAAACAACAAGGCCCTCTGGGATTAATGTCATTCACTTAAGACTGTGTTGAAAAATACAGAGAAAATTCAGTAGTTCAGAAATGCCTGGATTTTCCCCTCAACATAGTGTTTGAAATGGTGGTGCTGTCTGGGTGGTCTGCTGTTCTTGTATGTATAAAATTAAGTTTGGGCATTAGATCAATATTCAGACATGAAAGAGGCTATTGCCACAAAATATAATTTTTTGCCTAACTAACTTTATTGGGATAGCAATATATGAGGGCTTGTTTCATTGCATGATGAAGCATCTGTTTTCCTGAAGCTCTATTAGCACTTTAACAGGATTAGACATTTCTATTTAGAGCTGCAAAATGACTTCATATAAGATTTCCCTCTGTCTGCCTTAAAGCATAGACAAGCTTCTTTTCACGAGAAATGTAATTATTTTCCAATTAAATTCCATGTTCTGTATTTAAAAAAGTAATTATTTTAGGAAATAATACTCTAGATTTGAAACCTCTCTCAGTAATAACATGGATAAGTGATAAGCAGAAGAGAAAGTATACACGCATATGCACACACACACACACACACACACACACAAACATATCAACAGACAGATATAATCTCATATTATAGAGACCTATTACAATGTTTGACTTCTGGTTCATGTTCTCCGTAGGCAAAACCAATGTTTGTAAAAATTATTCAAACAGCTTTCCTCTGGTATCACTTTTCTCTGGAAAGATGAAAGAGCTTAAACAACTTGATTCCTTTTTAGATATTTTCTTAAAATGAAAATTGCATATTCACTTTTTTATTCACTGTACTTTATTATAATCCTCATCATCGTGCCCTTCCTATAAGGAACTCTGAGCAATTGCATGATATCCTCCTGTCCCCTGCCCCCCATTATTTGTGGATTTTAATGTAGGCTGGTTAGCCACTATCGCTAATCCTGACAGAATTACATAACCATTTTAAGTGGGTTAGTGAAATCTACAAACTGGAAAAAGGTCGTCAGGGAGTCACATAACAGAGAAGGGATTTGAACAGAGTAGGGATTTGAACATGGGTCCAACATTAGTCCAACTTTCTAACTGCTGCATCAGACTGGCTCTTGAAGTAGTAAGGAGTCGTAGCTATTATGAGTGAATACATCTGCTAGGGAGCCTGCAGAATCATTCTGGACTTTATCAACTCTATGTCAGGGTATGCTATTAAGTTTGTGACTAGTATTGCAACAGTGAATGAAAAGTGCTTTATAATCCTCGAAATCTATATTGATAGTAGTTCTATTAAAGGCCTATTATGATTTCCAGTTGTATGATTACTGAGATGGACGTGCCAAGTACGGAAAGGGCAAGCTCTGGTTTGAGCCTAGATTTAAGTTCAGGACTGTAACCACTGTTACAGTGACCTTATTTATTTATTTATTTGCCTTTCTCCCAATGGAGCTCAAAGTGGTTTATAATATTATCTTAAAAAACTAAATACAAACAGAACAGAAATAGTAGCTACACAAGACATAAAATGTGCATCCCTAATACAACAAAACAATTTGTAAGAATACCTTTAACAAGAATGGCCATTTAAATAACTCCATCTTACGCACCTTTTTAGATAGCAGCAACAAGGGTGCTTTTTTTTTGACATTGTCCGGAAGGCCTGTCCCATCAAGTGGAGACCATCACTGAAAAGGTTCCACTCTCTCCCCTTTTAACATATAAATCCAATGCCTCTGTGTCTGACATAATGCCTTTTTTATTAAGTGACAGGATCCCAAGGCTACATTGTCAGTGGCAAGATTTATTTCAGTCCTTATATCCCTCATGCTAGGAAAAGTTGAGGGCAGCAGGAAAAGAGGAAGACCCAACAAGAGATGGATTGACTCAATAAAGGAAGCCACAGCCTTCAATTTGCAAGATCTGAGCAAGGCTGTCAAAGATAGGACATTTTGGAGGACTTTCATTCCTAGGGTCGCCATGAGTTGGAAGCGACTTGACGGCACTTAACACACACACACATCCATCAAACATTAGATTTATGCTGCTCAAGATCAATGGATCAAGGAGCTTCTAAGGGATAAAGGAAAGGGAAAAGTTCCAAAAGGGGTGGTCAATCTCACTTGTCTAAAGGGTAAACTATTAAGCAAGCCTTGTCAGGGGTACTTGTGATGGTAACTCCAATTTAGCAATCAAATCTCCCTTAATCCAACAGTGCTGCATATGATGTAAACTCTGATTTTCATACCAGATTCTACACATTCTATCCCAAAGTGACATGCCAGGTCCCAGGTTGTGTGGTAGAATGTTCAGGGTGGGACTATAAACGTGCAGAAGAAAATAAGTACATACACATGCCTCAGTTATTATGCATGGTTCAATTGTGAGGAGTTATGTGTATGTTTCTATGGAACTGTTAGGTGGCTTTTTAAAGACTGTGCTTTTTTGTCATATATGCTGAAGGAGGAGTGAATGCTCGAGTGGTATATAAGGAAGGTTTACTGCCAGACTTGTCTGTGTTTCCAAAAAGGTTTGTTGCAGTTCAGCTTAGCCTGATTCTATCTGCTTTAACCAACAGCCCCATGCTGGTCTGTGATACTGAATCATTGTGTCTCAGGTGAACCTGGTGTTAGGTCATCTGTGCCTACGATGCATGTCATGAATGAGGGACATAAATTGGTCCCAGCACACATTCCCTGATGTTGCAAGTCTTTCCCCTGTTGAATCCCTTCTGTGACCCTTATATTTTGCTGGCCACGTGCATCTGAGTACAAAAGACTATGCGATGACAGATAATCAATACCATCAGAATGGGCACCTGTTTGGGAAAATGCAGGGCATGCCACATGAGATGTGAACTTAAATATATATATACATATAAATAATATTGGAGGGAGAGCTGCCACCATCAGTTTCTAATCATTTAGACCATTCTGTTTCTGTGTGCTGGCTGTTGAAAATTCATAAATGCAGAAGAGAATGTGTGTGGCGTTCTTGCCTAGCAACAGATCTGTAGGGAGAAAGAGCCCCTCCAGGGATGCTGAAGAACTTGTATTGGATAGCTAACAGAGGAAAGGAAGCTTTAAGTGGAGGGTCTATTGTGGTTCTTCTGCAAATCATTTTTTGGGTAGCCATTCTGGTACCAGCTGCTTTTGCATCCCACAGGGGGCGGGTGAACAGTTCATTAATATTATTAAGTCCCAGATGTAGGCTGGGTGCTATTTATCGGACCTGACATACTCTGGCCAGAATCTTTTTGCCATATGCTGGTAAATATTTTGTAGTGAAGATGGAGAAATTCAGTAGCTTAGATGTTATCATTTCATATTTTGTTAAAGATTCTGCATACAAATAAGATGAGTTGTCAGTACAAGGCAAAACCTGTATTAAATAGGTGATGTGTAGAAAATGTATGTGGAAATGATGTCCTGATTTTAAAATCCTGTTAACCTTATTTTATTTATCTGATTTAAATGCACTCTCAATCTTTTCTTGTTGGCTTTTTCCCAGCTAAAAAGAACACTTATCTCCACTCATGCTTTATCATGATTTTCATAGTTCACAAGGTCTTTACAGTTTCAGTACAATCTGCCATAATCTTTATAATATCTTGTCTCCTAGTCAGAATAGAGGAAGAGGGTTATTTACTGCCTAACAGATTGATTATCAAATTGTGATCCCATTCCATAATTCTTATTGCTTGCTAAAGATTCTAATACTGTTTATTTTTGAAAATAGACAGGAATCTTGTATGGCACCTTAAAGACTCACAGTTTTATTCCAGCATAACTTTCCTGGACCAAAGCTCATTTCTTCAATTCAACATGGCTCCAAACTAGTCCATCATTTTAAACAGGGTTATGATAAAACAAGCATGGTCCAAGGGGCCATGACATACCCAAAATACAGGATGAAATGTAGTTGGTATGCTTCAGATCTAATCAAGAAAAATACAGAGGCCATTCATTTGTTATACTAAGTTAGTGAACACCTGTTAGCCCTACATAAAATGTATAGTGAGGAGCCACTCATTGCATCTGAACAAGTTGTAGCCAGCAGTCGCAAAAAGCTTGTGATGGAATAAAATTTTGTTCATCTTCAAGGTACCACTAGATAATAGTATCATTGTATTGTCACACACAAGTGCTCTGTGAGATAGGCCAGTATATTTCCACTGTACACCATGAGATATGAGATTCTGATTCCTTCCTGAGCACATAAAAAAGATAAAAGGTAAAGGTCCCCTGTGCAAGCACCGGGTCATTCCTGACCCATGTGGTGATGTCACATCCCAATATTTACTAGACAGACTTTGTGTACAAGGTGATTTGCCAGTGCCTTCCCCAGTCATCTTCCCTTTACCCCCAGCAAGCTGGGTACTCATTTTACCGACCTTGGATTGATGGAAGGCTGAGTCAGCCTTGAGCTGGCTACCTGAAACCAACTTCCATCAGGATCGAACTCAGGTCGTGAGCAGAGCTTGGACTGCAGTACTGCAGCTTACCACTCTGCACCACGGGGCTCTCCTGAGCACATACCAAGGGAGAAAAGAAGGAAATAGTTGTAAATATTTGGGTATGATCTCATTGGTCTTCTGAAAATGGCAATGCATGTACACAGGTCTGAAGGGAGTTCAGTAAAGAATTCTGTATGTACATGGTGAAAGGATGCCCTGGTAGAATAGATTGCCTTGTGGCACCTTAAATAGTAATAAGTTTTTATTTTAGCATAAGCATTTGTGGGCTGCAGCTCACTTTTTCAGATATATGCATCCATAAAATGTAGACTGTACTGTAGTCCATGATGGCTTATGTGAGAATAAAAATATGTTAGTTTTTAAGGTACTAAAATAGTCCTATTTTTGTTGCATCTCACCTACCCTGTGGGATTAGTATATATGGTGTTTTAGAATGTTGGAAACACTTATATTTTTATATACTTACATACTTATTTACATACACACACACACACACACACACATACATACATACATAATCATCACAATAACTCTTACAGCAAGCTTCTGTGGTAGCCAGTATTGTATCCATTTAGATTTGAGTCCAGTAGCACCTCAGAAACCAACGAGAGTTTCAGGGTGTAAGCTTTCGAGAGTCAAAGCTCCTTTCTTCAGACACAAGTAGAAACAGAGGTCTCTGAGTTCTTTTATTCTAGTCAGAAGGTGGGAGGGATGTTGTAAGAATACTTGAAAAGGATGCAAAGGTACCATGCATCTTTTACAAGCATACTTTACAACATCCCTCCAACTTTCTGACTAGAATAAAAGGACTCGGAGATCTCCGTGTCTACTCGTGTCTGACAAAGGGAGATTTGACTCTCAAAAGCATACACCCTGAAACTCTCGTTGGTCTCTGAGGTGCTAGTGGACTTGAATCTGTTTTACGGCAGACCAACATGACTACCCATGTTACCACTGAGTGTCAAGAGCTGAGATATGAACTGGGGATATCCATCTCCTAGCAAATGTCCTTAACTGATATGCTGTACTGGTTCATGTATGCAGTCCAGGGCCAACCACAAAATGCCATGGGTTATATTCAGCCATCCTGCTCTGCTCGGGAGAGTGTGTTCTCTAAGAAAAAATGCATCCTGCCACAAGCACAACCTTTTTCCCCAGCACCTTCTGTTTACAGAGTACCACCACCCTTAGCTGAGAGGGTTTGTTGGATACAATCCTGTGTTTCAGTGGCATTACAGAAAACACATAGTGAGTTACCTTTTTGGAGATTTAATATCTTCATTTGTTTTAATTTAGTGCACCAATGCCGTATTTGATTGGCGTTCACATCAGTTTAATAGAGGTGAGTCTGTGCCTTTTACCTTTAAGTATGTATGTATATTTGAAAGAATGGGTTGTTCTCCCAATACTTCTCCCTCTCTTGGAATGTGTTAAAGCTTCAAAATGATAAACTGAAGATGCCATAGAAATCCTGGAATAGTATGATGAGGAGCCAGAAACCTTTGTATTGGGGGTACAGGCAGCTCTAAGCTACTTCTACAAACTTCGTCTACAAGCTTTGTTTGGTATTCTCAGCTTTTTGGAAATAAAATAGTAGCGGAAGTGAAGGAATAGGAGGTGCTTTAGGTGGACCCTAGAACTTTAGCTGAGCATGATTCATTCCATTCTTCTGTTCCTTCTGTATCCCTTCTTTAGCATAGGCCAATGAAACAGGAAGTGATTATTGTTCTACTGATCTCTTTTGGCTGGAGGTTGTTTAGCAGCATCTAAACCTCCAATATGGGATAGAAAGAAGCAGAAAAAGTTAGGAACTAGGCTGGAGCACTTGCTTTTGCCGCATGTGCCTGTGATTGATTTGGGAGGCTCAAGCCTTCAGTGCCTGGACAGGAGCTGGTAAGTGAAAGGAGATGGACAACAACATCTGTAAATATAGACTGCACCCATGCCTAGTTTGCTGTATCTTCCATTGGCACCAGTAGAGATTGAGGAAAATACCACAACATAGCACTGGGGAAACTTTCTAAAAGTTTGTTTTTTCCAAGTGGTGCCCCCATGATTGGATAGATTGGCCAGGAGGAATAATCTACTCAAGAAAGCCCGACCCAATACCATCATAGGTGTTCTTCCTTGCTGCCACTATAGACAGGTTAAGAGCATTATTTAACTTTGTTGTATGGGCAAGTTTTATGCCACTGATGCTAATATCTGATGCATAAGTAAATGGAACCAAGCAGTTTTTATCTCACTTTCTGTGAAGGGGATCTGCAAGCCTCATGCAGCATGGTTTTGCTAGTACAATGTTGCATTCATGCCAAGGAGGCAGAGATGCCATGATAGTCCAGTGCAAAATTCAGTCTATGAAAAATGTTGCCTAACATTTGCTTACCGTATATACTCGCGTATAAGCCGAGTTTTTCAGCCCCAAAAAAGGGCTGAAAAAGCCGAACTCGGCTTATACATGGGTCAATACGGTAGGGGAAGGGAGGGGGGAGGAGGGAGGGGGAACTTATTGCCGCCGCCGCTGGGCCCGCGCTGCTTCCTGCTGCCGAGAGCGGCCTGGGGCGGCCTCCTGCGGCTGCAGGGAGGCTGCCCCGGCCCTCGCCCGGCTGCGCCGCCGCTTCTCGCAGCCGAGAGCGGCCTGGGGCAGCCTCCTGCGGCTGCAGGGAGGCTGCCCCAGCCCTCGCCCGGCCGCGCTGCCGCTTCTCCCCGTCAAGAGCGGCCTGGGGCGGCCTCCTGCGGCTGCAGGGAGGCTGCCCCGGCCCCTGCCGGGCTGCGCCGCTGCCGCTGCCAGGCCCGCGCCACTTGCTGCCGGGAGCCCAGGTAAGCCTGCAGGGGAGGGGGAGGGGTTATAAGCCGACCCTCAGCTTATACACGGGTGCCTAATTTTTCCCCATTTTTTGGGGAGAAATTAGGCACCTCGGCTTATACGCCGGTCGGCTTATACACGGGTACATACGGTATTTCCAAACACTGTAGCATTGTACCATATTAAATTAAGCATATGACATCTTAAAATGCCTGTAATTGATTTTGTTTTCTTATCCAGAGAGTGAAAAGTAAATCACTTGAAGACGTGGTGATGCTAAATGTTGACACAAACACTTTGGAAACACCGTTTAATGACCTGAGCAACCTACCAAGTGAAGTGGTAAGCCTATGGTTTCCATCCTCTTAGCTGCTTGAATTATGAACATTTTGCCTGCTTTTACTCTGCTGAATTAAAAGGAATAACAAAAACAAAAAAAGCCACCAGCTGCAGACCTTATATTTAAGGTTTTTTTCTAAACTGTTTTTGACAGTTGAGGACATGTTGAATGGAGCATCATACTTCTTATTGTAAAAAAAAGGATCATAATTATAAAGCTAGCTGCATTCATTAGGCATAGCTGCTTTAAACGCAAGAGTCTCTTCATCTCATCTTAATCATTATATTACAAAGTAGGCATTTCTGTCTGCCTAGTGGCATATCTTGCAAAAAAAAAAAAGAGTTTTTGAAGGCAAAAAGAAGAAGGGGGCCAATTATCGGCTTCTGGTTCCCTGCCACCTGCCAGCACATCTCCTTTTAATTAATGATCTGATGACACTGGTCAATATAATAAGAAATGCTTGTACAGTTGGGGTCAAAAAATTCATGCTTTGATCTCCTTCAACTTTCTGAAACATTTATTTGTTTTCTCTAAATTATTTCAGTTTTATTTTAATCTCTTCTATCCTGCTGAGGACTGCATGAATTGAAAAACCCTACTCTGTTTGTCATTTGCTTTGGCAGAGCAAAGACTGCTTACTTAGAATTCTATTTGTAAATTAAACTGCAAACCCAGTTTGTCATAAAAGACATAGGATCCTTTTGAAAATGACGAAAACTGTCTTTTGTCTGTAAAGGAAGATGAATTAAGTGCCAGTTCCTCTTGGACTTTGATCTTAACAGAATTTTTTTCCCCTGCTGCTTATAATGGAACATATTCCACATTTCATGTTAAATAGATACACAAAAATAGCATTTATTTTACCTGGCTGTTGTGCAACGCGGTTCTGATGAAAACGCAGCTTAGTTTACCATATTTTGTGTGTTATGAGCTAGACAGAATGCAACAGAGACAGTTACCTAGATAGATATTAAGAAATATTCCAGATTGAGGGTGAAATATTGCAGTACTACTAAATGAGTAAGTATATTTTAATGTGTTATTAAAACAAATATAGCATTTCAAAGCAGTATGTCAGTGAAGCTTCCAAGGTAATATAATTTAAATGCACAGGTCATTAAGTTTCATGTACTAAGATGCTTTCCAATCGTATACTTTTTCAGACATTTAAAGTGAACCAGATTCAAATTATAAATGACAATTTATACATTTGTCATGTGGTGAAAGAAGGCACAGAAATCCAGAATTTCATCACTGTGTTATTAAACTTAGTTGTTTCTGATAGAAAATACAAAATTCTACTGCCAGAATAATTGTCTGACAGAATACAATAGATTAACAAATTAGAGTCATCTACTTATTGGTCAGCATATATATTTTGGCCTTCTATTTAGGATGAATCATCATTTTTCTTGGTTTAGAGAGAGATGTCATGTAAATTACCAACAATGAAATAAACTAATTAGACCCTAGAGCTGCAGTCTTGTGGTTATAAAGCTTGTGCTGAGTACTGAACGCCCAGGGATTTCTCCTCTGTGAACAGGACAGTGCTGTGTGTACACAGTGCGCATTCCCCATTTCATTGAATTTTATATTGTGCTTTAAGACCACAATCCAGCACTCCTTGTGCAGGCTGATTGGGCAGAACTGACCAGCGAGGATAGTATGAATGTCTGCCAGGTAATGAAATAACCAGAATATCTTCACTTAACATCTGCAGTTTCCTGGATTGAAGCATGTAAACATCCAGAATTGGAACTTCTTACAGCCCATTCCTTAGCCAGAGGGCTGAATGGGCTTAGGAGGCAACCAGCCCCCTACGCCAGTGTCCATGCCACTTGCGCTGTGCAAACTTGCGGCCCCCCAGGACAGCATGGTCCTTGGACGCTGGCTAGCCTCCTGCTGGCGTCCTGCCGGCACCAGTGGTTGCACCTTCATCCTGGGAGGTGTTCCCTCGTGTTCTGGGGGCGTGGCTTCCATTAGGCAGCCTCCTAACCCCTTTCAGCCCAGGAACTACCCCTTCAGAAACAGCGGTGCTGCACCAGCTTTTTGTTGGTGCAGCATCGCTGTTTTCAGTTTTCCCATTTTGGTATTTTTATTTTTTTAAAGGGTCCCCCCCCCCTCCCCGTAGCAGCCGCAAATCCTCTTTGGAGGCACGTTGGCAGCGCCTCGGCCACACTGTCCCTGGTCGCTGCAGGGCTCGGGAATGAGCTGTTAATTTAGGAAGCAATCTCTCCAAATGCTATTTCACACAGATAATTCATGAAGAGTCCCATAATGATAAAGAATAGTAGTTGTTGTAACTAGGCATAGTACCTTTATTCTTACATCCCATTTTTTGCAACTAAATTTAAGTACATTAGTGGGAGAGATCTATAATTTTTTTAAAAACCATATTATCAGAGTAGGCTGGATGAAATATAGAACCTTGATTCAAGCACCTGTAGGTATGCCAGTGAACATACAGGTCTTCTGAATGATCCAGTTTCTTTGTTCAGGATTTATGTGGATGGTGACTTTACAGAATTTGGGCAAATTACTGAAAACATATCTCCATCTTCCTGGATTAGTAGGTACAATGATGCGTAAACCTCATAAATATTAATTAAGATTTCATATTTTCACTGAGTAGATCCATTGAGCTTTTTTTGGGGGGGGAAGCACATTTCCTATAAAATAACAAAACTTCCTATAACAAAACTTGAAAAATAACTCATTTATACGTCAAATTTTTCCCGTGCTAAAACAAAGTTTGTTTTGTTACTGGATGCTTGGCTCTCCTTATCTGTTTCATTCTGACTTGAGCATGAAGCGGGCTTTCTTGTGGAGCTAATGTGTTAATTAAAAACACATACAAGTATAGACTGAGAGTAAGTCACTATATAGCCTCTATACAGATTTTAGCTTATAAATGGACAAAGGGCAACATTGTATCACAAAATAGTAAGCGTAAGTATGCGTATGTTTATATAAATGTTTACAGTGTTTTGCAACAATTTACTAATAGTAAATTAAATATTTTAGTGTTCTGAATATTTGCATAATAATTTTAATATGTTGTACATGCAAACAATACATTGTGCATATAATACTTTTTCTATATAGTGTCTCAAAGATAGTGAATTTTTGAGTTTACAGATAAAGTGACAGGAAGCAGGTCTTAGAAAATGAATTGTCTTAAAGACTAGAGCTGTTTGCTGTCTGGAAGATCTGTGATAAAATATTCTCTAACCAGTGAGGAGACTATATCACATTTCTACTGTTAGACTGTTAAACAGTTGCACAGTTATCTCCATAGCTCTATTTAATGTGATAACGTCTCATTTACTATGAATGGCTTTTCATTTTAAAGCAAAGTTATCAGAAAATCTGAAAAACATTACCGTTTGGCATTGTGTCTAATCAACTGCTTAATAAATTACCTGAGACTTTACAGGCCTTTTTAAATCATCCACCAAAACGATTAAATTATACTTACAGGCTAGATAACTTTCTATGCATGTGAACTCTATTAGTTTGTCAGATTGACCAGTGGTCTTGACTGTTCAAAGGTCAGCGGTCACAGTTGTCCTGCATTACCCGTCCTTTTTTCATGTGGACCCTCTGCTGCGTTGTGTTCTGTAATCTTCTTAATGGCTTCATTCCAATATTCACACATAATATTTTAGATTTATTGACTGTTAGTAATACTACCATGCCAGTAGCAGTTCCGCTGCTCCTAAGGTATTCAAAATTGGAAAAATAAATCAGTGTATGACTTTTCAGGAATCCTTTGTTTCTGCTTAGGGAGGGAAAAGCCCTGTTCCTGTCTTCTGCCAAGAATACTTCGGTTTTGCAGTTCATCATTTCACTATGGATTTGTCTCACACTTTAGAGATATAAATCCCCTAAATAAATAGCAGATTCATTAGGAACGATGTTCTTTTTTTTTAAGTGGGGAGGGAGAGATATAATATGTATTGCATTTGGGGTTTTTTATGTCAATCACAGTACAATCCAATCCAGTTACTCTAGTCTAACTTCAGAGATACTAGGTTTAGGCTGTTGTTACCTCTGTATAGGATTGCACTGTTGACTGAAAATTAAAACTATGGCGGAAAAGGATATGAAAGCTCTCGTTGAGATCAGAGGGATGTGAGTTGCAGCCTTATGCTTATCCTGTGGTTTGTATATATGTATATTTGCCTATAATCAATATATCTAATAGTCAACATGTCCTCATCTGCACATACTTAAATCTGTGGCTGGGGGCCATATTGAGAGAAGGGAAAATTTTCTCCAAGCTTGGGAGGAACTGCCTCTAGGTTTACAGAAAAATCCCAAACCTTAAAAGGGAGGGTGTTACGAAAAAAGAGAGCAGTTTTCTGTGATGGTGTGGTATTCTGACCACCACAGTTGATTTGGAAACTTCCTCCTCCCCTGCTGTTGCTGTGTCCATGATGGTGGAGGCAGATGAAATGCAACCTTGCCACTGTCCCCTCCCTCCACTGTTGAGGCGGTAGCACTGGAGGCAAGTGGGTGGCCGAGGAGAAGCAGGAGCCTCCACTACCAACTTGTTGGATCTGCTACCATGGCAGCTGCTGTTGCTGTTGCAGTGTAAGCCAAATGGCTGGACAGGTGGGTAGAGTGGCAGGGATGTGTGGCTGGGTGGGAAGGGGATGGGAAGGGTAAAGGGTGGGCAGGCAGAGTGGTGGGAATGGGTGGCCTAGTGAAATACCCCTGTGAGTTTTGTGGGTCATCTCTTGTGTATCTGTATAATTTCTGTACCATAAGCATAATGTCATTCCTTCGTGTTGTTCTCAGCATAGTGGTTAGCAAATATCACCCTAAGAATTTTTAAGTCAGCTTTACAAGATAAAGTTCTGATAAATGTTGGAGATAATTCAAAAATTATAGACACTGAACAGTTGATCAAACATATTTGTGTAAACTATACAATTGAGGCAAAACCAGTTATTCTGTGCAAGGTAGGAACTTATTCTTCAGTACTACAACATTAATTGGCTACCACATTTGGCCCATAATGTGTCCTTGAGCTAGCTCAAGTCTCTCTGTCTACTGCATTTATATCTTGCTTTTTGTTGGTTCATGTAGTTTGAGGTGATTTACCTAGGGTTTACAATATTCTGCCTTCTACACTGACCAGGCCTATATATCCTTAGCTTCACAAGGATACTATGCCACATGCCTTCAAAGCATACCTGGAAATTCATATGTTGTATGTCCAATACAGTAGTTAAGTCTGGAGTAGGGTTCGCAACATTGTTGAGCTTGTGGGCACTCTTGGAATTTTGAGAACAGCTTGTGGGTGCCACAACAAAATGGCTGCCATTGGGGCTGGGTCCAGTCTCAGAGTGTTGTAAGGGTCTAATCCAATCATCCTCCTATGATGGAGGACGCTGTTTCCAAATGGGTGCTGTCCACAAGCACAAAGGTAATGCCTCCTGCAGTCTTCAGTCACACCTCCTACTCCAGTAATGTGGAGGAAAGCCAGGACTGGCTCTTTCTTTGGAGATCAGATACACCTGGGAAGAAACAAGTGGGTGCCAGGAAACATATCAATGCGGCGCCATGATGCCCATGGACACCACGTTGAGGATCACTAATGTAAAGGTTATGATGCACGCATGATTGTGGCTAGGTCTCCACCACTGAAGAGAGGTCAGTGATTGCCTCCATCACAGCTAGTTTAATGGTCAAAGTCATGAAAAGACACTCCTGATCACTGTTGTCTCTTGGGACTCCAGGATAAGCATTAGATCTAGGGGACTGTACCCCTATTCCATACTGCACACCTGCTTTTTTAGAAAGTCTGTGATCCCTTCAGGTAGTCCCAACCCCTTTTCCAGGACACGAGGATAAAACAGTGGAGAGGAGAATGATTAAGCTGCTTTGGGTCCCTATTGGTGAGAAGGGCGGGATATAAATAATTAAATAAAGGCTTATTTTTTTCAGGAAAATCCTTTTTAATTTTAATCAGTTCTGTAGGTGTAGAATTAACAGATACTTTCATTAAATGGCGACTGAGATGGTCAAAAACACTTGCTCCTTGATGAACAAGGAATGGGTGCTACAATGACCAATGGAAACATCCCAGAGCCAACAGTTTTAGATTTCTTTGTTTGTTAAAGAATAAGTGCCATCAGCTGTAGAATGTGCAAGGTGATTTAAATTCATTACAATGAGCAAACCATTAGAGGCCTTTTTAACTTTGGATTTTCCTGATATTCTACCCTAATGATGCTGTATAATCTAGCAATGAGAATACAGAAGCA
Source organism: Euleptes europaea (assembly GCF_029931775.1). Classification (NCBI taxonomy): domain Eukaryota; kingdom Metazoa; phylum Chordata; class Lepidosauria; order Squamata; family Sphaerodactylidae; genus Euleptes; species Euleptes europaea. The sequence continues at coordinate 35,596,804 of NC_079313.1, read as the reverse complement.
ATTCTCACTGTCTCATTATACTTAGGTTAAAAACACCCATCACTGGTACCCCCTGCTCTCTACCTCACCAAAACACTTCTCTTCTGAACTTATAATTTCTCTGAAAATAGCTGTAGATAGTAACTGGGTTGTTAATTTGAGGATAAGAAGTTTAAATGGATGGGTATGATAAGGTAAATTGCACTGAAATAAAAACAGAAATTTTTAACAGGTTGAAATTATATTTAACCCACTGCAGTGTCATGTTTAATTTACCTGATATGATTTCGTTACTTGAGAGAAAATTAAGGTAGACTGTAGTGCTCATTTATGTGATAACCCTTAGTTAACATATTACTGAACCCTTAATTTGTGGTAGCTACTTCTACTCCCTCCACACCTCAATTTTTTTCTCTTATTTTCCAACTCATTTTCATTTCCCATGCCTGCTAATTTATTAGTCTCTCCTTTCATATGAAAATGCTGCATCTTATGTTTAATGTTATGCAAATGTATTTTTTCCAGCCTTCTGTGGCTATCCCATCTCTCTTCGAATCACCTCCAAGGATAAGAATGTGGGGAAGTACAATTAAAACCTTTGTTTAAAAAAAAAGAAAAAGGAAAAATTCAGTGTAGGGTCATGAAATATTCTTGCCAGAGAAGCCAATGACTAATATCTTTCTTTTGGAATTGGATCTTCTCTCTTAGCTCATAAAACTTTAGGATGCAAGAGATCCAACACAATCCAGTGGTTTGCAGGAGGTTATTGTCTAAATAATAAACCTACTTAACCAATCCTGGTGATACTTTCCAGCAGCATAAATGCAAAAACCAAATTTGGATTTCTCAAAATTACTGGTGAGGCATGATAAAGAGTGCTTCTGTGACAGTACTGAATCTGCTGCAGAAACAACAGGAGTGGCAGTGCTTCATCCTATTCATCTTCAGCAGTGCCAGTCTACACGATAGGAGCCTTACTAAAAAGGAGTGCCTTGGGCCTGTTTCTAGTAGATTAAAGAGAGGTGACCAAATAAACTCTCTCAGACAGGAAAGAGAAGTAAGTAGCTCTAGCAACCACTTGCTGAGATTCAATTGGCAGTCCCAAAACAGAGCAACCAGTGTGGTTTGGTGGTTTGGTGGCTAGAGTGTCCGACTAGGATCTGAGAGGCCCAGATTTGAATCCCCATTCTGCCATGGAAGCTTTCTGGGTGACCTTGGGCCAATTACACACTCTCAGCCTAACCTACTTCACAGGGTTGTTGTGAGGATATAATGGAGGAGAGGAGAATGATGTTTTGGGTCCTGACTGGGGGGAAAGGGTATAAATAATAAAAAAAATGATGATGGGTGAGGGAGAGTAAACATGGGAGGAGATATTTCAGGTATTATTCAGGTATGTAAAGGTTTTTGAATTAAGCATGGAAACATAAGTATTTGTAAGCTGTGTAATTCCAGAAGACAGTGTCTGGTAAGATAAATTATTTAGCAGAATCCACAAAACTGATCACATAAAGTCAGTACTTAAGGACGTACACTGGCTGCCCGTTGGAGTCCCAAGGCAATTCAAAGTGCTGGTTTTCATAAAACCCTAGAAAATTTGGTACCAAGCAATGCCTACCTCTACATGAAGCTTCCCTTTTATGAAATTCTTCAACCTTAGGAGAGGTGGGTGACAGCTAGGGTCCAAAGCACCCATGTGTAGAGTATTTTCCCCACTGCACATTCACCAGACCGCTCACTGTTGTCTTTCAGTTACTGGCTGAAAACGTTTTCTGTTTATTCAAGCTTCTGGCAGTATTTGAATTTGGTGATGTTCCAGTGTAATTTGGGCTTCTCTTTAATTCTGTTGGTTATGTTTGAATGGTTTTATGACACTTTAAACAGCTTCAGGGACCAATTTTGATAGGATATAAATCTTTTACCAAAAAAAAGAAGAAAAACCCCTTCAGGACTAATTTTATTTGGTCCCTTAGGTCCCTCAGTACCTGTCAGTGTGTTCTTTTTCCTCTCCTCTCCCGGGAGCTCTGGGCAGCATCCAGGTTTCTCCCCCTCTTGCCATTCTGGCCAATTGGAAGTTTCAAACCACCCTATATAGTTCACTGCAGTGATACCAGTGACCGGGTCCTTGAAAGTCTGTGGTATGTTATTGTGTAGGAAAAAGGCGGGGTATAAAATCTAACTGTTCTTTTTCGTAATGGGAATGTGTATTTTGCACTCTGTTTTACCTATGAAGCCTCGTTAATTTTTAACCCAAAAAGTATTCTGGGTTTTAATTTTGAGCAAATGAGAACCCTTCTTGATTCCTCTTTAAAAAAAAAAAACAAGAACCTCTGACCTTACTACCCTGGCCAAAATTGGCATTCAAGAAATAGAATCTCCCTATTCTAGCAATTCATCCGCTATACAAGGGTATGTATTGTTAAGAACACAAAATGGAACAGAGAACATATCCTTTTCTTAATTTATAGTGGAGGGTTAATTTGCTCCATACACTACCCCTCACCCTTTATATTCTCATGTTCTAAGCCCCCAATTTCTCTCACAACTATTTAATACTTGGCAAACTCTACTCTCTGTGTTTTTTCTCCTCTTGTGGCCCATTTCATTGCTACTCGGATGAAGCCAAATGAAGGGGTTGCGTTGGGCAAATCTCCTTTTGGTTTGTCAGGATCAAGGAGTCACTATCCAAAGCATTATCTTGATTAACACTTGGTGTAGGATAATAGGAGTTGATTAACACTTGGTGTAGGATAATAGGAGCTGATATGTGTCAGACATATATCAGATCTTCTGATTGTGATAAAAAGTAAGCATGTTTTTGTGTGGTTGAAAATAAGGTTGTATGGGAGAGAAGAAGAGATAAAATAATGTTATTACTGGTTTGCAGTCCAATCCTGTTCATGTGTACTTGGAAGTGAGTTTTGTTAAGTTCAGTGGGACTTGTAATTAAGTAAGTAAGGGACAGTTGCCAAACAATTTTTTTACGTAAAAGTCATAATTGTCTTGATAGAGAAGTACAGTTAATGTCCACCCACCCATTTTCATAAAACTCCACAGGTTTCTAGTTTAGCCTTTTCAAAGAATATGTAAGGTGCATGCATACATCATTTATAGGTGTGTGTGTGTGTGTATTATATATATACTTCGCAGCATAACACTGGACTCTAGATTAAGAACAACAGATTAACTAGAATTTCTTTTGCAACCTTGAGCTCTGTCACTTTTAAAAAACTGAATTGTATTTTAATTCATTTTGTAATTTAAAACAAATTAAGTGAATATCGGTGCAAGCTGTCCATGGACTAAATGAATCAGACTCTAAAACTTTTATCTGGATCTATGAAGCTTAGATATAAATTGAAAAGATCACAGCTATAGGGAAAAGACCTATACGGAAAGGCCTTTCTGCATAGATTATGAACATCATAACTCAATAATTTTTTTTCAAAACTATAGTTATAATTGGACCCAATGGGGGTCTCTTTCTTTGATCAGATCACAGTAACTGTGACTTTACACTGGAAAATGTCACTACTGTGAAGGTTTATCACCTGTAGAGCTGGTCTTTTCTCCAAAGCCGTGTTCCGTTCTCATTAGCATTATACAGAGTTTAGTTGTTAATTAGATGACGCTTCAATTACAATAATAGTAGACAAGAATAGCCACCACTACATGTATGAAGAAACAAAAGGATATTCATTCTTGAATAGTTTTTAAAAAGATTGTCATCTTTAGTGATGCATTACTGTGTTCATAGATAGGTAAATACTGTCATCAAACTTAGCTTGTGTGTTATGGACTGAGAAAAACATGAACTACTAATTAAGTTTTAATGTAAATGCAGTTATTTTGTGAAAGAATGGCTTATGGATTGTCCAAATGGTTCCCATGCTAAAAGTTGACTAGGTTTTTTTTTCTATACTTGGATTGCTATACCACAGTTTTCCTGGTTTTCAGCCATCCTCCTGGATCCAGGCCCACATGTGCTTTGGTCTGCTGTGTACCGAAAGCTCATATGCCTCAGCAGGTTAGCCTCTTGTGCTCATGTTTCTTATGAAAGTCTGTCCACAATGGGGATTTTTGCATTTCCAGTTAATCCCATCCCTGAAATCTGAGTGATACTGCTGAAAGATAAGTTTGGAAAGCAGAGTCTTCACAAGGGGCAGATTCAAACAACCCTATAAACAATATTCTTTTAAGAATGGTGTTTTCCTTGTTTGTGGTTTATCAGTAAAAAATGAACAGGGTGTGAGACGCTCATAATTTCTTATCCATAGAATATTATGAGTAACTCAAATATGTGCATGACTTTTAGGACAGAGGCAATCAAAGGCTTTCAGTGGAAACGTACATTCAGAATATCACTAATCATTATTTGTCAAGGATGAGAGAGTCTCCCTCCTTACTGAGCCGCAGCTCCGGGAACTCTCCTATCTTGTTTCGCCATCTACCGGGTAACAAAAACTCCCACTCAGCTCCCTTGGTAGCTGCCACTACCCTTGCTTAAGACTTAACTCAGGCTGAGGCCAAGGGCACCTCAGACTGACCCACACTGTTTAGAACCGGAAAACACACCAACTCTGCAGGAAAACTCCTCTGCGAGGTAGAATTAATAACAAAAGGGTTTTATTTGGTAAGTGTGCTGCCTTAATCAGGCCTGCTAGATTTAGCTTGAAGCCAGTCAAAACTAAAGGTTAACAATTTATTCTAACTTGTACTCAGTTCCAGTTCAGAATATTCATAAGAATAGCAGATAAAACAATAAAGCTAAACAAAGTATCTAACTACACAGTAAAGTTTAGGCGTAGCAGAGTTTTGGTAGACCACAACAATTACTGGGTTACATCCCATTTCCCCGGACCTCACCAGTCTCGGCATCCAGAATAATGTTCAGAGCATCAAACGACCAGAGTCATTCCTACTGGATAAAAGGCAACATGGTGATAGTCTTCATGCAAGTTAGCACGCTGAGAACTACCCCACTGACAAGCCAGAAGACATGAGTTGTTATCCTTGTGGACCCAGGTTGGGGTGAGCTCATTAGCCAATCTGGCTCCACCACGGCAATCACCAGGTGGTGTTCATTTTACTGAGCAAGCAGTTTCCCTAATTGCTCTCCGGCCTTGGAGGCCGAAAGAAGATGACTTGGGATTGTTCCCAGCTGTACGCTATCTGCAGAGGTGCAAAACATTCTTGGGGCCTCTAGACACCCTTCACATACCAAAATGCCTCTGAGATAGACTCAAGCAGGCCCAAATTCAGGCCTGAACCAAGGAATTGTTTAAACAACGAATTGTGACTGCTCAATTCCTTGACAGTATCCAGTCTGAAAACATTGTTACCCTTTAAAAGGTTACTAAATGAAATTTCTTCTGACTTTTGGAACTAAGCCAACTAGGTGAGATCTAGTCATTTTTCTGACAGCATTTTGGTATCTGCAGCTGCACCCTGTTTTCAGTTTCCATTTTCTGTGCCGTCTCTGAATTTCCATTTGCCAAGGCAGCAAGAGTCTCAGCAGATACATTTCTGACAAGCATGCCATCAGCCCATGTTCACACCACACACTATTGGCCCTGATTAGGACATCTGTGCACAATATTTCCTCCACTCACATAGCTGCTACAGATTTGGGGAGGGCTCTCATTCTTTATGAGCAGTGGTGCTCTTTTCCAGAGCTGTTCCAGTTATCAGGTGTTATTATGGTTACCAACCTCAGGGTGGGGCCTGAAATTCTCCCAGAATTGGAGGTCACCTCCAGACCACAGAGACCAGTTTCACTGGATGAAATGGCAGTTTTGGAGGGCAGGCTCTGTGGCATAATCCCCACTGAGCTTCTGCTCCTCCCCAGCACCACCTTCAAATCTCCAGGAATTTCCTAAGCCAGAGTTGGCAACCATTGGTATCAGTGAGATTACAGAAGAAGGCAAATATGTTACTTGTACACACTGGGAGAGGCCAGGGCAGGGAATGAAATAGGCAGAAGTTGTTCAAACCCCCTCCCCCCCGCCCGCCCAAAAGCTTGTCACTGGTATCTTTGGAGGAAAAGAAATGTTTTTGCTGACGTATTGGCCTTTTATGCATGGTCTGTTTCCAGACACAGTCTCTCTCCCCCAGACATTCCAGGAGTACCTTGTGATCAATTATGCATTCCCAACAAAAACGCGGAGCTTCTGAACCACGTGAGAGTTACTCCCCCAGAAAACACTGCTTTGTATATGGCTGTAGTATTTTGTTGTTGTTGTTGTTTTTAAAAAAAGTCACCAGCCCTGCAGCGGGATTCTTTTATTTTATCTGAACCAAGTGACCATTTTACAGCCAAAGCAGAGAAGAGTCTGGACACACCCCCCCAACCAATTTGTTTCTGGCTATTGCAATGCAGGGGTCTTGCACTCGCAAAGAAAAAAAAAACCCTGTTACATCTGTCCTGGTCTGAAACTGACTAACACTCACTGTGAAACTGACCAAATAAGATGCCTCATAGATCATTGTGACTATTTCAGCATCCTCTCATAATCCTGCACTTGCAAACAAACAAACAAACAAATTGTTGGATCAGCTGAGATCTGACTAACAGTCTTTGTGAAAATGACCAAATAAGCAGCCTCATAGAATGTTTGTGACTATTTCAGCATCCTCTCCTTCACTCGCAATCAAAAGAACAAAAACAAATGGCTTCTGAGGGGAGGGGTTGGTTGAGAAGGAAAGACAAGTGGGAGACAGAAGCGAGAATGGGTGTGGGGAGATAAATCTGAAGCAAGCCTATGCACAGGATTAGCAACTGAATTGGGCTTGACGCAGACCTTAACCTCGCAGTAAAACAGCATCCTGAAAATGTGGGGGAAATGTGGGGGGAGAATGAAGTGACTTCTAAAGGTCGGAAAAATCATGCATAATTCCAACGAAGCACCAAAGTAGCGTGGTGGTGATTGCGACGCAAACTACCCATGCATAAAAGGCCATTGTATAATGGGGGGGGGGGGCTGCCATGCACAGTGAGGTAAGCCAGAGGCCTTTCCTCCTGTGTTCTGTTCTGTCCCCACTTTACAATAGACTGCCTACCTTATTGGCTGAGCTTCTACCCTGCCAACAATTAAAAAAAGAAGCAGCCAAAGCAGGGCAAGATGAGAGGTGAACAATTAGTGACCAGGTCTGAGGGGCTCCTCTCTACATTTAAAAGTAGCTCTGAAGGGGCTAAATTATGCATAAATCTGCCCATTTATGTTTAAATCTATGTGTGTGAGAGAGAGAGCGGGGGGGGTGCATAGGCAAGGTGAGGCAAAACTTGCTTTTCTCTGTCTTCAGTCTTACCTTGCTATACTAAGCTTGGCTGTTGGAAGCATTTTTTTTCTCCCATGCAAGTGAGAATTTTAATTTCCACCATAATAGCAAGGCTTTACATGCATAGAACTTGGGAGGGAGGATAACTTAGGTGACAGATACAGTCTCCGAGAATTTCATTACAGTTGCTTGGTGACAACAAATTTTGTATGTGGCAATTTATTTGCCTTTGAAACAAATGTCAATGTCACCCAAGTACAATTATTCTGACCATATATCATAATGGTTTTAAAGAATCCAAACACGTAATTAACAAAGTGAACTAAAATGTCTGGGTGCGTCCCTAGCTTTAAAAGTTCAGTTGAAGAACAAAGGTGACTTCTATCTGGAATACACTTGTACTTATGTGGGCTTGGCCTTCAAGATGACTCTCCCCTCCCAATGTCAAGGAAGTTCCCAAATTATTGGATTTGCTAGATCCTATAATTCTAGAATTGGTTTCAAAGCTGTTCTGAAAAAACAAATGCCTTGGAATATAATCTTGTTTTCAACAGTTTGTATAATGTAAATGGGGTTATATTTTGTGTACTGCTAACCATGTCAGTCAAGTTAGCAGTAGTCCAGTAGTGTTAGGGGAATGGATTAATTCATCCAGCTGCTGGAGGAGGAGGAGGAGGAGAATAAGAAGAATTGGTTTTTATATGCCGACTTTCTCTACCACTTAAGGGAGACTCGAACCGGTTTAAAATCACCTTCCCCTCCCCACAACAGACACCCTGTGAGATAGGTGAGGCTGAGAGAGTGTGACTCGCCCAAGGTCACCCAGCTGGCTACACCCAGCTGTGTAGGAATGGGGAAACAAATCCAGTTCACCAGATAAGCCTCCGCCGCTCATGTGGAGGAGTGGGGGATCAAACCCGGTTCTCCAGATCAGAGTCCACCACGCCAAACCACCGCTCTTAACCACAACACCATGCTGGCTAAATAGACGTCACTGTTTCTCTAGATATGTGCTCCAAACAAATGCTAGCACAAAACCAATAAAAACATTGCAATTGGTTTTAAAGGGCTTGAAAAATTAAGAATTGTCCCTGCTGAGGCAGGCCAAAGTTCCTTTTTGTCCAGCACTATGTTTAGAAATGTAGCCAACAGTGTTCCCTTGTTTATCTTAGCATTTGGTATTCAGAAATATGTCATCTCTGAACGTGGAGGGTTCCTTCTCCATCATGACTAATAGCCATTGATAGACAAATTCAATAAGCCCGTAAGCTTCCCCATTTATTGATCTAACACTTTTAAAAGTCTAAACCAGACACTATCTCTACAGTCCATATATTTTATCAATGAATTATGGGTTCTGTGAAATACCTCCTTTTGCTTCCTGAACCTCCTGCCAACCTATTTCCTTGTCATGGGTGACCCCAAGTTCTAAAATTGCAAAAAACAAACAAACAAAAACACTTTAGTCACTGAATTCAAAATATAATCCTATTTGTAAATCCTTCTGTTATGGTGTCCCTTGCTATTTTTTGTATTAGAAAAGCTCAAATGCTTCAGCTTTTGATAGGAAAAGTATGCCAAGCCTTGATCATTTTCAGTGCCTTTTTTACCAACTCTGATTTATTTAGTATGCTAACAGATTAACAGAAAATATATAGGGGATTGTACACCATGATATATTTTTGCAATATGGGCCCTGCTGCAATCCAGGGCACTTGCCATCTGTTACCACGTTATATTAAAAAATAAATGGCAGCTCTATAAAGACAAACTGCAAATACCTTTTCATACAGTAGTCAACAGATAGAACATGATGACCACCATCTAGGAAAGCTAGTCCAGGTTCATTGCTGGGCTTTCCTATAGCTTATTGGTGGTGGGGAGGGAAGAAGCTCTCTCACTCCTTCCTCAAGCAATTTATGTTTTGTGAATTTATAGGACTACTCTAAACTGAACTTCAAGTATGGCTTCACTCTGAGCTTCAGTAGCAGAAATGAAAGATACCTGCTTGGCTTCCTTATAGACAAGTAGGCGCATGTTATGATTGCAAGAAACTGGCAGGAAAAGTGGCTCACAAGCAGTTTAGTGTAAAATAATTAAAGCTTATTTATGTCAAGAGGCCTTGGAAAAAAGAGAGCATAAACCATTTTGCCTTAGCACTTTACTATCATCCCCTGCTTTCATTTCAATTAACAGACCAGCAGGTGTTCTTTGCAGTTAAAAAGATAAGCTATCAAGGAAGAGGATGAATTTTTGGCTGACCTACAGACACCATGGTTTGCCTGCTGATTGAGTTCATACCTCCCTGTACCAATTTCTGAGGTGTTAATTTAACTGTTCCTCTCTGTCACGCAGGTCTCGGCCTTGAAAAATAAACTGAAGAAGCAATCCACAGCTACGGGTGACGGAGTACCCAGGGCCTTTCTTAGGGCACAGGCAACATTGTTTGGATCCTACCGAGATGCATTAAGATACAAGCCCGTAAGCTTCCCTATTTATTTCAATTGAGACATTCATTTTCTTGTGTTAATTTTTTTGTAAGCTGAAATGTTGTAAATGCATGCACGAAGAGCACAATGTCACTACAGTTATGAAACTCCCTCTATGTGCTCTGGAGAAATATGTATGCAGCCAGGTCTCATTGTTAGATACAGAATGCAAAGTACACTGAGCACCACAGCTGACAATTGAAGAAGAAAAAAAACTTTGGGTGAGCTCATGAACTGCCACATGAAACAATGGCTTCCATATGTTTGATCTGATCAAACACCACAGATCAAACACCACAGAGCTGCCATATCACCTAGAGACCCAGACTTGAGGTAACACTAAACCATGGTTAAGAGAAAGGGAAGACAGTCACTTGAAGGGAGGAAGGGGTTTGGCATGTTTTCTGGAGGATGGCTTCTAACTTGTACATTATGGTTTTTCAGGCAGCCAGCATTATGTCTGTACTGAGCTGAATTCAGTGTTTTCCACAGGGGTAATTCACATATTTAGCTGTCAGTCATTACATCCTATTTTATTAAGTGACGTACATGATATATGTGAATCAGCCTGTATGCATCCTAGATGCTATGGTGACCATTCTGGAAATCTAGTCAGTTTTTAAACACTTTTCTAAAGCTTGCATCTTTAGAGCCTTAAGAATCTTTTAATTGTTTCTTTTGAGCAAGCTGCTTATTGTTTTATCTGATCATCTTGATAAACCATGACTATTTCACCTTTTTTAATGAGCTTTCTTGAACCACATCACTGGTGAGAGAAGCAAACAAGCACTGTTTCTGTTTTTACCATAGAAATAAACTGTAGCAGAGAATTAACTCACTAGCTGTTTACAACCAAGGAACTAGTTGTTTGGTTCAACTCAATAAGCAAAACCTTCCCTCAGGTTGCTGTTTCTCAGCCCATGCCCATACCCTCTCTTTAAGTGCCTCTGCATTTCAGCTTCCCCTCTGTGCAACGTTTTAACCTCAGCCAAATTTACAACTTCCTTTTGCTTCACCCCTGCTTTACCAGTGCTGAACTGTATATATTCTACTGCTGAAAACTTTTGTTTCCTCAGCTACTGGGGTGCTAATTACATCACATGAGCCCAGCACACTCCAGAACTTGCTGCCTCAACTAGTCCGTGTTTTGCTTGATCCAGTGGCAATTTAACTAGGAGTGCAGCCTGAGACCTAAACCCCATGCCGCCACTCTTACTTCCCCACTATGCCTCTCACTCTGGCTCCCCCCACCCATCATCCCTGCACAGGGTCCATGTGCTGTGAATGTTTGAGAAGCTCCATAGGGCATGCATGACTTGCTGTAATGTCTTTAAAGATGCCTGGAGCACAAGGAGGGAAGGAACACTGGTTCCTAGGCAGCTATAAGCAAAGGCGAGGTGTAGGGCTGTTGAAAAAAAATTCGGTAAAATTCGGATTTGGCAAAATTTGGCCCGTTTTTATTCGGGAAATGCCGAAGTCCAAACTCCCCCGATTCGGATCCGTGGAATTTGGCACCAAGTTCGGAGTTCGCAAATAAATCCGGCCATTTAAAGCCATTAAAAACACATTTGCGGCTTTCCGCGGCTCCAGGGAGGCATTTTTGGAGGTAGAGGTCCCAAACTTTCAGTGTAGCTTGAGGGGACCCTTCTTGCAAGAACCCCCAGGTTTCGTGAAGATTGGGTCAGGGGGTCCCGAATTATGGGGTCCGGTAGGGGCCCCCCCTTGATCAGCCCATTGGAATGAATAGAATAGACCTTTTGGAGTTTGCAAACCATTGCAATTGCATTTGCAACACACGACTTAGACTGTGCAAACATTGCCACACTGACTGTTTTCTGCCCTTCTCTTTTTTGTCATGGCATCACTCCCGCGTCTGCCAGCACTGGTAATCACAAAGTGTGCAGACCTTTTGGAGTTTGCAAACCCCATTGCAGATCTTATTAATGTGGGAAAACCTGAAGACACACACCTGAAGCCCCCCACCCCTCAAACCAGGGAGAGAGAGATGCTCCCCCGTGCAGAAAAGATGAAGCCCCCCCTCTCAAACCAGTACGGCTCGGCTCAACCCCAAACACAAACAAACCAAGGAGGAGGCATGCAGGTGCAGAGCAGAGGGAGACTCACTCTGCACCTCCGCACTCCACTCCGGCCGAGGGTGGCAACAGGCAAAAAAAAAGCAGAACGCACACTCCCACAGAGGCAAGCGGGCTTCATGCGGAGGAGTGGGGAATCAAACCTAGTTCTCTAGATTAGAGTCTGCCACTCTTCACCACTGCACCACGCTAACCAGCAACCCACTGCAGTCATAGCAAAGGATGACTAGCCATACCGAAAATAAACCCCATGAGCATGGGGTAGGAGGGTGGGTCTTTGCTGAGAGAGAGTTGCTGAATGCCAGGCATCTCTTCAGCCTGCTCCTTTCAGTCTTGAGTTGCATGCCAGAGACAACCGTGACCTCTGGAGTGGGCCACAGGAAGCTGCTTGAGAACTGACTGGCTGACAGCCAGTAATGGGCCCAATTGCCCCAAATCATCCTTGGTTTCCCCTCCCCCTTCCACACAGGCACAAATCCCCCCCATGGCTGGGAGCCTGTCTTCATTTAATAAGTGGAAGTCTTGCACAAATAAGAACAAAAGCACAGGCTCTGGCAAAATATATATTTAATTCAGCTAGCTTAAAAGTATAGATTCAGCTCTGCACTGGTATTGTAGACTACTATGACTTTGTAATGAAAGTATAAAGGTTGTAGCCTATTTACTATCATATTTGCAATTTCTAGTACACTCATTCACTTGAAGAATAAGAATTTTTGAAAATAACATCTGCTTGACTTTTAAAGTGTGTTAACAGTGTGTGTGAGAGTGCGAAAGAGAAAATATGTGCATACAGACAAATATAGTTACATTTCTATTCAAGCTTTAACACACTACTACAGATCTAGAAAAAAAAATGGGTTCTAGGAGCCAGCCCAAAAATTTGGGTCCAGGCTCATTTTCCAGCCTTCAGGATTTTATATTTTAATGACAATATTTTCTCACTATTGGTATCACAAAACCTACTACCAAGTCCTTATAAGTTAATTCAAGGTATAATATCAAAGAAGCATCGTTATCAAAACCTCATAATAAAATAATTGCAGAAAGTACTAGGGGCCACATTCCTAGTGCCTGGGATTTGTCAAGCCCTGCTCAGCTATGTAGTTTGATATCCCTACCCCATTGCGCTACCCCAATTTTGAAATTGGCTCTTAGAACCTCTAAAGGATGACAATTCTGCATCAGCCAAATCTTGACTTTGCTCCAAATTGTACCTATTTTTAGTATTGTAAATATGGAAATGAATGTTATGAAAGATGCTCAGCAATTAGGATTGAAAGACAATTTGATCTTTAGCTTTAATTTCTTTTTTCTCCAAATTGTGAGTAAAAGCGTTGTGTGAGCAAACTTGTGATTTTTAAAAAGAATTGTGGGTGGTTTTCTCTCTCTTTTCGTGTGCAGATGCTTCAGTATCTTTTGCATGGCCTTATCTTTCTCTTGGCTAACTTTCTGAAAGTGTGCCAGACTTTTTTTTAAAGTGCTGTATAAATCAAGGTAGCTGTTTATATACTTCATAATCTTTTAATGATATATGTTTTAAGAAAGGTGGTTTGTTTAATGTATTACAGTTGATTTTTTTCCTTCATGTTTTATCATGAAGAATTATACATTTATCAAACTTAATGTTTATTTTCCATCCAAGACAGTTCACAAATTAGCAAGTAGTTTTCTGTGCTTATTTTCTTGATAAGTTTTGTTATTAATAAATGTGGTCATGGTTCTACCATCTTCCCCTGAGCACTTATTTTGACCTTGACCGCAAAACTAGTAGACTTAATAGTTTTTGGATTACCTTGCTAACACAGAGAGAGGCAAACCAAGAATGAGAAAAGTAATGTCTCCATTTCTTATCTTTCTGCTTGCATTTCAGGAGAGAGCGCTGAATCTTAAAGCTGTTCTCCCCAACCCTCCAGATCTCCCCCTTCACCTTCCTTTATCGCCAGTCTAGCATTCCTTTCCCTTTTGAAAATCAGAAGAGTGGCTTGTGACTTATCTGTGTACCTGGATCATCATTGGAAGTGGTTCTACTAACTAGTAATCATTGTGGCAACACTTCCTTGGGAGGCAGCTGAAAATATAGAGCATTGGATCCAGAGTACCACAAGAGGAGTGAAACTGCCCAAATGGAACTTCACTACCTTCTTCTCCTCCAGCTCATTCCTCCCACACACAAACACAATGCCAGAAGCTCCTGTGATCACGGGATCCCTTATGAACAGTCTAGGGAAGAATGGACAAAAATGCTCCTTCTCTGCTAATCAAAATGCTGTTCTGCTAGCATAAGTGCTATTATGCTGGTAGAGCAGCACATTTGCCTCTAACTTGGAGTTTTCAGGAATCTGTCCACCTTCTTTCAGTCCTCCCTTACCTATGCCCATTTGTTTTACAAAGAAGATTGTCTTCTTTTAATGGGAGAAATGAGAAGGTTTTTAGCCCTATTATTTTAAGAAGCAGAGATATTTCCGCTGTAAGCCCTGAATTGGTTTTGTTTTTAATATAATTGTATAAGTTTAGCTAACGCTTCTGGCTGAAGATGATTATACCATCTGAGTCAATGCATCAGAGCTATTTACAATTACATTAAGGAGCTTGCTTAAAATGTGAATGCAGCTTAAATGGAATGGCTCCTGCTGTGCCCTGCAGCCCATGAAAAGAAGGTGGGGAGGGATAGAATTCTGCAGCAAGTGCTGTTATAAAGAACAGATACATTGTTTGGCCATAGATTTTTTTTTTATCTTGTCTCAGTATTAGAAGTCTACTCTTCAGCACAGAATCCCTACTAGGGCTTGATCGAACACGCTTTGAAAGTATGATGTAAATCAATACTAAAAGGGCTATATTAGACCATGTGTCCACTATCAACGCAAAAATCCTCTATGCTCTAACATAAGCATTCTAAAAAGAATAATAAAGCAATAATAGAAATTTATTACACAGCAAAAGCTTTACTAGAATTTCTTTACCCATGATTGCTAATTTATATCATTAACTTAGAAATAAATCTGAAGGTACTTGTGGCAATATCAGTGATTTCTGCCAGAATCTTAGGGGTAGATCTAAAGTACTGGGAAGTTGATAAGTATGGCCGAGATATAAATGCATGTGTATTAAGTGTTTCCATGGACCCAGGAAGTGGGTTGCCAACCCCTTTTCTTTCTGACAGAAGCCTCTACAACTTGGAAAATGCCACTTCATGTGTGGCTTTTTGGACGGGCACAGAAGGTTGCTACTTGAAAAGGAAAGCTGAAATGTGTGTACAGTACCCATTTGTGGCCTTTTGGATCCCTGCCTGTGATGATATCTCAGTTTAGCCACAAGGAGCATATTGTCCCTGGTGATGTGGAAGGACAAGAGGGATGGGGCAGAGCAGTTAAAATGAGGCTCAATCAAGTGGGGCCATGTGAGCTTTTAACACTGAAGGTAGTCTGGATACCCAGTTGTGCTCAGAATATCTGTATGCACTTCCAAGAACAGAAGGCTTCCATGAACATAAGGAGTTCTTTTACCAGGCTGTTGTAGTAGATGGGATAATTTTGGAAATCTGTATTTGTTTCCATTCTTTTTTTTATATATAATTTTTTTATTGTTTTTTCATACATTCGATACAATCAATTAACATTACCTTTCAATCTTTTCTAATTCTCAATTAAGACTAACATATATATAACACACAGTGGGTAGCCGTGTTAGTCTGTTTGCAGTAGTCAAAAAGGGCAAGAGTCCAGTAGCTCCTTAAAGACTAACAAAAATATTTTCTGGTAGGGTATGAGCTTTCGTGAGCCACAGCTGAAGAAGTGAGCTGTGGCTCACAAAAGCTCATACCCTACCAGAAAATATTTTTGTTAGTCTTTAAGGTGCTATTGGACTCTTGCCCTTTTTGACTATATATATAACAATTATCTTCCCCTGTTCTGACTTCCCCTCTTCCTTCTTCTATCTCTAACTTATCTTCATAATCCTCTTAGCAATTATTTTCTAATTCTTTATAAAAAAAAAATTTGTAAAACTTTCTACAGTTATTAAAAAAGAAAGAAAAATAGAAACAAGAAAATTAACCTAGTCTAAGTTGTAACCTTTAACATTTTGCACATTAAGTTCATTTTTGCAATAAACAATCCACGCCTCCTACTCCTTAACAAATTCATCATTATCTTTTTGATTTATTAACTCAGTCAATTTTGCCATTTCTACTAGTTTAAACATTTTATGAATCCAATCAGTTCTGTCCGGTATTTCAGACATTTTCCATTTAGCTGCGTATACCATTCTCGCAGCTGTGGTGGCATAGAGTAAAAAAGTCCGTTGTGTTATAATGTGGTCTGGTATAATGCTTAACAACATCATCTCTGAAGTTTTAGGGATGTTTTGTTGTAAAATTAACCTTAGCTCATTGTATATCATATCCCAATTTTTTTTAGCTTTATCACAAAGCCACCAAACATGATGAAATGAGCCAACTTTATCCTGACATTTCCAGCAGTTTGGTGACATTGTACTGTACATTGCAGACAATTTTTTCGGTGTCAAATACCATCTGTAAATCATTTTGTAGATATTTTCCCTTATCGATTGGGAAAGAATCTTTTTCATGTCTCTTGACCAAAGTATTTCCCAACTTTTCAAGGAAATAGAGTGACCAATTGTTTGTGCCCAGGTAATCATTGTTGGCTTGATTCTTTCTTGTTCTGTATACAGCAACAATAAAAACGTATACATCCTAGAAATTAGATGATCAGTATTATCAAAACGTGTCTGTTGTAGAATTGATTTTTTTTAAAGAAATCCCTTTTTCATATCTTGGATGTATACAGATTGTACTTATTAATATTGAAGCCATGTTAGGTGGTCTTTAACCTCATCAAAATCCTTCAGGGCACATTTATTCTCTTCCCATTTTAAAAGATCTTGGTATATTATAAATTGTGATGGTCTTGACAGTCGCAAAGTTAACATTTCTTGAGAAGATATCCATAGTGGTGTCTTTGTCTCCAACAGATGTTTATATCTCAACCAGGTTTTTATCAGTGATGATCTGATAATATGGTGTTGGAAAGCCACATGTATTTTAGTTTTGTCATACCACAAATACCCATGCCACCCAAATCTATTGTCAAAGCCTTCCAAGTCCAGTAAATGTGCATTTTTCAAAGTTATCCAATCTTTTAACCATACCGTAGCTGAAGCTTCCGCATAAAGTTTAAAATTAGGAAGAGCAAAGCCACCTCTCTCTTTTGCATCTACCAAATATTTATATGCAATTCTTGGTTTTTTCCCTTGCCAAATAAAGTTCAACAGGTCTTTCCTCCATACATCAAAATATTTTGTTTGCGTGAGTATTGGTAAGTTCTGAAACAAAAACAACATCCTTGGCAAAATGTTCATTTGAGTTACAGCAATACGACCCAATAAAGAACTATTTTTATTTGACCACAATATCACATCTTTTTTAACTACTTCCCAAAGTTTAGAATAGTTATTAACCAATAAATCCTTGGTTTTATTTGTAATCCAAATTCCCAAGTATAGTACCCTACTCATTTTCGTCCAGTTAGAAATCTCCAAAAAAATCCTTCTGTTGTTCCTTATAAAGATTCTTAAATAGTATCTGAGTCTTATCTTGGTTTAACTTGAATCCAGAAACTTCACCATATTGTTTCAACAAAAGCAACAAATCTTTTATGGAACGATATGGGTCATCCAAAATAAATAACAGGTCATCAGCAAAGGCTCTTAGTTTATACTCATGTTTGTTTACTTTCAAACCACGAATAGCCTCCATATCACGTATTTTACTGCAGAGAGTTTCCAAAGTAAAAATAAACAATAAAGGCGACAAAGGACAACCTTGTCTTGTTCCTTTTTGTATCTCACAGTTAGCTGACATCGATTCATTTACTAGTATTTTAGCTTTTTGCACCTTGTAGATAACTTCTATTTCTGTTCGGAATTTATTTCCAAAATTCATCTTTTCCAAGACTTTTTTCATAAACTCCCAGGAAACCATAAACTCCCAGGAAACCATATCAAAAGCTTTCTCCGCATCCAAGAAAATGAAAGAAAGCCACTTTACGTTGTATATTTTGTTCGTAATAGTCTATTGCATCAAATAGTATTCTCAGGTTGTCCTTTATCTGCCTTCCAGGTACAAAACCCGCTTGATTTTCATATATCAAGGTTGTTATGATCTGCTTTAACCGGTTTGACAGTATTGAGGCATATATTTTATAATCCACATTCAATAGTGATATAGGCCTATAATTTGTAACTCTCTCTGTGTCCTTTCCAGCCTTAGGAATGAGTGATATAAACGCATGTGACCATGTCTCTGGGGCTTGACCTGTCTGCAATATAGAATTACATATCCTCAAAAGGGGGGTCTTTAAGTCTTCTTTAAACAATTTAAAAAACATAGCTGTAATACCATCTGGGCCAGGTGTTTTATCAATCTTTTGCCTAGATATAGCTTCTTCTAGTTCCGTAGTTGTAATTGAAGCATCAATCATGTCTCGCTGCTCTGAGGTTAACCTGTTAATATTTACTGTACTCAAAAAGGTTTCCATTTTCTTCTCCGGGATCAAATCCTTTTGGTACAATTTTGTATAAAATGATTCAAATTCTTTCTGTATAGCAGTAGTTGTAAAAACCGGCCCTTTCACTGTCTGTAGTTTATTTATTATTTGTTTTTGTCTAGAGTCCCTCAGTTGACTAGCAAGAAATTTTCCTGGTTCAAAATATATCTGCTTCGCGTACTTCGGATTTTTATCCATTTCTTCCATAACTAAATTTAATTGGTGTTTCACTACCTTTAACTTCCGGATTATTTCAAGTCTTTTGACATCATTTAATTCTTGAATTAATTGTTCTAATTTTTGTAGGTCCCATAGTATTTCATTGGTTTGTTGCAGCTGTTTTTTCTTCCAGGCAGTATTCTTTTGAATCATAAATCCCCTTAAAACAGCTTTGAAGGCATCCCAAACTATATTCAAATTAGTTTCTCCATCCATATTAATTTCAAAGTAGTCCTGTAGTAATTTGTGCAGTTCTTTTTGTATATTATCATCACGCAATAATCTATCATTTAATCTCCATCGAAATGCTTGTCTATTATTCCACTCAAAAGAGACCGGGTTATGGCCAGAAAATGTCTGTGGTAAAATATGTACCTTACAAAGTTGGGTAAATATTGATTTATTTGCCCAAATCATGTCAATTTGAGAGTGTGAGTTGTGTCTTGCGGAATAAAACGTATAGTCCTTCGCAGTTGTATTAATTGTTCTCCAGATGTCTTGTATTTTAAAATCCTCTGCCAGTTGGAAAATGGTTTTAGGTAAAGAACCCTCTTTATCATCTTTGGCCTTAGATTTTTTATCTAAAGCACAGTCTACTACTCCATTAAAGTCACCCATGAGCAATATTTGTTCTTGTGCATATTGTTGTAAAGTCTCATGTAATCGTTGGTAAAATTGTGCTTTGCCTTCATTTGGTGCATAGATCCCTACCACCAACGTTTTTTGGCCCAACACTTTAAGTCTGATCATCACAATTCTACCCTCCTCATCTTTATATACAAATTCAGGAGCTAAAGAGGGATGTGCATAGATGACTAATCCTTAGTCTTTGTATTTGCAGAGGCAATAAAAGCTTGCCCCAGAGAGTTCCTTTGAAGATATTTCTTATCTTTCCTTGCAATATGTGTTTCTTGCAAGCATATCAGGGGAAATCTTTGTTGTTGTAAAAATTTAAAAATCCGTCCCCTTTTCACTTTTTCATTAAGTCCATTCACATTCCACGAGACAACTTTAGCCATAGTGTCAGAGTTAAGATTTTAAAGTCCGCCTACTGCACCTTTTGAAGATTCCTCCTCGTCATCTTGGCTGGAGTCTTGGTGGTGTTCCAATGTAGATCCCAACAACTCTTTTTTATATTTCCTCATGAACTTCCCAACATCTTCTTTAGTTGTTATGGTAAATTTCACCTCCTTAAAGGTAAAAACTAGGCCTTGTGGTAACAACCACCTGTATTTAATTCCACTTTTTCTCAAAGTTGATGTAAAATCCTTGAACATTGCCCGTTTTGTCATTAGGTGTCTTGGAATGTCTTTTAATAAAATCAGTGGATTGCCTTCCAAAATTATTGGATCTTTATAGTGTTGTTGCATCATCATATCCTTCATCCTGACATCATAAAATGATATAATCACGTCTCTTGCTTTGGCTTTTTAAGTTCGGAGGCAAGGGCATCCTGTAAATTCTATTCACAGCATTGTCCAACTCTTGGTCATTTAGGTGGAATATCCCTGCTAATTCTTTTATAAGTGATTCTCTGGTGGCACCACAGTCTTCAGGTAAATTTCGTACGCGTAGGTTGGGTTCTCTGACTTTCATGTCCATCATTGCTAATTGGTCTTTCGTGGATTCCTCTTGTAACAGCATTTTGTCCGGTTGCCTATCATGCATTTCAATTTTTTTCTTAACTTCTTTATGCTCTTCAGTCATTTTCTTGAAGGAGGTATCCATTGCCTGCATATCTGTTTGGGGTGTTGTCATCTGGGTCTTCATCTCTTGAACTTCTTTTGTAACATTGTCCATTTTTCCAGCCAGCAGCTCAGTCTTTTCCATAAGTTTGATAAAGGTCTCAGTCTGTTTGGTCAAAAGGTCTTGCATTTTTTTTAACCAGCTTGTCTGATGCCATGTCTGTGGTTGGCTTAGCAGTTGCAGGGCTATGTAAAGAACCGGAACGTTGCCTTGGTACAGACATGCAAACTAGCAGGGCTTAAGTTAAATATAAATGCGGCTCCAGTCTCATTTAAATCCAGTAGTCCAAATAAACCAAGTTCTCCCACCTATTTCGGTCAGTTTATTTTGAAATTAGCTTTCAAAATGCAGTAGAAAACATAATTTTAAAAATCCATGTACCATAGAGTATCAGGACGCTCTAGGTCGGCTTCTAGGACAGGAAGTAGGAAGTAGGAAGTACCTCGGACTTTCTATCTCCTCCTCTCTGTGCCCACAGGGGTCGGATGTTTTAACCTGCTATACCGGGAAGAGCATTTCCGGTCCGTCAGCTTCGCTTTGCAGCCAGAATTCCTTGTCCACAGCCAGGAGCAGCTAACTCTATGTGATGTCGCAGTTAGTTTCTTTTCCTCTTAATCGCCATTGCAAAGAGGTGGGATTTCCTCCTTCTCTCCCGATTTTGCAACCATTTCATTGGAGGTTAGTACATCAATTACAGTACTTTTGTTTAGTCTAACTCCAAGTAATGTTTGGTAAGACTTTCTTGCCGCATTTTTATAGGAAAAAAAAGATTTTTCCAAATCCAAAGTCCATTAATCAAGTATTAAGGTGGGAGGTCAAGTTCTCAAGTGAATGTTAAGTTCATTAAAGGTAGATAGTTCAGCGAAGAGGTTCTTTGTACTCGCTAGGATTTCGAAAGTCGAGGCTTTTGTTGCTTTGATCTGTTTATATGATGGTAATGGGTAGGGGAGAGCGAAACCTATGCCAAAGAGACGGCGATGATATCCCCTTAGCCGGCAGCGACAACATCCGGACCTCCGGGAGTCTTAAAAAAGCACTCTCGGAGAGTTCGGGAGTCAAACCGCTCTTGATCGGCAGCAGGAGAGTTCCTGTTATCCCGTCCCACTTTTTAGGGAGCGGGGGGGCCCCTGGCGGGGCCCTTTTCAAGACGTTTCTTGGTTCTCCGTCGGGAGTACCGAGGAGAAGCTGCGTTTCGGCCAAACCAGCCTACCAGAAGTCGTTTCCATTCTTAATGCTATATACATTCCCTCACTTGTAGCAGTGGCGATAGTAGCATGGTCTATCTAAACAACCTTTTATCTTGTTGATTTCATTGGGAAATTTAATCACATGCTAAAAGCTCTGCAATTAAAATCAATAGAATTTGAACATGTATAACTTTGGCTACCTCAAGTTAAAATAACCTGTTTATCTAAACATCTTTGAAAACACTTAATTTGCATGAGTTGCAGATAAATACGGAGGTCCACAATGATTTTGCATGATCAAATCATCTGAATTGTTTTGAATTGGATCATTAGGGAAGGGGATTAATTATATTTCATCACAGAAGAGATTTCTTGAATCATATAGGGTAAAACCTATTATCATAAAGCTCTGGTTTATTCTTTTATTGTATATCTCTTTATCAATTATTATCAATTTATCTTTACAAGTTTTCAGAGCTTTTTCCAATAGACCAAAAAAGGTCGTACTTATAACAACATACTTGCCTCGGGGAGAGAGACTATTGAAAACCAGTAGTTCAGTAATTGTCTTTATATACCTTAAATGTGTGGTTAAGCACGTGAACATTGTTAGATGATTTTTTTAATCCACACAACTTAACAGATACAATGATATGTTTATACACATTACAAAGGCTTTGAAACCATACTAAAAATCCTTTGGGAAGTTTAGGTTTTCCTTAAGTTAAAAGCTAACAATTGTGTATAGATAAGAACCATAGCCAATCCGTTCTCAACACAAAATTACCTCTTCAGCTGTTTGTTTATTCTGCTTCCCATACTGGAGATTCAACAAACCCATGTGGTTTAAAGAATATTAATTGACATTATTAACATTGTAATTTGGTTATGTAGAAAATTATTGGCAAAAATAGATGGTAAAAGGATCACCTCTGGCTGCTCAAATAGGTTTCTAGATGAGAGTGGCATGGTGTAGCAGTTAGAGTGTTGGACTAAGATCTGAGAGACCCAGGTATGAATCCCCCCTCTGCTGTGCTAGCTCACTAAGTGACCATGTGCCAGTTGGTTTCTCTCAGTATAATCTATTTCACAAAGCTGTTGTAAGGATACAGTGGAGGAGAGGAGAGTGATGCAAACTACTTTGGGACCCATTGGGGAGGAAAATGGGGGTATACAGTATCTAAAATTACCTTTTTCATTCACCCTCTTTCTCTCAATTTAGGGAGAACCTGTCAGTTTCTGTGAAGAAAGCTTTGTCAAGCATCATTCCAGTGCTACAAAACAGTTCCTGGGAACTGCAGTGAATCTTCAACTTTTTAAACAGGTACCGTAGAGTTAGCGGCTTCTAGTTCCCTTCTAAAGTGCATTGGATATGCATGTTCAAGAACAGATATAATATATCATTCTGTGAAATATGTTTTGTTGCACATATCTGAATTTTTTTACGTGTGTAATCAAAGGCAAGAAAAAAATTATTTGTGTCTCTATCTTGTATTCAAAAGTCTCTTTTTAGTTGCTCTTTACTGAAAGAACAGAGGGCAAACCTGTGTTCATTAGCAAAATATTGCTAGCACTATTAAGTGGGGACCCTTGCGGGAACGAGGAAGGACCATTCACCAACAAAGGACTTGGCTGCTTGCTGCTGTTCAGTTTCAGATGCCCCATTAAAACTAGTATGGTGTAGCAGTTAGAGCTTCAGAGCAGGGTCTGCGAGACTCAGGTTCAAATCCCCATTTTTCTGTGAAAGCCCACTGGGTGATTATGGACCAGTCACATACTTTCAGCCTAACCAACCTCACAGGGTTGTTGTGGGGATAAAAAAGAAGAGAGGAGACTAATGTAAGCTGCTTTGGTGCCCACTGTGGAGAATGACTGTAGTTTTCCAAGACAGAGGCTGCAGGGTGGGAGTAGATGGAAAATTTAAGACAGATGGGCAGATAAAGGTAGGTTGGCTGTTGGGTGGGAAGGAGATAGGGTTGCCAACCCCAAGTTGGGAAATTCTAGGAGATTGAGGGGGTGGAGACTGGGGAAAGTGGGGTTTGAGGAGGGGAAGGACCTCTGAAGGGTATAATGCCATAGACTCCACCCTCCAAAGCAGCCAGTTCCTCCAGGAGAACTAGGGTTGCCAACCTCCAGGTGAGGGCTGGAAATCACCCAGAATGACAACTGATCTCCAGATGACAGAGATTGGTTCCCCTAAGGAGGTATTACTGTAGTTGGGAGATCTGTTGTTATTCCAGGAGAGCAGCTGCCACCACTGCTGCTGTGTGTGTGTGGGGGGGGAAGCAGGTTGGTGGCTGGGAGGGTGATGGGGGGCAGAAATAGAGTGATGAGGTGGGGGCAGAAAGAGAGAAAAAGTGATGGGGTGGGTGCAGAAAAAGAGAGAAAGTGACAGGCATAAAGAACAGAGTGTAAGGAAAGGAATGGCAGGAGGGAGAAAGAATGAGAGACTGAAAGAAGTAGGAGGAGAGGGGAGGAAGGAAAGGAATGGGAAAGCTGCTGGTCAGGTTTCTTGTAGGTTCCCACTTGTAGCCACAAAATGCAATCTATATTTGTTCTCTTAGGCAATAGGTCTCAATATTTAGCATTTGAGTAGCGGGGTTAAACATTCATGGAGGATGCTAGTTGGCATGATTTCGGAGGTATTACACTGGAAAAAAAATATACTGAAGGGTCAGTGACTTCTGATGTGCTTAATAAGAAGTTTTTTTGTCTTTCCATAAAATCATTTGTGAAAGATACATTATTCATTTTGTTCTCTTCCCCCCCCCCCATCTCAAATGTAATATTTGCAACTGTGTGAGCTGTGGGCTTCCTAGAGGCACCTGGTTGGCCACTGTGTGAACAGACTGCTCGACTTGATGGACCTTGGTCTGATCCAACAGGGCCTTTCTTATGTTCTTATGTCTGTCCTAGATACTGGAGCAGAAGTTTGACACAAAAGCCTGGTGTACTTCCAGCTTCCTGGCCTCAGGGGCCTGCCCCAGTTCTGCAGTGGACACAGCACTGTCAGTGTTTATTGTCAATCGCCATCCATTTCCTTGGAGCCTGTGAATGAATATTCTCCAAGACACCATAACACCCGGTCCTCTCCTCTGTGAAGGAAACTGACCCATTAAGGGTTTCACTTAAGGAACCTGCTTCTAGGGAGTGGTGAGAACAAAATAGTGTTAGATGAACATTGTGAACTAAACTACAAGACAAAAAGGCAAACAAATTTTTGATTAAAGCAATGAGCTTCTTAGGCATGGGAGGCTATCCTTAGTTAATCTGCTCTCTTTGAAGATATACTGCCATGGCAGATAAGTGAAATTCACAGGATAGTGGGTAACTTTCATTATGACAAGTTTCTGTCTCTGACATTTACTGGTTGATGTAGACATTTATGCCATGTAGGTGAAATATGGCCATTTCTAATTAGATAGTGTACTGTAGAAATAATACTATCTTGCAAGAGGCAAAGAAGAATTTTAAAAAATATTTCACTTTTATAGCCAATGTACTTCTGCTGCTTCAGTTTATATTTGGTATCATTCCTCTTCCTTATCCTCTGTCCAGCTGCTTCTTCTCCAAGAGTGCTTGTTTGTAATTGGTCTCCATTCAAGGTTGCTTGAATATTAAAAGGGCTGTCCTGAAAACTTTGCTGTAAATCCAGTGGAGAACATTTTTAGTAGAAAATAAATTATGTAAAAATATGTAAAAATAACCCAAAGGCCTATACCAGAACAGCAGATAGACACTAGCACAAAATAGCTTTCATTGTTATTGTTTTGGAAAACTCATGTCTTCCAAATACTTGACATTCATACAAAGTTATAGCACCAATGTACTAACTAAGACACAGGACACAATGAGTAGCCATGTTAGTCTGTCTAGAGCAGTAAAAAAGAGTAAGAATCCAACAGCTCCTTAAGGACTAACAACATTTCTAGCAGGGTATGTGTTTTCATGAGTCACAGCTCACTTCTTTAGATACCTTCTTCAGGTATATATTTGAAGAAGTAAGCTGTGACTCACGAAAGCCCACACCCTGCCAGAAATTTTGTTAGTCTTTAAGGTGCTACTGGACTCTTACTCTTTTCTACTAGGACACATAAGACTTTGGACAAGATTGGATGTTCTACACTAAAGGTTAAGCACCTGTGAACTCTCAGCTCCTCAGTTCTTTTAAAAGCCCACCTACATAGACATGGGAAGCATTTGCAAAAATGTATGCTTAGGAGAGGGGGAGAAGCAAAAGCATATCTTCATTTGCTCCAAAGCAAGGATCTCTCTCATTCTCACTCAGTGTCATGGAGTTCTTGTGAGCATAAAAATGAGGTAAGGAACCATGCATGCTGGAGGAAGGGCAGAATAAAGATCAGAGGAATTAAATATAAAAGTATACTAATAATATACCACAGGTGTAATTAACTCATCTGACCTGCTTAACTTGTATCACTGATACTCACTAGGTCACACACATGGGACAGCTGATGATGTTTTCTTGCTGGACTTCTGATATATAACTGCCAGGAACAGAATGAGGAACAGCTCCATATCTGTGCCCTTCAATTCAGACTTGCCTCAAAGGGCACTGCTTCAGAGCTAAGATGACACCATCTAGAAGTTAATGGAGCACACTTATGTACAAATTTGAAAGGAAAATTAAAGGTTGGATCCCTCTGATTGGTTTCCTAATAAGCAGTGCTTTCCTCCAGTGCAAGCGCCTTCCCCTGATGCAAGAGGGAAGATGCTGCCATTAGTGGAACAGATTCACAGGATCCAACATTCACAGGATGTAACATAACTGTGGAAGAATTATTTCTCATAGTTAGGGCCACTGAGCCAAATAAAATTTCTTTTTTATTATGTACTGCTCACCAGTTGTCCACTCCTGCATTTTACGCTGTTCAGTCTCTTAGGAAAAATCCACCACTATCGACAACACACTAGGGCTGTTCAACCCCCCCCCCCCCATTCTCAAAGTAGAATCTCCATTTGTATTAAAATCCTCTTTTAATTTAATCTTTCACAGAAAACAAACGCTTAACAGCTCACTTTCTGTCTGTGTAATTTTGTCTAAGGATGAGGCTATTCATAAATCATCTGTGGATGAATTCTTTAGCTTTCCCCAAACAGATAATATCTTGTGGTTCAAAGAAAGTTTTCTGCACAGTGGTAGCTAAAAGTGCTTTATCTCATTCCTGCTGTGAAATAATCCAGTGATCCCATACAGCAGTCTGACCATGAACCAAGCCCATTTGGAAAAGAGCCAGATTGAACTGAGTGGGAAGAGTGTTTGCTGAGAAGAAGAGGAAATAATCACCAATGATAGTACATGCTTTGCTGCTACTGCTATCTCTGCACACATGCACGCGCGCGCACACATATATATATTCACATACATATTATCTTCCATATTCATAGAGCAGTTTGTTTCATGTCATCAGTCTTTCCATTGACAAACATCAGATTGTCACTGACAGGTCTGTTTGGATAATCTGTGATAGTGTGTGACAGGCAGCCAAACAATTAATTTCTATTGGCTCCTGTGTACTGTGTCAGTGAACCATGATTTACTAGTAATTCATATTGGAAAAAGCACAGTCAGTCCAATGTTTTCTATGTTTATCTCATACTTGGGCTACCTAGCCCTAACAAAAACAGATGACGGCTTGAAAGCATTCTAAAAATGTCAGCGCCTGGAGTTGGGATGGGATATGGAAGTAGGGCTGTTGAAAAAAAAAGTCGGTAAAATTCGGATTCGGCAAAATTTGGCCCGTTTTGATTTGGGCCGTGCCGAAGTCCGAACTCCCCCGCTTCGGATCCCCGAAATTCGGGCGAGATCTGGAGTTTGGGGGAAAATTCGGGGGGGCCCCGCGCACCTTTGAGGGCTTCTCTGAAGGCGCGCGGGGGGGGGCTTGGAATAGATCTGTGCCTCCCGGCTGGGAGGCACAGATCTATTCCAAGCCCCCCCGTGTGCCTTCAGGGAAGCCCGTGAAGGTGCGGGGGGGGGGGCAGAGGGGTTTAAAGACCCCCCGCCCCTCTTCCCAGGACTCCCGGGAAGAGGGGGGATGGGTTGTCAAGCCCCTCTGCGCTGTCTGCGCAGGCAGGGCAGAGGGGTTTAAAGACCCCCCCACCCCTCTTCCCAGGACTCCCGGGAAGAGGGGGGATGGGTTGTCAAGCCCCTCTGCGCAGGCAGCCCAGAGCGGTTTAAAGACCTCCCGCCCCTCTTCCCGGGACTCCTGGGAAGTGGGACGGTGGGTTGTCAAGCCCCTCTGCGCTGTCTGCGCAGGCAGGGCAGAGGGGTTTAAAGACCCCCCACCCCTCTTCCCGGGACTTCCCTGAAGGCGCGCGGGGGGGGGGGCTTGGAATCGATCTGTGCCTCCCGGTCAGGAGGCGCAGATCTATTTAAAGGGCCTGAATTCACCAAATTTATTCGGGAACACCCCGAACTCGCCGAATTCGGCTCCCCGTTTTCCCCCCTTTTTTAGTTCAGTTCAATACAAACCAAAAAACCGCCGAATCGGGGGAAATTCGGCTGTTTTTCGGTTCGGGCCGAACCGAATCGACAGCCCTATATGGAAGACATTTAATTTTACTCTTTACTAAGGCAACTTAAGAGTTCTAACTAATATTGTTGTTTCTTTTGGGAGGCTGTATTATATTCTTTTCCATTGTATTTCTTAAGCAATGTCAGCATAGAGCTGCTGTCTCTTCTTTTATGTTGTGTGTAAACTTTATAGGAATGTTAAAGGCGTGAAGAAATATTATTTGTTTGTCAGAGAAAAAAAGGAACTATATACCTCTCTTCCTTTCCTACCGGTCCTAAACTTATTATATTGCTTTAAAACATAAGATATATAATTTATAACTCAGTTTATATAAAAAATTGTATAATTAGGCATATTAATGGAACATCATTATATCTAATTCCAAACCAGACCATAAAATGTGGATGAAAAAAAATCCACAGAATGGAGGCAGGGACAGACAGAAGTGATTTCTCTACAAACATGAAGGAATTCCCAGGTTCGGAGAAAAATCTGAAATCTAAAAACACCAAAACACTGGGGAATTTAAAACTCCCCAGAATTATAAAACAGTGCCTGCAGCTTTAAGTAAAGAATGCCCACTGAGATCTGGGGGGTTGCTAAGCAACCACAACAATATTGCCAATATTTCTGCAAACCTGGGAATTCCTTCAGTGTTACTCCTCTGAAGATGCCTGCCACAGCTGCTGGCGAAACGTCAGGAAAGAAAATACCAAGACCACGGTTACACAGCCCGGATAACCTACAAGAACCAACAAATCCCTTCTGTCTGTCCCTGCCTCCATGTTGCAGATTTTTTGATCCACACTCTATAGCCTTATGGACTTAAGCAGCCCATTTCTTCTTGCCTGGTTTGTTTCCATCCCTCTTTAACTGACGTTTAACTGCCCTCATAACTTTAATTTACCAAGCTGGATTGTTTTTTTCATTTAAAAAAAAACTAGTCCTGTGTTTCTGCATAGCCTCATGGGATGCAGGAACATCTTCCTCATCTCTGAGCGGCCCTGATTCATTGTCCTGCTGACAGACATTTGCCCATGAACTGTTCTTAGAACATGTTGGGAGCCTTTGAAGAAGTATTTAGATTTGAGTCCAGTAGCAACTTAGAGACCAACAAGATTTTCAGGGTATCAGGTTTCAAGAGTCAAAGCTCTAAGGGAACTTTGACTCCTGAAAGCTTATACCCCAAAATCTTGTTGATCCCTAATGTGCTACTGGACTCCAAACTAGCTGTTCTACTGCAGACATTGTTGCTTGGAAAAGATTAAGAATTTGCAAATATATTCTGGTAGAATATGTGCAAATGCTGCTCACATTTGAAGTCAAAAAGGGAAATTGCTCATATTCCCTGTGCATGCATTTCAGGCTGCCTGGAACTCTCCAAGGAGAGAACCCCAGGGTTTCTGATTGATATGCTTCATAGGAAAGATGAAGTCACACTGCTACACTTGCTATTGGTTTTTCTGTTAGCAACTCATGAAGCCACACTGAGTTTCAAACATGATGTGGCAATGCCGCTGTTCTTGTGTCATCATATTTCCCAAAACTGCATATTTTATATGAGTTTTACTGTTTGTAGATTAAACTGATACAGAAACATAGTGGTATGGTTATGATCTCCCTTTTCAGATGGACTAGTTACTTACAAAGCAAAAGCCTTTCCAATGCTCTGCTAACTTTGACCATAAACAAATATTAAGTTCTATGATCTGTTTGTTGTTTTACCAAAGGGAAGAAAATGGTGAACTTAAAACACCTCAAATAATAGAATATAACCCAAATGATCATGAATTTGCAGATTTCATTGACAGTGAGAAAGGTGAAGCTTGTTAATGTGGTATTGCTAGCACAAAGTTCCTTCGCAATTGGAATGTGTGTGGAATATCACTGTAGATCTGTAATTGCATTTGGCATGTGAGTTGGCCATCTTGTAGTTAGGATGTGCTCATGTTGAGCTTGAAATGAGGGACAGAAAGAGCGTGGAGACAACTCAAAGAGTGAATGTGACAACACAGATTTTGGAACATTGTTCAAATACTAATGGGGCTTTGCTGTACTTCTGTCATTTTTTTGTAGCACGCAGTAAATTAGGAAGTTAAAAAATGTGAATTCCTAACAAAGACATCACAGCTTTGATAACTTTTTTATTGCAGTTTATTGAAGGTCGGCTTGCAAAGCTGAATGCAGGGAAAGGGTTCTCCGATCTGTTTGAAGAAGAAATCTCTTCAGGTGGCTTCCGTGGAGGTATAGGTTTGCTTTGGTGCTATTTGGCTGCTTTCATTCTTCCTTCATTCACAGAAACTTATACAGTCATTTTCCAGTTTGACAGTGATTCTTGTGGAAAGTTCTCTGGTTATATCTCATTGGCTGATTAAACTGTTGCTAGGTGTACAAAATGGACACCATATTGTTCAAAATGCTAAAGTAGTGGCGCAAGTTATTTTATTGGGCAAACTTCAGTTGGTGAATTTTCTCACAAAATGCTGTCAGTTGATCAGACCCATTTAAAACATGTGATATAAAATAAGGCTCGATGCTTTTACAGACTGTGTGTCATGGAAATTGTTTCATCCTCAGAAGTAAGCTGGAGGAACCGTTTGAGCTTGATTGGTGATCCCCCTTTGCATTTTAAATTAGTCAGTTTTTCCCACCTTTGAGTTATTCTTTTCTCTTTATGAGCAAATGGGTTTTTTGGCAAACAAGTTCACCCCACAAATTATTTATGCAAATAGGTAAGGGAGCATATTCTGCAATAAAGTGATTGGTATAGTGGCCAATGAGAGCCACTATACTAGTGGTTAGTGTTGGTTTAGGACTGGGCCAGTGAGAGCCACTATATTAGTGCTTAGTGTTGGATTAAGACTGGGGAGCTTACGTTCAAATCCCTATTCAGCCATGAAACTCCCCGGGTGACCTTCTCAACCTGATTTATTCTACAGAATCGTTGTGGGAGTAAAATGGAATAGAAGAGAACCATGTGTCTCCTTGGGAGAAGGGCAAGATAAAAATGAAATTGCTTAGTTTCAGAAATCCCTATGGCATGATAGGCAGGGGCCATGCACCATATAAATACAGAAGCTGGCACGTATCTTGTGAAGGAGAACCTGCGGTTTTAGAAAGTGAAATGAAAGCTGCACTCAAAGCAATTGGGAGAAACAAATCACCAGGAGCAGATGGAATATCAGTAGAGCTATATTAAATAACTGCCAGCTCTCCTGATCTGATATTTGGTGCACTTTCATGAATTAGGTGGTCCCCAGCAAGTCCACTGTTTTCTTAGCCCCAGTCTGGTATCATATTTAGTCTTAGAATCATGTCTCAAAATTATGTGCTTAGCTTCAAGGGCAATAACACGCCACTTTAAATGAAAGTGTTCCGCTGCCAGAAACAAATTCCAACCTTGGGTTTTTGGGTTACTTTTTGAAATTATCCAGTTGGTCCTTAAGGAAAAACTGCACATGACAGAGGCAGACCTGTGTCTTCATAAGTGGGTTGCCACTGAGCAAGCAGGGACTGTATGAGGTGATTTCAAGCAGCCAAACAGTTGGTGTGAACCATTCTACTGCTTGGCAACTGTACTCTCAAATCACTTTTTCCCTAGCAGCGCTCTGCAACCAAAAATTAGCTGGGTTCAGCACCTCTTCCCACCTATCACTTCTAGACTGGAAATTGTCCTCCCATCCTATTTTGTAGGTGTTTTGGGTGACTCATATTTGCCACGTGTCTGCCGCCATCCTGAATCGTTCCAACCTTAGAAGTGGTCTAAGAGCTGAGTTCTGTTAATTCTTTGGCTTTGCCCCAGCAAAAGCAAGTCAACAGAATTTCCTCCTAGCTCTAGACATCAGATTTATTGCTGAGCTTAAGAGGATTTTGGAACTCCTGGTGTTGCAAAGGAACATTGGCGTACGCTCTGGAAAACTTGTGCATTCTCATGTTTGCAAGTTCAAGTCATTGGTGTAGACCTTTCCATTGCAGCAACTGTCCTTGTTATTGACATTATTTTTATATTTGTGTTATTGTTTACAATTCACTCTTAAAACCTGAAGCTAGAAGTCCTTACATGTTTAGCTAAAATTCTTGGGAAACAAAGCTACTTCTCCTGAGCAATCAAATTTTAATTTGACCACTGTGAGCTGTTTAGTAAAGTAATAGCACCTACTGAATATATATCTGTTTGTAGTTCTCCCAGTTTCCTTGTCTGTTTTACCTACAGAGGTGGTGGCTACTGTAGATAGCGCGGGGGGGGGGGGGGGCGGGATGAGTTATTATGCAATAAATTATTATTATGCCTGATAGATTGTTTATTTACGGCCCTTGGTATGCCTGTTTTATACCAGTATCATAAAACGTTAAAGAATTCTGAAATTAAAAATATAGTTCAAATATTTAAAAAGTTTTCAGTGTGTTTCATATCTGGAGTACATTTCTTCAGGGAAGGCAATACAGTGTAAAATATTCCTAGAAATTAAAAAAACAAAACCTGTCAAAGGTTAACATGTTACAATTTGGCATACCCTTGAACCTTTTAAATTCACTAGATATTACACAGTCCTGACTTTTTGAACTGTGGGTGGTTTTTACAGACCTTTTAAAGTGTGTTCAATTTTCCCGTTTACTCCTTACATTTTAGGAAACTCAAAATCATATCACCAGTGGATGTATACAGTTAAGGTATGAAACTTTATATTGGCAGAAAGTATTTTGTTTCACTGGAATACATTGCTAATAGCAGAATGGGCTCATGGTATCCAACCAACTCTCTTAATATAAATATTACTAATATCGATTCTGATTTTTGTACAGTTTTCATGAGTTAACACTGCTAATAATTAACAAACTTGATGGGTAGGATTCAAGACATCAAATTTTTAGGAGAATAATATTAGTAGAATATTATAAAATACAACAAAAGGGAAAAT
Source organism: Euleptes europaea (assembly GCF_029931775.1). Taxonomy (NCBI): domain Eukaryota; kingdom Metazoa; phylum Chordata; class Lepidosauria; order Squamata; family Sphaerodactylidae; genus Euleptes; species Euleptes europaea. The sequence goes on along the minus strand of NC_079313.1, from coordinate 35,563,786 downwards.
ATATCATTATACCAGAGCAAATAGCTGTTTTAATTTAAGATAAATTAAGTTGCACTATTAATGGGCCATGTCAACTCAAAGTGCTTTTATTTCATACTTCTCAGTTTCAGTTTATTCCATAACTGAATGAAAATGTATCATTGCTCTGTAAACATCCTTTTTTAAGTGTTGAAGATAGGGATGAGTGTGCAATTAAAAAACAAAATAAAGGCTACCCCTCACTGTTAGAGAGGCAAGGTATCTTTAATATTTTCATTCCAAATTACACTAATTTACCAGAAATAGGCCTACGCTTATTTTTGACTTTGTAGCTTTGCTGGAGAACACTTTAAAAAACTGAGGGGTGTTTGTAGGAAAGAATTGGTTGACAGAGGGAAGGGTTACTTACTGTTCTCCCTTCTGCCAATTACCCCAAACCCCAAGATAGATATGCAGAGCTGGGAATCCATGTTTCCCTTATAATACCGAGTTTGACCCCTGATAAGGGGTGTCATTGTGATGTACAATGGTATCTGTATTCCAGTACAAAATGCATCTGTGGCTTCCATGTATTAACATTATGTGATTATGTAGTAGCTTGCAGGGAAAAAGTTTAGGCAAGTACAAAACAGATACGAGAGTAGGCGCACAATGAACTTTGTGTAAGCCTCTCTTGTGCAAATTCCATTCATCTAAAGGGGGCATATGAAGGAGAACTTCCTGGTGGACGGTGCCCTATATGATTACATTAAAGTTCATTGATAAAAGTGTCAAGTATATAAATGACATATTATAACCCTTGGGCAGCAGCAGACAAAATGCAGCTGTGGAAGCCTTCCAAGTGGAGTATAAGAGGGTTAGGGATTCTCCCCCCCTCCCCATTTCAAATAAGGGTGTTATTTTTTTTGTAGAACCTGAATGTTATACTTCTGCTGAACACAGGATTAATACATGTTTTGAAGATTTCAAAACATCTGTGTATTCTATGTTTCAGAAAGGAGGTGCTCTGATCAACACAGCAATGACTAAAGCTAGCCCAGCTATGAAAACAGCATACCAATATGTAAGATCTCTCCCTGTTCCATTTCATTTTTACATAAATATTGTATAAGCAAGTCCATGCTTTGTTTTCATCCAACATAGCAAAATAATATATTTGATGTATTTGTTTCCAAAATAATATTGTGTATACTAAGATTTAGTTTGGAGGAAGTGGTCTGCAAACCCTACACGATCCTTTGCTTATACCATGTCGACTCAATTCCATTAAAGGATACTTATTATTAGGTTGTGTTGTTGTGAATAATGCCATAACACACCTCACCCTTTCGCACCACACCAGAGGATCCAGCCAATCCATTTCCCAGGAAGGCTGGGGCACAAGGTGGAGGGTTGAAGGGAACCTTAGGGGTTCTACCCATCTTCATGGTTTATACTATACTGGAGTTCATACTAAACTGAAGGCTGTTTTGTCAGGTTCTGTGAGAGAGTTATTTCATTTGAATATTCCTTCAAAAAACAACCCAATTTTTTAGAGTTCAGTGGCAAGGAAGCTCAGTCACTGTCTCCTAATTACCTGTCTTAATCACAGCTTCTTCCAGATTCATAACAAGTGCCATTTTGCATCTCTAAGAAAAGGTTAAGACCCTCCTCCTTGGCCTCTTGCCTGACATTGGGCTTCCCTTTCACTTTAATGCTACTGTCCGTTATAGACTTTCACACCAATACTTTCCTTGCATCTTGGTAATATCTTACCCTTCAAGCATTGTGGTGAATTCCCACTGTATTGTTCAGGCTATTCCAGGTATTGGCTACAATGGTTGTCTGGTTTCTAGGCTCAAAAGTGGCTATTTCTTTGTCTCTCATACATGGTGCTGGGTCCTTCCATCAGTTCATGGATAATTAAGATACTGCTGCTATGGCCTTAAGCCACTAGCTCAGAGAAGAGGTTGGGGCCCTATTTGGAGTTTCATTGGTGGCAATAGGGAAGATTTCTGTATGTGTTTAAGTCAAGTTGCAAAAAAGTAGTGCATTTTGAGAGCATTACTTGTGGCAATTTTTTACTCTCGTAACTATAATATTGTTATAACTGAAGTGTTACATGCACAACTGGCGCACAAGCCCTGTTTGTTTCCTTATAAACAGTAAAGGTGTAAATCTGTTTAGGATTGCAATGTTAGTGTAGGAAAAATGTCCCATGTAAAGCAACCCTTAAGTTAAGCGAGATACATAGGAGACTTCTTTGTGTGAAAGATGTTCTCCCAAACCACAGCCTTCCTTTGAGGCTCCAGTTATCAATAAATAAATCAGTTCCTTAATCTCCTTTTAAAAGAGAATTTTTAATTGTACATCAGTTCAAAATCACACTGAACTCATGAAGAAAAATAATCCAGGTAAATACATTAAAGGGACTGTATATTCGTGTGCTCATTTATTATTTAAATACAGTTCATTAACAGGTTGGTGGAAAATTATTATTCTCTCTCCTCTCTTTACTAGATTTTCCTCCCACAGTATTTGCCAATTAATCCTGAATTTTTCAGTACTGAATATGTGTATTCCTGTACCAAGACTAAATCTAATTTCCTTTAGAATTCTAGGCACAGTTAGGGTCTATGTGTTACACAAAGGTTTGCAACAATGGTAGAACTGTGAAAAATGTCATGGCTGACCTACTATCTGTACTGTACTGCATTGCTTTCATTTTAATTTGTACCTAGATTGGCTCCCATTTCATTGAAGGCATTGCAGCCCAGACAGACAGCAAATGCAGTCAGATATGCATTCAGATATGCACCTAAGCTTTTCTGCATTGCTTTAGTTTTTCTTGAGAAGCCCATCTAACCACCAGTCTTTTAAACATCCAAATCCTCTAAGCTATAAAGGAACAATTCACCCATGTAGTATCTATGAAGCTCTTGGTGGACTCTTCTTGTCGAGTGGCCTCATGGAGCTCACAAAGAAAATGACCCACATGTCACCCCCAAAGAGCTTGAAATACAGCTCCCACCAGACAGAAAAGGCCCGGCAGGGCCATGTTAACTGATGCTAAGAGAGAGATGCTTGCTTAACCTCAGCCTACACACTGCCCACCTGTTCCTTTAAACTTTAAATGGGAAGTGCTCTCACAGCTTATGGGGGACTCCTGAGGGAGGGAGATAAATCAGACTAGAAGGAAATACACTTCATTGGGCCCCAGGCCAAATGTAATCACGTGGCAGGTCTTTTATCTGCATCCATTTATGTAGGTAACAATTTATCTGAATCCATGTTGGCATCTAACAGAAATGAATTTTGAGAAAAGCAAGAACAAGTTAACATTTTCTTTGCAAAAACATATGTCATCTGGCAAACTCAAATGCAGTTATTTGGCCGATAGAATGGTTACGTGATCTCTAAACCAAGGAAGACTGTAACTCTCATTTTTGTGCATTGACTGGAATGAAAATTGGCTGACTATTTATATGTATGTCACTTCCAACTCATGGTGACCCTATGAATCAGTGTCTTCCAAAACATCCTGTCTTTAACAGCCTTGCTCAGGTCTTGCAAAATGAGGCTGTGGCTTCCTTTATAGAGTCAGTCCATCTCATGTTGGGTCTTATCCTGCTGCCTTCAGCTTCCCTGGCATTATTGTCTTTTCCAGTGATTCTTGCCTTCTCATAATGTGGTGCAATGAAATGTCAATCTAATTATCATATACATTTGGATAACCAGTGCTGGGCAGTATTTCTCCCTATGATGGCGCTGGATGGTAACATCAGTGCCCTAACCTTGCTCCCATTCAACATGTCGTTCAACATGCCATAGTGGCTGCACATATTTGATTAGCTCTAACTTTGCAGCTCAAGTTAATATTTTTGTGACCCATTCAACATGTGGCTGCCCTAGTCTTTGTTTCTACTAATGTACCTTTTCACATATAAAAATATTAAGGAAATATTGGTTTAATTAGTATATTTTTCATAACATGGATATGCATATGCCAAGATCCAACTTTTAATACATTCAAACCTTATTAGCAATCATGTGTGAAATTAACAAAGGAAGTAATTTCCCTTCATTATATCACATAATGTGAGAGGTTTAATTTTTAATTAAATTTCACCTCATATCATGCAGTCTTCAAGACACTGTGTTGTAAAGCCAGTTAATCTTTCTCCTCCCCACCTCTACTAGGCAAAAAGTCATGCAAAACAAGGAATAAAGGAGGTGAGGAGTAAGTTGAAAAACAAGGTATGTAATAGAATTTGTACTTTCTTACCTTGTTTCTTTCTTCAGTTTGAAGCACATACCTTACAGATCCCACGAGATTTGTGTTTTTAATGACTTTTGAAATATGCTTAGCCCTTTGTTCAATGATACATTTTTTATAACGAGCCCTCTGGCAACTCTCTGTCATTCTATGCATCCGCTTGAATAATCTCTTTATTGTTTGCATATTTTATCATGGAAAAACAGAGGTCTTCAAAGATACATTAACAGGATGTATGTTTTCATAAAGCTGATTGCTTTGATATCACAATTGAAGCCTTTGCTTCAAGCTGAGAATTTAAGGCAAACGAGTTTTACCGGCAAAATGTAATTCAGAAGGTGTAGTTGTCTGTTTAGGTTTCCTGAGATCTGTAAATGGTGGCAGTGTTTTAGTGTGCTAAATTTTCTTTAACTTTCAAGGTTAGCAGTATAAAAGTATTGAGGGCATGTCATCAATGTTGTTTGTTTATTTGGTTGGGTTTTTTTATTTGTCCACCGCCGATATTCTTTTGAAAATACAGAGTAGTTTTAATATAGTCTGTTTCCCCTGTCAAGTGTCAATGCTTAATATATGCATTGGAATGCAATTGATTCACTTGAAAGCCTCACGCTCTTTAAAAGTTGTTCTTTGGCAGCTATTACACTTTGCTACAAACTTAAATTTATTTTGGATAACAGAAATTTTTAACGATTCAATTTCTTTAGAATTACAGAAATTTTTTATTGATTGCTCCCCCCCCCATTCCAGTAAAATACTTTTACTGCTCTGCATGTACATGTATGTGTGCACACAAGGTTTTTTAATCATATTTTATTCTGCAGGAAACCGATGATGAGTATGGAACTTGCAGTTCAGGTTTGGTGCAATACAGTCAAATCTACACAGTGCACAATTCAAAAAGACTTAATACAGAAAAGCAAAGACTTGCACGGGTAAGAACGGCCCACAGAATGTTCCTGATACAAAATATCCCCCCCAAAAAATCTACCTCTAGGAAGATAATCATGAAATATACAATTTTTCCTCTTTGCTCAGGACCAAGGACATAAAATGTTGTTAAAAAAATAAATTGTGTGTGTAATATACTTTGGTTGGGATAAGAAAGAATCACTTCTGGTCCATTCAAGGATACTTAAGAGGCCGTAGGGATGGCAAATTTAGAGGGGAATCGTAGAATTTTATTTGTTTATATTCACCTCCTCCCTGGATCTCGCTGTGATTTTGTAATTTAAAAAACCACATAAAGTCCGGATCATTAAAAAAAACCCTACTGGTGAATATTGTTTACGTTCATGCTAATGTTAAGTATTTACTGCCACATTCTAATTATTTGTGTGGAAGTGTTGATGAAAAAGGTGCTGTAAAGGTTACAGAATTATAAGCCATGTATATGTGTTAGATTCGTGTTCCTCTACCCTCATTACATACTCAGTCTCATAAAAACTGTACTTTCAGAATAAATATGAGTATTACAGAAAGGATGCACAAAAGTAAATTAATGTTAATATAGTTGCTCATGCTAAAATGTAATTTTACTGCCTTAACTAGAGCAATATCACTAAGTTCATCCTATTGTGATTAGCAGTAATAGATTGGCTAACCAGTTTGCCCTGCGCTGTTGTCTTTTAATCATTATTGTTCCCTGAAAAAGATGGAATAGTTCTAATCCATGATAGTAGTGCCTTGATTTCCAGGATCCATTTCCATACTAGAAATTACTTCTTGTATGTTGGGAATGCATGCTGAGTGTGTGTCTGTTTAATCCATGTATTAGTTAAAGGGAATTTTCAAAAATTGGTGACTATTAACATTCACATATGCTAATCACAGATTAATGATACAAATGCTGGAAAAATAGGCACTTTTTGGACATTTAAACGTGAACATTGGCAATCACATTTAACTGAATTTCCACACACACTGTAAAATATGCATACAAGTAGCAAAGGTGTATCTGGCACCCATCTGGGAAGGTTACAACTGATTTTCATTCGTACTGATTGATTGGTCAAGATGCTTCCACTATAAGGGGATTTGCACATACCAATTCTGTGTACACAGACCTGCACTTCATCTTACTGCATGCATGCCAAAAAACCCCAAAAACTCCACATTTAGAGATCCTCCTTCATGGTGCTTTAATTGTGGGATGCACTTCCAAGTGAACATGTGGGTGCAGATTGACAGGTCAGGTAGTGCACATTATCTAACATGTTCCCTGGTATCCAGCATAGTGTGTACATTTCCACCCATCTCTTAATACAGGCAGGAATATATGCAGACCAAGGCACGTTACTGAGTGTATTTACAGTTCAATTCAATCACAGGTTTTCTTTGTGCACTTGAAGGACAAGTTATTGTTAGTTAAATGAAGTGCATATTCATGTAAATTTTCCTTTCCCATTAAAAGCGATTTAGTGAATGACAGCTGTCTATTTACTCATTCATTGGGAGCCATGCTATCCTCTTTGCAGCTATCCCCCATCCCCGATAGTTATGAAGCCAACCTATTTGAAGAGTTGGCTTTATAAAACTGGATAAAAACAAAGTAATCTTCATTCTTGCAGATCACATTTATACTATTGTTTTTGACATCATCATTAGTAGTATTGCTTTTGCTAGAGCAGAATATGAATAAGCTTCAACAGCAAATAACAGCTTTTATTCCAGTCCACTAATTAGTCCTTTTCTGGTGACAAACTGTATAAATGAAGAGTTAGGGTAGTCCAGTAACGGCATCTGATGATGTGTACTCTGACCCATGAGAGCATATGCCATTAACATTTGTCATTCTTTAAGATGTTGCAGAAGACTTGGTGGTTCTTGCCTTAGCAGGCCAACATGGGTATTCCTCAGTATACTGTGGCAGCTAGTGAAGCAGGTTGGCAATAGAAACTGTTGGCCATTGCGCTGGTGAAGAGAATTCCCAGCCTTACCAGAAACTGAGGCTGGACAGTAGTGGACCCAGGGGTACCTCAGCTAGTACCGTGCCAATGGGGCCAACTAGGCATGGAGCAATCAGTTGCTTGAACGGTATTGACTCCACTACTGTGCTGCATTTGTTTCTGGTAAATGTCTTGTTTCCTCTGAGTTGTTACATAGTGACAACAATAGTTTCTACTTCCATACTTCTTCATTGGATGCCAGTGGTCTTATATATGTAAAATTAGGAACCTCGGTTTGGATCCAACTAACTTTTCAACTTGGTGAAAAAAGGAGGAGATGTCACCTTTGACTATCTAAAAAGGCTATGCTTTGTTACACCAAACAGAGGGGTCTCCTTTTATTGGGGGAAATTAGCTAGAAGACTGGTAGAGCTTTGCGAGAGATTGGCGTGGGAATATTTGAACCTATTTTTACGCAGATGAGCGCATCCGTGGAAAAGATTCCCAATAAAGAAACTTTTATAAATTTTAAGAGTTTTATTAAAAATAATCAAATTTGTATACACGCTCACAGAAAAACACAAATCCCGATACATACAGAACTAGGAAAATAAAGGTAGGAGGGGACGGACACAAGGATTAGAGGTTCTCAGGGGAAAGTATATTTACTGATCAGGGAGGGAGGTCCAGAGAGAGGCAGCTGCGTGGAGCGAGTAATGACCAGCATTTCTCGTAAGGAAAGCGAAGGAAAACTGTACATGTAAGTACAGGGCTCACGTTTTTGATCCAAGAAAAAACACTCGCAATTTGCCATGGTGAACGGGGAGATATTTATACCCCAAAGAGGAGTTGAAGGTATGGTTTCACTATGCCTGGCAATGTCTGGTAATAGCCTATCATTGCCAGCAGACAAAAGGTCTGATTGCTCTTGATGAGTTTAGGAGTTTTAGTTTGAAAAGATAGGAGATCAGGCAGGGTCAGAAATAATGCCTAGGTACTTAGGGCTGAGTATTGGCTGAGTATTGGCTATAGATTTCCAGATGAGAGCAAGGTCTGGGAAACTATCTGTCAGGGGAAGGAGAGGGTGAATTAGAGGGACTGGCTAGCAACTTGATGAGTTTGTGTCCATCCCGATTCTCTGAATGGAGTCCTGTGTCTGATGAGATTACTGAGGTGTGCCTTATCTGCTGCAGGAGAGTGCTGAACAAATGCTGAAGAAGTCTGGCTTTTGTCCTTTTGTTTCCAGGTTACACCCAGTGTCCTCTCAAGGGGAAATAGGCAAACAAGCCTGAACTTGTCCAGTTGGCTCTGTAGCTTGGCACACAAGATGGATGCCAGGAGACCCCTTTTTTCTCTGGCTGTACATCCCTGCACACTTGCTCCAGTCCTGAACACTTGCCTAGTGTGCCAGTGTTCTGTGGCAACACTGTGCCATGCAGGAATTTTTACCCAGGGCCAGCATGGCTGTTGCTGCCTTGGTACAAAGAAGCCTTGGGCTGTCAGGTGGGCACAACAGCTTGGTATCATGAGGCCTGCATGGGAAAAGCCACGTGAGAGAGGGGTTCTAGTAAGGAGGAAAATTTGGCAAGATTGACTAGAAAAAATGGGGGGGGGATCCAACCGACAGTGTGCTACTGCAGTCAGTATGTTGTTACAGACCTGCAAAACTCACTTCCTGTGGACTGGATTATAAATGATGGAAGGTTTATTATTAGAACTTATTAGAATTTATTATTATTATTAGAATGTGGTATAGTGGTTAGAGAATTAGACTTGGTTTCAAATTGCTGCTCAGCTAGGAAGTTCACCTTGGGTCTAAAATACCTCACTGGATTGTTCTGAGGGTAAAATGGCAGAGGGGAAAATATTGGGTCAGATCCTGTAGATCTGGTCTACTGGCGACAGTGCCGTCCATTGATGCAAAAGGCTGTGGCATGGGAAGTCTGGTGTGCCACAGGAAGTTCTACCAGAACAGTTCCATGGGATTCAACCCAATTTATGCTTCCCTGAGTTTCTTCAAGAACACTTAGGAGTAAAAGGTAGTAGTAGCAACAGCGGCAGCCATAATTTTTAAAAATGACAGTTCATATAAACTAGTTTATTCTCCCACGATGTTAAGATGTTAAGCCTTGTATTGGAACTCGCTTCCTAATTCTTTTGAGGGTTACATATAAAAGGGGCACAAGTCTCTGTATCTGTTGTACTTGTCCCCTAATGTCCCATCCTCCCAATTTAACTAATATTACAAGATTTTGTTGGAGCTGCATTTTAGCACTATTAATTTAATATTGTCTTATGTTTACTATGTTTACTACATTTTATGTTTCCTATCCTTATTTTGTGTTCCCCTCCCTCCCTCTTTCCTTGGTCCAAGACTGCGGTCATAGACCTAATAAATAAATTATTAGTTGTCACAGTAGAGGCTGCGCTGGGCAGGCTGCAGTTCTGAACTGTTTGTTTTTGTGTTATATGTCCATGGGTAAGTTCTTTCCAGGAGCCCCGTGGCACAGAGTGGTAAGCTGCAGTACTGCAGTCCAAGCTCTGCTCACGACCTGAGTTCGATCCCAACGGAAGTTGGTTTCAGGTAGCCAGCTCAAGGTTGACTCAGCCTTCCATCCTTCCGAGGTCGGTCAAATGAGTACCCAGCTTGCTGGGGGGTAAAGGGAAGATGACTGGGGAAGGCACTGGCAAAACACCCCGTAAACAAAGTCTGCCTCGTAAACATCGGGATGTGACGTCACCCATGGGTCAGGAATGACCTGGTGCTTGCACAGGGGACCTTTACCTTTTTAAAGTTCTTTCCATATTCCTTTAAAAACAACAACACCCTTCCGTGGCAACACTGTGCCATGCAGGAATTTTTACCCAGGGCCAGCATGGCTGTTGCTGCCTTGGTACAAAGAAGCAGAATGTGGGGACAAGATCCTTTGAGTCAGTACTTGGGAGTCCAATCGTGATCTGATGATGTAACAGTGGTAATGCATATGATCACAATTTGGTATTTTGAACTGTACTGTGCTTGCTACCAAACCCATCAATCTGAAGAGCATAATCATTCTGTAATGTAGGCACACTGTATTTTTACTAGACAAAGTGCTCTGTTCCATTTTAAAGATTTTTTCACTCCATGAAGATAAATGTATTCCTCTGTAGCTTCTCAGTGTAGGTTCACATGTAGGCATGTGGTGCATCAAGCTCTACATATGAAGAAAACTGAGCTGTAAAATATATAGTTAACACATGCAAGAATTATGACAGCTAGTATGTCATCTTCATCCACTAGTTTGGCATGTTCAATAAACTGTTAAAGCAAAATCTATATTATCTTTGTTTTAAATATATAAATGTCTTTTATGGAGAGGTTTCTCTTTAATCTGGATTTTCACACACACACACACACACACACACACACATTTATACATTTACAACAGCTATGAAATTAGACATCTACTGATTTATTTCCCAGCTAGTTCTTTCTGCTGTTCCATTTTAATTGTTCAGTAATAGCACAGCCTTAATAAATTATAAATGTATGTTGCATCATTACTGAGATCCTGTATGCTAGCAGAATGTTTAATTTATTATATATTTTAGATATTTTTGGCCAAGTTTTGAGAACAGTATAGCATAATCACCAATGCATAAAATGGGTAATTAAACACACCCAAATTGGCTGGCTAAAAACACTAGAATGAAATAGATAAATAAATGAATTTAACTGTGAGATCTCAGACATCATTGTCTAGGTAGAGGTCCTTGTTTTTTACTGTAAAATGAAGCTTAGGAATCTTTAACTAGTTAATAAGTATGTATGGGCCTAAATAATGTCTTTTGTCTGCCCACTGTTGGATTAATGGTGTTCCTTGCTACACTTGTTCTAATTTTGTTGCCTGTTCAGCACCCTTTAAAAGAATTTCATTGCAAAATTTACATAGATGCATTTCCCAAGGTCAAACAAAATTAGTGTGTGTGTGTGGGGGGGGGTTTAACCCTTTTCCCAAATAAACTGTTGTAATCCAGTGCCTTTATTTTAAGCCACAGAAGTGTTGAAACAGAGAGGAGCCTTGAGGTATTTTATAGCACATTAGCTGTTTAAACTCAATCTCAGGGTTGGCTATTTCAGCAATATAGGTTCTTTCTCCTAAAAGACCAGATCAGTAATTTGAAGTTATTAAAAATAGATCAATAATTTTGAGGCCAGGCTGTTTGAACAGTTGTAGTTATAAAGCCAGATAAAAACCAACGTTGTCTTCATTTTGGTAGATCCCATTAACGCTGTTGTTTTTGACGTTGTCATTAGTATTATTATTTTCTAGAGCAGAATATGAATATGCTTTCTACTCCAACAAATAGTAGTTTGTATGCCAGTCTGCTAATTAGTACGGTTATTTCCTGTTTTTTTGATGAGGTTTAAATAAATGTCAAGGGTACAGCCATGAAGATCTCCCAATTAGGCTTTGCGTTTGTAAAACCCAGCCCCTTTGCTTTTGTGTGAAGATGACAGTTCCAACTGCAGCGTCAGTCTAACAGGGCTCCAGGGAGAGGGTACTTCTCTGCTTTTTATTGAAAACAAGGCCAGTTTGGCCCAGGGAGAATACCGGCATTGGTCACAGTGCAGATCAGTTGTTAACAATGAATATTTACTAATCTCTATTACAGCCAGTGTAGGCTTCTTTTTAGTTTTTAGATCAACAATAGATTTTTAACAATTCATGCAATTTATGCAAAACCAGTCCCTGCACAATTTAGACGGAAATCATCCCCCCCCCCCCCGTTAACTGTTCCATCATCTGAGCTTCCCTGTTCTTTGTGTGTTGGGAAACGAGTTCCTGCAAGTGACAAAAGCTGCAAAACCACCTCCACAACCACCCTCCAAAATGCACGGCTGATCTTTGAAAAGAATGGTTCTATTTCTGTAGTACGTGTGTCAGCCTCCTCATAGCTATTCTGGGCTGTTTGGTTGTGGGTGTGCAGAGGAGGGAGGGGGAGAAGGAGAGAGAGCTTAACTGTATTACAAGTCAAAATTAACAGATGGATTGCCCTGAGCAAGGGAAAAACCACCACAACAAAATCTAGTGAAAGTGGAGGGCTGAAGCTTTTTTTTATTGTTAAGCCTTATTAAAACCTTGGCATGTATTTTACTGTTAACTCTTTCATGTCTTTGTGGATAACTAATAATTCTTCTGTCCTCTGTGTAAATTAGGTTGAATGCAGCGTTTGGGAAATAAGCAGATTCTGACTTCCCCCCCACATTTTCATCCCATATCCATGCTTTTTGTTTTGTAAAAAGAAAAGCATAAACTAGAAATACGTTCCTAAACTCAGATAGCCAAGAGTTTTACAGGTTTCTTTTTCTTTTTAAATAAATAAATATATATGCATGTTGCTTTCTTGCAGAACGGGTTAAAATGCAATTCTGTTTCTACAACGTTGCCTAAAAATAAGGATTTCAGATAGAACAAAGGCAAATATCTTGGCACATCCGCTTGCTACCGTGAATATGATTTCTCTGGTTTTCCTCCTTGTATGCATTATCTCAGTTGATGGGGTGGGCTGTGGACCATTTAAAATGAAACCATCCACACTTAATAGTCAGTGGCTTATCAAGTATTTTACAGAGTATTATGTGACACAACTACATGTTCATTTTATAATTGATAAGCTAGCAAGGGCATCTCTGTCCCCAATAGAATATATGTTAGGGTTGTTCCTCGAGGCATGCAGTAACTTGTAGCTGTAATAAATATTTTATATTTTATTAAAGATGTGGTAACAAATATGGGCTTTTCAAGGATTTGAACATATCGACACCATGAGAAATACATACATCAAATATATCATACGACCTATTTTTCACAAAGCTGCTGCATTTTAAACACATTGGACCTAATTTTAACATCGCTTCTGTAATAGCAAGAGACCAACCCAAATTGTTTGAATCTTGTTATATGCTGCTGAACCCTAGTCTGAAGAATCCAGGGCAGATTACAGCATGTGATATGACATCAGCAAAATAGTCTCTCTCTAATATAATTTACGAAGCCCTCCAAAAAGCTCCCCAATGTGACCTTGCCTGTTGCTTGACCCACAGAACTTGGCTGAATTGAAGTTTTCTCATTTTGTCCTTAAGCAAGAAACAAGCTAGGCAGTGGCAGGAGACATATCCTTCCCTAAAAATGAACGCATGCAATTCAGCCGCAGCATGTGTTCCATGTGGCCAGTATTACTCACATGGCAAGTCTCTTGCAGGGTGGCATCTTGATCATTTTCAGAAAACAGGGTGTCCCATACATCAGGAACTTCCCCTCCCTGTCCCCCTCCTTCCCATGACCAGCAGAGAAATGGCATACTCAATAGCTTATTGCCTTCCCGTCCTGACAGTAGGGAGGGGGTTGGGGGAGAACACACAGAGCAAAATTCACTCAGTCCTGACATGATGGAACATCCATACAGTGAACTAAAAGCTGCATGCAGGAATTCAAAGTGAACTTGAACACAATCATTTCAGAAGCAGAAAGAGGAATACCTGTGTGTTTTCCATTGGAACTGGATTCAGACAAAAGCTCTAAAATCGGGCTGTGGTTCTCGCATGAAGCTCTCTCGCCTTTCTGCCTTCTTTGACTCCTGCTGGAATTTCTGCATGAAGCTAGGACAGCATTAATTCCTACCTAGCAATTAAAGTAATGGGAATAAAATATTATATGTGACAGATGTCATATAGAGTCACAATGAGCACTGTTGCATCTGTGCTTTAGTGTGCTTCAGGCTTTAAGAAATGGATCTTTTTATGGAATATGGGAGATTCAGTCAATTAGCAAGATATTTTGTACAAAAGAGAGCATAATCTGCAAATGCACTTGTTAATGAGAATTTTTGTTTTAGAAGAGGATCTTTTTTGTCTTCCCATGTCAATTATGATCCATCCATATTGCAAAAACTACTCAGCATATCTTTTAATTAAAAATGAAAGATTGGGATGGAAAACACTGCACATTATGGACTACAAGACTGCCCTCTGGTGGTACAAATACCTTTCCTATAAGTACATAGATGGAGAATGGTGCATGATGAACCATAATTCTTTCTAGCCCAGCATCCTTTAGAAACCCCATGTTTGTTCTTATCAGAGTACTCTTAGATACAATATTATTTTAGATATTCATTTTATGCTATTCCTGCCCTTCAATTTCCCTCCTTCCCCCTTTATCATAGACATACCATGCAGAATGTCAGGAGGGAAGGTTTCTGAGTGAGAAGAGTAAGTCCAAAGTCTGCTTGCACTTGCATGGCCAGTTGTGTGGGCCTACACCGCTGCAGCTTCAGAGGGTTCTGTGAAAGCCCAGATAGAACAATATTGTGGAGATAATGCGGATTTCACACTCTGTTTTCTATTTTTTAAAAATCTTAACGAGATGTCTTCTGTAGGATTTTAAAAAATAGTTCTTGACCCGCCGCAGTTTCCCTCTTAATTTAATTGAGTAGTTATATCCTCAGAGCTGCTCAGATGAGCAGCTAACCTGGTAATTTTATCCAATCTTGTATTACTTCGTGGCTAAATACTTAGGGGTACCTCCCCTCTTCCCCCTGAATATCTTGAGCATTCAGTCCCGCTGGAAGCATAGTACTGGCTTACATCCCACAATGAGTTATGGAAACTAATGTTCCAAAGATGCTTTTAATATCATGAACTCCATACAAGCAATTTTTATAATGTTTTACTGGAAGACTATTTCATATACCTAAAGATCTTGTTTCATCTCTTCTGTTCATTGCCAATACTCACAGACAAATATCTAATGATTTTTATATTTTGATAAGTAGTGCTTAGCGCTAGTTGCCCCACCAGAAAGGTAATAGTAAACAAAAGCACTATTTTGTTATACAGCAGTCTCCAGCAGTGTTTACTGGTTTCTGCAACCCTCCTTACCTTCAGGCATTACATTAATAAGGACCACCGAATGCACCCAAGAGAGTTAGTTTCCTCTAACACGTGGCAGCCAAGTTCTTCTTTTTCATCATGTGTATACGATGAGGATACAACACAGGAAACTGCTGCTGGCTCCAGTCCCTGCAGTGAGTACACACAAAAACAACAACAAAACGGTGACTTGGATCTTGCACAATTTTTCTTATTTACCTTGTCAACTCAATTTCCATTCTCTCTGTTCCAAGGGTTCAGATTAGGAAGCAATGGTTATAAATAATGCAACAACAATAACAAAATACTCAGTTTAGCCCACACAGCTCTTGCCATTGAATGCTTTTGGAAATTATTCAGGCTTGGATGTAAACAGAGCTCCGGGGCAAAGGAATCCAGCAAGTGTGCAGTAGTGTCTGAGAATGTTTCTTCACACACCCTGTATCAAAACAGGCATAAAGTTTCCCTCAGGTTGCTTTAAAGAGAGCTGCACTTCCCAAGAAAGTACAAATTCCTTGCATGTTAAACTGGACAAACAAAAACTTGGCTGTTTTCCAACACAACAGTTCACAAATTATAATGATGTAGCATTTATTCTATAAACACGTAGAAGTGGCAGATGTTGGGTAAATTTGTTGCCTATTTTGTGCAAGTGCCCCCCAAATTAAGAGCTTTATACAGCTTTCTTAAAACTTGAAACAAATGCTGCTTTTTTCCTCTTGCTGTAAATGGAAGAGGTCTGGTTATTATTAGAATACTGATCAGGAAGGAAAGTGTGTTGCTTTTTTTCTTTTTCCCCAAAAGGAGAGTAAACGTGCACACACGAGAATGCAGAAAAGACAGAAATTAAAAGCTTAAATAACTGCAAACAGCAGGCAACATCAGTGAAGGAAAGATATCCTAAATGACTTTGACATTTTTTTGCAGGTGCGCATTCTATGTCGCTTCATCTAGTAAAGTTTTAGAAAAGATTTACTGCTCTACTTTTGGAATTTATTAAACTCCCCCCGCCCCACAATAATCTGAGTATGTGCCTCTCCCTTGTGTTGGTGTTTCTTACCATTCATGAGAACTCTGGAAGCATGTTTCGAATTATCTGCTATGGGCAGAGCATCTATTGGGTAGAGCCCGTAATGTCACCAATGATAAGCTAAACCAATTATTCCTCTACCCCGCCACACATCCTTTGTGTATGAAAACAAAACTAGGCCTAATTTTTTCCTGTGTTGTTCATTTTCACTGTCATTGTTGTCAAAAAACTAGCATTCTTTCAGTTATACTCCAAAATGTTTGTGCTTTATATAGATCCTGGACACTAATGACAACTCAGACAGAACTATGCAGGCTTAGGAAACTGTATGAGTTAGTTTGAAGGTCAGGGGAGCTTCGTACCTTGGGATCAAAAGAGCTAAGCTGAGCTTGTTTGAGCAGAGCTCAAGGAGGTTATCCCATTGACTGAGTTAAAGCTTTGACAGTCTCTCTTGATATACACTATGTAAGTTCTACTCCAGCCCAGGTGACTGGTAACTACCCTGCTCTAACACCCTGCCTCTGACGATGGGGGAGATTTATAGAGCGACTCCGTTAAACTTCAGCCCAGTCAAGTCGGGAAACTTCCCACCAGGACAAATGAACTTGGGGATTGTGAAGCTCTCTCATTCCCAAGGCATGGGAGCTCCTTTGCTCTGCAAAGTATTTACTCATACAGTATTTACTCAAATGCAAGGCTGGGTTTTTTCCCCACAGGTATGCCATCAAAAGAAAGAGGGGGCATCTTAGGTTTGTATACAAATTATACCAAATAATATAGTATCATATCTGTTGTCTGTATAATATTTTTAAGGGGGTGGTCTTGCATTCAAGTTCATCTTCCTTTCAAGTATATAAAGTAGTTTGGCTGGGGTCTTAAGTATCAAACTTTGAAGGTTTTGCACAGCTCTGTCTGAACTGTTGTCTTTCAGGTGTTGTATGATTTCCCTAGGGATTTGACAAAAGGTTCTCCCTTACTTAATATACAAATTTTGTTATGAAAATCCAAACACACGATGAGAGTGGAGAAAGGAGATTGGAATTATGGATTCCATTATTATCTTTGGAAAGCTAAGAAGCAAGATATATTGAAACACCGACATGTTGCTAGGGACAGCTTAATGAAGATTTGGCTGAAAAATAAAAAAGGTTGAGCCCGACTCCTGCTCTTTCAGTGTCACCGACAGAGGCATATTATAATACTACAGAGAGGAAGATAATGCACTGTATAAAATATCAAGATATGATTACTGATCAAGGCAAAATCAAATCCTGGGAAGAAATCAGGAAGGCAAAAAAGAGAGTAAGTTGGTTATCATATAACCAATTAGTGGCTCAATTGAGAAAAGATTGCTTTGAACAAGGGAAAGCGGGGATCCCTACTTACCGGGATCCTTTGTGGAGCCGCGCCGGGTCGCTGGGCCCGGCTGGCCTTTCAGCCGCGGGGGCGGGGGTGAGCCGCGGGCGGATGGGGGGGGCGGCCCCGGTCCCCTCCCGGCTCCCAGCGGCTGGAGGACATCTGGTGGGGGGCGGGCTGCTGTGCGCTGTGGGGGGGACGAGGCGCCGCTTTCGGCCTCTGCGGCGGGGGAATCAGATGGCGGTCGCTCCGCCACGGCACGCCTTTAGCGCGCCCTGCCTCCTCTCTTTTGAATGGGCCAATTGGGGCCCGGTCTCCCATGCTCCGTCCTGGCCGGCACCAACGGACCAGTGGTTTCCGCCTGGTCCGCCGGCCAGGTATTTAAGGGGAGGTGCTGCTCGCGGCTGGCCCCTGTTCCCGGCTGTTTTGTCCCACCCACCCTCTCTCTTGTTCATGGCTGCGGCTAGGTCATTGATGTTGTCTGTATCGTCGTAATTTGGGTGTAGGTTCGGTTGGGGGTTGTGGTTACGGTAAACATGGTCTGTTCTTGAATTGTTGTTATGCATTTATGGTTAAGGGTGGTTTGTTAAGGGTCGCTTTACTCTGGTTTGTCTATCACAACTGTTGGAGGCTGGCGGTTTTGGGCATGGGGCCAGAATCCTGTTTGGGGAAAAGCCGGCCTGCGAGCCCCCTTTTCCCAGGCTGGGGACCCCAATAAGGGGTTTTGGGAGGGAAGGCCAGTGGGCTGACATGCCCAGTGGGGCAGTCAGGGCAGCCTGCCTCCTCCCAAGTGGCAGTGGACCACACAGTGGCTGCCGTCCAAGTGGGTCCAGGATCTGCCTTCTCAGGCTGTGCCCAGCATGGGCTGGGCACAGGTTACATCAGCTGGCATTGGGTCACCTGATGTCAGGATTCTGCCTCCATGCTTGCCAATGCCTAATGCTGTGATTAAGATTGTAAGCAATAAATGTTGTGGCCTGTTTTATTCCATACCTGTGTTGTGTCATATATCTTATCTCAGAAATGGAAGGGGCAGTGAGGGCCCCCCCGGGGGTGGGGGTGGGTCCTATTCATTGGGTAGGGGCAGACGGGCCTCGGGACCCCCATTGGCCTGGATCCGCAAATAAGGGAAAGCACGGAATTTGAGAGTTTGATAAACAAGGGAAAGGATCATCTTTTAGGCAAGATATATGAACTTTTACTTAAGTATGAAACTGAGCAGGTGAAAGCATGTATGGTAAAATGGATGCAAAACTGCAGAAAAGAAATTACAATGCAACAATGGGAACATTTATGGACAAAATCAATAAAATTTACTGTCAGTTATAATTTGAGAGAGAACTGGTATAAACAGTTTTTTAGATTGACATTAAAAGGATGAATAAAAATGCTGACTGTCTATGTTGGGTATGTAAAACAATGGATGGGACCTATTTTCATACCAGGTGGACTTGTAAGAAAGTCAAGAAATTCTGGATAGATATTCATTTAGAAATGTGGAAGATCTTAAAAATAGCCTTTAGACCCAGAGATAATGCTGCTAGGAATATTGCTGACAGATTCGAATAAAAATAATACAGAACTCTTTAAATATATGATAACGGCAGCCAGAATAGTCTTAGCATCAATGTGGAAGCAAGATGAAATCCCAGAGATTGAAAGATGGCGAGAGAAAATGGCAGAATTTGTGGTGATCGCTAAGTTGATGCATTTTTTCAATAAAAGACCTTTGGGGGAATTGCAAAGAAAATGGGGAAGCTATTATGACTATGCAAAACAATTGTGACAAAGTATAATATTGATATGGAGAAATTCATGTTAAGATGGATATGCTGTAGCTAGGGCTGTTGAAAAAAAATTCAGTATAGTTCGGCTTCGGCAAAATTCGGCCCTTTTAAATTTGGGTCGTGCCGAAGTCTGAACTCCCCCGCTTCGGATCCCTGAAATTCGGGCGAGATCCGGAGTTCGGGGAAAAATTTGCCCCCCATGCCTTCAGGGGGCTTCCCTGAAGGCGTGCGGGGGGTGTGGAACAGATTTGTGCCTCCCGACCGGGAGGCGCAAATCTGTTTAAAGGGCCCCTCCGCACGCCTTCAGGGAAGCCCCCTTAAGGCACAGGGGGGCCCTTTAAACAGATCTGCGGCTAACAGCTGTTAGGTGCATATCTGTTTCCCCCCCCCCCGCGCGCCTTCAGGGCACTGGGAGGCGCAGATCTGTTTAAAGCCCCCCCCCCCCGCGCACCTTCAGGGAAGCCCCCTGAAGGTGCGCAGGGGGGCGTGGAACAGATCTGTGCCTCCCGGCCCGGAGGTGCAGATCTGTTTAAAGGGCCCCCCCACGCGCCTTCAGGGAAGCCGAACCCCAAATTTATTCGCCGAACCCCCGAAGTCAGCGAATTCGGCTCCCCCCGTTTCCCGCCTTTTTAAAATTTGGTTCGTCCCGAGCCGGAAACCACCAAATCGGGGGAAATTCGGTGGTTTTCGGTTCGGAATGAACCGAATCGACAGCCCTAGCTGTAGCTTTTTAACAGTATGATTAAAATATCAATGGAGTAGTTATTTTAAACAGCAATTTTACTAATGAGCAGTTTTTAATGCTATTTTTATTCAGAACATTTTTTAATTAGTACTAAAATGAATAACATTAGGTATAGAAAACAGAAGTAGTAATAATCAGGATTAATACAGTATTAAAGTCTCGGCATTATAGCATTTATAAAAAAGATTTTATTATTAGTAACTAAGGTTATTATTTTATAGTATGATGGGTATTGGCACACTTTGGAAGGGTGGAATGGCTGAATGTATGTGGAATTTGTTCTGGGTTTTTTTGTAATTACTTAAAAATAATAAAATCTATTTAAAAAATCTAAACACACAAAAATTCAACTAAAACCTTAAAGCCCTAAAAGAAGTTATCCACCAGCAAAAAGAGAACTCCCACTGAAGTAAAAATGGGTGAGTTTTATTTCGAACATACCCCCTCCCCGGTCTTGGCAATTGGCCTCCTAAATGGAACTGGATCAGCTGCCAGAATAGATCTGACAAGGGGTTTCTCTGGTTGTTACCTTGAGACCAGCCAATTTCAGCTCCCATAATCTGAGCACTCATCATTCAGGTTGTTGTTGTTGTTTTACATTCTTCCATGCAACAAGTTTATCCATTATATGTTGGCTGGGTATTACAGTATTAAAGAGCTAAAATATAGCAGAACAGCTTTGAAATGTTTTATGCTGATTGCCTCACTAAGCACTCAGTGTTCTTTGGGTGTTACCGACTTGTATTCAGACATGCCACTGAGCAAATGAAAGAGTACTTCTGTGTAGGGGAGGGCAGATTTTCATCTATTTTTCCTGCCCTAACTCAGTTTTCCATGTCACATGCAAACTTGTGCCTGAAGACACCCCCACCCCAAAAAAACACCCCTCAGGTGTGACTTTGGGGAAAGCTCACAAGGCTGCAGCAGAAAGTAGGAGGTGGGAAAGCCATTTGTCAGAAATCGAGGTCCTCTTGCAGTTTGCTGGGTTGAAGCCACTGTCCTCTCTGAATTTAAAATGAGAGCAGTCTTCCTCATGGAATTGCTGTGAAAATGAATGGTATGGAGATTCTAAGATTAATTTCTCATTAAAAGTATCAGAATTCACTGTCAACATTGAATCTTTAAAAGCATTTGGAGCATTGACATTTCTTCACTAATTTATGCAAGGCTTCTCCTTCGTATAGATACCCCTAATTTTTTAAATGTCAGCAAATGTCTAGCTGTAACAGAAAATGGAAGTTGATCACTGTACTACTGCTATACTGTTAGGAGAAAGTATCTATTAATTTTATTTCCAAATGGGAATTGGTTTTGCCCCATCTTAATCAGTGCTGTAAGTAAGCAAAACATTGGCAGAACACGAATTCTGTGGGATTTTTTTTTTAAAGTAATGAAGATGAGGGTAACTGTTACTTCCAGTGGAATTTTGCCAACTCTAATTGGACTATTCAGTTTCCATTTCCCAAGGGCACCTTTTTCTTTTTTAACCTGCCATATTTACAAGCTGAATATTCATTGTTTTCTGAAACCAGGCTATGGACCTTCAGGGTAGTCCCAAGAGATTTTATTCTGTTGACAGAAATAATGCATCCATATTTTAATAAAGGGAGGAGAGACTGTTCCCCTCATATCTTTATATTTGGTAAGCTTAGAAACACAAGGTAAAAAGGACTTTTAACCTAAAATAAAGCAAAGATTGCTTCTAAAATGGTTTTATAAAAGTTATTTATCATGGGTAATGCCTCCGAAATCTTAAATGGACGCCTTCCTTTACTCCAGGAACAGCTGCTTTGGTTATCCAGAATTAAAATTAAGCAAGGGCACTAGAGTGGGGAATATTCATCTCTGTATGTGTGTATATGTGTACAGTCACATGTACAAGTGCTTGGCTAAATTTGTTTAGCACTTTGAATATACACACCCATATGGCTTTGCATACCCATAAACCTTTCTTGTAATAATTTGAAATTTAATTTTTTTAAATGTTGAACACTTTCCTGAAAGACGTTGTTTGGTAGGGATTGACTCCTTCTGTATGCCTCTCATATTCTATCATGTTCTGATACTTTCTTGCATTATCAGGAGTGATTGCAAAATTTTGTTTGAATGGAATTCATAACACATTCATAGCACATTTTGTTTTCCTCTCCCCAATAAAAGATTAATGATTATCAGACTAACAGTTCATTCCTGAACCTTGCAGTGGCCAGGGATGGCAAGGCAGCGGCGCTGCTGCGGCACCTCCAAAGAGGTTTCCTGGCCACTGCAAGGCTTAAAAAAACCCTTTAAAAATGAAAATTCAAAAATGGGGGGGGAACCCCATTGAAATACTGACAACTCTTTGGATGGGAGACCACCAAGGAATAACAGGGTCTCTACGTAGAGGCAGGCAATAGCAAACCACCTCTGAACAGCTCTTGCCTTGAAAGCCCCATGGGGTCTTCATAAGTCGGTTGCAACTTGACGGCAAAAAAATAGTTTTGGATTTTTTTTTAAAAGATTTCAGATGTTTTTGCAAACCTGGGGAGTTTTACAGGTTTGTAGAAAGATCCGTTTTATACATTCACAGCTCCGATCACTGGATTTAAATATCCTCAGCTTTGTCCAACTTGGTTATTACGGTAGAATATAGAACTGTGGGCCCGCGAGACTTGTGAGCAGGATGCCATCCCACCCACCCCCGCCACTTTCACTGAGCATGGCTTGGGGTCCCCCAAGTTTGCAGGAAAATTTGTTTAGTGTCATTATGGTCATGATCTGTGAATTTAGATATTTAGGGCAAAAGCCATGCCTTATTCCTGTGGATAACTGTAGTAAATTCTGAAGTTACTATAGTTTTTCCCAAGTGCACTATATAAATAAATATTATCTGAATTATCGCATGTTAAAATCTTCCAGAACTATGAACATTCTAGTCACTCAGAGGCTTTAGCTGAATCAAAATACAGCATTGCTGTTGGATTTCTGGTAATCATTTAATTGCTTATAATATCCTAAATTCTTCCTTTTTAATAAAGCTACCTTTATCTGCTTCTACATAAGTATTTCATCCCAAATTATTGCTAAAAATATTTAAAGAGTAACTTCTTTGCAGGCACGGTTGGGGTACCTTCATCCAATCCAACAAGATTCTGCCTTGGATGAGGATGCTGATGATGAAGCGGACAGAACAAGCAAGTAAGTTAACGTTGCAGAGTACCTACCTTGGATGAGGAGACTTTAAAGGAGACTGCCTGTTATATCACAGCATGAGTATTTGTGTTAATATTTCCAGCTTCAAGACATGTCCAGATCAGTGACTCCTATGGGAACATTGGTTTGGGGATGGGTTCTGAGGAAGGGTAGTTCCTAATAGTAAGCCCTTTTCAGTTGATGAGAGCAACATGGGCTTCCAGTTTTAAATTTTAAAACATGGTGAGCTATTAGATGTTTGAAAAACATTGCCCTAACACCACTGCTATATGGCACTGTGAATTCAATTCTACATAAAATATTCGTAGGAGTATTATCCTGGAAGAGAATGTCCATGATAAGAAAATAGTGACGAAAGCTAGGTAAGCTTCTGAACAATTGAACAAACCAAAACTGATCCTGATCTCATGCTACGGGAGTTCACTGTGTGACTTTGGACCAGCCACTCTCTCTCAGCCTAACCTGTCTCACAAGGTGAGTGGTTCTTGTGAGAATAAAATGGAGGGAAGCACTATGTTGTGAGCCACTTTGTTTCCCCATTGGGGAGAAATAGCTACATGAATAAATCTCAGGGCTTGGTTTCCCCACAATAGCATTTGCAGTCACAAAGTTTTCAGAGAGTGAATTCTGGGTCTATCTTTTTCCAAACTGAGCTTTTCATACACACAAGTGTGTACATCAAGGAATTGTCACAATGCATTACAGGTGTAAAAAAAATTTTCTGCCTGCAGCAATAAACTGTTTGCTGGCCTTCCATCCTAAGCAATGGACAAGGAGGGGCAATCTTATCTTTCTTTTTTCAGGGTGTCAGAAAAAGACTTTCACAATTCACTAAATCTTGTTGATGTGAATAAAAGCACATGCCATTTCAGGCAGAACAGTTGTGCTTTATATATCTTTATGCTTTAAAAGAAGTCAGGAAAGTATTAAATTAATCCAAATATTGTGTGATGTATTAGGCACTGGGTGATCAGTGTTACGTTAAAAAAAAAATTGTTTCACATGATGAATTCAAAGAACTAATCTGATGGAGCATATTGTGTTAAGGAAATCATTTATTTTGTCAAAACAGTTCCTTATAAATCACCAGTAAAGAGTGTCATTGATTTCCCCCCCCCCCCAAAAAAACACCCTCATTCTTACGTTCATAATGAGTGACAATTATGAAGTAGCTTTCTGGGTTTGTTCGTTTTTTAGGCTGTCATCTGAAGACAGTGAGGAAGCGTCTTATTATTTGGATGACAGTGATGACTCCGGAGAAATGACCAAAACATCCGTGACCCCGGGAGAAATGGACTTGCTGGGAGAGATTTTGGACACTTTAAGCACACACAGTTCTGACCGAGGAAAGCTCTCAGGAGCCAAGAGCATGGACTTCTTTCGATCTATGGATGATATTGATTACAGGACAGTGGTTCGTTTCTCCCAGTTTACATGATAACCTGTATTTAATGGTAGGACCCCCACGGATGACCAGCACAGGGTGTTTTATGATCTTGAGCATGTGCTCATTCTCCATGTACTCCTGACTAAAGTAAGAAGACCACTGGGAAACAGGATGCTGGGCTAGTCTGACCTCTGATCTGATCTAGCAGTGTTATTCTTGTGGGGTTCTGTTCTTAAGAACATAAGAAAGGCCATGGTGGATCAGACCAAGGTCCATCAAGTCCAGCAGTCTGTTCACACAGTGGCCAACCAGGTGCCTCTAGGAAGCCCACAAACAAGACAACTACAGCAGCATTATCCTGCCTGTGTTCCAAAGCACCTAATAGGCATGCTCTTCTGATCCTGGAGAGAATAGGTATGCATCATAACTAGTATCCATTTTTACTAGTAGCCATGAATAGCTCTCTCTTCCATGAACATGTCCACTCCCCTCTTAAAGCCTTCCAAGCTGTCAGCCATCACCACATCCTGGGCAGGGAGTTCCACAATTTAACTATGCGTTGTGTGAAAAAATACTTCCTTTTATCTGTTTTGAATCTCTCACCCTCCAGCTTTAGCAGATGACCCCGTGTTCTAGTATTATGAGAGAGGGAGAAAAGCTTCTCCCTGTCCACTCTCTCCAAACCATGCATAATTTTGTAGACCTCTATCATGTCTTCCCTTAACCGCTTTCTTTCTAAGCTAAACAGACCTAAGCATTTTAACTGCTCCAGTCTCCTGATCATTTTGGTTGCTCTTTTCTGCACCTTCTCAAGCTCTGCAATATCCTTTTTTCAGTGTGGTGACCAGAACTGTACACAGTATTCCAAGTGTGGTCTCACCATAGATTTGTACAAGGGCAGTATGATAGCAGCAGTTTTATTCTCTATTCCTTGTCTAATTATGGCCAGCTTGGAACTTGTCTTTTTCACAGTAGCCGCACACTATCCACTACCACCCCAAGATCCCTTTCTTGGTCTGTCGCTGTCAGCACAGATCCCATCAGTGTATATATGAAGTTGGGATTTTTTGCCCCAATATGCATCACTTTACACTTGCTCACATTGAATCCCGTTTGCCATTTTAATGCCCACTCCTCCAGTTTGTAGAGATTTTTTTGGAGCTCTTCACAGTCTGATTTTGTTTTAAGGCAGTCAATGTGTGTGGTGGGGGGGTTCATCCACTTGTAGAACAGAACACATGAAGATTCTGCGGCATGTGGAACATCTTTTGTATGTAGAACAGATTTAAGAATATATGGTTTTGAATAAATGGTTCTGAAAGCGCTGATAAAGGATGTTGACATAAAATCACAAGTTATGTTTTGATAACCAAGGATTTTCACTGTCAGAGGGAGGCTGATCAGTCATGCCCTAACAAAGGCAAAATGCCTGAAGTTTAGCGTAAGTATAGTTTAGTTTAGAACAAAGGAATTTTAACCATGTATTTTCTGAAAGAATCTAAGCTGGTGACGGCCATCCAGGTACAAGATCTGGGACTGAGGTAGAAGGGTCAGCGAAAGTCAGAACGTTATGACAGTGGAAACGATGACCCTCAGAGTTGGGAATAATTAGGAAAGGAATCCACTCATTCACCTGTGCTTGCTCTACTTAACAGTTTGTGCCTGTAGCCTTGTTCAAGTGGTACAAACAACTATGTTGGTTGTGCATTGTGAACTCTGCCCACTTGTGATATTGATTGATTGATTGATTGATTGATTGATTGATTGATTGATTGACCAGGCTATTGTCTATACCATCAGTTATCCCAAGTGACAACCAAGTCAAGGCAAAAACCTCACTGGGTTATCTGGACAGTCGTTTCCAAACTGTGTTGCCATGAGGGAAGTGTCAGCATACTGAAGGGGCCATGGCTCAGTGGACAAGCATCTGCTTTGCATGCAGGAGGTCCCAGGTTCAATCCTTGGCATCTCCACTTTACTGGATTAAGTAGTAGGTGATGTGAAAGACCTCTGCCTAAGGTCCTGGAGAGCCGCTGCCAGTCAGAGTAGACAATACTGACTTTGATAGACCAAAGGTCTGACCGCTTAAGGTAGCTTCATGTGTGTTAGTTAATGGCTTCTGTCGACCCAAGCTACTGCTCCCTGTGCTTAACTCCTTCCAATCAGCCTTTGCTGTGAGTGATAAATTGTGTTGTATTAGTGCTGAATTGCCTGTCCTCAGTGGAGATAACCCACTGCATCTTTGAATCCCTGCCCGTAGCTGACTATTTCCTACACACAGAATCACAATAGGGAGGGGAGCCCTCTGAGAGTGCACGGTTATTTTTTGCATGTATTGGAAAATACAGATCTGCATTCTTCGTGCTTTGAAGTTGCATTAACCTCAGAGTTGGAGGGGATCCAAGCTGTCATCATGTTAAATATTTGCTATGGATAAATCTCCATGTAGTTTAGTTCATAACCATTTCAGTGAAGCACAATTAGTCCAGTCAGGAAGAATTATTCTTGTTTCAGTAAAGCCAGTGCCAGGAAGTCTCATGTAATATAAATGTGCTTCCTTTATTTCAGAATAAATCCAACACCCCGAGTGAGAGCAATCTTGCTCTGCTTTGCAGCGGTCTGACTTCTGATCAAGGAGAGTGGAATCTTGGGCAAGACGATAGTGTCCTCAGTGGGAAACAGCTTCCCCCATCACCAAGGAAACGTGCTCCTTCTAGCCTCAGCTGCACAGAATCTCCCTTTGTGCTGGAAAAAGAAAATCCTTCCTCTGCCTTTAGCTCTGACAGTGTGGGCTTCCTTAAAACCTGCATAAAATCTCAAAACCAGTCTCAAGAAACTATGCATCTGTTTTCTCCAGGAGTTTTACCTGTAAAGGAGACAAAATGGAATGAAACACTAAGCTGTACATCAGTGGATCCAGGGTCATCAAACTTGATCCAAAGTCCATCCACTCTAGTTCCTTGGGAGAAAGAACCTAAAAAAGGAAGTGAAATCCTAGAGGAGGGTGGACTGCTTCACGAAGTGGTGACCTTGTGTAAAATGACTTCTGCTTTCAACCATGGTTTAAACATTTCAAGTGACGAGATTTCCAGTAGAAGTGGGAATAAGACATAAGAAATTTTGGAGGGGAGAGTTGCATTTCCAACAAAGACTACTCAGGACCCCATCTCTCCTTTGTGAAAAGATCTCAAAGAAAACAACTCTTCTGTTGACTAACCTTAGTTGTGGTTTGCCTCAAAGGTGCATCTTCCATTTTATTTTGAATATAATCTCCTCTTAAATTACTTTGTGGCATTTAAATTTACAGTATGGGCCTGGATCAGCAAATGCATTCTTAAATCAAGGTACTGATGTGACTCCGTGTTTAGGCTACAGCGGTATGTAGCACTTGGCTTTTTTGTTATTATTAGCCTCTTCCCCCCTTGTCCTGAGCATGAGGAAACAAATCTTTCCAGGTAGGCAATGGCTTGTATTCTGCTGAGAATGAAGTAAAGAAGTACAGTCTGGCCCATGATGTAATTGCCTTAAAGTTACAGGGAAAGATTTAAACAACCCAAAGTTTAAATTGAAAATATTCAGACAAAGGCTAACAGTGAAGTGCTTGGGCTATAGGAAATGTGTATTCCAAACTACAGGAAGTCCTGTGATTAAAGGTGGGTCACTATGATTATGTTTCATGTAGTGACTGCAGTTATGTAGGAGAGCCTGATCAAATGGGACCTTCTACTGCACGTTGTCTTCCGAGGTGATAACTTTTTTAACATACTGAAGCAATGCCTATCAAGGAGAAGAAAACTCTCTTATGATGGGTTTACCACCACATTGAGAGTCAGTGTGGTATAGTGGTTAAGAGCAGCAGACTCTAATCTGGAGAACCGGGTTCAGTTCCCCACTCCTCCACATGAAGCCTGTTGGGTGACCCTTGGGCTAGTCACAGTTCTCTCAGAACTCTCTCTGCCCCACCTACCTCACAAGGTGCCTGTTCTGGGAAGAAGAAGAGAATGTGATTGTAAGCTGCTTTGAGACTCCCTGGGGTAGAGAAAAATGGGGTCTAAAACCAACTCTTGTTCTTCTATATGAATGAGTGTTTAACAGTTTGCTTGAATCTACCCTAATCTACCACACAGGCACTGTATCCCAGTCTTCCCAATCTGCAAGAAATGGTACTGCATATTTTTATTTATTAGAGTACTGAAATGCAGTATGAAGTTTACAACACTGTCCACATTTCTTTTTTTTTTAGAAAGGAATTTTTAAAAAATTGAAGTAGGATTTTCTCACTGTAATATTTCTATATTGAAACATCCACTCCACTGTTGTTGATGCCCATTTAACTATTGCAAAGACCTTTTAAAAGTGGTGTTTAAGTACAATCCTGGGCAGGGTTACTCCAGCCTCAGACTTTGAATCCACTAGTTTCAGTGGGCTTATACAATAATAACTTGTATAAGGTAGCACTGTGAGTCGGAAGACATACTTCTGGTTACATATCAAGGAATTAAAGAGCCACACACATAGCCTTTAAAGAGATCTATCCTATGCAGCTTTCTGGTCTCTCCTGACAGCCAATGACTCAGGGCTGGTCTCTTGCCTGTTATTGAAAACACCATGATACTCATAAATATGGCTGTCTGCCACAGGTCCTTATTTTCTTGTGCTGTGTGATGCCTGCTTTTCTTTCCCCACTCATGTCTAGGTTTGTGGAAATCGCTGACATGCAAATGTTCTAGACCAGGGGTTCCCAACCTTTTTGAGGATGAGGACCCTTTTTAACATCAAAAAAATTGCTTAAAGACAGTAGTGTTGATTCATGTCTTTATATTCAAATACAGATTAGAGACATGATCCAGACCCCCATCAGTCTTTCCATCGGTCTTTCCATCAGAAGCACATAACTTAGCTTTGAATAAGTGAGAATGGGAAAACCCTGCATGCAAGATTTGTTAATCACACCCAAAAGTGGTGTGGGTGGAGTGGAAGCAACAAGATGTCTGGCAAAACATGTTAAGTTTGGAATGACTTGTATTGGTAGGGAGTGTGCTAGGGTGGCCACACTAAAGTTAAATCTTTCTGTTATATAATTCTTGCTGAGTTTACTGTAATGTGACTTCCTCATTGACCCTTTTAAAGTGCTGCCTCATTTTGTATCCATTTGAGCTATAATTTAGGTAAATTCACTGGGACTGTACAGCTTTCACATTTTTAACTGTTATCAAAAATAATTTTTAGAAGGCTAATAGTTGTGCCTTATATTTTTATGTAGTTTCTAAGTATCTTTCTTACTAACAACAACAACAAAAGATTTGAAGCTTGCCAAAATGCTCAGATTAGCAGTTTATGAAGTTTATTGCCAGGAACTTCACCTATTCATCTAAATTATCATAGGCAGCATCAGTAGCATTTTGATCGTTACTGTAGCATTGTTATAGGAAAAAATTGTTCTTGTTCAGAATCAACTTTTACATACCTTGTAGTCTTAGGACATTGTAAAATCACCACTGTTGATATGGTGATAGCAGGCTTCAGGTAAACCCTAAAGTTTCTCAGGAATCCTACTAGATGCAACTGCTAGGATCATCAGATTCTTTTCTTCCTCCTACAAGGAAAAAGTTGGATTTTTTGCATTGAAATTTAGCCTATTATTTAGACTATTACGTTTAGAACCAGAAAACCTACTCTAATCACATTAGACCTTCAACTAAGGTCTTCTAGTTCACCATTAATCTGTTAAAATTTTAACTATTTTTGGATACCCATCAGATTTGTCCTCAGATGTGTAATAGAGGAGGTTCTTGTATTTCCTTGTCACAAAATCCCCAGTTGGAAAAGTTCTGAAGTTATCCAGCATCACATGTTATGGGACCCAAAAGAGTCCATCAGCTACCAAAGCCTTCGTTGACAACCTCTGAATATGAACTTGAGGACAGAGGAAAACCTTTGGCAGAGGAAACATCTTTACTTTAGGGCTGCCAATGGAACTGATGTGTAATATGCTGATCTGCCATCCCAATGCCGCCGCCACCATCCATAATAGGGCCCAAGTGCCATGAAAGGCCATTGCCAGGATTCAGAAAGGAAAGGCACTAAAATAGCAGAAGATCTTGTATTTTCACCTGTGCATCTATGCATAGAAAGTGACATAGAGTAATATGGTCACGTATTATAAATGTTATGCAAAGAAATGGAACTCCTGAAACAAGGCATGGTTTTGAGCGAATACTGTACTGTACTTTTTATGCAAGAAGCGTATTTTTATCACAACTTTGTTACCCAGCATTACAAATAGTGTTTGATTGCTAAGAGTTAGGTTATTGAAAGCTGACAGTAGTGGCTAGCTCTGTTCCTAAATATGTCAGCACGAGTTTTCCAATTGATCGAATGAGCATCTTTGGAAATGTTAATATTCAAAAGTAGAATAGATGAACCACTCAATCCAACAGAAATCCAGTGCAGAATGGAATTTTTACAATACATAGTGTATTGTAACCAAATTATGTTGGGTAGGTTAAATTAGACAGAATAAATGTCTGGTTAAGAATAAACCTTGGTTATTCATACTGGTTAAATGTTAAAATAGCTTGTACTGTGGACAAGGGGGAAATGGTAGCTAGCTGGTTGCCAAGTTGAAGCCATTTGGAAAATGTGAGACTAGAGATGACATAATTCTTTCATCGCCTTCACTGTTAGTCTAACCCAGAAATGGGAGAGTAACAAAGAAGATGCCTCTTTCCTTAATCTGGAGATTATTGTACAGGAGATGGTTCATCTTTTCCTCCAGTATCCTCCATTTTCTTTGACCAAAGTCCTTTGTAATGTTCTGCCATTTGGAAAGATGATTGATCATAGAGTAATTGAGGTAAAATAAGTGCCAATCTAATTCTACCATAATATCCGGTGGAACATTATATGAATTTTAGACCATTAACCCCTATTTAAATCCTAGAATCAGTATTAGTATGGGTGACAAGGAAAGGTAAACTTCCAAGTCAGGAATGGTGTGTAAGATGTCCTTCGTTCCGTATCTCAGATAACCATAATAAGGGATCTACTAGGACACAAGGGAAATTGTTGGCTTTGACAAAAATATATTGGATTTTGTGCAATATTTTTGCTTTTTTAAGTGATGTAGTTTGACAAATATATGTATCTGCTTTCCATGCAGGTCTTTGAAATTAATTTTGTAGCATTTAATTACAGTTATCTGATGAATAAAAGAACTCTATATTGTCAGTCAACAAATGGTATTACTATTGACTGCAAATGACTAGGGATGCCACATTATTGTGTTATAATGAGAAACATGGGCTTTGCCAGTTACACAGTCAACAGCTGTGACCCACAGCTAATACTGTCTGTATACCACATTGTACTTTGTAAGTACATGCTGGACAGACTTTTTCTGGATTTACCAAGAATTTTTGATGCTCACTTTCTCTCTTCTGTATGCAATCAAGCCATCAATGGTAGATGCAGATCTAGTTCTACGATTACTACCCAAGAGACTGTTTGGAGTGTCACAATAAGAAGTGGGCCTGTGCGCCACAGGGGCTGACCTCACTCCCAGCAACCAGTGGCAGGGGAGGTGACAAGCATCCCAACCTAGTCCCAGGAGGGAATGGGTGTACTTTGTTTGCAGTGACAAAATACTAGCTTATGGTAGGTATTTATGTTTCCATAATCCAGCATGTGGCATCCCTAATTGTCGCCTGATTAATCAGATCAATAGATGATGCCAGTACCTTTTGAAATGTGTGTAAATTATGTTAATTTTTATGTTCATGTATTGATGTACATTTTCTTCTCATGGCCAAACATCCATCAAGAGCTACTTTAAATTAACATACTTGAATGAGTCAGCTTAAAGCACTGTGCAGTTATCGAGCTCTGGATGCAGATTGCTCACCAATATTGTGGTGAATTTATTGTTCCGTATACACGCCTTACCTGTACTGGTAGAACCTGTATTTTTGAAGGACTTTTTTAAAAAATAAGAGTGAAAGTCAGCTTTGAACAGAAGAACCCAGGATCTAGCCTTACCTCCAAATATTTTGTGATCTGTCTTTTATGAAGACATCCTTTACAGAGCTTTCATATTGGTATTATAGGAACAATCAGTGAAATTCAGGATGGTTTGTATTAGAGTGCTTTTTTGGATCCATTCATACATTGCAGAGCTATTTAAATGGATCAAAACTGTTTTATATGTAAAGCTAGCCACTGATTTAAAAAAACAAAAACCACTGAAACTGCCACCCATTTTAGGGATTTGCTTGTACTGTTGCACTCTCTAGCTTATATTATGAGGTTAACTCTAGAGCACTGGTCTTCAACTAGTATGTTAATACCCATAAGGGGATCACGCCTCAAGTCAGGCAATTTTCACCAGTGATGCCATTATCACTATTGTGAGAGAAAGAAACATTGGAATAAAACAAACTGGACTATATGCAAAAAGAGAAAAGATCCTTTACTGTTAAAAGCTGTGAAGGAGATTCAGGAAAGGAAGCTTCTCAAGTCTGCTGCACCTTCCCAGATTTCTTCTTTGGTATAACCATTAAAGGCTGGGAATCTTGTCCTCCTAGTTCTTAAAAACAAGAAAAATGGGAAGAGCTGATGTAACGTTGTGACTAAGAGGCTGAGCTATGAACCTAGAAGTCCTTGGTTGGAGTCTCACCTCAACCACAGCCCCTTAAGTGGCCTTATGCAAGCCACACTGTTTTGGTCGCTGTCCCAGTCTGAAATATGGTGGTGAGGTCAATACTGACCTACATTATAGGGCCGTTGTGAGGATTGCAACAAAATAATGTACATGAAGCACTTTGAACACCAGAAGTACTGTATTGCATATATGGAAACAGAAGCAGGTCCAAGATTGCAGGATGGGGCTTACGGGTGGATATGGGCTCCAAAAGTGTTGAAGACTTCTGCTTTAGAGTTTAAAGACCAGAACTTGAACTCCTGTCAGTAGCACATCTGAATGCACTTTAACTGTTTTTGTTAATGTTAGTACAAAGTATTTGGTGAGCTCCACATTGCCGTAAAGTGCCCCACTGTGTAATATAAAATAAAAAGTTACCAAACTCAGTAACGTTGCTCAGTGCTAGGTTTTACTGTCTGGATTGATCACTTGTTTGGATTGTGCAGCTACACAATAACCTGCATTTTAAAAGACCGGTTTTTAAATTTTTAAAAGGATGTTCAGAAGGCTGTTTTTGAAAATTTGGTCATTATTATGTTTGCCAACTCAGCCTTCACCCTCGTTTCTGAGATTTCAGCTAGTATTGTATTGCCTACTCACAAACATAACAGCAGCCATAAGGGCTAGAAACTTAATTTTTTTTAAGCTGAAGTGTTCAGGAAGCAGAATGTCATGCTCAGCATCTTTTCTTTGTCCCAAAGTATTATAATATACACAGAGGCTGCATTATACCCCTAGTCACCAGAAGGCCACCTAGAGGACAGACTGCAGAATGGTATTTAAAGGTGCAATCCTCACCTATCTGGGGTCTTACTATCAAGTCTCATTTTTAAAGGTGCTGCTCCATCTTTTGCCCCGGTTCAGCAATACGGCAAGATTTGGCAAAGGGGGTAACCACTTGCCAACTCAGCTTTCCACCAAGTTGACAGATGAAAAGGATGAAGGAAGGGAAGATCCCCTGTATGATGCAGGCCTCACTGGGAACGGCACACACACACATGGCTTCAGTATCACGTTTTTCCACTCTCAAGCCCTGATGGGCAGCCTCTTTCGACGGTCATGGTCTTAAAATCCTGACGAAATATGCAGTGGTATGTCCAGAACGTGAGATTCTGAGAAGCTGCAAATGGAATCCGTCGCTCCCAGGCATGCCTGCAACCATTGCCTCTCAGTGGACATCGTCTCTTGAAACCAGATGACCATCTTCCATGACAAAAGCCTCAAATGGAGCTTGATGTGAAGTGGGCACCACGCACCGTCTGGCTGGCACAAAATCCAAACAATTAACAAGAAACAAATGACAGGTGCAGTTAGCTGCCCACTCTTAACAGCAGCATCCAGGCTGCCAGATCGATGTTGATATTTTTGATCCTCAGTGTTTTGAAAGAGAGATGGGGTGGGTGGAAATCACATCTACTTAGTCATCTCTCAAGCCTGACAGCTAGAACAGCAAGCTTGCTTGTCACATGTCCAACTAACAAAAAACAGAGGGTGCTACAAAGATGGAAATCCTTTTGAGTTATTCCTGCCAGAATTGCAGTGATGTTGTCAACTGTCAGCAGACCATTCCTCTCTAGATGCATTGTGGATGCTTCTCAGTTTAGCTACATGGCAATCTTACTGTCGTTTATTTGTTTTTAATTCATGATCTGTCATAGCCCTCAAAGCTAGGGAGTTGAGGCAGTATAGAAATATTCATGAAGGGAATCAAACAATCAAATGTATTAAAATGTCACTACTTGTGTTGAAATCTCCTTCCCCGTGGCAACTATTTAATTCCTGTTCACTGAATGCCTACCATGCCACAGGGGTCTTGCACTTTTTAAAAGAAAGGTTTCAAGTAGTATAACGTGGTGGCTCAGAAGACTGGGCTGTAAACCCAGAAGCCCCTGATTCAAATTCTGCTGTGCTGCTGGTTTGTTTCTTTAAAACCAACCTGTAAATAAATAAATTTTCTTAGTTGTTTATATATTAATCCAGCCTCAGTGATCTCAATGATCTCCATGTGCACCACAAAACTTACTTCACAAGAGTGAACCCAAACCATACACTCGCTACCTGTACAACACCTGGAAACTGAGAGGAAGGTTTATAGTTCAAAACAAACCTATATTCCAAAAATCTTAGGAGGCTGTGTGCATCCCCTCAGTAGGGAAAAAAAAGGCTTGTCACAATTCCTTTCTCCGATCTGAATCTGAAATACTGGGGATTATACTGGTGTACCTTGCCAAGCAATTTCAAGGACTATAGAGGAAAATGTCTTTTGAATGTGCTATAAAATGAGTAATAGTATGTTTAGAGAATTAGTAAACCTCTATGACTAACGGCATCCTTTGCAAGCACGGTATCTTACAATTCTATTGCCCACAATGCAAAGCCAGCTTGGCAGGTAATCCATGAAAGATAAATTGCTCTTCTGTGGGAGAAAAGGAGAATGAGGCAGCCGGTGTAGTGTCTCCTGACTCACTCAAGGCACTCAACATTGTTGTGGTGGACAATGTACATGTTTCTAGAAGTTTCTCAGAAGAGACCTGCCATGTATTTTTGAGCAACTCTGTTATGCCATGTAACACTGCAGGGTGCCATGCTGGTGCCCTTTGGCAACCCCTTAAATCCTAGACTCACGAACATATAGGGACCATGAACATCCAGCTGCTTTGCAACAACTGGTAACAATTCTAGGGCTTGTGGGTACAATCTACCACGAGGAGCCGTCACTTCTGGGCGGGAACTGTTCCACCATGGCCATCAGTGTTGGTCCATGCATGGAGTTTGCTGGTTCTCAGTTCCTTATACTGGTACGGGGAAAGGAAGGCCGGTGGCCCCTTAACAGACCATGCACCAAGGCCCCCAACTACCCTTTGAACGGTATGGTGTGCAATGCAATCTCTTTTGTTTATCAGGTTGCACTGGTGGACTCTGAAGAATCAGGCCTGAAAATTAGTACATCCCTATCAATAGACATGGATTTGACTTGTAGAACATATTGTGGAATCGCCAGATGATTCACACTACAAGTAAAAATGATATATCACCAAAAGGTAGGCACAGGTTTCAGTGGAAGAGATTTAAACATGTTCACAGCCCACTGAAATCCTTTAGGACTTTGAAGTGCTTAATTTTAACTGGGTTGTATCCATGCCTTTTTTTTTAATTAAAAAAAATCCAGCACAAAACATTGCCCCAGTTTTGGATGGGATTTTTAAAATATCTACAGCTGTTGCTTTACACGCTGTTTGTGCCCAAGAAGAAATTCTGAATGCTTCTCTTACAGTGTATTCAAGCACAACTCTGAAAGGATGAGGAGGGAATTCCATTTTCCACCCAGGACTCCCTGGTCTTTTATCGTCATGATGATCATAACAGGAAAAGCAACGATATCAGTTCCAGGGAGTTGGATTTTTATTGGATGTGACAAGGAACAACAACAACAACAACAGAAACCTCAGCAATGCCGCTAGTTATGATGTGGGTTTGCTGGTATGCAGCTAAAGCAGAAAGAGGGTCTTTGTGGTTTTTCATCAGTCAAGGGGGAAAAAATGGCTGGCAGCAGCTTTTTTTCAAGCAAGAAATCCCTGGAGGTTGTCAGTCTTCTTACAAATTCTGCATGAAATCCATCAACAAGAACTAGGTTTGGGGGCTTTTAAAAAATGTAGGCACAGTGTTTTTTGCTGGTGCTAATTTCTACAGATCTGTTAATGAGCAAAGCTGCCTTTTGTGGTTCTGAGGGTACAAATAGATTTTTAGCTCAAGTGGTGTGTGTTTGTAGCATCAGTTGATTTGTCATTCCCTTAATTTCCCCCTCTTGCCACTGAATCTGAGAACTGCAAGACAATGTGATGTTAAAGTTCTATGTATTGCGTGAGATCTCTGATGCCACTGTCACAATGCAAGTCGTCCCTTGATGCTGGAATCACCAAGTGATGAATCACAACATATGGTTGAGATAAACAGCCTTGTTTAACCAATACAGTGACAAGACTGTCATCTAACATGCAACATGCCTGGGCTCTGTAAACTCTCTATTGGTGCAGCAGGCCTTTGTACACAATTTATTAGGCTTGTGGTAGCTATGGAAAAAATATGCAAATCCTGCACTTACTACCTTCCAACCAGGAATGTACATCCACTCTGAAGTCTTTATGGGGCTGTTCCAAAAGCCAGGTCCTCTGTGAAATGATAGCAGAGGGTGTGCATGGTCAGCTGGCCACAAGCTGGTATCACCGTGTGCAGGGTTTTCTTCTGGGTATCAAGGTTGCCTGAGTAGGTCAATGTATGTGTATGCACTGGTGCACATTTTGGAGAGCTTTCTGCAAAAAAAACATTTCCAGTACTGGGAATTAGCAGTCCTATTCCATGCAATATGAGGAAGGATGCATATGTTTGTAATCAGTAGCCTGTGAGAAGGCCGAGTTTCCTGGGGGCCAGGGATATATCCTTTAATCAGCCTCTGGAAATCTTACTGATTTCCAGTAACTTAAGTTCTATTGGTTTATGTGTGGCTGCGCCAGCATTTTTAGTCAGAGAATCACCTCTGTGAATCATTACTTTCCTTCCTGCTCTTCATATCTGGTGCATGAGTGAAGAGGATAGGAAGCCTTGCTAATATTTGGCTGGTTTGGGGTTTTTTTTTAAAAAAAAATGAGAGTCAGATGAGTGCTCCTCGGTTGGTCTGTTAAAAAAAGCAACAGTCCAGTAATAAGAAATTAAAAGTCACAAATTCACTTTGGTGTGAGGTGAGGGGGAAAACAGACCTCGCCCTCCCCTCCATGAATAAATACTTCTCCACCTCCACCCTTAAAAAATACATGCTAACCTTTTTCTCCTTGCATTATAATAACCCAGGACAATATCTTCACCTGTTTAGCAATGAAGAGAGTGAAGTCATTTTAGATGTTGAACTTAAATAATACATACAAAGCATCTGACATTTGGTCTGCTCCAAGGCTAAGTGATATGCTTCCCTTGTTTGAACAAAAAAACGTTAAAACAACCTGCTGGAAATTAAAATGTCATCTCAAAATATTTGTATTTGACTTCCAGAGTCCGTGTTTGCTCTATATCCCTCTGGCATATTCAAATTGCAGGGTCACCATTAGCATGGTGACAGTGAGGGTGCTTTGAATAATGTTGGCATTTCAATCTAATTAGCGAAAACCTCTTCTCTCCCCCCCTTTCCTCATGTCATGTCACACTGTTGCTGATGGTGTTTTTTTCCTCCTGGTGGCCACTGATAGGTCTAATTT
The DNA here is from genome assembly GCF_029931775.1 of Euleptes europaea. Classification (NCBI taxonomy): domain Eukaryota; kingdom Metazoa; phylum Chordata; class Lepidosauria; order Squamata; family Sphaerodactylidae; genus Euleptes; species Euleptes europaea. The sequence goes on along the minus strand of NC_079313.1, from coordinate 35,525,308 downwards.
TCCAGAATTTAGAGGGACTGGCATTGTGTGTGTCATGTAGACTATGCCAATAGCTTCCTTATTGGCTGCTTAATGGTGTAAAGAAAGCTAAAGAAAAACCCGGTTATAATACCATTTAAACACCTAATATCCCCCCAAAATATGTATAGCTCCTGACCAGGTACCACTGGGAAATGGATGTGATCCTGACAAGTGCTTACTGGGACCAAGATCAACAGGGACCAGGAGAAAAAGCAACCAAGTGGCCCAGAAAGACGTCACTAGAAGTATCAACTTGCATAGCCAAAAAGTACATTTGCATCTGTCAATGATTCCTTGACACTGAGAGACACTGTCCTTCAGTGTTACTACTCTGAAGATGCCTGCCACAGTTGCTGGCGAAACGTCAGGAAAGAAAATTCCAAGACCACGGTTACACAGCCCGGATAACCTACAAGAACCCTCTTTAGAGCCTTTGCAAAGGCCCCTAAATATTGTGAGGAATTTTGACAGGTGGCAGGATTTGATGTTGAACATCAAACTACTGCAGGATCTGCTCAAAATAATTTAGTTTTGTTGCAAAAATTAGGGGCATTTCTAAATGACTTATTTGCAAAGTGGCTCATCAACCCCAATTTTGCTGACAGCATCTCCTTCCCTCCTTTGTGCAGCAAGATTAAAAACAAATCAGCACATGCACAAAGAGGCCTGATGGAGGCTTAAACTAGAACCCTGCCCTTCTTCTGATCTGTACTTTACAGCAATACATGCCAATGGAAATTACATTTGTGGTGAAAGCAGAAGCAGTATTTGAAAGGTCATGTACAATATCGAGGAAACGAAAATGCTAAATTTTAAATCCTTCCACTAAAACCATAAAAACCAGATGAAGACTCAGGTAGCTTTATTATGATCAAAAGGATAATTTGAAGTCACAATTTTGAATCCATCAGCATTGCTGCAGTTTGACAACATTGGATGAATTACTGATGTATGGAATTGCTTTGCCAAACAATTAGGAGATGGGGATGAAAATTAGTCTCTCAAAAAGCTATTAATGAAAAACAACAGTTGTGAAAGAAAATCACACTGTAGCCTCCAACTGCTCAGCTCATAGAGTATTTGTGTGCAACCCTAAATATAATTTTTAAAAAGAATAAATCCCATTGACATAAATAGGACTTAAAGCATAATACAGTTGAGCAACGAAGGCTGATTCCAAGTTACACGTGTTGCAGACATGGTTTTCATTAGTGGTTATCCTTGATGGCCCATTAGTGGTTATCCTTGATGGCCCATTCACACATGGAAGTAATCACTTGACACTGCAATCAAGAAGGCCTGACGGTGCATGTGTGACCCAACCCTTTGTCTGATCAATTTTTAATTCATTTGTAATAGGAAATTTTTATTGCAAGGAAGTACAAGGCTAACTAACAATCTATAGCATTTTTATCGTGCCCTTTTTTAACCTGGAAAGCATGGACGTCCTGCATGTATCTTCTGAGCCTGGTATGGGATCCTTAGTCTATGTATACACAAGTGTGTGCTTGGGGAGTTATTTGCAGAAATACTGGGGGGTGAGGGTAGCACACAGCAACCTTCAACTGAACTTTTTTTTTTAAAAAAAAACTTGATTGAATACAGGGATAGGCAGGAAGAGGCAGGTACTAATGGGGCAGGAGATGACATTACCCTGTTGATGGTTTGTTAAGTTACCAGGCAGGTCTGTATTGTGAGGAATGGAATGTAACGTTATTGTCCCACAAGCACCAGTCGGTTGTTCAGTTTAATTTGGGCGTGGGAGAACCCATTGAGTCACCCAACTAGCCCTTGATCAAGTGGTGTGAATTGGCCGTTTCATTACAAAATGCATTTTATTATGTTAATTCCTATCATGCTCCTATGTTTTAATCCAAAATTGGGTCTCCCTATACCTCTGGTGCAAAAGCCCTAGTTGTTCAGTAGTCTCTGGTGGTTAATATTCCTCTCTCCAAAAAGCTCAGAGTAGAATACATGGCTGTCAACCTAACCTACTCTAAAGGGTTGCTGTGAAGATAAAATAGATCCCCACAATAATCCATTGAAGTAGGCTAGGCTGAGCATGTGTGAACGGTGCAAGGTCGCCAGTGAGCTTCATGCCAGAGTAGAGATTTGAATCCTGATCTGGCAATTTGACTGTGACACTATAACCACTGCACCACGATGGCTTACTCCCACTGATGTAACAAATCCCAGGTGAAAATGTGGACATTTTAAAACATTGTTCTTCTGAAATATATCAGCTACTTTGTAAAAATCTACACATTGAAGAGTTTTGCATCAGGAATGGAGGCTGGGTTAGAACATCCTTTCGTTTCAGAGCAAGTGAAGCCTTTTTCCTCTACAAATTGGCCAGTGCTACTCAGTAAATACCAACCAGATGCATTTATTTAGAGATACAGCATTTGGTTGCATTTTGACACATGCCAGTAGGCTGAAGGCGATGCATGCTTCACTGGGGCATGAAAAACACAGCCGCTCAATGAACTGTGTGGTTTAGTAGGCTGGGAGAAGACATTACTGATGCCAGTTACTCAGATTCCCTTTCTGGGTTACTCTGTAGTCTTCTTATCTGGGGTGCCACCTTTCTTTCAGTAACTTGTAGCTTATGATACCAGGTATCTCAAGCCTGGTCTAGATGATCTACTATTACAGGGAGATTTCTGGTTTTGCATGACATGTTTGTTTATAAAGGCACCGTGTGTAGTTGGTAGCTTGCTTCAGGAATCCATGTCAAGAATGCCATGATCATTTCATGTGATCTTCTTGGCCTGAGGCATTCTAAGTGTCTGCCTTATGCTCCAAGGGAATGAGTCCAGATATCTGGAAGGGGGTGGGGAGAAAGAGACTTTGCAATGGGAACATTTCTTGTGAAAACCCTGCACACATATGCAACTCTGGTTAACATTTGCAACATTTGAGGCAAGTACTCATGCCTGACATCATGCCAATAGCCTGGAATGTAATAAACTGGAATGTGCCTTGACTGCCCTGATAAAACCCCAAATTAGCTGCTGATATGTCTAATGCTTGTTGATCTATATTAAGCCTGAGGAGCCACATTTTCTTTACTGAATGATGTACTGGGATATCAAAAGGTTGCATGTGGCTGGCAAGATGCAGTGGGGAACCTAGAACATGGCTAATAGGGTTGGTTTTATGTTTCTATTGGTGCTCATTTTAATGTTGCTGGCTTTATGGGATTATTAAATGAGGGCTGATTGCACTGTTTTTACTGTCATTTTATAATTTGTAGGTGTATGCTTTTGTTTTTTGTATGCAAACTATTCATTTTATAGATGGAAGGACAGGATATAATTTTTTGTACTAAATAGTTTCCTTGTGTAGCTGGTGGCACACCGATTGTATTCTCACTTGTGTTATTTTATAAAGTGCTCAAAAAAAAAAACCTGGAGAAACAGCTAGGAAAGATTGAAGTGCCCACTGGAGGGAGCAAAACACATGCAGAAAAGAAGAAAAAAAACTCGACACAGTACAGGCACACAACTGACGAAATAACACATGCAGTAAAACCCTTGGTCTATTAGTGAAAAATGCTTAGACAAGATCTCTCCCCCCTCCCACAGCAAGCCAGTGTGGTACAGTGGTTAGAATGTTGGCTTTGGAAAACTTGGTGTATCTTGTATTTGGTTTTCCAAGTTGATATCTGGTCATCACAAGTTGAAAAATTTATTAAATTCTCAAAAAAATTAACAAGTACTTAAATCTGAGGACCTCTTTGAACTTGAGACTAAGGCCAAATAGCCCTCCTGTCCCCCCCCCCGATTGTCCCTAGGTGGAGCAGAAGATGAAATGAACAACACCAAAATAAAGAAGAGGATTTGACCGTTTCAAATGTTTATTTTGCTGAATGATGAGTTTCTCCTCCATAGTATTAATTTAATCCCTGATTAAAGAATTAAAGTAAATGTGTTGAGGAGGGAGACCTCTACTTCTAAAACCTCTGGTAATACAGAGCAATGATTGATTGGCAGATAGATTATACAGGCTTATCTGATCGTTCCATATTTGTCTTCTGCTGTGATGATGACCACTAGACAGCCAGAAGTGAAAAGCAAATTCGGCTTCAATAGTATCTGAAACACAGGCACTTATCATGTTTATGACTGCAGTCATTACAGTCTGAATGCTCTACAGTTGATTATGCTAAAGCTAAAATTTCCAGTGCAATAAATAATTCTCCTCTAGCAAATGCTTTCAGAAAGTGAGGTCTTCGGTCATTGATGCTGGGATCTAGAGAAGCTGGTGCTCTCACAGAAAGTGTTTCCACTCACATGGTGTGTGTTCTCAGTTTGCTTTCTGACAGCAACCCATCATGTCTCATGAGGTGCTGCTCTAGAGGAAAGAGGATCTGAAAAATCTCTATAAGCTCATGGAACACTGAATATGGCACTTTGAAAGTTGGCCAAGATTTCTGGGTTAAACAGTAAGAGTCATGGCATTCTGTAGAGGGATCCTTCCATCTTGTTCACAACAACCATTGCTAAGCCATTCCTGCTGGATTTTTTTCCCCAAATAAGAAATACATTAGGTGTTCTTGCTAGATCAGTCTTTCCATTGGAGGAGGCTGTACAATGTCCCACATCTCAACTCGAGATCCCTCTTTCTCCTGGCGGCTGGGGCTGTATGTCCCTTGGGTAGCCCGTTTGTTGGCAGTGACCACTGAAACTACACCTGCTAGCAGGAAGATCAGCAACAAGACCAATATTACTGAGCCAATGGTAGTGAAGATATTGGAGGCCAGGTCAGTTGTCAACTGGAGGGATGGAAATAACATACAATGTAATTGGTGCTCAAGCAAACAGTACACAAAAACAAACATATGCTGGATATACCATGGTAAGATGCTATCTAACATAAAATACTTATATTTAGGATAAACCTACCCTCCCAAAGGTCTTCCTGGTTGCCTAGGTTTGATAGGGCTTATTTATATTTCAATATGTTTTCAGAACTAATGTAGCGTTATGCTACGATGAAGTGTAAATTGTAGGCAAGTGGAAGAGAGGAGAAGCTGTTAAGTGGGGCACTGATGTCTATATGTTTCTTTACTATCCACTGCAGAAATAAGGAAGGTTCTAGGTTTCCCCCCTCAGATATTCAGTGTTTCTTGAAGCTAACACGTCACAGTTCAGACGTTGTATTTTCTGTACTGCAAAATCACACATTAATAAAAAAGATACTTTAAAAATGCTCCTCAGTAGACGCCTGCAGCCTCTCCCCTTTCCTTCTCTCCCATCCACCTACCCTTTTCTGTTCCTCCTCTAGCACTTCTGCCTCCTCGCCCTTTTCTGTCTTACACCCAGCTTCAACTTTCCCATTTTGCCTTTTCTGCTCTTCTCCCCTCCACTTTTACCTTTCTTCCCTCTTATCTTTTATTCTCTGTGTCCCCCAACGCGCGTGCGTGCGTGCACACACACACACACACACACACACAGAGAGAGAGAGGGAGAGAGAGAGAGTGACACTAACTGAAGCCTGGAATCCTCAGCAATGTTGGTTGTAGATTGCCTAGCAATCTCCAATGTGGCTGCCAAGATCTCACAACATAGTCTTTTGAGATCTCAGTGGTATACTTTTCTTAAAGATACAGATATTTATTCTGTGATTTTTAGGTTTCTCTAACCTCCCAAAATTTGACTATAGGTAATCCATGTGTTTAAAACAACTCCCCCAATCATGTAGCCAAGGGGCAGCAGGTCCAGTTTTGAAAGCAAAATGGTGAGGCATGCAGAATTCTCCCTGACATGCTGTTTATTTCCCGACAGTCTCTCCAGCACTACTCCATTTGATCACATATTTGAGCTGCTGATAGAGCCACAGAAGCTCCCAATATTGGTTGAGGTACTATGGAAAGGAGATTCAAATTTTTTCTTCCCTGCACTGTTGGCCTGATTGGAAAAAGCTCCTCTGGACTACTTGAAACTTTGGGATGGAATGAGATGTGCATTGGGCCTGTTTTTTTCTTTCCATCCTGGGGTTTAACACAGCCTCAGGGGCCCATTTCTTACTGAAGAAACTTTAACACAGGGTGAAGAAAGAAACCCTCTACCCTTCAGCTTATTTTTTCAGCCAAAAAACTTATTCAGGGATCCAGTTGTACATCCCCAGTAAAACACGTGGTTGTGCTGAGAGAAATGCCCCTGTGGATGGGGTGGTACAGGTCGATAAGTCCTGAGAAGGGGGGGATATTCAGCTCCTCTCTGGTCTGTGTCACTTTTGCCTTCAAGATTTGATCTTGTGCTCCCTCTTTCTACACAACCGAGCCAGTTCTATGTTTAAACTGATGAAACTACTGTTCTCACGTCTAATTTTGTCACTTAAATGTTAGCTTGTTCCAGAGTTCCATATGTTCTTCAGTGTGTATATGGGGACACTGTGGGGGAGCTCCATACACTCACACATACATATACACATATACACACTTATTGAGTGGCAAATAAGTCATATTTCTGGTCTCTATATAAGCAGAGGAAGTTCAGGATGGAAAACTAAGTGGATTTGCCACTCATTGAGTGGCAAATAAGTGGCAAATAAGTCATATTTCTGGTCTCTATATAAGCAGAGGAAGTTCAGGATGGAAAAATGTATCATGACCTTTAATGCATAGATTTTGCAAAGCAACAGGATATAGCATCACCTTAAATAAACAATAAAACCCAACATATTCCAGGCTATGCCCAACATCTAAGGAAGGATACTAGATTTTTAAAAGACAGGGAAATTATTTCAAATAAATAAGAGTCCTGTAATACCTTTAAAACAAATTCATTATTTTAGTATAACATTTCATGGACTACTGCTTAATTTGCCAGATGCCTCTGAAAAACTGTCTGTAGTCCACAAAAGCTTATGCTAGAATTATTTAAGGTGCTCTAAGAGTTTTTCTTATTTTGTTTGCAACATAATAGCACAGCAACTCCTCTGAAACTATTAGAACACGGTCTTCCTTTAGCCTTAGATGTATCAGAACCCACTGAAAGGACAAAAGTAACATGGGAAAATACTGGCTGTTGTGGACAGCTTGACCCTGAAAAATTTTGATAGTCCAGGCAGATCTTGCTTTGGATTTTTTAAATTGTATTACTAGTGACAATTGAACCTTTGGAGACAGAACATGCGCTTGAGGCTGAACTTTCAAATACAAATGGTTTAAAAACAAACAAAAGAACTCAGCAGGTCAAAATCTCAAAAAAGATTCAGAAACCTTATTTAGCTACCCATGGGAACAATCTTCTCCATGTATATTCCTACCAATACGTTTTTTTTACTACAAGGTTGGGCTTTACTTCTATCTATAGCAATTTCTAGTCAATTAGCTCTGGGTTTTCATTGCGAACAGGTATTTGGGAGGGATTTAAAAAAAAAGAATTTGGAAAAATCTGTGTATAATAAAAAAAATATAAGCTTGGCTCTGGGTGCTTTCATAGAGAATTTGTGAATTGCCAGAGTCCAGCCCTCAAGTAAGCCTGGTTTTGCCATCTGCCTGGAGATCGTTGGCCTTTAAGCGACTTCACCAATATTGCCACCATCATGTAAGTGGCATGGCTATAGGTTTGCCAACTTCCAGGTAGTTGCTGGAGATCTCCCGCAATGACAACTGTTCTCCAGGCGACAGAGATCAGTTCACCTGGAGAAAATGGCCCCTTTGGAAGGTGGACTCTATGGCATTACAACTCACTGAAGTCCCTCCCCTCCCCCAAACCTTGCCCTCCTCAGGCTCCACCCCCCATATCTCCAAGTATTTCCCAACCAGAGCTGGCAATCCTATGTAAAAATATAATACAGTGGGCTGCAGAGGCCCCCAGAATTTTGTGTGCATGTCCTGAATCTCATAATACAAATGAGATTAGGATAGTCTGACAGTTGCAGCTCCTCTCAGGAATACATGTTTTGTCCTTTAGTGAAGTTAATTTAATCCTGTGTAAAAGGAACACAATGTTTTTCCATTACATGATGTGAAAATTATAATACTTCTGTACTTGCAGCCTTTTCCAAATCCTAGAGAGCAAACAGAGAAAAGGTGTTCTTGAAAAAAATGCAAATTGTGAAATGATGGTGCTTTTTTAGCAGCTCCCTTTCATACAAAATTAGCATTGTGCTTTGAAATATCTGCAAAGAGGTTTAAAAATTCATTTGCAATTGAAAGCAGTGTTAATAACAATGAAGTCCTAATTTAAAATGTATTTTTAACATGGGGAAGTGTTGAAAACTTGGCAGGCCACAGTAAACCATCTGAAATGAAGTGGATGGGCATCAGAGAGGACCTTCTTTACGGTAGCACCGGGTTTATGGAATCCCTTCTTCTCCTCAGCATTTAGCCCGATGTCTAGTCTGTATGGTTTTAGACATCAGGTAAAAATGTTTCAGGCTTGATTTTCTTAATGCTGGATCTCTTATTGGTTTTGAAGGTCCCTGTTATTATTTTCATATTTAAAGCTTTCTGCTATTGTTTAATTGAATTTTATGGCTAGTTTGATTTCAGGGTAGGCTCTGTTTGATTTTATGGTGTTTAATTGATGTGGTTTTTATTGTGTTGTATTACTGATCTTATCCTGTACTATTTTTTGGGGGGGGGTTAGAAGCCCTATTTGTTATTGCTGGATACAAATTGACATATTAGCAGTAATAATTAGGATGACAACGACAGCTGAGCACAAGTTAACAAACATGGTAGACCAGATACGAACTTGGAAAGCCAAATACAAGGGGCTATTTCTTGATGGTTAAAGCGCCGTGGAGTCAGCACTTTCAACTTTGTGCACCTTGGGGCATTTATTTATTTAGATATTTATGTCCTACTTCCACCCCCATGGGACACCAAAATGACTTGCAGCATAGTCCTTTCTTCCTCAGTTTTACCCTCACAATAACCCTTTGAGATAGGTGAGGTTGTGCGTGTGTTACTGGCCCCAAGGTCATCCAGTAAGCTTCCATGGCAGAGTGGGGATTTGAATCCGGGTCTCCCAGATCCTAGTTTTGTGCTCTAACATCTACACCATGCGGGCTAGTATTAACTGCTTGACAAACATGATTTTCCTGATCACACATTGGACAAGATCAGTACTCCATGAGAACCCCTTTCTTTCATCACTAGAGTTGCCACTAGAATACCTCCAGGTACTAGCTGGAGATCTCCTGCTATTACAACTGATCTCCAGCCGATAGAGATCAGTTCACCTGGAGAAAATGGCCGCTCTGGCAATTGGACTCTATGGGATTGGAGTTCCTCCCCTCCCCAAACCCCGCCCTCCTCAGGCTCTGCCCCAAACCTCCCGCCTTTAGCAAAGAGGGACCTGGCAACCCTATTAATCACTGTAGCCAACCCCACACTTTTGACATAACACAATTACCTAGAGGCTTACAATCTGGCACGTCTCTTTTAAAATAAATGTTGCACTGTCTGCCAGGTTACCCTTCCTAATGGCTTGCTTCTCTTATCCAATCTCGCAGCATTTTTTCTCCTGATGTCCTTTCCTGCTGTACTTGTCTGTGCTCTACTTAGCTGTAAAAAGCAGCGGTCGTGAACTTCCATATCCATCTCTTGGCTCTCACGGCAATGCCATGATCCACTACGCAGGTTGCTCTGATAGCTGTGAACGGCTTTTTTAAAAAATGCTCCAAGGCTCATCAGTCAAGTCCCATCAGGATCAACTTTTCCTTGGCTAATTGATAGCTGAGCCATTAATTAACATAAAAGACGTTGGCTTTTCTGAGAAGAAGAGTAGTGTTGTTGGGTTTTTTAAAGGGCAGTGAGGGGGGTGGTTGGCTGATTCTCAACATCAGGAACTACTTGTCATAATATTTGATGGCAGAGACAACTCTTGGAAACAGGAAGGCTGACGAGGAGCTGGTTTTGGATGTGAAAGATGAAGCACTAAAAGATAGATTTTAGAAATAAAATAGACTTGCTGGGGGGGGGATTTATCGACAAAATAGCCCCCATCCCCACCCTCATATAAGATAGTTGGCTTTTCTGGGTCTGAAGGCACACATAAACTGAAATTCACACATGGTGTAACTAATACTGAGTTAGGCCACTGGAACACCTAACCTTGAGATGTATGCTTAGTTTTTATTTAATATTTTATCTTATAGTTACTAAACCCATTCTTATTTTTCCATACTATTCTTTTATTTATTTATTTAAATCTTTTTTGTCCTGCCTTTCCACCCAATTAGTGGTCTTAAGGAAGCAAACATTTAAAAACACATTAAAATCAACTTTTAAATTAATACATATATAAAAACAGTTATTTCTGGCTTCAATGGGAAACACGTGTCTGCCAATAACTCCCTCCCATGTATGTAACAGGGATGGGAATCTCATGGAAAGAACCCCTTGTGCATTAGATTCGGTGTGCCAAATTTCAGTCAAATAGGAGAAAGTATAGAGATATTAGAAACCATTAAAACTCTCACTTGCAAATTGGGCACAGGGAAGTCCTTCTGAGTTGGAGTGTTTCCCCCCCCCTTTTTTTTAAGATCCTCAAGGGAAGATTGTGGGGATCTCTGTAACATACAGAGGTGATCTAATACTTCCTCATCACTCAGATTTTGACTGTTTTGAGGTATGTTTTTTGTTTACTGTTGTGGGACAAAACTTTACACTCCTCCAGTATCCTCCCTGCTATTATGCAAAGCAGGGAAGGGCAAAATTCAAGCCTCTGTTTTATATTTCCACAATCTGTGATTCTGTCTGACTACCAGCTAATACATTCAAATATCTGCCTCTGTCACCCCCTGCAGAGGCTGCCTATTTTGGGAGAAAGGAGGCAAAACCTTGGGCCTTTGTCTTTATTTTCCCCAATCCACACAGCCTGCCTGTCTTCCAGTAGGTACAATCAAATCTTTGCTTCTGCCCCCTGCCCGATAGTCAGTACTGCACCAGTTAATGAAACAGCTCACTCAAAGAGGACCTATGTGTGTGCGCTCTCTCTCATTCTCTCTCTCTCTCTCTGTATATATACAGTGATAGCAAGTGAAAATGTCATGTGTAAAAATGCCTACTAGAGTATCCTGTTAGGTAGAATCATTGACAGTCTTCTGGTTGATCAGTTTCTCCAGTGGGCATATATTGCCAAATTACTCTTTCCTTCCTTCCCCTCCCCATCATGAGACTGAATCAGTAAGGCACCAAAGAACATAGAGGAGTCCCACATTAAATTTAAATGTAGTTGATTTCCCTATTTGAATTAGGCATAGTAACTATATTAAAGAATGGGGTCGGTTTAGTTTGGCTTTTGATCACTTTCTCATGAAATGCTCACTCTAATGTGCATTCCCAATATTGTCTGCAAGTTCCCAAAGTTTTAGGGCTGATGTGTGTTGCCTAATTTTTTTTTGTTTTGTTTTTTAACTGGAGATGCCAGAAACTAATCCTGAGTCCTTATGCATGAAAAGCATGTGTTTTACCTCTGAGGTCTCCATAATGATTCTTTTACATTGTTAAATTTAAACAGGCCTCAACCTGGTCTGCACCTGGGTGGAAAACTGCTCCAGATCTGCTCTGAGCTTTTCCACAGAAGAGAAGAATACTAGTATGATAAACAAACATTTCACCTTGTGGCTCTGCCCATTGCATATCATGCCACAAGCAGCCAGATGGCAAATTCTTCACTTGGAATGTAGATCTCCTCTTTCAGCTGCAGACTCCAATTACATGCATAATTGTTCACCAACAGGAGCCTGGTGTTCACAACAGGGCATGTGATAACTGTTGGAATATCCAGTCTTCTGAGACGACAGCAGTGCTGAGGCACCAGATGGTAAACAATATGAGCCCAAGCCAAACACTCCTCATGTTACAAGGGGCACTCAGATGTCTTTGGATCAGGCCCAAATGTCTACTGTCATTTTATGTGATTGGAAGGATAAAACCCAAAGCCTTATTTGTCACCCTGCATATTTGGCCACTTTACCATGCCCCTTCTGCCATTAGGCGAGTCAACAACTGACAGTGGATATGGCATTGGATAAATGTGAGGGTTTTCCCTCAGGTGAAACAGGTGAGATATTCTGAGGAAAGTAGAAAGAGTACTCATAAAATTTGAGATATATTTCTCAGTGTGGTTTCCATGCACCCCTAAGGTGTCATCAGATTTCACATGATGCAAAATATGAAGCAATTTGCCACCTCCTGAGGCAAAACATCTGAGAAATTTTTGAGGGAAACTATTAAAATTTCAGTCAGACAAACAAAATCTGTTAAGGTTTTACACATCCCTAATGATGGACTTAATCAGCACAGACTGGGTTCATATTCACTCAACCATAAGGCTGGTTAGATAGCCTCTGGCAATTCACCATCTTAACGCAACTCATATGATGGTTTTAAGGTTAAAATAGAATAATCACTGACCTATCTTAGAGGATAACTTTGATTCAATCATTATATTAGCAAATAATGTGTATATGCTATTTTTAAGTAAATGGTTTCTCATAATATTTCAGTAGCTCTAGGGAGGGAAGGCAGCATGGTATGGCTAGATCTCAGAAGCTAAGCAGGGTCACTACTTAGAAGGGAGACCACCAAAGAAGACTCTGCAGAGGAAGGCAGTAGCAAACCACTTCTGCTTTCCACTTGCTTTGAAAGCTCCTAGCTGGGGTCTCCATAAATCAGTTGTGACTTGACAGCACATGATTACACATGTTTAGTAGCTCTAAGGAGCTGGTTTATGCTACAGTGATAAAAGGTGGGTTGGCTGACTATTTGCTCCTGATTATTATTTTTCACTTCCTTGTCCTGCACCCATATAGGGACTTGCATATAGTTGCATATTGTGCTACTGTAACAATTCACTTCCTGGGTTTTCTCAACCAGTCAGGAAAATCCCAGAAGGAAGTTATTACAATAGCGCACTATCCAACAACATGAGGGTCTGGCCTCAATTGCTGTGTAATTCTACCAGGTTGTCTGTATTACAACTGTCTCAGATTAGCCTGGTCCTTAATATGTAAAAGTTAGTGTGGCATGTTAGCTAAATGGTTCAACTGCAGACTAGCAACTTTTACATTCAATCTCACCTCAATCATGAACTTGTGAGGTAGTTTTAGGGAAGCCACACTTCCTCAACCGCAGTCCCGCATCTGCAACAGAAAATAGCAAGGCTGGACCTCTCCTACAGCAGCATTGTTACTACGGTGGAATCTAGGCTTGCAAGACTAGCATGCTTATATTCTGTGGGGTTGTCTCAAGAATCTTGATTCATTTGGGATGTGTCTGTGAATTATGTGAGGTGTTTAAATAAGAAATTATATTTGGGAGATTTAGATAAACTGTATTTGGCTGCTTTGCTGATTCTTTGGGTAACTACTGGAATGGATCCAGATCCTGCCTGAAGCCAGCTACACCATTTGAATCTAAGCTCAGACACAAATTGATCAGTCTGGTGGCTACATCATTCCCAATAAAATACATCTGCCTAGGCAACACTTTTAAAGTCTGTGCTGAACTGGCCTTTTGACCGCAATAAATGATTGATATTGATATTGTCTAGGCAACGCAATCCAATTAATGCCTCATTGACAAAAGGTTTTGTTAAATTAAGGGAGCTGTTGGCCCAGATAGTTCAGGTCCTTGCTAATATTCTTTTTATGAAATGGAGCACATAGAGAGATGATTTTTGAAACTCCAAAACATTGATTTTTAAGAGTGACAACAGACAGATTGAGCAAAACTTTGGAGAACAAATGTAACATCCTGGCCAGAAAGTTTGGCTGCATTTTTGTTTGTAATGGTTGCAAGCAAACTATTTATTTGGTACTGAAAAATCATAATAGTCTACTATCTATTGTTATTAACATGAATTAGTGATTAACAAAGCAGTTCTTAGACTGGATTGCTGAATTCTATGTGTCTACGCGAGGCTTCATTCAAGATAACTTGGAAACTTGGTGTAAAACACTGCAGCCAACCTTTTGCTGGCAGTTGGATGCCAGATGCATATAATTTCTGTATTATACAGCCATCTATTTGCTTCTGGTTGCAATTAAGCTTGCAGGGTTTAACCTTTAATGCCATGACTGCCATGAAGACTTTGGATCAGACATGCACTGGGATTGTCATGCGTTCCAGGTGTGTGTGGGCCCAATTTAGATTGGAACCATGGAGCATAGGGAGGAAGGGGTCTTAAACATCTTCCCCCGGCATGATTTTCCTGATCTGAAATGGCCCTAGGGTGTTTCTATTTGGCCTGTTGGGTAAATGTATGTTTACTGATGGCTACACATAAGTTTCCAAAAACAGGACTTAATACCATCTCCCCAGCAACAATTCAGGTCACAAAGAGGATGTGTGTGGGATTGAAGTCTCCTCTCCTTGTTCACCTTAGTCCTTATCTGAAGTAGATCCACATGCACTTGGAAAACCCAGAATACACCTTATCTAAAGTCCTTGTGGACCTTTTGTGAATTGGTCTTTTCATCTGAATTGTTCCTTCTTTCTGGTTATACCATGGCAGGAGTGAATCCTGTTTTTATTTTTCTGTGATTCTTTGGGGAGTGACTTTTCAATTTTTTAAAAGAAGGAAGCTGATGTGCATCTGGAGAACTGCAAACCCTAGGTCACTAATATGTTTGTCACATGTTTTGACTGTGTGTGTGTGTTAAGTGCCGTCAAGTCACTTCCGACTCATGGCAACCCTATGAATGAAAGTCCTCCAAAATGTCGTATCTTTGACAGCCTTGCTCAGATCTTGCAAACTGAAGGCTGTGGCTTCCTTTATTGAGTCAATCCATCTCTTGTTGGGTCTTCCTCTTTTCCGGCTACCCTCAACTTTTCCTAGCATGACTGTCTTTTCCAGTGACTCTTGTCGTCTCATGACGTGACCAAAATACGATAGCCTCAGTTTAGTCATTTTAGCTTCTAGGGTCAGTTCAGGCTTTATTGTTTTGACAGTAGGTCAGGGATATTGTTTGCTTACTATAGTAAAGGTTCCTCTGGTAACTTGCAAACATTGGCTCTTTGAGGCAATAAGCCTGGTACGTCTAATACCGTTTTGCCAAAAGACAGAAACACAACCTCCAACATTCAACAGATATTGGGTCATGTTTGTGTATTGATCACATCCATTTTTTGAGGTAGAGGTCCCAAAATTTCAGCGTAGCTTGAGGGGACCCTTCTTGCAAGAACCCCCAAGTTTTGTGAAGATTGAGTTATGGGGTCTGAAATTATGGGGCCCGGAAGGGGTTCCCCTCATCCTTAATGTGCATCCTTATTCCATTCCCTCATTGGAATAAAGCCATAAAGGTCCCCCCTCTCAAATCAGTACAACTTGGCCCCAAATGGGGAAAAAACCAAGGAGGAGGAGGAGCGGGTGCCGAGCGGCGCCGGGGAGAGACTCACGCAAGCCACACCAACACACTCAACCTCAGGCTAGGGGCAAAAAACAAAAGCAGAGCACAGCACACACTCCCGCAGAGGCGAGTGGGCACACACCCCCAGGCAGAACGGGCGAAAGCCCCCCCTCAAACCAATACGGCTCGGCTCAACCCCAAACAGGAAAAAACCAAGGAGGAGGAGGCACGAGCGGAGAGAGACTCGCTAGCCGCCGCACAGACTCAACTTTAAACTTCAAAACTTTAAAAGCAGAACACACACTCCCACAGAGGTGAGTGGGCACACACCCTCTGCAGAACAGGCAAAGCCCCCCCCCCTCAAACCAGTACGGCTCGGCTCAACCCCAAACAGGAAAAAACAGGGGGGGGGGAACAAGGAGGAGGAGGCGCGGTCCGGGTGCCGAGTGGAGAGAGACTCGCTAGCCGCCGCACAAACTCAACTTTGAACTTTAAAACTTTAAAAGCAGAACATACACTCCCGCAGAGGTGAGCGGGCACACACCCCTCGGCAGAACTGGCGAAAGTCCCCTTTGGCTTCCCCCCCACCACACACAGACTCTGTTTCCCCCCCACACACACACAGGAGAAAAGGTATAGAGAAAACCCCCCAAAATCAAACGGTGTGAATGTCTTCCAGCAGTATCATGAAGGAGAAGTAAATCCAATCCTATTCCGGTAAGCACCAGCAGCTCAGCCCAGTCAGGAATCGAATCTCTCACAGCACCACCACCAAATTGGAAGGCAATGAATACAGTCGGGATGGGAGGGGACGGGAGGGGAGGGACAGGAGTTTTTAGACTCTTCTCCTGGCCATTTCAAAAGTGAGAATCCCTGCTCTGATTGGCCAGGAGAAGACCCAGCTTGGCCACCATTGGCCACGGGAGAATGCTGCTTACTAACTGACGGTTATGCTGAGCCCCTGAATTTGCCAAATTTATTCGGCATGCCCCGAACCCGCCGAATTCAGCTCGTCGTTTTCCCGCTTTTTTTTTTTTAATTTGGTTCCATCCGAACTGAAAACCGCCGAATCAGGGGAAATTCGGCTGGTTTTTGGTTTGGGACAAACTGAATCGACATCCCTACCTGGGCATAGTAACTGATGGTTATGCTGCTGATTCTGAGCCCCCGAATTTGCCAAATTTATTCGGCACGCCCCAAACTCGCTGAATTCAGCTCATCATTTTCCTGCCTTTTTTTTTAATTTGGTTCCATCCGAACTGAAAACCGATGAATCAGGGGAAATGTGGCTGTTTTTCGTTTTGGGATGAACCGAATCGACAGCCCTACCTGGGCATAGTAGGGATAAAAGTGGGACAGTCATACTACAAGGGGTAGACTAGAAAATAGAGGTTCTCCTGGTAAACAAGGATCGTTGAATCATGCATGGAGCACAAGGATGCATCAGAATCAGCAATAACATTTAGATTGTTAATAATTAAGCAACTTTATTTTCAAGGCTAACAGTACAATCCTGTGCAGGTATTCCAGTCAAAGCCCATAGGAATCAATGAGCTTGGACAGGAGTAAGTATAGGACTAGAGCTGCTCACCAGTTCAGCTCACATCATGTTTACCAGTCACAAACAGTGGAGCTGATTTTTCAATGATTGGTTCAATTGTTTGTCAACTCATTCATGGATGTTCAGCAAGTTCCTTCCCTTTCTTCTTTCCTAACCATGCAGTACAGCACAGATGGCTTTTTGCAATCTTTTAAATAGACAATTAAATCAGTCACAAATCATATAAATCAGTAATAAATAAATGCTGTGTTTGAATAAAATCCTGCCTTTTGTTGTTCATCTTCCTAGTGGCACTGCCAATTGGTATGAATCGGCAACGTCTTTGTGCATGCACCTTTTGCAAAAGCCTGATGCAAACTTGTTTGGCAGTCTTTCATGGCTGTTTGGCACAAACCAAACAGGCTGGTTGTTCACTCACATCTGGTCGACACCTTTGAACACCGTGTGTTTGACCATTGAACACATTCGTGGCAAAATCTGCAGCCTCCATACATAGAACTGAGCTTAGCCAGTATAACCTTTATGGACTTGGCAAACCCTTCCAAATCAAAGGATATTTATGAAGTGCTATTTTTTCCATATTTTCTTAGATTAATTGCAACAAAAGGGCTTCTTTAGCCCCTGATTCCCCTAAATATAGAAACATAAATGCTTAATCTAATGGAAGGTATACTTATACTGAACATCATTCAGGATTTCCTTGATAATTTTTGGCAAGTCCAAACATGAGACTTGGATCTCAGCCTGAAATCACATTCGTAAAGTAAATATGTAAAGTGTGTGTGTGTGTGTGTAGTTGTTAGTGCTGTGTCCTACACCTCTGTAGCTCACACTCCCCAGTGAATCAGCCTTTTGAATGTAAATAAAGCTTAGAAGATTCCCCACTGGTTCCTCCTGGTGCCTGAGCTTGCTTACTCCACTGGGAACACTGCATGAAGGCAGAAGGGGCAAAATGAAATCTGAGAGACTTGATTTCAGCTAAAATATTCCAAGTCATTGAAATGATCTATTCCTATCCTTCTCATTACCTGTAATTGCCCCCGAATCAACAGTCCTGTTTCTTTTTAACTACATACTTTCAATTTTTCCTCATAAGCAGGAAAGATGTCACATCCGCTTTCCTGTCTCATCAGAGTCTGTTTTGACATTGTCGTGTGGATTTAGGAAGATGGTTTACACACATATACAGACAAGAGCCTTTGTGAGAGGAAAATTAGTCAGCTATATTACGTATGAAACCAAATGAAGATTTGTAAACTGAGGTTAAGCCTACAACATTTGTGATTTTGCAGGTTTTTTCATGGAGTTTCTTTTCCATCATGCTATAAAATGCTGTCCCTTATCTTTGCCATTGCAACTGAATACACTTAAGTTTTCAAAACTAGATCTGTGCAGAAAAGTGGGGAGTCAGACTTGGGGTATAGAATAATTTGGGATTCGGGGGGAGGGGTTTGCTGGTCTTTACCCACGCCTGACACTATTAACATTTTGTAGCGCTCACAAATTCATCAACATCAATATCGTAGGCAAACCACCAACAATTACTTCAATGGACTTAAAATGAAGCAATTCTGCATACGATGGCACTGTAAAATACTTAACTGTTCCACATAGTTTTTTAAAAAAATGTTTTGATATAAAAAGAAAGGTGGAAAACAGACTGAAGCAGGGCTATGATGGCTTCCCTAAGGCTGAGCTGAGCTTTGAGCAAGTGTCTTTATGACTCTAACAGTATATTAAACTATTCTGCATCAGTAAATCAATTTTTTATGATTTCAGAGTAATCCAAAATCACAAAGGCAATGGAGAGGTTATAAGACTATGCAGAGGTCTGGGGAAATCATGAAGTAGAAGATCTGAATGTCGGTTTATGGGTTCAGACCCGAAACCCAATTATTATACACGTATAGTATGAGTAACGTCTGGCTATATTTATTAAACATATTTCACTTATTACTTCAGTGTACACACTGACCCACAAATGCTTATATAACATCAACATTCTTCATATTTACCACAGGACTCCTTAGGGTTTTTCTCCCTTCAGCATTCTAATATGGGTACTCTATCTAATGAAACCCCAAACGCTGCAACACTGCTTCTTTACATCCATTTGTCCTGACGCCTCTGCATTTGTCACTGATTTTTCAGGTAATATATGTTGCTGACTGTTGAATTACAACTATTCCAAAATAAATATCAGTTGCAGCTATTTAACAATAAATACAACCAGTCCTGTTGTGAGAACAACATATATGAACATGTGAGGCAGTCTTATGCTGAGTCAAACCATAGTATTTTCTATTTTGGCTGCCAACAGCTCTCCAACTTCCTATGTCAGCTATCTAAGACCCTTTAACTCCAGAACCTGGAGTCATGCCTGCATAGAAACCATGTATTCCATGGCCCCTGCCCTTAACAAGATGAGACAAGCCTAAGATTTTTGTTTTGAAGTGTATTTATGCACACACCTTGTTTCCTAAGCCAGGTCACAACCAGCTATTGCAGAACAAACAAACAGAGCAGGCAAAGAGATTTGAGAAACATGTAATGGGGCACTCAGGCAGTGAGGGTTGAGATGTTAAGAATGTGTGTCCTTGATTGCATCTGAGACATATTGGAGGGAGTGATACAGATAGCCGTAAATCTATACTGCTTTGTGAACGTTGTTCATCGTGGCTCAGTGGTAGAGCATCTGTTTGGCACGCAGAAGGTCCCAGATTCAATCCTCAGCATCTCTCGCAAAAAGGATCAGATAGTAGGTGATGTGAAAGACCTCTACCTGAAATCCTGGAGAGCTGCTGCCAATCTGAGTAGACAACTCTCACCTTGATGGACCAATGGTCCGATTTTGTAAGAAGCAACTTCATTTGTTCATTTGCATGATTCTGATATTAACAATGTTATGCTGATGTGGCATTTTTGCTTGCCCTTTTGACTTGTATTTCCTGCTCATTCTGAATATTCCATAGTTTTTCTTTGGTAGCATCAACCTTTGCCTTTTAAAAAAAAGTTTATGACACATAGTTTAACCCCACTATCTTTCTGACACTCACTTGTGCACATTTTTGGCACATCTTTGCTGCAAAGTTTTTCGTACACTTCTAATTCTGGAAGGAAAGTGAATTACAACAAATGAACAATATATGCCTTTAAAGGATATTTAAAGAAACAATCCTGTTTGGGTAAGTATTACCCCAGAATGTTTACCCTTTGCCCTTCAACACAGGTTTTTTGTGGGGGTGGTTGCTCAGGAGTTATTTATATCACTAGAAGAAGAAGGCAGTTGTTTTTGATCTTGTTCATTCAATGCGTCTATGCCATATCAACATCCTTTTGTTTGGGAAGGATCTTCCAGTTTGCTGAATTCCAGTAATTACTTGAAGGGAGAAGCAGTAGCAGTACTTCATAATTTGGTGACTGGTAAGAGCAGATTAATATGTTTATACATTAACTAGTGATAATACAAATTAACGAGTATTATAGTGTTTGCCCTGACCAGGCCCGTAAACGCACTAGAAACTTACTTTGCAATTTACACGCATCCAGTACAAAAGAATCCAATACGACTTTAATTTTCTGTTCCCTCCGTGCTGGCTTTCTCCGCTGCATTTGAAAAGCCCAGACTGGCACGCTCCCATGCATGCCCAGTCGGCGCTCCAAGCAAGGACGGCGATTGGTCCAGCGTTAAGAGGGAGGCGGGGGGAGTGCGGGGGTTGGCTGGCAGCAGGAAGTGGGCTGGCAGCAGGAAGTGGATCCAACACGCATTGCGTTTTCCCACTTTCAGGCACCGGGTGTGGAGGACATGTTATTTTTTTAATTCGCCGTATAAGCGGATGCGCTTAACGAGGCGAAATTGTGCTCTGGAGACGTCCTCGGAATCCTTCGGGTAAGTTGAAGTGGGAACATGCAAGAAAAGCCCGCAGAATTCAGAGCCGCAAACGCGCAGTGCGGACATAGTCCTGGATAGCCCAGAATAGCCTGATCTCATCAGATCTCAGAAGCAAAGCAGGGTCATCCCTGGCAAGTATTTGGATAGGAGACCTCCAAGGAATACCAGGGGCATGATGCAGAGGCAGGCAATGGCAAACCACCTCTCAGTGTCTCTTGCCTTGAAAACCCCACCAGGAGTCACCATAAATCAGATGTGACTTGATGGCAAAAAAAAGCATAGTGTTCCAGGTTATCCTGAACTCGTCAGATCACAGAAGCTAAGCAGGGTAGGCCTTGGTTAGTACTTGATTGGGAGACCACCAAGGGATACCAGGGTTGCTATGCAGAGGCAGGCAATGGCAAACCACCTTAGTTAGTTTGTTGCCTTGAAAACCCCATTAGAGGTTGACATAAGTCAGCTGTGACTTGACGGTACTTTACACACACACACACACACACACACACACACCTCTTCCTGTTTATTCTCACTTTGGTCACAGCATGCTTTCTGTACCCTTTCTGTCCCTATTGACCACAATATTGATTAAGGAAGTAATTCCCAGTTGAACAAAGGTGAGGATAGAGCCCCCTAGTTATTTAGAAGTTCTTTCCCAAGATTTTTAGTCAATTCAGCCTCAGCTTTATGCAAGCAGCTCCAGAGTGTAAACTGGGCACAACTATATAACTAATAGAACTGCAGAGTTAGCCAAGGCTAAAAGTTGTGCATCAGTTTCTTTGTGGGACCAGGAGAGCTTCTTAGCCCAAAACATGTGATTTCCTCTCACACATGCACAGCCTTTGGGCAGCCTGTTGCTGGCTCCCCCTCCATAATAAGACATGCACAACACCTTACCCTCTTTCAGCGACTTCAAAAAGGTACATTACTGAGATTTTGGTAACATGAAATAACTCTGAATCAAAAAATCAGCTGGCAAATTAAAGTACAATTGACTGTTAGTGGTGTTCCCAGAACTTAACCAGAGTAAAGCAGGAATGTTAAGGGAATGCTCCCTCCTATATGCGGTGATGTTTCAGAAGCATCAATATCTCGTGGGTTCTGTGTTTATATACTAGTCATCACATCAAGCGTACACATACTTTTCTTGCAAGAAAAGGGTGCCTATTTTGTTCCAGGTTCACACATTTGCTATGATCATTAAAAATATTTTTTAAAGATAAAATGAAGCAGAGGAAGGATTTGGGGGAAAGATGTTAGTATTGTTCAAGTAACTACAGGCTATGTACTTCCATTGTAGGCATGTAAAGTACGGGGTTAATCAACAAAAGCAGTAGTTGAAAACGAACTTGCCCTAACTGCTAGAATTAAGCTGGCATCTGAGTGTAAAGCCAATCCAGTTTCAAATGAAAATTTGATTAGTAGGATATGGAACACTTCCTGTACATACAATTGATACATCTAATAAGATACAGGGAAGAAAAGGAGGAACTTAAGTTATGATAATTGGCTATTGTGTTTAAAATAATGGAACAGTAGACTGAATGTGTTTTTCTGAAGGAGTACCAATTCCACAGGGGCAGCAATGCTAGTCTGTTGTAGCAAAATTGAACAGGAGTCCAGTAGCCCCTTTAAAGACGAACAAAAAAATTCCATAAGAGTTTATGCTGGAATAAATTTTGTTAGTCTTGAATATGCTACTGGGCTCCTGTTTAATTGTATTAAGGAATTAAATATTTTAGATCTGTTGTTTTATATAATTCAGAGACTTAAAGGGCACTTTCACACAGCCCAAATAATGCACTTTCAATCCACTTTCAATCCACTTTCAATCTGCTTTGAAGGTGGATTTTACTGCGTGAACGGGCAAAATCCACTTGCAAACAATCATTAAGGGGCACTGAAAGTGGACTGAAAGTGCATTATTTGGGCTGTGTGAAAGTGCCCTCTGTTTCATTGTATAATATAAAGGAACCCCCCGCCCAAAAAAAGATAATGATAGCAAATGCTTTTACAATTCACTAGGTTTTTTCACAGGTTATTTGGCAAGGACCCTTGGGTTTGATTGAATCTTGCTTCCTCTTCCCTCTGTGAAACAGTGCCTCTAGACCAGTGGTTCCCAACCTTTTTTTGACCAGGGACCACTAGGACTTTTTTGTTCGGTGCAGGGACCCCAAGGTTCAAAATGAAAATTCAGAGAATTTGAAAATAAACTTTAATCATAACTGTTAGTTAAACATTAAACTTAGAATAATATTTGAATATATATATTTTATAATAGAGAACTTTTAATTGAAAATATTAATTTATTATGGGTTTATAACTTTGTTTCGCGGACCTTAGTTTAGTTCTCGTGGACCCCCAGGGGTCCGCGGACCCCCGGTTGGGAACCAGTGCTCTAGACTAAAGCGGAAGCTAGCAAGTAAATGCTTGTGAGCAAAGAATTGGCCACCCACAAAGTACAAATGCATGTCCCAATCAGATTCCAGTTGTTTTAGAGTACCACAACAGTTAACACTGCGTTGTTGAAACAGGGCCAGAGAAAATGTTGTTGTTGTTGTTGTGTGAGTGTTTTTTCTCATTTAGCTTTATGGGCTGAAGGGACTGTTTTTGCTTTTTCTTCTTGAAATAGAGAAAGTTCAGGGATGTCTGCAGGATCAAGGAAGAAAAACGAATAAGGATGGTGGAAGGAGAGGATGAGCACATGGAAGGAAAGGTACTTATTCAGTCCTTGATGCCTTTTTAGTCAGTATGATAATTACTCAGGAATAATTGCATAAGGATGACTATGTAAATGTGAAATAAATTATTCATGAGGCAGCAGGCATTTATTATCGTAATTTAAGTGTCATTAGGACGTGTTCACGTAACTAAGACGTGTTCACGTAACTAACACTTACAGTTAATGAATATATTAAGTAATTTCTGAGAGGCAAATTCAGCGAGAATCCTAAACTCCTGCATTTTATGGAAGTCTAGTGTAGTTTTAAACTGATCTGAACCCAATGTTTACAGATACCTGGTATGTTTATTCATGTTCTCTTTAATAAATTAATACCAGCCAGTATACATTATAGGCAAATGTGGCATTTTATTTATGATTAATTCTGTCATGGTATTACAGGGCGAGGATAAAGGATACCCATAATATTTTTAATCTGTGCCTTGTCTCAGTCCTGCTTGCTACACATACCAAGCAGGTGTGTTTTTTTGTTCTGAAGATGCAAACCATCCTAATGTTTATGAAATGAATTAAATGGTATATCAAGCAGTCACTGGGTGGCTCAGGCATAAGAGCGGTAGGATACCACCTCTCCAAATTGTACAGGATGCTGTACTCCTCCAAGTAGTGTGGTGTTTACTGTGGATTCAATCCTGGGAGAACCTCAGCAGCAGTAACTTAAGAATCTCTCATGACTATGAGAAATGAATTGCTGTTTTCCCTTTTTTCGTTAAAGGTGTTAATTGAGTAAACATTCATCCAAAACAATCCGTTCTGAGAAAAACCTGCTTGGTCTGTTTCTATATTTTAAGATTTCACCAAACATTGTCCATCCACTTTCAGCATATATCAGCAGCAATAAGAGTGTGGACTGGAACTGACGTATTCAGAATTCTGGGAGTTGTGTGAAGCTGAAAGTTTGTCTTACTTGTGACCATTTAGTTTGTGACTGAATGGATAACAATTGATTTTTAAAAAGTTAATCAAAAAATTGGATGTTTATTGCTTTGAAAAGTCCCACTATATAAAACTTCTCTTTGTAAAATAAACTAGTTTAAAATGAAATCAGAACAAAATGCAAATGTATAGTCTTTAAAAACTGAATTTTGACCCTGTTATGAACTTAACAAATGCTGTTTGTCTTTGTAAAGGAAAGCATAATAGTTAATGGTGTTATATTACAACAATACTTCAGGTGAAAGTCCTTTTATTTCTGATCTTCTCAGGAACTAAGATTAGCCATTTACATTTTTGGTGGGGTGGGGATTTTCAGGGCAGTTATGTGTGTGTTAAGTGCCGTCAAGTCGCTTCCGACTCATGGCGACTCTATGAATCAAAGTCCTCCAAAATGTCCTATCTTTGATAGCCTTGCTCAGATCTTGCAAACCGAGGGCTGTGGCTTCCTTTATTGCAGGGGTGGGGGACCTTTTTTCCAACAAGGGCCATTTGGATATTTATAACATCATTCGCGGGCCATACAAAATTATCAACTTAAAAATTAGCCGACCAAGCCCCAAGCAGGCAGCTGCCCCAGATGACTCCCCTGCGTGGGCAAGCAGGCAGGCATCCAACCAATGGCGCACTCGCCCACCTGGTGGCACAGGATGGTCTGTTGCACCAGCTGGGCGTAGCCATCCAGCCGCCAGCTGGAGTTGCTCCTGCTCCGCATGGTCGGAGCTGGATTCTACAGCCAGCTCCTGCTACCTCCACTTGCAGGGATGAAATGAGGACACACTGGCTAAGAACTCCCCCCCCCCATGCATTTTGGCCCTGCCTCCTTTAACCCCTCCATTGTCACCACTTCTGCCCCCAGCCCTCTTGTAGTACAAAGGGAATACATTTCTCCATGGCTTGGGTGGGAAAGGGTTAACACAGTTTCTTGGGCGGTCCTAGCAGCTCCATAGCTAAAAACTCTTCTGCAAGGGATGGGGGGAACATTCCTTTTCTCGGCTATTCCTGTCTGCAGGAGGGGGAGGATCACCTTCTGAGCTAGAGATCTGCCAGGACCCACGAAGGACCAGACCAAATGAGTTCGCGGGCCTTAAACGGCCCCCGGGCCTGACGTTCTCCACCCCTGCTTTATTGAGTCAATCCATCTCTTGTTGGGTCTTCTTCTTTTCCTGCAGCCCTCAACCTTTCCAAGCATGATGGTCTTTTCCAGTGTCTCTTGTCTTCTCATAATGTGTCCAAAATACGATTTGATCTATAACTCACTGATTTGTTTTTTTGGGGGGGCAGTCCACGGTAGCTCTGTCCTCCAACACCACATTTCAAAGGAATCTACTTTCTTCCTATCAGCTTTCTTCAATGTCCAGCTTTCACACCCATACATAGTAATAGGGAATACGATGGCATGAATTAACTTAATCTTGGTGGCCAGTGACACATCCTTAAACTTAAGAATGTTTTCTAGCTTCTTCATGGCTGTCCTTCCCAATCTCAATCACCTTCTGATTTCTTGGCTGCAGTCTCCCTTTTGGTTGATGATGGAGCCAGGGAATAGAAAGTCTTCAACAATTTCAATTTCCTCATTGTCAACCTCCTGTAGTCATTGTCTTCTTGATGTTCAGCTGTAGTCCTGCTTTGACACTTTCTCTTTTAACTTTCAGCAGTAGTCGTTTCAAGTCTTCGCTATTTTCTGCCAGTAATGTAGTATCATCGGCATATCTCAAGCTGTTAATGTTCCTCCCTCCAATTTTCACTCCACCTTCACCTAAATCTAATCCAGCTTTCCTAATTATATGTTCTGCAGAGATTGAAGAAATAGGGAGATAAAATACATCCTTGTCTAACACCTTTGCCAATTGGAAACCATTCAATTTCTCCATATTCTGTCTAACTGTGGCCTCTTGTCCTGAGTACAGGTTGCGCATCAAAATGATCAGATGTAGTGGCACACCCACCATATGAACACAGTTATATGAACACATGAAGCTGCCTTATACTGAATCAGACCCTTGGTCCATCAAAGTCAGTATTGCCTACTCAGACTGGCAGCGGCTCTCCAGGGTCGCAGGCAGAGGTTTTTCACATCACCTATTTGCCTAGTCCCTTTAAACTGGAGATGCTGGGGATTGAACCTAGGACCTTCTGCATACCAAGCAGATGCTCTACAAACTGAGCCACAGTCCCTCCCCAAAGGGGTAGATTACTGCAGAAAGGAAATTGGGAGAAAACACCTTTCAATCAGCAACCGTAGGTCATTTATGCATGGGAGTTTTACCTGAAGTTTGCTGGCTGGACCCACACTTCCCAGCTGGGAATCTCTGCACCAGCAGCCTCCAAGTTCAAATCAAGTCCCACCCCTTTAAATGCTGCTTTGTAATTGGCTTACTTGTAGTACTTACTGTGAGAGAAGATTTCCACACCCCCTCTGCCACATTAAAAAAAGCATTTTAAGAACAAAAACCAAAAAAACAGAGCAATCTGAAAGGAAGGGTGGGGAGAAATCCAAGCCTCGGTTTTAAAAAGCCTTTCTTTTGGTCAGAAAGAACTCCCAGGAAGCAAGAAGTGTTTGAATCCCCACCTTTTTACACACTGTTGTATGATTGGTTGTGAGAGAAAGCAGCTTCCTGTGGCCCACACTTTGCCTTCTGCATGGAGATTTCAGCTGGGCTGAGCTCAGGGGAGAGGGAAAAGTTGGGTTAACAGAGGAATGGGAAGATATGGACATTGTGAGGGCTGGCAGAGTGGTCATTTCTAATGAACGGAAAACTCATGCAGAACTCCAAGGAATAATCGAGTCGAGGGGGTGAACTTGAGTCCAAGTACCCATGCATAAATGACTGTAGTGTACCCTCCGAGGCTGTATGAAGATTCAGCCTTAAATTAATATTTGGGCTTGTCCACATTTTTGGGGGGTCAGTTCTGGCCTCATACTGCTTTGGTTTATTCCCTGTTTTCTGCACGCATTTTGCCTTTAGTTTTCACTCCCTGCCCCCCCCCAGGTTTTTTCCTGGTTTTTTCTGGTCCACCTGTACCCCAATGGTTTTTCTGGACACTTATTTTGAGTTGACTTTTCCCTTTTGTTGGTTTTCTTTGTCTCAGCCTCTCCTAGCCACCTCCAGCCCACTTTCCAGTTATTGGATTATCGTGATCAAACCACTCCATTTTGCCTCCACCCTGAAGACAATGTTTTTTTTTAAGGTACTAAAATATAGATAAATTGCTAGAGCAATGTAACAATAGGCATTAACAGGTCCTCTGAATTCCCAGCTTTCATTTTTTTAAATCTCTAGCCCTTTCTTCCTTATATTTTTGCAACAGAGGGTAATAGAGACTTGTTTTTCAAAAAGAAAGAAAGAAAGAAAGAAAGAAAGAAAGAAAGAAAGAAAGAAAGAAAGAAAGAAAGAAAGAAAGAAAGAAAGAAAGAAAGAAAGCTGGGAATTACAGAACCCCCTAAGTCTATTGTTACAATGCTCTAGTGATATATCAGTATTGTAATGCTTTTTTAAAAGAGGGAGCACTATGACACCATCAATGACACCACCAATGATGACAGCACCCTCCTTTGAAAATCCTCATTACTGAATGCATGTGTGGAAGAAAAACTGATTCCACAACTGTGAAAATGCAGAAGGAGGGCAGATGTGTGGAAGAACCATGCCCAAACCTATTCCAGTGCTTGTGGATCAACTGCAAAGAAAATCAGGAGTAAGTCAGGAGTAAGTTTGGAAAAGCCCTTCATTTATGGCTATAGATCCAAATTAGTTTGCAGTTTTATTTAGAAAGAACTAATGTAATAATGGAAATTTTTGATCTAAATCAACTTGCCTTTATTCTGAATGCTTAAAGGCAGTCCACCCTGGTTTGTGACAGAAATGAAATTTGAGTTATGAATTCTTGGCTCACGGTGCTGTGTTTTAGTCACTACACTAGTTCTCAAATAACCCTGTCTGAATACATGTACCCAGCCTAAGTGACACCTTTATAAATGCAGGAGCTGTGCTGTGTATACAGATGTCCTCTGCTTATTAATTAATTCCAAAGAAGGATGCAGATCCATATAAACATTTCTTGCACACTGTTTTAGTTGGTCCTAATGGAAGTTTTTGCCCCGACCTGGATGGCCCAGGCTAGCCTGATCTCTTCAGATCGCAGAAGCTAAGCAGGGTCAGCTCTGGTTAGTATTTGGATGGGAGACCACCAAGGAATACCAGGGTTGCTGTGCAGAGGAAGGCACTGGCAAACCACCTCTGTTAGTCTCTTGCCATGAAAACCCCAAAAAGAGGTCGCCATAAGTCGGCTGCGACTTGACGGCACTTCACACACACAATCGAAGTCTTTACATGGCTTTTAGTTTTGGATCTTCACTTGGGCCAACACAGCTGCCAGCAGCTTCTGTTTTGCTCAGGTGACATTTTTCCTCCATGGAAATTATGAAATGGTACCATGCAACAGAACAGGCTGGATCCTATGAATTGCAAATGGAAGGAGTTCAGATCTTACCTTCTTTCTCTACCTCTACAAACTGCCCCTGAGACTCAGGGGACGCTTGAGGAGAAGGTGGGATACAGCAAAAGGAGACTGCAGATTCAGGGGTAATAAGCAGAAATTGTCCACTTCTCTCTTGCATGAGTTCTTCTCTGAACTGAGGAAGAGCTTGTGCAAGTATTTTGTTCATTTGTGTGTGTATTTGGAGGAGTAGTTTTGGTCAATCCCTCTTACTTGATGTGGTCCCCTGCGCTGCATTCTGCTGTGTGCCCAATGAACTCCTAATTCTGAAGAACAGCTTTGGGGGAAGGGTACAGGAGGCTGCAGGGTAAAGGGGAGAAAGGCACTCTGAGAACTAGTTCTGTGCAGAACTCATTGGAGTCAATGCAATGTGAACTTCACATTGCTGTGATTTGGGTTAAATTAATTGTTTACTTCTTGGGCGCAAGTTAAGCCTGCCATTGTTGAGGAGTTAGGTTTGCTGCTGATTGAAAAGCCATTGATTAAGGGGCATATTTTTCTTATGCACTCTCCTTCCAGCATTAGAAAAAATGGGGGAGGGAGAGAGATATTATATATATATATATATATATATGTATATGTATTCTGGAATTAGAAATGAAGGGCTTCCATCCTGAGGGAGAGCAAATGATACTCTCTTTCTTGGAAGACACCAGTCTCAAGAGATGTTTAAGCAATCACATACCTCAGGGGTTGGGTGTAATGCTATGCATAAAGGCAGAGCTTCAGCTTTCTAGGTAAGAATTTTCTGAAGCGTAAACATTTATAAATCATGACATGCTTAAAACAAATGAGAATTTGGACATTAATATGAACAAAAATATGAAAAGAGAGGTAAAGAGACAAAAGCAGAAGGTTTGTTGCATGTATAAAAGTCGGAAAGCTAGAGACAGGCATACACCCACAATGAAGTTGAAGAGAACAGCATGCACGGACATGAGAGAAACATACAGCATTTTTGAGTACAGCATGTTCTTGATGGCAAAGAGAAAAAGACATTCGGACACAATCGTATAAGTAGAAAAAATCATATATTGATGCTCTTCAATAGCCATTAGTGACCCTGTTACAGTTAACATGTATATTCAATTTCACTCAGACATGAGGAGCCTTAGGTTTGAGCAAATACTCTGAGCAGGGAAAATCTCTATCAACTCTTTCTGTGCTATGCAGTGTTTGTGTTTGATCTATTTTTCATCACATGCAATAGCAATGGAGCATGTAAGAAAATACTTTTGAGAGCTATACTTCTCTTCCCTATTTCATGGTTCATTATGCCAACTTGAAATGTATCTGATTTGCATAGATGCCTGTGAGGCATTTTACTCTCATCCATGTTGTTTTTTTAAAGGGCCAATGGATAATGGTATATTTTTTATGTTGTGTCACTAATGCTTAGAATGGTCCTTTAAGATAGACCAGTATTATCAACACATGCCAGATGGGGCTGTGAGACAATTTCTTAACTAACAGCATGCAGGTAATCCATGGCTGAACTGAGTTTGATCCTTCAAGCTCTTCAGACCCACAACCCTTAATCTGGACTATGATCCTTCATGGATATCTCCCAAGATTTCCTCTCCATCTGAAAGACCACCTGCATTAGGGTTGCCAACCTCCAGGTAGTAGCTGGAGATGTCCAGCTATTACAACTGATCTCCAGCCGATAGAGATCAGTTCACCTGGAGAAAATGGCCACTTTGGCAATAGGATTCTATGGCATTGAAGTCCCTCCTCTCCCCAAACCCCGCCCTCTGCCCCAAAAATCTCCCGCCGATGGCAAAGAGGGAGCTAGCAACCCTAACCTGCATCCCTATGACTCCACTTGCTTTATGAGATCAGATGCTTTCCTATTCACAGGGTGGGAGGCCAGATTTCCTCATTCTGTTATTTTATTGTTTTGGAAGTTCTCTCTGCACTAGGGTCCACTGATTTCTAAAATTATGCATGTTAAGTTTCTCAAAACTCTAGAGTTCTTTTGCGCACACACACCCATTTTTCCAGTGTAAAAGTGTACACTGCCAAACATCCACCACCATCTACATGTATGATGGAATCAAGGTGGGGTGTTTTTTGTTTGTTTGTTTGTTTGTTTTTTGCAGTCTGTTACTGATACACGTGTCTACAACTTGTTAATAAAATGCCACAAAAGCTATATATACAATCATGTAAGGAGTACTTTTTCGGAACACTTTGTCAATGGGCATGAGCCGGTATGTTTCTCTAGCTTTTTTCTTTCCCTCTTTTCTCTTCCTGCTCTAGCGAAACAACTAGATTATATCTGGGCCAGCAGGCAGGACCATGCCATTCCTGTTCTGAGACCCTTCACTGGCTGCTGATTAGTTTCTACGTCCAGTACAAGGTGCTAGTACTGACCTCTTAATGAGCTGTGGCCCACATACTTGAAGAACTCTCTTTGCCTGTGGCAGCTTCATTCTTCCCACCAGGGTCTACTGTTAGTACCCCAAGGCATGTTTGGCAACTGTCTGGGCTTCAGTCTTTTCACTGTGGCCTCCCCATGTCTCTGGAGCAGCCTCCTAGAAGAGGTTGGGGGGCTTTCTAGCGAGGCTGCAAAACTTAGCTGTTCTAGACAGCCTTTGGGGCAGTTTAAGCCCTGGCAGAGGGAGGAATATGTACTGTGGGAGCGTTAAATGTTTCTAGACTGGCTTTTAATATTTTAGATCTGTTGTTTTTTAAATATTTGTTTCATATAATTATTTTTATTGTAGTTTAGTTTTTGAAATGTTTATTTTTATTTAAAACATTTGTATCTAGCCTTTCTACCCAATTAGGGCCCTCAACGCAGTGAGCAATTAAAAATATGAAAAGACCAACTTTAAAAACAACACACACATACAAAATAATAATTAAAAGCATTAACAGGAAGGAGATTTGGAAAGGGAACACCAAACAAAACAACAAGGTCTTCAGTTGCTGGTGGAAGATAATGATAGAAGGGGACTGAGAAATCTCCCTCTTTTTGTTTTTGCTACTGTTCTTGGGTCATAAGATGCTCAAGAGAAAGGTGGGCGTGTAAATATTTTAAATAATAAATAAATAAAATTGATATTACATGATAAAACCTTTTTTGCCCTGAGGTACAATTGGGGTCAAACACCACTCTTACTGCTGCAGTAAGCAAGGGATATACTTGTCCACTCTCCCAAGAGCTATTCCGTTGTATTTCTGCATGAATCATTGATCTGGGTATGCCTCTTGATTAGAAAGAGGCCTGCCTAGTGACTCATGTGGAGACCAATAAGAAACATGCAACGACAACGGAGTGCAATTATCCCTTCTGAAGCAGAGCTGATTGGAAACAGGGAACTCCAGAGTAGCTTCTCTTGCTATATTGAGATTACCTCTGTGCTTAATGTCAGAATAAGGATATAAAACTATGCCCAATGAAATTGTTTTCGTACATTAAAAACACTCAAAAAAGTGTTTTGAATTATGATTGCAATTGCTATTCTGATTCCTAACATAGCTTGATGATCATGAGGCTGCCATCTACTGGTTGTTGCCTTCCTTGAGGTAGCCCACCTAGCACTGAGCAGAGCCCATGTTATTATTTTTTACTAGAGCCTATTCCACCCTTTGGAATGGGCTCCCTGAAGAAGTTTTTAGGAAGTTTTGCAAGGCCATTTATTGGCTAGGATTTTTAATGGGGTGTAGGCTGCAGCCATTTAAGAGGAGGGGAATTATTTGGAGTCTTATCGTACATTTATTATTATTATTATTATTTTATTTGTAAGCTACCTTGAGCCAGAGGGAAAAGGCAGGGTATAAATATTTGAATTACTAAATAAATAATAACCAGTGTTTGGACAAGGTATCTGACGTTGTGCTTCAATGGCTTTAAACTGCTACCGCCACACCGCCTGCTATTAATTTTCCAGATAATCCCACTCATCAACTGGGTCGTCATCATCCATATGCAAAATGACATAGGAAAGAAGTTGAAAGAGGTGTTGCCAAAGCAAGAGAGAGGCAAAGAAGGAGATGTCAGTTAGATCAACCTCGCATTGTTCACCGGCATGGTGTATGTCACAGACGCACAGGAATTTGTTGTGCAGGTTCTGGCAGAGGCCTCCGTTGACACAGGGATCAGAGCTGCACTCGTTAATGTCCACTTCACACCTGTGGGGTTAAAGGAAGACAAATATTTGGAATGGCAACAACTTTGACAGGAATGGAAACGGTAGGGAGGTATGACTCTTCATTTTAAATGACTCCAGTGAAATATTTGACCTTCTGGTTTTGTTGAAATTAAAACAGTGGCTATCATGCCCAGGGCCATTTTTTTAAATGTTTTCTTTTCAAGGGAGAAAAACAGGAGGGAAAAAGAAATGGGAGAAAATGAAAAAGATGACCAACATATGGAGTAAAATATCAAAAACAGGAAGCCCAGTCTTTCCTGGAATGAGCAAAGCTGGCATACAATATTCTCTCCCTCACTTTTTAAAAAAACTCTTTATTTTAAGTTTATTTTATAATAACAGCAACAACAACAAAATAAAAATATATCAGTAGGTTAAACATCGTACAGTTGAGATATGATTCAATACTCGGTTCCAATATATGTTCCAATATAAACACATTAGTGCTTTTTACAGAAATCATGCCACTTAGCAGAACTTAATAAATGCAAATCATACTATATTTTCGTGGGAATTGTTTACTTTTGATGCCCCTTTTCTATTCTCTCCCTCACTTCATCCTCACAATGACTTTGTTAAATAAGTTAGGCTAAGAGACCGTATATGGCCCAAGGTCACATGCTGCACTTAGTGGCTGAATGGGGACTGGAACTCAGGTCTCCCAGATTCTAGACCAATCCTCTTGCCACTACCCCACGCTATAAAGTTGTAGCCATGGAAGAGAGATGGGTGTCTTGTAGGTCAGATTTATGTTCAAAACTGTGTCCCAGCCTGCTGTTCTTGTACATGGTAAAAGGTATTCTACGTGTTCTCCTAAAGAGGAAACAGCCGCTCTTTAGGGATGTGTGTGTGAGAGAGATTTTGATTACAAAATTCTCCCTATCTGAATTTCCCACCCAGATTTTGTAAATTTGAATGCACTGATCTTGTTCCTTCACTTTTTTATCTCCTGATTTTCTTCAGACACTGTTAAGTGTGGTCTGCCGCCACTTAAGCCCTCCCAGTTTACTATTAGGCATAAGCACATTGATAAAAGCAATCTTGTTGTAAACTTGTGATTGGTTGCATCGAGATTCTTTTTTGTGTGGTGCTTTATCAATATGCTGCAGCATGTATCTATTAGTATTAAAACTACATACAAAGAAGTTTGAGGCAATCTTATATATAATCATATCAAATTGATTGCTGCAGTGTTTTATCAACATACACCCATCCCCAGTGATTATGCCCAGGAAGGGAGAGTGTCAAATGAGTAGCCAACTCTGGCAAACAGTGCCTACTAATTTTAGAAATCTTCCTAGTTAAGACAGAATTCAGGATGAGCAGAATGAAGGGCAGAGTGAAATTTCAGAACATGAGAGGGACTGGCGAGTGGGAACATCTCTCATTCCTAAATGGAATGGAAACTGGCTGCCAGTAAAGCACCCCGTCTCCCTTGCTTTTCCTTCAATCATCTTTGCAGCCTCCTGAGGCTGCTTTTATTAAAACAAAATGTCAGGAGAAAGGTACATGCTTCTCTGAGGTGTATGTCTCCAACTATTGGCCTCTGGGTACTAATTTAATTTCCATATATACTGATGGAATATGAGGATTAATAATAATGAATAATGGTTCAAATGGAGATGGAACTTCCCTTCTGTATTTGAGCAATTAGAGCTTTCTAGAATGAAAACTGTTCCTTAAATTTGCCATGTAGTATCTGGTAGTTTGGGGAGAGAAGGCAGCATGGTATAGCCTGACTTAGTCATATCTCAAAAGCTAAGCAGGGTCAGCCCTGGTTTGTATTTGGATGGGAGACCACCAAGGAATGCCAGGGTTGCTGGGCAGAGGAAGGCACTGGCAAACCACCTCTGTTAGTCCCTTGCCTTGAAAATCCCATAACTCAACTGCAACTTGATGGCACTTTACACACATCTGGTAGTCTAGTAAATACTTTTGGTAGAGACCTAAGTCATAGGAAGCATTTTCAAGCTTGCAGATCACAGTGGGGGTGCAGTGGGCATCAAGGCAGATATGATGTTCTAGCAGTACCATTACTCAGGTCAAATGCTCCCTTGCGAGCTTTGATGCAGCTCCGTGCACAGTGGTTTCCCATTCACTTAAGAACATAAGAAAGGCCCTGCTGGATCAGACCAAGGCCCATCAAGTCCAGCAGTCTGTTCACACAATGGCCAAACAGGTGCCTTTAGGAAGCCATAAACAAGATGACTGCAGCAGCACCATCCTGCCTGTGTTCCACAGCACCCAAAATAATAGGCATGCTCCTCTGATACTAGAGAGAATAGGTATGCAGCATGACCAGTATCCATAACCATTAATACCCCTCTCCTCCATGAATATGTCCACTCCCCTCTTAAAGCCCTCCAAGCCGGCAGCCATCACCTCATCCTGGGGCAGGGAGTTCCACAATTTAACTATGCGTTGTGTGAAAAAATATTTCCTTTCATCTGTTTTGAATCTCTCGCCCTCCAGCTTTAGCAGATGACCCCGTGTTCTAGTATTATGGGAGAGGGAGAAAAACTTCTCCTTGTCCACTCTCTCCAAACCATGCATAATTTTATAGACCTCTATCATGTCTCCCCTTAGCCACCTTCTTTCCAAGCTGAACAGCCCTAAGCGTCCTAACCGCTCCCCATAGGACAGTTGCTCTAGTCCCTTAATCATTTTGGTTGCTCTTTTCTGCACCTTCTCAAGCTCTGTAATATCCTTTTTTAGGTGTGGTGACCAGAACTGTACACAGTATTCCAAGAGTGGTCTCACCATAGATTTGTACAAGGGCAGTATGATATCAGCAGTTTTATTCTCTATTCCTCATCTAATTATGGCCAGCATGGAATTTGCCTTTTTTACAGCAGCCGCATACTGGGTTGACATCTTCATTGAGCTATCCACTACCACCCCAAGATCCCTTTCTATGTCGCTGCCAGCACAGATCCCATCAGTGTATATGTGAAGTTGGGATTTTTTGCCCCAATATGCATCACTTTACACTTGCTCACATTGAATCTCATTTGCCATTTTAATGTCCATTCTTCCAGTACACAGAGATCCTTGTGGAGCTCTTCACAGTCCGATTTTGTTTTAACCACCCTAAATAATTTGGTGTCATCTGCAAACTTGGCTACTTCACTGTTTAACCCCAACTCCAGGTCACTTCCACCCAAGGACAAGATGGTTTCACTTCAGATCCATGAGATGCATGCAATGTGCAAGGAATACATTTGGGGATCTGAAGTAAAACCGCCTTACAAAGGAGTTCAGCCTGCACACTGTATCATGTGACTCTCTAAATCAATGCTGACCTACACATGCAGAGAAGTCACATGGTACAGCCTTCCTAGGACTCTACCTCTTCAAACTCCAGTTGGAGGAAACTTCTGTTTGAATGGAGTCCCATATAAAACAAAAACAAAGACCTCCTTGC
This sequence comes from Euleptes europaea, assembly GCF_029931775.1. Taxonomy (NCBI): domain Eukaryota; kingdom Metazoa; phylum Chordata; class Lepidosauria; order Squamata; family Sphaerodactylidae; genus Euleptes; species Euleptes europaea. The sequence goes on along the minus strand of NC_079313.1, from coordinate 35,488,759 downwards.
ACATAGAAAATTAGCATTTCAGACTGAAGGCTATGTTACTACGCTTCTCTCTGATGTGTTTTCCCCCCCTCTCTCTTGTTTTTTTTAAGCTACAGGAGACAGACTTCTAAGGTGCCCTCTCCTTTTGCAAACTGAGGCCACCCAAAAAAATTACACTCTAAATCCTAACGTTTGTCATGACAGACTAGAGCTGGGAGTAATGCTGTCGCTTTCTTTGCACGGGCCATTGTGCGGCAAGCCTACGCATTCCCTCACAAAGGCATCTGCTATGATGTCTCAAAGGATCTCACCGTGGTCCTGTAAAGCCTGCGAGGCATGTGCATTCCAAGTGTCCTTGAAGCTCAGTGCAGTTGCCGTAGTTGTAACAGGTAAGATTTTCTTTCTCATTTCCACAGACTGTGTAAGGCAGTCTCACACGTCTAAAATGAAACAACAGTTGACAAGCGTTTAGCACCAAGTTCCCCTTTTATTGTGCAAAGGCATCCTCATTTTCACTTTCTTATCCTTGATTTTAAGCCAGCTTCTATGTTTTGCCTTCAGACATGTTTGGGCTTTGCATGGACATTGCCTCCACTACAGTCACAAGCATGAGCATATGGGATGATGCTTATCACAGTAACAGACTGGGCTCTACGTGGTGTGGTCCCAAGAAGAACCACTTCATACACAAGATGTCAGGGTATTTTGAATGACCAAACAATGGGACTTTAGCACCAAGGCCTGAAAAACGTGTCCCTCTCCTTTCTTTGAAAACATCCAGACTAGTGAAAAATTCTGGAGAGCTCAAAATTGTGCTTTCCGCCCCCTCTTTCTTTTGCACATTACTCCCATCTCCAATGTGTAGCAAGGTGTGGCTTCTCCACGCCAAAACATTTCCCATGCTGCTCATTTTCCAAAGACAGACATGAGCATTCACCCATCCAGTATGATTTTTATAGACAACTTCCTAAGGATGTTTGGTGCAAGTATTTAGTTATATTTATTTGCGATTTGTAGCTCGCCCTCCCTGGCCAAGGCCAGGCTCAAAGCGGGTAAGCACAGAAACACAATGATATGAGTAAGGAGGGGAGTACTGCAGTGTATGTGAAAAGGAGATGAGGCTGTTCTTGTGGATCCCACAGTGATCTGTTTTGCAACAGCTAGCATGTTACTAGCTTTTACATGCCCAACTGCAAGTTAGATGCAAATACATGCCGTGAAGTCTGAACAGTCATTTAAAAAGAAAAGAAAAGTGAAAAGCACCTTTTCGAGGAGATTTTTTTGAGGAGAAGAATGATGAGGTATGTGTGTGCCTAACCCTTTCCCCCCCTCAGAATCACCTTTCCAGTGATCTGGAAGGTTCCCAGTGTGTTATGTGTGGCAGGAATCCTGTGAGGAAGAGCAGCTAGGAGTAGAATTCAAAGAAGCAGTAAATCGGGAAAGCTTGGAGCGACCCATTCCCCCATCTCGGCTGCTTCTCAGTTCAAAATAGTCCCCTCCTGAAGCTTCTTTTCTTTACAAAAATAAAAAAGTAGGTTACATGTATTTACATATAACATGTAGTTTACTTCTTACAAGCAACATGGTAGATGACAGAAGTTGTTTCTGATGGGGGGGTTTCACATCTCTTTGGTCATTCGAATGGCTTGTTAAGCACTAATCATAGCCCTATCAAGAGTATCAGCTACTGCCTTCTGAATAATAAACTGCTTAGTCCTTATACCCAACTGAAAAAAACAACATAAATGGATATAAATGCATCTGCTTATGTTCATCCCTTCCTATCTACATCTTTCTCATTCCTTGCCTCTCTGCATTGTTTAGTAATGCTCACACTTGCTTCCTTTGGTTATTTCTTTTACTGTTGAATTTAAGATTATCCTTAGGACAGGGATGTATCATTTTTTTGCCTATTACTCTATAAAGTGCCTTGTACATTTTATATGAGTAGCTAATAAGGATGAGTGAGGATGCATAGCTTGGATGCCCACAAAGTTAACAGATTTAATTACAATATAACTTTCAGTAGTGTAAACGCTAATTAGGAGGGTTGTTCAGTGTTTAATCTCTGCCTTATTAAATAACTCAAAAATGAGTTATATTGGTAGTAGGTGAATTCTTTCATTGTGCTTCATTGCCATACCTGCAAAACCTTCCGGTGAAATTTCCAGCACATAGGCAGGAATAGCCGTTCACCTCATCTATACAGGTGGCCCCATTCGCACATAGGTGGCCATGGCAGTCATCTATGTCTTCTTCACACCTCATCCCCTGGTATCCAGGATCACATGTACACTTGTACGAGGCAATTCCATCATTGCAGTTTCCATACATACAAGGGTTCGATGCACATTCATCAATATTGATTTCGCAGTGAGTTCCAGTCCACCCCTTGGCACATGTGCAACTATAGTAACTATAAAAGTCTTCACAAATCCCATCATGTGCACATGCATTCAAGCTGCAATAGTCCAACTGAAGACATCCTGTGACAACAGCATTGGCAGATATCTTGAGGAACTGCTCTTCTTGTGGTTTTTTAGTGTGGCCGTCAGTGTTGTCAACGTATGAGAGATGGATGCCACTGATTTCTACAGTGCTCATGCACCCTCTTAGACCACCCAAGCTGTCGAATGCTTTGTCAGCCAGATAGATGTCTGTCTCTTCTCTCAGGAAGTTGAGGTTCCCTGTGGCAACTGTACTTGTCGCACTGTCTTTCTCGTCATCTATATCAAGGTGCCATCTTGAAGACTGGGATAAAGGCTCTGTCATCGAGAAGGTCACCTGGTGCCAGTTCCCGTCACTCACTGGCTGTGAGCTAGTCAGGTTCAGTGTATAGAAAGTGTTGCCGCTTTGCAGCTGAAACACTAATTTGGTATTCTGAATGTTGATGGCGAGAAACTCTGGCTCCTTCTCAGCATAAAGCAGGATCACATCTGTGTCTCTAGTGCGAAAGCCAAAGACTATATTAGTGAGGTCTCTCCTGATCTTCCCATTGCTTCTATAGAATATTGCACTGCTTCTCCCACTAAACACAGCATTGGTGATACCTGGGCAGAGATGGCAAAAGACATTAAGAGTACATGTGCTCAACTTGGTTACATATGCTGCACTTCACATTGTTTTCAAAACAGCATTTAATGTGGTAAGGCTCAATTCAAACATAATTCAAACCCATTGTTTAATTAAACTAATTAATGCAGGCCATTCCATCAAACCAGGATCCAAAACCATGGCTTAAAGTTGGTTTATTAACCAGTTAGCTTTAAATGTGGTTTTGTGTGATGTTCAAATCTAGACATGCTTGCTTACTGCTTGCGTTCCCTGGCTATCGACACATCTAGCCAGAGCAGAAGTGATAAAACCAGCACTTGTCAACGCAAACCAGAATCTGAGCAATTATCTGAGAGCCAAATCCTGATTTTACTAACTATTGTTAAAAAAAAGCATGTTTTTAATGTCTGAATTGAGCCTATCTGTTCCTGAAATAAGATTGACTGTGACGTTCACATACAATACGTACAGAAAGGGATGGGACAACGCATGTAATTCAGTGGAAGAGCACATGTTTTACAAACAGAATGTCCCTGTTCCTATCCTTGACAAGCCTAGTTTAAAACAAAGGAACTCAAGTGAGAAAGATCCTTGTCCTGTCATGTTTGGATAACCACTGCCAGTGGGATTAGGCAGTAGTAGCCTAGATGGACCAATGCTCTGCCTCAATATAATCCAACTTCATATATTCAGTGTTAATTATTCACTGACTTCAGAACGTTAAGTTGGGTGGAAAGGCAGAGTATAAAAGTTTAAAATAAATATGTTGTACAGTGCTGAAAGTAGATTAGTTAATGCTGTAGTGCATTAGCTTTTGAAGGGTGTTATAGGGGACCCAGAGTTTTCTCAGAAGCTTCACAAGGGCTTCCCAATGACAAGAGCTTTAATGGGGGTCAACATATACCATAAGGTAGTTGGCTCAGCACTACCCATGTCCCCCTTCAATGTGCAGGAGGTGTTGCAAGTGCCCTGTGGTGTACTCTTGGTTCATGGGGTACACTGGTAATGTCTAATAGGCCTGGCAATGCTCTGCTTGAATGGGCAGTGCATGCTAACACATGCCCAAGAATTAGGGTTGCCAGGTCCCTCTTCACAACCGCCGGGAGGTTTTTGGGGTGGAGCCTGAGGAGGGCAGGGTTTGGGGAGGGGAGGGACTTCAACACCATAGAGTCCAATTGCCAAAAACAGCCATTTTCTCCAGGTGAACTTCTCTCTATCAGCTGGAGATCAGTTGCCTGGTCAATGGCAAGATCTGCCTGCTTGCACAAGATCCCACCCACCTTGCATGAGGCAGGGGCTGCTGGCTTGCCCTGTATGAGGTGATGACCACCCTATGTAAGGTGTCTTGTCTTGCTCAGGGCTGGGTGGCCGTGGGGGACCAAGTCATCAGCCCACCAGGACTTTCCTGCTGGCCTTAATACCCAACCCACCTCAAGTGTGTAGAAATGTACACACTCCTCTCTTTCATTGGAAATTGGAATGTGCAGTGCTGTCCACTTTCCAGAGCCATGTAGAGTGCTGTTGTTTCCATGTAGGTTACTATTTGCAATCTTATTGTGTAGGGTTGCCAGGCCCCTCTTCTCCACCAGCAGGAGGATTTTGGGGTGGAGCCTGAAGAGGTTGGGGTTTGGGGAGGGGAGGGACTTCAATACCATAGAGTCCAATTGCCAAAGCAGCCATTTTCTCCAGGTGAACTGATCTCTCTCGGCTGGAGATCAGTTGCAATAGCAGGAGATCTCCAGCTAGGACCTGGAGGTTGGCATCCCTATGATTGTGGTCAAAGCCATAAGAACATAAGAAAGGCCCTGCTGTATCAGACCAAGGCCCATCAAGTCCAGCAGTCTGTTCACACAGTGGCCAACCAGGTGCCTCTAGGAAGCCACTAACAAGACGACTGCAGCAGCACCATCCTGCCTGTGTTCCACCGCACCCAAAATAATAGGCATGCTTCTCTGATACTAGAAAGAATAGGTATGCAGCATGACTAGTATCCATTCTAACTAACAGCCATGAATACCCCTTTCCTCCATGAATATGTCCACTCCCCTCTTAAAGCCCTCCAAGCTGGCAGCAATCACCACATCCATGACTATGTACTTGAGGTTTTCATTGCTTTAAAAGGGATGGGCTTGGACCCCGGTATGCTCAATGGAAGCTCAGCTATGCCTGGTAAAGTAGTACTATTTACTTTCTGAGTCTTGGATTATTTTATTAATAGCAGTTGTCATTGGGGGTTACCGCATTATGTATTCCCAGCAATGTATTAAGAGTTTGAAAATGTTATAAAAAATATCGCTTTAAAAGAGTTTCCGGATGCCACGACTAAAAAATTGTTGGAAGACATCTTCACAGCTAAAGGGGCCAAATAAAGTGAGAACAGTATTTTTTATAACAGTTTCCAACTCTTAGTACATCGGTGGGAATACATAGAAAGTGCGAACAGTATTTTTATAACATTTTCAAACTCTTAATACATCGCTGGGAATACATAATGCGGTAACCCCCATTGATGCCAAATATTTGAGTTGTTCACTTTGTTATTCCCCATAATATTCCACTTCCTCTTGGAGTTAAAACCTGGATATGATGTCAGAATTTCCCCAAATTAATATGGTGGGTATAACCTCAATCCGGCCTTTACTCAGCATAATCAACCAAACGTAGTGAAAGTGAAAGGTAGCTTGGTGTTACTTCTTGGAGTAATATTCTTCCATTTTCTTTATTCATTCAAACATGTTAAATTGCTAGTTATGTTTTAGCGGTGAAGAGCAGGAATGTGTGCCTCACAGTGTAAATACATTTTTTAAAAATGTCTCTAACATTAGGAGGAAACAGCTGGGGATAAGGATATAATCTTGTGTTGCTTGGTTTTAAAAGGCCCATAACACCCCCCCCCCAATTTAAAACATTTTAAAACAATTGCTCACCTAACTACTATAAGGTGAGTTGGTGTCAGCATGGAAACTAGTTAATATGTGCTATTTTGCCATAATGCCATTTGTTTTCCTTTAGGAGGATGGATTAGTTTTTTTTTCTTTCTGCTTCAGCCTAAAATAAGTTAACAAACCAAACAGAACTATTCCCCCCCAAATGCTGCTTTAGAACAGAAAAAATTATGTGATTATTTCACATGACATCCCTCAGTTTTTAAATGGACAAATGTCTTCACCATTGGAAAATGATATTACTTGGCAAGATCTTCCCTACAATCTTTTCTGCATGTAATATTAGATGCATGCAACTGCTCAAAACTTAAATTTAGTTAGATAGAATCATAGAGTTGGAAGGGACCACCAGGATCATCTAGTCCACCCCCCTGCACAATGCAGGAAATTCACAACTACCTCCCCCACACACACCCACTGACCCATACTCTATGCCCAGAAAATGGTGAAGATGCCCTCCCTTTCATGATCTGCCTAAGGTCATAGGATCAGCATTGCTGACAGTTGGCCATCTAGCCTCTGCTTAAAAACCTCCAGGGAAGGAGAGCTTACCACCTCCCGAGGAAGACTGTTCCACTGAGGAACCGCTCTAACTGTTAGAAAATTCTTCCTATTGTCTAGACGCAAACTATTTTGATTTAATTTCAACCTGTTGGTTCTGGTCCCACCTTGTGGGGCAACAGAAAACAACTCAGCACCATCCTCTTTATGACAGCCCTTCAAGTACTTGAAAATGGTTATCATATCACCTCTCAGTCTTCTCCTCTGCAGGTTAGATGTTCCTAGCCCTTTAATTGTTTTGAATAACACAGACTAGTGTTCTGTGGCTAACATGAGTATGCTCAAAACACAGATCTGACACATGGAAAACTCTAATTAGAACCATTTGGGATCACTGGCACTGTGTTCCAAAGGAAGTAGGAACTGAAATACTTGCATTCAAATCCTTGATAAACCAGCTGACATTGGGCTTCATGGGGGCATGGATCCAGTTCACACCATTTCATTTCATCACAAGCTTTGCCAGCTGTATTTGGTGGACAGGAGCAGGTGAAGTCATCCCAGATCGAATAGCAAACACCACCATTTTGGCAGGGGTTGGGCTGAACAAGAAAGACAGGAGTAAAGAGTGAGCAATAATACTCTCTGTTTACAAACAAGGAAAGAGAGGATCTGCTGCCTTCTTTCTTCCTCTGCTCCTCTTAGTTACGTTCCATGAATCTTTTAAAGTATGCATGCTTTACAGGGCATGATTAGATCTGGCAATACCACTCTAACTTGTCAGCAAACAAGAAAGGAGAAGAGACAAGATAGGAGATATTTATAACTGTCCCTATTATTTGTTAGCCTGTGTGTGCTCAAACGTTATCAGATGGACCTTTTTAATCTGCAAAATACCTTTTTTTGCAGAGGGACAAATATTTTCTTGTAGTAAATTGTATATATTATAGGTAAAATTGTGGTGGACTGGAAGGGATGATATTTTATAGCATGGCATTGGACTAGATTAACTAATTTGACTTGGGGTAGAAAGATATCCCATACGCAATATGTGTTTTTACAGGGTTGGAGCAATGCTTTCCCAAAGCGCACGGCACATCTTCATGTGTGCAATGTGTATTTATTTATCACACTGGGGTTTTTTTGTCCACCTTCTCTTGCTGTAATCACAAAACAGAATTTATGTAATACCTTTGATTAGGGCCAAACAAAATGTCACACACACAAAAATTGTGCACAAAGTGTCATTTTGATCTGACCCAATAAAAGGTGTTACATGGATTTTGTTTCTTGTCTTAGATTTGCATGGGCCAATACAGCTGCTTACATTTTTGTAAATGCTTAGTCAGCCAAGGCTTGCAATAAATGTAAAATTAATCTTCAAAAATTCAAAATATTGACAGCCAGCCCCCATGCTCTCCACAGATATAATCTACCACCTATTAGAATTGCCAGCCTCCAGACGGTAGCTGGAGATCTCCTGAGAGTACAACTGATCTCCTGGCAAACGACATCAGTTCACCTGGAGAAAACGGTCACTTTGGAAGGTGGAACTCTATGGCATTATTCCACACTGAAGTTGCTCCCCTCTCCAAGCCCCACCCTCCTCAGGCTCCACCCCCAAATCTCCAGGTATTTTCCAACCCAGAGCTGGCAACCCTACCACCTACACTAGTGACCACCACAAGTCCACTCGAAAAGGACAGCTTTGTACTTCCTGTGGAACTGGGCCAGATTATAGGGGCACTCCTCACGTCTTCTAGAAACCATTCCTTTGTGTCAGAGCCACTGTTGTAAAGGAGTAAGCTTGGATGGTGGCCAGACGAATGGCTATGACACAACGCTCCAATAGGAGGAGTTTCTGAGAGGACATGCAGTTCCATATCCAGAGAGGCAGCCCTTCAAGTAGATTGTGAGGGCAAGATTGTGCCTTCTACCCCAGCTCCAGCCGACGTGCATTCAACCTCATTTCAGCACAGAACCTTGTTTGTTAAACTGTACACCCTTTCTAAGTGCCTTGCCAAGAGTATCTCTTAAAACTGAAAATAGAACTAGCTCGAGCAAAAGGAGTCATTCATTATAATAAGAAACATTTTTTTAAAAAATGTGTATAACTGAAACAATAGAGGTATCGAATGAAACCTATATTGCATGATCATGTAACTCACAGTACATAAACCCACATAAATCACCTCATGTAATTCTAGAAGGGTATTGTTGATAAATCTGTTATTTTTATACAATGTGAAATAAGAAATATGGGGAGGGCCAAGTGACTTCTTGTAGAAGCCATCCATACAAAGTTTGCCCTTGTGTTTGTATCGGGCTGCAACATTCTTAAATACTTAAAAATTTTATGGGCCTTGTTTCCAGATCTGATGCCCATAACATGCCATATGATTACCCTGTTCTGAAAGTCTGCTTTTACAGTAATTATGAGAATATTTTGGTTTGAAAACTACAGTGAGTTCAAGTTGCTTTTAATGAATAGCAGGTTTGCTAACTGGTTATTATTACCTTGCTGTTTAAGGGCTCTGTTTCCAGCCCCCCAGATGTTTTCTGGTATCGGTACCCACAAATTGTAAGGTGGTTTGGCAAAATCTGATCTCACTTGCCTGTTTCGGATCCCAGGTTAAGATATTCTTGCTGTCACATGCTGTTTTGGAGTGTGGTTAGTTCAAAAGAGAATTCCGTGTTGCAAACATGGAAACAGCACTTTGAGAAGCAGTTGCCTTACCTTGCAGAGGTTGTCTCCAATGCAGCCCGGGGCTATGTTGATCAGTGTTCTGTTGTTGACTGCAGAATTCGATGAAGCACTGACAGGGAAGAATTCCAGCGGTTGGTTGCTCAGTCTTAAATCTTGGACACAGCCTTTGAAATGCCCACCAATTACACTGGTTTCTTGTTCGTCTGGTAACCCTCCAACATAGAGAATAGCTCCGCTTTGGATTTCTGTTACTGGCATAGAAATGTAGCCCAGATTTTGAGATGACTGGAATAGTTCAGCCTTGTTTGACTCTATTTTTAAGGATATTAAATAGAAATGTCCATCATTCACTGGCTGAGTTCCTGTGAGTTTGTCGGAACTTGAGCCTGACATGATGAGCTTCCCGTCTTCCAACCAGACCTTTAGATATATGGATGAATTCTTTTCCAGAGCCAATAGCAAGCCAGAAGGCTTGCGTGTTCGTACAAACATTGATATTGTCACACCTTCGTGGCCACCACTGTTAATAGCAAAAGCAGCATACCCAATGTATTCCTCATGTCCAAATCTTCCTGGGGTGTATTCTTAAGTTTGTGTGACAAAAAGGAAAAGAGAAAATTATGCATCTTTAAGGCAGAGGAATTGATGGCAGTGTAGATGTTGCAAAAAGACAAGGAACATCTTGTGTTGGGAGCAAATTAAATGCCTATTTGCATTTTCAAATGGCTAAAATGACTAACTCTCCTGTCCAATTTCAGCATGGCAAATTACTTATTGGGCTTGTGTCAGAATAACTAACTTCAGATCATTAGAGCCAGAGGGAGAAGTCTGAAGTACAGAGGAAGCGCAAAATCTAAAACACCAAGACTGGGGGAAGAATTGGGGAGAAATGGGGCAGATCCAGAATGGAATGTGAAGACTAAAGAGATATATCGAATCTTGTATATTATAGATGGAGCCTGTCATCAAAATTTGGCAGTCTATTGATGGAACCTTTTGGATTTTAAAGTTTACTTGATTTTTCACATTTCTGTGCTGGTAACCTAAAAGTTATGTCAACATAACTTATATGTTTACTGTAATAGGTATTACAGTTAGGTAGGTTATGTTCTGTTAGGGTTGCCAGGTCCCTCTTCGTCACTGGTCGGAGGTTTTCAGGGCAGAGCTTGAGGAGGGCAGGGTTTGGGGAGGGGCTTCAATGCCATAGAGTCCAATTGCAAAGCATCCATTTTCTCTAGGTGAACTGATCTCTATTGGCTGGAAATCAGTTGTAATAGCAGGAGATCTCCAGCTGCCATCTGGAGGTTGGCGACCCTATGTTCTGTAAGCTGTTTTCAAAACTCGTGTGGGGAGGAATTTGTATATGACATAGTATAGTTGTGACATTCAGAAAGGAAGTACAATTTTTTTTATTTATAAGATTATACATATAGAATTGTATGTGCTCATGCTCAGTTTACAAGCTTGTAAGCCCCGTGTTGCAGAGTGGTAAACTGCAGTACTGCAGTCCAAGCTCTGCTCACGACCTGAGTTCGATCCCGAGGGAAGTTGGTTTCAGGTAGCCGGCTCAAGGTCGACTCAGCCTTCCATCCTTCTGAGGTCGGTCAAATGAGTACCCAGCTTGCTGGGGGTAAAGGGAAGATGACTGGGGAAGGCACTGGCAAACCACCCTGTAAACAAAAGTCTGCCTAGTAAACGTCGGGATGTGACGTCACTCCATGGATCAGGAATGACCCGGTGCTTGCACAGGGGACCTTTACCTTACTGGGTTCAGTGGAATGATACTTTAGTCCTAGCCATGTTCAGCGTGTCCTAATGTTCATTTGAAATGTAGAACTATGACAGGGCATCACAACTGTAATCTCAAGAACAATGTGTGTATTTTTGAGATGAAAAGCTGTAATTGGCACCACCCATTTAGACCAAAGGAAACAGCAATTGTGCCTTATTGTTGTCCTGGTGTGCAGCATGGAGCTTTTTGGAGCAAAGGAATTCCCACCAGCACCCTAGGCTTGCCAGGTCCCTCTTCGCCACAGCAGGAGGTTTTTGGGGCAGAGCCTGAGGAGGGCAAGGTTTGGGGAGGGGAGGGACTTCAATGCCATAGAGTGCAATTGCCAAAGTGGCCATTTTCTCCAGGTGAACTGATCTCTATTGGCTGGAGAGCAGTTGCAATAGCAGGAGATCTTCAGTTAGTACCTGGAAGTTGGCAACCCTACCCCACCCCTAGTTTTGGATTTCCCATTTCATCTCAAACATTAAAAAAATCCAGAACTTCACACAGAATGTTTTAATGGTTTGGATGCTGTGCATGAAATATGGCCCATTCTTTTGGAAGAACAAATGAATTTCTCCCGTCCTTAGTGGTTGACAATCTAGAGTTTGGAAGGAATTCCCTCCCCACATCCCCAGTTGGTTAAGGACCAAGGATATTGTTTGCCTTTCCCTATAGTATATGCCTTGGCTTGTTTTCAAGACCCCATTAGACCTATGGGCAGTTACATTTTAAAAAATGCTATCTGTGTCTTTAATCAGGAGATGGAGTTTGAAGTGCAGCAACCAGAAAGTAATGCTCTACTGGCTACGCAAGGGCAGAAGGCCATGGTCCTATGAATATCACGACTGGCCAATGCAGGGGCTTTATACTTTTGGCCAATCATGGGGGCTAGTGTTGCATAGCCCCATTCCCATCTGTATCTGAAGAGAGTGCTGCAGAGGCCTTAGCACACATACTCCCAGGTAGTTCTCTAGAAGATATCCCAGTCTAAGGAAACGTGATTCTTGGTTCAAGTCCTGAAGTTCTGGCACACAGTGTTTGAGCCAACTGGAGATGTTTGCTGTGAAAGCACCACCTGACACAAGGTGGTCAGGATTATATCAGATCTGCTTTGGACTGCTGGGTAAACAGCACTGCTATGCAGGAGGACATTTCTGCAGAAGGCTTTAAGGCATAGAAGAGCCTGCACTTGCATGCAGCTCCAAGAAGGTGTTCCACCAAACCCATGGAGGCAAAGCCAGTGGACACAAGCTTCTATACGTGCGGTTGAGTATCTAAGCAAGGCTATTGTTTCACCCCAAGCCATCTGCTGTATTTAATAGACTGTGAGATGCTGATCAAATATTTGCCTCCCCTCTCCATTTTAGATGTTGCACCACTGAATTTGTGGGACCAAATTTCTTCTAAAAATCTTTTTAGTTGGTATTTGTCCCAGGAGATCCAGTTGCAAAGGTTCCCTGTTGATAGGTGTGCTGTATTGAAGTGTCCTGTTTGAGGGATAATTCTTATGCTCAAGAATGAAACTGCATAACCCTTTGACTGATTTGTTCTAGAGCTGAAATAGATCTCAGTGTGACTCAAATACTAGTCATCTTTAAATAGACCCCCCCAAAAAATTTCAATTGTTTAAGTAAAATTGCCAAACGTAACACTTCTCTGCTCATTCTCAGATGGACTCTATGGCATTGAAGTCCCTCCCCAAACCCTGCCATCCTCAGGCTCTGCCCCCAAACCCTCCTGCTGGTAGTAAAGACTGACCTGGCAACCCTATCCAGCACCCTAGCTGCCTCATTAGTAGTTCATTTTGTAAATCATTCTTAAAGTGTAGGGTAGATTGATTATGGGATTTCTGTTCATGGTATGCTTACTGTTTCCTGAACCTTGGAAGCACTGATGTGAGAAGGAACCCCATCATTCACATAACTAGTGTAGAACTTCTTTACAGACATTACTGGTGCCTCATGGGACTGGATTGTGAAGCAGCTTCCATTTCACCCCAGTAATATATTGATAGCTCACAGGGAATAATCAGAATATTCTAAAAATATGTGGTATGGAGGGGGCAGATTCACAATGAAGCAGCTTCCATACCATGTTAACATATCAGTAGACTATACAGCCAGCCAATGTGGTATAGGGAGTGAGATTAGGATCTGGGAGACCCAGGTTCAAATCCCTACTCTGCCATAGAAACTCCTGGGTGAATTTAAGCCAATCTTACACTCTTAGCCTAACCTGCTTTGCAGGGCTCTTGAAGAGATGACAATGGAGAAGAGAATGATATATGCCTCTTTGGCTCCCCATTGTAGATAGAGCCGGGGTATAAATATCTAAATTAATAAATAAGACTACCATAACTGCCTAATCAAAACTAAATTGTTTAATGTGCTACTGTTTCATATACCAAACAGCATTAAGCAAGTTTCTTACACACACACACACACACACACACACAAAACGGTCTCAGGGAGCTTTATAGTCATACTTTTCTTTTATATAAAAAATGGGAGTAAAGCCTCCATAGGCCAAATCTTTTGCCTGCAGCATTTTGTTTTAATAAAAAGGTTACAGGACCCATGAAAACAGGGGCACTCTTTGTGGAAACCCTGACAGGCCCTCTGACTGTTGTTTGCCTCCTATCTGGCTCAGGTTATTTAATGGGGGAAATAAATCCCGGACTTATTTCTGAATACTCATTTTCATACATAACATGTGAAAAAAATGTTTTAATTTTGTGAATGAGATTATCTTAACGTTCATTCTTTATGTGCTTGTTAAAAAATATAGCGGACAGACATAAATCTTTCACCCTGTGTTGAAACGGGTGTTTTAAGCATGAAAGGTTTTTTAACTTCTTCTCTCTATTAGGGGAGTACTTGAAAGACATTTTTCATGTTGAAGAGAGAATGCTCATGACGCTGCTAAGTCAGCAAGTAGCAGGGAGACTTGCAATGTTATAAAACAGAGTAAAGGAAGAGAGGTTAGCCTTCAAAAAGGTAGGATGGCAAGCGGAGCAGTTTTCAATCGCGAGGCTTCAAAAGAAATATTGGATCTGGTCTGTGGTTTGATGGGCATTTAGCATAACCTTGGTCAGTATTAACCTCTTGAGCCATTACATCTGGATGATGTAAATAAACCAGCACGGTCACTTGCTGTTTACTTTTGTGCGTATAGAGAAAATGTTGCCTGCTTCTATTAACTGCTTATTTTTTCTAAAGAACGGTAACATCACAAGGTGTGTTTGTGTGCATGTAGACACTCACACAGAGTTAGAGATGTATACATGTGCATAATAGGGCTGCCAGTTTTAATCAATCAAATCTTAATCAATGAACACTATGGTTGATAGATGATTAAGGGCCAGTTTTTACTAGTGGGTCTGTAAGTTAAGAACTCAGCAGTTGTTTTACTATACCATCCTATGCAAAGTTACAGCAGTCGAAGTTCATTGATTTCAATGTGCTTAGACTGGAATGACTCTACATAGGATTGCATTGTTAGGCTATTTATTTTATATTTTATTTATCTAGTATCTAGTGTGTCAGTGTAATATTGAATGTAACAGAAAATATTTTAAAATGTGTTTTTCCTTCTGTTTAGGTTTTTTTTTAAAAAAAATTGAATTTGACATGATTTTTTTTTACTTCCTTCAGTCACTGGGGTTTAGGTTTGGGTAATATGACTAGTTGATGGCTTAAACCATTAACAGGCAAATAGTTGATTACGCAGACATTCAGTATTTAGTTCATAAACCTCTCTCTCTCTGTGTGTGTGAGAGAGAGAAATAAAGAAATGCTTGGGATTAATATATTATGTTTTGTGGCAGAGATGTACCAGTGTCCTATTTTCAAACTCTCCTAGAAACCATTGTTTCTATCTTGGATCAGATTTTGCATTTCTAGCTTGTCAGGAAGTACTAAAACAATTTTGGGGTACATGTCATGTACCATATTTAGGAGGGAGGCATTCAATTTCCAGTTTTTTCAAGAAATCGGATGTCTTCGACCAAATTTGCGTGGAAGTAAACTTTGACACTCGTGTGAGCAAGACACCGGATCAGTCAGTTCCAAGGATTTCTGTCTTCGAATATGTAAGTGTTGAATTAATTGTTGAATCAAAATGGGTGCTGTGAATTGTGTAGAATATTGTGGTCATCAGGGGGACAAAAAAAGTCTAAAATACTTTCTAATCATTTGCAACAGTCCTAATGGAAGCATAAGCCTTCCTTGGAGTGGGATGGTTTTAATTTTGCTTCATATAAAGAGGCAAACATATTTACCAGATGCTGTCCTCTCCTCCAAAGTTGCTGTTCAACCTTTCAGATAAATTACTGCTGAACTTCAAAGCCGTCTCCTACAATTATGGCTCCTGCAATGTCATTTTGCAATAGTAATAAAAAAGGTAGGTGCATACTGTGAAGGGCAGCATATGAAATGACATAGTATTTGTAAAATATTGAAATGCATTTTGGAGCTGAAGCTTTCTGAACAATTATGTCCAGTAAGTCCCTTATACCAAATATCAGCTGGTGTAAATCCATGTAAGTCCACTAAATTCACTGCAACTGTGTTATTTAACATCTGCTAAGGATATTGTGCTTTGGCTTAAACCAAGAGTTAGGGCTTTTCATGTCCCTCCTCCTCCGATTCCTACCTGGATTCACTGCGATGAATCTTAACTCTGCCAGATATTTCTGAATATGAACTGTGAGCACAATTCAGCCAAAGTTAACTGCTTCAAAAAAGGAACTCTAAATCTGTGGCAATGTTGATAGGCTGCTACACTATACATAGCTTGCTAAGAAATTTCAGTTCGGTCAAGACATTGGTGGCTAATTTTGCACAATAGTATGTTATCTCCTGTGTTTTTCAATTGATGTGGTAGCGGCAGACACATCACTACCTGTCCCCTATAAAACAGGATGAGAAGGGGAAAATGTAAAGTGCATATGGGCAAGCATAGAAGGGGAGCCGAACGAATCCCTTGTTTACACTCTTCTACCGAAAAGTTTTTCTCCTCAGCCATTTTCTTTTGGTGAGGCGTAAATCAGGAAGTAAATCATGCTGGGAGATGCATTTTTTGGGGGTGGGAGCGTGGGAATACCCCAATGGGAATAAGGGCTTAGTTCCCCTCTCCTGACCACCATGCTACACTTGAAATGTTTCCTCTTTGCTGTATAGGAAAAAGTTAGTTGTCTCCCCCTTTTATGTAGCACAACGGTGGTTGAGGGTTCTAGATTTCCTGTTTGCTTTTTGTAGTCATTATTTTGATTTGACTGTTTTTATTTTATAGTTTTGCCATGTTATTATATACCACTTGGGGCATAATACACCAAAAAAAAGTTTATGTATACATATATTTAAAATAAAAAATAAATCACATGGAATTCATCATGTGCTTAAAAATTATCCCACTGAAATTGGCCCTATCTGCCCTATCTCCACTACAGCACTATACTGTAAAATAAATTCAGGGCTCTCTTGTGAGTAGGTCTAGATGCTTGCAATGGGGCCAGAAGTTCAGAGGATGGGCCCAGACAATGGGGATGAGTGGGGAAAGAGGTAAAGAGAGCTACTATTTCATTGCTTTGTTGGAACAAAAGGCTAGAAGCAGAGGAAGGAATTACTACAGCTCTGTCTTATAGGGACTACTATTTACTTCTCTGAATGCTGTCTAGCAACTACAAAGCCTAGCATGGATTTTCAACTGGTCTCCTGCTAGGGTTGTCAACTCCAACCTGGGAAATTCCTGGAGATTTGGGAGCAGTGCCAGTGGAGGGGAGGGGGAAGAAGCTCAGCGGGGATGTGATGCCACAGAGACCACCCTCTGAAGCTGCCACTTTGTTCAAGGAAACGGATCTCTATAGTCTGGAGATAAGTTGTAATTCTGGCAAATGGCAGGAAGGTTGAGGGCGGGGACATGGAGGAATGTGATGTGGTCTGCGCTGCTGTGTCACTTTTGGGGAAAACCCAGAATTGAAATAGTGGCACAGACAAGACCACTGGCATCTAGGTCCTGTAGCACTGACACTCTAAGTCAGCCACAAGTTGCTAGCAAAATGATGCTGGGGTATACTTCAGATCTGAGACTGGGGGCCGAGTCGCTGTTACAAGAGAAAAAGCACACTGCTGCCTTTCTGGTGTGGGAAATTGTTTGGGTGAACTTGCTGGCATGTGGCTTAGGCCCATTTGAACCATGCCAGTTGGTCTGCTTTCCTGCTGCAACCATCCCCTGTATCTCATTTCAGCGTCTGGGGAACTTGGAAAACATTCTTGTGAAAGAGAGCTTAAAAGGCTGCTTGCCTGAGAAGCAGCACAGGGGGAGTATGCTGTTTTCCCCTTCTTTAGGGAGACATTGCCAACAATCTGCATCACTACCTCAGACCTATTTCCATGTTGAACAACGAACACCGCTCAAACTAAATTCTGTTATGCTTCAAGGCTTGGAAGCATGGGGTCAGTACTAGATCACTCTATGTTGACTTTCCTGTTTAGTGTGTAGGCGAAAGCTGAAGCAATCCTGAAGGGGGGGGGGAAAGCTCCTTAGGAGCCAGCATAACCCCACACTGATGTGAGTGCCCCTCTAACCTGGGATAAAGAGCACTTATGCTGTCCCGGGGGCAAACATGCTGGAGTTGGGGAGCTGCAGAGCTGCACCAGCCCCCATCGCCAGTGCAGCCACGCCAGCAGGGAATTCCCAGAAGGCAAAACCTCGCACTGGTGGGGCATTCCCCGGGTGCTCCTGGAGGGTGGAGCTGCCTTTAGGCAGCGTCCTAACCCATTTTGCCCCAGGAATGCCCCCCTCTGGCGGTGGCGTTTCTACACCACCTTTTTTGATGACGTAGCCTCACTGTTTTCAATGGGGGCATTTTCCTTTTATATTTTGAATTCCTTTTATTTTATTTTCGGCAGGCAGGAAGCCTCTGTAGAATTGGCATGGCTGCTCCACTCCTGGTCGTTCCCTAACTGCCCCTCCTTCAGGAATGGGCTGGAAGAGAGAGAGATGAGGAGAACAGTCTTTTTTGTATTCTGTCATCAAATTCTTATGCATGCAAGACATCTTGTGATATAGTGAGGAAAGCAATGTCCATGACAGCTAATTTACTTGCCTTTTTTTTGGCTGACAAGTCACAGCTGATTTATGGCAACCCCATAGGGTTTTCAAGGCAAGAGACTTCAGAGGTGGTTTGCCATTGCCTGCCTCTGCATCATGCCCTTGGTATTACTTGAATCTCTCCCATCCAAATACTTGTCGGGGTCGAGGCTGAAGGTGTGTGACTGGCCTTAGGTGACCCATCAAATTTCCATGGCAGGGTGGGGAATCGAACCTGGGTTTTCCAGATCCTAGTCCGATACTTTAACCACTACATCACACTGGCTCTCAACTTGCTCCTATCTTATTTTGTTCACATCTAGATCAATTCCAAATACACTCTGCAGACAAATTTATAAAACTGAAAGGAATTTTGAATGTTAATACTCAAGCATTTGATTTAATAGAACTCAAGAGATCAGACTGAAATTTAAAATTTGAAAATTAAAGGGACTTTCAGATCCTGAATGAGTGTCACAATTGGAAGATTGGTTATATCTGTGTGAATGTCATGTCTCATGAGTGTGTGTGAACTTTCTAGCTATAGTAACAAGCTTGAATTTCAGCTCAAAATATGCTTTTGAATTAAGTTCAAAATTTCAAAATGCAAATTAAACATTTGAAAACATTCACATATCTGTGTCTTTTGCTTCAATTACTTGATTTCACGTATCTGCAATTTTCCTGAGGCGTAGTTATGTTATTCATTGGGGTGGGCAGGATGGGAATCATAACTCACCAATAGACTATTGCCATCTATGATGGACTTGCTAGTGCCTGAGGTAGTATAAATTCAGAGGCATAGGTTGTAAGGAGAATCCCTAGAGAGAAACATCAGCCCCTCCATACCCATGGTTTCATGTGCCAATAGTATTTCTCCTCCTTCTCCAAAACTGTAGTAAAATGAGCTAAAGTCTGTTCCATTTCTCCATTCATTTATAAGAAAAGGAGATTAAAACAGAATGATCCTTGAGAAGGAACTACAGTATCCTCACAGCTGCATAAAAGTCATATGTGAGAGAGAGAAAAGAGACTTGCCTAGGGCAACAAGATAGTTTTAAGCCAGTACTGACTGCTAACAAATCTCTCAACAAAGATAGCAGCTACATGTAAGCAACAATTGGTATATCTTCATGTAGGTATGGTGCATCCGCAGCATCTGTGCCATGCTCATACAAAGATGGTGGAGGTGCTGTGAATTTGCTGCCTCTATCTTAGTTGAAGGATTGGTGGCAACACAGCTGAACCATGGAGCACAGTAGTCCGCCCACTCATGTTATATGTTATCTCGGCTGAAAATTAAAGCACTGAGGTTGGGGGCTTCTGCTTACCTGTTTCACAGTTTGTCCCAGTGTAGGGCCGGAAGCAATCACACTGATAACTCAGCCACAAGTTGATGCAAAGCCCCCTGTTCTGACAAGGGTTGAGTTCGCACCAATCCTTTTTAGAACAGCCTGCCTTGACATTTAAAGATGACTCAGATGACATGTTCTCTGGGGTAATAATATTCAAGTCTATTTCAATGTCCTGAAGACAGCCTACAAATGAAGGTGCAGAATGCATATTATAGATGTTCAGCAGAGAGTCACTGTTCCTGTTCCCCACTGGCAAACCACCCAAAAATGTGCTCTGAAAAGCAAACATCAGCTGATCGCTATCTATTGCGGCAGCAGTTTTACTGAGACATGATCCTAGACAAGAGCTGTCAAGTAACTTAAGAGTAACAGCCCCTGCTATGGTTACCTCCACTGAATGCCATTCACCATCACTGACATTGTGTGCTATATGCAAAAGGGTCTTTGATTGGTTATTGACTTGCACGGATAAATGCAGGTAGCCATTCAATATCTCCAACTTCACAAATGTGTCTTTGTCCCCTCGACAAAATATAAATGCTGTTGGCTGAACAGTCAGAAATCTAAGGTTTATGTTATAGAAAAAGTTCTCCACAGGGGCTGTGATGCTGTTAACCTGAAGGAACCCATTTCCCTGAAAAGAAAACGTAGTCGTCGTTTCACAGTGCACTCCGGTATATCCAGATGAACATAGGCAACTAAATCTGTGTTGTCCGTTTGTGAAGTGAGGAATACACAATCCTCCATTTTGACATTTATGCTGAACACAGCCAACAAGAACTTCTGTACAGTTCCAGCCACCATAAATCACCCCATCGTCTTCTCCAATCGGGCAATGGCAGGTGTAATTTCCAAGAGAATTTTCACAGGTTCCTCCATTTTGGCAAGGATTCATGTGACATTCATTGATATCTTCTTCACAGTGAATACCTGCAAGGAATTAGAGAAGGCACTGATTCTATGTGAAGCCTTATTAAAAAGTGTAGTTACCTATCAAAACAGGCATATGGCAGTTGTAACAATGCAGGATAAAATGCAAGTGTCACAAAGAATAGCTGAACATTCATGTCAGAATATTTCTTTTGTCTGCCTTAATAATGGTGTTGTCCTTGATGTTGCCAGTGGGTTGGATCCAGTGATCTGTCAGCAGACATTGCTAATGGAGCTTTGCCACATTTTTCTTCCGCCTCCCGGTAGATGTTGATTCCTGGGGTTGCTCCGCCTGACATAGACTAATAGCCAAACAGGTAGGGGGGCTGGAGAAGGAATTAAAATTTCTCCCCTTCTTTCAGCAGAGCTGCACTCAAAGAAAGGAAGAGGCAGTTTTGTCCTCTTCCCCCACTTCAAAACAGTATCCCATGTGCATGGTTATTAATGGTTATTAATCTATCTGGATCCTGTGATCTCAGGAATCAAATTTCACAGGAGTAGAAAGGATGGGGGTGGAGTGGGCAGTAGGGAAATGTGGCAAAGATCAGAGCTCCTTGAGCTGGTGGGCTACTGGACCCAACCCAATTAATTTATGATTATTTGAGTTACCTTTTGCCTACTTGAAAATTCACTGTGAGCAGCTAATAAATGCCCATTAGAAAACAATATCCTCTAAAAAGCAATTTAGAAAAATAACATCGTGACTGGAATATCACATCAAGACTGGAAGGTTCCAACTGCCTGTGTGTGTATTTTGAGGCCCAGCTAACAAGGAGGAAAAAATTATTTTACACTGGAACACCATAACTGATTCTGTTTCTATATCACATGTCCAGCGAAGGGACTATAGTAAGAATCTTTGATGTTTTTGCACATAGATATAGAACTGGGTGAATTCCTCATGTAGTTGGCATGACTGGGGCTCTCCTAAATTTCATGATGCTGTGTGCACAAGCTGACAAGCCATAGTGACCTACCTCAGTTACATTTCTTTTGCTAAAGTATGTCTCATCTTGCCTTCATGAATCCTG
Organism: Euleptes europaea; assembly: GCF_029931775.1. Classification (NCBI taxonomy): domain Eukaryota; kingdom Metazoa; phylum Chordata; class Lepidosauria; order Squamata; family Sphaerodactylidae; genus Euleptes; species Euleptes europaea. The sequence goes on along the minus strand of NC_079313.1, from coordinate 35,467,391 downwards.
ACAACACTCCAGTTAGGTTCTCAAACTGAGAAATGTGGATTGAAGATTCTAGGGAGTGCAATGGCCTTGTAGTAGTGGAGTCTTTACCCACAACATCAAGGGATGGATTGAATATGCCCTGATAGAGGACCCTCACTGATCTATCTGGGTTGGTGCAGGTGAATGATAAGCTCAGCTCAGTCATCCAACCTGATTTGGGAAGAGGGAACCTAGAAAAAGCTTCTAATTTGTTCTGATGGTTCCTCATGCATTTTGTAAAAACAGTAAGTGACAGATCAAGGTCCAGTCCACAGCTGAAGCAGGGCTACAATCACCCAGGGGTTGTGCTCTTGGGTAGAGGCAGAAATTAGAGTCTTAATAGTTAGAGAAACCTTTAAGTCGGAATTAAGGAACAGAAATTCTAACCACCATTCTTCTATCTTCAAACTCTGGGGCTTAACCACGGGGAGCTGCCATTACCTTTTTTTTCTAGTCAATAGGCCATCCAGGGACAAAGCTTAAAATTATGCAGGCATGCGGTTGGCCAAATTTTGTATTCAATTTAGTAAAGTCCCGCTTAATGGATCGGTTGGCCCTGATGATGTAGGCGAATTTACCTTCATTTCAAAAAGAGGCCACAGTGTGATTGACTATATCCTAACCATTCAGAGATTGTGTGGAATCCTTTAGCGTAGGCGACTGTATTGTTAGTGACCATCTCCCTCTGATGATGAAGTTTAATGTAGAACTCCCTTTGTTTCCTCCCGTTTTAACTTTGGGGTTGGAAAAGGAAACAGATAATTTCCCAAGAATTCACTGGTCACCAGATGTAATTCAAAAGATATCTCAATTACTTAAAACTGGAAAAATATCTGAGTACAGAAATACAATAATTTGCTCAAGGGATCCCAGGGAAGCTGTTAATCCTTATGAAAATTTAATTACATGCATAGTTGATTCAGCAAAACAGTAATACAAGGGGCAGACAGAATTTTTAAAAATTCCCACAGATACCTGGTTTGATAAGGATTGCAGGGCCTTAAAAACTCACATCCATGACATCTATCACCAGTATCGGAATTCCAGAAATGCCCTATTACCGATAGAATATTTCAACCTGAAGAATGTATTGCATCAACTTATCAGAGATAAGAGAAGGGAATACACCTATAAACAATGGGAAAATCTCTTTCAGGCCATAAACTCCAACAATTCGAGGGCATTTTGGTCATTAGTCTCTGGAACACTTAATCCCAGAGGCCCAAATATGTCAAACATCTCACCTAGCAATTGGCACCAGTACTTTGCAGAAGTATTCGATGAGGTTGGACTGGGCAGGAATGAGCTGTTACCCCCCCCCCCCCGCCGCCAGCTGAGACTCCTGAGTGCCGCCTGTTTCTTCGGAAGAAGTGGTTGAGTTAATCCAACACATAAAACTGAGGAAAACCCCAGGCCCGGATGCTCTGGGCCCTGAAGTACTTAAAGCAGATCCCAATTGGTGGGCCCCTGTATTGGCTCAATTGTTTACTTGGGTAGATAGAACTGGCATTATGCCAGAGGCATGGACCAAAGCAATATTGGTGCCCATACATAAAAAGGGAGACTATACAACTCCAGCTAACTTTAGACCCATCAGTCTCCTCTCAGTTGTAGGGAAACTCTATGCCAAACATCTATTGAATAAACTCTTAGCTTGGATGGCAAAACATAAGACTCTAGGCCCTGAACAAGTGGGCTTCTGCCAGGAGAAATCCACTCTAGACCACTGCATTGCACTTGCACATCTAGTTAACAAGTACGCTAAGAAAACCAACACCAAGTTATACTCAGCTTCCTGGACCTTAAGGAAGCATTTGATTCAATTCCGAGAAACCTTCTATGGGATAAGTGAATGAGCTTGAATATCGGCAAGAGATTAGTATTCCTAATCAGAAGGTTGTATACCAACACAAGTTGCCAAGTCAAGTGCACACCACTAGGCAAACTATCCCCGAAAATCAATATCAATAAAGGAGTTAAGCAGGGCTGCATCCTGGCCCTGACTCTTTTCAACCTCTTCCTAAATGATCTGGCTACTGCGTTAAGAGAGGTTGACGGCCATTGTCCCAAACTCAGCTCCATACACACTCCCCTGTTACTTTACACTGACAATGCTGTGCTATTGTCATGCTCAACGATTGGCTTAAAGAGATTACTAAACCGGTGCCATGAGTATTGTACTGCAAATGGTCTGATGTGGAACTATGCAAAATCTAAGGTCCTGGTATTCTCAAATTCCTGGAAACCACTTAAATGGAAACTCTAGTTTCTTGTTATTTTCTTCAGCTAACTTTGCCATGTTTCAGGAAACGGCAATTTTTTCCTAAATCAAACTTGCATAAAGTTTGATGCAACTGTGAAAACAATGAACCAGTATTTCATTCTCTTGCCACTTAACCACAGACCATTCTCAGCCATAATCTCAAGGCTAGGCCAGTTAAGAACTTTAAAAGAAATGCCCATCTAACTAATTCAGCTTTACAGAGTCCCAAGAAACCAACAGCATGGGGGCTTTCCTAACATCCTCAGAAAGGCCAATCGACCAGGTAGGGAGTACTATAAAGGTTGTTGAGGGAGCAGATATTGTTCCCACAGTTTGTAAGATGGTACTTTTATTAAAACTTGGCTTGCAGAATCCCTTAAAAACGTTACCTATACACTGAGTGTTGCATTTATACTGAGTGTTTATGCACAACATGGTCATGTCAAGAATCCATGGATAGGGCTGACAGCTCTGGGTGGGGGTTAATACCTGGAGATTTGGGGGTGGAGTAGGGTTGCCAACCTCCAGGTAATAGCAGGAGATCTCCTGCTATTACAACTGATCTCCAACCGATAGAGATCAGTTCACCTGGAGAAAACGGCTGCTTTGGCAATTGGACTCTATGGCATTGAATTCCCCCCTCCCCAAACCCCACCCTCATCAGGCTCTGCCCAAAAAACCTCCTGCTGGTGTTGAAGAGGGAGCTGACAACCCTAGGGTGGAGCCTGAGATGGGTGAGGTTTGGAGAGGGGAGGGACTTCAATGCCATGGAGTCCAATTGCCAAAGAAGCCATTTTTTCTAGGAGAAAGAAGCCATTTTCTCTGTCACCTGGAGATCAGTTGTAATAGTGGGAGACCTCCAGCCACCACCTGGAGGCTGGGAACTCTACCCATGGACCTGCTGGGCACTGTGCCGGCACACTGATGCTACAGATGTACAGAAGCTAAGGACCCAGTTGAAATGGAAAGTCACAAAGCTGTTTCAGTCTAGGGATCACAATTTAAATTACGCTTTAGTTCTTCCCTGCTGGTCAGGCCCACCACTGTGGAAAATCCTCCCTTAGGCTATGTGTACATGAATTAACTATTATCTTCAGCTGTTGTTTGCAGGGCAGTGGCATTTTGTGTCTGATTTACCATCTCCTTGCAACTTGTCTAGTCACTTACCCCTGAGGACAGGAGTGCGAAACAGCTGCAAAGTGTTCTCAAGTCAGGAAGGAAACATTATTTTACCCACTTTGTATTCATTTCCCACAGGTGCAAAGGACTTGCTTGAGCTACAAGGCAGCTATGAATGGCACCTACTATGTTAAAAAAATATTAACATTGTGTGTTAAAAATATGTCTGAGGGGAAGCGGTTCCAAAGAATGTGTTTGTTTGTAAATCCTCTGCTTTTTCACCTTTTAAATTAAGCAACATGCCTTGCAATTAGGGAAAGACACAGAACGTGCTACGGAGTGAAAGATATTTGTTAATGCAAGGTTAATATGAAGTAACCATGAGTTTTTCTTTGCTCTTTCTAAATTTCCAATTTGATAGGAAAATACTTTAAAAAAACACACCAAATGCAGCCATTGCATGAACCAGCATATCAACCATACTGTTGTATCTTTTCAAAGCAGGAAGCTTTTATAACACTTCAACTGGAGAAAATGTAAGGGGCTGAGCCAGCCAGCTTTTTCACCCATCTCACCCAATTCCCCTCTTTACAATAGTCCCTATGCCATCTGGCTTTGGTCCACAAAAGTCCCATGATTAGGGTTGCCTGCTTGCAGCTGGAGACCTTCTGCCTTCCACAACCTCTGTCTGCTGCTGCTTGGCTGGGCAGCAGTAGGAAAATGTCAGGGGAAATGGGAGTGTGTGATCAGCACCTCTGGTATAAGGTCACTTCCAGCATGACCTAGAAGAGACATCATCATATTAGGTGATGCTCTAGCATTTGCACAAAACTTTATAGTTAAATCATAAAGTTTGGGGTGAATGCTGGAGTACCACCCCCACCACCCCCAGCACAATGTCATCACTTCTGGGTTGCACTGGAAATGACATCATCATGCCAGAGGACACCAATTGGGCCCCCTTACCATAAGTCCCCACCTCGTTGTGAGGCCATGGCTGGCAACCCTATCCATAGTCCCCAGCATAGTCTTTTTGGTGGTCAAAGGGGACATTCTCCTCCCTTTTTCACTAGTGGAAAAGTTGATTGAACTCAGAATTTATAATGTTTGGTATGGAAGGATCTGACTTTGAGCCAGCTCCACAGTAGGTCTCTCTTTCTGCTATGTCATGTGCCTGGAAGCAGATCTGCAGGGAGGAAGCCATTCTGGTGCTGACTTGAGACAGAATTATGTCTTTTTGATACACTAGAAGTACTCTCCAGAATTTCACAGATTAAAACAGTGACATTCTTGTGCACTTGTAACATCTCTATTTTCATACCAAAGTTGAATGCTTGAACAATAACCCCCATTATCAATTTTTGAAGCAAGGTTGCCGTTGCTTATCTGGGACAGATCTTTCTAAGCCTCCTGATAAGCTTTAACTGTATTTTTAAATAATTTGTGTGCTGCACAGGAAGTGCAGGTAGGGAGCAGTTGACAGGACTGGAGGGAAAAACAGGCAGATAGGAACTGAGCTTGTATGGAGAGATTGAAAAGGAGGCGTGTCTGGAGACTGGCAATCTTATGCTAAAAACTCTTCCTCGGTTCCTTGATGTTGTATTCATTTATTCAGCAGTAGTCCGAAACTGATTTAAAAGCAATGTTTTTTTTTTTTTTTGCTTACTTGTTTTGTTTAAGATACTCTAGAAAAACAAATAATTGGTTTGGATCCACTGGAAAAGCTTGCCAAAGGTGGTAGTGAGGTGGATCTTTACCCAACCCTCCTTTCCCCTGCAGTCTGCTATTTGACCCCCTCAAATCAACTCTTGTGAACAAACTGTACTCCAGTAGTGCTGCAGTGAAGAGGGGAGATTGGCAAAATCTCCTCCTGTTCTGCTCTCAGCTTGCACCAGCATGGGAGGAGGTGATTTCTCCTGGTTTCTCCCCATACTAAGGTGCCATTCACAAAGGCATCCCAGCTCTCAGAGAGGTTCACTGAAACAAGCAGATGAAACTGCTGGGGCAAGAGAAGGAGAGGAAAGATCCCTTTCACCACCTCCTCCTGTGAGCGTTTTCTGCTGGACCCAATCTCTATTGTTCTATAATATGTTGTCTGGACGTCAAAATACACCTTATCATTAAGGTTGCCAGGTCCCTCTTTGCAACCGGCGGGAGATTTTGGGGGTGGAGCCTGAAGAGGGTGGGGTTTGGGGAGGGGAGGGACTTCAGTGCCATAGAGTTCAATTGCCAAAGCTGCCATTTTTCTCCAGGTGATCTCTATCAGCTGGAGATCAGCTGAATTAGCAGGATATCTCCTGCTACTACCTGGCAGTTGGCAACCCCACTTATCATCTGTAGCAAGTGAAATGATGGGCTGCACCTTATTTTTAATGTATGAGCGTTGATATGCATCAGTACTAGAGTTAAGCAGCAGCTGCAACCCATATTCAGCCTCTAGAGTTCTGGGGATGCGACCTGAACCTGAAGAACAGCAACTCTACTTTATCTACTTTTCATTTCCAGTGCTGTAGCAACTCATACCAAAAGGTATCATCTGAATCTTAAAAAGTCAACTATGGACAAAATAGTGCCAGTGTTTATCAAGGACAATTGCCAGATAATTGTCACTGTCACCTATTACATGAATACCATTGGAATTTATGTACATATTGTCTAATTTTCATGCATGCATCTTAAGTATACAAGCTTGAAAACCTAGCATTTAGTTCAGTGGACCAATGAATAAATCCTTCATTAGTTCTCAAGAGTAACTAGGTCTTCCTGTAAATACCGGCTAATATTGCTTATTGGAAGCTTTGTTGGAAGCTGCTGTCAGTCATGTTAAGAAGATTAAGAAATATTTATAGAACTCCTGATGCCATTCAGCCATTCAGAGAGGCCTGTAGTTCATGCGACTGCAAATTGTTTTCATACCAGTAAAGTGTAAGATGTATTGATAGGTGTAGAAAAGGAAAGGTTTCTGAGGCAGTCATTGTTTTCAGCGACTGCAGGCTACACTAAACATGCTGCATTTTTTTCTAGGGCAAGGGGGGGAAATCAAACCAGTTCAGTTTTCATTGATGTTTACACCCAACATAAGGTTCTGATTAAGAGCTTGTCAGATGTTTTTACTCTCTACAGCATATAGTAGTTTTTCTTCTGTCCGCTCTAATGACTTCTATGTTAAAATGAGATGAGGCATGTCCCATTGACTTTCTGTTAGCAAACTCTAGTACCCTTTGAGAAATTTTCTTCACGTGCTCAGTTTTATGCATTGGTGTTGCCCCATTGCTTTCTCACCCAACTGCTGGTCTGCATGAGAAAGTACATTAAACTGTCTAAAGAAAGGGTTGTTAATAGATTTATGGAGAAGAGTTTGCAAAAGCAGTTGCTCATCTTGAATTAGGCTTTGTGGCCCTTAGTTTTTGACTCACCAATACATGAGAATAAAGTTGGTAGACATTATGGTCATGAGTAAACCATATTAACATTGATGGCTTATTACAATTTTGAAATATCACCAGTACAAAACTGATGTTTAAGGTTTGTAAAAAAAGTATGTAAGATGAGATATAACTTTGAAAAACAGAGAAATTATCTGTAATCTTTGCCATCAAAATAGTGAAAGTCTATATTATAGAGACTTCAGTTAGGGGGAAAGATATTGACATTATTTTCTTTCTACTTTGGCTATAAAATATATTCTAATACTGCAGAAGCAAGCTAAACTGTACATTTCTGACAACTAAATCTTAGTTGAAACATTTCTTTAAAAGCAAAAATTTTACCTGTCACCATTGCTATTAAAATAGCCCAAGCTTGTATCCTGGCTGCAACCATTTTTTCCACAGCAGATGAGTTCCTTATGTTTGCATGGTCCATGAGAGAACTTTCTAAAACAATCTGGAAGAGGAATTCTTGAACAGGTAGTTCTGCAAATGTGGGGTTGCTTGATAGTGTGCTCTCTCCAAACTAGATCAGCAGGGCTTAATGTAAGACTCATTACAGTGCTTAGGCATTATATACTTAGGCTGGGATCCCAAGAACACTGGCATGGAATTCCACAGGGACTACCGCAAGGTAGATGAGTGTTTGACTGAGATACATAATAGTGGTTTGGATCAGCAATTTGCCAACAGAAGAAACATAAAAGGCAATTTCACTCCTTTCTGTCTTCTTTCCTCCTCCCAACCCATGCAGATCCCTTTACCACATGCAGATCCCTCGGCCCTGGGAAATAACTTTCCTGGGATCCAAAGGGACAGTTGGAGAGGAAGAAGAAGAGTTTTTTTGTATATGCTGATTTTCTCTTCCTTTTAAGGAGACTCAAACCGGCTTACAATCTCCTTCCTTTCCCCTCCCTATAACAGACACCTTGTGAGGTAGGTGGGGCTGAGAGAGTTCTAGAGTCCGCCGCTCATGTGGAGGGGTGGGGGATCAAACCTGGTTCTCCAGATTAGAGTCCACTGCTCCTAACCATTACACCACGCTGGAAAGCAGGGAAGATGCATGACTGTCAGCTTGTTATGTGAATACTGAATCCAACTCATTTTCCCCACAATATTTGTATAGCCTATCCAGATGAGAATAAAATAAAATTCAATCATATAGTTATGAAACTCCATATTATTTACATTCTGCTTTATAGACAGGAACGGTTCTATTGCTGACCAGCATAGAGAAAGCATACCATCCTCATGATGTGTCATGTAATAAGGCACTCAATGTGGATGTCTGCACATATGGAGTAATTAATTGCAAGGTCTTTCTTATGCCTATTTCTTGAAATGGAAGAATCATGCTTTGGCACATGGAGGGGTTCAAGTGACGTCTCTGTATTACACTTTACATGGTGTCTACAGTAGAGGGTTTACAAACTCCTTCATCATGGCAAAAGGATCATCTGCTCAGGTAAGTGCTTGAACTGGGCCTTAACATTTCCCATGGGTCTTCGCAAAGAATCATGATTGAATATATCTGAAGCTGTTCCATAAATTGCTGAGTCAGATTTTGTGTCCTATCCTATGCTGTTTGACATCACAGAGAGTGCCAAAAAGTGTAGTCTTTTTCAGGGATCCACAAATGGGGTCTGTGGCAGTGTCCATAAATCAGTTTTAGTGACCATGTGTCCCTGGATGCTTGGCATTGTGAGACATCACCCTCCTCTAATCTTCATGTATTTCAGAGAACTCATGTGGAGAGATACCTCTTAGTTTGCACCACGTGGCAGAAAGCAGGTCCTGTATCTGATGTGAATTCTCTAGTACTTGCAGAGAACTCAAAGGAGAGGAAGATTAGTCTTTGCACTGGGGTTTTGAAAAAGGCATGGAAATGTTTCTTTCTGTTCTAGAATATCTAACCCTTTCTCTCCCAAGAGACCTCTTTATGTGCTAGAAAAATAGGGAGAGCTACAGGTTGGAAAACAAAAATAATGGATAGCTACTAATGTTAGCTAGTATCCGTGGATCTCTGGTCATTGCCAGGGGTGAAAGTAAATTGCATTTCTTACTGGTACTGTCTATTGTGGGGAAGTGGGGCTTGAAGTGAAAGATAGAAGGTACTATTTTAACCATTTTCTTACTGGTATTAGCTCGTACCAGCTTCCTGTCACCCCAGTCATTACTGTTTATGTTGAGCATACTTCAGATCCATGCACCTGTGCCTGAAAATGAGCATGGCCGTATTCAATGACTATGAATTCAATGCCCATACATTTGAATTGCATTTTTCCCTGCAGTCCTGCATCCAGCTACATATGTATGTTGAAACGAATCATGGATTAAGTATGTATAACAACTATTTCCAGAGCTGCTGTTCTTCTAAAAATATTAGAGTATATCACTTTTAGCATCAAATAAACATGTAATACTTTCCTACAACTCACATTTGGCATACACACCATTAAACTATTTGTGCCTTTTTCATCTACCTAAATATGCATTTATGTTACTCCATCGGGGCTGATCTAGCTGTAAAGCAGGGATGGGGAACCTCAGGCTGCATACGGCCCCCGAGGACATTTTTGTGGCCCTCGGGAGCTCTGGGGCCCTGCTGCGGAGGCGGGGTGCAGGGTGGCCCTCTCCGAGGGTGTTCTGGGGCTGCGGCTTACAGGGGTGCTGCGGCGCCCTTTGGACCTCCTCTCGCCGACTGTTGGCTGTTGGTCGGCGAGAGGGGAGGGGGAGGGACGCTTCCCCCAAGGCTGCCTCCTACAGCCGCTGTCGGCTATTGAGCAGCGAGAGGGAGGGGGGAAGAGGCCGGCGGCTCCCGGCGACAGAGCATGCATGTGGGAGCCGATTGCACTTCGGGGGGGGGGCTTTTGTGGACTCTGGGAGGGAGGGCATGGAGACTGGGGCCCAGTCATACGGGGCTCCGTGCGCCGCTGTGTGTGGGTGGGTGGGTGGGTGGGTGGGCGGGGGAGGTGGAGAGGCTAGGCCTGGTCGCGCGAGGCCAGTGTGCGCGGGTGTGTGTGTGGGGGGGGGGAGGAAGGCTTTTCTCTCTTTTCTTCCTCTTTTTCTGTCACTCTTTCTCCTTTTGCTCCCTCTCTTTCTCCCTTTTTTTCTCTCTTTCTTTGTCTCCCTCCATCCTTTTCTTTCTTTCCCTCCGCCCTTTTTTTTCTTTCTCCCCCTCTCTCCATTTCTTTCTCCCTTTCTCTCTCTTTCTCCGTCCCTCCCTTTTCCTCTTTCTCTGTTTTCCTTCCTCCCTTGCCGATCGACTGTGGGCTGTGCCCCCCTGGCACCTCGTTTGCTCGGGCCCACCGCTGGCTGCCCTCCGGCCTGGAGGGGGGAGCTGGGGCGCCCTGCAGGCCTTCTCTGTGTGGCCTCCCCTGGGGTTGCCAACCTCCAGGTGGTGGCTGGAGACCTGACAACCCTAGCCTCTCCCCCTCCCATCGGGAGATCTACACCTGGTATGGCCCCTGAATGATGTCATAAATGTGCAAATGGCCCTTGGCAGGAAAAAGGTTCCCCACCCCTGCTGTAAAGGATTGATAAAGCAAGCAAAACAATGTCTGATTGTCTCTGAAGTCAACAGCAATGACTTTGAATGTCTTGAAATCTTCAAGATCCTAATCAGAGAGATCAAACACTGTGGTCCTATACTGCTTGCCAGTTTACAAGTCAGCTAAAACATGAATTCAATCAATTCTGAAAGTCGGGCCTGAGCTGATTCAGAAAGTAGATAAATATAAGCATACCTAAGCAGAGAGAAAGTGTGTGTGTGCAATTGTAAGGAGGATGTGTGTGCAAAAGTTTCCTTCACTAGGCAGGAAACTCAGTTCTTTGCAGCTCTATGAACCATATCAAGATTGAACATTGCTGCACAGAGGCCTGATCTGCAATTTAAGAAGGGAAGCCCCCTCCCTCAAAGAGGGAGAACCTCAGAGCAAAGCAACAGACTTTACTAGGAAACAACAACAAATCAACACTGCTGAAATAGAATTATAAAATATATATTTGGTTTCTGACACATCATCAAAAATAGACTGGTTGCAAAAAGAATCTGACTTCCTTTGAAAAGTAAGTGCATTATATGCTATAGTAAGAAATGTTCTAATTTATCATTGAATTCCTTGATCTATTCTCTAATTGTGATACAAATTAGAGATTGTCAGCTGCTTCTTCTGGCTGTAAAAAATCTAAACTCAATGGGGTGTTGTTTCCTCCACTTCTTTCAGAACCATCTCAGTCATGAACATATTGAATATATAGGGAGATGCTAAGGTCTATTTGTTATGTTGTGAAGCTGGGTAATGGTAACCTAGCAAGATTGTAATGGCAAGAAAACACTCTGAAGCACACAGAGTCAATATATCTTTGTATAATGAACAGTATTTAAAAACAGCACATTTCACACACAGTGGAATAATACTTTAAACTCTCATGCCCCTGCTAGAGCTAACAAGCAGTTCATCTGCAAAAAATGAGAGAACTTGTCTTCAGATAAGGACAGATGTCTGTGCTTTAGGATGGAAAACATGATGGAACGTTGCTACATGATGCACAATTAAGTCAACTGTGGCCAGTAATACCCATACGATACACGTGCCAGCAGTAATGTGAGACTGGGATCGAAGCCAAGGGCTTCTAATGTGGCAACAAACTAATAATTCTCTGTTTGATAACAGGGGGGCATAATGATAGGCATTAGCAAATTTGTTTCCCAAGCTGTATTAAATAATTAAAATAATTAAAATTATGTCACTTAACAGTGCAATCCACTGTAGAGATATGTCAGTCTAAGCCCAGTGAAATCAATGGGCTTCGACTGGAGTGACATAGTATAGGATTGTACAGTTCGATACCCATGGTTACATTATGGTCACAGTCAGCCCCTTGATGTGGTGGCAAATGTTTGGAGGAGTAAGGCTTGGCTGTTTAATTCCCAACCCGGATTTACTATTGCCTTTCTTCTTCTTCTTTTTAATGAGCTGCATTATTCTTTAAGGCATGGTATATTCAGAAGGACTGTTCATCCTGAGGCACCACTCCAGTGCCTATTGAATAATCATGAATATTCAAATTTTGCCACATCTGTGCTGCTAATTGTCAAGTGATAATTGCTCTTTGCTGAAAGGAGGAAATGCACCTTCATAAGAGAGACAGAAGAAGTGGGTGAGTGAGGAAGTGAAACCAGCCAGACTAAAATAATGGCAATTAACCCTCAAGCAGCAATCCATAAATCAGTTGTTTTGCTAGCAGAGGAGGGGAGGAAAATTTTCTACCCACTACCAGCCCTTCCCCTTTTGCTTCAGTTCGTGAGCTGGTGCACCCATCTCTTCTCTTTTCCTGCCTGTCCTCCTGATAGAATGCTAAAGTCTCAATTTAATCCACAAGTCTGATCTCAGCCAAGTACCTTTGTGATTTTGTTAGTAAGGTTTGGGCACATTATTGCTAGCCTGTGTGTGGCAGCCATATTTGCTCTCTGTATGCAGGCGGCAGCTCAGACGACTTGTTTGCTGTTTGCTGCAAGCAGAACCTACCAATCAGAATACTGCTGCTCAAGGGTTTTGAGGAGATCAGTCTTCATCCTGCTAAGCCAAACCTACGACCAAGACTACTGAGAGCCACTGTGGGCTCCATAGAAAGATTCCTCCTAGACCTCCTCATTAGGGGTTGCCAACCTCCAGGTACAACTGATCACCAGCCGATAGAGATCAGTTCCCCTGGAGAAAATGGCCACTTTGGCAATTGGGCTCCATGACATTGAATGAATTACTTCTGGGTAGGCTAGAATACTAGTAACTGTTAATCGCCGGAAGATTATTTTCAAGGGGGTATATTTCCTGACAGGGAAGTGGAATGGTATGGTATAGCCACAGCCCGATTTTGTCAGATCTTGGAAGCTAAGTAGTGATGGTACCTGGATGGGGGACCACCAAGGATGACTGCAGAAGAAGGCAATGGAAACCACCCAAGGTTCTCGCTTGCCTTGAAAGCCCCTTGTTAGGATTGCCATAAGTCAGTTGTGGCTTGACAGCACATACATAAGTATATATATTTCCTGATGAGAATTAGGCCCCAATCCACTTGAAGTGGCAGCACATGCACTGGATTGTAATTAGTATAATGATTCAATAAATTAGTATTTATTGCACTTTTTTAATATTCACCATGATTCATTTACATTACTTTAGTCATACTTATAACTATGTAAGAGCGTCAGAATTATCCCAGTATAGCAGTCTTCAAGCCCAATTCTACGGATGTTTACACAGAAGTAAGCAGTACACAGAAGTCAGAGATACAAACAAGTGGAGGTCCACTCATGGAACTCTATTGTCTTTAAAGAGTTAGTTGGCCAAAGAGCAAATGACAAAGGAAATTGACTCCTCCTTGTTCATAGCCATTCTACATGCAGAACTATTATCTGGGGCTAAATTCACATTGCTATCTAGTCCACAATATGTAGTTAGGTATGAATTTATTCTTGAATGGGGACGGATCAGGGTCCTTCAGTTGCTTTAACACAATTGTACAGGTTTGCTGACTTTCAAACAAGCAGAAGCATTAGATTAAAGAAAATCTTTGCGCTGAGATTTGGAAACACAAATTTGTTTTCACTCCTCGTAAATACTTGGGTTTTTAAAGCATGCTTGCTTTTCCTTGACATGATAGTTACAGAGAAGGGCTCTTGGGTAGCATCCAATCTGCTGTGAAAAGGATTGTGTATCTTGTCACTTGTTGGCTGTTTCTTGTTCGTCCTAATTAAGCTGGGCATCGACAACCCCTGCGCAAAACTGCTCCTGCTTCTAAACTCTTGCCCAAGGAGAGAGCAGCTGGGGAAAACAGTTCAGTGGTTTGTGAGAATTTCCTATGTAGCTAAAATGCAAGTGTTTCCATATAATATGGAAAAGCGACTGCGGTTGCATAGCCTCATTGTCAGACCATGTTATGATAAAATCAAAGAGCCAGCAAGGTAGAAAATGATAGTTTTAATAGGGCAGTTGAAAGAAGAACACACGGCTAAGAGTACAGTTGAAGAAAAGAATGTGTGGCACATATCTGTAAAGAAGCAGTATCCAAAATCTATATGCTTATGTTTACTATAAGCATAAATGCTTATGCCTATTCTGAAAGCCAACATGGTGTAGTGGTTAAGGTGTTGGACTAGGACCTGGGACATCCAGGTTCAAATCCCCACTTGCACTGTGGAAGCTTGCCAGATGACCTTGGGCCAGTCACACACTGTCAGCCCTGATCCTAGCTAGGATTTGGATGGGAGACCTCCAAGGAACACCAGGGTCATGACATAGAGGCAGGCAATGGCAAACCACCTCCAAACATCTCTTGGCCTGCAAACCCTATGGGGTTGCCATAAGTCAACTGTGACTTGATGGGGAAAAATGTATACTATCCTGTACATATAATATTCAAATTTATGTGCTTTTAAAATTGGGGGTGCGGAAGTGAGAGATGAGTGATAGAAGCCCTGTGTCTCTTTTGAATTTATAGGATTGCAGAAAACACGACTGGCGAAGGCAATGGAAAACCACCCCGCAAACATAGTCTGCCTAGTAAACGTCATGATGTGATGTCACCCCATGGGTCAATAATGACCTGGTACTTGCACAAGGGACTACCTTTACCTTTTTAATTTTCAGTGGTAATTCTATGTGGGCCTCCCCTTGTATGACGCTGATCCAAACTGTGTCTAATTTTGTAATTTTATATTTGTACACACCTGCGTACCAATATAGGAAACATTTCTTATGTCTGATGAAGTGGGCTGTACTTCACAAAAATTTCAAATAACAACAAATCTTTAGTAAGAAAATCACTAAGAAATCTATTTAAGTTTACCCTTCTACCTTTACTTTTTTTAAACACAAAAACAGGGGCAAATTGATTTTGTAGAGGTGCTGGATGAGAATTACTGGGATCATTGGGATTGATTGTGCTGACATATTCTAAAAGGGTTGTCGTTTGTCTTACAGCATGAAGCTTAATGTCTACAGTAGCAAAGTAGTATTTACAAAGGGATATTAGATGTCAATACAACAATAAACCACTGCCTGAACAGTGTTTAAAATGTAATTAAATCTAATTAAGGTGGAGGAGAGAAGGAATTCCAAGTTCTGTTCCACATGTGTAACTACTAAGACAGATTCACATCCTGTTACCATGCATGTAAGTGGGGGGAGCATCGTTTTGCTATTTTGATAGATCATGGGAAAATATTAACTCCACTCCTGCACTTCATAATATTAACAAGAGTTTGCTGCTATACTACTAAGTGTGTTCTAAGTTGCCAACCTGGGATAAGTAGGAGTTGAGACCAAGGGTGAGAAATTAAGGTGGAATTAGAAGTGGGGAGGAGAGAAATGAAGGCATATCATGAAAGGAAGAGAGCAAAATAAAAAGAGTGGAAAAGAGGAAGAGAAATGTTTTATTTTCTACAATTACTAACAGGGAAGATAAGGCTGAGAAGATAAAACTATGGAACTTGGTGGAAGGAAAAGGAAGAGGGAAACAGACTGCTGGAAACAACATCCTTGTTAGGAGGCTGCACCCTGACAGTGACTGCAGCAGCCATGAGCTATGCTGGTTGGTCTTGCATTGTTCCAGTGCTGACTTGGTTTATGGGTTTAGCAGGATATTTAAGTTTTTGCCTCCTTGAGTAAACTTTGCAGAAAGGCCATGGCAATAAGAAAGCAGAATTATTGCTGTTTTCTGTGTTCTGCCTTCCCTGTGCCCCTAGTGGCTGCGATGCAGAACTACATTAGAAGTAAAATAAATGATGATGCATTCTTAAGGCAGCAAGGGCCCCTCCAGCTGACTTGAGCCTCAGGAATTTTGTCCTCCCAGTCTCCCCCACTCCACAGTGATCCTGATAATTTAGATGTATGACCTCTCACTGAAAATTCCATTCACACAGCACTTATACAGATGTGCTTCAATTGAGGATACATAGTAAGTTCTGGTAGTCATTCAGTGAATGGATGCCAGAGTTTCAGCAGTTTTAACCCAGTGCTGATTATTAAACAAATGTTGAGTAATTGAGTCATTCTGTAAAAGTACAGGTTCAGTCATACAAAGCTTCCACTCATCTAAAGGCAATTTCCCATGTTACTTTGCTAGTATATGATCTTCAGCAAACAACTTTCGAATATCTGATGTTAGATATCTGCTTCACCAGTAATTTATAACAAAAATACATGCCAGATGGGGCAGGGGGACGGACGGACGGGACCTAAGCTCAAACAAACTCTTTCAGGGCAAACTAAAATTATCTATTTTTATGAGCATATTATCTCTCCTTAGCTTTTACTGATGATAATATTCATGGGAAGCTAAAGTTTGATCCCTTGCCTTCCTTCTGCATTTTCTGTTCTTCTATCATGAAGAAGTATCTAAAACTCAAAACTGGGTAATGTGTTCTTGTAATCAGCTCAGCATCTGTTTCCCACAGTGATGAGAAGTTAGAATAACTATGCATAATAATTCGCATTCTTTTTTACCTGCAAACACTCCTGCAATTAGGAGCTCAAGTGCTATAGGGGATCATTTAGGTAAAAAGATCATTTATATGACACACCATGTAAAAGGTATATTCTCTGGTACTCATTAACACAACTTATTTTGAGCTTTGCATCACAACAGTTATTCATGAGGTTCATCTACAGTCTCACTGATGCAAGGAACCCCTGTAATTCTCAGGAAAGTGAGAGCCCTGATCTTTCACTGCTGGCTGCACTGGAGGAAAGCTAGGGAGTGCCTGCTTTGTTCATGCCTGTTCTTCACAATGACTGTAACCATAATGGTTAACATCTATGAGAACTGACCACCACAGATAATACACTGGAGATGGAACTTTTGCATCATCATATCTCTCCTCAACCACAATGCATTGAAGTCGTTTCACACATTTGGTTGCCTCTCCTTTTTTCCCCCCTGCATAATTCTGCAACTTTTAGCATTTTGCTATCATTTATATTTGCTAGTGGTGGAGGAGGCAGGGACCTAACTTGGGAACTAAAGCCCCATTCAATCACTGTCTTCTGGGATTTCAACACATCATCTAAACCTTTGCAGTCATAAGAATGAGGAAGTTTTCATTAAAAAACAGAAAAAAAGAAAGTAAAGAAAAAGAAAGAAAAGATTGAGATTGTCCGAAAGTTGGA
Organism: Euleptes europaea; assembly: GCF_029931775.1. Taxonomy (NCBI): domain Eukaryota; kingdom Metazoa; phylum Chordata; class Lepidosauria; order Squamata; family Sphaerodactylidae; genus Euleptes; species Euleptes europaea. Next base: position 35,450,391 of record NC_079313.1, on the reverse strand, counting down.
TTCTGCACCTACTGGTACATTCTGAGCTTTTTCTATGCTCTGCAGAACTGCAACAATAAAGGCAAAACATTTAATCCTTGCATTTGAATATTGTATTCAAATCTTAACTAGTAAAAAAGCCCTTATTCTCATAATCTTTAATCAATCCATTAACACAGTTCTGTGTTTTCTGCAAAACAGTGCTGCTCAGAAAAAGGAAAGGTGATAATTTCAGTCTAGAATATGCTGTTTTTTAACTTCCTTTATGTTGTTTTCATCTGTAAAAAAAAAAGGCAAGATTCAATATTGTGCAATGACCAATGATGGGTGCGAAAAAAGGAGGGGCGTTGTTGTTACTGGAAATACATTTATGTATCACTGCTTGCAAGATGAAGCTGAATACAGTTTTGCAGTGGAGAGCATTATGTGCATTGTTCAAGCAACCCTTGGATGTGCAAGTATAATTAAGGGTGTATGTGAAACAGTCCTGAGGGTGTTTAACCTCCCCAGCCTTTTCCTTGTTTTCTAGCTATCTGAGTAAAGATCCACAATGACTCATGTTGGATTCCCTGTGGAGAATGACATTGCTTCTCTTTCACAGACTGGACAGTTTGGGAATTATCAATGCTAAAATCTCCCTTCCCCCCAAGTCTGTGTATGGTGATTCCTCAGTGTTTCCCACCTAGGCTGACCCCTTAACTGAGAGGTCACATCCTGGCATCAAACCCACGCCTCTTACATGGGAGCACTGAATTCTACCGCAGGCCAGCCTGTTAAATCAGCCCATTTAATTTATATACCATGTTAGGGCCTGGTGTTCCATTTCTTGACCCAGGTGCAATTATTTCTAAAGGGAAATGTCAACCATTTTGTACAGCCCAGAAACCTGACAGTTCAAAGAGGTGAAAACTCATTTCTCACCCTCCATAAAAACCTGAAATACATTTCAAAACCAAGTTTGTAATTGTTACAGACATTTCTGAACCTCTTAATAGTAATGTCTGGAATGCTGTTGTTTTTATAAGGTGACATCATTTGTGCCACAGGCATTATGGAATCCTTATGTAAGTGGCAGCAGACTGGTTCCTAATCTGTGTTACTGTGACTTTGACAAACATAAAGAAAATGTATAGAATTGGTCAAACTCAAGGTCTGTTTTATTGGAATTATACAGTTCACTATGGGTAGAGATAATCAGAAAATGATGAGTATTTACCTCCCGATTTTCTTGTAAAAAGACTTGCTTAATATAATCAAGATTAAAGAAATTATCACAAGAAATGAATATTGCACAACAAAAAAATTTTTCCACATAAAGTATTATTTAAAAAACCCGTAGTCAGCCTTGTGAGACAGCACCTGACATAACCTTTATGGTATAGTATGACGCACCCCCCTTCCAACCACTTCACTATCCCACTCACTCAGCCGGGCCGTATATGCTGAGGGGAAAAGCGTTGGCCTGAGTGTATTTATGAGGAGATTATTTCTTTCTCCTCCAGTCCCAAACCAGTATTTACCTCAGTGAGAAATAGGAGAAGAGGCTTTTCAACTTAAAACAGAGAAAACAGGGAAGTTTATTAAAGAGAACTCACAGATTGGTTCTTGTGGGTTATCCGGGCTGTGTAACCGTGGTCTTGATATTTTCTTTCCTGACAGAGGAAAGAGATTTCCTCACAGAGATTGGCTTTTAAGAATAGGCAGAAATTTTGGAGGGAAAACTCAGAGTTAAGTTCAGTTTTAATGCCATTTACACAGTTTTATTTGACTACCGTGTGAATAGGGCTGTCAATTCGGTTCGGTCCGAACTGAAAATCAACCGAATTTCCCCTGATACGTTGCTTTTCTGTTCGGACGGATCCGAACTCAAAACTGGCAGGCAACCGGGGGGCCGAATTCAGCGAGTTCGTGAGTTCGTGAATAAATTCGGCCAATTCAGCCGTCAGTAAGCAGCATAACCGTCAGTAAGCAGCATTCTCCTCCCCCGGCCAATCGGTGGGCAAGCTGGGTCTTCTTCTGGCCAATCAGTCAGGATTGAGTACTGGAGGAATCAGCTGATGTGCAGCCCGGCCAGGGAGAGAGAGAGAGAGAGCGAAATCCTCGTGTGTGTGTGTGTGGGGTGCTTGTGCACATTCGCTCCTTTCTGTGGCTGCAGGGGGTGCATTTTTTGGGGTGCACACACAAAACTTTCACTGGAACTTCAGATGAAGCTTCTTAAGGTACCCCCCAAGTTTTGTAAACATTGGGTCAGGGGGTCCCGAGATATGGGCTCCCCCCCTTTTTCTTTCCATGGCTGCAGGGGGCGCATTTTTGGGGGTAAAAATCCCAAACTTTGAGCGGAGTTTCAGACCAGTGTTCTTAAGATACCCCCCAAGTTTTGTAAACATTGGGTCAGGGGGTCTCGAGATATGGGCTCTCCCCCTTTTCCCTCCCCCCCTTTTCCATTTATGTGGCTGCAGGGGGCGCTTTTTTGGGGATATAGCCCCCAAACGTTTAGCATAGCTTCAGTGAATTATTCTTAAGATACTACCCAAGTTTTGTAAAGATGGGTTCAGTGGGGGCAGAAATATCGCCTCCCCCCTTTTCTCTTTCCATGGCTGCAGGGGGCGCATTTTTGGGGGTGCAGACACAAAACTTTCACTGGAACTTTAGATTAAGCTTCTTAAGGAACCCCCCAAGTTTTGTGAACATTGGGTCAGGGGGTCCCGAGATATGGGCTTTCCCCTTTCCCCTTTCCCCTATTGGGATGAATGGGGCAGCCGATCCGATCCTGTGTGCATCTCTCCAGAGCAAAACGTTCCGTGCCTAATTGGAATCATCTTGGATTACAGCCTGTCCTGATGGAACAGAAGACAGCCACAGTAAGACCCCTTTGGGGGCTTTAATCTATAATTTTTCTCCTGTGTATGTGTGTGTGTGTGGGAAAGCAGAGTCTGTGTGTGTGTGGGGAGGGAGCAGTTTCTGTGGGTGGGGGGGAAGCCAAAGGGGGCTTTCGTCGGTTCTGCCTGGGGTGTGTGTTCCCCCTCGAGTCTCTCGCTCCCTGGATTGAGGGGGGAGGTTTCAGTTGTGTGTTGCAAAGGTGTTGTTTAACAAGGTTGTGTTTGCAGTTGTTTTGCTAATTTCTCCGCTGTTGTCGGGCTGGGAGCTTTGTGCATGAGCGGCAAGCTCTGCTGAGAGATGCACAACATTAAGGGTGGGGGGGACCCCTTTCAGGGCCCATATCTCAGCCCCCCCTGACCCAATCTTTACAAAACTTGGGGAGTCTTTCAATAAATGTCCTTTGAAGCTCTGCCAAAAGTTTGGGACCTCTAAGCCCAAAAATGCCCCCCCACAGCCGCGGAAAGGCGCGGTTGTGTTTTTAATGGCTTTATTCGGCCGAATTTGTTTCCGAACTTTGAATTCCCGCCGAATTGAACGGATCCGAAGTGGGGGAGTTCGGACTTCGGCACGTACCGAACCCACAAGGGCCAAATTCGGCCGAATCCGAACTGTACCGAATTTTTTTTTTTGACAGCCCTACGTGTGAAACAAACAAGGTTCTGATTCTTCAGGGCTCCAATAATCGTAACATAATTTCTAGTAATAGGCATTGTAATCCTGAAGATATGGTTGCCGTGCAAACTAAAACTGGTTTAATAGTCGGTCTCTCTCCTCAGGGAACACTTACAGAGTTGTGTCGCAGAGGCAGGCACTGGCAACCCACTGTTGAACATCTCTTGCCTTAAAAGCCCTACTGTCAGCTCTGGGTCGCCAGCTAAATCCCACAAACGAACTCCTAGGCAGGTTTTCCATAGAAAGTCAGTTTATTGAGAAAATAAGCATAGCAGTTTGCAGAAAGTGACTGGGAAATAAGCAACGAGACTAATGGGGAATTACTGAGGGTGCAGGAAATATAATAGAAAGCAAATTTTGGAACGGCTCTTGGTTGCCACGGCAACTCAGATAGGCCCCTTCTTCCCAGGGCCAAGTTTCCAGGACGGGACGGAGTACGGACATAACAATACAGACGATGTACCAACAACGTAGTGACCTTGAGGCTAGCACCTGGCAAGCCTCGGAACAATAGGCTGGTGCCTGACACCTACAAGGTCGCCATAAGTAAAAAAAAAAAGTACTCGAAGCCAAATAGGGTTGTCAGTTACCCTCCGGAGGTGGGAATTCTCTTGCCCCCGCTCCCACTGCCACTCCAATGGCCAGTAGGAGGGAAATGTTTAAAAAAAATTGTGGTCAGAGCAAAGGCGTTACATCACTTCTTGGGAAAACCTGGAAGTGGTGTCCCACCACTCTACAGATTGCAGGAAACCATTGACTGTCCACAATTACTAGAGATGTATGATGTCATTTCTGGGTTATCCCTGGAACTGATGTAATGCTGTTGCACCAACAGCACTCCTCATGTGTGTGTCCCCCCCCCCTTGATTCCTACTGGTTGCCATCTGCTGGCTGGCAACCCTACAACTAAACTACAGTTCCCAGGATTCTTTGGGAAAGCCGTGATTGTTAAACTGTTAAACTGTGTGTGTGTTTCTATGAGTCTTGAGACTTTAAATCTAACCCATGTTGTGTGTGTTGTTTTAAGTGCCGTCAAATTGCTTCTGACTCATGGCGACCCTATGAATCAATGTCCTCCAAAGTGTCCAATCCTTAACAGCCTTGCTCAGATCTTGCATACTGAGGGCCGTGCTTCCTTTATAGAATCAATCCATCTCTTGTTGGGTCTTCCTCTTTTCCTGCTGCCTTCAACTTTTCCAAGCATTATTGTCTTTTCCAGTGACTCTTATCTTCTCATAATGTGTCCATTACGACAGCCTCAGTTTAGTCATTTTAGCTTCTAGGGTCAGTTCAGGCTTGATTTGATCTATAACCCATTGATTTGTTTTTTTGGCAGTCCTAACCCATGTTAGGACAATGTTTAGATGTGACACAGGAGGGATGACTGTAGAAATACCATGTTTCGGGACCAGTTGTGTCAGACATGAATATCTACCAGTTACAAATGTGATGTCATGGATATCTTGGCAGATATTGCCTTCTGAATCTGAAAAAAGCACGAGGAACACTCACAGAAACTTCCTGACCATAAAGTTGTGATACTGTTCTGCAATGTTTATAAAACTAGTGGAACATAGAAAGTGCTGTCAAATTTTTAGCGGGCAGGATCAGTTAGAAAAAGCTATTGTTATTATTTCTCTTCAGTGAATGAGCATATGGGACACTCTTTGATATGCTTTGAGCAGAAGGAGGAATACTAGCAAGGCAATAAAAGGTAGGTCTGCAGGGAGAAGATCTAGATAAGAAGTCCATTGGGAAGGGCTGATTTTTCTGCATTTTCCTCTTGTTAGGAGTATTAAAAATTGTAGGATATCTGAACAATATTAATATGGCAAACCTCATGTTACTGCATTTGAAGTAGAAAACACCTTTCTTTTCAAAACTGTAGCTACTGAGATTAAGAATGCCCATAGAACCATTTGATTAAAGAGAGATAAAAATTTGATAGGCTTTTTCATTAGAAATTAATTTGAAATGTAATACTGTCAGTGTCCTCAACCATAAGCCTGGCAGAACATCTCTGCCTTGCAAGTCCTGTGGAACTGGGTCAAGGTCTACAGGGCATGACTTTCACTTGACAGAGAGTTCCACCAGGCTGAGGCCAGGGCTGAAAAAGCTCTGGTTCTAGTTGAGGACAGCCAGATAATCCTAGGGCCAGGGATCACTAATGGGTTATTTCCAGCAGACTGCAGTGCTCTCTGAGGGGTGAACACATGAACACACGAAGCTGCCTTATACTGAATCAGACCCTTGGTCCATCAAAGTCAGTATTGTCTACTCAAGACTGGCAGCGGCTCTCCAGGGTCTCAGGCTGAGGTCTTTCACATCACCTACTGGCCTAGTCCTTTTAACTGGAGATGTCAGGGATTGAGCCTGGGCCTTCTTCATGCCAAGCAGCTGCTCTACCACTGAGCCACAGCCCCTCCCTAGGGAGAGGCAATCCTGAAGATACAATGGCCCCAGACTGTTAAAGGCTTTGAAGGTTAATACCGAAACCTTGAACCTGATCGGGAATTCAATCTGGAGCCAATGCAACCAATGAAGCACCAGCTGTATGTGGGGTTGTAAGGGCTATAAAATGGATATAAAATGGATACAAAATGCTGTTGAATTATATGTAATTCTTCAAATCAAAGAAAAAAAAGGCTTAAAACATATAAAAGAAGACACAGTGTGCTAGAAAGGAAAAAATTTATATGTGGTAACTGTTAATTAAAGTTGTTTAATTCTGTTTTTCTCTTAAATTGTATCTCCTTTATGTAGCAACATGTTCATATAAAATAAAATAGTTGGTAAACTCATAAAAGAGAAAATTTAATTTTACTATATATCATCAAAGCTTTCATTAAATTTTACAAAAAGTAAGAAACATGGTAACATATTTCAAGTTTATGATAGTAAAAAGTCAGGAGGATTAGCTATATATGTGTGATGTACAGTACTTATGTAGACGTGTTTGTGATTCAGAGGGAGGGTCTGTATTATTACAAGGTAAAGGCATAAATGGAATAAATAATGTAACTGGTATTTTCTATACCAAATATCAGTTTGAAAAGAAAACTAAAACTGTATTTGAATTTGCAGGAGATATTCTGAAGTCTTTGTGGTATAATGTTTTACATTGACATGTTTGTATGGGTGAATTTGAGTTCAAAGAATAGACAATGAAGCTCTGTATGATTTTGGACTAGTCACAATTCTACCTCACAGGACTGTTGTGAAGATAAAATGGAAGAGGGGAGAACCATCTATGAGCTCCTTGGAGGAAGGATGAAATTCTTCTCGCCTGACCCCTCTTTGTTAAATTATATCATCACACAAAATGTATTCACTGGATATCTGAATGGATTTGTGAAATGCAGAAAACTGGAATTAATACCTAACATGTTTCATTACAGTCTAGTGGGAAATTTCATACCTAATAGTTTGGTAAATGTACAGGATATATGAAAGAGAGGGGGGAGGGAAGGGAGAGGGGCGGGGGGAGAGAGAGAGAGAGATTGTAGGCATTTTTCCTGGTGTCCCAAACCAAATGGAGCACTATACGCAGCCTTTGTGGATTTTAAAGCAGCATTTGACAGTATATCTAAGTTTAGGTTATGGTCAAAATTTGAGAACTCCTCAGTAGACCCAAGACTATACCTGCTCATCCGCACACTGTAAGATATACTTCTCAAGGCCATCTTTCACACAGGATCCAACTTGGAAAAGGAGTCAAGCAGGGCTGTATCTTGGCCCCTTTACTTTTTAACTTCTATATTAACACCCTGGCGCAACAATTAAGGAACGCAAGCTACCATCCACCAAAGCTGGCTAATAGAATGATTTCTGCCCTATTGTATGCGGATGATACAGTCATCTTGTCCTACTCACAAGTGGGCCTCAGAAGAGCCCTCTGCACCCTCACCTTATACTGTCAAGAAGAAAAACTTACAATAAATTACCAAAAAACAAAAGTCCTTGTCTTCACTTAAAAAACACAGAACTCATAAATGGCAAATCGAAGACCACAACATCGAACAAACTAAATCTTTCAAATACCTCGGTGTGGTCTTTCAGTCAACCAGACTCTGGAGAGCACAAGTGACTCATATAACAGACGCTGCCTATAAATCATGCTCTGCAATACTAAAAATTTCATTTCATTAAAGGAGCCTCCTACATTCCAGCAGCACTTAAAGCCTTCCAAGGAAAGGTCGTCCCCCAACTTCTATATGGGTCACAGCTCTGCATTTACAAAGATATCCGCCTACTGGAAACGATCCAATCAAAGTTTCTGAGGAAGATACTTGGAGTTCTGAGATGTGTTCTGAACGCTCTTCTCCAATTAGAAACTGGAGTGATCTCTTTGGAGTCCAATATGTGGATCCAAGCACTTAACTACTGGCTAAAACTCATATTCAACCCTATTGGTCTAACCCCTCTGATTCTAGCTGATAATCATTGCTCAACTTGGCAAAGTGCAATAGAGAAGACGCTTTAGAAACACGGCCTCTCTTCTCAAGCCATATTGCCCATGGGATACCAAAAGCCAAGGAAACAATCAAACAGAGACTCTTGGACCATGCCCTTCAATCAGATAGGGCTCAGCTTCATAAATATTCAACCATCTTGCAATATATCAAACCTTTCCACCCTGCTGACTACCTTGGATTCCTGGAAGTATCCAAATATCGAAGGGCCTTTACTCTTGTGCGTTTCAATGCCTTACCTTCAGCTCTCCTGGAAGGCAGGTATCTGTACTCCCTTTCACCAACAACTATGCCTATGCAAAACAGAGAAAGTGGAAACAATAGAACATGTTCTGCTGCAATGTCCCTTCTACAATGACATAAGATCACAGTACATTATCCCCATATTGTCATCCTTTCCCGGGAGACCGGAAGAAGCTAAAGTTTCCCTTCTCTTAGCAGACTCTTCTTGGGAGATAACCATTCAAGTAGCCAAATTTTGCCTTGTGTCCCCCAATCTGTCAGATCAGAGGCATCTAGGATGATGCAAGAGGCAGCAATAGCAGCAATAGCCTTGCAGGTTCTAGGGTGAACTGCAACTAACCGGTTTGAATCAGTAAGGATGATGTAATACTGTGGCCAGGTCTACAGGTGGCCTTATTGGTTTCAGGTGGAGTTCTGTATATCAGCCTATGTAACTGTAACTCTGTGTTGGGAAGTTTGGTGGAGAAGAGTGTACGTGACAGTTTGTCTTTTATCTGTGCACTGTAAATTAAACAACACTGTTTTCTATAAAGCAAGGAGTTCTGGTGGTGTGTCCTGGATAACTGCTAATCCGTCATTTTCAAGTAGATCTCCACAGCCTTAAGGATGAGGAGCTTGCTTTTAAAAAATAAATAAATTCTCAGATCTCGTGAAGCTGTGTGCTCGACCTAATGCCTCACCCTTCATTAGCTAATGCCTCCCTGCATTTCTGTGCAGCTGCACCATATACCCAGCCCTGCGGATATCAGCATGTGAGAAGATCTGGGCAATAAAGAGGGAGGCTGGAATTTAGCTAAAAAAATTATTTACAGCTATTCCCCTCTGCTGACAGAGATAAGCGATGCTTCTACATGATTCAAACAGAACATTTTGTCAGAATTTCCCCTAAATTAAACAAATCCCATGAAAATCAACAGCAGAAGAGAGAGAAAAGTCTTCAAAATAAAATATATTCAGAACACTGTACATGGAAGCCAACGACAGAATGGACAACTTTTTATATTAGGGATTTGCTGATTAAAGAAAGGTTATAAAAAATCATTGGCAAAAAGAAGTCCTAAGATCTCTTTTGAGCTTTTCCAAATGCTCTTTCAAGATCAGAGAGTTTCTGAAAGAGCGGAAAGTGCTTTAAAGTGCTAATTGTCCTCTTTTAAAAAGGGGGGACCCCTTTTTGCTGTAAGCCAAGCTCATGCATGGTCCTGAGGCTGTCCTGTGATGCTCTACAGAGGCAGAACGTATTAGTGCTGTCAGTCTGATTGACTGTTCACCTCTCAGTGGCTGTAGGAGCCAACTGATACACGACTTAGGCATTCCTGATCACCTGCCTAAAAGACATCACCTCAAACACTGTGCTTTTCAGCAGTGTCAGCTCCATTGTGATTCATCAAGATTTAGAATACAAGCAATGTGCATGTATCTGTGGGAACCAGAACTACCTCTTCTCTGGAGGTGTCTAGTGCGTACCTGTGTTAGTCAGCAGTAGTAGAACAAAATTTCTGATTATCTGATTCAGTGAGCTTTGATTTGTGAAGGTTTGTGTGGGTAAAGTGCCATCAAATTGCAGCCAACTTATGGAAACCTCAGCAGGGCTTTAAAGGCAAGAGACTAACAGAGGTGGTTTGCCATTGCCTTCCTCTGCATAGAAACCCTGGTATTCCTTGGTGGTCTCCCATCCTAGTACTAACCAGGGCTGACCCTGCTTAGCTTCTGAAATCTAACCCACATCAGGGTTCATGAAACTTTATACTCTAGAAAATTTTATTGGTCTTTAATATTTGAATTCTGTTCTACTATTTTTCATAAGAGGATGGGGCGGCTGAGAGCCTTCCATTTTGTGAGTGACCTCAGTGCTCATTTCCAGCAGCGTCAGGACAGATAGGAAAATTTCTACGGAACTGTCTGTTTCAACATTCTGCATAGGAATAGAAAACTCTTGCTCCATTTTTCCTTTAGGGTCCCTCCAGGACTTACGGACTTCTTAAAACACACACTAAATCAGGCAGTTGATACAGAAAATGCCCATGGCTGCAGGAATGTCATGCTGTGGAAACCAATGTTCACCACCAGCCATCAATATCAGTCTGTTGGGTTCTCCTCCAGCGTAACCCTCCAGGGACTTTGTCAGTCTCTGTGGATGAAAGGAGATGGCAACAGGGAGCAGCAAATTTCTTGTCCCTTTGCTAGATGCTTTCAGCCTCTGCATTAGAGTTGTGTTCTTATTTCATCTAGTTCTTTCCCTCATGGTCCTGATAGTTCCATTAAGCAAAGTAATTGTTGCAATTGCACACTAGTCCTGAGATGTAGATGAGAATGAATGATCATTAACTGTCAGGGTAACACCATATTGAAATGAAGATATGGACCTCATTCTCCCCAGTTCAAGTCTGTGGAACTCAGAGTGGACTTGGGCAAGTGGTTATTTGACCACTTACTCCCATACATTCCTGCCCATCCAGATCTTCAGCAGAGTCCCTTGTCTTTGCACCCCTGTCTCTGAGACGCTATGGGGGAACATAAGAGATCAGATCTTTCTAACAGTGGTGCCTTGCATGTGGATCCCCCCCCCCACACACACACACACCACTGTTCCTCAATACCAAGTCTACTTAGTTTTAGGCAGCAATTTTTTATTATTTTATTGTTGGCCCAGGCTTTTTCTTGAACTATTTTTGACTGAATAGCTGTTGTATGTTAACATTTGCAGCTAGACGTTGCAATCATGCCCTTCACTGGAGTGGAGTTCCCTGCTTCCCCCCACCCACAGAGGTCCACTGATTCAAGGTGCCAAGAGAAACTGCAGTGTGGGGAGAAACTTAGCTGACAGTCATTCGCAAATACTCTGCAATACAATTCCATTATCAACAGGTAAGAGTGCCCAACGTAGCTCCATTTTGTCCATTGTCCATTTTGGCAATTCTTCTCACTGTAGTTTGCAAAGATTAATTCATACAATATCACTGTAATGTTTGTCCAGGCAACTCTCTGACAAAAAATCCTTATCTCCTTGGGTAGTGATGGGCCAAGAATTTGACCATGTTATCATGTTATTACTCCCTCCTGATTCAACTAAAGACTTAAGCCCAACAGCCCCCTCCCATCTTAAAGATTGCTTTTAGAAACAAGTTTCCTGTCTAATATTCCTTACCTAGTGCTGAATACACCCAAAACCTTATGGCTGAGTTATGTGAAGCTCTTACAAGTCAGCTGACTGCTGGCAGATTCATATGATATTCCTGTATCTCACCTACTGAACGACTGCATTGCACTCAGTATTTTTTATGTGTACATCTTTAATACACACCAATTGGGTGTTTACAAAAGTGCAACATCATCACAGTTTGGGGCTTAAATGTCCCATTTTTTCATACAATAATCATCCAGCGAGGCCAATTCACACAACTAAATTGATGAGATAAGAATATGTGTTGAGCACAGGTAGACTGAATGAACTTGCAACTCAAACCAGCTCACAGCTCAACTGACATTGGCTGTGCCATCACTCAAACCACTTTTCCCACTGTGAATGAGTCCCGAGACTATTCTGCCTAAGAGAACAGGATTGGCCCATCCATTGGACATGTTCCCCAGCGACTGACCCTGGAAGGCCTGTTAAGAAAGAAGCTTCTGAATGCCCTGACATTGCTGGAGGTGGAAGATGGCTTTTCATGAAGCAATGGGGACCTATTAACTGTCAAATGAATTATAGTACTCTCAAATCAGCCTTGGGCTTCATTAATCTATTGTTGGGGGTGACATTAAACAGTGTCAGTATATCTGTATGAAATTAGAACAGACGGCTATTACCAGAACGAAGGTGTTTTGTTGCTGTAGATCACAGTGTCTTTTTATGGTGTTACTGCTGTAGACCATGGTGTCTTTTCCATAGTGATATAGAATTTGATTGTGAATTTAGGCAAGGAAGGCAAGGCACTTTCCCCCGTATGCAATATTTACAAATTTATACCCTTGCTCAAGAAAGAATCAGAAAAGGCAAGAAATGTTAGAGAAAGCATGTCCCTAGTGCACCACCATTTTCAGCATATGAGACCCATAAGAGTTCCTAATTGATGCGTATAGTGTTCACGAGAAACTTAGAAAGTGGCTTTTAATCTGTGTTCCAGGGAACTTGGGAGGGCATATTAAGAGTTCCTCGATAAGAAGATCAGTAACGGTGGAGAAGAGAGCTCACCAGTCACTACTAATCTTAGTTTGCAATGCAAAGCCACTGCAGAAAGTTGCATATTGTGTTTCCATGCCAGGCGACTATGAAACTCAAGCCAGGTTCCCAGCATCCTGTGCACACCTATGGGTTCTGCTGTGTGGTGGATATATGGGAGCTTTTTGAAGACAAAAGTACAATGAAAGACTTCCCTGAAGGTAAAAGGTTTGAAACCCACTGATCTAGTACCACTACCACCCCTCTCTCCAAGGCAAGCAAGATATGCAAAGCGGATCTCCATATGTTCCAAGTTTATGTAATTCCCTCCATGAAATTTACCTGGCACCATCCCTTCTGGCCTCCAGGCACTGGTCAGGAAGACAATTTTGTTTAGATGGAGCAGTCTTAGTAATTCTGAGGTTGGGCCCTGGACAAAAGTCGAGAATGGGACTCCAGAATCACTGCCGCCCCACCACCAGCCCCACCACTAGGGCCAAGCATGGGATGGCCCTTGTCCCTTATCAGGTGGGTGGGAGCAGTTTCTAGAAGCCAGATATCTGAACCCCAGCCATAGGGGTGCAAGTGGTGGCAGGAACTGAGAAAATCGACTAACTCAAAATTGGTGTATTACAGCTATATGTTCTATTTAAAGGAAAACCATTGGGATAAGGTCCTTATACACATCCTACAATTGTATAATTTGCCTTTGCTAGAAATCTTAAATATATGGGACCCAAAAGATATCAAAAAATGGATTGCTGACAAAGAAACTGACAATGATATGTGCCTAATACAAAAGAACAAGTACTCCCCATGGTATCCGTTATTCAAATCGAATAAATTCTTTTCAAATTATTTAACGGAACTTTCAGACCCAGGGTTAAGGAGAACATTTTCTACGGCACGTTTCCAAACGATGCCTTCAACATTCACCCATGGTAGATATAAAAAAATTCCTCATAACCTAAAGCTATGTCCCTGCTCCTCAGGTTCAATAGAGGATCTCCCACATATTCTGTTTAGTTGCCCATTTTACAACTCCATTCATTTTAAATTAACCCAGCATATCCCAGATGTTTTAGATACAGTTGAGGGCCGAGTTAGATTTTTAATGGCAGATATTAATTCAAAGATCACGCTTAGTGTGGCCTTTTATATCATGTTAGCTTCTAAGCTAAGGAAGAAATTTGTTGAAAATCATACCCCGAAGTTGACACAGAAAGAATAATTTAGGAGAACTATAACATTCAATCAATATGTATATATGTGGCTGTCTGTAACATTTTAAAAATTTGATTCATGTAACCCTGGGTGTTGTGGGTTATACATTTTGTACGGTTTTAATCTGAACATTGTTAAGGTCTGTGACTAAAACATTAATAAAATGAGATGAGGAACTTGTTCTTCATCTTCGTTGAACCCTTCCTTTGGGAGACAAGGCCAAGGGCAGCCAGGGGGGAAGTGTGGGGCCCAGGGCAGCTGCCCCTGTTGCCCCTTGGCTAAGAACTCACCTGTGTTTGATTTAATTTAAATGTGCATTGATTTTTATGATGTTCTGCTGAAGTTACTTTGTGTTCTATAGCTGCTCTGACTTTTGCTGCTTTTACTGGCTGAATTGTTTTGCTTCTTTATTCTGCAGGCTTTAATATTTTATTTCTTATGTTTTATGTCAATATTGCTGGATGATAATGTTTAAAATGGATTTTAAAAAATTATTGCTAGTCCCTTTGTAGATCTTGTGATCAACAAGCTAGGTAGAATATGGGCATCAATTGCCCTCATCCTTATATATTTGTACATTGCCAGGCAAATTTTAGGAAAAGCTTAGTTTGGCACACATCATCTTTATTTTAAGTCTGATGTATAAAAGCGTCTTACTGTCATCATTATTGCTTCTTTAACTGTGAATGCATTACTGGGTGTTTGAAATAAGGTGATCAACTTTATGAAAAGACACATCTTTCTTGAAAAGATCGATACTTCAATTCAAATATTTTGCATCAAATAAAAGCAAGATCCTATGAGAGCTCTTTGAGGAGACCTCTATGAGGGACTGAAATGTATTTTCTCTGTAACAGGTGCAAATATGTAACTCAAGTATACTGAAAACCAAACTCTCTGTCACGCAAGACTTTCCCTTTAAATGTCAGATTAGGAGACCCAGGGTTCAAATCCTTACTCTGTCACAAAACTGTTAGGCCAATCACTCCCTCACAGCTTAATCTACCTGTCAGGGTTGTCATGAACCAAACTGGAGACTGGCAGAACCAAGTATGCTCTCCTAAGGAGCAAACTACACAATAGTTTGTTCACTTGATTACACTCATTTGCTGTATTCCCTGTACATAACTCAGCAAAATTACGCTTCAAAACCTATAATATTGTACTTACATGGCACAATCCAGTTGAAGTTAATAACGCTTAAATCCCAATGGGAGAGATTTAAGGAGATGCCCCTATTCCACTGAGATAAGCTGGAACTAAAAGGGAACACATCGTTTCGTCACATAGAAACAGTAATGGTGTAAGGAATGTAAGGAACAGCAATGGTGTAAGTAGCCCTTACTGTTTATTGCACTACATGCCCACCAGGGGGCTCCTTTAGACTGTGACACAAGTATACAATGTCTGCAGATGAAGGCTTATGTTACCTGTGAATCCAGTCTGACAATCACACACGTAGCCTGGTGCTCTGTGGTAGCTGAACTCCGAGGGTAGCTCTGGAATTCTTCCGTACCAGTCTGACCATGATAATTCCACACACACGCTCCCGTGGAGGCATGGATTACTGCTACACTCATTCACATCAATTTCACAGAAAGACCCTGTATAACCTGTGGGGTCAACAACAAGAAAAGTTATTGTAATTCGGGCTTATTTAGAACATTTGATCATTATTTGTTTCCAATTTGGGCCCGTGATGTTAACTGGGGAAGCAGCACAATTTTCTGCCCAAGGCAGTGAGTACTGCAGAATATTTAATAGGCTGGAAAGGATTTGTTTATCTCATTTCTACCACTCCTTGGAAACCCAAAGCAGCTTACAGACTTCTCTTCTCCTCCTCTTTATCATCCCGACAATCCTGTTAGGTAGGTTAGGCTGAAAATATGTGATTGGCCCAAGATCACCCAGCAAGCTTTGATAGCAGAGTGGGAATTTGAACCTGGGGCTCACAGATTCTAGTCTGACACGCTAACCCCTGCACCACACTGGCTCTGGATGGGGCAGACAGGAGTGAGAGAGGCTGTAGGAGAGCATGTGCATTTCTGTTTGTGCTAGTAGGGTTTTATCTTGTACTCTATATGTGAACCAGTGGGGAAAGATTTAGACTTGAATGTGAGATGACTCAAAACAAGATCCATTGGGTCAGGTTGGCCAATATGTTCCCATATGTATGGTGGACAGCAAGAATAACAATCATCCATCCACCCTGGGCTGTATCATTTATATAGGGTATATGTACCCCTCCAAGTTAGGAGGGGTAGTTAATACTCCAGAGGATAGGGTCAGAGTTCAGAATGACCTTGATAGAGTGGAGAGCTGGGCCATAAGTAATAAAATGGATTTCAGTAGGGCGAAGGGTAAGGTACTTCACCTAGGCAGAAACAACATAAGGCACAGGTACAGGATGGGAGAGAGTTGACTTGACAACAGTACATGTGAAAGAGACCTGGGAGTCTTAGTGGACCACAAACTGAACATGAGTCAACAGTGTGATATGGCGGCTAAGAAGGCCAATGCAATTCTGGGCTGCATCAATAGGAGTATTGTGTGTAGATCAAGGGAAGTAATACTACCACTGTATTCTGCATTGGTCAGACCTCACTTGGAATACTGTGTCCAGTTTTGGGCTCCACAATTTAAGAAGGATGTTGACAAGTTGGAGCATGTCCCAAGGAGGCGACCAGAATGGTCAAAGGTCTGGAATCCATGCCCTATGAGGAGAGACTTAGGGAGTTGGGTTTGTTTAGTTTGGAGAAGAGAAGGTTGAGGGGAGACATGATAGCCATGTTTAAATATTTGAAGAGATGTCACGTTGATGAGGGAAATAGCTTGTTCTCTGTTGCTTCAGAGACTAGGACACGGAGTAATGGATTTAAAATGGATTTAAGAGAAAAGCAATTCCACCTAAACATTAGGAAGAACTTCCTGACAGTTAGGGCTGTCCAATGGTGGAATGCACTGCCTCGAAGGGTGGTGGAGTCCCCATCTTTGGAGGTCTTTAAGCAGAGGCTGGATGGCCATCTGTCGGGAGTGCT
Source organism: Euleptes europaea (assembly GCF_029931775.1). Lineage (NCBI taxonomy): Eukaryota > Metazoa > Chordata > Lepidosauria > Squamata > Sphaerodactylidae > Euleptes > Euleptes europaea. Next base: position 35,433,727 of record NC_079313.1, on the reverse strand, counting down.
TTGATTGTGGGATCCTGCATAGTGGGGGGAAGGTTGGGGTCACTGGGGATGTGGGGGGGGGAGGTAGTTGTTAATTTCCTTCATTGGGCAGGGGGTTGGACTAGATGACCCTGGTGGTCCCTTCTAACTCTATGATTCTATGATTCTACACCCAGATCACGCAGTCAATTCCCAGGTAAAGGGTAACCAAATTGGTCATATATGCATTGGAACGTATGCACATATATCCTATTGAAATGTTACGCAACGCTCCCTTTGAGAGGTTGGGCAGGGGCTGGGTGAGTGACAAGAAAGGCAGGCATGCTCTCATTCCTCTCTCACTCCCTACCATGCATAGGGAACAGATAGGTGAATGTATTAACGAATACCAGACTGGTCCATGGACTCAGAAGGCAAAACATTTTTGGTCATAAAACATTTTCAAATGATGCACAAACAGGGGGGGACTGCAATAGCAACCAACAACCTATGTGTGTTCATAGGAAGTATTGTATAGATCCTGTATACATGTGTACAGCTCCATGCAATTGGGATCACACTGAAAGAGCCATAAACGTGTACATTTCTTTTGTAGGCTCTTTAGAGACAATCCAGTGAACTAATGCAGGTTTAGGGTTAAGAGGTCCCTCTTCGCCACCGGCGGGAGGTTTTTGGGACAGAGCCTGAGGAGGGTGGGGTTTGGGGATGGGAGGGACTTCAGTGCCATAGAGTCCAATTGCCAAAGCAGCCATTTTCACCAGGTGAACTGATCTCTATCAGCTGGAGAGCAGTTGTAATAGCAGGAGATCTGCAGCTACTACCTGGAGGTTGGCAACCCTATGTGAGTTGGAGCATAGCTTGTGATCATGATCTTACCCCCGCCCCCATCAATTGTCAATTATCCTCTTCCTTTAGGGCATATGTACAAAGCTACAATCTTTCAGACTGTAGTCATTAATGCAAAACAACAACAACAAAAACCAGGGCAATCTGAAATCATTGCCCTTCTAGCATTGTTTCTTTTTTGACTCCCAGCAGGGACTGTGAGGTCAGGGCTGTGTAGAGTCAGTGATTCTGTGCCAGAGCAAAAGACCTACAGAATGTGGTAGCAATTATATTGTTCTTAGAGTTTTGTTTTTTTTAAAAGCAAGTTTCTATCCCATATGGCTGCGATGAGAGACTTCAAAGCATATCATAAGAACATATTGGCAATGCTTCGTGAAATCTCCAAAGCCATATCAGAATTAAATAGGATTTCTTGTAGTCAGGGGTGAGGCATTAAGTGCCCTGCACAGTTCACTGATATCCAGACAATGGCATAAATGTTCATCAACAGAATGAATGTACTGAGGCTCTATATAAAAACTGACTTCATTTAATCTGTTATCATAGGGCGAAAAACGCACGGTCGCTTTAGCTTCTTTATTCCGTTTCAGCCAAGATTCAGCCAGGATCCAACGCACATTCGGCGAAAACACATGCGTTTGATCCTGGCTGAATCCTGGCTGAAACAGGGAATAAAGGAGGCTAAAGCGACCATGCATTTTTCTCCCATAGTCACAAAACCTGGTTTATTTTGGTTCAGAGTGTGGGTTTCCTTGATGCAGAATTTATATGCACACCGAGATCCTATGGGGGTGGGCGGGGGTGGGCAAAAGAAGAGCTTACCTGGCAAGCAGTGGCACAAATAGCTCTCCGCTGTGTCCTTGCAAGTAGCATTGTTATGGCACGGGTGTGACCAGCATAAAGGAATGAGAGTTTCACAGCGCAGTCCCACGTGTCCGGTGTCAGTACAGTTGCAGCTGTATCTGCATTGGGGGGTGGGGGAATAAGTTAATCCATAGATTTACCTCTGACAACTCTCCACTGTGCTGATTTCTGTACTGATTTCATGTTCAACATTTCTTTATTACTTTCTTTTTCTTTTACCGTACTGCTCTTTTACCCTAACCATACAGCTCTTTCACGTGTTCTTCACCACCGGCACCTCAAAAGCCTCCAATTCCCTTTTCTCTATTGTCTCTGTCGTCCAGTGCTTTCTATCCACATGGACCTTGCTGTGGTTTTTATAAATTCTCTTTCAATATTTAAGAAGAAGCCATGTATGTCAACCCACTACGTGAGTTTGTGAATGGGATTAAATTTATTTGACATACAGATGGGCCGTTTAGAAAGCAAACTTGTTGCCTGCCCCAAACGTCAAATTTCACCACTCTCCGAATTCAAATGGCTCAAGTTTAAAAAAGAAACTTAGTTCAACTCAAAATTGTCCTGAGCATGGCTGGTGCAAATAATATGTGCAGAGCAGCTGATATCCCAAAACATGCATTTTGTTTTATCTGCTGAGAGCAGAAGAACTGAGCCTGGCATTAGAATGATTAGTTCCATGGGCAGTTTCACTGCTGTATATTGCACAGTGGCATAAATCACAGCTATTGTTCAATTCAAGAGGAATAGGGAAATCTAGCAGAATGTCTGATCTGTTTCCTTGTGATAGGGAGAGGCAGTGGCTTGCATTTTCAAGGCCTGGTTCCAAAGTTTGGTTATTTGAGATAGCCAAACCATTTATCTAAACCATTTCAGTGTAAAATGTTTCTATTTGAGTTTTTTTTAATCCCCATCTCTTTTCTTCATAATTTTCAAAAATCACAGTAATTGGTTCAAGAATACTTGGCATGAAAACTCTGGACTACTTTACAGAGGAGACAGAACCTCTCGTTGGGCTGTAGCACATCAGACTTAGTGTTGCCCACCTCCAGGTACTAGCTGGAGATCTGCTATTACAACTGGTCTCAAGCCGATAGAGATCAGTTCACCTGGAAAAAATGGCCAATTTGGCAATTAGACTCTATGGCATTGAAGTCCCTCCCCTCTCCAAACCCTGCCCTCCTCAGGCTCTGCCCCAAAAACCTCCTGCCAGTGGCAAAGAGGGACCTGGCAACCCTAATCAGACTGTATGTAAGAAATCACATGATCGTTCCTTCATCTTGAAAGATTCCCTGTACATAAAGAAGTAGAGTGTCAGTCCTAGTATGACCTTTTCTCTGATGTGCTGATTTTCTACATGTAGGGAATTTTTTTTTATAGGGAAGTCAGTCGTGAGGGGAGGCAGCATGCTACAGTCCAATCTCATCAGATCTTGGAAGCTAAGCAGGGTTGGTACGTGGGAGGGAGACCACAAAGGAAGACTCTCAGAGGAAGGCTATGGCAAGCCACCTCTGCTTCTCACTGGCCTTGAAAGCCTTTTCCTGGTGTCACCATAAGTCGGCTGTGACTTGACGGCACTCCAGACACACATTCAGTCATGCGAGCTTACACATGCAGTCCAAAGCAGTACAGCTCAGACACTGAGTTTGCACTTCACTGAGAACTGTGTGTGTAAAGTGCCGTCAAGTCGCAGCCGACTTATGGCGACCCCCTTTTGGGGTTTTCATGGCAAGAGACTAACAGAGGTGGTTTGCCAGTGCCTTCCTCTGCACAGCAACCCTGGTATTCCTTGGTGGTCTCCCATCCAAATACTAACCAGGGTTGACCCTGCTTAGCTCCTGAGATCTGATGAGATCAGGCTAGCCTGGGCCACCCAGGTCAGGTCACTGAGAACTGAAATGCCTGAAATCATTATATGTTATCGAAAATGTATTCTTTCACTGAAGAAATGTATTCATTCACTAAAAATGTATTGGAAACGTATTCTCTGATTTGAAATATATTCTTTGTACTCAATAAAGTATATCTGCACTCATGAACATGCCACACTCAGAATATTAGAGGTGGCTTGTATAGTTGCACCAAGTACTTGCATATTTTACAGGCCTCAAGTATAAGAGACCCACTGTTGCTCCTTAGTTAGAAGCTAATTAAAGAATCCATAGATGGCTTAGTATGCTTGCATAATCTGGTTTTCCAGAGATAAGAACCAGCTAGGAACCCTCTTAGTTAGCCTTGGCAGCTGCCAGGGTCCAAGATAAGAAGAGCTGCAGTAATTTAGGAGAAGCACCTGGGAATGTGGGTCTTCACTGCTCATTTTTCCCGGCCGGGAGGGGCCTTGGGCAGCCTCCTGCAGCCGCAGGATGGCTGCCCCGGCCCTTCCCGCCCCCCCCTCCGCCATTTTTCCCGGCCGGGAGGGGCCTTGGGCAGCCTCCTGCAGCCGCAGGAAGGCTGCTCCGGGTCCCCCTGGGCCTCGCCGCCGCTTCCTCCCGCCGGGAGCGGCCTGGGGCAGCCTCCTGCAGCCGCAGGAAGGTTGTCCAGGCCCCCCCGGGCTGCGCCGCCGCCGGACCCTCGCCACTGGAGAGCCCTGTCAGGTAAGCCTGCGGGGGGGGGAGGGGTTATAAGCCGACCCTCGGCTTATAAGCGGGTGCCTAATTTTTCCCCATTTTTGGGGAGAAATTAGGCACCTCAGCTTATACGCGGGTCGGCTTATACATGGGTATATACGGTGTTCAAATCCTTAAATATCTATTATTGGTTCTATGTATTGACGCCATGTATTTTGTACCTCCCATTACCAAAGATTATATCTGTGCTTGCGTTCCTTTGATGTTTGTGTGAATTGTCCTGTGTATTTGGGCAATTTTCACCCGGTGTGTATATTGGGCCTAATAAACAAACTGATTTGAACGATCAACCTCCTACTGTGTTATTGTCATTGGGAATTGATACAATAATACAGGTTTATCAGAACTAGGCCACATTTTACTGGTGTTGATTAAGGAGTTTTCCCCCCCCAACAGAAACAAACATTAAAATGCCTAGATTATGATACTTTAATATTTTATCATAATATAGAACTTCCCTGATTGCATAAGAAAGTTGGAGATTTCTTGGGTAGGGAGATCTTTTAAAGAATGTTAATGAAGCAATCAGAGGGGTACAGCCCAGAATCATATTACAAGGACCTTCAGGTGCATTTTACAGGATCACATAAAATGGGTGAAGGATTGAAGCCATTCAAGGGATTTGGTTTTAATCCACATGAAAAAGGAAGAGGGGCTCTAATCTAGTTTTTCCAAATCTGTGAGTCATGACCCAAAGGTGGGTCATGAAGCCTGTGAAAGCGGATCTGAGGCTTTTGCAGTTTTATTGATTTGTGCATGCTCTGTTTTTTTAAGCGGGTCACCATGCTGGGTAAATTTGGACTTGTGGGTCACCATACTAAAAAGGTGTGAACCACTGCTCTAACCCTTCCACTCCCACACTGTCTCATTCATCAAAAACACACCTGCCATTATTAATCAATCAAAGGGGGGAAATGGGCACCCCTCTTAATAGCATGAGGAGCCTGATTTTGATTTGTGGAACCATACAGTGCCAAAAAGATTAAACCCCCTTTGCGGATGACTCAGATACAAACCAGAGTCCTATGCAGCTGTGCTTAAAAAGATGCTAGAAAGATCTGGTTAGATCTTTTGACCCCCATGTCATATAATGCAGCTACTTTGCAAAGCAAAACGTCTTGGATTGATCCTGAGAAGATTATTACATACTTTGTAGTGAATGTTGCAGTTTAGAGACAAATCCTTGTACGGAACATAGACGATGGGAGTTTGCAAAGGATTCCTTCTGGCTAGGGCTGCCAGATTCTTGCAAGGGACAGTGGATTCCCTGCTCTGGCTGCCATTTCCTGCTGCCACTCTGGTAGCTGGTGAAAGAAAAAAAGTTCTAAAAAATCTCTGATGGCTGATGGTGTTATGTCATTTCCAAGAAAAACCCAAAAGTTATGTCAGTCCACTCTAGAAATCTCTGGAAATTTGGTGGTTAAATCATATTGTTTCTGGTGGTTCCTAGAGAGGACTGATGTCACTTCTGGGTTTCCTCCAGAAATGATGTAATGCAGTTTGAAGATGATGACCCCGCATGTCCCTGCCTCCTTCAAATTCCCGCCAGTTGCCTTCCTGAGCTTATGACCGCATTCAGGGAAGTCAGGAAACTACTAGATTTGTTTGGCAATAAACTAATATAATATAATATAATATAATATAATATAATATAATATAATATAATATAATATAATATAATATAATGTATTATATTATATATTAAACTATTATATCCTGAGCTGATGACAGCATTCAGGGAAGACAGGAGACCACTGCATTTTTCTGGCAATAAACTATTATATTTACCTATAATGACTGAAACCCTAACTTATTACATACTTGATTCACTTTAAAAGCTTAGCTCCACAGGAGCCTATCCTGAGAATGGCCTCTGCATATTACAGCTGATGCTGAATAAAGCTTCATTTCACTTTACCTGGAGAGAGTAGAGATCTGATCCTGGCATGAGCAAGATTAGTTCAATGGACAGTTTTATTGGAGCACATTGCAAAGAGGCATAAATAACTATTCAGGCAGAATAAGGAATTCTAACTCAGAGTCATTAAACAGTATCTAACCGCAGCAGATCTGACTGTTTGAAATGCATGATCTATTATTTGTAACGGGGCTAAAAATACAAAGGAGATCAAAATTGTGCTTGTCAAGTGGCATTTGTTACTGAACTAACTGAACTATATAAACAGAGCCATATCAAAGAAGTATTTGGGAAATATATTTGGATGGTAAAGTGTAACAAGTAGATTTCCTTTGATCAACTATGGGCTGTTTTTTTATGAAGCGAGACTGCATAGATGTTTTAGCTTCTCTGCCAACATTATAAACAGGCTTTTAGACTTTGCTGCACCATCTTTAGAGAAATCCATATTTCCCAGTTCAGAAACAGAGAACTATCCTAAATATTACATTCAAAAGGCATGTAATAGTAGCCCTACATACTTTTTACAATAGGAAAAAACTTGTCATGGGGCAAGCAGTCAGTCCTTGAGCATTTTCAAAGGATGGATCTGATTACTAAGAGTCAGCACGGGTTTCTCAAAAACAAGTGACATCAGACTAATCTTATCTCTTTTTTTAGAAAGTTACTATCTTGCTGGATCAGGGGAGTGCTGTAGACATAGTTTATCTAGATTTCAGTAAGGCTTTTGATAAGGTTCCCCATAATATTCTTGTTGACAAATTGGGAAAATGTGATTTAGATCCTGTTACTGTTAGGTGGATCTGTAATTGGTTGACAGATCGCACCCAAAGAGTGCTTGATAATGGTTCCTCATCCACTTGGAGAAGAGTGACTAGTGGAGTGCCTCAGGGATCTGTTCTGGGCCCTGTGTTGTTTAATATCTTTATAAATCATTTTGATGAAGGAATAGAGAGGATGCCTATTAAATTTGCAGATGATACTAAATTGGGAAGGGTAGCAAATACAGTAGAAGACAGAGCCAGGATACAGGATGATCTTGACAGGCTGGAGAATTGGGCTCAATCCAATAAAATGCATTTCAACAGAGATAAATGTAAAGTTCTGCATTTAGGTAGGAAAAATCAAATGCATAATTATAGGATGAGGGAGACTTAGCAGTAGTGTGTGTGAAAAGGATCTTGGGGTCTTAGTAGACCAAATACTGAACATGAGTCAGCAGTGTGATGCGGTAGCTAAAAAGGCAAATGCGATCTTGGGCTGCATTAACAGAAGTAAAGAGTCTAGATTACATGAAGTGATGGTATCGCTTTACTCTTCTCTGGTTAGATCTCACCTAGAGTATTGTGTTCAGTTTTGGGCACCACAATTTAAGAAAGATGTAGATAAGCTGGAATGTGTCCAGAGGAGGGCAACAAAGATGGTGAGGGGTCTGGAGACCAAATCCTATGAGGAAAGGTTGAAGGAGCTGGGTATGTTTAGCCTGAAGAGGAGAAGACTGAGAGGGGATATGATAACCATCTTCAAGTACTTGAAGGGCTGTCATATAGAGGATGGTGCCGAGTTGTTTTCTGTTGCCCCAGAAGGTCAGACCAGAACCAATGGGTTAAAATTAAATCAGAAGAGTTTCCATCTAGACATTAGGAAGAATTTTCTAACAGTTAGAGCGGTTCCTCAGTGGAACAGGCTTCCTCGGGAGGTGGTAAGCTCTCCTTCCCTGGAGGTTTTTAAGCAGAGGCTAGATGGCCATCTGTCAGCAATGCTGATTTTATGACCTTAGGCAGTTCATGAGAGGGGGGGCATCTTGGCCATCTTCTGAACACTGGGTGTGTGTGGGGGGGGAGGTAGTTGTGAATTTCCTGCATTGTGAGGGGGGTTGGACTAGATGACCCTGATGGTACCTTCCAACTCTATGATTCTATGTTTCTAAGCTTGATCAGAGACATAAGGAGTATGGTTTTACCATAGAGTTTGCAGTGATTCTTAAAGTGATGTGACATCACTTCTGGTTTTCCGTGGAAGTGATGTCATGGCATGCATGCACCACTGGCATCCCTCCCAAGTCCCTGTCACCCATCTCCCACTGAATGGGGGGAGAATGTGCAAGGTCAATGTGACAGTGGATGGGATAGAAAGAGCATGAGAAAATGGCAGTGGGAACCAGATGCAGCCCATAGGCTGCCAGTTGGCCAATCCTTATAAATCAGAGCACTGACTTCCCAACTTTCAACTTGGAACATTAAAAATAAGCAGCATTGAGAAGTGGAAGTATCAGCCTTCCTGTATCCACCACGGTATTGTAAGTAACCCTGAGAAAAGCAGCCTTAATATACCATCAGAATTCTGGAATAAATTGAATGATCCTCATTTAGGAGAGGGAAAATTAATTTCTACAGTTTGACTGAGATTAGTTTTCAGGTATATTTCTAAGTAGGCCTCAAATTCTATTTGAGATCAATGAATGAAAGATCAAATATTCATCTGGCAAACAGCATCAACAGATTCACATTTGCAGCCCTCCTGACACAGAGGTGATTCCATTGTTAGGATAGATAACAAGTGCTGGTTATCTCCTGAGAACGCATACCTGTTGATACCGTCGATACATTCCCCCTCATTGAGGCATGGCTGACTTGCACACTCATCAGTGTTGACTGCACATAAATCACCATGGAAGCCAAGTGGACAGGAGCAGTAATAGCCACCCAGACTATCATGACAACTTCCACCATTCAGGCAAGGCTGTGACAAACACTCATCAATTTCCAGCTCACAGTTGATACCTGGAGGAAAAGAATTAGCAAAGAATTAATTTTATAGGAGGCACATAGAAAAAACACACCTATTTTGAAAAGTGGTTTTTTATTTAGAGGATTTAGTGAGATGTGAGAAGGTTCTAATTCTCAGATGCTACGCTTATTTTTATTGCTCTAAATCTTGTTTTATATCTATGGTAGCAAGAAGTCCAGACTGTGGTCAATAGATGATCAGACACTCAATGGCTACTGACTTGGATGTGGGATACTGTGAAATACATGTTTCAGCAGTTTGCATTATGGTAGCTTTACAGTTTTTATGCAACTGTTCAAGAAGAAATTGATCACACACCTAAACAAGATATGCTGATAATCATAGGTGACTGGAACGCAAAAGTAGGAAGCAAAGCATAATCAAATGTTGTTGGCAGATTTGGGCTAGGAGCACAGAATGAAGCAGGAGAACGACTCATAGAATTCTATGAAGACAACAATTTGTTCATTGCAAACACACGTTTCAGGCAACTAAATAGACAATTGTATACATGGACATCAACAGACGGCCAGTATAGAAATCAAAAAGATTACATAATTGGAAGCAGAAGATGGAGAAGCTCTATTTTCTCGGCAAAAACAAGACCAGGAGCTGACTGTGGTACAGGTCATGAATTGCTAATATCGAAAATCAAGATAAAGCTTAAGAAAAACACCAGAACATTCACAGCATCAAATTACAATCTAAGCAATATTCCTGAAGAGTTTAAAGACCATGTAAAGAACAGATTTGCATTACTGAGTTCAAGTGAATGTAAACCAGAAGAACTATGGGTGGAAACTAGAGATATTATCCAGGAAGAATGTGCACAGATTATTCCTGTAGCCAAAAGAAATGAAAAGCCTCCACGGATGTCTGAGGAAACTCTTAAAATTGCCAAAGGTAGATGAGAAGCAAAAGAAAAAGGTTAGAAAAACAGAATCAAAAGTCGTTCTAGCAACTCACACGTAGAGACAAAGGGAACTATTAGAGGCACTAGAGATCATATTGCAAATCTACGTTGGTTACTGGAGCATACGAGAGAATTTCAGAAGAAAATCAGCTTGTGTTTCATAGATTACAGCAAAGCTTTTGACTGTGTGAATCATGAAAAGCTATGGCTGGTTTTAAAGGAAATGGGTGTGCCACTACATCTGATCGTTTTGGTGCACAACCTGTACTCTGGACAAAAGGCCACAGTTAGAACAGAATATAGAGAAATGGAATGGTTTCCAATTGGCAAAGGTGTTAGACAAGGATGTATTTTATCTCCCTAACTCTTCAATCTATATGCAAAACATATAATTAGGAACACTGGATTAGATTTAGATGAAGGTGGAGTGAAAATTGGAGGGAGGAACATTAACAATTTGAGATATGCTGATGATACTATATTACTGGCAGAAAATAGCGAAGACTTGAAATGACTACTGCTGAAAGTTAAAAGAGGAAGTGCCAAAGCAGGACTACAGCTGAACATCAAGAAGACAAAAGTAATGACTACAGGAGAATTACAAAACTTTAAGGTTGACAATGAGGAAACTGAAATTGCTGAAGACTTTCTATTCCTTGGCTCCATCTTCAACCAAAAGGGAGGCTGCCGCCAAGAAATCAGAAGGAGATTGAGATTGGGAAGGACAACCATGAAGGAGCTAGAAAAGATTCTGAAGTGTAAGGATGTGTCACTGACCACCAAGATTAAGTTAATCCATTCCATCATATTCCCTATTACTATGTATGGGTATGAAAGCTGGACATTGAAGAAAGCTGACAGGAAGAAAGTAGATTCCTTTGAAATGTGGTGTTGGAGGATAGTGTTACGGATACCATGGACTGCCAAAAAACACACAAAAACAAATCAGTGGGTTATCGAGCAAATCAAGCCTGAACTGACCCTTGAAGCTAAAATGACTAAACTGAGGCTATCGTACTTTGGTCATGTCATGAGACGACAGAAAAGACCGTCATGCTAGGAAAAGTTGAGGGCAGCAGGAAAAGAGGAAGACCCAACAAGAGATGGATGGACTCAATAAAGGAAGCCACAGCCTTCAATTTGCAAGACCTGAACAAGGCTGTCAACGATAGGACATTTTGGAGGACTTTCATTCATAGGGTCGCCATGAGTCGGAAGCGACTTGACGGCACTTAACACACACAGGTTTACAGACAAGAATAAAGTATTTCTTGCATCAGGATTGAGTTTTGCCCCGAACCTTCTTCCAGATAATTCCTGTATGTACATAACTCCAGGAGGGGGCTGGGAATAGGTATACGGTTTAGCAGCTAGAAAATCTACCTGACCTCCTACAAGTACAACTTTTCATTTTAATATGATTACAACTCTTGACACAACAGCTACTTATCAGTTGACAAAATTACCCTGATAGAAGCTGCAAGCATAAAAACTGCAGGGAAGCAAGCCCCAGAGTTTAATAGGCTTACCTCTGAGGATAGATAGATAGATAGATAGATAGATAGATAGATAGATAGATAGATAGATAGATAGATAGATAGATATTTCCCAACAATAAAACAAAAAATTGTTTAAATGGGGGGAATACTTAAATTATCCCCACCCACCACATGTATAAAAAGAAATTGGGGAAATATTTATTTAAAATAATTTAAGGATTAAGAGGCCAGTTTGTCACTGGCTTGATTACTGTAATGCTCTTTACATAGAGCTGCCTTGAAGGCAGTCCAGAAACTTGAGTAAATCCAGACTGCAGTGGCAAAGTTGCTCCCTACAGCCAGCATATCTAGTATTGAAATATTTTCACTGCCTGTTTGCTTCTGATCCCAATTTAAGGTTTTGCATTCAACCAACAAAGTCCTTTATGGCCTAAGTCCTGGTTGTTTAAAGGACCACCTGCCTGGACACTGTGTTATCGCATGTCCTCCCTGGTGTCACCACTGTCTGAGATAAATGGTCATGAGGTGTATGGCATTTGCAGGGGCTGAGCCCCATCATCTGTTTTTGGAAAACACTTCCCTTTTCCCATAGCCTGGTCTTTTTCTCGGTTGTTGTTGTTGTTGTTTTGTTTGTTTGTTTGTTTTGAGGGGGAGGACATCAGGGAATTTTTTTCCATTACATGCGAATTTTTCCATTCCGTGCTCATTTCTCCATGCCTACTACCCCTCTGCATATCGCACCTAATCCAATCACACCTGCTAATGTCATTTACTTGCCTTTGACATTTACATTGCCATTATGTGTCCAATTCACTCTATTCTTAAGTATAGATGGAATCACATTCTAGCTGTATTTGAAGAAGTGAGCTGTGGCTCATGAAAGCTCATACCCTGCCAGAAATTTTGTTAGTCTTTAAGGTGCTACTGGACTCTTGCTTTTTTCCATTCCTGTTCTTTTACTTGACTGGTGTTTAGTTTAGTTTGTTTGCTTGCTTCTTACCTCTTTTCAGTTCCTTATAGGCTTTTTTTTAATTTTCAGTGGGTTGTTGTCTATTCAATTCATGGTTTAATGATTGTTGCAGTGATTTTAAAAAAATACTATTTTGTTTAATATTTGTTTGAGAGTTTGTGGGATTCTTAGTAGATTTGGTTGATGATCTGTTATTAAGATTTTTGTTTTATTTGGTTTGTGACTGATATTTACTGTTATTAATTGCTTTGGGAACTCTGGTGGAGAGGTAGCATACAGATATTTTAAACTAATCCACCATGTCCATACAGAGAAAGGCAGGATAGAAATAATGTACTGTAATTAAACAAACAGATAGCTTGAATGTAGCAGCAATACACATGCAGCTGCCAGAAGCATATGTTAAGTGTTTAGTGCATTTGGTAGAAGGGGCACAGTATTTATCATTTCAACTAAGTTTCACAATGGCTGTCCTTGACAAAAGTTGTCACGGATGCATTGGCCCAGGTTCTTACTTATAACATTAGGAGTATGTTTGAGTCTTAAATGGGTGTTCACTTTCTTTCATTGTGTATAAATTCAAAAAAACAAGTTTTTTCTGCTCACTCAGAAACATCCTTTTCATTTGTCACTTCAGCCTGGATTCTTCTGTAATGATAAAAATACCACCAATGGACACTAGGATTTAGGCTGTTACTCACCCTTATAAATTGCCGCAGCTCAGCATGCAGCATGAGTTATTGGCAGATTAATCCTTTTTATTTGTGTTCACTTCCCTGTTGTGCAAATGCCCTTTGCTGCAACCTTGGTTGTGCTGAGGTTGTTAGGTAAATCTCTCATGCTTGCTGTGTATTGGCATAGCTCAGCTGGTGCAGACATAACAGGAGGAGAGGGTACAGGCTACCCACTGGTTTCTGGCCCCCGTGCCACCTAGATTTACTGCAAGTGCAGTAATTACTACCAAGCCACCACTGCGTTCTGATGACTATGTGGCTCTGGACCTCTTTCAAAGATGCATCGGGTCCAGTTTCACATTGGCTGTTTTATTTACAAGTTCAAGAGAACAGTTACCCCCCCCCCCAAGTGGCTGTGCCAATCCTCCTTGTGTTTTGAACTGCAGATACTTGTCCACTGCATGGCTAGGGCAGCTTTAAGCTTCTTCCCATCAGCTGTCCAACAGTGCAGCAACTTTAAGGTGGTTACTGTTATTCCCCAGTGAATATCTGAACAAGATAGCCCAAACTCAGGCACTCTGGTGAAGCCGGGGTATCATTGGCCTGTGGGCTGGGAGACTAATGGTCCACAGTGTGGTATGTGGTTGTCTGTTTTATGGGATGGAGGAAAGTAGGATGGATCTGAGAACAGAGAAGTAGTGGTTGAGAAGAGCCAGAGTCACACTAGTGAAATAAAGGGTGCTGTGTCACATGCATGAAGATTAACATGGCTACCCTCCTTGGAATTAATCCCATTATTATTGCTGGAAGTTATTGAGGCAATTGGATTTAAGTGTATATATCTGGTTATATTGTATACAACCTTTTAACAACTACAAGTAAAGCTACAGAATTCTGGTGATACTGGTGGTTTTGCATTTACACAGGTTGTACTTATAGCAAATTTACATAGGCATCCTTTCAATGCCAGATTATCACAATTTTACATGTTCTCTTTTGTGAATTATGTTGAGTCAGTATGGACTTCACCAAAAGGTGACGTGTGTTTGGGTACATAGAACTTGGCATTTTTTAATCATGTTACCTCAGTCTGTCTGACCAGCCTTTCTTTCCCAAGGAATGGTGTAGCACATCCATCTGAATTGTGGTCATGCATTGAGGCGCACTGTGTTTGAAATGGTACTGTCAAGTAGCCTCAGGGTAGATTCATACAGGTTCCAGGTACATACGTTATACGTGCTAGGACACATGTGAAAAAATCTTGTGCTTATACATTCTTACACCCCCGCCAGCCTCAAGAGACAATATGTTGTGATCTGGCTCCTCTGTATGTGTATCTCTAAGAGCATATACCCTTTCCATTACCAATTCCATTTTTTGGTGGATGTATTCCACGGTACACACTATGTTCAATAGATTGGGAGCATGCTTAAACCTGTGAGTTGTTTCTGCGACCTCCTGTGTTTCAAATCTTCATGCTGGGCCATTTGAGTGAACCAGTCTTTAGATTCAGAAGTAATGCATATTATATGAACAGACATCATACAAAACCCCAGTGGTTCTGGCCTTACAAATGCATCATAAGTAATTGTAATTTTTCTTAAAGTGTGCATTTGCCAGACTCTGTCTAGTGACCGTAAATCTGTCAGGGCTTGTTATAAGTAGCTCCCTGTGAACATTTGAAAGCATCACAACCAAAATAAATGCAGTATATCAGAGTCTCAGCATAGCCAGATTCAAAACTACAGGCCAAAAAACATCCGGATCATTAATATGAAACCACAGGATTTGCTATGTTGGATCAGGCCATTGGTCTGTCAAATCAAGTAATCTGCCTTAGGCAACTGAGCAAAAAGCCCTTTCCCTCCATAAAATGTCTAGCCAATGTGATGGATTGTATATGGGAAGGATTTCCCTCTGGTCTATACAGCTGCAATCAACTTGCAAAAACATGGGATTTTAAGGGACGTGGAGGAGAAGGGAGGAAGCCAAACAGATAGATTTGTGTTGGCACCTGCATACATTGCCCTGCCATAAATCAAAGTGAATCTAGGAAAAAAATAATGGATCTTGCATTTATATCCCCCACAAATTAAAATAGAAGACTTCAATCCAGCAAATCAATCACTGCCTTCTTTTGAATGTGAATATTCTTGAATGGGGATATATATGCATAATATAGTCTGAGAACCTGTGTTCTCCAGATTCAGATTAGTTTTTACTTGGATTTAGATGGCAGTTGCAGAAAACAGGGCAACGTGTCACTCAGTGGCCTTGGGCAAATCATGATCTCTCAGCCTCAGTTCCTCATCTGCAAAACAGTCGTCTGCCTCACAGGTGTCATTTGATGAGGTGAATACAATAAAAAAATAACACTGTTACCCACACAAACCTTTGGGGATAGGGAGGGCTCCATGTCAAAATATTCAGATAAAACTACTGAGTAAGATTAATCACAGTCAACCAGATTTTTGGGAATAGATGTTGGGTAACATACCCCAAAAGGGGTCGCCATAAGTCGGCTGCGACGTGAAGGCACTTTACACACACACACAACATTAATGGACTGTGGGTTGGATGCAGACTAAAATTTTCCCGTGAGATATACTGGGGCATTGTACAAGGAGAGGGGAGAAAGAAAAACCACACTCCACGGTCAGAAGTCCTTCTGCCTGTGGGAATGTTAGTCTGGATCCAAGCCTGGATGAGGGCCAATAATAGGTGTGTGTGTTGTGTGCCATCGTCACCTCCAACTTAAGGCAACCCTATGACTTAATGACCTCTAAAATGTCCTATCATTAACTGACTTGCAAACTGAAGGCCATGGCTTCCTTCATTGAGTCAATCCAGCTCATATTGGGTCTTCCAGCGTGGTGTAATGGTTAAGAGCGGTGGGCTCTAATCTGGAGAACTGGGTTTGATTCCCCACTCCTCCACATGAGCAGGGGACTATAATCTGGTGAATTGGGTTGGTTTCCCCACTCCTACACATGAACCAAACTCCAAACTCTCTTAGCCCCACCTACCTCACAAGGTATTTGTTGTGGGGAGAGGAGATGAAGGTGATTGTAAGCCAGTCAGAGTCGTTAAAGGTAGAGAAAATCAAGGTATACAAAAACCAACCCTTCTTCTTCTTCTTCTCTTCTTCCTCTTTTCCTGCTGCCATAAACTTTTCCTAGCGTTATTATCTTTTCCAGTGAGTCTTGTCTTCTCATAATGTGACTAACGTATGATAACCTCAGTTTAGTCATTTTAGCTTCTAGAGAGAGTTCAGGCCTCATTTGATCTAGAACCCACACATTTGTCTTTTTGGCAGTCCATCGTATCCTCGAAATTCTCCTCCCACACCATGTTTCAAAGGAATCAGCTTTCTTCCTGTCAGCTTTCTTCATTGTCTGGCTTTCATAGTAATGGGGAATACTATGTGAGTAGCTGGACCCCTCCTCCATTTATGGGGTGCCATTACAGGCACAGGGCCTAGGCCCGTGTTGGCGAACCTATGGCACGGGTGCCACTTCCGGCACGCGTAGCCCTTTCTGCCGGCACGCACGGTTCCTCCAAGCCACTGGTCTTTCCGGCTCTGCCCCACCCCGGATGGGGGAGGCTGTAGCCCAGGGGTGGGGAACCTCCGACATGATTGGTGGTGGCCCCCGGACTCTCCCACAGAAGCTGCCGCCATTGCCGCCGCTGGAGCGTGCGCGGCCAGCCAGGCGGGTGGGAGAGCGGGGAACAGAAGCCGAGCGCTCACACTCGGCATGGCCGGCGGCTTCTCCGGCGCCCTCTGGGCCTGTGCGGGCGGAGGGGCATGGCTGGTCGGTGGGTGCGAAGGAGGCGCCCTCTGCCCCACCCTGCTCGCCTCTCACAAGCCTGCTGCCGCGCCCCACCGAGTGGCAAATCCAAGGCAAAACCTCCCATGCATAAATGGCCTCTTTCTTTTTCTGTCCTTTTCTTTCTCTCGCTCCATTTCTTTCTCCCTTTCTCTCTCTTTTTCTTTCTTTCTCTCCCTCCCTCCCTTCCTTCCCTTTCCCCCTCCCTTCCCTTCTTTCCTTCCTTCCTTCCTTCCTTCCTTCTCTCCAGCGGCTTCTCCGGCACCCTCTGGGTCTGTGCGGGCGGAGGGGCGTGCAGTCCTATTCCACCTTTGAAGTGCCCACAAGCTATCCTCCAAACACCTTTCCATTTGTCTTGATATGTAGAGAGAAAACACTAAGGAACTAGTTGCCAATCTCCAGGTACTAGCTGGAGATCTGCTATTATAGGTGATCTCCAACCAATAGAGATCAGTTCCCCTGGAAAAAATTGCCACTTTGGCAATTGGACTCTATGGCACTGAAGTCCTTCCCCAAACCCCGCCCTCCTCAGGCGCCACCCCAAAAACCTCCCACTCATGGCGAAGAGGAACTTGGCAACCCTAGCCTCTCCCTCTGGGCCCCCTCTGGGGGTGGTATTCAGGTTAAATTGCCGCATTGGCACTCGGCGATAAGTAAGTGGGTTTTTGGTTGCAGTTTGGGCACTCGGTCTCTAAAAGGTTCGCCATCACTGGCCTAGGCTAACATAAGAGCAAAGCACTGCTCCACATAGAATGGATGCCTCTCAGAGAAGTGTGGGAGCCATTTTGTGTGCTTGTCAGAGGCAGGAAGGAGTTGGCTGCTGTGCATTTTCCCATGTCCCAGGGAGCACCTGGCTGGACAATGGGGCTGATTAATTCCCATTGTGTCACCTTAAGGTGATTCAATCAGCGCCCTGAGCAGATAATTAATTGCACTATCTACACCCATCCTGGTAATCACTCCGTATTCAGTGAGAATACTCTAAGCATTCTGCTGTCCAGAAATCTCATCAAAGATTCATACAGCAATCAAGCAATATCCTAGAGATTCATTCAGGTATTCATAGGGTTGCCAACTGCCAGGTAGTAGCAGGAGATCTCCTGCTAATTCAACTGATCTCCAGCCGATAGAGATCAGATCACTTGGAGAAAAATGGCCGCTTTGGCAATTGAACTCTATGGCATTGAACTCCCTCCCCTCCCCAAGCCCCGCCTTCTTCAGGCTCCGTCCCCAAAACTCCCGCCGGATGCAAAGAGGGACCTGGCAACCCTAGGTATTCATCTTCTTCCTGAAGACCCATCAAACCTCACTTTCTCTTTTGCGTGGACCCCGGAAAAGCAATTGTTTCTTTGTCCCTGGCTTACTTGCCAGTTACCTCATACCACCTCAGGACTCATTTGTGGGTACAAATCCCAGTCCTTTGGCTATTCATAGTGTGTGTGTGCGTGTGTGTGTTGGATTTCAACACTCACCCCTGCTTGTATGTAGGGTCACTTGCTATCTTTCTTTCTGAAACACTGCTCATTTTGCCCTCTACTGCATTGCCTTCATCAGACATCACTCTTCTAGACTGGTAAATATCACCCATTCCCTAAGTCTATCTCCCACTCCTCCACCCTTATTCTTCACAAGTTTTTGTATGAATTGTGTGTGTGTGTTTGCTGATTGAGATTATTATTTTGTAATAAAACCACATTTTATTTGAGCAATTGCCTCTTTATTGAGAGTTTTCCAAAGGACTTATCCATGTATACAAAGATCAAAAGATCTCCAAGTTACCCCCTCTTGCTAGAAACTCTGTCTTCAACGCTAATTACCCCAACAACAGTGGAGACTATCTAATTCGGGTAACAACTATGGTATGTATTATCTTGCATCTTGGTCGCCAGCAACACACTCTTACATGTAAGGATCTTTTCTAGTTCCTTCATGGCTGCCCTTCCCAGTCTCAATCTCCTGATTTCTTGGTTGCAGTCAGGTAAATTTATAGGAATTCGGGGCCCAGTTCCAGTGAAGGGATCCCCGGTACTTAACTTTCTGCTACCAATTCAGAGGGAATGGATCGTTCCTCTTGAACTATAGAGAATTGGAGATCGCACACACGCACAAAAGACACAAAGCGTTTGTCTTTGTAATAAACAATCTTTAACTCAGGGTAGGGAGAAAGTCACTGGGATACAAAACAAATAATCCTGTCTACATTCTATGTTTCCTATACTTGCCAAAAGCCTTTGGCAAGGCACTAAGCTTACTTATGAGTAGGCATCCTTAGCGAAAGGAGAGCCTCTCATCCTGCCTGGCTGGCAGTCGAAGCAAGAGTGTGCAACTGCTTTCTCTTCTAACAAAGAAATCGAAAGCAGTTAAACATGCAAAATAGTTGTATACGTGACCCTTGGGCACGGCCTCAATGGCCACCAAAACTGACCACTTGGTCAGTTACAATATTAACCCCTTAACTGTCTGACATGTAACAAAGCTCGCTATCTAATACCCAACAAAATTAATGGGGTAACATATTTAAAGTAAATAATAAACTGAAGTACAGGCCCATTAAGAATAAGGAACTGTTGGCTAATAACATAGTCAGACATTGAGGTATAAGCCCGTCCTGGATTCACAGCTTGGGTATGTTGTTAGACCCATATGTGGAGATGAAAGTTCAGGTCTACTCTTTGATGCATAGCATCTATAACCAATTTTGGTTGATTTCCTAGCTATGCTTCTTTCTGGTTACTCTGATCCCATCCAAGTTAGACTAGTGAAATGCACTTTACCTTGGAGCTGCCTTTGAAGGTTGTGTTTCTGCCTTCTGTAGCAAAATGGGTGGTTGCCAGGAACAAGGCCTTTTCAGGTGTGGCACAGCGTCTATGGAATTTTCTCCTGTAACTGACTGGTGGCTTAACATACCAGGTGAATCAAGCCTGATATTTGGTGAGAGTTCATTTCATTTCCCCCCTCACAGCTCTATTGCTTTTCAGTGCTTTATAGTTTTGACTGTTACTGATGCTATTTTCACTGAAGTTGTATCCATTTCATACATTGCTTTGTTGTGTTTTTTTAAACATTGTGAGATGCTTTGTGAACTTTATGTTGAGAGGCAGCATTGAACAAATACATTTTTATGTCCATCTGATTTCAGTAGGATAATTAAGTATGTCTTCATATAAAATAAAAAAACTGGGTTCCATATATATATATATATATATATATATATATATATATATATATATATATATATATATATATATATATATATATATATATATATATATATAATGGAAGATTGTATGTATATTCTTATAACCACTTTGTTAATATATATTTTATTCTGCTGCTCTATGACCATAATAAACGATTGATTGATTTAAGTATGTCTTCAGAGCTGATGGTCTAGAGTAGGGTTGCCAACCTCCAGGTACTAGCTGGAGATCTCCTGCTATTACACCTGGTCTCCAGCCGATAGAGATCAGTTCACCTGGAGAAAATTGCTGCTTTGGCAATTGGACTCTATGGCATTGAAGTCCCTCTCTTCCCAAACCCTGCCCTCCTCAGGCTCTGCCCCAAAAACCTCCCACTGGTGGCAAAGAGAGACCTGGCAGCCCTAGCCTAGAGTCATAGAGGTAGTTCAGAAGGGAATCAGGCATGGACAGGCAACATACAAGCAGTTCACTCTGCACAGTTCACTGAAGAGCCAGGCTGGTCAGCAGATTTAGAGGTAGGTGGAACTATTGGTTTCTTGTGTCACCTGATCCCAGCTGGGCTGGCAGCTGCAATACCACCTTCAGGCCATCTATATGGGTGATGCTCCAGCATAACAGAGATCAAATCATCAATTCCCTCCACTTAAGACCTCTGACTGTGGTTCAGAGAGCAGGGCACATAAGCACTGCCACCAGGGACTTCCAAGTGCTTGACTCAAATGCATGGATAATGGATGGATTTCTCTCCATGGAAATACATGGAACATCCAAGCATGGGAACCAACTGAAATCAATAGGAACAAAAAGTACACTTTAACTTTAGCCGGCTTGTGTTCATGATGCCTTGTGGTTTTTAACTGAAGACATATGACAGATTTCACCATCAGCAGGATTCGTCTATTATACCAAGCAACTTACTGATCAATAAACAAATACTGGCTGTTTCTTTATGTCTGGACCCCCTCTGCATATGTGCACTCCTGAGCTTTTTCTCTAACCAGCTGAGAGTGGAGAAATTTATAACTAGATAAACATTTACAACATAGCACAAGTTATGGGTTTGGAACCCCATGCTGGGAACCATAATTTTGTAAGAGGAAACAGGGATCTTCCACAAAAAATCCCCCAAACCACCAGATTACAATTCTGAGAATTCTTTGGGGGTGGGGGGTGGAGCCAGGACAGTGCAACTGATATAAACCAATATGCATTTGTAACATAGATATGCCTTGAAAGATTGGCTTTACCAGAGTCTAAAGAACATTAGAAATAGCAGGTGTTGCCTGGCTGTGTGTTTCAAAGGGAACGATTATTGTTTCTAGTGACCCAGATATCCAGGAATCTACTCTTTCATTCTTCTTCTTACAGTTCCCCAAGTCTTTCTAATCCTTAAAAAAACCTGGGATGGACTAGCATGCCATTACTCAGGGTAGGAATGCTGGCTGGGATCAGGGAATAGATCCGTCATAAAGACTAAACTCCCATATCTCAAAATCCAGATGTGAGGGGTGCATAAACTTGGTCTGGTTTGTCTTCACATACTCACCATGGGAGGTTCCTGCCATTCCCCAGGATGCTTCCTAGCTGTGCCTGACCACACTAAATTGGGAGCATGAGAAACCTCTCTCTGTGTGAGTTTTCCTAATTCTAGGCTGCTTTAGGATTACAGAATATCAACACAAGGGGAAATGCTGCAGCCGATCCAGAAAACCAGTTGTGCTCCATTATTTAACAGCTGTTTAGCACATGCATTATAAACAAAGCACACATGTGCAGAACATTATCATAATAAAAATGCAGATTCCTCTCCCCCTCCACTGCCTTAAATGTTCCATCCTCTTGTTATTCATGTGCTATAACCTCTTCCATTTGTGTGAGAATTATGTGAGACATTTCTCGGCTCTTTGAGGGGGAAAAAAAGCATACGGCATACCAGGCGCATAAAACAGAGCCCGTAGAGCAAGTAGCAACCCCAAAGCCGGTAATGAGAGCATTTGGTTAGCATTACCGCTGTCGATTTATTGCAAGTCCTCGGCATACACATCAAAAGTTATAAGCTTTTTAACATCCCAGGGAAATGAGATGAGGCTGGATGATTTCCCACTGTGATTCATGGTGTCAGGCTGGGATAATAGCAATAGGCAAGCTCCCTCTGACAGAGTAAATGAGGATTTTTATTACCAGCGGAGACACCTGAGGGGTTTCGTCCAAGAATCCCTCTGGCTCGTGCATTTAACACATCTCGCACTGAGGTGTGGAAAACCAAACAACAACCAGAACAACAACAGCAACTCCAAAATGGCCTCTGATAAATCATTCTGTTAAGCAGGCTTTAAAATCCAATACTTTACTGCAGCAGAAACAGCAAACTACCCCTTTATGGAATTATTACCCTTATTATTTTACTCATTGCTGCTGGAAGCTGTTCTAAAGCCATATGTCAACAGAGTGGAGTCTCTTTGGGTTTATATTTTACACCTCACTTTCTTTCCTCTGTTGTTTCAACTTTTAACTCCTCATGGTCCTGACAATTCAGCATTCAGATAGCCTCTCTGTTTTTCCCTAATGAAAGTGAATGAAAACAGAGGAAAGGAACAACTAAACTTCAACTCCAGAAGCTGGAAGCGGGCTAACAAGCTGGAGAGGGTTCTTTTGAGCAGCCTGGTTCTTGGGGCTCTTAAACATAGGGGGGACGGAGGTGTGGTTTCAGAATCCAGCTGTGTCTGCCAGATAGGAAATGGAGACGTGAAGGAACATTTCTTGATTGTACACACAATTGCAGAGTTAAACAGAAGCTGGATGGATCTCAGGAAGTGAAAACTTCTCTGACCCAGCTTTATAAAAGACTGACATATATGCAACATGGTTTGCTGCCTCTAAATCTCTAGCACCCTTGGGACTACTTTCCATGCAATGTAGAAGTGTGTGTGTCATGTAGGCAAACTTTATCACATGGGTCCTTCCTATTCTATTCCTAGAGCCTGCGTGGTATAGTGGTTAAGAGTGGTGGTTTGGAGCGGTGAACTCTGATCTGGAGAACTGGGTTTGATTCCCCACTCCTCCACATGAGCGGCGGAGGCTAATCTGGTGAACTGGATTTGTTTCCCCGCTCCTACACATGAAGCCAGCTGGGTGACTTTGGGCTAGTCACAGCTCTCTTAGAGTTCTCTCCGCCTCACCTACCTCACAGGGTGTCTGTTGTGGGAAGGGGAAGGGATGGTGATTGTAAGCCGGTTTGATTCTTCCTTAAGTGGTAGAGAAAGTCGGCATATAAAAACCAACTCTTCTTCATCATCATCTTCTATCTCCCTCAGGAGGGATTTATGGAAAGTGCCCACATATGCCTCATTCATGTTTGTCAGTGCAGAGTAGTTTTGTAGTGCAACCATGTGAATACAGTACATACAGATTTCACAGTTCTCCTGAAATATTGGGACACAGTTACTTAAGGATGTGAGCTGACAGCATCTGAAAACAACCGATCCAGCACCATCTCAATAGCTTATTTCAACGTAGGTTGTAGCTATTACAAGGGAACTACTCAGAGAATGAATGTCCACACACAGTCAAATGACCATCATAATTAATATGGTGAATCTACCATGGAGTAGCATTTCTTTTTGCAAGATTTCAAGCGTTGTGAAATTGACCCAAACTGATCACATCCCCGGAACGCTGTGGAGAAAAGACATCACAAGTCCTACTCACATATGCTCCAGCTATTCCATTTACCATTTGGGAGAGATGTTGAGAAGGCCTTTTGTTAGAGTGTGTACACATGACAGATTTCAGGCCCCTTCCAAGGTCTTTAGAAGTGAAACTGCTAAAAAAGGAAAAGATGTACCCTAACTGTAATGTCAATGCATTCATATGGCCATAAAATACCACTGCATAATTTCTCTTAAAGAGCCAGCATGTGTAGCGATTAGAGAAGAACCCAGATCTTGGAGAACCCAGTTCGATTCCCCACTCCTCCATGTGAAGCCTGCTGTGTGACCGTGGGCCAGTCACAGTTCTCTCAGAACTCTCTCGGCCCACGCGGAGGCAAGTGATGGCAAACCACCTCCAAACATCTCTTGCCTTGAAAACCCTACGGGGTTGCCATAAGTCAGCTGTGACTTGATGGCACTTTCCACCACCAATTTCTCTTGCATTCTGAAACAGCTACCTGTTTAGGTAATATCCAAATGCAGAGTGTGGACTCAGTTGCACCTGTTCTAGAAGAAGGAAAACCAAATTTATTGTGGTGCTAAACATTCTCATATTTTTAATTTGCTGGCATACCCCCCTTCAGAAACCAGCCTACCACAGATAGGGTTGCCTGGTCCCTCCTTGCCACCGGCGGGGTTTTTTAGGGGTGGGGCTTGGGGAGGGGAAGGACTTCAAGGCCATAGAGTTCAATTGCCAAAGCAGCCCTTTTCTCCAAGTGAACTGATCTCTATCGATTGGAGATCCATTGTAATAGCAGGAGATCTCCAGCAAGTATATGGAGGTTGGCAACCCTACCTACAGACTATAAATGTGACAACAAAGAGGTGGAGAAGAGGGTTCAAGTACTGTCTAAGGAGCGAAAGGTGCTCAGATGGCAATCCATTGTGTCAGAGTAGTGGTTACAAGTAAAGCAGAGTGTCCCTGTTTTCCTGTGTGACATGATGGTGGGTTACCATTGTCAGAGCGTTCAAAAAATCAGGCGAAATGAAGTGAAAAGGTAACATAACATACAGAGGGACTGGAGTGGCTGGAGGCAGCAAAAAGTGCCCCTTCTGGCATCTGCTTCCCAACGTCTCTTCACAGTAAGGTCACCAGCCCTGCTGGGTAACCCCATCCTGTCTAAACTCTTCGTTTCTGCCCTCCTTCACTTTAAATTGGTTCTCGCTCTCCCATTGTCCCCAAAGGGGACATATACCCCCCCACCCCCATCCATCAAGGCAAGTTTGTTCCTGTGCTACAGCTATAGCCTTGGGTCTGGCTGACAGGGCCTGTTACAAATGCCGCTTCCTGTGTACAACAGGAGGCCCAGGTTGGATGTGATCATTTCAGAGCGGCCATGCGAGCAGTTAATAGGCTTTTCCTTCTTTCTCCTCTCTGGCTTTCCTGTTGTTCTGTAGTTTCTCTCATCACTTGGCCTGTGCCGAGACACCTACTGGTAGCAGCAGGGTGGCAGGAAGGCAACAAGCTTCTTGTTTGAAATAACATTCGGCAAGCGCATGATGGATCTTAACTGAAGGCAGGCTTCCAAATGAAGTCCATGCCAGTCAACAGAAGAGATCTGTTGCTACCTTTTGACATACCTCATGAGATTTGGAGGGGGGGCAGGAGTGTGTGTATGTGTGTGTGAAAGCAGTTTAAACCATGTTTTTTATTTCTCGTTCTCTGAAAATGCTTACAGCCATCATAATGTCTTTTTATTCTATGAAGCGTCTGCTGTTTTTCCTCTCTGCCTCTCTGGAAATTGCCCAGTAAGCCTGATTTGTTTAGGCGCATTATTTTTTTTTCTCGAAAAAGACAGTGCTGCATTGAATTTCTCCCCACTTTCATTTTTGGGTTGAAAGTATCAATTTAATGGAGCAAAAAAATCTTCTGAAAAAAAGACTTGTGTTTGTCTGCGATACAGTGTTGGAACTCAGTGGCGCAGTCATTTTTCCTGGCCCCACTTTTTCACTGTTATTTTTTACCCCCAGATTGAAGCTTTTTCACCCTTCCAATGGCTTAGTCACAGACATCATGCCACCCAGTCAAGGTTCATATAGTCAATGGGATGTCAGAATTCTTCATAACCAATTAGTTTTGGTTCTATGAATATTTCAGCTATGGAATTTTTGAGGGCAGTGTGAATGACTAAGCAAATGTTTTTACAAAGGGTGCTGAAAAATTGTTCAAAAAAAGGGGGGAGGCCTTTTTTGACACTGCTGAAAAAGTTCGAGGAAAAAACTACAACATGTAAGGTCAGTTGTAGGTTTTTAGCCTTTATAATGCTATTTTAATTTTTTCTGATCCCAGGGAAAAAATGCTGAGTCATCTCTGTCCCATTATTATCAAACAAAGTAAGAATGCCTCAGGATATACCCTAACATTCTGCTCCTGAATACACTGGCCACAATCTAGCAATAAAACAGGCTCATTTAATCTAAGAACATACTGAGCTTTTCCGCATACTTGACTTACTCCTGATTTTCTTGGGTGTACAGCCACAAGTAGACAACCAGCGTGGTGTAGTGGTTAAGGTATTGGACTAAGACCTGGGAAACCCAAGTTCAGATCCCTACTCATGCCATGCAAGCTTGATGGGTGACCTTGGGCCAGTCACTCATTCTCAGCCCTAACCCTGGCCAGTATTTGGATGGGAGATCTCCAAGGAATACCAGGGCCCTGACACAGAGGCAGGCAATGGCAGACCACCTACGGATGTCTCTTGCTTGAAAACCCTATGGAGTTGCCATAAGTCAGCTGTGACTTGACGGCAAATGCCCAAAACAACAACAAAAACCAGCCACAAGCCTTATAATCAGTTTGGACACAGTTATTCCACATGTGAGTCCACCCCATGCATTTTCACAGTTGTGGAGTCAGTTTATTTTCTTCCGCACATGGCTTAAATAGTGAGGATTTTCAACAGAGGGTGCTATCATCATTGGTGGTGTCATTGGTGGTGTCACAGTACGCCCTTTAAAAAAAAAGGCACTAAAGTATTGATATATCACTGGAGTGTTGTAAGGCTTGGGAGGGTCTCTGAATTCCCAGCTTTCTTTTTTTAAAAAAAATAAGTCTCTAGTCCCCTGTTTCCTTATATCTCCATGAGGGAAAGGGATAAAGACTTTAAAAAAATGAAAGCTGGGAATTCCATAGGGTTGTCAGGTCCCTCTTTGCCACCGGTGGGAGGTTTTAGGGGTGGAGCCTGAGGAGGGCAGGATTTGGGGAGGGGAGGGACTCCAATGCCATAGAGTCCAATTGCCAAAGCGGCCATTTTCTCCAGATGAACTGATCTCTATCGGCTGGAGATCAGTTGTAATAGCAAGTGATCTCCAGGTAATACCTGGAGGTTGGCATCCCTAGAATTCCAAGAACCTGCTAAGTCTGTTGTTACAACACTCCAGTGATATATCAATATTTCAGTGTCATTAAAGAAAAAGAAATCACTCATCTTCAGGGTGGAGGAGAAGACAGGGAGTGCTTTGACCATGACAGTCCAATCATGCAACAGTGGGCTGGAGGTGGGTAGGAGTGGGCAGGGCAAAGAAAACTGACAGAAATACTATAAGCAAGGAAAAAGCTGAATGAAAATTGGCTTCCAGAAGAACATTGGGGTAAAAGTGGTCTCAAAAGAACCAGAAAAAACCGGGGGCGGGGGGCGGAGGGGGATGACGCCAAAAAACCTGAAGTGAATATTAAAGGCACAAAAGTGTGTGCAGAAATCAGGGGAGAAACCGAAGCAGTATGGGGCCAGAACTGACAAAAAACAACAACGTGGAAAAGCCCATTGTGTTGGGCTGGTTCTTGGGCCCATATACAAGGAATTATATTCAGTAATAATTTGCTTTTTATTCTTTCCATAATAAAAAGTCAAAGACAAAAATGTTTTCATATTAAAAATGTATTGAAGTATTTATTGTGTCCACCAAAAAGATAAAAATCTATCAAAGGAAATACAGGGTGTGTGTTTTTTCCAAAACATTGTGGGGTGTTGGAACATTCCTCTTTGCAACTCTGTAAAATAGTATCGAAGATAGTGTAGAATACTTCTCAGAAAGTGTTGCTCTCTTTGAAATACTGACCCACAGTTTAAAATGTTACTTGTAAGAGTTTCAACATTTCTCAATACCTTCAGTCTCACAGTAAGAGAGTCTTACAGGGTAGTCAGGAACATAATGGGATGGTGTCCAGAAGGTGGTACAGGAAAATGAGGAAAAAGCAAGCTGACTCTGCATTATATGGAAACAGTAGGTAGCATAGTTGATGATGAGAAAGCCGAATGAACCTGGAGGTTCTTAATATGAGAGGGAAAGTTGTATACAATACTGTAGGTCAAGAAGATCGATAGGAAAACCAAGCAGGCATGGAGATCCAGGAATGTAAAGGCGGGTAAAGATGACTGTTGATTGTGGAGGATACAGAAGGGCTTCAAAAGAAAGAGACAAAGTCTAGCATGTGATGTGACCTGCTCAACAAAAAAAGGAATAGATTGTGGATGAATGGAACCTGGGAACCTGGAAGGTGAATATTGAATATCTAGGGCATTCTACTATGCACATACTATGCTGTATGTATTGACTATGCACATACTAGCTGATCCATAAAAGCAGGTTTTGCAGCATGCAAAATACATTTCATGCTGTTGTGCCTGAAAAAAAAACCTGGCTCTGTAATTTGTAATAATAATCTTGAGTGGAGTTATTGGTGAAGGTTCCAGTTCTTTGTTTGGTCCTTGGAACAATGAGTTTTTCATTACGGAAGGACATTTTTTTCTGGATGTTCCACAAAATTTCTGAACAGGTGCCATGGAACCGTTGGTTCTGCTTGCTGAGAAGAGCTGCCCTCTCTACCCTGGGACACTTCCTCAGGTAATTGCTTCTATTAGAAGCAATAAGCAAGAGTCTTTACTAGCAGAAGTGCTGCACCAGAGGAAGAAATCCAGACTGGCTTCTATTCTCAGCCAGAGCAGATATAGTGGCTGAGAAAAGCTCTAGTTTTCCATTTCCAAGAACAAGCTAGAGCTGTCCTAGCCAGATAGGATACTTAGGTGTAAGTTTCCAAGGTGGTTCTTTGCTGGTGTATGAATTGCATGCTGCAAAGCACTGCAACAGCTGAGTATTGGGGGGGGGGAAAGAAAGGCATAGCTTAGTTTTTCCCCCTCTTCTGATAAGGAAACCAATATGAAAACATGTTTCTAAAGTGTATACGGGTTTGTCCCCTATCCATTTCTGTGCCTTATAACCATTCTGTGGAAAAACTTTAATACAAAGGCTACAGACCTGGTAGAAAACTCATGTTTAATGGAATCTTATTTTGGATTAAACAGTGTTAAAGAACTGGCCATTGGGTTTGCCCACTGACTCATTTGTGATACTAGCAAAGGGTTCTCTTATTTCCAATGGATTTTTCCCATTCAACAGAGTTTTCCCCATTAGAAAGCTCAGCAATTCATTTCTGTTTGTCTTGGCTTGCTCTAGGGCAGTGTTCCCTACTGAAATCTTTGCTGGCAGCATTCAAGCATTCATAGAAAGTGGGCAAAACCAGATGAGTCAATTGCCTAGCAGGGCTTCTGACTGTTGGTTCCTTGGCCACTGATTGGACATTACCATGCACCATTTTAAAAGTCCCTTGGGTCATCTGCACAGCATGACTGCAGGTAAGTTACTGCCTGCCTTGGCCATTTCCGTCTCAAGCCCACACACACACCTTGGCTCTTCTCTTCCCTGTACAGGCTGCCCCCCCCCCAAAAGTTGTTGTAGTCCCAAGCTTGGCTCTGCCTCCCATGGCAGCCATTTTGTGGGGCCCATACCGCACATTGTCAAAATTCCAAATTTCAGGCTCCAAAAACCTGGGACTAGAGAGAGATCTGTCAAAGTTCCAGTTCTCACTGGTTGTGATGGTGGACAATGGAGGTTTCCAGATGGAGGTTTTTTCTCATATGGCAACGCTTTTTAGTACTTTACCATATGAAGTGGTACATTCTTCCAGTTTAATGGAAAGGGGCAGGATTAGCCTTGCTGCAAAGGGTAACCTTAAAGATAGGGAAGAATGGGGGATGTGAATGCAGAATTTGCAAAAAATGGGAAGTAGGTAACAAAAAGGAAAAAATAAGTTTCTAATTGCAGGGCATGCTAAGTGGCATCGTGTAGGGTTGCCTACTGGCCTGGAGAAATATATCCTGCACCTTTAATAGAGGCTAATGTGTATAAATTGGCACTTGAAACTTTTCATGGCACAGAGGTAAATAACATCACCTGGTAGATAGCATCACATAAAGCCTCTATTAAAGGGACAGGACATTTTTCTCCAGGCCAGTTGGCAACCCTGTAACAGGTAGGTGAGACAGGATGTATGGTGTATCAGTCACCAACCAGTAGAAGCCTGGGAAACTAGCACAACCTTCCATAAAGTAAAAGGGGGTAACCAAAACACTTTGTGGGCTAGTGATTCAGAGCTTTTAATCACAACTGTATTGAACAGTCTAGAGGCAAGCCCCCCCACCCCCCGCTGATTCTAAAACTAACTAAACCAGGCCACCCATAGATGAGGTAGGGGGTCTTGATGTACTTAGAGGACTCCCCAGGGATGCAAAAAAAATATGCCTTTGTGAATTAACATCACCCCCACCCTCAAGGGGGGAAAAAACTACAAATTGACTGATGAGTGAATATTTATTCTCCATGGGGAATGGTACATTAACTTCTAACATTCTGGAGCAGAAGATTTGGGGGACAGAGGGAAATTGCTCCTCCATCCTGTGATGCCCAACAGTCCCCCAGCTTCTTCCCTCTCATAATAAAAGTTGATAGGTACCCATAAACAGATCAGCAAACCAGGGCCATCATCAGACAAAGTAGGGATTTCTTAACTCCTTAGATATACAGACAAGTATTAGATTGTAAATTGTTTATAAAGAAAGAAACTCCTAAAGTGGCCTGGTGCGGTCTCAGCATACTCATCACCCTCCAGAAGCTATGGCATGTTGAGGTCAATTGCATGTCAGTGAAAGGGACAAAGATAAAGTCGGGCCAGGGAGAGGAAAAATTGGCCAGGTTCAAGGCCCTAAGAACTTAAAGTATTCCAAAGAGAGATATTTGGGTTGGGGGGAAAGTTCCTAATTATTTAATTCTCACCTTAGCAATTCCCAGTGGGCACTCAACTTGTTTTTATGTAATGGATGAGTTTGCTGGATGATACATCTGAATATTCCAGAGATGGCTATGTAGCTGCCCATCTGGGTGAATCACATAGTTTGGAATAGTCGGACACAGAGAATAGCAAGATAGTTCTCTTTGGCTTGCCTCTCTCAAGAAGAGAACTATATGACTTTTGTCACTCTCTGCATGCAGAGTCTCAACCTCCATCTCTTTACGACTGAGGTGGCAGAGACATTAGGTGCTGCACGACTGACTCATGGAGGTATCAAAAATATTTTTTCACACCACTTAGAAACCTGAAATTTGGTACACAGATAATCCACTGCACTTCAGCTACTAGAAAATCTGAAAATTAAACATTTATACATCCCCTCAGAAGTCTGAAAATGGGACATATTGATAGCTAGCAGTCATAACTGAGGAGATGATGTTTACCTCACAAAAGACTACCACTCCAGCACTAACAGCGCAATCCACAAGACGGGGAGTGAAAGCACTGAGGAGGCGGCCCGACCCTGGTGTAAATGCCACTTGCGCCGGCATAAGGGGCATTTATGACAGCATCAAGGCACTTACAATGGCGCCAGGGAGTGGTGCAGCAGCACCACGCACGGGCACCGACAGAGCCGTGCACACCAATACACCTCAGGCACAGGGCCTTGTGCCAGTGCCAAAGGGGGTGTGCCTGGGGCTGGGGCTGGCGTTAGCTCCCTGAGTCTTCTTAGCACAGGAATGCCCACATTCATCAGCGTGAACTTTCACTGGCAAAAATACAGCAGTTCCACAGGGGTTGGGAGAACGTCCTTGTTGGGTTGCTGGCTACGGCAAAGCAAGCTGCTTAGGAGGTGGCTCGGCTGTGCTGTCTCTGGCCATAGCGCAGCTACCCTCCCTCCCGATTGTGCTGCCTGTAAGGGATTGTTTGGTTATATGAGTCCCACTGCCTTTTTGTACCCTTGAATTACCCTTGTCGTCTAAGAAATGCAGAGGAGCATGTTTCCATCTGTGTGAATCTATACTGTGCCACGGTCTCTTACCTGTATACTCTGGAGGGCAAAAGCAGTAGTACTTCCCTATCAAGTTCAGGCATGTTGCGTTGTTTAGACAAGGCTCTGAAATGCATTCATCCACTTCTAGGTCACAGTGCCTCCCTTGGTAGCCTGGAACACAGTAGCAGGAGTACCCACCAATTCCATCTCTGCACATTGCTCCATTGAGGCATGGGTTGGAAAAGCATTCGTCAATGTCAATTTCACAGTGAGTACCCATGTACCCTCTGGGGCAGGAGCAGACAAGGCCACCAGGCTCATCTCGGCATGTGCCTCCGTGCCTACAAACATGTGAGTCACACGTGCTGATGGCAGTTTCACAGGTAGTCCCATTGTACCCCGTGGGGCAGTTGCAAGTAAAGCTGAGGTTTCCTGCAGTACTTAAGCAGGTGGCATTGTGAAAACAAGGACTGGAGGAACAAGGATCGTCGGCTTGAGCACAGTCCTCTGCTGAAATGTCACTTGGTGAGTCCAGGCAGCGGCAGCTAACATTCTCTGCAGCCCTGCTACAATCAGAGTCCTTTTGGCAAGCATTTGACAGGCACCTCCGGTCATCTTTGACGCAAAATGATCCTGAAGATGAAAGGCACAGGTTAATGGACAACTCAAGGGAGGGGAAAACAAAAACATAGCAATTAACAGGACACACTAAAACAGTTGCACAGAAGAAACATTATGACGTAAAAGAAGCACTGAGATCCCAGGATTAATGTCAAAACCTCTTGTGATTGTAATTCTCCTTATTTAATTATGGGCAGGCCTGGCTCATGGTCTTTTTTGCAAACACCAAAGTTTGGCAGCTCTAAAGTTAACTGAATAAATGCAAGCGAAAAAAAGCTGGAGTCTTGCATCATGCACAAGAAATCACAATAGTCCACACTCATCTGGTCTTGCATTTACTTTTACCTCTTTCTTTTGCCCAATGAAACACTTGGTAGAAAAGTTTCAGAGCCACTTTTTACAGGGCCAGCTTCCTTGTGTGGAGTCCAAGAGAGAAATGGAAGTTTAAGGTGTTTTTATAGTATGTGTTTATCTTCAAACATGTTGAGCTAAGGGCAGGAGATAAGCACCCAGATGGGCAGCAGTACTTTGGGGAAAGCATCTGTACATTTAATGCAATTATACAGCTCTCTGCAGCTCTCTAAGACTACTTTTTACCAACCAACTGTAAAAGAGAAGCTTTCTTCTCTTTGGTTCTTGTAGGTTATCCGGGCTGTGTAACCGTGGTCTTGGAATTTTCTTTCCTGACGTTTCGCCAGCAGCTGTGGCAGGCATCTTCAGAGGAGTAACACTGAAGGACAGTGTCTCTCAGTGTCAAGGGTGTAGGAAGAGTAATATATAGTCAGAAAGGGGTTGGGTTTGAGCTGAGTATTGTCCTGCAAAAGTAATGTGCTAATCATTGTCCTGTAAGTATCAAGATAATGTGCTAATGATGGTATGGTATGTTAATATGGAACCATTGTATCCTGAAGTGATCTGTTACTCCTCTGAAGATGCCTGCCACAGTTGCTGGCGAAACATCAGGAAAGAAAATTCCAAGACCACGGTTACACAGCCCGGATAACCTACAAGAACCAATGAACTCTGACCGTGAAAGCCTTCGACAATATTTCTTCTCTTTCTTTGGCCTGCCCTGAACTGAACCACAAGACTGATTCAAACTGTCTGGGCAGGAAAAAGGGAGCAGTTAGCATAAAATCCAGTGATTTGGAGTGGCCGCTGGACATGTAAAGGTCATTAAAGAAGAACCTCCTGCTATTACGATAAAGATTGTCTCTTTGAGTCAGAAGGGATATGTTCCATTACAACAATAACCTATGAGACAATAACACCATCTTTCACATGTGCAAAGAACATTCCATTTATTACCTTGTGGTAATCCTTATACCAACCCAGTAAGGTAGGTAAGCAATATTACAGATTGGGGAGTGGGGGAGCTGAAAAATAGAGGCTTGCCTAATGTGAGATCCATGCAAAGGAATTCCTATCTTTGGGTCAAGCTAAATCCCCCCCCCCCGTAAATTTTATATGAAGTTTGGGTGAATGTTATTCATTCTTAACATTTAAATAATATTGAAACAGAACTTGACAAACTATGCCTTACATGTGGCAAAGAACGGTCTGAGGCCTCACTTTCATGTTCCTCCAACATCAACACTATCCAGTGTTAGCAGCCCTGTGATCAAGACCTCAGCATCAGAGTGATGAGAGACAGCAAGAGATGGATGTGTGAACCAGTCCTGAGTGTTTAGAGCTATACTCCTTTCCCCACAGAAGCAGCAGCAGCAGAAGTGTTTTTCTTTCTGTACCTCCGACGTTCCCCTCAGTACTTTGACAAAATAGCTGATGAAAATGGGGACAGAGGAAGAGAAAGACAAGACTTCCCCATGTCTGACCTCGCTGCACAGGAAGGCAAGTATCTGATTCCACGGGAGCTGCCTTCCCTGTACGCCATGACCTGCAGAGGAACCCGTGCTGGGGGGTAAGAACGTGCTGCGTACAGGCCCATGGCCTTCCTCATGCCTAAGATACAAACATCTGTTCTTCGAAAAAGAATATTGTCCCAATTAACACTGTTGGAAGGGAGTGTAAAGGGTGTAAGAGGAGGCAGAGGAGGAGAGCTCAGAGTGATGTTGGGGAGCTGGGTCTCTGCAGGTTCATATACGGAATGAGAAGAACTGCACAAATCTTCTTCCATTCTGAACCAATTAAGATCAGTTAGCAGTGACCTGCTTTGACACAGATTCTTAAAATTAATATTTAACATCCAGAAAAAAATAAAATAAACTGCCGATCAGTTTCGATTTAGACTGACTGACACATGAAGTAATTATCCAAGTCTCCTTAAACGGCATTGCGGCATTAACCTAATTACTCAAGGAATTAATGCCAAGCATTTTACCCCATCGTTAAGGCCGTTTGATGTAACTGAGATCCTCGGCAAGAGGATTTCCCCCCTTCAGAAAATGGAATACATTAGAATCTCAGAGGTAGTTTTTCCCAAGGAAATATTTCTTCGCGGTCAAGACTGCCATCTACTGGTTATTCAATAGTAATAATAAAAACTAAGCCATTTGGAGAGATCAGTATTATTTGCAAATGTTAACAGGATAAAGCAGGAGAAACAAATGTCAGAACTAACTTGAGCATTAGAAAACCATTATATTAATGTTCACTTTCTTTAAAAAAAAATATTTATTTGGAAATGTTGGCCAAATCTCTCAGTGCCAAATTTTAAATAATGTAGCAATATATCCACTGAACACAAACTAGCTTCATTTGGGCTTTCCTACCTTGAATAGACCAAACTTTCTAAACAGTGTCACGTAT
Organism: Euleptes europaea; assembly: GCF_029931775.1. Lineage (NCBI taxonomy): Eukaryota > Metazoa > Chordata > Lepidosauria > Squamata > Sphaerodactylidae > Euleptes > Euleptes europaea. The sequence continues at coordinate 35,398,400 of NC_079313.1, read as the reverse complement.
TGTTGATAATTCTCTAGACTGCCACTATCTTAGTTAATTCCAAATCCTGTCATTTTTCAAGCTACTGTGTACAATACAATGTATTTTAAAATAAAAGTATAGCTTTTGTTCAAACCTCAAGACCACCTCCCCACAATGTGTGCCAGCTTCAGGGTCCATTAAAACTAGTACTGTCTACTTTGACTGGCAGCAGGTCTCAAGGTAAAGGCCATTCCCAATCTGGAGCTGGCAACCCTGCTTCCATCCCTGGCATGCGGTCGGCCATCATCATCAGGGAGGCTTGCAGGTTTTCCATTCCTCTGGTGGAAGCTGTTTCAAGGTGGGAACCAACTGCTAGCCACAGTCTCTACTATGCAAGGGCCTCGCCCAGATTCCTGAAACATAGAGTGGGGACCATATTGGGGAATGATTCTCAGAAGAGCCATGGGTGGCATGTCAAAAAGCCACATGTGGCTCCCGAGCCACTGAGTATCAGTGGTTTAGAGCAGGGCTTTTTAAACTTTTTCCACTCGCGACCCCTTTCCCCCTGAGAAATTTTTATGCGACCCCGGGTATATAGGTATATAAAATAGGTATACAAACAAAACATATACTGATAATAAATCATAAAGAAACCTTTTAAAGCCCATTCTTGAGCCGCGCTGTCGTCCAGGGCGAAAACCCTTTAGGAGGCCTGGCAGGGCTAGCGCCGGTGTACAACACCCCCCCCCCCCGCGCAAGCGTCTGGGCAAGTTATGCCAGCATTAGTTGCCCCAACACTGGTGGGAAGGCCCGGATGCCGGTCACTGGCCACTGCTGTGGCAGTGTCAGGCCGGGCCAGCATGCTGACGGAGCCTTCCGTCCAAACGCTGGCAAAGGCCACACCGGCATCCTGGAAGACGTTCCCAGGTTGTAATGGTACCAGGCTGGGGGCGGGGCCGCCATTAGGCAGCCTCCTAAGTCGTTTCGGCCCGGGAACACCCCCTTTTTTTGCCAAGATATGCTATCTTTTAAAAAAAAAAAAAAAATATTTTATTAGATTTTTTTAAGGATACAGAAAAAGAAGGGGGACAGTTAAATTGGGAACTTACATTATTGGGTTAGTATCCAGGCCGAGCCCTTATCAACTTTAACAATTAGCCTGGGCTGTTATCAAAATTAATGATTGTATTCTCATTTATGAAGCCTATCTCGCACTAATACACATGATTTTACTCTAACACTTTCAATAAATGTCACTAATATCTTTTCTTTTGTCTTACTTTATATTTACTCCTCTGGTTACATATATACTACAAGTTTAAAGCAATTCTATCATAAAAAGGCTGCCATCTGTGTTCGCGTTCATCCATCATTTTCTTTCGCAACAAGTTGGTTAGTCTTGCCATGTCAGCCTAATCATACATTTTTGTAATCCACTCTTTTAGCATTGGTGTCTTCTTATCCTTCCAGTATTTTGAGTAGAGTGCCTCGCTGCCGTTATCCCATATTAATAAAGTTCTTCGTTTACAGGTTTGATTTGTGGTGGAACTATGCCAAGCAAAAAATGTTTAGCTTGTAGTTCAATATTCACATGGAACATCGCTTGTCATTCAGTTTGTATCATTTTCCGCCATTGATGAAAGTAGGTTCCTTCAGTCTTCGAGCACTTCCAACAGTTTGCTTGGTTTGATTTATACATTTTTTTGTAAATCCTTTGGAGCAAAGTGCCATCTACAAAACATTTTATACCAATTTTCTCTAATTAATTGTGAGCTTGAAAACTTGATTTCTTTGTTCCACATTTTCCCCCATGTTTGCATGGGTATCATTTCCCCAAAATTCTGCATCCATTTTACCATACACGTCTTTACTTGTTCAGGGGCTGTTTCTGTGGCCAATAGCATCTTGTAAATCTTTGACAAAAGATGGTCTTGGGTTTTAGTAATTATTTGTTTGAATTCCATCTGCTTCCTTTCTTTTCCTTTTTGTATATCATTTGATCTTAAGGCATGAATAACCTGTTGGTATGTGAACCATGACAATTTGATGTTAGCTTCTGTCAACTCTTGGAGTGTCTTTATTTCCCCATCCTTTTTAATAAGGTCTTTATAAAAAGTCATTCCTGAGTCAACCAGTCCAATCCAAATATGATTCTGTCGGTGACATAAGTCCAGTGGGGGATGGACTGAGAGTTCCTTTAAGTCCGTTCCACGTTTTTAACAAATGGAATGTCAGATTCTCCTGATTATTTTCTCTTGGAATCGCCTTCGGTTTGTTAGGCCATAGCCAGTGATGGAAACCTTGTTCCAGGCATGCCTTTTCCAATCTGATCTTGTGATCTTCTGGTTTTAAAATCCATTCTGTTATTGCTACTAGCGTTGCCGCCTGATAGTATAACTTCAGGTTTGGTATAGCCTGCCCGCCTCTTTTCTTCTCATCCTGTAATACAGAAAATCTGATTCTTGGTTTCTTTCTGTTCCATACAAATTTATTGATGGATTGTTGCCATTTAGCCAGTAACATCGATGGAATTCTAATTGGTAATGTTATAAAGAAGAAGTTAAGTCTTGGTAACACATTCATTTTGATCATTGCTATTCGACCTAACCAGGATAGTTGTAATCTGTTCCAACTTGTGAGATCCTCTTCTATTTTGGTCCACAATTCTTTATAATTTAGGTAAAATAGTGTGACTGATCCAGCGGGAATTTTTATTCCTAAATATTTTATGTGTTTCTTCGGAACTGAGCATTGCAGCATTGTTTGAATCTGTTTGTTCTTCAGTAGGCATGTTGAAGGTCATCACATTTGTTTTTTGTCTGTTCAGTTTGTATCCTGAATAGTAACTGATAATGTCTATTTGATGTAAGATCTCCTTCATTGATACCTTTGGATTTTGATAAATCAACACCATGTCATCTGCATAATTTATAATTTTATATTCTTGGTCCTCATATTTTAAGCCTTGAATTTTTACATCAGCCCTGATTTTGTTTGCCAGCACTTCCATTGCCAAATTGAATAATAGAGGAGATAGAGGGCAGCCTTGCCTTGTTCCTTTTCTATTGTAAATTGTGTCATTAACATGCCATTAATGTGTAGTCTTGCTTTTTGCATTGTATAGATTGCTTTTACGGCTTTCAAAAACTGTTCTCCGCATTCCATGTGCCTCAATATGTTCTTAAGAAAGTTCCAAGAGACATTGTCAAAAGCTTTCTCAGAATCTAGGAACAACATAGCGCCTTTCTTCTTATTTAATTTGATGTGATTAATAGCCTCCAATACCACTCTCACATTGTCCTTCAATTGTCTTTTTGGCATAAACCCTGTTTGATCAGGGTATATTATTATTCGAGATGCATTTCTTTAATCTTTCTGTTAACATTAATGCCAATAATTTATAATCCACATTCAATAAGGAGATCGGTCTATACGCTCGTGGAGAATAACTATCTCGTTCATCTTTTGGAATTAATGAAATATATGCTTCTTTCCACAATTCAGGTAAATTTGCCCTCTTGTAATACTTCATTAAAAACTCTTTGTAATTGAGGGGCCAAAATTTGTTCCATCATTCTGCAATAACTTGCTATCAATCCATCTGGTCCTGGAGATTTGTCTAGTTTCAACTTCCTGATAGCACCTGTAATCTCTTGTACGTTACTTTCTGATTTAATAATTTACTATCATCTGGTGTAAAAACATTTAAATTTGATGACCAAAGATACGTCTCTAACTCCAATTGCTCCGTGTCATTATTCTGGTATAGCTTCTTATAAAACATTGTAAAGAGTTCTTGAATGTCGTCTTTGTTTGTCAACTGGCCATCTTTCATAGCTGCCAAGATCCTTCTTTTTTCCAACACTTTTTTAACATGTTGGATAGAATTTTCCAGGTTTATTAGCACGTTCAAAATATTTATGTCTCACAAATTTTAGTTTTTTCTGCATTTCTTCAACTTTAATCCCGTTGATTTTATGTTTCAACTCGTGTATTTTAGCAAGGACTTGTGTACTTCTAAATTTCTCGTGTTCTTCTTCCAATGGTTGTAATTGTGAGTATAAATTCTCCAACTGTAGTTTTTTGTCTTTTTTTACTCTTGATGTGATTGCAATCAATCTTCTTCTCACATATGCTTTGCTTGCGTCCCATATTGTTTTCACTTCTACTTCCGATGTTGCGTTCTGTATGAAGAATTATTTAATCTCTTCTTGGCATTGCTTTAATATGTCTTGTCTAAGCAGTATGTTGTCATTCATACACCATCTTCTGAATCCTTTCCTTTCCCCAAAAAACTTCAGTCTCAATGGGTTATGATCTGCATAAGTCGCTGGTAAAATGGTCACTTCTTCTAGGTTGATGAGTAAAGTGTTGGAAATCAACCCTAAATCAATTCTGGAATGTGAATTATGTCTGTTTGGAAAAAAAGTATAGTCTCTCTCTTTTGGATGTTTAAATCACCAGCCATCAGTTAAGCCCCAGTCTTTCAAAAATTGAAAAATGATCTTTGGTAGTTTGTTCCCTTTAAATTGGGTTGGTTTATCTATCTTTGATTCCAGCACTCCGTTAAAATCCCCAATGATCAGTATTTCTCCTTGATGGATCCCAATTAAGTCTTCAAAAAAAGCTTTAAAAAACTTCTCCTTGGCTAGATTGGGGGCTTATATGTTTGCAATTGTATATTTTGTCCCATTGGCCCCTTGTACTATTAAAATTTGGTATCTTCCTTTCTCATCCTTCAATGAGTCAATAATGGACAGTTTGTTCCCCCTGACATATATTGCAACTCCTTTTTTTTTCTTTGTTGCAGATGACAAATATAATTTTCCTAGTTTGTTACATTCCACAAACTTTTCATGGGAACTTTTAATATGTGTTTCTTGGATACAAACTAGATCACAATCTTCCTTAATAAGTTTATAAAATATCTTTTTTTCCTTTTTGCTGGTGAATTCAGTCCGTTGACATTGACTGAAAGTATTTTTAAGTTCTCCATTCTAATTTGTTCCAGTTGCTTTGTCTAATTTCGATTTTTCTCCCTGATCTTCCTCTTCTTCCAGTGGTATTCTTCTAAGTGCTAAAATTTCGGCTTGTCTCTTTTCTTCCTGTGCTGTTTCCAAAAGAGTCTCCGGTGAAACAAACGGTTTAGCAGCGTCCAATAGAAAATTAACTTGTTCTCTCTCTGGTTGTGGAGTATGTGGATCTATGTGGACCAGTCCCAAGACCGACTCTCTGAGTTCTTGTCTACGCCCTCTTCTATTTTTTATAATATCTTCTCTACCTTCTTCTTCAGGTGGGTTTTGGTCTCTACCTGATTTCCCTCTATGAAATTTACTTGCAAGTTCTGCTAACAATTGGTCCGCTTCTTCTTTATTTCTTACAGTTCGTCATCCATCTGGTAAAGAAATGTCCAGGGCATATGGTGCAACCCAACGAAATCTGATATTCCACTTATGCAAGGCTGCTCTTAACTCATCAAATTGTTTGAGGCGTTTTTCCCTTTCAAGACGTAAAATCTCGTCCCTTGTCTTCTGATGTGTAAATTTAACAAGAATATCTCTTGACGTAAGATATCTCTTGGAATATGCCGAATTGATCCGAAATATCTTTTCTATTTTCAAAAATTCTTCCTTCAGTTCATATGTTTCTTGTAATAGTTGTTGCAGTTCCGTTTCGAGGTCTGTTAGGCCAAACTTTCCCCCCCAAACCTCTAAATTTTAGATTCTGCTCACGGTTGATGATGTCCTGATGGTCAAAAAGTTCTTCTGCGTAATTATGCTTATCCTCGTGCAGATTCAGCGTAATGGCTTGTTGGACCAATTGTTCTTCTATCTTGTATTGCCTGGATTGAAGTGTTTTTATCTCCTTGCTGTTGTCATCTATTTTTTCCCTCTATTCTTGATAGTGGATCCTGTAGTTTTTTTATTACTCTCTTGCAAGCTTTGCTGTAAAGTCTCTTTTAGACTTATTTTATTCTCTTCTTGTTTTTTGCATTTCTCCTCACTTAGTCTTATTATCAAATTCTTGAGCTCTTCCACTTGAGTCTCTTCATCATCTGAGTTTTTCCCCTTTCCTTTTTTATTTTTTGGCATGCCTGTTTGATGTAAAAAGTTCTGTAAGTTTGTAGAAAATTGTTGAATTGTTGTCTTGTGCCTTGTTTCCACTTTTTCTTCCATATTCTCGAGTTGCCCCTGTGTTTTGGGTGAAGCTTGTTTCATATTAATCCACACTTAGCGATTTAACATTTAATTGCGGCCATTTTAGAATTCATTAAAAATATCTCTTGCAATAATTTAAAAATACTTTAGCTAAACACCTCTTACTATTACTAGACTTTTTTCAGCTTCCAAAATTTGTGATTAGTTTGGTTAATATATTAAATTCATTTATTGGTGATTAATAGATTGATAATTCCCAAAATTAATTTATTATTAGTTATTAGATTCTAATTAGTTTTTCTAGCTTTGATTAGTAGGGTAGAAGTATTCACTTTAAGCAGGGCTCAAATTTATTAGCTGCTGTGGGAAAGAATTAATTGCAGGTAGCTATTCCTATGTTGTCCACTTGATGTCGCTGTCATCTAGCTTGTCAGGATCGTCTCTATTCTTCTGTCCCAATGGTCTACTTCCATGAAGAAGCCGGATGCTGAAGAAGTCACAATGGGCACAGAGCCAAGCCCAGTAAACTCAAGGTCAAATTTATTTCTGCTTAACTGGCTCTCTTGCCGGGGAGTTAGCAATTGGGCTGGCACAGACCTCTGTCTCTAGCGCAGACTGTTGTTGCCTTATAGAATTTCTTCTGCGCGCTTTGCCTCCACTGCCTCCGCCCCATTGCTGAGAAATTGAAAGCAACTTTACAGCCTTGTGCCTCTCACTCCCCCCACCAAGTGCCTCTCGCTCCCCCCAGCTCAATCAACCTCTCCAGTTACAGTAAGCAAATGCCCTTAAGTTCAGAGTCTTTATGCTTTCTTTTGGCTATTTTACTTAACTTTCATTTTTAGTCCTGGTTTCCGGCTGCTGCTCCATTCACTCAGCTCCGCTTTTCCCCTCATTCCCCTCGTTCCGCCAGTTGCTTTTTCGGCCTGCCGGATTGTTGCTTTGTTGTTTTACCCAATGGCTTGTTCTGGATACTTCCCCGTCAACATCCAAACAAGAGGAGGAGTAAAAGAAAAAAGGGGGGAAAGATGGCAGTTGCGGGACAACTTGGGCTGAGCCCAACACGTAATTGGTTTCATTGGCCCCGCTGAAGGATGCTAGGGGACCAAAACTTGTGGACCTTGAAGAGGGGGGGGGGTCTGAAAAAAATTCTTCACCCCCAGGGGTCTCCTTCCTCAGACTCCCCTCCTTACTGGTAGGTGCTGAGAGCAACATGGAGAACCCTGTGCTGCTCTTTGCCTGGATCCACCAGAAGTCGATCGATATGCTACCTTTTAGGTATCATATCTCCCGTGCAACCCTATTTTGTGATCCAAGTGGACGGTTTCATAAGGGAACAGGAAGGTACGTTCCCCTCCGAGGAGAGCCGAGTGCGCTATGTGGGGTCGTTGCTAGAAGGAGAAGCGACTAGCTGGATGGTCCAACTTTATGACCTAAGGTCCCGAGCACTGCTTTGGCCTGTTCTTGCTTCCCAGGGCTTCTTTAGTGTTTGTGCTTTCAGTTTAGCCTGACCAAGCACATGGGCTGTGTTGAGTCTTCAGCCGTGGGAATCCTTATCTTCATCATTGCCTGGCAATGCTGGGCCAGGACCCCAAAAGAAATGCTTTTAGTCTAGTAACTTTTCTAGGAAAGTATTGCCTGCTTTGCTGTGCCTGTGAGTGGTCATGTCTGTAGTCTTAGCCTGCTTGTCTTTGAATGAAGCATTTTTACTTCAGACCACACCTGTCTGAGTGAGTCCTTTGCATAGATTGAGAGGCAGACACCTGAGCTTGACAGTGGGCCACCATAAGTGGCAAACGACTAGAAGGTGGTAACCGGAAGACAGCATTTGTTGAATGGGGATATACTAGAACAGAACTGGTTGCTGTTCCCTTCATTCTGATCCTGTGTGGATTAGGCAAGTTCAGTAAAGACTTTGCCACAGTTGCCATCCAGTCTGTGGTCAACTAGTGTATTAGCATGCCATCACATCTGTATGCTGGTCACGCACAAAAATATTACCATGACTGAACAAGCGCATAGTCTGGAAACACCCTTGGTGCATCTAACCAAGTGCTACATGATATCACTTCACTGAAGGAATATTTTCTTAAACTAGTCTGGGCCACTGAAAATGTGCTACTACAACTAATTCCAAAGTATCAGCCGAGTTTTCTCCGAGGCCGTGGTTCCAAGTTATCTGTGGATATCCCTTGCGTTCACCAGCTATTTAAAGAATCCAAACCTGTCACTGAGATTATAACAATGCTGCGTTCACAATGTATCACCAATGAAATACCTTCACATCCTATGGCCCTAGGAAGGGTTTTGAAATAACTGATTCCACTGGAAGTGTAATTCATTGCCCCAGGTGGTCAGCATGGTATCAGAGAGTTCTTTGCTATGGTACACCTAGGCATGTCTCAACTTGTTTGGAGTGGGCTGTGATAGATAATGAAAAAGACAGCTCATAGATCTACCAACAACTCCCTAGAAAATGCAACCCCAGAAGGCTGTGCATGTTATGCCGTGTCCTTGGATGCTACATGATGGCACTTGAGGAAGTACCAATGAGAATGAGAGTACGGGCACATGAGCTTAAGAAGAGCCAAAGAGATGAAATTTTCCCCAGACATCTGCAGCATGAAAAGAGACACAGAGACGCCATGCTTAGAAGACAGAGAAATGAAGCAAAGTGTACGAGAGGACAAAGAAACATAGACTGGTGCAGAGAATAATATAAAATGTACCAGTCATTCTTTGCAGCATATTAAGCTCCAGCAGTTCTCTCAGCAAGATTTTGGAAACTTACTCTCTGGCCACCGTGGTAGCTTGCCAGAGGAGGGAGCTGTTGGTAGCCAGCTCTAGGCTACATCACAAATAGTGAGAGGATGGTATTTCAGCTACCAGTTCAGCAGAAGACAGGTAAAACAAGAGACCAATAAGGTTCCACCTGGTCTTACAAAGCATCTGACTTCAGCCTAGCTTTTCAGTCTGAACACTGTGCCACTCTTACAGTCTGTGTTGCTTACAGACTTCTAGTTCCTGCCCACCTACTTGTTTCCAGACCACAAGCCCTGACTCAGCAACATGCCACATAATAGCAAGCCCTCTTAGGTCTGTCCATCAATCTTTGCTCACTGTCCCTTCCTGTAGAGAAGTTCCTTTAGCTTCAACTAGGTGTTGATCTAGATCTTGGTTGCTGCTCCATTGTTATGGATCAGTCCCCTGGAAACCAGTGCCAAACCCCTTCTCTTCTAGTCTTCTGAAGGGCATGCAAGAATTGTCCTCCCCCATGGCATTTCGTTAAAATATATTGTTCTATTTATCTATTTATACCCACACTTTTCTCCCCAAAGCAGCTCACAACATTGATCTTCCTTCCTTCATTATCTTTACAACAACAGCCTTGTGTGATGCAAGTTAGGCTGAGAGTGACTGACCCAAGTCACCCAGTGAAATTCTACAGCAGAGCACGGGTTTGAACCCCAGCTTCCTAGATCCTAGTCCAACAATAATCCAATATGGGATTGTTGGGGGCTGAATTTAAATTTGTTGGAACTGAAATTGATAACTGTTAGCCAAATGAGATTCTGATTTTGGTTCAGACTAACTTTTCAGTCTTTGTGTTAAGAACATAAGAAAGGCCATGCTGGATCAGACCAAGGCCCATCGAGTCCAGCAGTCTGTTCACACAGTGGCCAACCAGGTGCCTCTAGGAAGCCCACAGACAAGACAACTGCAGCAGCATTGTCCTGCCAGTGTTCCAAAGCACCTAATATAATAGGCATGCTCATCTAATCCTGGAGAGAATAGGTATGCATCATGACTAATGTTGCTTTGTTTTTAATTGTTATTTTATCTTTTAAAGCATTGTTAGACACCCTGAGTCTTTTTTCAGAAGGGCGAGACAGAAATGTTTTAATTAAATAAATAAACAAACCAGGATTATTCTCCTTAATTCAGTTCCAAATTACAACTGAAAATTCAGAAGCACATCATAGCGATAATCTTTCACCAGAATTCTTGTCCTTTCCCATCCATTGTGGCACTTTCCTGTGTTGTAACAGAAGCCGAAGTATCAAGGAGGCAGGCTCCTAAACAGGAAGTACCTTCCCCAACCCAATTGTTACCCAAATTAGATAGTCTCCATTTTGACTGGGTGAATTTGCATTGGAGACTAAGCCTTGCGAGAGGCTGGGTAACCAGGATCTTTTCAGTCTTTGTATACAGAGATAAGTCCCTTGGAAAACTCTTAATAAAGAGGCAGTTTGCCAAATAAAATGGGGTTTTATTATAAAACAATTTCAGGCACATAATGTAAACACAAACACACACACACTTCACACAAGAGCTAAGGGGTGGAAGATAGAATTAGGTTTTTGGTTATATTTACCGATTTAGAAGAGCGATATCCAATGAAAGCAGCACTGTAGCAAGAGAAACAAACCAGCATTTCTGGAAACAAAGTGCGTGTTCAGATCCAAGACACACTAACACTATGAATGCCACAAAGGCTAATATTTATACACCAAAATGAGTCCTGGGGTGATATGAGGTAACTGGCAAAGGAAGCTTTACCAGGGACAAAGAACTTTAATTGCTCCTCTGGGGTCTGGACAAAAGAGGGAGAGAGGTTTAACGTGTCTCAGGAACCAAAATAATGTCTGTGTGATTGCTTGATTAATTGCTTGTGATTGCCCTGTACTGGTATTAGAATGTGGGTAAATGTCTGAGGGAATTCTCAGGATGGGTGTGAGTCAGATAGGAGACATTTGCTCAATCAATCTCCTCTGAATGCTTGACGACTGGCTTGAGGGGCATCCAATATGCAGGAGAATAAACTAGGCTTTTCCTGAATAGCCTTGATTGTCCACAGTTGATGGGATTTAAAGTTCTCAACTTTTGCTAGATGTCTGCTAGGAGCACTTAATTTAATATGCTAGGGAAGCTTAGTCATTCCCATTGTTTCAGTTGTTCACATCCCAGGCCAGGAGAAAATGGAAAGTGACCAACTGTTTCTTCCAACTCCAAGGTATCATACAAACACAAAGATGACTTCCAAGTCCCAGAAAGAATGGTTCATCTATGTGAAGCAGTGCCCTGCTCTTGTGCTAGCCTTGGTCCTATATGTATTTAATGGCACCCGAGGTAGTTGGAGTGGTCTGGCCACTAACTCAAAGGTGTATCTATCTCAAGTCTCCCCTTCTAGCACAATGTAAACTTTAGAGGCCTAAGTATGCCAAATCCACCTTAGGGTTACCAACCTTCAGGTAGGGGCTGGAGTTCTCCCAGCATTACAACTGATCTCCAGACTACAAAGATCAGTTCTCCTGGAGGAAATGGCAGCTTCAGAAGCTAAACTCCCTGCTGAGTTCCCTCCCACCCCTAAACTCTGTTTTCCCCAGGCTCTGCCCCCAAATCTCCAGGACTTTCCCAATCTGGAGCTGGCAATCCTATACTTCCTTATTTTCAACATCATAACACTCAATTGATGTCAACATTCTGTGCCTCTATTGAGCACACTTAGTTCTCATGGAGTGATTCATTTAAATTTACAAGCGAATATTTTTCTGAATATATCGGAAAAGTGAAGCTTGTCTATGGGTTGACCCATTTTGGTGCTCTGCTGGTAGGCATGGGATGGTCAAGTTTGCTTTCTGAAGGAGAGGTTTTTTAAGGCCACGTTGAGCCTCTCCAGAAGCAGTGCATTTTTGTCTTCAAATTTGACCTGTACAGGTCCATATCCCTTCATCTTTAGATTTACCACTCCCCTTTCATTTATTCTTAGCATGTTTTCAGTAAGCTGGGGGAGCTGAAGATCTCTTCTTCACAGAAAAAGTATATAGAACTGTGCCCTCTTCTCTGCTGCACAAATCTTCCCCCAAAGTTTCTGACACTTAGCCACATTCACAGGAAGAGGCAACTGCACTTTCTTTCAACCCATTTTCTTTTTCCAGTCCAACTGTCAACCCACAACCCTCCACAAGGACAGGCCTGCACTTAAGGACGTTTATCTTCATGTCTTCTGTAGTTTTCCCTTATTTGTCTTATAACTTGCAGCTCTTCAAGGCACAGGGTTGCCAGGTCCCCCCTGGCCATTGGCAAGGGATGGGAGGGGGGGTAGGGTTGCCAGATCCAGGTTGGGAAACTCCTGGAGATTTGGGGATGGAACACGGGAAGGACAGGGACCTCAGTGAGGTACAATGCCATGTAGTCCACCCTGCAAAGCATCCATTTTATCCAGGGTAACTGATCTCTGTAGTCTGGAGAGGAGAGTGATTCCAGGGGATCCCCAGGTCCCACTTGGAGGCTGGCATCCCTAACAGGACAAAGCCTCTTCATGTGTTGTCCTAACAATTGGAAAGTCTACAGGGGTGCTTCAGAGGTTTCATATTATTTAGCCTGATTTCTTTAACAGAACAGGCATAGTTCTGGGTTGAAGACCTTGCCAATTCACTGCTATGGGAATATTTACTTAACTTACTTCATTTATACCCTGCATTTATACCCTGCATAGACATTATTTTAAAGCTTTTTGTTTTTTAAACTTCATATAATATGTTTTGTGCTTCTGTTGACCCATACAGATGAAACTGCCTTCTGCCAAGTCAGACCACTCACCAATCAAGGCCAGTTTTGTTTACTCTGATGGGCAATGGCTCTCCAGGATCTCAGGCAGAGGTCTTTCACATCACCTACCACCAGATCCTTCTAACTGGAGATGCCAGGGACTGAACTGAGGATTTCTGCATCCAAAGCAGAGGCTCAGTCACTGAGCCAGGACCCTTCCCTGTGAATAACAATCTTGCAATGCTTCTGTACACAGCCAATATGGGACTTCCTCTTCTTAATGCTGAATACGTGGTTACTTTTGAATGCCAATGACTGAGGTGTCTCCTTGCATTTCATAAAAAAATTATGTGAAATGCTTTATAACAATTTTTGCATACGTTCTGCTTTATGCAGGATTGCTTTTTTCATTTCTGACCCAAAGGAAAATTCCTAATTTGGAGGCTTTATAGATTAGAAACACACCCAGAAGGACAAAGACAAAAACCAGGGACAGAAAGGCAAAAATTGAAGACCCGCCCTATGTTTTCCAAAAGGCTAATAACAAGTTGGATTGCAAAAAAATAAATGAACAAGACTTTGGGTCATGCTTTATCAGGATGCACCAACGGTGTAGCCATAAGAGCACCAAGACACTTAATTCTGAATTTATTTACTCCAGGCCTGTTTCTGAAGCATCCTAGTATGTTGTCATGGAAACCATTTGCGCGGCTTCTCTCTTGAATGGAGAGGATTGCCATGGAAACCAACAACAACATCGATGGCAACAAAAGGAAGAAGCCCTTCTAATTTCTGTAAGAAACAGCCAATTATTTTTTTTCAAATGCAATTCACTTAGAAACAATGCATTTACAGATGCCCAAAAAGGGGGGAACCCTCCAAACAGGCAGAGCATGTTGTTAACCATAACAGGTGTGACTGGGAAAGCATGTGAATTTTAAAAAATGTTGTTAGGAAACTGTTGAGAGCTGAAAGAGTCATGTCCAGTCACATTGTAAGCCTGTTCATTCAAGTGGTTTTCATTTTGCTATTCTTCAGTAACAGAATGAGGACACAGGTTGGTACGGTACTTTTCCACCCACAGTTAGCTTCACTGCTCTTTCATCTGGGTGCAGTCCCTGCCTTCTTCATCTTACAAGTGTATCAGCAGTAACAGATTATAGTAAACCCAGTGACAGCGTGACAGGTTTCTCTGCACCGGAGCCACACGCTCGCTCCTCTTTTGCCTCGCGACAGCGCAAGGCGCTTGCTCAAAAGCACTTGCTTGGAAGAATGCTTCCTTATCCCCCACTCTGAGGAAGTGGATACACGAGAGCAGCAGCAAAGCATCTTGAAAGCCAGCTACATTGAACCAGTGACACAAGCTTCATCTGTGAAGCTCTCTTCTTGTATCTTGGCTTCCTTGCTCATCCTTTATACCACTGTTTCCCCAGACCTATGAAACCTGGAGCACAGGTGTTGTTTTGTTCTGGGTCAAATCCAGACACACACTTTGCTCTTCCCTATCAGCCTCCAGAAAACTGGACAGTCATCCTCCTTGCAGTGGCAGTTAAGCCCTGTTAATTTTTTTCCTTCCAGCATTGTCTTCCAATATTCCTTGGCCCAATCAGTAAAGGTTCAAGGAATGGGACTGTGCGTTCCGGTTATGGTGATCCTGCATATCCCTTATACCCGGTCTTGATGTAATTCCCCATATGTTAGATAAAGGGGAGAGGTTATCAAGGCTGCATGTGGTATTATTTCTACAAGGGCATAGCGTGGATCACCAGATATGGTTGCTTACGTTTTCAGGGGACATTTCTGCTCCTCTCTAAGTACACTAAGGTGTTGTTGCACACGACCTGAGAATCAAAGTAGAGGGAAGAATATAAAGATCCAAAAAGATTGATTGAATCCATTTCAGAATCTGATTTGTGATTTCCACTTGTTATAGAATAATGATTTTGTGCTATTCTTACCATCTTTGAATCTTCCCAACCTCTCAGTGGCATTCTTTTCTTAAAGAACCAGACAGTGCTTCTATTGTTTTAGTTTTTAAAACTGGGTTTTTAAAAATTAAACACTTATATTTTTCTGCAAATCTGACACCTCCCCAGATTTGCAGGGGTGGAAATACTCCCAATCTGTACATGGCCACACTGTGCAGATCTTTTAACAGACACTCTGAGGCCTTTGCTCAGAATTAGAGATAGTGATAATCTCAACTACAATCTACAGTCCATATTAACCATGTTTACATTTGTGTATTAATAACTTTTCACGTACGAATTTCTATCCTAGATCCAAAGAAAAATTTCATTCATAGGTTGCTGAAGAACCTTCAGTAATCTCAAGGTGCCTTACTGAATCAGATCATTGCTCCATTTAGCTTAGTATCTTTTACTCTGATTGTCCAATGCTCTCTGAAACATAGAAACAGAGATCTGCTGCCTGAGATCCTTTAATTGGCACTGGCAAGGATTAAATTTACTATCTCCTGCAGGCAAAGCATGCACTCTACCTCTGAGCACCCTTTCTATGGATCTTTGTCTACAAAACCAGTAACTATCTGAGATTTCTTAGGTCAGAAAGCTTGGGATGCTCTTAAAATAATTTTAGTTTGACAAGTGCATTAGCTTTAATATGACAGGATTCCATTTGTGCTATGTTTTATTTTACGTTGCTCGTGGAGAAAAGCTGCTGATTCAGTTATTATTGATTTAAATTCCAGATGTGATGTGCAATCCTGCTGGTCTCTTACAGCATCATCTAAAAGAAGCCACAGGACTTTAAAGAATAACAGACCTCTTGTGGCTTGGGTTTTCATGCCCCAATAAATCGACTAGTCTTTAAAATGCTGTAAGTCTCCTTGAATACATGAAGCTGCCTCATACTGAATCAGACCACTGGTCCATCAAGGTCAGTGTTGTCTACTCAGACTGGCAGCCCCTCTCCAGGGTCTCAGGCAGAGGTCTTTTACATCACCTACCACCTGTTGCTTTTAACTGAAGATGCCCGGAATTGAACCTGGGACCTTCTGCATGCCAAGCAAATACTCTACCCTGGAGCCACAGCCTCGCCTTTCCACTCTTTTTTATGATTTTGATGCTTTTGATATTTACATTCTTGCTTGAAGGACTTTTCTGTGAATTGATCATGAATTACAAATGCCTATTATAGATTCATATTTGTTGCAGTTTGCCAAGGGAAGGGTGCCTTGAGATGAGGATATGAAATAGCCAGGGATGTAAAGCAACCGCTTCTGTTTCTACAGCAGCAGACAGTATTAACCAGATGGCCAGGTGGCTGGCTATATGAGTGCAAGAAAGCAAATTTGGGGTTTAAAAAAATAATAAGGTGGTATGTGACAGTGCATGGCCCAGAAAATGGGACAATGAGAGACCGTAGCTCCACTTATGTCTACCCAAATAGACAAGAACTTTTGATAGTTGAAGCACGCCAGTTTTCTGAATTAAAATCAGAAGCTCTGAGCCTGGCTTTGGCCAGGAAGAGCAGGGTAGCAAACGGAAATAATAAATAAAAAGTTTTATTTTATATTATTTATAGTTAAAAAAATAGTGTTTAAGAATAAAAACCCTCAGGAGCTCCTTCCTATGTTTCTGTACAAGTGCCGTGGTTAAACCTCCTGATTAGGCTTGCCAACTGCCTGGAGAAAAATGTCCTGTCCCTTTAACAGAGGCTTGACGGGGTATTACTTACCAAGTGTTGTTATTTACCTCCATGGAATGAAAAGCTTCAGCTGTCCATTTCCACATACCAGTGATAAAGTTTAATGTCTGTGGCCGAAGGCCATCACATTCAACCATACAAAACATTAAAATAACATAAAAATATCATAGCATTAAAATAACTTTTAAACAGTCTGACCCACAAGAAACTAATATTTAAATATGTTAAGATTCCTGATTAAAAACAGCTTTAGTCTAGATTTTCTTAGCTGCTAAAGCAAAGAGTGACACTTTGTAGGAAACATCAGGATTGGTGTCTAACAGGAGAAAGAGCAGCTTCTCTGGATCTGGAGAAAGATTTAGGCCTTTTAAAATCGCTCCGAGGAATTTAAGTCTGGGCTCTGTATAAAGAGGACAAAATAAGGTGTAATGAGTTAGGTCCTCTGGAGCGGCCCAACAGATACATAGGTGAGAGGCCCATGGTGTTCGGGAGTAACGCCAACTATCCAAGCCGTTGGCATGGTTTGAAACGGGAGGGAGGTAAAAGCTATTCTGAGGTTATGGAAGGGGATACTGACCAGGTATGAAGCTCTGACATAATCCCTTTTAAACTGTTTAAACCATGGTGAGAATTTGGACTGGGAGATTGATTGCCTGTCCAATGCAGCATCACATTTGAATATCCAATCCCGAATGTTGGTACCTGCTATGGGGACAGCCTGGGTGTCATCTGATATGGAGTAGCAATGCAGGATGTTGTTATAGCAGGCTAGCTTGTTGGCTTCATTTTGCATCATCAGTTTAAAACACTGCCTGCGATGTAAGTTGGTGGTGCAACTGCTTTGCTTTCTCCAAGACCTTAACAGGGCTAAGTGAACACGGGCCCTGATGGAGGGCAGACCAAGTTCTGCTCGCATCAGGGTTGCAGGGGTGCTTCTGGGTAAGGCTAGAATTCTCCTCAAGAGGTTTCCAGCTTTGTGACCAGACTATCCTTCCAACCCCAAACCTCTACATCATACAAAAGTTGGGTAACTGCCTTGCTTTGATAAAGTTTCAGAGCTGGGTCAATCAAGAATCCTCCTTTTGTATAATAAAATTTCAGAATAGCCCCTATGGATCTTAGGACTGTGGCTCGGGTAATTGACAAATGAGCCCTCCAGGTTAAAGTTTCATTGAACATTATCCCTAGATATTTGAAGGTGCTGGATTGCTCTATAGGGGTTCTGTCTATGGACCACTTAAACTTGCGAGGCTTTTTCCTAAAGACCATCACTTTGGTCTTGGCATAGTTGATTCTTAAGGCCTCTTCTTTACAGTAGTCACCTAGTTTGTGCAACAACCTTCTTAGGCCTACACGTGTAAGGGAGACCAGAGCCATATCATCAGCGTATAAGAGGACTGATATTTTCTGAGGGCCTAAAGAGGGAGAAACGAAAGAGCCAGATAGCTTTGGGATGATGTCATTTAGATATAAATTAAACAGCAGGGGTGCCAAGACACACCCCTGCTTTACTCCTCTGATGATTGGGATTTCCTCCATTAAAGAACCTGAGGTACCTACCCTAATTTTCACAGAGATGTTGGTGTGTAGTTCCTGTAGCAGAAATAGTAGGTGTTTATCTATGTTTGTGCCAGCCAACTTCATCCAAAGGCGTTCTCTACCAATAGAGTCAAAGGAGCTGTCAGATCTACAAAGGCCACATATAAGGATTTAGTCGGGCCTTTGATACTTTGAAAGGCTAGTTGGTTAAGAATTTGACAGAGCTTAAGGTCTGATTTGAGTTATTATGCAGTTACATTGGTGTGTGTGTGAGAGGCCCAGTGTGTTTCTAGAATTCTATTACAGTTTTATTTATTTTGATAAAATATCTAACTTTTCTCTCCAAAGGGGGATCCAAAGTGGCTCACAGTATCCTTCTTCCATCTTATCCCCCACAACAACCCTGTGAGATAGATTAGGATGAGAGAGTGATTGGCCCAAAGTTAACTAGTAGAATTCCATCACAAAGTGGGGATTCGAACCTAGGTCTCCCAGATACTGACCCGACACTCTAGCCACTTCAACACACTTGTGAATCAAGAGGCCTTGATGTGCAATGTATTTTGTGCTCTCTCTCAAGTGCAATAAGTTTGGTATCAACTCTTTTTAGCAAAGTCAGTTTGGCAGCAGTTCTAAACTGACATATCTCAAGCAATCGTGTGAGTGGGAGAATGTACCAAGCGGCTGGAGACGGGGGTAGGCTTTTCCCGCCCTACTGCTGTTGTTGCCCCAACCATTGTTGTGCAATGAGCAAGTTTCAGTTGTGCACCCACATCCCTTGCAGCAAGGGCAGCAGATACAGTCACAGCCCCAGGATGGGAGTCTTCCTTCCCTTTGGCTGCACAGGTGAGTTACAGATAGTTTCCTTCTGCCAGTGTTACTGAGGAAGTGGAGAGGGAAAAGACCAAGAGATATTTTTGCAGAAGGGTTTGGGACTCTGCCTCTTTTAATACTAAGGCAAGTTGGAAGAATCATATAATTGCTGCTCCTTCCCTGAGGGTGATTGGGAGAATTGCTGAGGAATGTGGCAGTTGTACTCCATCAAGGTACTTTGCCAGAGTTCATCCAAGGCAAACCAGCTTATGATGCTCTGAGAGAAAAATGAGAGGGTGCAGGAGAAAACTTAAGGTTGGGGGCTCTCCCCAAAGAATTCTGAGCAAAATCTATTTATATATTTATTATTATACCTTGTTGTTCCTCCACTGGGGACCTAAAACATCTTATAACATTGTTCTCCCTTCCTTCATTTTATATTCACAACAACTCTGTGAGGTAGGTTAGGGTGAGAGTGAGTGACTGGACTAAGGCCACTCAGCCAGCTTCCATGGTCAAAACCTGAGAACTAGGATTTCCAACCTGATCATTTAGCAACATCCTCCAAACTGGAGCCAATCTCTGCCTACATTAGGGTTGCCTACGGGTCTGGAGAAAAGGGTATTGTCCCTTTAATAGAGGCTTAACATGTGGAAATGGACAAAGGAAGCTTTTTCTTGGCGTGGAAGTAAATAGCATCACCTAGTAAGTAACATCCCATTAAACCTCTATTAAAGATAGGACATTTTTCTCTCCAGGCAGTTGGCGACCCACACCTACATGGAATTATGGTGCTGGATTATACCACACTTTGCTTTATTTATACTCCACCTTTCCCTTCAATGGAAGCAGCTTACACCAAAGCAGCTTACACCATTCTCCACTTCCCTATTTTATCCTCACAACAACCCTGTGAGTATAGGATGTGTGCTTGTGTCTGGCCAAGGTCACCCAACAAGCTTCCATGGCAGAGTGGGGATTTGAATCTGGGTCTCCCAGATCCTAGTCTGACACTAAAACTACTACACCACATTGGCTCTCAATATCTGTGAATATCACTGGCAGTAGATGTGTAACACAAGAAAGGTGAAAAATAACATTCAAACACTAGACTGGCCTCTCCTTATTCAATCCAATGTCAAGGGATGAATAAGTAGAGCTGACCTTCAAGTAGGTTTTGACACCAAAAACATGTTGAACTTCAGTAGCTTATTTCAATAAATTGCTTTTTTAGCCCTCATTAAGATCATCTGTTCTGGGCAGCTTCTTTCTGTCTGTACAAAGCAGCTCTCAGTTCAGTACTACGGTACAAAGAGCAGAAAGGAAGGTGACCAGAGCTTTCAAAGTGGCTTAGCTTCACTTTCTTGCTTCTTCTCCCTGTTTTAATTAAGCGTGATTAGTGAAATGTCATTTGAAAGTCCAGCCAGGCAACCGGAAATAAAATTCATCACCAGGAGCACTGGGTGAAAAATGAGTTTTGCAAGACAAAATGGCAACCCAAGCCTTCAGCATGTTGAGCCAAACCTCTTCCCTGTTAGAGTGGAGGAGGGGAAATTTTCACTTCTTAGAATTCACCTTAGAAGCAGAACTAATTAGAAAAGATTAACAGAAATGAAGCGTGTAATAGCTGGAATGAGGCAGGAGTGGAGTGTGGAAGGGCTGATCACTGACCCTGTTATTTGGGAAACCACTTAGAAAGTGCTAAAAGTTTGTGCTTCTTTCTATAAACATCAGTGACTAAGGATGTAATCCTGTGAATACTAGGATGACACTAAACACTTATTATATCAAACTAGATGTGATGTTTGTCCCATGTTCTCCATGGGCACTGACAGCCATGTGCCAGCTGTCAATCCCCATGGAGAAGTCCCCATAAAATGCTGTGGGTATTCATGGGGCACTGGGGCCCATTTTGGGTCAGGAACATGGCATGGGGGAGCAGGAGCCCCCCAACATCATAGTCCCTCAGCATGTTTACAGGGAATTCTCCACAAGGATTGACAGCTGGTGTATGACTGCCATGGAGAATACATGACAAATATCATGTTTAGTTTGGCCCTCACTCGCACATACCAAATCAGACCATTGATCCAGCTAGCTTAGTGCCATCTTCTCCAGAAGTGGAATTCTAGCACAAGAAGAAGGAAACCTCCACAGATTATACAACTACCGTCCACTACTAACCACTACTATCTATCATAATCCTCTTCCTTTCATCTCCATTGCCTTCTTCTCCTGTCCCGCCTCTGCTATGTCCCCCACAAATTGAATATTATAGCTGCTGGTTGAAGGCGCCTGGTATTTTATTTTTATTGTTGTAAACACTGTAAATTATGGACTGTTTTTAACGGTTATAAAAACCCTGAGTCTGGTGTTGGCTAGGAAAGAATGGCCTATAAATCAAATAATAAAAAAAATAATAGAAGAATATTCTTCCAAATAAAAAAAGTTAGAAATATGTGCAAATCCAATAACTGCAGTATATTTAATGGTGAGCATATATGCATGTTATTTTTATATTAAACCAAAATTGAAAAAAATGAAGATTTATTTATTGATTTATGTTCAGCTAACACAGGGGTCTGCAAACTGTGGCTCCGAGCCACATGCCGCTCTTTGGCCCGTTGAGTGCGGTTCTCCAAACTTGGTTCAGAGCCCCTGCTCTCGCACCCACTCGCGCCGGAGCCGGGCTGCGGAGCCAGCGCGCCTGAGAGAGAGAGAGGGAGAGCGCGAGAGAGCAGGCGAGCGGGCACGCTGTCTCTCCCCCCCCCCACCGTGGAGAATGGCCAGGTCCCCCTTTCCTTTGCCCTCAATGGTTGGGAGGCTAAAGCCTCCCCTCTAGCCGTGCTATTGCTGGGCGGGCGGCTCAGCGGTTCCTGCCCCCCCCCGCCTGCCTATCAGCTGTTGGGCAGGGCAGGCTTCCTCTGGTAGACCTGGCCTCTGGCTCCGTCCCATTGGGAGGCCAGGTCTACCCACTGGCTTTCTTGGCGGTAGACCTGGACTCAGAGGGGAAAAAGTCCCCCTTCAGAGGCCAGATCTACCCATTGGCTTCTATGGGCCTCCGGAGGCCAGGTCTACTGCCAAGAAAGCCAATGGGTAGACCTGGCCTCCCAATGGGACTCAGCCGAAGGCCAAGTCTACCAATAGGCTTTTATGGCGGTAGACCAGGCCTCCAGACGAGGAGTCCGGACAGGGAGGGGGAAATGGCAGGGACTTACAATTTAATTTTTATCAATAAATAAGATCACTATTAAGTATGATATCAAGTTTTATTCAGTTTAATTAAGACTTAAAACTTTAATTAAAGTTTATTAAGTTAATAAACAGTGTACCTACCTATATAGTTTAAGTTTAAGAAATGTGGCTCTCAAAAGAAATCTCAATCATTGTACTGTTGATATTTGGCTCTTTTGACTAATGAGTTTGCCGACCCCTAACACATATAAAGCCCTGACCTGGATGGCCCAGGCTAGCCTGATCTCATCAGATCTCAGTAGCTAAGCAGGGTCAGCCCTGGTTAGTATTTGGATGGGAGACCACCAAGGAATACCAGGGTTGCTGTACAGAGGAAGGCACTGGCAAACCACCTCCGTTAGTCTCTTGCCATGAAAACCCCAAAAGGTGTCGCCATAAGTCAGCTGCGACTTGGGCACTTTACACACACACACAACACATGTAAAAGGTTAAATGAGATCCCAGATGATGATAATTTAAGTTGGAGCCATCCTTTAAAATAACTAGGTATGCTGGGCCCATTCAGGCCCTCCCTGAATTCTTCCACTGAACTTCCTTGACTGAATGTAGCAGAGGTCCTTTTCATGGTCTCTGTCAATAAACCTTCTGTCTGAGATATTTTCAAGTGAATATGATGGGGAACTTCTGCATGGACACCATTGTACTTTGCCACAGCCTCTTCTGAACTCAGTGGGATTTATTTCTGAGTAAACTTGAGGTTTGGGCAGTACTTAGGGTTGGTAGCTCTGGGTTGGAAAATACCTGGAAATTTTGGAGATGGAGCCTGGGGAAGGTGGGCTTTGGGGAGGGGAAAGATCTCAGCAGGGTATAATGCCATAGAACCCACCCTCAAAAACAGCCATTTTCTCCAGGGAAGCTGATCTTGGTCATCTGGAGATCAATTGTAATAGTGGGAGATCTACAGGTGCTACCTGGAGGTTGGCTACCCTAAGAGTACTGTATATGTCTGCTTAGGGCCACCAGCTCCAGCTTGGAGAATTCCTGGAGATTTGGGGGATGGAGCCTGGGAAAGGCAGAGTTTGGGATGGGGCAGGGCATCAGCAGGGTATGATGCCATAGAGTCCACCCTCCAAAGCAGCCATTTTCTCCAGGGAAACTGATCTCTGTTGTCTGGGCATCAATAGCACATAAGAACATAAGAAAAGCCATGCTGGATCAGGCCAAGGCCCATCAAGTCTAGCAATCTGTTCACACAGTGGCCAACCAGGTGCCTCTAGGAAGGCCACAAACAAGATGACTGCAGCAGCATTATCCTGCCTGTGTTGCACAGCACCTAATATAGAACCATAGAATCACAGAATTATAGAATCATAGAGTTGGAAGGGGCCATACAGGCCATCTAGTCCAACCCCCTGCTCAATGCAGTATCCGCCTAGAGCCGTGTTGGCGAACCTATGGCACGCGTGCCACTTCCGGCACGCGTAGCCCTCTCTGCCGGCACACGCGGTTCCTCCAAGCCGCTGGCCTTTCTGGCTCTGCCCTGCCCCAGGTGATCTCCAACCAATAGAGATCAGTTCCCCTGGAAAAAATTGCCACTTTGGCAATTGGACTCTATGGCACTGAAGTCCTTCCCCAAATCCTGCCCTCCTCAGGCGCCACCCCAAAAACCTCCCACTCATGGCGAAGAGGAACTTGGCAACCCTAGCCTCTCCCTCTGGGCCCCCTCTGGGGGTGGTATTCAGGTTAAATTGCCGCATTGGCACTCGGCGATAAATAAGTGGGTTTTCGGTTGCAGTTTGGGCACTCGGTCTCTAAAAGGTTCGCCATCACTGGCCTAGAGCATCCCTGACAAGTGTTTGCCCAGCTGCTGCTTTAAGACTGCCAGTGAGGGGGAACTCACCACCTCCCTAGGTAGCTGCTTACAAGGTTGAAAAACTCTTACTGTAAAAAACTTTCCCCCTAATATACAGCCAATATTTTTCCACCCATAATTTAAACCTATTATTGGGAGTCCTATGCTGTCAACAGGAACAGCTCCCTGCCCTCCTCTAAGTGATATAATAGCCATGGTCCTCTGTTACTGGAGAGAATAAGTATGTATCATGACTAGAATCCATTTTTACTAGTAGCCATGGATAGACCAATCCTCATGAACATGTCCATGCCCCTCTTAAAGCCTTCCAAGTTGGCAACCATCACCACATCCCTTTCTTGGTCTGTTGCTGCCAGCACAGATCCCTTCAATGTATATGTGAAGCAGGGAGATTTCCAGGTGCAACCAGGAGGTTGGCAACCTTATGTGTCCTTGATTGCTGTAACATATTATAGCTCTGAGCATTGGCCTTAACATAATGTGACCCTAGGTGGGATGTGTTGTTGTTATTTTTATTATTTATTAAGAATATATCCCGCTCCTCCCTGACAAGTCAGGCTCAGAGAAGCTCACATAAATATAATCAACATATGTAATCACTTTAAAACACAATAATACATATAATATGTAGAATTTCCCATTAAAACCAATAAAACCAACCACTTACACAATATCGAAATGATGATACAAGTGCCAGTAGAGTCAAAGATAAATCTTCAGTCAGGAAAGAGGGAGGTGGGTGGGCAAGATGGAACCAGGCTAGTTGTACCAAAAACCAGAACAGCCAGAACAGGAAGGCCAGTTTAGATAGAAACCACTGCTGTCCTCAACCATAGGCCTGGTGGAACATCGAAATCCCGCAGGGCCCTGGTCTCATTGTACAGAGAATTCCACCAGATCGGGGCCAGAGCCAAAAAAGCTCTGGCCCTGGTTGAAGATAGCCCAATACTTCTTGGGCCAGAGACCACCAGCAAGTTGTTATTTGATGAGCGTAATGCCCCCTGAGAGGTGTATCTGTAGAGGCAGTCCTGCAGATACAATGGCCGCAGACCGTTTAGGGCCTTGAAGGTCAAAACCAAAAGCTTAAACCTGATCCGGTATTCAGTCTGGATTCAGGGCAGCTGGTAGAGCACGGGTTGAATATGGGCTCTCCAAGGGGTCCCTGTAAGGACCCTCGCCGCTGCATTCTGGACCAGTGGAAGCTTCCGGATCAGGCCTAAGAGGAGCCCTGCGTAGAGTGAGTTATAGCCCAGCCTGGAAGTGACAGTTGCATGGATCACTGTGGCAAGGTCATCTTGGGACAGATAGGGCACCAGTAGCTTAGCCTGGTGCAGATGGGAAAAAGATGCCTTGGTTACCTGTGTGACCTGGGCCTCCATAGACAAGAAGGCCCAGGATCACACCTGAACTGTCAGGATCAGGCGTCTGTCCCTAGCATCCCATAAGCAAACACATCCAGGCAGGTAGCTCTGAAGCAGTACTACTTTATTAGGAGAAAAAAGACAGATTAAAGGACTGACTGCCTACATGCAGGTGAGGCTGGTAATGGCGAAACATAGGTAGGTTACATGTTTAAAAGCACTACAGGCTGTGAAGGTAAACATGGCAAAGCATCCTCGAGATAAGCCATTCCCAGGAAGGAAGACTAAACATCAGAGTGCAGTTGTGGCAAAACAGGATGAGTGAAACTGTACACAGAGTTTACAGGCATGAGAACCAAGGACTTGACGTGTAGCCAGAAACTGGTCTACTCTTGTCAAGACCCTTTACTCCTGCTAACAGCAAAGGCTTGACATATACTCTTGACGGTGGCTGCAGATATTATTTGCACCCCGTCAAGAGTTGGCAGCTGGTGTCCCAACCCCTGTCCCAGACGACCCAGCCACAGGACCTCTGTCTTCAATGGATTAAGTTTCAGCTGGGAATGAAACTTGCGCTTCTGGTGAACTACACACTGGTTAACATTCATCCCTTATCTTTGTCTAAACCTCCATCCTAGACTAAATTTACATTATAAATGCCTCAGGGCAAGGAGCTTACATTACTTTCTGAAACTTCATTTATACCAATGGTTATGTATTGATGATTCACACCTTTAGAGGACATTACCTTCTATCTTTCCCTTTCCATTGCCATTTGGTAGGTAGAGGTCCAGAGTCATGTGGAAGGAGTCCATGCTATGCCTCTCTTCTAAGCTTTTTATTTCCCCCGCTTTCTAAACCTTGAGTTAGAAAATACACACATAAATATTAATAGTACCGTCTTAAGCGGAGTCACACCCTTCGAAGACCATTGAAATCAGTGTGGTTAGAAGGGTGTAACTCTGCTTAGGACAGTACAGTGAGTCTTGTAAATGAATACTGAGGCAATAATGTTCAATATCAGTTTTCCAGGTTCAACATCATCCATAAATTGGAAGTATTGGGTGGGGGACTGAATTAGGAGGCTATTTTATTTACTTACTTACTTACTTACTTACTTCTTTTATACCCCCCTATTTCCCCCAATAGGGATCCAAAATGGCTTACATCATTCTCCTCCATTTTATCCTCACAACAACCCTGTGCGGTAGATTAGGCTAAGAGTGTGTGACTGGCCCAAAGTCACGCAGCAAAGTGATAGTTCAACCCTGGGTCTACCAGATCCTAGTCTGATACCCTAACCACTACCCTACACTGTCTCTCAGGAGACTATGCATTTGACATTTTGCAGTCACATTCAAGCTAGGAGATTTGCTGGAAATTCTCTCTCTCACACACACATCCCGATTAGTTTCAGCTTTATTAAATGTAAGGCTCTTGAGCCACTGTTCAGTACTTTGTATGCACAAGGCCCCAGGCTAAATTTTTGGTATCTCTTTTTCAAAGATGACAGGGATTATAGACACCCCAGTCTGGGACCTTAGAAATTTATTACCAGCCAATATTGGACCAGATGGACAAGTGGTTCTGACTCAGCGTAACAGTTTCCTAAACATGATAACTTTTTTATAACTCAGTCTTACATACATTAACTGGTCAAATGAACTGAGCCAAATATTTTACATCTATATTTTGAAAGTCCCTGAACAGCAAAAAAACCCCACCAAGCTCTTCTGCTAAACAGGCTGAAATTCAAGCTATATACCACTGTCATAGTAATGGGCTTGTTTTGACCAAAAAGAAGTACATTATTTCCCTATTGCCTGTTTTATGTCAGTTCTCCTGTCCTCAAATGATTTTGTGTCTGTACATGTGTCAAGGTTTATTTTCCAGAAGCCCAAACCTATTGTAAGTGCATAATGTTATGCCTGCAGTAACCTCGGAAAATACAATTGCGAACAGTAGATTGTAGAGAGAAAGCAGTCACCCGTGAAGACACAGAATAACATTTTTCACTGCAAGCTAATTCACAACCAAAGAAAAGACATCCAAGGCTGCAGACGCAGCAGGCAAATCAGCCTCCTGGATGTCTAAACCAAACAGCATCTTGTGCACCTATTTGTTGATATAAACAAGTGAATAACATAACGGCAAAGTGTATCTACTGCAAAGCACAGTTATGTAGTCTAGCTAGCAGGCCCATGGCAATTCATGACCGCTAAACTTCATCCAGAAAATATTATATACACCTGACATTATATAATACATAAATAAATGTGGAGGACCCAATCCAGCCTTGCATGAGGTCCCCTGGGAGCTCATTAGAAGGGGGCAGCTAATGGGTAGAATTTTGGTGGCAGAAAATCCCTACGTGTGTAGCGGAACACACAGGAAGGTGTGGTGGACAATTGACTATTATATTTAAGGTAGTTGGCTGATGAAATAATTTTTACTGGCTTCACCGGCCTTTTATGCATGGGTTGTTTCCATTGCGTTCACTCCCCAACTTCTTTGGGGCTTCATTTTCATTATGCACGTTTTTTGGGACCTTCAGAAGTCACTTTGCTCCCCCCGCCCGCATTTCCCCCATGTTTTCAGGATGCTGTTAATGCCTGCATTGAGACCAGTTCGGTTGCTACTCCAGTGCATAGTTTTAATTTCGAGTTTGTCTCCCCACACCCACATTCTCACTTCTCCCTCCCACTTGCCCTCTCCTCCCTTCCTCCCACTTGTCCTTCCCCACCCTCATCCAACATCTCCCCTGGAAGCAATTTGCCAGTGCACTAGTGAGAGAATGCTGGAGTACTCTGAGGGTGCTTATTTGGTCAGTTTCACAGTGAGTGGCCAGTTTCAGTCCTCAGCCAGATAGAACACAGCTGGGCTGATTTGCTGCCCTCCCCTTATACACATCCTTCTCTGCTTTGGCTGTAAAATGGCTACCCGGTTCAGCTCAAATGACAGAATCCCGCTGTGGGGCTAGCAGGGGGCTGGTGATGTTTTTTTTTTTTTTTTTTAAAATACACTCCAGCCAACTATAAAGCAGCATTTTCGGGAGATGCACTCAAGTGTGCTACTACGTAAGTGTGTGTGTTTTTGTAGCGACCTCGCGATTTATCGCTAGTACACATGTGTAAACAAAAAAAAATCAAAAGAAGGGGGTGGCAAGCTGCGTAACAATGACGACATCAGTGACCACTCTCCCACTGGTTCAGAAGCTTTGTGTTTTCTCTGGGGATGCACAATCAATCACAAGGTACTCCTGGAATTACTTTGAGAGGAAAAGCCCCTGTACATAGTGTTTTGAGAATTCCTGCAAATACTGTGCAGTTAGAGAGCAGCAGATTGAGTGGAAGCAGCTCATGCATAAAGGCCACTGTCTTCCTTTTGACAATATGATAGTTTTTTCATGTGCATATTCCCAAAATTTCAATATTTGTACCTTTTTGAGATATTGAAGTGAGAAAGACCTTACAGTTTGCTAAATAAAAGTTTCCACCTAATGCTAGAAGAAGTGAATATCCTGAATGTTTCCCTCCCATTCACTGTTACAGTAAATTCATCAGAACAGAAAGAGCCTCAGAAAACAACCTTGGTTTTATCCTGATTGGCATCCCCAGTGATTAAATTTTTCTACTGCCAGTTATGAACATACGAAATGGCTTTCTACTAAGTCAGACCCACTGGCTGATCAAGCTTAGCATACACTGGCTGGCAGCAGTTCTCAAAGTTGAGTCCGACCATTGGTCCGTTAAGCTCAATGTTGCCAACTCTGACTGGCAACAGCAATTAAGAATCTTAGGCAGAGATCTTTAACATCACCTTTTACCTGGTCCTTCTTATTTATTTTAAGTGGAGACACCAGGGATTGAACATGGGATCT
Source organism: Euleptes europaea (assembly GCF_029931775.1). Classification (NCBI taxonomy): domain Eukaryota; kingdom Metazoa; phylum Chordata; class Lepidosauria; order Squamata; family Sphaerodactylidae; genus Euleptes; species Euleptes europaea. The sequence continues at coordinate 35,369,402 of NC_079313.1, read as the reverse complement.
TTCACATGCAAGCAGATGCTCTACCATTGAGCCAACCCCCCCATCCCATATTTCAGCCCTAAAATGCATATAACGATGCAGTATACTAGGCCTCTTGAAATCACTATGCCTAGCTATTAGATAGGATGTTGATGACTGAGAGGAATTTAAAATAGAGCAGTGATGATTCATGGGGAGGGTGATCTACAAATCTTTCGGGGCATTCAGAAATTTGGGGAGAAGATTTTAGGGGCACCTTTGGGGAGGATTTTAGGGGCACCTTCTCAATTGCAGTGGCTTTTCAACAGTTTTATCTGTTGATTAATTTATTTCCTTTCCTTTTCTGTTGAGACTCAAGGCAAGTTACAGAATTATAAAAGTTAATAAAGACCTGTATAATGTATACAATAAACAAATAAATTGGCGTACCTCATTATAGAAGAATGGAATAAAAAGGGTATAATATATCCTTTAAACAATGCAATGTGGGAAGGAGAAAAGCAAAGCAAACTGCCTAAACATTTCACAATTAAGACTATGACCCTATTCTCATTATAAAAAATGCCCTCCTGCATAATTCCATTTTATATTCCAATTCTCTTTGGAAAAATGACCTCTTCAACAATTCTATTTTTCACATTTTGCAACATGACAGAAGCGTGGAGCCTTCCAGATTTTGTCAGGCAGGCCATTCCACTAGGTGGGGAGCTACAACAAAGAATGCTTGGTATGGGCAGATGTTGTTCTTATACCTTTGCAAGATAACACCTTGAGAAGACTTTGCTCAGATGAACAAAGCTGTAGTGGTGGAACACAACAGGAGAGGACGGTCCTGCAGATATGAGGATTAGGCTTTCCAGCTCTGTGTTGGAAATTCCTGGAGATTTTGGGGTGGAGCATAGGGAGGGGGGATTTGAGGAAGGACTCAGCAGGGTATAATGCCATACAACCCACCCTCCAAAGCTGCCATTTTCTCAAGGGGAACTAGTCTCTGTAGTTTGGATGTCAGTTGTAATTCTGGGAGATCTCCAGGCCACACCGAGAAGTTGGCAGTCCTAAGAAGGGCTTTATGGTTAATAACCAGTACCTTGAATTGAACCAGGAATTAATTGTAAACCATTATAGCAACTGCAGAACAGATTTAATATGCATATTTCAGCTAGCTCCCAATAACAGTCAAGCTGCAGTGTTCTTAACCAGCTGGTGTTTCCAAATTGTCTTCAGTGGCAGACCCATGTAGAGTGCATTACATAGTCTAATATCAAAGTTACTATTGCATGGATCCATGTGGCCAGGTCAAAGGAGGGAGCCAAGTGAAAATGTGGGGAAAGCATTCTTCACAGCTGCTTTGCCAGCAGAAATACTGGGTCCAATATAACCCCCAAACTCAACTGAATCAGTGAAGGCCAGCTGTAACCCTTCAAATGTAGGAAGCATAATGCCGTCCAGGACATAGTCTTCCCTACCAGCATTGCCTCCATTGTCAGGCTTCAACTTTGTCGTGCCCATCTTGCCCCAAGGACAAAAGTCCACATTCTAAATTTCTCCACCTTAAGAAAGTAGCACACCGCAAACAGGAATCAGGCCTAACATTAAAGAACTAGCTGGTGGCCCTCAGGAAGAAAGGTTTAATTGCATAGATGCTTGAGATCCTTATATTGCATGTATATATCATAAACATGCCTATATAAATAAAGATGCCTTTTTCTGGAGCACTGCTTTAACATCCCAATGTTTTACTTGTGGCTTGGGTGGACATCAATAATAATAATAATATTGTGTACTTTGTGGGTAATCCTGACCTGGATGGCCCAGGCTAACTTGATCTCATCAGATCTCAGAAGCTAAGCAGAGTTGGCCCTGTTTCGTACTTGGACGGGAGACCAACAAAGAAAATCACAGGTGCTATGAAGACGAAGGCAATTGCAAACCACCTCTGTTAGTATCTTGCCTTGAAACCCCTGTGGGGTCGCCATAAGTTGGCTGCAACTTGACGGCTCTTTACACATACACACACTGTGGGTGGTAGAGGATTAAAGGGCTAGAGGGTAGGTATAATTTTCCCTTCGAAAAATTTGCGGACATACTTACCCAGGGTTAGTCCAATATAGTAAGTACATTCAATCATTGAAAGAAAACTTATATTTAGAATACCCGTTTTTTCTGCTGGGCCTGATTCTGCATCTCAGATGTACAAAAGTAAGTGGGTAAAGGCAAAGCTTTTCCCAACAAGGAGATGAAGGGAGAGAAAAGCTCCCCGTTGCTTTTTCTTTCTCAGGGCTATCATTTTGCTGATTTTTTGTTTTACATATAAACTGCTGGTAAACACAGTGGTTATAGAACACACACAGATGAATAACCAATGGCTGTTAAACCTACAGATAGGAAAGGTTATAGAACATGCACACACAACCTTCCACATTCTGGAAGTGCTCAATGTTCTGTAGTATAGCCAGCTAGCATTCTCCTCAGCTCTGCTAGTTAAATTCATGCCCAGGTTATCAGAGGGTGTGATAAGCACAGGCCGCTGATCACACTCACATGTGAGGAAACAGAAAAATTCAGGTCAAAGAGTCTAAGTTGTACGGAACAAAGTAGAGGTATGATGGAGTGGAGTATGCTGCAGTAGTGATCAGTCTACATACAAGGTGCAAAAGGTTTGTGAAGGGTAGGTGTATCGATGGCTATTATCCATAATTGCTTATAGAATCCTCCATGTTCAGAGGCATTTATCTCTGATTTCTAGATGCTGGGATAAAACAATTGGTCCTTTATGCACGGGTACTTGGACTCACTTTCGTCCCCGGACTGACTCGGTTGTTCCTTGGAATTATGCATGAGCTTTCCGTCCCTCAGAGATGACCTCGCAACCAGCCCTTGCAAATCCCGTTGCTGTTAAATCTTGATTCTTCTATCTCTCCTTAGATCTGCCTGGGTCAAATCATCCTCATCTCCATGCATAAGCCAAAGTGTGGGACAGGGGAGCTGGGTGTGTGTGTATGACGTTTTCCCACAGTAAGCACTACAGCCAATTACAAAACAGCGTTTCAAGGGATAGAGACTCAAATGCTTGCTGGCTTTTCATCTCCCAGCTGGAGTTCTTTCTGAGTAGATTTGTCACAAAAAATGCGTTTAAAAACGACACTTGGATTCCTCCCCATTCTGTTCCTTTAAAAGAGCTCCTTTTTGTGAAATGCATTTTAACACAGCACTTGGGTTTCCACGGTGGGTAGGAAGGGGGGAACTGGACATTTTTCTCACAGTAAGCACTACAGCCATTTACTAAGCAGCATTTTCAAGGGGCAGGGACTCACGCTTCCAGACTTGAGCATGGTGATTGTACCAATGCATAGCTTTTTTTACAGACAAGCAAGAATCGAGCCCCAGGTAAAACTCCCCTGCATGAATGACCAATAGGGAAGAGCTGATGCCTGCATGCCTCTCCAATCTGACAGGTTTCACCAGTCTAAGTCTGGATCTTTGAAGCATTCTAGAATAAATTCACATGCCTTTAATGTTCACATAGTGTTAGGCTGCAAAAGTAGGGCCAGAAAACAAAGCCAGCAGCCTTAATGTTCCATTTTAGAGAATTGATTGGAATCCTGAGTCTGTACAGATGACAGATCCACCAAGCTTCCCTAAGACAAAATTCAATTGACACTCTAGCATGAGGAAACAGCCTGTCTCTGTGGTGATGCACTCTCCTACTTCAAGTAAGGGAGCAAAGTAGAAATGATAAAAGGAGTAGAATTTCCCCCCAAGCAGTTGATGAAACAACGCATTTGGGAACATTTCTTTTAAAATTCAAACATGGGACTGTTTTAGGCTCCCTGCTGTTCTCCCACCCTTGAAGAACCCAGGCTGCCTGATTGTTCCACAGAATTGAAACAGACACATGAAATGCTAGCAAACATGCTGTCCTTATTCTATCAGAGAATTTCAAGCACGCTTACATACCCAAGGCACTGTAAAATGTTCGAGGCCATTAACAGTGATGTCTGCATACAATCAAAAGGTCCCAGCTCTTTTCGAGGAGTCCAGCCAAACCTCTCACGATGGGGGATGCGGGTGGGAAGAGTAATGGAGGACTGGTGTCTATGTGGGAATAACAGTCTGACTGCTGTTATCCTAGGGTAACAATTGGTGGATTCATTTCAACCTCAATTTTGTTTAAATGTTCGAGAGGTGAATTTGCATGGCTATTAATCTACCCCCACCCCCAATAAATCAAAAGGTTCTCCTATCTAAAACATATGCAGTTCTTACATAGCTTGAAACACAAGGATTTAAACAAACCATAGGGGGAACAATCTGTGGAGGGTTCCAGACAAGCATGGGCTTTATATATGTAATACTGTTTCAGGGTACTGACTGGACACTGGGAAACTGTCTTAGGGTACTATACCAATGGTATTACACTCTGGTTAAAATAGGAAAATGTGTGGAATCTACAGATTGATTCTGGAGTTTTTGTTTGTGTGGTAGAATTTCAAGTAGGCACCAGTTTACTGGAAGTCTTACAGCACATTCCTGAGATTCGGCGTGGGGGAATGGTGGGGAAGAGACGCAGCCGCGCCACCTCCTAAAGCCGTTCCCCACATGCCGAAAAACAAAAAAAAGCCTTTAAGCAACTTTTTTTTTGGGGGGGGGAAATGGGGCCTTTTCACCCCATAGAGATAAGTGAGGCTGTGCCTGCTAAAAAGTAGGCATAGCCTTGCTCTTCTCTGCGCAGTTGTTCACAAGGCAAAAGGGGACAGGAAGCTGCCTAACGGCAGCTCCTCCCCCCAGCCCGCCCCAGGAACACCTTCCGGGATGCCTCCCAGGATGCCAGTGCGGCCTTCTATGCCAGTGGGACGCTGGTGGAAGGCCCGTTGACATCCCGGGGTGGCGTTGCCACGGCAGTGACCAATAGCCCAAATGCCGGTGCTGCGGGTCCAGACGCCAGCGCAGTGCCTTCCTGCCCTTAGAGCTCAGGAATGCACTGTTAGTGGTAAAAGTGTTAAGGACATTATAAAGCAAGGAACACCACTAAATCCTAAAGTTACTCTCTTGGGTTATCTGAATGTAATTGTATTAAAATGGTTTGGGCAGGGAATTTAATGACTGCCACTCAATTTCTGTCAATAAGAAACAACAGCACGAGGCTCATATGCAATGTTAAAGTTTTATCTTTACTCTTCAGTATGCCCCTTCTCAAGATAGTGTACTGTGAGGGGCGCATCCATGACTTTAGTGCGAATACGCACCCTATGTTCACCAATTCATAATTTCACAGGTCTAACTGTGGAACCTATGTACCTCCGTGAACAGGGGCATAAAATGGCGTAATTCTGCATTGGAAAACATAGGGCGCGTATTCGCGCTAAAGTCATGGACGTGCCCCTCAGAGCACACTATCTTGAGAAGGGGCTAGGGCATACTGAAAATGACATGCATTTTTCATAATTTAGCAATACAAACCACGTCCGTTCTGTCGGCAGGACATACGGAAGTTCCTTCTTAGACAGAAAATGAAATATATCTTCCTTTTTAAAATTTTAGTGCCTGCCGGTCTGAACACTGATTTTGACTTGTCTTGTTTTCTCTTATTTTCCTTTAACTTCCTTCTGGTTTTCTTTTTTTAAAACTCCTTAAGAATTTCCTTAAAACTCCTTAAGAGTATCCTCATCCCTGTTGAGAAGATTGTAGATAATAATTTTGTAAACAATAACTTTCCAAATTAATCAAAATGGAATGAAGGTACTATTGGCATGCTGAATGGCTGCTCCTTTAAATGAAATAACTTGACTCATGCACTAGGTGTGTGACTGCAGCTGACGGTGGTTTGCCACCAACAGCATTAAATTGGATCCATAGCAATGAGACCACTGAACCTTAGGACAAAGAAAGGGAACCCAATGAGGTTTTGGTGGCCTGAATCTTATGGTAAGCATGATGATTTGCTTTTCTGATGCTCCTTTAATAATAATAATTTAAGAGGGACTTATGTTATAGTAAAAAATGTTATTTTTTGTAGAGGCGCTTCTCACCCTTTGAAGTGGTTGAATACTGGCAATTCGCCATGAAAACTGCGTTACATGTTGGCAATTTGCCGGGAAATTATATGGAGACCAGCTTACTGATGAAGCAGTCTCTTTGGCGAAACGCACACTAATGTAGAGGTGGCATCTGGATTTGGACTCCTCCGATTCTATCCAAGTCTTCTCTTTTCGACATACCATCTTGGCGGGGGCACGGGGCTCCGTGCTTCTTAATTAAGCCATACGAGAATTTTTCCTGCGTTAAGTTTTGCAGTTATTTCATATTGTGTTTGGAGAGATTTGATTATACGTGTGTACTGAATCTTGTTTGTACATAGTCATCAATTGTATATTATTTCATGCAAAGGAGTATAATGAATTAATTACATGTAAAATTGTGGTCTACTCAAGAGTAAAGACTTTAACATTGCATATGAGCCTCGTGCTGTTGTTTCTTACTCAATTTCTGTCAGCAAAATAGTAGACGTAAATTACATCAACCACTGAAGAAACTTTGGCATATCAAGGTTGTGGACAAGCAGACACATTTTAAATGTCTTTGGGAAAGAAGCAATTATATGGGAACAAAGGCACCTTTATACTACAACAGTATGAGGCTGGATGGGATTGTCAAACAAAACGTATTGACTATGATTTTAATATATTGGCATCACCCAGGAGTATAACTGGTTTTCATTTAACTGCAAATCTTAAATACAGTTCAAAGTAATAAGACAGATAATACAGAGCAGAAAATGTGATTGCATTATATTGCAGATTCAAATATATTAGGCAGCTTTGATTCTATGAAAGTTTTGAGTCAAGTTGTCAAGTCCAGATCTGCATAGCTTCATGCTGGAAATTGAGAATGTAAAGACAATATTGGATACAATGGAGTATGGAGATGTGGCTTCAAATCCCCTTTAAGTACATTGACTGGCCTTGGGCAAGTCTCTCATTCTCTGCCTGACCTACAAAAGTGAATGTATGTTGGATTGCTCAAGGTATAGGGTTGCCAGCCTCCAGGTGGGGCCTGGAGATTCCCTGGAATTACAACTGATCTCCAGGCTACAGAGATAAGTTTCCTTGGAGCAAATTGCTGCTTTGGAGGGTAGACTTAATGGCATTATACCCCACTGAGGTTCCTCCCCTCCCCAAACTCCACCTTCTCTGGGTTCCAATCCCAAAATCTCCAGGACTTTCCCAATCTTGATCTGGCAACCCTATCCAGGTTTGTGAATATTTCGAATATTGGGGTTTCATGTGAATGCTTTGAGGCAGGGCTTGTTTATGATACTTGGAGTTGGTGACTGAGTAGAATTAGCTGTATGTTGATACCTAATGTAGTTGGAAATTGTTGCATTGGCTGATGGGTAAAGATGCTGACAAGTCTAGTTGGTGATGTCTGTAAACATACAATTCCATTTGCTGTTCAAGTCTATTTTCAAATAGTTTTTTAAAAATTCATTTCTAATATCATATTTTTTTCTACTCAAGGTTCTCATTATACTTCATTTATAGGCTGTCCTTCTCATTAGGAAAGAGACCTTTTCCACACACAGGGCTTTCTTCCACTTTTCTCTGGAGTGAGATCAGAAACTGCAGCTCCGACTTGGCCAAGGTCATTCCACACAGCAGCCTTTTTCAGATGGAACGCACAGCAGTGGGTTCAAATTGGAGCCACTGCATGTCATCCGCAACCTCTTCCAAATATTGGCATTTTCCACGGGCGGCACTTAGCATCATTGGTGGTATAATGCCACCCCCTCCCGCCCCTTTTTTGTGCAGATGCAGTAGCGTTACTGCAGCCTTTTGGCAAAAAGAAAAAGGGGAAATATAAGTGTGCAATGAAAACGGAGGGGGTTATTGCTTTATGAAACATTTTTAAACATTACAGGCAGACCACAATAAACATTCACCATAAACAGGGACAGTCAACAGTCCCTCCCCAGCCCCACACACAAAGGCAAACTAAGCAGCAATTTCAAAGGATTTATCCAACATTTTAAAGCAAACCAAACACCACCATCAATATACTTTTTCGGGTTCAAATTGAAAGATAAAGCCTTCACTACTATGAAATAATTGATCTCAACAGAAGTAGCGAAATAATGCAATTATTGTGTACTAAAAAATTAAATTGGGAAAACCAAACATTTCCCCATCAACAGGCACTTTGGGGGAAGGGGGGAGGTTGAGTGTGGAGGATAGGGACAGAAAGGCGGGGTCCGCATGACATGGTGGTAATGCTCGGAAATGGGCAGAACAAAACAGCCATGGATTCAAGACTTCCCCTCTGGCAATCCAGCCAGTGGAAATTGACTAAAAAAAATGTTTTGAAGGAAAAGCACATCCTGAAAAAGCGTCCAGGCAGAATTCCCGAACCTACAGTGAAAGCAGCCAAGGCAGGTCTGGATAGGCAACCAAAGCCCAAAGTTTTAAAGGACCTGACTCACGGGAAACCACTTGTGTGAAAACAGTCTGGGAAACCAAAGGGACTTACATCATTCTCCTCTCCTCTGTTTTATTATCACAACAACCCTGTGAGGTAGGTTAGCCTGAAAAGGTGTGACTGGTCCAAGGTCACTCAGCTAGGGGGGTGGGGATTCAAACCTGGATCTCCTAGAAGATCCTAGTCTAACATTCTAACTACTACACTACATTGGCTGTAGATGTTCTAGAAGTACAAATAAAGGGATGAGAGTTGTGAGTGTTGTAGCCTGTAACCTGATATGTTGCCATGAGCAAATTCTTTAGGCCTAATTGCACAAAAGTACTCATTTATTTGGACTGGTTCCATTTCCAGAGGAACTGGTTGTGCATTAGCACAGTGCCAAACCACTATACCTATACCAATGTCAAATATTGGGATAAAATGTTACTTGTATTTTGCAAAGACAGAAGCTATTAATGAAAGAGGAAATGAACAGCCAAAGTACCTTATCATCTATGCTTTTTTGTTTGGTAAATGAGAGAAAAGAAATAATGGGGGGGGTTGCTTCTGAATTTGAGGTTATCTAAGGACACACAGCCTGCAATGTCTTGTGCTGAGGGTAAACAAAAAAGCCAGCCAGTTTCTCAACAGGAGCACCCCCGATCCACTGAATATTCTTGTAGCTGGTACATCATTCTCTAGCTAGCTAATGAGGATCAGCTGAAGCACAAGATCTCTTGGGGGCTCATCAGCCAAACAATGCTGGCAGCTTCCCTGCCATTGCTGGGGGGTTCCTGGTTCTTTCCCTCTTCCTCATGAGCAAGGGCCGTTCATCAGCCAACCAACCCCCTCCCCGTCTATGAATCCCTTTGTAAGCAGAACTTTTATCTTACTCCAATAATTAGACCTTAATGAGGGAATTGTAGAGTAACAGGAATGGCCCTTCAGGGAAAGAAAAATCCATTTATGAAGAAGGGGGAAATACCCCGTGTGACATCCAATGCTCAAAGAGACAACTGGACTTAAGACAGGTTTGATTATAAGACATTTATCCTATGTTGTTTACGTTGCCCTGAACAGGAGATGGAACCAGGCATACTACATAGACAGCACAAAAGATATCAGAATATTTTACAGTTTTTATGTCTATACCCAGGCATAACAATTGGCCTACTTGAAAGAGTCTTAACGTGCCTTTAACTTTGGAAAAATGGTGAGAATCATAACAATATTGTATTGGGGGTTATTCACTAGCCCAAGCCAAATTCTAATGTATTTTGGGGTAGCAAAATATCATCCCTCAAAACCTTTTTTGTAGCTGCAGAAATAAGTATGTTCATCAACCCAGAGCCTGTTTCAAATAGATTATTAATCACAAAAGTTGTTGGTATTTGGGGGTTATTTTCCTACTCCAAGCAAGCACATATCTATGGTGAAGCCCACAGTTTGCAACATCCTACAGAAAACTATACCAGCTCACTTCAGTGCTCCCCTGGCTCAGTTTTCCTGTGCAAAAACTAAACATTTTCATCTCAATACATGCCATTGATTGGGGGGGGGGAAGTATCCTGATGGTCAAATCTGTTGATTTTTGAGGGGCTCTTTTTACAAAAAGAAAATGGTAAGTGGCTGTATTTTGAGAATTTTTATTAATGTCCAGGTAACAGACCTAAAAGGACAAAATTGGTGAGCTACTTCTCTGTGATTCCCTCCTCCCCAGGTACAACCAGAATGTTTGCCTTGGAGATTTTCCTTAAAGCTGCTTGCTCTGCAGAAATCAACAGGGGAAGCTTTTCTCAGGATGGACAGGAACATTGCCACCACTACCCCAAAATGTCTATACTTCAAGCTACGGTGGCAGCTGGCACATGGCAATCCTATACACTTGTCTTCAACTGGTGAGTCATGCCCTGATCTACAACAGGTAACATCAGAAGCAACATGATCATCACTGTCTTTATTTTTAAGAGGAGGAAGAAGAAAGACAGGGAAAGGAAATAAATACCTTAGTGTAAGTATGGTAAAAGTGAGTCACTTTGGGCCAGCCATTCCATCAGAGGCAGAGCAGCACTTGGCTCCTTGATGCTGGACTTCAGGACAGTAAAGACCTCTGTGCCCTGAGAAAAGGGACTAAAACATGCACTTAGCAATAGGTTGGGTTGCCAACCTCCAGGAGGGGCCTGGATACCTCCTGGATATCTCCAGAAATTTTCCAATCTAAACTTGGGAACCCTAGCAACAAGTGCTACTATTGGGAATGGAGAAAAGGGAATGGAGATATAATTTCCTTGTTTTATTGTAAACCACTTTGAGCAATGATGAAAATTGGTATAAAATATAGTAGTAGTAGTAGTAGTAGTAGTAGTTATCATTATTCACAGAGTTTTTGGAAGATAAAATGGAAAGATGAAATGTGTGCTGCTCTGAACTCCGAAGGGCAGGATTAAATCACTTCATTCATTTCAAAGAGCTACAATCTCAGGATTATCATATACACTGAAAACAGCAGTTTTCTCCATAAAGAACATTCAACATGAAACTACAAGAATTGTCTTATTGGGTCAGACCAAGTTTAGCAGCCAGATGGGATGCTTGTAAAAGAAGAAGAGTTGGTTTTTATATGCTGACTTTCTCTACCACTTAAGGAAGAATCAAACCAGCTTGCAATCACCTTCCCTTCCCCACAACAGACACCCAGTGAGGTAGGTGGAGCTGAGAGAGTGTGACTAGCCCAAGGTCACCCAGCTGGCGTCATGTATAGGAGTGGGGAAACAAATACAGTTCACCAGATTAGCCTCCGCTGCTCATGTGGAGGAGTGAGGAATCAAACTCGGTTCTCCAGATCAGAGTCCAGTGCTCCAAACCACTGCTCTTAACCACTACTCCACAATGGCTCTCAGATGATAGTCATCCCTTGTTGCCTGGACTAAACATCTGGTATTTTGCTGATGGACACAGAATGTTAAATTAAATGAACCACATTAATAATTTGCATAAGTTTTTGAAAAGCAAATAAAGCCAAAACGGCATCAAAGGTTTAGCGTTCCTTGTGAAAGAGCTGAAATCTCAGCCACATTGCCCTTTCCACTTGGATATAAGTTTCTCCTCTCCTCTCCCTTGTCCCAACTTTCATCTATGGCAGGTGCCTTGGCTAGAGTTGCCAAACTCCAGGTGGGGCCTGGCAATCTCCTAGAATTACAATTGATCTCCATACAACAGAGATCAGTTCCCCTGGAGAAAACGGCTGCTTTGAAGGGTGGACTCTATGGCATTAAAGCCTGCAGAGGTCCCTCCCCAAACCCTGCCCTCTCCAGGCTCCTCCCCCAAATCTCCAGGAATTTCCCAACCTGGATCTGGCAACCCTGGGATGTTGCTGGGGGGGTTAATTTCTCCAGGCATAGTATCACAGGGGCAAGCACAGCGATAGAGTGATGGGCTGGTAAGAGAAGACTGTAAGAATGTATAATAATCTGTTCTTAAGAAGGCGGGTTATGTTTAAGAAAGAGAGCTCCCCTAGGTAAGGATAGAGAAGTGAATGACAAGGATTAGATTTATGTGTCTCTTTCTCTTTGTTCTTTCCCCCAATATCTCATTGTATTTGGGATATCACTGTAAGGCCTTCAAGACAGGTTAACTAAGGGGTTGGGTATAAAATAAAGAGAATGCAAAGCTTATGGGTTTCACAGGATTCTTCATAAAGAAGAATGTTAATGCCCATTCTTTGTTACAGTCAGGTATCAGTTGTAGGTTATTTACTGTTGTTATTTATTTGCTTCATTTATACTTCACCTTTCTCCCCAATGGGAACCCAAAGTGGCATGTATCACTCCCCCATGTTATCCTCACAACAACCCTGAGAAGTGACTTAGCCTGAGAGTGTGTGGCTGGCCCAGTGTCCTTCCATTGCAGACTAAGGATTTGAACCTGGGTATCCCAGATCCTAGTCCAACACTTTAACCACTACACGATACTGACTCTCACACTGTGTTCTCAGTTTCAGAGTACCTTAGTGTGCAGTTTGAAAAAAGGTTTCAGCCCTCCCGGTGGTATTTAACACCAAAAAAGTTGGCTAAAATGTATAAAACAATGTCACCAAACTGCTGGAAATGTCAAGACGAGGTTGGTTCCTTTCATCATGTTTGGTGGCTATGTGAAAAAGCTAAGAACTTTTGGGATATGATCTACAATGAACTAAGACTGATCTTACAAAAAAAATATCCCTAAAACTCCGGAAATGATGATGTTAAGTATTATACCGGAATCAATATTGACTCAGAGATCCTTTTTAATATATGCCACCATAGCCACAAGATTGGTATATGCAGCAAAATGGAAATTGTCAGAGGTGCCGGATGAGACTGACTGGATAAATAAAATGTTGGAACTAGCAGAAATGGCTAAACTTACAGCATTAGTAAACCAGAAGGAAAATATGGAATTTGTGGGAGAATGGGAGGCTTGGACAACATATTGTATAAATGAATTTAATTTGGGAAGTATCAAAGGTTATGTTTTGAGCTAATTCAAGTGATTAAAGTAGAAATAATGATAAACTTAGTTTTTAAGACCATGAGATATGTAATTAAATATATGTTATAAATTAGTCAAAAAAAAAAATCGGTACAGTTCGGATTCGGCCGAATTTGACCCTTGTGGGGTCGGTACGTGCCGAAGTCTGAACTCCCCCGCTTCGGATCCCCGGTAATACGGGGGGATCCGGAGTTCGGGGGAAAATTCGGCCGAAGCGCGCCTTCAGGGATTCCCTGAAGGCGCGCGGGGGCCCTTTAAACTGATCTGAGCCTCCCAGCTGGGAGGCGCAGATCAGTTTAAAGGGCAGCCCGCCCCCCTTCAGCGGGCTCCCGTGAAGGGGGGTGGGCTGCCCTTTAAACTCATCTGCGCCTCCCGGCAGGGAGGCGCAGATGAGTTTAAATGACAGCCCGCCTCCCTTCAGCGGGCTCCCGTGAAGGGGGGGGCTGTCATTTAAACTCATCTGTGCCTCCCAGCCGGGAGGCACAGATGAGTTTGAATGACAGCCCGCCTCCCTTCAGCGGGCTCCCGTGAAGGGGGGGCCTGTCATTTAAACTCATCTGTGCCTCCCGGCCGGGAGGCACAGATGAGTTTGAATGACAGCCCGCCTCCCTTCAGCGGGCTCCCGTGAAGGGGGGGGCTGTCATTTAAACTCATCTGTGCCTCCCGGCCGGGAGGCACAGATGAGTTTGAATGACAGCCCGCCTCCCTTCAGCGGGCTCCCGTGAAGGGGGGGGCTGTCATTTAAACTCATCTGTGCCTCCTGGCCGGGAGGCACAGATGAGTTTAAATGACAGCCCGCCTCCCTTCAGGGGAGCCCGCTGAAGGGAGGCGGGCTGCCCTTTAAACTGATCTGAGCCTCCCAGCTGGGAGGCGCAGATCAGTTTAAAGGGCAGCCCGCGCCTTTCAGCGGGCTCCCCTGAAGGGGGGGCCGAATTGGCCGAATTTATTCGCGAACTCCCGAACTCGCTGAATTCGGCCCCCCCCGGTTGCCCGCCAGATTTGAGTTCGGATCCGTCCGAACTGAAAATCACCGAATCAGGGGAAATTCGGTTGATTTTCAGTTCGGACCGAACCGAATTGACAGCCCTAGTATAAATGACATATAATGAATTATAATTTGAATGCAAAAGGGAGAATAGCGATACTAAAGAGATAGAGGAGGGAGAGGGGAAGTCAATAAGTAAGAACTATAATGATTAGAGAAAAATGGTTTATGTTGTATGATTTTGTTGATTGGAGGATTGATGTTAATGTGATCTAATTAGAAAACAATTAAAAAAATAAAAATAAGAACCCATAGTATGACTAAAAGTAAATCACTTTCCAATGGAAAGGTAATTTAGGGGAGGCAGGCCGCTACTGACAACCCCTGGGAGCAATCAGGGTGGAGCTTACTGGAGTTCTGACATCACTTCTGGTAAAAAAAAAAACCCAGAAGTGACATCATAGGACACTAGGATTTACAAAAATGCTGTGGTTTCCACCCCAGGATAGCACATTGTACAACGGATTACTTTTACAAACCCTAAAAGCAGGTTTTAACATTTTAGTTATTTAAAGTGTGTATTCTTTGTGACTTCGTAGCACTATTCATTGATTTGTTTGTTTGTGTAATTCTTTATCGGCAGAATTTATATGCTGCCTGTTTGAGGTGGCTAGACTTCTCTTCAAATGCTATAAATTTTATAACAAATGTTATAAAATTAAGAAATCACTAGCAACCACAATAAAATTTGCAAAGAAAGCGTAAAGGTTTTCACAGCCTAAATCAGGATGATATTATCCTTTCCTTTTTCCTTTCCTTTTATCCCTTAGAAGCTCCTTGATCAATTGATCTTGAGCAGCATATATCTAGTGTTGGAGGGATATAAGGACTGAAACAAATCTTGCCACTGACAATGTAGTCTTGGGGCCCTTGATATTATCAAGAATCTCACTGATTCCTGGCCCTGCCATCCTTCTCTTTACCCCTCCAATTACGCAACAACCTGAACTCTTCTCAGATGCTCCATTTATGAAGGAATTCAGGATCATAAATTTCCACTTCTATATTATTATCTTTCCTAACAGTTTGGAGGCCTCTTGGTTACCTACCACATCGCTGGATGGAACATTATTATAGTTTTATGTTGCCAAGGGTTAAAACAAGTTAGATTATGCTGTGTTGGATGGATATAACTTTGCTGTTGTGACTAGAATATCAGTCAGTAGTCACTGTAGTATGTTGTGCCTACCTGAGCATTCAGGGACCTGGCATTAATAGTGCAATTCTGCCCCGTGGTGCAGAGTGGTAAGCTGCAGTACTGCAATCCAAGCTCTGCTCACGACCTGAGTTTGATCCCGACAGAAGTTGGTTTCAGGTAGCTGGCTCAAGGTTGACTCAGCCTTCCATCCTTCCGAGGTCGGTAAAATGAGTACCCAGCTTGCTGGGGGTAAAGGAAGATGACTGGGGAAGGCACTGGCAAACCACCCCGTAAAACAAAAGTCTGCCTAGTAAACGTCGGGATGTGACGTCACCCCATGGGTCAGGAATAGGTGCTTGCACAGGGGACCTTTACCTTTAGTCACTGTAGTATGTTGTGCCTTCCTGAGCATTCAGGGACCTGGCATTAATAGTGCAATTCTAAGCAGTCCTACCCTTCTAAATCCATTGTAGTCCATGGTCTCAAAATCAAATTCAATTTAAACGAATCAATCCTAATTAGAGTTACACCATACTAAACCTATTTACTTCAATGGACTTAGAAGGGTATAACTACCTAAGATTCCACTGTAAGTAACTTTTGAGCATTTTGGACTTGTAATTAAGTTTATTCCAAAATGTTGACATGATAGTCCCAACTTTCCCCTTATACCCCCTTACCATAAAAATTCTGCCTGAAGGCCTAAGTATGTAAAAGGCACTGATCAGGTAAACACATACATATGCATTGGCCCCATGGCCAATTGGCAGTTAGCGTCACTGTTCAAAAAGTTACCGTAATCTACCCCTTGTCCAAAGTTTCTCACCTATTGATTATATTTCACTGTCTCGACGTCTCCTTTAAACCAGACTGTGAAACTGTGCCGAGGGACAACAGTCTGAGGGGTGTCGCAACAGAAGGTGACCCAGATTGGAAGGCATCGTACACTAATGCCAAATCGTCTTGTTTAATGGCAGCTGCTGTAAGCTTGTTTGATTAAAATTCAGATTTGTTAGACAAATCACGTAGCCTCTTCAGACCGCCCCCCCCCCCCCGGCGTGCACGCGCACACACACATTTTGTCTTTGCCTCCGGACCTGTTTGATAGCCCCCTCGCTTCATAAACCTCACCAGCTGAGCCCCCTGTAAATTTTATGTATTGTACATTCTGTCACCTAAACTGCGGAAGGAAGAAAAAACCATTTTGAACGCTTTTCTTTTCATACTTCCTGGTAAGTAGGAAGTTGGTTGAAAAGCATTTACATATTCATTCTCTCCTAACTGAAGGTCAGTCTAACATTTACAAAAGAATACGTCTAAGTACACTGTGGTATTTGTTGAGGCTTTAAGCTTTTTATATGTAATCTTATAGTGGCCGGTGTCCTAATGGAACATTTCAGAGAGTAAGAAGTGTCAGTCTGCCATTGCAAAATTAAACAGGAATTTAGACAAAAATAGGATTAAAAAAAAACTGAAACAGGAACAAAATTAAACCATACTGCTGCACCTTAAGTTATAGAGGTAAACAAACAATAAAACAGAAATATATTCTTTGCCTATTTGCCATTTTAAATATGAGACTTAGAATACTGAATAGTCACATTTATGTAAGTACAAAGTCTGTTATATACCAGAAGCACCATCTTTGGAATAAACATGTTTTTCAAATGCTTTCTAACTCAGAGCAATATGAACTCCAGTGACCTCAGAGCCATCTGCTCCATAGTTTTCTAAAACTTGTGCTTCTTCTGAGCAAAACCCTTCCGACATTGTTTTCAAAAGATTGTCTTAGTAGCCCCAGTACATTATGAATCCTCTTATGAGATATACGTGTTTGTCCTTTCAGCGAGACACAGGACCTATGCAATGACAAAGGGGGACAAGAAAAGAAAAAGAGAGACTTTCTTACTTTTTAAATGGATGAGCAGCACGAAACTGAGGTAGAAGATGAGGAGAGAGTCAATTCTTGAAGAAGCCATATTCATCCTGATGGGGCATCCTCCTGTAAAGTTACCTGGTGTCCAGGGGGCTAAGGTTGGTCTTTATTGCTTCCTACTCCTGTCCTGAGCCCAGGACAACAGTCAAGGCACGGGGTCTACGGCATGCCCTGTCTGCCTGTGCCCCTTGCCAGCATGCACAGCAACCTGACAGCGCTTGATTCAAAAGGCATTTGTGCTTTGTAAGATTCTACTCCAGCAGCAGTGGGAAATTTTTCAAACCTGGTGCAGACTTCTCTGCTAAGTGGACTGGAGTCTTGCTTGTTTCCTTTGGTTTTATGGAGAATTGTGCCATTACAAAGAGAGATGGCACCCTCAAAGTGCATCCTGAAACAATATTTTCAAAGCTGTCTTTGCTTCACTTGAATACCCCCCCAATATTATATTACAAAACTCCAGATAATAACATTTTGTACATATGTACAATAGACCTTTACAAACTGAACCAGACAAATGAATCACTGCTACCTTGCTACCCCACTCAGATATAATCTGAAATAGGGGAAATATCTTTTGACTTCAGCACACACACATTTAGACACATGCCCATAAACACTAAATGCACACTGCTTCATTCTCATCTCAATCACCAAGCCAGAACATTGCTAAATGTGTCTGAGTTGTAATTTTAAGAAGTACAGCCAGATTTGTTGTGAGATTAAACATTCAATCAACAGTTTAGGGAAATGTTATGGTCAGTTTAGTGACAGACCAGAAGAAAGGAAGCTGTACCAATCCACAGCAAAACTCAAGAGGAAAACATCCAAAGGTATGACCCTGGCTTCAAACAATAACTGGAACACTGACTCTGAAGAGGAGATTCCATCATGTCCTAGGGTAATTCTGTGGTCAGGCAGCTCAGCCTGCAGAGAAGCCAAAAAGGGACACAAAACTAGAACCACACAACCTGATTCCACATTCAGATAATCAGAATCCACCAATCTGAAACCCAATGCACCTGAACCTTCCAAGGTCCTACCGCTCACTCCACTCAATGCCTCATGATCACCCCTGCCCTTTTACCAAAGGCACCAATGCACCATGGAATGGTGTGCAAGGCTCCAGGTGAGGAAGATACCACTTTAAGATCTCCATTCCTCAGAAAGGGGTGGAGTTTTAAACAGGTTGTGGAGAAATGCCCTTCACTTTAGGGCTATGTCCCAATATTTTGAGGTTTGGGGCTTGAACAACCCCCATTTGATTTCAAAAGATTTTTTTTTGGCAGAAGAAAGGAGGGAAGGGGGAAGCTGAGTGGTGGCCCTCTTGGTGGAAATTTCCAAAATTGACCACACACTTCCTCCAATGAAAACGTTTTTTTAAAAAAAGATAAAAAAGAGAGGCCAGGTTTGAACTCACAGCCTCCACACCTAAGACTAGCATCCTAACCACTGAGCCAAGAAGGTAAGTTCTAAGAAAACATGCCAAAGGTAGTAGGCATTCCACTGCAGCCCTGACATCACCGCCAGCCACATGGGAGGCACAGACCATTGCACAGACAGACAGGGCTCAGTGAAAAGTAGGGCTGTCAAAAAAAAATAATTCGGTACAGTTCGGATTCGGCCGAATTTGGCCCTTGTGGGTTCGGTACGTGCCGAAGTCCGAACTCCCCCACTTCGGATCCGTTCAATTCGGCGGGAATTCAAAGTTTGGAAAAAAAAATTCGGCCGAATAAAGCCATTAAAAACACAACCGCGCCTTTCCGCGGCTCTGGGGGGGCATTTTTGGGCTTAGAGGTCCCAAACTTTCAGCAGAGCTTCAAAGGACGTATATTGAAAGACTCCCCAAGTTTTGTAAAGATTGGGTCAGGGGGGGCTGAGATATGGGCCCTGAAAGGGGTCCCCCCCACCCTTAATGTGTATCTCTCAGCAGAGCTTGCCGCCCATGCACAAAGCTCCCGGCCCTGACAAACAGCTGATGAGAGCAAGGGCGGGGCAGGTGCTAAGAACTTTGCAAAGCAACACAACTGAAAAGCAACAGGAGGGGCTGGGAGGCTGGGTAATCCAATATGATTCCATTTGTATCCAATATAAGATCCATATGTATGCATCTCTCGAGGGTGATCCATTCATCCCAATAGGGAAAAGGGGAAAGCCCATATCTCGGGGGGCCCTGACCCAATGTTTACAAAACTTGGGTGGTCTCTTAAAAAGCCTTGACTGAAGCTCCGCTGAAAGTCTGGGGTCGGCACACCCAAAAATGCACCCCCTGCAGCCACGGAAAGAGAAAAGGGGGGGAGCCGATATTTCAGCCCCCACTGAACCCATCTTTACGAAACTTGGGTGGTCTCTTAAGAGGGATTCTCTGAAGCTATGATAAAGGTTTGGGGGCTGCACCCCCAAAAAAGCGCCCCCTGCAGCCACGAAAATGGAAAAGGGGGGAGAGGAAAAATGGGTGGAGCCCATATCTCGGGGGGCCCTGACCCAATGTTTACAAAACTTGGGGGGTATCTTAAGAAGCCTTGTCTAATGCTCCGCTGAAAGTTTGGGGTCGGCACACCCAAAAATGCGCCCTCTGCAGCCATGGAAAGAAAAAGGGGGGGAGCCCATATCTCGGGACCCCCTGACCCAATGTTTACAAAACTTGGGTGGTCTCTTAAGAAAACCTGTCTGAATATCCCCTGAAAGTTTGGGGTCGGTACCCCAAAAAATGCGCCCCCTGCAGCCACGGAAAGGAGCGAATGTGCACAAGCACCCCCTCACACACACATGAGGATTTCCCTCTCTCTCTCTCTTTCCCCGGCCGGCCGCACATCAGCTGATTCCTCCAGTACTCAATCCTGACTGATTGGCCAGAAGAAGACCCAGCTTGGCCACCGATTGGCCGGGGGAGGAGAATGCTGCTTACTGAAGGTTATGCTGCTTACTGACGGCCCCGAATTGGCCGAATTTATTCGTGAACTCCCGAGCTCGCTGAATTCGGCCCCCCCGGTTGCCCGCCAGTTTTGAGTTCGGTTCCTCCTGAACTAAAAACCGCCGAATCAAGGGAAATTCGGCTGATTTTCAGTTCGGGCCGAACCGAATTGACAGCCCTAGTGAAAAGGCACCAGGATAACGTGGTTAGGGATCCTGGTTCAACCCCTACTTGGGGAAAGGCCAGTGGCAGGCATAACAGCTTGATATTTTGCCCCTGCAAACAGCAAAAGGGGGAGCAGGATGACCCAGCTGATGGGCCACCCTGGGGATCCATCATTTTGCCAGGCAAACAGGGTGTGTGTGGGGGGGAGGGGGTTAAGGCCCTCCTTCCCCTGTAACAAGGTCCCGATTCAAATTGAGCCCCTGTGGAACATCAGGATTGAGTTCCCAAAGGGAGCTTGCAGTTGCTGTGTGACTGGAATTCCTCATGGTGGCCCTGAGGGAGATGTCATGGCTAGTGAGGCCCCTGGAAGGGAATGCCTCTGGTTAGGATTTTACTGCTAGAGAGCAATCCTGAGCAGGTCTAATTGGAATCTTACTCATGTTTATTCAGTAGCACTGAGTTCTTATTTGGTACAAGAAGAGTGCAGGGTATAAAGGGCAGGTTGTTTTGTTCCCAGGGTTAACACACCAAAGAATAATATAATAATTAATTAATAAAATACCAGTTATTAAGATAGAAAACCAGCAGGGGTCGGGGGGCTATCCAGTGTGCTGCATGGAGTGTCACATGTATGACTGCCTGCTGGTCAGAAGTCGTGGGGTGTGCTTGGTGCAGGGAGCGAGTTCACTTCCTTGAGGCCAAGGTAGCTCAACTGGATAAGCTGAGACAGGCAGAGAGAGAGGTGAGTAAGGACTCCAGGGCTGAAATAGTCACACCCCAATCCCAAGGTGATGACATCCTGCCAGTCACAGATGATGGAGCCCTTGGGGAAGGAGGTCATCTCACTGAGGTAAGGGTAGGCTGACCATACGTACCGTTCTGAACAGGACAGTCCCATTTTTATCATATTTCCTAGCCGTCCTGTCTTTTTAATTAAAATGTCAATTTTGTCCCATTTTGCACCTCATTACACTTCCAATGTTTGTTTCCTTCAGTTCTGACATTTCTTATGCTGCGTGCAGGCATGGCTGGGTAAATTCTCATAGAAAAGTACTCCGATCAGGTTACACTAATATTACATAACCCCTGTCCCATTTTTGCCATCCCATTGTCCTGCTTTTGTCTCAAGGAAATATGGTCAGCCTAGGTAAGGGGATGTGGTACCTTAGAAGGGACCTCTTCCTTGGTGGATGAACAGATATCCTCTCGTACCAAGGATATGCCTCAGAGGGGAGGGAGGCTTCTTGTAGTGGGGGATTCAATCCTTAGGAACGTAGATAGCTGGGTTTCTGGCGGGTGTATGGACTGCCTGGTGACTTGCCTGCCTGGTGCGAAGGTTGTGGACATTACCCATCATATAGGCAGTCTGGTAGATAGTGCTGGGGAGGAGCCAGTGGTTGTGGTGCATGTTGGCACCAACGATGTGGGGAAGTGTAGTTTGGAGGTCTTGGGATCCAAATTTAGGTTGCTAGGCAGGAGACTAAAAGCCAGGACCTCCAAGGTGGCTTTCTCGGAAATGCTACCTGTTCCACCTGCAGGACCAGCTAGGCAGGCACAGTTGGTGAGTCTCAATGCGTGGATGAGACAGTGGTGCAGGGAGGAAGGCTTTAGATTTGTAAGGAACTGGGTAACATTTTGGGACAAGCCAGGCCTATACAAAAGAGATGGGCTCCACTTGAACCAGGATGGAACCAGACTGCTGGCTCGTAATATAAAAAAGGTGGCAGAGCAGCTTTTAAACTGAACCTGGGGGGAAAGCCGACAGGAGCTGAGAAGCATCCAGTTCGGGCAGACTCAATGCACATGGACAAAGGGAAACTTGCTTCAGATTGCCCACATGGGAATGGCATAGACATGAAAAGAGATGGTTAAAAAAAAGCGGGATGGCCACTTAAGGATGCCCAAAGGCACATGCCAGGCAAGTCGAAACAGAGAGACAGTGTGGAGGTGTTTCTATGCTAATGCTAGAAACCTCCAAGCAAAAATGGGGGAGTTAGAGTGCATGGTTTTAACAGAAAACATAGATATAGTGAGCATTACAGAAACCTGGTGGAGGGGAGAGAACCAGTGGGATACGGTCATCCCTGGTTACAAAGTGTATAGAAATGACAGGGAAGGGCGTATTGGAGGGGGTGTTGCTATGTATATCAAGGAAGGCATAGTGTCTAATAAGCTAGAAACCATAAAAAGGGCACACTCGTCCACAAAATCCTTATGGGTGACAATTCTGGACCCCAAAGGTGATTTAGTACTGGGGACATTCTATCGGCCCCCTAACCAATGGCTCAGGGTGATCTTGAGATGGAGAAGAAAATTAGGGAAGCATGTAAAGGTAATGAAGTAGTAATAATGGGAGACTTTAACTACCCTCATATTGACTGGATAAATGTATGCTCCAGTCAAGCCAAAGAGATAAAATGACTGCCCTCGAACAGTTGGTCATAGACCCAACCAGAGGGGAGGTGATCCTGGATTTAATACTCTGTGGTGCTGCCGGTGACTTAGTGCAAGATGTGGATGTAGTTGAGCCAGTTGGCAATAGTGACCACAATGGCATCAAATTTAAGTTATATGTAAGTGGGAAAGTGACTGGGAAATCTCACACAATTACCTTTGATTTTAAAAGAGGGAACTTCTCTAAAATGAGAAACCTGGTAAAGAGGAAGTTGAAAGGAACAGTTAGGAGGTGTCGTGAGCAGCAGGGATCTAGATACTGAACAGACACAGATCCCGGCTGAGTTGGTAACAGAGGCAGAGGCCGGGCCCTCTGTCTCCTCTGAAGTTGGCAGTTTGCCTCCGTCGGAGTCAGAAGTTCCCACTCTTCTCATGATTAACGATGAGGAGAGTCAGCCGGCAAGAATAGAAGATTCACCCCCACGGATAGATAGGCTTCGGGAAAGATTACACAAAGATTTAGCTACCCGTCGCAAGCAGGCACGGGAGTATAGACGGACACAAAGCCCTGAATACTGAGAGGAGCCAGGCTAGATAATTGATGGGGTGAATGAGCACACTACCGGAGGGTCATATAATCCCAGGCTGTTGGAAGGTTTCTCCGTGGAAGCAACGATTCAGTTTCCGGACTGCTTCGCATCCACTTCGGCTCCTGACTCTCTCTCTGACCGGCTTGAATTCCTGGCACTCTGACCCTCGGATTGATTAACGACTCTTCTTCTGGACACCTTTGGATTCCTGTTTTGATCTCCACTAACTCGACCTTGGACCGCACGACTACCCAGCCTCCTAGCCCAGCCCGGGACCTGACAGGAGTGTTAAATCTCTGGAAAAGGCTTGGGGGTTACTCAAGTCCACATTACTAGAGGCTCAGCTAGCTTGTATACCGCAGGTCAGGAAAGGTAGTAATAAGTCCAAGAGGTTACCACCATGGCTAACGGGTAAGGTGAAGGGTGCAATTAGAGAGAAAAAAGTCTTCCTTCAGAGACTGGAAGGATTGCCCAAATGAGGCAAACAAAAGCAAACACAAACGTGCACAAAGGAAATGCAATAAGAATAATTAGAGATACAAAATTTTTTTTGAGGGGCATATCGCTAAATGCATCAAAACAAACAATAAGAAATTCTTTAAGTATATTAGGAGTAGGAAACCAGCTAGGGAACCGGTTGGACCATTGGATGACAATGGGAGTAAAGGAACACTAAGGGAGGATAAAGCGATTGCTGAGAAACTAAATGAATTCTTCTCATCTGTCTTCACTGTTGAAGATACAGGGCAGATTCCGTCTCCTGAACAGAGATTTTGTAGAGGGGAGAATGAGGAACAGGGGCAAATAGTGGTAACAAGGCAGGAAGTCCTAGAACATCTA
Source organism: Euleptes europaea (assembly GCF_029931775.1). NCBI lineage: Eukaryota > Metazoa > Chordata > Lepidosauria > Squamata > Sphaerodactylidae > Euleptes > Euleptes europaea. Next base: position 35,345,420 of record NC_079313.1, on the reverse strand, counting down.
GACAAACTGCAGACTAACAAGTCACAGGGACCAGACGGTATTCATCCTAGAGTTCTTCAAGAACTCAAATGGGAAATTGCTGAACTCCTAACAATGATATGTAACATGTCCCTTCGATCAGCCTCTGTACCAGAGGACTGGAGAATGGCCAACGTATCACCCATTTATAAAAAAAGGTTCCGGGGGGACCCAGGAAATTACAGGCCAGTTAACTTAACGTCTGTTCCAGGTAAATTGATGGAAAGCATTATTAAAGATAGAATTGTCAAGCATATAGAAGGGCAAGGCCTGCTGAGCAAAACCCAACATGGCTTCTGTAAAGGTAGGTCCTGTCTCACTAACCTATTAGTTTTTTGAAAGTGTCAATAAGCATGTGGACAGGAATGAGCCTGTGGACATTGTGTATTTCGATTTCCAAAAGGCTTTTGACAAAGTCCCCCACCAAAGACTGTTAAGCAAACTTCATAGTCATGGGATAAGAGGACAAGTCCTCTTATGGATTGAGAGCTGGCTGAAAAATAGAAAACAGAGAGTAGGAATCAATGGTCAGTTCTCACAATGGAGGGATGTGAGCAGTGGGGTCCCTCAAGGATCTGTGTTGGGACCGGTGCTTTTCAACCTGTTTATCAATGACCTGGATTTGGGGTTGAACAGCAAAGTAGCCAAGTTTGCAGATGACACCAATTTATTTAGTGTGGTTAAAACAAAATCGGACTATGAAGAGCTCCAAAAGGATCTCTACAAACTGGAAGAATGGGCATGAAAATGGCAAATGAGATTCAATGTGAGCAAGTGTAAACTGATGCATATTGGGGCAAAAAATCCCAACTTCACATATGCACTGATGGGATCGGAGCTGGCTGCGACAGACCAAGAAAGGGATCTTGGGGTGGTAGTGGATAGCTCAATGAAGATGTCAACCCAGTGTGCGGCTGCTGTAAAAAAGGCAAATTTCATGCTGGCCATAATTAGACGAGGAATTGAGAATAAAACTGTTGATATCATACTGCCCTTGTACAAATCTATGGTGAGACCACTCTTGGAATACTGTGTACAGTTCTGGTCACCTCACCTAAAAAAGAATATGACAGAGTTTGAGAAGGTGCAGAAAAGAACAACCAAAATGATTAGGGGACTAGAGCAACTGCCCTATGAGGAGCGATTAAAACTCTTAGGGCTGTTTAGTTTTGAAAGAACGCGGCTGAGGGAAGACATGAAAAAGGTCTATAAAATTATGCATGGTGGAGAGAGTGGACAGGGAGAAGTTTTTCTCCCTCTCCCATAATACTAGAATGCAGGGTCATCTGCTGAAGCTGGAGGGTGAGAGATTCAAAACAGATAAAAGGAAGTATTTTTTCACAGAAATCATAGTTAAATTATGGAACTCCCTGCCCCAAAATGTGGTGTTGGTTGCCAACTTGGAGGGCTTTAAGAGGGGAGTGGATATGTTCGTGGAGGAGAGGGGTATTCATGGCTACTAGTTAAAATGGATACTAGTCATGATGCATACCTATTCTCTCCAGGATCAGAGGAGCATGCCTATTATCTTAGGTGCTGTGGAACACAGGCAGGATGGTGCTGCTGCAGTCGTCTTGTTTGGGGGCTTCCTAAAGGCACCTGGTTGGCCACTGTGTGAACAGACTGCTGGACTTGATGGGCCTTGGTCTGATCCAGCAGGGCCTTTCTTATGTTCTTATGTTTTTACTAGCCCAGCTCTTTGCACACTGCCAATTTTGCACATGCAAGGAGTAATTATTGCTGGGGAACTTTCTACAATGGAATGCCTCCCCTGAAGCCTGAAGGGGTGCCGTCCATTCTTTCGCCTCAGCTCACTGCAACCTGATTAGCTTCTCAGTCTGCTGTATGCATACACCAGGCCCAAGATATGGAGTGGGGAGAAGGAAACATCACATCGCAGGAGGAAATGACACAGGACTACTGTTTACTTTTCAGTGGCAGCAGTGCATTTTGTATATCATCTATTTCTTTCTCTCATGTGTGTGGGTGTGTCTGCTTGTGAAGAGAAGTACAATATTTGTCCTGCTCTTCCTTGCTCCCCCTTGATGGAGCATTTTAAGATTCCAAAGTATGACCCTGAAAGCTCCAGTTATGACCAGTTATGAGTAATGAGAATGTATCTGCAAAAGAAATAACTGAAGATTTGCCTCACTGCTATCTATCTTACCATACTGATGTGGAAATCATGTCTAGCTGTAAATTCCAATTCTGAACAGTTTCCCCACAAAACTTTACTTATGACAATGTTGCAATTGGATGCAGGAAAACAAGTACCTGAAATTTACCAAGGTAATGGTGTGAAAAGAATGGGAAGCAAGCTGTTTGCATATCCAAATGAAGAAACTGATGTTACAACAGAATGTTCCACATCTTATCTCGTGTCTTCAAAGCCTGGTTGTGGCTGCTGTTTCTTTGCGAAGTGGGACTGGCAGGCCATGATGGAGAAGTTGCAGGCAGCAGTAGGGTGCCTGACCATTTTTGATGACTGCCCATTTCTCTCTGCAACAGCCCCACATGTGTTGCTCTCCCCATACCCTGATTCCAGATGGGTATCTGTGATGGGAACATGGTTATGGAACCTCTGCTTTGGGGAAATGGAGATGGGGAGGGAGGAACTGATGATGAAAAGCGATGGACAGGGGAAGGATCAAGCACCCTCTTGTCTTTGCTGAAAACTTTGCTGCAAGTTTGTCCAGATAGACTAATTTCTCAACGTAGGAGTTAGTACCGAACATGGGATATGTGAAGTTAATATAGCTGTTAAACATTTATTTTGAATAACATTTGTATCCTTTGACAAAGAAGCTCAGAGTAGCATAGATGGAGTCTATCCCAATTTTATTCTCACAGCAGACCTACAAGGAATACTAGACTGGCCCAAAGTTGTCCAGTTGAGCTTTGGGATTTTGAGCCTAAGACTGACTTGAGCCTAAGATCTGAAGTCCAGCACTCCATTCCTTGACAGTCTTTTCCATTTGCTTTAACTTTTTCATATTTCCATTTTTTGTACTTGGTAAATTGCTAGTCTAATGTGGATAATTTCTTCGTTTCATCATATTTGGTGATCTTTCTATTCTGCCTGATGGAGAACTTTGTGAAACTTGAAGACATGGAGGCTTTTACACCAGCCTAAACAGATGTCTTAAAAGATATCATTTCCCTAGTTTTGTGGGTTTTTTTAAAAAAAGCCTAATGGACTATAGGAGGAAAAGATATTTTAATCAGACTATTTTGCATGAAAAAGTCTAAATCTAATTGGGCCTTGCTGGATTTTTGAAATGGTGCAATTTACTTGCTATTCCATTTCATATGCTTTAACTTAATTTGAGTCAATGTCTTCACATTGCAATTACCAACCTTTCAGTGTTCTGAGGTAACTCTGATTGCTCCACTTGAACTGATTGCAATCCTGTATATCTTTCCTGCTTTGAGAATCCATATACTTGTGGATAATAGTCATGAAATGCCATTATCTTCCTCCTCATGGAACTGCTCTATTTCAATGATGAGATGTCTACCAGGTTATCTAACTTCTCTTCAGGGGGGAAATCAGTTTTCTACTGTCTTTTTTACTTTCTGGTCACTACGGTTTAGCATTTCCTGTGAGGCGGAGGACAACTTCTTAAGGAAAGTTTGACAGCATGTTTAATATACCAGGTTGGATGTCATCTAGAACTTCCACATCCAAAGGACTTCCATGCACACAAGGGTGATTTCCCTACCTCCCACTGCAGCTTGAAATGCCCACTTAAATGCTAATCCTGAGGGACAGGGACCCCTAGGAACAGCATGAAGGGGTAGTTGGAAGGCAATTGTATGTGGGGAGAAGATTGGCAAAAATTCCCCCCTTGCCTATGTGGACCTTTTTAATGGGTCCCAGACCAATGGATCTTGTGATTAGTATGGACAAGTTGTAGCTCTAGTAGATTCAGCAATGGCTATTTGTCTAAATTGGTGAATATGGGTATTTCTGTAAATGAAGCAGTGTACATTGTGGCTTCATGTACATATATCTACATGTGTGCCGCAGTTCAGATAAATCCACTCTGACCTCTCTTCAGTTAACTTCTAAAAACCTGGGTAAGGGAGCTGAAGAAAGACAACTTACTGTTCAATCCTAAGCAGAGTTATACCTTTCTGAGCCCACTGACTTCAATGGAAGGGTGTAACTCTGTTAAGAATTGCACTGTTAGTTTATTCACGTTAAGACATCCTGCAAAAGAAAATGGGGCTAGCATGTTACCAGAGCTAGTGTGGGATAGTGATTAGACTTATGGTGTCGAACTAGAATCTGGGAGACCCACATCTGAATCCCTTCCCTCTGCCACAGAATTCTGGTCTGACACTCTTAACCACTTCTGTCCTTGGGCAGCGTACGTTGGGTTACCCCATCTCAGAGCAATCATGTGAGGTAGGTTATGGACCAAAATATCACCCAAAGATTGTCCTGCCTAAATATCTGTTCAGACCTAGGTTTCCCTGGAATAAATGAGAAAAAATGTGCCACCCCCTTTTCTATTTACATTATTCTACCAAAAAATATATATCTAATTTCCACCATTGTCCGTAGTTTCATCACTCGGCATTTTTGAGTAGCAACATTAACATGCCTTGTCACTGCCATTTATCAGACTTATTTGTGTACCTATTACAAGATTGATCTCAGGACTTGCACATGGTCAATTAACACTACTAAGATAAATTGCTGCATTCCAGGTGGTAACTGTGGCTGTTTGGATTTTTCACATGTAAAGCATATCTTGGACATTTTATGAATGACAGGTAAAAACAAACTGACTCTGCTAAGGTACTGCAGAAATCCCTCGGGAGCTACAGAACTTAATATAGTGTGTGATTTGGTTAGCCTTACCTTTGATGACTTCGTGCACAAAGAACATGTTTTCTTTTTTACTACATAGCATGTGGTTAATACCACCGGGAAGTGATTCCACTGTCAGAGACGAATGCCAGGTCAGCTCTCATCACTGTAGATGAAAAAAAAATCTCACCATTAGTATTCTGCACCTTCCTACTAATGAACTGTCTAAACACATATTTGCTGTCTGTACTGATAATCCTCCCCTGGTTACCCAGGTTGCAAAAGTTTTTTAGAAAGAAGAAATTAGTAATATTTTATAAAAACCTTCTACAGGCTCCGTGCTAAACAGGTTATGAACTTTTAACCTTTTATGTCAAGGATCAGCAACTGGCAGCCTTTGTCCAGCTTCTGGGAAAATTCTTACCAATACAACTGGCTGTCAATGCAAAGGTTTTTAAAAAAGCAGAGTTTAGATGAAGCAGTGGTTGTGGCACACTGGAGAATGAGGAACAACCCTTTAGCAAGACCAGTTGCTGGCCAGGGATTTAGAAGGTATATATTACCAGCCAGCCACTTGCCTAGGGTTGCCAGCTGTGGCTAGCAATCCTCTGGGAGGAACAGGGAGGCAGGAACAGGTGCAGTGGCTTTGCTCTAGTGCACAGCATCACTTCTGGCAAAAATCCGAAGTGACATCTGGGGCATGCCTGGAATTACTGCTCATCTCCGGATTACAGCGATCAGTTCCCCTGGAGAAAATGGATGTTTTGGAGGGTCTGCTCAATGGCATTGTACCCCACTGAGGTCCTTGTCCTCCCCAGGCTCCATCCCCAAATCTCTAGGGGTGTCCCAACCAGGAGCTGGCAACCCTCACCATAGGGTTTGGGGCAAGCCCTAGAGTGTCACCGCTGATGTAACGATATACAATTTTTGTTGGAAGTGACATTGTATGCTTGGGTGATATTTTTGCCAGCCTCGGAAGTGCTGACAGGAAACAAAGATGAGCAATGGAAGGTCTCCTGCTATACCCTGCCTACACTTGTCCCTAGAGGATAAATAAGAGGGGTGTGAAGGACTGGTGCGGACAGGAATAGCCTCTATTCAAAGGGGATGTGAGTTTCTTTTGCTGAGAAAAGGAACCTTTTTTCCTCCTTGCAGAAGAGCCATTAGCTATGGAGCTGCTAGGACTGCCCAAGAAACTGTGTTAACCCTTTCCCACCCAGACCATGGAGAAACATATTCCCTTTGTACTACAAGAGGGCTGGGGGTGGAAGTGGCAACAATGGAGGGGTTAATGGGGGCAGGGCCAGAATGCGTGTGGGGGGCCGGGCTCTTAGCCAGTGTGTCCTCATTTCATCCCTGCAGGCAGAGGTACCAGGAACCGGCTGTAGAATCCAGCCCGACCATGTAGAGCAGGAGCAACTCCGGCGTGCGGCTGGACAGCTACGCCCGGCTGGTGCAACAGACCATCCTGTGCCACCAGGTGGGCAAGTGCGCCACCGGTTGGATGCCTGCCTGCTTGCCCATGCCAGGGGGGTCATCTGGGGCAGCTGCCTGCTTGGAGCTTGGTCGGCTAATTTTTAAGTTGATAATGGCCTGCGAATGGTGTTATAAATATCCAAATGGCCCTTGGCGGAAAAAAGTTTCCCCACCACTGCCTTAGGGTGTGTCTTGGACTGGTTTAAAGGTTTACTGCCTCAGGATGTACATTCCCTTTAGATATGATGGCTACTAACCACTGATGAACCTATACTCCAACTCTATCTGCCATGTATGGTAGTGACCCTCAGTACACTGACTCAGTACATCGATTTAATCATCCACTGAGAAAAAAAGTACTTCCTTTTGTATGTCCGGAATCTACCGCTGATCAGCTTCATTGGTTACTAGGATTGCCAGCCCACTAGTGGGGCTGGTATGGAAATAAAATTAAAAGGCCATTGGCCGAGCTGAGAGAGGAATTGGCTGAAACTCTCGGGCAAAACCATAGTTTTTGGTGATTCCTAGAGAAGACTGATGTATCACCAAAAATACTATGGTTTTCCCATAAAGCTTTGGCCAATTCCTAAACAAGTGTGACATCACTTAGGATTTAGCTGGAAGTGACATCACACCAACCTCCTATGTTCCCACCCCTAGGCGCCCACTGGTTTCCAAGGCAAGCCTGGCAACCCTATTAGATGTCCTGTGCCTATCATGGGAAGAGAGAGAAAATATTCTCTCTGTCCAGTTTCTTCACCCCATGCAAACCTCTACTATGTTTCCCCTTAGTCATCTTTGTTTCTGAATTGAAAATTTCCACATTGTTTAGCATTCCTTAGTGTTTCTTCATAGAAAATGTTATGCAACTCCTTGATCATTTTGGTTGCCCTTTTTTTTTTTGCACTGTTTCCAACTCTGCAATATCTTTTTTGAGGTACTGTGATCAGAACACTGTTCAAATGAAGCTGCCCCATAGATCTATAAAAGGGCAGTACAATATCAACTTTTTTATATCCAGTCCTTTTTCTAATAGTCCCAGCATGGAGCTTTTCATTTTTCTACTGCCTCAAAGGGGTTGACATTTTCAGTGAAATATTCACTATAAGTCTGAGATCTCTTTTGTCCAATGACTACTAAGTTTACTTAGGAGTCTCTGGTAAAGGACCTTGTCAAAAGCCTTCTGGAACGCCAGGTATATAATATCTACCATATCACCATTATCCATGTGCTCATTAACCTTCTCAGAGGACTCAATAGTTTAGTAAGGCAGGACTTACTGAAGCAGTCCCAGGGAGCACTATTTGGGAAGCCCACATGTTTCCTTGGACACAAGTTGGTTTCCCCATCATGTCCAATGGTGCTCCCCTGGGACTGTTTGTGGCTGGGAAAATGGTACAGTTGGGAAGTCTGGCATGGAGATTAGGAAAGGGGAGATTTCCTGGTGACATCACATGTCAGTCAGCATTTGGTGCACTACTACTAATTAGCGTGTGCTGGGGGTGGGGTCAAAATTTGATGCTGGAGAGCAAAGGTACCTTTGAACACAAAGAGGACCTTCCAGATCAGCTCCACCATTCTTAAAATGTCTGTCTGTCTTCATTGTTATCTGGGGGCGGGGGTGCTTGAATTGTAGAATTTGCATCCTTTTATGGCAGTTAACATAAATCCCTAGACAAAGCTCTAAATATTAGGCAGCATTTTGGAGTCCAGAGACTAGCACATCATAGTTATAAGCCTCTAAGGCATGTCATGCCATTATCAAGTATTAGTTCAGACAGCTCTCATCTAAATTTTGATGAATTTCTTTACATGCTGTAGTTTTGTGCTCAGCTTACTTCTGGAAGATTGTCATGATAATTTATTGTTCATATAGCTGAGGTATGCCCAGAAATGTTATCCATTGATCCAGAATTGTCTACACGTACCCTCCAAATGACGTTGAATCTGAGCTGAAGGAATGTATAATATTGTAAATATCCTGAACTAGGGACCAGATTTCTGTACCTGACAGAGTAAATGAGAAAGCTCCTTTCAGTATATAGTAGACAAAGGCTAAACATGAATTGAGATGGTCACATTATAACCACAGTAGTCATTAGAAAATCTGGTGTTTAGAAGTTTCAGCACAGCTACAAGATGGTCTTTTTAACACAGTAATTATTGATGGAGCAGCCTGAATAGTTCTAACTAGCCAGAGCTTGGAAGCTATGCAGGATTGCCCACGTTTAGTACTTGAATGGGAATCTACCAAGGAGACTGTGATTGCTATATACAGAAAGGTAATAGCAAACCACTTCTGCTCCTCTTTTGCCTTGAACATGGTACTGCGATTGACACAAGTGGGATAGAACTTGTCAGTATTATTGTTATTAATTGTTGATAGGGAACAAGTTCTCATGGTGTGGAATTATCACCTGTGATGTGAATATGATGGTAACATGACCCTTGAATCCACCTGATAAGTGTAGTCTCAACCTAAGCATTAGTAAATTTCACAATAAAAAAAATTGTACCAGAATAGCAGAACACCAGTTCTAGGTCTTCATTTACTAGAATTAAATCCTAAATGGAAATTTTGCTGCGGGCAAACTGATAAAACATATACTTCATCTAATCTAAAATTGCTTTTGAGATGAAAATCATGATGCATGTGAAACTGTAAGGCTGGCATTCTTATGGTATGCCAGATCTAGCAATGAGCTCTTTCAAATAGTTTTGTTACAGTACTGTAAACAGCCCATCCTGTAAGAAACATACCTCATGAAAACACAGGCTCTCTCGAGATAAATGTCTCATAATGTGATAGAACTATTCCTGCCTCTTCAAACTGCAAGGGGGAGAACTGCATTACGGAATTCTGTCCCATATGTTAAAAAAATATTCTCGCACATTGGAAACTAGATGGTAGAGGAAGGGTTCTAGCCTAGCTTTCTCCCTGACACACCGAGATTCTAGGTGGAGAGAATTTTTACAGGACATTCAAACACATATTTTCCCCCACCTTATGTGTGAAGTGGCATACTCCATGAACATTTTTACCATGGGATGAACTGTTTTGTGTGAACTCAGTTGTGCCACAACCAGAGGGTGAGACAAAAACAACAGCAATACAAACAGTGCACAAAAAAGAAGCCATACAGGTTTCTTAAAACTCCAGGGGGGCTGTTTGTTTGTTTTAAACTCTAGACGTAATTGAAATAATTCAAGGGGGGAAACCAGTCACAGTACTATTCTCTTATGGTGAATTTTGAGAAGTGAAGATGCTTCTTATAGATTGTACATCACTGGCATTTCTCTCTTTCTTGCCTTCTACTGGTGCTGCCTGCCACCCTTTGGGTCCACTGCTGTAGGAAATAAAAACGGCAGACCACAGGCCAAGTCTGCCTTTCTTAGGGGTGTGTTTGAAGCTACTCATCTTTTTTTTGTTGTTGCCACAAATAGATGTTCTGGGCAGCAGGGAGAACTTAAGGTGAGCAAGCAAAGGCATTTGGAGGAATGACAGACGGTTTCCTGGAGGGCCACTGAGAAGCTAGGAAAGACCTGGCTCTTTACGCTGTGCTTGTCCTCAAGATGCCCTGCGAGCAAATTAGTTATTGACTGAGTTAATGAACCAAACCTCTTCAGGTAACTTGGCCAAAACTTGTCCTAAAAAGAAAGGAAACCTGTTTTCCATCCATTAGCTAGCCATTGTGGCAAGGTGAAACACTCTCCGTGGTACTTAGACTGGCCATGGCTATTTCACACATACATGTCGCTACAAGATTTTGCAGCAGTCATCAAGTGAGCATCGCCTCTCTTTCACTGTGCCTTGGGCCAGTCACTCTCTTTCAGCCTAACCTACACCATATGATGGTTGTTGTGAAGAAAAAATGGAGGAGGGGAGAATGACATTGTAAACTGCTTTGGGTCCTTATTTAGGAGGAAAATGAGCTATGCATATTTTAAAAAAATAAACACACATCTGTGAAATCAACTTTAGCCTTCCTAAAAAGACAGGGCCATTGTAATCAGCTGACTAGATGGAAGCTGGGATCTTTTTGAAAACACACAGTGGAATGTATTCTTCAAGTAGACACAAGTGTTAATTAATCTCTCTTGTTACATATACATGATTTTTCTAACATGAGATAATCAGAAGCAATTTTACAGGATGTAACTACATCTGCATGCAAAAGAGTGGCTCAGAGAGAACAAATCATACTGACCTTGACCACTCATCTCTGGCAAAAGCAAAGACAGACTTTAGTTTACGATAATGAAATGGGCTATTTTCAAAAAAGCAAGCCCTCATACATCATTCTCTTTCTGCAGGATTGGAAATTAATAACCCAAAGTAAACCTTTGCACCAAGTTCTATGAATAATTTAACTCAACCGTAATCAGCCTACTGGTTAAGATACAGTAGTTTTCTGAAAATGCCCTTATGACCTCTGCAGAGAGGCATAGTGCAAGCTTCTTATCCTGGTAACTATGGCAACATGGGCCATTTATCTTATATGATTGTCAAACTACAATTTGGCTTCAGAATATGCACTCACCTACAGAGGTTCTCATTTCTATGAACTGCACTGGACGCCCTTATTGGTCTTGATGCCATGGCAGCCAATCAAATCTGGATTGGTACTGGAAATTGTTATATACAGGCAGACAACCTTTCTGGCCTAAGTGCTGAAACAAAATAGACCTATGAAAAAGTTGGTATGCCATCAACTAGTAGGGGGAGAAGAAGGATGAGAGTTGTATCCGACACGCCGAGCATGTCAATGATGCTTCTGTACCTCGGGGGCTTATCTCAATTTGCTTAGGTGCAAATTGGCCCAGTGTGCCCACCAAAATGGTCTGACATGCCATGTTCAGCATATGTGCTAGAGATCACCTACCACTTTTCAAATAATTTACAGTGAACAATGATTTGTGTTTGAGAAGAGAATGTGTGGTCATGATGTCAGATTTTGCCCTCAACTTCATCCAGTAGACAGTGACAACAGGATAACATATAAAACTAAATGCAGGGTTGAGAAATCTTGTGAAAAGCATGATAGCTATTTACCTGAAATGATCAGACCTTTTTCTGTGTGCTTAGCGCCACCTGCTTGCTCCCAAGCCCTGGCCCCAGCTGCTGGCCCCTACCATCGGGCCTTGTTTCTTGGTGCTTTAGCTCTACTTCTTGATCATTTGGTACCAGAATTCTATTTTCAATAGCTGACAAACCTTCCATACTCCCAACACAAGCTAAGCTATGCCAATAGGGAAAACAATTTCTTTGTGCTGGGTAAAAATCTGCCCCTGCCCCCCCCCCAAAAAAAAGCTGCTGGAAAAGAAATGGTTAATAGGAGGCCCATTTCCAAGTACTGGAGAACCCTATAGATACCTAATTGATCTTCCAAGTGGACCCTTGCATGCCTTCCTTTCTCTTTAGATTTGTAGCTGCTGACCGCATACATACACACAGAGTGCATGCTGGTGTCCTGTGTCGTTCCCCCCATGGATTTCTATTGTGCATTTTCAAGAGACTCAACCCAATTTAAACCTCATGCTGGCTAACAAAAAGGTAAATGTGCAATGTTGCTACATCAGTGCAATGCTCACCTGAGCTATGGATCTTTAGTGTGTCAACACTGCATACTTAGTGAGTAAGGGTCTAGTTTGAATGAGTAAAGTATTTAGCATCATGTTTAAATTGGGCTTCAACCAGTATCCAGTACTGGCACTGGTTGACTTTTAAAGCTAATCCAGCCCTTTCCATAGAATTGCCAGTTCCGGGTTCGGAAATACCTGGAGATTTGAAGGTGGAACCTGGGAGGGTGGGCTTTAGGGAGCAGAGGGACCTCAGTAGGGTATAGTGCCATACAGTCCACCTTCCAAAGCAGCCATTTTCTCCATGAGAAGTGGAATAAATGTTTTAAATAAATAAATAAGCTATCTATGTAGTGTGGAGATCAGTTGTAATTCCACGTGATCTCCAGCCCCCACCTGGAGGCTGGCAGCTCTACCTTTCCATGAGGTCTTGAGTAACAACACAGGTAATATGTTTAGCTATTTCTTTTCTACAGTTGATTATAAAATATACACTTGTGTTTTGCATGATCTAATTATTGGTTTGACAACCCGCCCCCCCCCCACACAAATGAGTTAGCACTACTTTAGATCGTCATACTACAGCTTTTTAACTGAACACTCTACACAGGCGTTTAATTATGTCTAAAGAGCTTTTGCTATTTAAATTGTATAATTACCATCTTAATTATAATTGCAAACTCTGAAGAGGTGGCTGGAAAAGAGAGGTGGAGATCTGTTAACAAAGTTAAATGAGTAAACAAATGATTATTTGCTGCAGTGTGCCACAGAAGCAATAAGTTCTGTTCTCCTTTTTGGTTTGATGCCATGACCTAAGAAGGAGGTATAAGTGTGAAACTGATCAGCCTAATGAACAAGTAACACCAACATAGGTAGTGAAATAGTTCATTATTATTATTATTAGCTTTTAGAAAGAGCCATGTATGATGCCCTATTGTACCTTCAAGCTGTCATATATTTCCCTGTTTCATTTATTGGCCTGGGATTTGCTAGAGATGTGCATTTGTAATATAAGGCTGCTTCTACACAGTGAGGACTCTCAGTAGTGCTACTGTGAACACAGAGGCAAGCTCGTGGAGTTTTCTGCACAGTTTTCTCAGCCCCCCCCCCCACATTTCTTTTCTCCGTGGGTTCTGCTGTGACGCTCGGGGACATAGTTGTTACAGCTGCCATCATGACTTGTTACCCCCCCAGGGGGCTTAACTGTGTAAACCTCATCAGGTTAGACCTTGCTAGGTGCAAATCAAGTAGGGACGCACCAGCAAACAATCACCATTGTCTTTAAAAATATACCAGCCAGCAGTAATTTGGATCTAGTGCTAACAAGAAAATATGGGTCCTTTGTAAGGCTTTGTGTGTTATGTGTGTATTTGCATGATGGTCTTTATATTTGCACAGCTGGAGATTAATTTTAGATGGTGCAATAGGTAAAGAATCATTACAAGCTAAGTCAGTATTACCTAAACATAGGATGTGTAACTGCCTGTAACCTATTACACATTATGTTTTTTTAAACAGTCAGGTCTGAGTTCCCCAGACTTAATTCCCCTTTGCTGCAGCTGCTCAGCAACTGCAGAAAACTGCTTTTCAAAGGACACAGGAGCCTCATTTGACTTGGGATTGCTGAATTTAGGAGCTCCTGACTTCCTTTTTTTTTCTTTTGCTGTCAAGTCACATCTGACTTATGATGACCCCTAGTGGGGTTTTCAAGGCAAGAGACATCCAGAGTTGGTTTGCCATTGCCTGTCTCTGCGTCATAGCCCTGGTATTCCTTGGAGTTCTCCCACCCAAATACTTGGCAGGGTTGACCCTGCTTAGCTTCTGAGATCTGATGTGATCAGGCTAACCTGGCCTATCCAGGTCAGGGCCCTGCCTTCCCTACCCTTGCCATTTTCCTGTGCCAAAATGGCCAAAGGGAGGAGTTATTGGCCCCATTTTGCAGCTGTGTGTGTTGTATTTTTCTGTCTGTAAGGATATTCTCCTGAGAAAGACCCAAACAGGAGGTATGCCTTGCTGCCTGAAATTGTGGAGTCCAAGAAACCACCTTGGGTTGGTGGTTCTAGATTGCTTTTCCACTGGTGAAAAAGGGAAGAGGGAGTCTTCTACAAGTGCCAAAGAAAAAGTTATGCTGATAATGAGACATACATGAACAAAAACTACGTGGGATGGGCTGATGCAGTAGTAAGAAGGAGAGCTGGGGACAATAAAGCTAGCCAAATCCAACCCTTCATTTTGTTGAATAATTTGGATGTAACATCGATCTGGGCTTATCCCAGGTAAACGTGGTTAAGACTGCAGCTAATGGTAGTCAATACTGTGTATATCACAATAACAGTGTTCAAATATTTTCCTTTTTAAATATTAAAGCCAACATAGTTGTTTGATGTAGACTTTAGATATTCTAATCTTTTAACCTTAAGGTGATTGGGAACAACTGCACAAAAATCAGCAAAATACACCATAATTCATGCTTTTATTGTGCTAGAGGAATTTTTTAAATATGAAAGATTCATAGCTGGAATAAAACCTTCATACTCCAGGAGTTCAAGGATATTTGGCTTCCAAAGGTGAATAATGTAGCAATTCTCATCATAGTAATGGATTACTTAGCTTTTAATTTTTATTCTTTGAATTAAAGCCTTAAGGGATATTCAAATTGCAAATAAATGTAGCACAGAAGAATATAAATTACAGTCATACTGTTAATCAGTCTGACTTCTTTTAAACCAAAATGCACGCAGAAATATTATGCAGTAAACAAATTTCAACGGGTTGAAATGAAATCAAAAGAGTTTCCGTCTAGACATCAGGAAGAATTTTTTAATAGTTAGAGCGGTTCCTCAGTGGAACAGACTTCCTCAAGAGGTGGTAAGCTCTCCTTCCCTGGAGGTTTTTAAGAAGAGGCTAGATGGCCATCTGCCAGCAATGCTGATTCTATGACCTTGGGCAGTTCATGGGAGGGAGGGCATCTTGGCCATCTTCTGGTCATGGAGTAGGGGTCCCTGGGGGTGTGTGGGGGAGGAGGTTGTGAGGTTCCTGTATTGTGCAGGGGGTTGGACTAGATGACCCTGGTGGTACCTTCCAACTCTATGATTCTAATTTGTTAAGGGATGGGATGATTTGTACTATATTCATGCACACACACACCTTTCCCTGGCTGTTTTTTTTTAAACAACATAGATACTAGCTAAGCAATCCTAAGGGGGTGGTGGTGGTTAAGAAGCACCCAGAGACAGCACAGCCGCACTGCCTCCTTAGCAACTTGCTGCTCAGTGCAACAAGCCGAAAATGCCTTTTTCAAGAAAACCCTGTGAAACTCTCCATTGAGTTCCATGGGGCTACGCCTGCCGTTTTGCAGGCGTAACTTGGCGCCTGAAAAAAGGGGCATTCCCAGGCAGAAAGGGCTTAGGGTGCTGACTAAAGTCAGATCTGCCCCCCCCCCGGAATGCCCCTTTTGATGCCGGCGCAAGCCCTTGCACCGGAAAAATGCTGGCGGCGAGGCTGCACCAGAGCCCACGGCTTGTGCTGATGCGTTGCTCCCCAGAGCCAGCATAAGTGGCCCTGAGCCGGTGTTAGTGCCAGTTTAGCCAGCGCAAGTGGCACTAATACCGGCGCAGGGGTCACACCAGTTCCTATCTCCTTCATCCCCCCCCAGTTAGGATTGCTCTGTAAGGGTGCTAATGATCAGTACAAGGAGGGAGAGGGGATTTACTGCTTTCCCCTTCACCTGTTTTGTGCCCACCAACCCAAAACAGCTCCTAAACTGTTCTTACTCCCATTTGGAAAAATGAAATGGATAGGTATATACACATTTTCCCAGGGCCAAAATCAATTCAGGCGTGGTGATTTTCAGTGAGAACTATGGGGCAAGGCAATATGCCCCCCTGTAACATTTTCCCCTTAAAATCCAACAGCAACATTCTGTTAGAAAAGAAAGATTACTAGCAAAGATGGGAGAGGATCACAGAACTCCAACCTTAGACATTTCCACACTGAAGCAGAAGTCAAAGAAATACTTCTTACCAACTAATTTTTTAAATGCAGAAAGAGGCTGGAGGAAGGAAAATGGCACCCTCTGATACTCAGTGCTGTAAATGTCTGCTTTACTGTAAGACAGCAAACTTTTTTCTTAAATCACCCAATGTAAATTTGAATCCCATCTTTTCTCTTAAAAATATATTTCTATAACTAAATTGTATTAGAAGTCACTGTCCTGTAGAATGTATGTTTGATAATCTCTATTATACTTCCACCAAGAATTAGTTACGAGGGGTATAGTGACAGAGAAATTAACAGAACCACAGGCACGTTTTGATTCTTTGATAAATTGCTCCCCCAAGTGGACACAAGAAGCTGAATAACAGTTTTTAAACACTTGGAAAACCACAATCTATTGCTGAACATTTAGTTTCCTTGGAACATTTGGGACCAAGAATGTTAAAGAATGTTTGCACCAACAGTGAGTTTCCATGAACAATTTTTTTGGAAAGGCCTTTGATAGGGTTGCCAACCTCCAGGTAGTATACAATACGAAAAGGGGAGTGGTACCTGGAACACACACATATATATACACAAAAGGTGCCACTGATGCACTGGATAAGAAAGTTTTATGTGGTTTCAAAAACGTGGTTTCCAACAAAAGATTCCACTTATGCAACAAAACAATTTATACAGCGAAAAAGAGGCTCGTGCACAAAACAGCATGGTCTGCCTTTACAAATATAACTAATCTGCTTGGCAACAGGAGCAAAATAAAAAAGTCAAGATTTTCCTGTACAGCAGCAACACACTTCTGATTAAGCTAATACAATTAGCGAAACAAGGATAAGATTCACGAAACCTTGTAAACTTTCATAGATTGTTGCAACTTGTATAAATTGTTTTGTTGCATAACTGGAATCTTTTGTTGGAAACCACGTTTTTGAAACCACATAAAACTTTCTTATCCAGTGCATCAGTGGTACTTTTTGTATATATATATATATATATATATATATATATATATATATATATATATATATATATGTGTGTGTGTGTGTGTGTGTGTGTGTGTGTGTGTAACCTCCAGGTAGTAGCTGGAGATCTCCTACTATTACAACTGATCTCCAGCTGATAGGGTTCACCTGGAGAAAATGGCTGCTTTGGCAATTGGATTCTATGGCATTTAGGTCCTTCCCCTCCCCAAACCCCACCCTCCTCAGGCTCCGCCCCAAAAACCTCCTGCCGGTGGCAAAGAGGGACCTGGCAACCCTAGCCTTTGAGAATCTTCAGATGAAAACTCTATCTGCAATGGTCCATTCACACATGCATGGTAGCAAGTGATGGAAATACATGTACAAACCAGGCCTACAGTTGATATTATTGTCCTGCTGTGTGCACACATGCTGCCTACAACAGTCTCACACTCTTGCATCCACAGGTCAATCGGATCAACAGTGACACTGGCCATATGGGTGGTTTCCAGGGCTGGAGCTTACATTTTTTAAAAATATATAATTTTATTGTTTTCTTTGTTAAACACAACAAACTCTACATACAAAACAAACATTCAACAGTTCCCCTCTTCTAAAATGTGCCAGTCCCAAGCATAGCATATAACACAACCCTTTTAGTTACTGATAAGGCTCATAATGCAAATCTATGTTATATAATCACTAATTTCTTACTAACCCTATATAACAGTTTTTATTTTCTAGTTTTTATACTTGCTGTAATTCCTCTCAATAGTAATTTGATAACATTCTGAACAAAAACCTACTCAATAGTGAAACTACTATATTTAACATCTCTACTCCATCAATGTCTGTTATTCAACCCTCATGAGATACGATTACTGTTCAGAGCTTATATCATATCTACGTAACTTTAAGTTCCCCATGACTATGATTTTACATACTCAAAATAGCCTTTCTATTTCAGGGGGGGGCCAGCTCTCCTAAAGGTCTTTTGATCTTACTTTTTTGTGTGTGCAAAAATACAAAATGACACCCCTTATATTTTATATATATACACATATACATATACATATATACACACATATATTCTTTATATATACGTATATAATCAGTGTATAGTCAACAACTCTTTTTAATGATAAAATAAATTATGTTGACTTCTATGAACTATTAATGAATAATTACAGTTTTACATTATTTTATCTATCTATAATGTCTGAATATTCCTTCAACGCCTCTGCACACATAAAAACACAACCCAAGGAGAAAGTATCTCAGCCTGGCCTGTTCCCGGACATTTTAAATAATACAGCACACATAATTTTAACATGGGAAACATCTAACATACCTCACACTCCTTCTCAGCCTGATAAAAGTACAGCCCAAGCAAAGCTTTATAAGGTAATTATGCTGCTAGAAGCTAAAATGTCTAAACTGAAGCTACTGTACTTTAATTCATGGAGGAAAGGGGTATTAATGGGTATTAGTTAAAATGGATACTAGTCATGCTGCATACCTATTCTCTCTAGTATCAGAGGAGCATGTGTATTATCTTAGGTGCGGTGGAACACAGGCAGGATGGTGCTGCTGCAGTCATCTTGTTGTGGCTTCCTAGAGGCACCTGGTTGGCCACTGAGTGAAGTGAATAGACTGCTGGACTTGATGGGCCTTGGTCTGATCCAGTAGGGCCTTTCTTATGTTCTAATCATTGGAAAAGACTCACTGGAAAGACAATATTGCTATGAAATCTTGAAGACAGTAGGAGAAGAGGAAGACAAACCATGAGATGGACTGACTCAATAAAGGAAGCCACAGCCCTCAGTTTGCATGACCTGAGCAAGGCTGTTAACGAGAGGAAGTTTTGGAAGTCATTGATTCATAATGACTTGAAATGACTTGATGGCACATAATGTACATGAACAGTCCCTTCATTCTTGTCCCCCCATTTCCCAAGGTGTAAAATCAGGCTCTTTCGGGAAGGCCAAGCCTATCAGATGAGGGCGCAGGTCTACTTGTGGCCTTTGGCAAAGCCAAGTATAATAAAGCTCCCAGTTTTAAAGCTGTGGTGGTGGGGGGAATAGAAGAGCCCATCCTCATCCCCTCCACCCCATTCGACTCTAGGCTGCTCCAGTGCCTCAGCAGAGCACAAGGCAGGGTGGTGGGAAAGAGGGGTACATCAGGCAATCTAAACCGTTAAAGGTCACCAGCCCCCAAAACTCTTCTCCCCCTGTGAGGGTTTAGAATGCACCCTAAGGCCCCCCCTCCCACGTTTCATGCACCCAAACCTAACAAGGCCACTGTCAACACACAGTCCTTGAAAGGAGGGGAGGGGAGACAAGGAATTGGAAGGTCCTGCAGGTGGAAGAGCAGAAGGTGCCTCAGCCAGGGGAAAGAGAGAGATTGGCTAGGCCAAGGAAGGTTACCTGGGGGTCTATGTCTCTCACTGCTCTCTCATCTTTGAACATCCCCTCAGGAACCTTTATCTTCCCCTCCTCTTCACTCGCCATAGTCTCGCCTGACTAACAACTGCAGCTTCTGCCTTACCAAGGGCTGCGACTCCCCTGAGGTCCGGGGTCTCCCTCACCCTTCCCCTCACCTCTTTTTTTTTAATTTTTATGATATTTTCAAACATACAAAAAAAATATTACAAAAAATATGACAATATAGAAAGCCAGATAGTAAGAATGATCCATATAAAAAGTTTTTTAAAAAACTGAAATACATTTGTTTCATTCTTATTACATTTATTCTACCCATTTTTTTCCCACCACCCTCCACCAGTGTGCCCTTGATCCCTCCCACCACTGTGTTGAACTTCCGGAGAAGTGTCTGAACAGTTTATTCAGTACATTATTTTAACAATAATCTAAGTTATCAAAAAATTGAATCTACAACTCGTTCACTATATTTGTAAAATTCATTTTTGCCAGCTTGTCCCAGTATGCAAAGGCTTTTGACCACATAGTTTTAAATTCTTCCACATCCTTCCCATGAAGGGAGTCTGTTAATTTGGCCATCCGCATATATAATTTTTCTCTCCAGTCCTTAATTAGAGGTCTATTTGCTAGCTTCCAGGATTTTGCAATAATAATCCTTGCCGCTGCAAAACTATATTGACATATAACTCTATCATTCCTATTTATATTATCTTTAGGAATTCCTAATAAACAAAAAGCTGGGTCCATATTTATTTTGATATTAATTAAATTATTTGTCTCCAAAACTTGTCTCCAAAACTTGTCTCCAAAACCTTTCTCCAAAACTTTTTGATTTTTTTACAAACCCACCAGGCATGCATAAAAGTTCCTTTTTCCATTCCACATTTCCAACATAAATCAGAGTTCCCCCCTTTAAATTTACTAACCATCACTGGTGTAATATACCATCTATAAAACATCTTATATAATTTTTCTCTTATTTCATTAGTAATTGTAAATTTAAATTCTGTTTTCCATAATCTTTCCCAAACCACAGGATTAATATTATACCCCAAATCTCTCATCCACTTTATCATGACTGGTTTGATCCTCTCTTGCTCCAGATTTGTTTCAATTATAAACTTATACATCCTTGCTATTTGACCTTTATTTCCCATATTTAATATCAATTCCAATTTAGGTTTATTTCTATTAAACCCTATTAATTTATCTTTATTAAATATATCCTTTAATTTATAATACATAAACCAATCTCCAATCTTGAGTTCTTCTCTTGTTTTAAGAGTCCAAATATCACCACTAATCTCAATAATATCCCTATAATTACCTATATCCAAATTAAGCTGTGTTCCCCTTTTCATAAATGCTTCTATAGGATTAATCCACCCTGGTGTTTTAAGTTCCCAGCATCTTTTATACCTTTTCCAAATCTGTAACAAGGTATTCCTAACAATATGAGAGTTAAAATCTCTGTTTACTTTATCTTTATCATACCATAAATATGCATGCCAACCAAATCTAATATTAAAACCTTCCATTTCCAACAACCTAGTATTCTCTAATAATATCCAATTCCTTAAGAAACCAAAACAAGCTGCTTCATAATACATTCTTAGATCTGGAAGACCCAAGCCTCCAGTTAATTCAATTAAGTTGTGATAAGCTATCCTGTGTCTTTCTTTTCCCCATAAAAAATTCAAAATTTCCTTCTTCCAAACTTTAAAGATCTTTACTCCTTTTATAATTGGCAAATTCTGAAATAAAAAAGCATCTTTGGTAATACCACCATTTTGATTACTGAGATCTGTCCCCATAGTGATAACGGACTCTTCTCCAACTGCTTAAGATCTTTAACAATTTGTTGCCAGATTTTTACATAATTATTCTGAAATACATTAAGATTATTTGGGGTTAACCATATTCCTAAATACCTAACTTTAGATTCAATAGTAAACCCTGTTACCCTTCCCCTCACCTCCTAGCAGGAGCCTAATGGGGGAATGGGAGTGCATGCTGCAGAACAAGCCATCTCTTCTGTGCAATTGAGCTTCCCCCACCTCCTGCCGCTGCGCTGCCCTCTCTCTGCCCATTGCCCAGGGCACCTGCCCCCCTCACCCCCTAGAATCGAGCCCTGGTAGTTTCAGAGGGTAGCCATGTTGGTCTGCAGTAGAAGACAAAAGGAACTTTGACTCTCGAAAGCTTATATCCCGAAAATCTTGTTGATCTCTGGACATATGGCATGAATTTGACTCATCATAACACAACCAATCCAATGAGAGACAGCTAGAGAAAGGAGAACAGAAGCCAGTAAAAAGAGAAGGCAATAGAAGAATCTGATTTATTTTTCATTGACAGGCAAAGAGCATATTAAGAGGTTCTTGGAAGGAGAGTCGAAGGGAAGCAAATGCTTAGGATATCACCTCCAACGAAAGATAGATCATTAGTCATATAAAAAGCAGCCCTTCTGTTAATAGAGTGTACATGCATACACATATGCATTGGTGGAGATTATATGAATATAAGGGTATATAAAGGTGTGTGAATGAAAACATATATATGAGGTTCCTTTGATTTCTTGCCTATAACAAGAATCTTTAGACTTCCCTAGACATACCACCGCTTAAAGTCTGGGGAAGTCTAAAGATTCTTGTTATAGGCAAGAAATACAAAGGATCTCATATATACGCTTACATTCACACACCTTTAAATACCCCTACATTAATATAGACTTTGTCAATACATATGTGCATGCATATACACTCTATTAACAGAAGGGCTGCTTTTGTGGGTCGGCATCTTTACTGTCAGTCAAGCCCTTCAGCTTACCTGGATCATGATCCCCCCACCCAATCCTATTCCTGGGGTAGAGGATTTCAGCATGCATGTGGGGTTGCTGCAAGAAAGGGGAGGCAGGACAATCATACTCCACAGGCAAAATTTGTTGTATCTACAGAAACATTTGTTTGGATCCAAGCCTATGTTTACAACTGAAAATAGCTGTGTCCACGTGTGTGTAGTGTAATTAGAAGAGGAGTTGGTTTTTATACGTCGACTTTCTCTACCACTTAAGGGAGACTCAAACCGGCTTACAATCTCCTTCCCTTCCCCTCCCCACAACAGACACCCTGTGAGGTAGGTGAGGCTGAGGGAGAGTGACTAGCCCAAGGTCACCCAGCTGGCTTTGTGTGGAAGAGTGGGAAAACAAACCCAGTTCACCAGATTAGCCTCCACCGCTCATGTGGAAGA
This sequence comes from Euleptes europaea, assembly GCF_029931775.1. Taxonomy (NCBI): domain Eukaryota; kingdom Metazoa; phylum Chordata; class Lepidosauria; order Squamata; family Sphaerodactylidae; genus Euleptes; species Euleptes europaea. The sequence goes on along the minus strand of NC_079313.1, from coordinate 35,322,888 downwards.
GTGGGGACTCAAACACCGTTCTCCAGATCAGACTCCACCGCTCTTAACCACTACACCACGCTGGCTCTCCATATGTACATATGTATAGACACATACACCGGTTACAAGGTTAAAAGTAAATATAGCTTATTTTTCTACTTGATATTATAAACCAGTGGCAGGGTACATACTGAAGTAACATTAAGTTAGTCTATATATGTATGTATATGCCTATACATTCATAATGAAGCCATGAAGAGCTAAATGTTAAACTGTTTTCTTTTTTCTCCTATGGCTCAGTGATAGAGCATCTGCTTGGCATGCAAAAGGTCCCAGGTTCAATCCCTGGCATCTACAGTTAAAAGGACCAGAGAGTGGGTGATATGAAAGACCTGAAAACCTGGAGAACTGCTGCCAGTCTGAGTAGACAATACTGATCTCTATGGATCAATGATCAATATAAGGCAGCCTCAGGTGTGTGTAAGAGGACCTAGATAGGAACATCTCTTTGTTTCCACTGGTGGAACAAATGCAAAGCTAGAACCACTGCTCTTCTACCATGTCACGAGTACAGCACCCACTAGGGGAGATTCTTGTTTGAAAATCGGGCTTCTCCTCAGGTCAGAGGTAAATTTAGAAATGGTTTTTTAAAAAAGACATGTGGTGGTTAATTATATGCATGTTCAAAGAAGAGGTTTTGCCTATAACAGAGACAGAAAAAGGCAAGACTCACACACAAATTCTTGGTTTTCTATGATGGACAACAGCAACCCAGTGTAAAACAAGAGTCTTAATGGATCTACCACTTCTGGTTCCAGATGTCATATATTTCTGTTTCCCCCCTGTAATTGAGAAATACTGAATAATATGAATATTGTAAAATGATGTTCTAAACAGGTGTCTGGAATCAGTATAGGGCTGGATGATAACCAATAAACTGAAAGCTTATGTTTTGCAGATAAACAGTAAAATTCAGTAGGGAAGGAGGTGTCTGCCTGTCTTTAATGGAACTGCACTATCCTTCAAGGGACAGGTTCAGCACTGCAGTGAAAATTCAAAGCAAATTCTTCTCCACTGGGCAGCCCAATGATACGTCGAATCCAAGTGCTCTGCTAAGTGTGGACTCTGGAACACTCAAAGAGTGCATTACCACAGGTGGGCTGGGAGAACATTTTGATTCAGGCTGGTGCCATCCAGCTGTTTGTTCTCCCTGGGAAGACCTAAGCAGCAGAAACAGCTTTCTCCCACCATCATTCACGAGGTGTAAAAACGCATGGGAGGTTTTGCCTTAAACATAAGAAAAGCCCTGCTGGATCAGACCAAGGCCCATCAAGTCCAGCAGTCTGTTCACACAGTGGCCAACCAGGTGCCTCTAGGAAGCCCCCAAACAAGACAACTGCAGCAGCACCATCCTGCCTGTGTTCCACAGCACCTAATATATTCTGCAGGCTCCTCTGATCCTGGAGAGAATAGGTATGCATCATGACTAGTATCCATTTTAACTAGTAGCCATGAATACCCCTCTCCTCCATGAACATGTCCACTACTCTCTTAAAGCCTTCCAAGCTGGTAGCCATCACATCCTGAGGCAGGGAATTCCACAATTTAACTATGAGTTGCGTGAAGAAATTACTTCCTTTTATCAGTTTTGAATCTCTCACCCTCCAGCTTCAGCAGATGACCCCGCGTTCTAGTATTATGAGAGGGAGAAAAGCTTCTCCGTCAGCTCTCTCCAAACCATGCATAATTTTATAGACCTCTATCATGTCTCCCCTTAGCCACCTTCTTTCCAAGCTAAACAGCCCTAAGTGTTTTATCCACTCCTCATAGGGCAGTTGCTGTAGTCCCCTAATCATTTTGGTTGCTCTTTTCTGCACCTTCCCAAACTCTGTAATATACTTTTTAGGTGTGGTGACCAGAACTGTACACAGTATTCCAAGTGTGGCCTTACCATAGATTTGTACAAGAGCCTTCGACTTGCCGCTCTCTAAATGATCATTTCCCCCAGCAAACTCTCAAAACTCAAAAAATAAGCCCCCACTCAGAGTTTTGAGAATTCAGATGGGGAAAATGTACATCTAGAGAGCGGCAAATGCAAGGCAAAACCTCCCATGCACACCACCTACGCCTTCTGCAGTGCTGTCGGGGCGCGCTGGCGTTTGTGTTCCCTGTCAAGGCACTCGCCACTCTCAGGCAGCCACGAAGCCGGTGGAAGAAGCGAGGAAGGGCGGGCGCCGCCACCCCCAAGCAATGACATCTCGGCTTGGGGCGACAGGTTCATGGGGGAAGCATGCCTCCCCTGACCCACGCTGATGCGTGAGCGTTAAGTGCCGTCAAGTCGCTTTCGACTCATGGCCACCCTATGAATCAAAGTCCTCCTTTGACAGCCTTGCTCAGGTCTTGCCAATTGAAGGCCATGGCTTCCTTTATTGAGTCCCTCCATCTCTTGTTGGGCCTTCCTCTTTTCCTGCTGCCCTCAACTTTTCCTAGCATTTTCCACAGTGGGTAGCCGTGCTAGTCTGTCTGCAGTAGTAGAAAAGAGCAAGAGTCCAGTAGCACCTTAAATACTAACAAAAATATTTTATGGCAGGGTATGAGCTTTCGTGAGCCACAGCTCACAAAAGCTCATACCCTGCCAGAAAATATTTTTGTTAAGTCTTTAAGGTGCTACTGGACTCTTGCTCTTTTTCCTAGCATGACTGGCTTTTCCAGTGAGTCTTGTCTTCTCATGTGACCAAAATACGATAGTCTCAGTTTAGCCATTTTAGCTTCCAGGGACAGTTCAGGCTTGATTCGATCTATGTAGCTGTTACCACACTAGGTATTCCCAGCGATGTATTAAGAGTTTGGAAATGTTATAAAAAATACTGTTCACACTTTATAAGTATTCCCACTGATGTATTAAGAGATTGCAACTATTATTAAAAAAAAATACTGTTCACACTTTGTTTGTTGATAGTCTGTTTAGCCATTTTAGCTTCCAGGGACAGTTCAGGCTTGATTTGATCTATGTAGCTGTTACCACACTAGGTATTCCCAGCGATGTATTAAGAGTTTGAAAACGTTATAAAAATACTGTCCGCACTTTCTATGTATTCCCACTGATGTATTAAGAGATTGCAACTGTTATAAAAAAAATACTGTTTGCACTTTGTTTGGCCCCTTTAGCTGTGAAGACGTCTTCCATTTTTTAGCCGTGGCATCCAAAAACCCTTTTTAAAGCGATGTTTTTTTATAACATTTCCAAACTCTTAATACGTCACTGGGAATAACAGCCTATAACGCTGATACGGCAACATTAGTTGAGCTGACCCTGCTTCTGTCTCTCTCTCTGATTTTGACTTCATTGGGAGCCGTTCTGGCCATCGGAATTTTGCGGCTATGAGGAATTTGTCCTAGTTTTTATTTTCCTGTGATGGTGAGTTGATGACATGCTTTCTGAGATCTGTATTACCAAGGTTTCTACTTGCTTATGGACAATCAATTAGAATAACTTTTATTATAGAAAAAAACAATACAATAGACATATACTTTTATTAAATCATTTTTAATAACATAATTACATATAGATTATGATCAGCTGATGAAGCCTTTGGCGAAACGTGAATATTGATCTAGATGACACGTCCTTACTTTCCACCTCTTCTTCGGCTGCCTTCATTGTGGACTTCCATTGTCTTCCTTCTATACTGACAATTCTGCAATACAATATGATCTAAAGCACTGGTTCCCAACCGGGGGACCGCGGACCCCCAGGGGTCTGCGAGAACTAAATTAAGGCCCGTGAAACAAAGTTATAAACCCATAATAATTTTTTTCAATTAAAAGTTCAATTAAAAATATATATTCAATTATTATTCTAAGTTTAATGTTTAACTAACAGTTATGATTAAAGTTTATTTTCAAATTCTCCGAATTTTTATGTTGAACCTTGGGGTCCCTGCACCAAACAAAAAAGTCCTAGTGGTCCCTGGTCAAAAAAAGGTTGGGAACCACTGATCTAAAGTGTACTATCCTTGGAAAGAAGAACCCATCGGTCCATTTTGTATATTAGTGTATATATTGTATATATATTGTTCGTCGTTATCTTAGACTAGCTAAGTATTCACTTGTCAGCTTGCACTGTTCATATAATTGCATTGCACGGAGACTTGTGGGCTGGTTTGGCTTTTTATAACGCTGACACGGCAACGTGAGTTGAGCGGACCCTGCTTCTGTCTCTCTCCCCCCCCCCCCCCAATCCCCATCACAATCGGAGGAATCGCTTCACAACCGGAACTGAACGGCTGCGAAGAATCCTTAAGGGCTCCCCTCTCTTCGCGTTTCTACAGCGCGAACTAGATTCTCCCCAGGTGGTCAAACGGGAACCGGAAGTGCGGCTCTAACGCTCCGGCGCCTTGGCCTGGCCTTGACAGCCGCTCTTTCTCTTTCTCTCCCTCCCCCCTCCCCCGCGCGCGCCTCCTTCCCTCCTCCCCCCCCCCGCGCGCCTCCTTCCCTCATACACGTGCTTTAGTCTCCAACGGTCAACATGCCCCACTTCCTCCCAAATCAAGGCTGACGTAGGCGGGCCTAGCGCCGGAACCCGGAAGTGATGGCGGAAAAAGAAAGGAGGTGTGAGTGAGAGGGGAGGCGCTGTTGTGAATAGGTGTTTTTTTTTTTCTTTTGTTTTTTTAAGACTCCGACTTTTACGGCCCAGTGTAGCGGTGGCGGATGAGCGATAGGTCTGTGGGCCGTTGAGGTGACCGTGATTTGCCCCTCTTTCATGGTGTGTGTGTGTGGGGGGGGGGGTGTCAGCGAAGAGTCTCCTCCCCCTTCCAGCGCTGTGCGACTTCAGGGGGGTTTTCGAGGGGCGGGAAGGCCCTGCCGTTGCTCGTCTGCGAGGGCAGTGAAAGAAGGGAGGGCGCGGTGAGGGGTGCGATGTGGGTCTCGTTTCTCCCTTTTCGGGGGACCGCGGCGCTTGCTTGCTTCGTTCCCCGTCTCCCCTTCTTTCGAGAGGGTCGGACGCGTTGTTATGCATGGGTGAACATACTTTCGATCCTGGGGGTCCATAGGTGACAGGAGGATAGTGAGAGTGATAAAGAGTGGGGTTTACCACTGTAGGCTGCAGGTGGGGGAGTCATGCTTTTGGACGCTCTTGTGGGCTTTAAAAAAAAAATCCCTGCAAACAAACATTTAACATATCTTGGATAGAAGTTCATGTATAACTTGTATCTTGGCCTGCTGTGCCGGTCTTGGGTTTTCACTGAGTTTTTAACATGATAATGTTTAAAACTAAGATCCTTTACCTCCAGTTGGAAGTGGTACAGGCTGCCCTACTACCTGGCCCTTGCCTTTCAACCCTATCTCTCATTGCTTTATGTGTAGCGTAAGCTTGAAACATGGTGTAAGTGAGAATAACTTACCTGTGGGTATAAATTATGGTGGGCGTGTCAATTAAACTAGGTTATCCTACCTGCATGTGCAACATGGGCATGGCAGAGATCCCTAGCTCTTGCAAGATCTGCTCTGGTGTGTGAACATTGTTCACATAGAGGCTAAGAGCCCAGTTTGAATAAGGTTCTGGTTTTCTGCAACCAGTTCTTCTTGCTTGCTGAGCCTCATGTTTCAGTTGAGTCACATTCTCATGCTTTGGAAGAAAGTTTATCATTCAGGGCAATGTCTTCACAAATTCACTTAAGTGGACTTATTTATCTAACATATTTTTATCCCAACAAGGTCACCCAGAAATATTTGTGACAGAGTGGGAATTGGAACCCTAATCTCCCTAATTCTAGACTGATAGTAAGCACTACACTAGTATGGCTTTCTGGGCAGCTTTGAAGCTGGATTCTAATATCAATAGAGCAGGGGTCCCAACCTTTTTGAGCCTGTGGGTATGTTTGGGATTCTGACACACAGGGTAGCGCAACTACAAAATGGCTTCCACAGGAGGTGGAGCCAAGCACAAAATGTTAGAGGGTGAGGACATGCATAACTCTAATAGTAACTCTTCAGCATTTTAGACAGAGGCTCCATTTAACAGGACTTCTTTTAAAATGAACATGTTTTTTAAAAATATTCATATGCACCTACAGTCATGTAGTGAAGATTCTTATGATGTGATGGTAGCTGCTGCCAAAGCAAAGTTTTAAAAGTTTGTGCAGCCAGTCAGAAGCCCTGCTGGGCCAAATCCCCACCTAGCTGCACCACTTTCTAAAAAAACACTTGGCACATGCCGTCAGGCACCATGTTGGGTATCTTTGCAATAGAGCTTAGTTCCTGGTAAGTGTGTTTTAGTATTGCAGCCTTGGTGCTGAAAGTAAGTAGAGCCAGCATGGTGTAGTGGTTAAGAGTGGTGGTTTGGAGCAGTGGACTCTGATCTGGAGAACCGGGTTTGATTCCCCACTCCTCCACATGAGCGACGGATGCTGGTCTGGTGAACTGGATTTGTTTCCCCACTCCTACACACGAAGCCAGCAGGGTGACAGTGGGCTAGTCACAGCTCAGAGCTCTCTCAGCCCCACCTACCTCACAGGGTGCCTGTTGTGGGGAAGGGAAGGTGATTGTAAGCTGTTTTGAGTCTCCCTTAAGTGGTAGAGAAAGTCGGCGTATGAAAATCAACTCTTCTTCTTTTCTTGCAAAAAAACAGTTACAGTAAACTATGTTTTAAGGTATCATAGGATAACCATAGTAGCCAAGTGAAATTAATGTTTCCATATTTTTTAAAAATCTGTGATTGCATAGACTTTAGAAATGTAATAGAAGTAATAAAATATTAACATCATATACGAAAGGATGCCAAATCGCAGTAAAGAATATATAGATAACTTCCTCTTGAATACACACAAAGCTGCCTTATACTGTAGACCATTGGTCAGTATTGTCTGCTCTGACTGGCTCTCGAGGGTCTTGGGTAGAGGCCTTCTGCATCACCTAGTGTCATATCCTTTTTAAACTAGAGGTGTACAAATGTGCCAGGAACTGAACCTAGAATTTCTGCTTGCAAAGTAGATGCTCTGCCACTGAGCTGCAGCTCCTCCTGTAGTATCAAGTACTGTATTGGTTATATTTGTTTCTTGGCTGTTATTTTTATTGCTGTTCTTTCTGTATCTGTGATAACAAATGTATGAAATACATTTTCAGTGCATTCCTGAGCGGAATGCCTGCACCAGGCTAAGGAGGCAACGCGGCTGCGCTGCCTCCACAGGAGGTTTTGGCCCCGCTGAAACCTCCTCCCAGTGCAAAAACTCCGTGCAAAACTCTGTGCAAAAAATAAAAAGGGGCGTTGCCTGGCCGAAACAGCTTTGGAGGCCAACTAAAGGCATCCCCGCCTGGTGCCTTAACGCCTCAGGAACGCCTCCCGGGATGCTGGCGCAGCCTTTGCCAGCGTTTGGACACCAGTGGAAGGCTCCGTCAGTGTCCCGGCTTGGCTCTGCTGCAGCAGCGGCCCTTGACCAGCGTTCGGGCCTTCCCGCCAGCATACAAGACGTTTATGCCAGCATTGGCTGCTTGGACGCCGGTGTGGGGGGCCCCGGACGCTGGTGTGGCTTTCGCCCTGGAGGCTCAGGAAAGCGCTGTTTGTTTTAATGAAGGAACAAAAACCTGTTAGCTGTGCATGTTACTCTGGCATCTCCTGATAACATAAAAAAAATATTGATGGTTGCTTTTGTTAAAAAGCATGGGCTATGCTGCCTATGTAAATTTATTTGTTTGAGAGTTTGCTCACTAAATATTTTAAAATGAAAGCACATTGTCGTTTTGGTTTCTAGGACTGCTGTGGATACTGGGTTGTAGTGCAAACGTCTGTTAACAGGCAGTTCTGATTCTACTGAAAAATTACTTGTTATTGTACTACAAACACATTTATTTGTTTTACTTTAGGTCGTAACTTTTAGCATCAAGAACTGAAGCAGCTTTCCAGTTGCAAGTCTTTTAATTACATATGAAGTTTCTAATTTTAAAGTGGCACAACTGCAATGAAGAAAAGAAGAAAGTTCACTGCAAATCTAGATGACAAAGTATGCCGTGCTCGCCAGAAGGCATCTTCTAACAAGATTCTTGTAGCAGACTCAGAACAAGAAACTACTGTTGATTCTGCAAAGGTTGCTACTGCAGATGAGCTTGCATATTCCAAAGAACTTCCTCCATCACAAGGTCAAAGAGAGCTTTTGAGTTCTCTGCAGTATAACAGAAATCTTCTCAAATACTTAAATGATGATCGACAGAAGCAGCCATCTTTTTGTGATCTGCTCATAATTGTTGATGGAAAAGAATTCAGTGCCCACAAAGTAGTCGTTGCTGTTGGAAGTAGTTATTTTCATGCTTACTTGAGCAAAAATCCGAGAACTGATGTCATTACCTTGGATCATGTAACTCATTCAGTATTCCGTCATCTCCTTGAGTTTCTGTACACATCAGAGTTTTTTGTGTATAAAAAGGAAATCCCCTTAGTTTTAGAGGCAGCCAAGTTTTTAGATATTATTGATGCGGTTAAACTGCTAAATGGTGAAAATGTTTCTAGTTCGCAGTCTGATGAGAGAACTGAGAGCCCAACACGAGTACAAACATTCAGTGAATTGACTCATAAAGCTGCAAGCAATCACCAGTGTGCTTTGTGCAATCGAAACTTCTGTTACAAGAAATCCTTAGAAAATCACTTGTCCAGAGCCCACAAATCGCTTACCCGAGAAAAAGGTGATGGCCTAAAAATGGTTGAGAGGGCAGATATTTCTACTAGAAGGTCCATGCGAAATCGCAAGTGTCCAGCTAAGTTTGAGCAAAGTGACAATGACAGTGGGGAATCATCTGATAGCTATCTTGATAATGATGTTCCTGGCAAGGAAAACAGTGAATCTGAAGATAGTGGGAGTGAGTATAATACTGATGATGGCAGGCAGGAAGAAGACACGTCTGGGGATGATACTGGGTCTGAAGGGCAAAGTGAAAAAGAACATCAAGAAGATGGTCAGGAACCAGATAGCCTGGCAAGAAATAATTGTGAAAGCACTCTGTCAACATATATGCCAGTCATCGTGCAGAACAGTAGCAAAAAATGTTTGCAGTGCCCTAAGTGTGATAAAACATTTGATCGAGCAGGTAAGAGGCAGTATTTTTTTCCTTTACCTGTCGAATGATGTTCAGTTGGTAAACAGTCTAATGGCTGTGGTTTGCCTGATGGTTCTTTCATTGAAAGTGAGGCGCTACCTGCAGACCTAGTGTCAATTTGGGGAGTGCTGAGAGCTGGCTGCCTAAACTCAACCCTTGCCAGGCTTTATTTCCACATGTACTACTCCCCCCCCCCATCCATAAACCCTGAGCATGCAGCTGAAGACACAAACTGTAGCTGGATGAAAATGGCCACAACTTTATTGGTTACTGCAACAAGGCATTGGCATGGCATAGGGGCATGATCTGTAGACATTGGCCAGCCCGTCCGCTGGCTGCCGATGCGGGCTATGGTGGGAGGATGGAGTTTCACTAGCTTTCACCCGTGATTTGTGTGCTGTGGCTCGAAGTGAAATTATGGCAGGTAGCCCCAGAATAATCCAGCCCCCAGTAAAATGACAGGAGTAACTATCCAAAAACCCAAAAGAAGATCAGAAAGGCAGGGGGAGGAGGGAAGGTTGGCTCAGAATGATATCCCCTGTGGGTCTACTTGCATGCAAGCTCCAAAAACTTTGACCAGTGTCCTGACCTTATTCGCCTCTCCTCCCACAACCCAACCTTCGATCCGTACTGTGGACAGCCACGTGGTCAACAGAAGCATGCTGCTTCATCGCTCCCCTTCCCTGCTGTGCTAGTAAAACCCCAAGCCCTGAACCAAAACCCAAAGGAAGCAAAGCAAGGCTGGGGGTGGGTAGCCTACCGGCCTCGCAGGTCCACTTGCAAGTAGCAGGAACTCAGGGGCTATTCAGGTTTTTAACCTGAAAATTACCCCAATTATCCTCTTTGGTGTTGTCATCTGGATTACAGTCATCAATGAATCTATAGATCATCCACTGCTTCAGTTCTTACGAAAACTCCTAAATGCCCCTTGATGTGTTGCTGGCGTTACTCTTCGTTCCGAGTTTGGCCAAATGTCACTTGAAGCTAGGGCGTGGTTGGCTGCCTTTAAACTACACCTTAAACTGTGCTTTAGCACTGAGGGGTTCCTAGCTTCTCTGAAGCATGACCCTTTTAAATCCTCATGGCAAAAAATCTTAGATGAGAAACTGTCGTTGTCCTGCGAGAAGCCCAACATGTTATTAGATCTTGGGGAAACTGAAGCTTTTACCAAAATTAAAAAGCGCATTAAAGAGCTTGATTATAACAGCACTACTTTTTGTGCTCGTCGCGTCTGTTCATCCCAATTCTTCGGAATACCCCCTCTACGTGGTCTGCCTGCCTATACATGTTATCTGTCAACTCCTCGTCTCTGTAGAGCTTTTTGCTTGGCTAGATTGAATGCTAACCCTTCTATTGTAATGCAGGGCAGAATTCTGAATATGCAATACTCCGACAGGATCTGCCCTTGCTCTTCTGGCTCTATTGACTCATTAGCCCATGCCCTTTTGGAATGCCGCTTTTACGAGGAACTTCGATCACACTATATTTCCCCCCTTTTAATATACAAATCCAATGCCTCTGTGACTGACATAATGCCTTTTTTACTAAGCGATAGGGACCCCAAGGCTACATTGTCAGTGGCAAGATTTGTTTCAGTCCTTATATCCCTCCAACACTAGATATATGCTGCTCAAGATCAATTGATCAAGGAGCTTCTAAGGGATAAAGGGAAAGGAAAGTAGCAGGAACGCTGCAACTGCTGACATTGCCCGGGCTGCCTCGCCTCCTGCTCTCCCAACTCTGACTTGACCTAAGAGCTATGTGTAGCAAACACTGATGAGCTGTTCCGTCGTTGCTCTTCTCTCCGAACTTGAAGCAGGCAGCAGAATGGGGTCAGGAGAGGCCTCTTTTTCTGCTCGGAATCCGGACCGTCCCATCGTGCTTGCCCCCGAGCCCTGTTTGGCCCATTTGAACTGGGAGGGGGGGCATCGGCGGCTGCATGGCCATAGGCGCATTGCAAGCCTCGCGCCACCTGCCATGTGTTGCCCCCACCTCCCTGAGTTGGCTGCCCTGGGACCTGGTGGGCTCTGCTGCTCCCTGCCTTGCTCCCCGCCCCCACTGCCCAGCATTCCAGTGCCAGCTCAGGTCCACCCCCCGGCACAGGCCCACAAATGGCTCTGCAGGTAAGTCTGAGCCCGTGCTTAACAGTGGCATCTTGCACATGTTAATGTAACATGGCATCTTAACAATGGCATCTTGCACATGTTAATGTAACAGTAGAGAATAAAAGTGTAAAATACATGGACCAACAAAACTGAAACTTTGCAGAGCCATGTTTCTTCTAAATTGTGTTAAGTCTTGATACCAGGTTTTTAGCAGTGGTGTGCAATAATTTAAACCAGACTGTATTACTTTTTCTATTAAATGTATGTAAACAGACTTAGGAAGAGAACACACATTCTTCTGTCATTCAGAGATAATAGACACGTGCGTTATCTTTAGAGGTTTATACTTTTATGTAAGCATGTGGGTGTTATAAAGATTGGTCTTCAGCTATTTCTAGGGCTTTGGGTCCCTATTGGGGAGAGAGACGGACTATAAATGAATAAAATAAGAAAACAAAGAGGATTTTGGAGGGAGCATAAGAACGTAAGTAAACCCATGTTGGATCAGACAAAGGCCCATCAAGTCCAGCAGTCTGTCCACACAGTGGCCAACCAGGTGCCTCCAGGAAGCCCACAAGCAAGACCACTGCAGCAGCATTATCCTGCCTGTGTAGCACTGCACCTAATATAATAGGCATGCTCCTCTGATCCTGGAGAGAATAGGTATGCATCATGACTAGTAAACATTTTGACTAGTAGCCATGAATAGCCTTGTCCTCCATGAACATGTCCACTCCCCTCTTAAAGCCTTCCAAGTTGGTGGCCATCCACATCCTGGGGCAGGGAGTTCCACAGTTTAACTAGGCGTTGTGTGAAGAAACACTTCCTTTTACCTGTTTTGAATCTCTCACCCTCCAGCTTCAGTAGATGACCCCACATTCTAGTATTATGAGAGAGGGAGAAAAGCTTCTCCCTGTCCAATCTCTCCATACCAAGCATAATTTTATAGAATTCTATCACATCTCCCCTTAACTTCCTTCTTTCCAAGCTATACAGCCCTAAGCGTTTTAACAGCTCCATATAGGGCAGTTGCCCTGATCCTTTAGGAAATTGGGTGCTTGGGGAAGGTTAGCAAACATCCAAACCACCAACTCCTTTGTTAAGCTTTTTGGCTGGCTCCAGCTCATGGCTGATCATCTGACATGGCCAGATGCTGCAATCACATTAATTCTGAGGGCTACCTGTCCATCTTCCCTATGGAGAAGGGAATTTCATAATCGTGGGTCCATCTGGGTGCAAGCCAGTAATAACCCTACAGTCTCCTGTGGACGATAAACTATCCCAGTCCTTGAGCACCTATCATTAAAGTATTATATAAGATTAGAAGGGGATTGTAGGCTGAGGTTAAAGGTGAATTTTTGTTCTGGAGAGCTTCAATGTCACTACTTTCAGTTGCTGACGTGGGGATAGCAATATGTACTTTGGCATGACATGAGAAAGAGATCAGGTTCAGGAATCTGGGAGTCTAACAGAGAAGCTGTGTCTGATGCCTCCAGATAGTCGGTAGAAAACGTTTTACTACTTTCACCTCAGCATCTGGCCCAACAGCAACATCAAGAGAACAATTGATGACTGGCTGCTAGAGGGACTATTGGCATGGTGCTTGTTTGCATTTTGCCATCATTAGCTATTAACTGTTGTAAATCTCCTAGGTACCTGCCAAGAGCTGATATGAAGTCACATGGTGAGGATGGTGGTGATACCTAATTATGCTTCAAACAATGTTCTGTTAGCTCTGCCAGCCAGGAGAAGAAACACAATTTATCAGCTGGGAAACTGGTCCTCCCAAGTCAGAGGGGGTTTGTAGGAGAATAATTCTTTGGTTCCTGCGGTGGCTGGTCTTTCCCCACCTTCCCTTTACAATACTTCCATGTGACCCCATAAAGGTATTGCTGGGATCCATTTGGACAAAAATACTACCCAGTATGGGGGTGGGCTTCAGTGATGATGGGAAATAAGGCAATGTCACCTGCACCTTTTCCACTACTGGCACGGCTTATGACAAGCTTTTAAGTGGAGATAGTTTTAGTCAGTCCTCTTTGTTCAATAGTTGGCCTATATGAATTAATGAAAACCTTTAATGGCATAAGTAATATTGCAATTGTTACAGAAGGTACATAAAATATGCAGTCATTAAGTTGGCCTATATGTACTTGGTAAAAGGTAAAGGTCCCCTGTGCAAGCACCAGGTTATTCCTGACCCATGGGGTGACGTCACATCCCGATGTTTTCTAGGCAGTCTTTGTTTGCGGGGTGGTTTGCCAGTGCCTTCCCCAGTCATCTTCCCTTTACCCCCAGCAAGCTGGGTACTCATTTGACCGACCTCAGAAGGATGGAAGGCTGAGTCGACCTTGAGCGGGCTACCTGAAACCGACTTCCGTTGGGATCGAACTCAGGTCGTGAGCAGAGCTTTTGACTGCAGTACTGCAGCTTAACACTCTGCGCCACGGGGCTCCTATATGTACTTGGACCTGGTGGCTTTTTGTCCATGATGTCCCTGCTATCCTCTGGAATTATAAAGGACTGGTGTGAGGAAAGGGAAGGCTGGGGAAGATCCTCTGTTCAAATGCCATCCACTCACACAGCCATAGGATCCAGCCTCACGTTTGGATCTCCTGTAGCTACTTCACGTTTGTTGTATACTTGCTATAAAATGATATGACTGGAAAAGGCCTTGGAATGGTAATAAAACCTGTAAATTATACATGGCAAGATTGAATGCCAGAGTGCATTTACTAGTGTCGTTTGCTGGCTGGTTATTTAATAATTTAGGGCAAATGGTTTGTTTTGCAGGGAAATATGAGAGCCACACTCGTGTGCATACTGGTGAGAAGCCTTTTGAGTGTGACATCTGTCATCAGCGCTATTCGACCAAATCCAACTTAACAGTTCACAGAAAGAAACACAATAATGAACTAGAGTTTCATAAAAAAGAACACAAATGCTCATACTGTAACAAACTACATGCCACTAAAAAGACCTTGCTTAAACATGTGAAAAGGCAAGTATGAATGAAACTTGGTGTATTATTTGTATAATGTGGTTTCAGCATCGCATGGTACTAAAATATATATATATCTTTTTGTGTTGATGCCATTGTCTATAGAAACAGTTTTTGTGTGAATGACATTCTCTATTGAGCCTCTTTGCACAGTTTTGTGAAGTACTATTACATTGGCTTTAAAGTACTTTGTTCAGCCAGTTCACATTAATCTTGCTGTGGTGAAAGACAGGCATATGTGCATGGAGCTGAATGGATCTAGAACAAAATGTACACAGTGTGAGCTGTATTTTGGGAGAAAAGGAGTAATAGTTAATGAGCGGAAAGCAATTATTTCTGGAACCTAAACCTAGTTCTCGTAGGTTATCCGGGCTGTGTAACCGTGGTCTTGGTATTTTCTTTCCTGACGTTTCACCAGCAGCTGTGGCAGGCATCTTCAGAGGAGTAACACTGAAGGACAGTGTCTCTCAGTGTTACTCCTCTGAAGATGCCGGCTACAGCTGCTGGCGAAACGTCAGGAAAGAAAATACCAAGACCATGGTTACACAGCCCGGATAACCTACGAGAACCAATGAACTCTGACCGTGAAAGCCTTCGACAATATCCTAAACCTAGTACTTAAATTGTTAATCCTTTGGGAACAGAGACAATTACTGATGTAATTGCTGTAAACTAGCCTGAGTCCATGAGATAAATATTGGCTTGTCTTCAACAAGATCAACTAATAGAGTAGACTTTGCAGGAAGGACTTTCCTATTGCAACCCACTGAATCCTCAGAAATTTAATTAATTTATTTAAAACATTCTATTCCTCCTTTTGACCCAACTCAGGGTACCCAGGGTAGAAACATAATAAAATAAAACCATGTCAAACATTAAAAATAGCATTTAAAATAAAAATATATATGTATAAAATATTTAATACTATTAAAACATATAAACAGGATGACTCATATAAGTTTGTGAGGGAACCCCCAAACAAAACCAAGTCTTCACCCGCTGGCAGAAAACGACGATCGATGGAGACTAGACAAATCTCCTTGGGAATGGAGTTCCAAAGTTTTGGTGCCATGACCGAGAAGGCTCTTTTATGGGTTGCCACCCAGCTTGTCTTACATGGTGGGGCACCTGAAGCAAGACCTCTGAAGATCATAGAAGCATAGAGTTGGAAGGACCTCCAGGGTCATCTAGTCCAACACAATGCCGGAAATTCACAACTACCTCCCCCACACACACATACCCAGTGGCCACTGCACCATGCCCAGAAGTTGACTCCAAAAAAGGAACTCTGGCCAAACTGGCTTGAAAGAAAATTGCTTCCTGACCCCAAAGTGGTGACTGGCATTTTCCTGGGCACGTAAGGGCCATGAGAGCCAAGCACTCATGCAAGTCTGCCTGCCCTCCCTCTCATGATCTGCCTATGTTTATAGAATCAGCATTGCTGTCAGATGGCCTTCTAGCCTCTGCTTAAAAACCTCCAAAGTAGGAGAGCCCACTACCTCCTGTGGAACCCTGTTCCACTAAGGAACTGCTCTGTCAGGAGGTTATTCCTAATGTTTAGCCCAAAACTATTTTGATTTAATTTCAACTCATTGGTTCTGGTCTGACATTCAGGTTGATGATCAGAGAGTTTGAGTAGCTTCATATAGGAGTGGGGAGTCCTTAAATTATGCTGGCTGGCCCCAGGCTATTTAGCACTTTAAAGGTCAATACCAGCACGTTGAACGGGCCTGGAAGCAAACTTCAAGCCATTGTAAGTGTAAGAAGACTGATGTGATATTATGCCTATGACCCACCCGGTCAACTTTGTGGCCGCAGCATTCTGTACCAACTGAAGCTTCCGAACAGCTTTCAAGGGCAGCCTCACATAGAGCACATTTGAAATTTGATTGTTGCGGGTCAGTGGATCCTCAGGCACACCTTATGGGGCAAAATGAGGGTTAGCAGTGGGAGGGGAAGAATAAGGTACAAAATGCTGCCCTCTCTTCTGAAGGTGGAAAGTACTGTTAATTCTTTGGAACTGCATGGTAGTAAACAAGCCACTATAAATATGTGGAATTTCTCCCCCCCCCACCCGAAAATAAAAAGAAAGATTACACAACCCGGCCTTATGTGCATCTAGTGCTGCATGCAGTGTCCTTGAGCCATCTTGGTAGCTGAGATAGAGGTGAGCACGTACATCCAGTTTCATGTGTGAATGTTGGTGAATACTTGCACAAATCATTCTGTAGTACTCATATGTGGGGGACATCTGAAACTGGCACCTATGCTGGCCTGTGTGTTAATTAATTTCATCTGTAGTCAGAATGGACATCTCAGGTGGGAAGACCAGACTTGACACTGAATACATGTAATTTAACTTTATGAGAACAGCTGAAGTCGTGTATGCTATTTTTTGTCCCTTGCTGGATATATAAAATATATATGTAGCCTGTGGTCTGCATTCAATGTGTGATTGGGCATGAGATTGTACTTGTGATCATACCTCAATTCTGAAAGTTAATTGGGATACTGATGAACATTCCTGCTTTCAGAGAAGCTTGATCTTTCCATTGTATTGTAATGGAATGGATCTTCCCATTCCATTATAATGTGAATGGAAAGTAATCATGTACACTCATATATAGAATTTATAGATGTGTTTGACATGCAAGGTTTGATTGCATCTTGCTTATAGATTTTTTCAGGTTTCCCATAAAAGTTACTCTTCCTTTTCAGCCAGTAACGTCATAGCACTGTCAAGGTTTTGTTGCTGTTTCAGAATACTATTGTTCTCTTACTTTCCAGTTCCCTCAAAAAGAGAACCAGAAAGTTTTTGGCGCTTTGAAGTTGCTTGTTGCTATCAAAAGTTTTTGTTTATAGTTTCTTGAATACTGTGGCTGGGATCCAGAAAGCTTCTTTGGATGACTGGATGATTAAAGAGGAATGTTTGACTATGCAGTAAAATCCCAATATAACAAGGGAGTACTTTTTCCAGATTTCAAGAACAACTGGAAAGAGCTTCTAAAATCTAAAAGAAATTCCTGAGAACTTTTAAAGATCTAAAATCAGAGCATGAGGTCCCTATCATAATTATATGCACTTCAAAGCAAAGTTCATTGGTTTTGTTGGACTGTGCCACTGTATACCCAGCAGTGCAATCCTATATACAGTTACTCCCGTTTAAATCTATTTAGTGGGGGAAAGAGGAGGGAGAGTTCCAGTTTTCTATAGAAAATTACTTATTATGAACCTGAGTACAAGATGGCTTAAACTGATGCTTGGGCAAATTTATTCTTTTAGTTGATTCCATTCAGGGGAAGGGGTATATCGTAGGAGAAATATACAATTTGGTTGATGCTGTAAAATTGGAAGATAGAGTTGATGCTGTAGCCTTTACCAATGGACTACGTCATCTTATCTAACAAAGTGTGTAGTATTTCAGATGTGAATATGACTCAAGCATCACATTTTGCTTTCTTCATTTGTAGCAAGGAAAGGGGAAAGGTTACTGTTATTAGTAATACAACTTAGTTGTGCCATGCTTAAATTATACAATTATTTGCTATGCTATATGCCCTAAAGAATTACTTTCTCACTGAATTTTCTTCTAGATTCCATCCTGAACATGCAAAAGAATTTTTTTCCATCAAGAAAAAAAGGAGTGAAGGCTGGAAATGTGAGGTAAGCATGCCATTCATTTCACCAGAAAGTTTTTGGCACGTCAGAGATGCCAGTTGCTATCCAAAGTTTGTTTATAGTTTCTTGAATACTGTGGCTGGGGTCCAGTAAGCTGCTTTGGATAATGGCAGTAGCAGGGCATGGGGAGCTGCAATGGGAAGGGCAAAAATGTTATCCCATCCCCAAATGTGTCTCTTCAGGTTTGTGAGTCTTAATACTGCATGGAGCACCTTCTGAAGCTAAGCTAGGTGCAGGATTACAGTTCAAAGATTTCAAATAAAGATGAGTTTATGTAAAGTTGCGGTGTGGTGTGGTTTCGTTCAGTAGTGTGAATAGGTAAATTAATAAAAACGATAGTAATAGTAATCGAGATACTGGGTGATTTATCCTTTATGTGAAGAATGTTGCAAAAGCCTCCAGAAATGGGAAGACAGTTGTCTGTAATTGTGTAGTTGCTCTATAACAAGTGCAGGACAATTTCAGAAAGGTAATATTTTGGTAGGCTTACCACTGGTTTTACTGGCTAAAGCTCTCTTTAATAAGATACATTCCAGGGGGCATTTACAGTTAATATCTGGCTGTTTTGTTTTAGATTTGCAGTAAGTCATTCACTCGGAGGCCTCATTTGGAAGAACACATGATTCTTCACACTCAGAATAAGCCTTTCAAGTGTACCTATTGTGAAGAGCACTTTAAATCTCGCTTTGCTAGACTGAAACATCAAGAAAAGTTCCATCTTGGTATGAAAAAAATCTTATTCCGATAAAAACTGTTCAATATAAATATTTTGTTCAATATGTACATGCTGAATTTGGTGTACTTGGACTCTCAGTAATAAACTCTGTGGGCATTGTATATTCCACAGCTTTCTGGGCTACCCCCCCCCCCCAGCAGTACTTGCTTTAATGTATTATCGAAGACCAGATTTGATATCCACAGTTGTGGTGTTTAATCTCTTCTCTCAGTTCCCCCCCCCCCCACCATTCCAGTTGGGGGAGAGGAGCTGAAGATGTTCCGTTTTCGAATTGTGCTGAAAGCCCTGTAAATTGGGCTTATTTGGTATATACACACGTAGGCCTTTTTTTGTTGTCTGGCTTGTGCTGTATTAATATTCATTCATCCACGTAGGCCTTGCAGGATGCAGGTGTCTGAAGCAGATTGATGTCAAATTAATGAACAACATCACATATAGCAATAAAAGCAAACCAGCAAAAGAAGCAGTAACAATAACTGTAAATTCCAATCTTTCCTTTAAAGCCTTGGGGAGGGGCTGTGGCTCAGTGGTAGAGGATCTGCTTGGCATGCAGAAGGTCCCAGGTTCAATCCCTGGAATCTCCAGGTAAAGAGACTAGGCAGGTAGGTGATGTGAAAGACCTCTGCCTGAGACCCTGGAGAGCCGCTGCCGGTCTGAGTAGACAGTACTGACTTTGATGGACCAAGAGTCTGATTCAGTATAAGGCAGCTTCATGTGTTCATGTGTGTTCATGTGACATAAAAGCAAATATAACCAGCAGTAGAACAGTAAAAACAACAGTAACAGCAGCCTTATCATGTGAATTGGAAGGGGTCTGCTTGTGGGGCAACTTCCTCTTTGCCCAATAGGCTGTCTACAGACTGACACAAACCATTGGAAAGTGGAACAAGGCTGCAGTCCTAAGAACACTTCCCTGGGAATTTGTTAGTAGACCTGCTTAGGATTGCTCCCAGTTTTACTGGCAGGGTCTGCGAGCTTTGCATAATGGAAAGTTTGAAAACTGGTTGATTCAACCATTTCAAATAAATGTGGAGGAAGGTGGTCAGAATTTCTGTTGTGGTATGAATACTGCTTGTTCTGCTTCTGTGCAAATGGACTATTTTTGCTAAGGACAGTGAATAGTCACTCTTCATTGGTTCAGGTTGTTCTTTTTTATTAACAAAAATCTAGTCCTAGTAGACCAGTGAGGGCCCTGACCTGGTTAGTCCAGGCTAACCCAATCTTGTCAGATCTTGGAAGCTAAGTAGGGTTAGCCCTGGCTAGTATTTGGATGGGAGACCATCAAGGAATACTAGAGATGCTATGCAGAGGCAGGCAATGGCAAACCACCTCTGAACGTCTTTTGCCTTGAGAACCCCACCGGGGTGGGGGGTGCTCACCATAAGTCGGCTGCGAGTCGATGGCAAAAAAAAGAAAAAAAAGACCAGAGATGACATTGGGATTTTTCCAGCCTGAAGTTTAAACCAGGAATTCTTAATTCAAGATGCACTATGCCATTTTGGCTGTAACTCCGCTGCCCTGTCTCTTGCATGTTGTGGGTTGGACTGTACCAAATTGTATGCTCCTCAAAGTTATTTAACTAGGTACATCCAATACTGTATGACAGAGTATTTCATCGGGAGGCTAATCTGGTGAACTGGATTTGTTTCCCCACTCCTACACATGAAGCCAGCTGGGTGACCTTGGGCAAGTCACAGCTCTATTAGAGCTCTCTCAGCCCCACCTACCTCACAGGGTGTCTGTTGTGGGGAGGGGAAGGGAAGGTGATTGTAAGCCGGTTTGAGTCTCCCTTAAGTGGTAGAGAAAGTCGGCATATAAAACCAACTCTTCTTCAGTGTGGGCTGTGCTTGCCAAAGCACAGCAAAGATGCAAGTTTTATATTTTATGAAAAGATTTGATCATTGCAAGTAAGGGTTTATACTCTTAGGTTTATACATCTACATTCAAAATATTGTGGTCAGCTGGGGCAAAATACACTTGTTCACTTGCAACAATGTAATTTGTCTTCCTTTCACTTCTCAGGACCTTTTCCATGTGATATTTGCGGTCGTCAGTTTAATGACACGGGAAATCTAAAACGCCATATTGAATGTACTCATGGTGGAAAGAGAAAATGGACTTGTTTTATTTGTGGAAAATCAGTAAGAGAAAGGTAAGTGGTAAAATATATTTGAGCAAATGCGTATATTGTGCCATATAAACTGTTTATTGTTCTTATGCTATCGTACAATATTGCTAAAATTTGAAGATTCCAGTCAATACAGGATACTACACCTAGGTTATTATCGAGAGTTAAGTGGAACATGCATATCATTCCCACTCTGCGGTTACTCTATCAGCTGCCCATCAGATACTAGGCTCAGTTCTGAAGGTATCACTATCACATACAAGCCCTTCATGGCTTTGGTCCGCCTCTCTCCCTATGCTCTGCCATGACAGTATAGGTGCCACCCTACAAATAGGCAAAATAAAAAACTACCCTTACTCGTGCATTCTCTGTTGAGGCCCCCACCTTATGGAATGGCTTCCCTGATGAGGTTAGGAAGGCTCCCACTCTTCTGGTTTTCCAGAAAATTTGCGAAATGGAATTATTCAAGAGGGCTTTTTTGCACTGATACTACAAATAGGACTACTGTAATGAAATGGTTGCATCGGTTAAAGGGATGAGGACTGTATTGCTGCCTATCACTGCATGTATTTGCTGACTGTAGTTTCAACATCTTTTAACGTGTCATGTTTAAATGCTTATGTTTTGTTTCAGCTCTGTTTTAGATTTCTGCTTGTTTTCAGATTTCTGTAGTCTAAAGCCTATTGTCTTGTTTTTTGGATATTCCATTCTGTTGAGTGTATTTGACTTACATTATGTAATCTGCCTTGAGTCTCAGCGAGAAAGGTGGACTATACGTAGCGTAAGTCAAATAAATAAATAAAATCACAATCAAACCTCTCACTTGTTTATACAAAACAATAGTTCCCAAGAGTTGTCTCTCATTACATGTGTAATGCAACCTAGAAATTAAAACCAGGATGAGGGGATGTCGATTGTCACATTTTTACAATGGCTGTGATCACTAGGGGCAGGAATGGGTTTAGCCTCTGCTCAGTGGTGCCATGTGATGCCTGGCCCCCAAAGCACCTGGGGTTTGACAGCCCTCATCTGCCAATCCAAGTGCCAGTTGAGACAATAGGGAAGGTGGAAAATTGAGTTACCTGAGTGGTAAACCTTATTAAGACAGCCCTGTGGCGCAGAGTGGTAATCTGCAGTACTGCTGTCAAAAGCTCTGCTCACAAGCTGAGTTCGATCCTGACGGATCAGTTTCAGATAGCCAGCTCAAGGTTGACTTGGTCTTCCATTCTTCCGGGGTAAATAAAATGAGTACCCAGCTTGCTGGGGGTAAAGTGTAGATGACTGGGAAAGGCAATGGCAAACCTCCCCATAAACACAGTCTGCCTTGTAAATGTCGGGATGTGACATCACCCCATGGGTCAGTAATAACCCGGTGCTTGCATAGGGGACTACCTTTACCTTTCAGCCTTATTAACAAAGGCTAGGAGATAGCTGATGGCCCTGGCTTCACTTGCAATTAGGTTTCCAGAAAACTCTCTGTTTTAAGGCAGATTCTTGGATGGTCCTCAGAGGCAGGTTATTCTTCTGCAAACCTTGAACATTAATCTAGGTCTGGACATTGATGAACCCCCAGGAAGCCAAAGAATAGTGCCATTGACAAGGGAGAATCCAGGCCTCCAAAGGAACCTGGCTGTTTCCTCATGAGTTTAGTATCCTAATTGTCTGTAGCCTGACCTTAATTTCTCAGCTTTAGGTATCAACCATGGAGTCTCTCCTGCAATCTTAGACAGCATATGGCCTGAGAAGTCAGGGAGCTGACCCCCCAAAATATGGCTCCCAATCCAGAGCTGCTTTGGGGGTTGTAGCAGCTTGTGGGCTGTATGTGGCCCCCTTGGCCATTATTTGCCTGCATCAGGTTTAGTCTACCAGAAACCATTTTAGGACTTCAACATTATTATTCTGCCTAACTGAAAATGTTTAAAAGGGCTTAGGAAGCATATTAGTTCATGTGAATAGCCAAGCATTGGTAAAAGAGTTCCTAATAATTCTTCATTTTCTGTCCAGAACAACTTTGAAAGAGCACTTGAGAATCCACAGTGGAGAGAAACCTCATCTGTGTAGTATTTGTGGGCAGAGTTTTCGTCATGGAAGTTCATACAGGTAACCAAGGATATATTTTGTTATTATTTGTATTATCATTTATTGTTCTAATAATGATGTGATGTTAGGAAAATTTTCTGTGGTATGCACTTTCTGAGGTTAGCAAATATGGGCTACTGAATTTAGCAGACTGGAACCACATCTCAGACTCAAACGTGGTTTTTTGTCAACCAAAACTCTTTTTACACTGTGGTAAAAGAACACTCTGAGAATCATTAGGAGCATCATCAGTCTAAGCGAGTTGTATAAGCCAGAAAAGAATGCAGCATGTTATCCCCTGACATTTTACAGCATTGCTTATATACAGTTCTAATCAGAAATGCACCAAGATTAAACACCAATACCTAAAAGTTCTATGTTAATTAATACAGGCTTCATCTACGAGTCCACCATGATGACAAAAGGTATGAATGCGAAGAATGTGGAAAGACATTTATTCGCCATGACCATCTGACAAAGCACAGAAAGATACACTCAGGTAAGGCATTAAGTTTTCGTTTTCTCATTCAAACACCAGTTTCTACAGGCTGCTATCCACAGACCCCACTCAGGAATACCAGCGAGAACTCAACAAAATCATGAAGAAATTACCAAAACACATACAGGAACGAATTGATATGGATTCACCTCAAGAACCTCGACCAGGCACTTTCTACCTCCTGCCTAAGATACATAAACCTGGCAACCCTGGACGCCCCATTGTTTTGAGCATTGGAACCATCACCGTAGGAGTATCAGGATATATGGACTCCCTTCTGAGACCATATGTCATTAATACCCCCAGCTATGTCCGAGACACCACAGACTTCCTAAGGAAACTACAGTCCATCAACCGTCTCCCAGAAAACAGCATTCTAGTCACCATGGATGTGGAGTCTCTCCCATGACGACGGGCTACAAGCCATTAGAAATACCATCCCTGACAACAACACAGCAGATCTGGCTACACAACTCTGCAGGTTTGTTCTCACTCACAACTACTTCCGGTTTAGTAAGGACTTATACCTTCAAATCAATGGCACTGCCATGGGCACTCGCATGGCTCCACAATATGCCAACATTTTCATGGCAGATCTAGAACAACGTTTTCTGAACTCATACCCACTGGCACCTCTCCTTTACTTGAGATTCATTGATGACATGTTCTTTGTCTGGACTCATGGCAAAGAAGCCCTTGAAAGATTTCACCAGGCTTTCAACGACTTCCACCCCATTATCAATCTAACTATGAATTACTCCGAACAAGAAATCAACTTCCTAGACACCACAGTACGGATCCACAGGGGACACACAAGCACCACATTGTACCGGAAACCGACGGATCGGCAAACGTATCTACATGCGTCTAGCCACCACCCCAACCATATCAGACAATCCATTGTCTATAGCCAAGCCCTATGCTATAGTTGCATCTGCTCCAGTCCTTCAGACAGAGATACACACTTGAGAGACCTACAGCAAACATTTTTGCAACTACAATATCCTGCTGATATGGTGAGAAAGATGATTGAGAAGGCCAGAATGATACCCAGGCACAACTTACTACAAGATAAGCCCAGAGAGAATGACAACAGAACACCTCTGGTTGTCACTTATAGCTCCCAACTAAAACCAGTCCAACGTATTATTAAGGACCTACAATCAATGCTGGATAGTGACACTTCCCTCACTGAAGCACTGGGGGGGGGGGGCGTCCCTTTCTTGCTTACAGACAGCCGGCTAACCTAAAACAACTTCTCACCCATGATGATAAACTACTTAACAGGAACATGGACTCTGGCACCAAGGCCTGCAACAAACCAAGGTGCCAACTTTGCCCTCATATAGATTCTAGGAACATCATCTCTGGACCCACCAATGTCAGCCATACTATCTCAGGTTCATACTCCTGCTCATCTTCTAATGTGATTTATGCCATCACATGTCAGTAATGCCCTTCCACAATCTACATTGGACAAACAGGTCAGTCTCTTAGATAAAGATTAAATGGACATAAGTCTGACATCAGAAACTACAATATTCAAAAACCAGTGGGAGAACATTTCAATCTTCCAGGACATTCTGTTGCAGATTTAAGAGTAGCAGTTCTCTTACAAAGGAATTTCAAAGGGAGATTGGAAAGAGAAACTGCTGAATTACAGTTGATATTCAAACTAAAGTCAATGCATTTACCTGGGCTGAATAAAGACCTTGCATTCATGGCCCATTACCAATGCTGATTTCTCCACACCCATCTCTCCCCTGGACATCACAGACTCTTCTGCATACAACACCTAATCCCATCACGCCTGCTATTCACATTTACATACTGTTAACATTTACATACTAATGCTTGCCTGAATTCACTCTCCTCTACTTAAAGACAGATGGATTCACATTCTAGCTGTATCTGAAGAAGTGAGCTGTGGCTCACGAAAGCTCATACCCTGCCATAAAATATTTTTGTTAGTCTTTAAGGTGCTACTAGACTTTTGCTCTTTTCTACAACCGGAGAATGTGTAATTCTGGGTTTTTTTAGGCTGTTGTATATCCTTTATATAGTATCATATCCTAGTCTCTCATTACTATATGGTAATAACTTTATGATAGTTTTATTCTTTCTCCTGAAGAAAACTGAAAGTAACTTAAAAAGAAAAAAGATAAATAACTCACTTTGTACATCTTCCTAAGAAACAAAAGAGTAGGTACCTTCCTATCAAACTCTGGGAGGCAGTTCCTTTACATGGGGCCACAACTGTAAAAACCTGAAGCAGACGGTGGTAATTTTATCAAACCTGTAAGTGGGAACAGATAACAGATCCTGCTGGGGTGAGTGAAGCAGTTGCATGGATTCATATGGGGAGAGCGGAGAAAAGATCTTGGAGTCATCGTAGATAGCCCAATGAAAGTGTAATCCCAGCCCAATGAAAGTGTAATCCCAGTGCGCAACAGTGGTGAAAAAGGCAAACTCTATGGTAGGGATTATTAGGAAAGGGATTGAAAATAAAACAGCCAATATTATAATGCCCCTGTATAGATCTATGGTGCAGCCTCATTTGGAATACTGTGTACAGTTCTGGTCACATATCTCAAAAAAAGACATTGCAGAGCTGGAAAAAGTATGGAAGGGGGCAACCAAGATGATTAGGGGGTTGGAGCATCTTCCCTATGAGGAAAGGCTGAAGAGTCTGGGACTTTTCAGTTTAGAAAAGTGACAACTAAAGGGGGACACGATAGAAGTTTCTAAAATTATGCATGGGGTGGAGAGAGTTGTCAGAGGAATTTTTCTCCTCCCAAGATACTAGAACTCGAGGGCATCCAATGAAGCGGATGGACTGTAGATTCAGGACAGACAAAAAGAAATACTTCTTTACACAGACAGTGATTAAAATGTGGAATTCAATGTCAGGATGTAGTGATGGCCACAAGTATAAACAGCTTTAAAAGGGGATTGGATAGATTCATGGAGGATAGGTCTATGAGTAGCTACTAGCCATAGTGACTAAAAGGGAATTCCACATTCAGAGACAGTCAACCTCTGAATTTCGGTGCCAGGAGTCGACATTAGGGGAAGGCCTCTGCCTCTAAGCTCTGTTGTTGGCCCTCCAGAGGAACTGGTTGTTGGCCACTGTGTGAGGCAGGATGCTGGACTAGATGAACCACTGGTCTGATTATGTTTTTAGGTAGCAGGGAGTTATTGGATCCAACCCATTATGCTTTAAGGAGAAAACACATAGGAGTGGGGTTATTTAAATTAGGTTTGAAACACAAGGCTGCCATTCATAACAATACATGAAGTTATTCTTTCGAAACAGGGTTTTTTTTGTGATCAAGTAGTGGAAACTTAATGGCATGTGATACTATCATCTGCATGTGGGAGTTACATTTTTTATGTTCTTTAAGCCTTTCTAATAATGCCAGACCAGTTTGCTTGTTTTTTCTGCTCTTTATTAATTAAGAGTTCTCTACCCATAAAGCAAAACCATAGGAGAACTGGCTCTAACCAAAGAGAGCAAGTAGTTATTGCACAAGAAAAACTAAGACTGTGTTAAAAAGTTGCTCTTCTGTTTGGAGGAACTCTTGTTCTAGAGGTCCTCGCTTTGAACAGTAGCGACTTCATTTTGGTATATGTTCCCCTGCAGAGATACAAAAGTGTTCATGGCTGGTTGTAGTTCAGTGACAGCTCTTTTGATTTTTACTGTTAGTACTTGTTATATTTTAATAAAATTATTCAGATTGATATTGGTTTTCTCAGGGGAAAAGGCACATCAGTGTGAAGAATGTGGAAAATGTTTTGGTCGAAGAGATCACCTCACTGTTCATTATAAAAGTGTTCATCTAGGTGAAAAGGTGTGGCAAAAGTAAGTTTATCTTAATTCTGAAACCTATTCATAATTTGGCTGAGATCATACATGATTCGGATGTCAGCTCTTTGCTGTATTCTTCATGATTGTATTCCAAGATGAATTTAAAGCAGGGGTGTCGAATTCATTTGTCATGAGGGCCGGATGTGACATAAATGTCACTTGGTCAGGCCGGGCCATGTTTACCATCAAATTTAATGCCAGGTACTGAAGATACAAACTTTATAGAAGACACAGACAAAGCCAATTAATGATATTATTTTTTTACTTTATTTGTACTTAAAATACAAATTTGCTTAAAACAATAACACTCTTTTATTTTATGTAACAGTCTTTGATCATTGATACCTTGGGACTCAGGAGGTGGCTGCCTTGGCTGGCAAGCCCACAGCATGTTCACCAGCCCAGATAGGGAGTGGGAGGGGGTGGCAGTCTCAGCTGGAGAACCTCATCCAAAATATACAGCTAATGGCACACAAAATAGTAATATACTTATTTAAAGCATATACTGGCACGGATTCATTTGTTCATACATATATTTCTTTTATTTAAACATCAGTATGTTTCTTCAATACATTTTCT
Organism: Euleptes europaea; assembly: GCF_029931775.1. NCBI lineage: Eukaryota > Metazoa > Chordata > Lepidosauria > Squamata > Sphaerodactylidae > Euleptes > Euleptes europaea. The sequence goes on along the minus strand of NC_079313.1, from coordinate 35,295,152 downwards.
ATATACATTAACTTCTTCCAAAAATCAGCCACATAATATCTTATATACAGTTCAGCTGGAGAACCTGCAGCGGGCTTACCAGCCCAGTTTGGGAGCAGGGGTGGCTGCCTCAGCTGGTGAGCCTGCAGTGGGTTCGCCAGCCCAGATTGGCAGTGGGGGCTGCCTTGGTTTTTAATTCACCATTGTATTCAGCATAGGTTTTTTGTGTGTGGTTGTTAATTTTTCTAGGCAGTTTTGATTTTTGATTATTTTTTTTCTTTATTGCCTTGGCAATAGTGGCACGAAGTCCTGCTACCAAAATATATTATAAATTGTGAAGTAGGTGTACATACCTTTTCATTGCAGTTTGGTCAAAGTGTTAGTGGAATACATTGTATTTCCACATGCAGAAAAAAGTATTGATTAACAGCATCTTTCCAGTCGCCACACTTTCTAGCCAGCATGGTGCAGTGGTTAAGAGCAGTGGACTCTAATCCGGAGAACTGGGTTTGATTCCCCTCTCCTCCACATGAGCAGCGGACTCTAATCTGGTGAACTGGGTTGGTTTCCCCACTCCTACACATGAAGCTTGCTGGGTGACCTTGGGTTAGTCACAGTTCTCTCCAAACTCTCGCAGCCCCACCTACCTCACAAGATGTCTTGTGGGGAGAGGAAGGGAATACAATTGTAAGCTGGTTTAAGACTCCTTAAAGGTAGATAAAATTGGGGTATAAAAACCAGCTCTTCTTCATTATATAATTCTGAATCTGAACAGTAGATAAAATGACAATCCTGGTACCAACCACAAATTTGTACTCATGGGAGCAATATCAATATATTAATTCAGTTTCCTTTAACACTAAGGGAAATTGGCCTGGGAAATTTCTTATCTATGCTACTTCCTCAAATCTTAGTTCCCTTATAGAAAAGATACGTTTTGTTTTTGCAGCTTTTTGATGATTACAAGGACTTTGGGATTAGCTCAGTATCTCTGAATGACTAAAAATATACTGTTATTTGCAAATAATCCTTATTGTTGTATTGGGTAAATTTTTGTCTAGATTTCGGTTCTTCATGAAGAAGAGATTACAATGGTTAAGAATGACCTAAGACATTTACCAGTAGACAGTAATTTAAATAATGATCTATTTCGTACAAGCTTTGGAAATATTCCCATATCTGCAGGGATGAGAATGGCAGTTTATCTTCTAATGCTCCTCTGCTTTGTTTTTTTCTCTTGCAGATACAAAGCAACATTTCATCAGTGTGAAGTCTGCAAGAAAGTCTTTAAGGGGAAATCAAGCTTGGAAATGCATTTTAGGACACATTCAGGTAAAAGCTTCTGAAAACTACCAGGCTTTGCCTGCTCAGGAGGATAACTTTAATATTTAATCTCAGTTATTTAGGATAGAGCGCTGAGCACTTCATATGTATCTGGCCATTCCGGTAACTATGCAGTTGTTCATGTAGGGAGTATCATGTGTAGAGAGTTGTTCATGTAGGGAGTGGACATTTAGTCTACAATGGTACAATGTAGGAAATTGGTTATTGTAAAATAGCCTTCACAGTATCAGTTTTAGGCAATTTTGGTTAATAATGGTTACACAGTCAACATTCTGCTGGTTTTCCTTTCTCTGTAGGAAAGCTTCCCATTATTTTTTGGCAAGCTTTACAGATAAGTTCCTGTAATAATCACTTGACAGAACTTTAAGAGCATGATACATTTTAAATGGTTGCTGCTGCTTTTTTGTGTATGTATGCTAGATATTGTGTAGAATCATTTATCACAATACTTATGTATATAACAAACATCCCAGAACCTAGTTACTATCTGTATAACAAATAATTTGCTTAATTAATGCTGTCTTTTCACCACAGGCGAGAAACCGTATAAATGTCAAATTTGCAACCAGTCCTTCAGGATTAAGAAGACATTAACTAAACACATGGTCATTCATTCAGATGCTCGCCCTTTCAATTGTCAATCTTGTAATGCAACATTTAAACGAAAAGACAAGCTGAAATACCATACTGATCATGTGCACGGAGGAAAATCCACAGAGGAATCACCGAGCCCTCTGCCAGAGGAAAAAACAGTCTCTCTGCCAACAGAGTACACAGCCGATGACAAGACTTACCAAAGTGAGGCTAAACCATTCATGGAACAGACCAAGGTTTATCGAGCAGAAACCAAAAGCATGCTACAGAATGTACCCTCAGAAGTATGTATGCCATTGACCGTGGTACCAGTTCAGATAAATGACCCTCAATCTGATCTTATACAGCGTGCCACCTCCCTCACTCCCCCGCATCCTAATATTCTTCCTCCACAAGCCCCTCCAACTGATTATCAGCAAGCAACAGATCTGGCTTTTCTAGAAAAATATACTCTCACCCCACAGCCAGCAAACATAGTTCATCCAGTCAGACCTGAGCAAATGTTGGATCCCAGAGAACCGTCATATCTTGGGACTCTACTAGGTCTTGATACAGCTCCAGCAGTGCAGAATATTTCAAGTAATGAACCTTCATGATCATGGGACTGCTGTATTCCACTGGTCTTATTAACGCTTAGCTGTCAGAAGGCTAACATGCCTGCTCATATTTTCCTTAGCCTCCTCAGGCTTCTGAGAGCACTGAGCATAATGGAAAGTAAGCTTTTTATGCAACGGTGGAACATTCAGCATTTTAATGCATATTCAGAATATGTTCATCATGTGTCTTTTAAAAAAAATCTAGCTATTTTAAAGACTTCACATCTCTTTCAAAAGGCACTGGTTTCTGGAAATCTTAATTACTTTTCTGGTCATTATCAGCAATCACTGTTCCATCTTAGCATTTAATATTCCTCATTCACTTTCTTTTTGTTTCTTACACAGAAAACATTATGGGAAACATAAGGATGAAAACCATTCATGTTGACGTTTACATTGTAGTTTAGCTTTAACCTGAACAAATGTCATTTTGTTGAACATTTGTATCTTGATGTCAGGATTTGGAAAAGTGGGCACAGCCTGCAGTCTTCTTCTATTTTCAGTAGGAATGTTGCTGTTGACTTCAGTGGGTACAGGAATACATTTAAAATCAATAATGTAAGCATAATCTAGTTTCTTGCTTGCTTAAGTCTAGTTTCCTTCAGTTGACAAAGAGGCCTTGAACAATGTGAGAATCTAGTCCTCAAAGTTATAACTGATATCATAATTTAACCTTGCATTTAAGTAGACTCTAGTTGAAATTTTAATTTAAGTGCTCCTATTACTATAGGTTGCCCTGACCTCGATAACCCCAGGCTAGCCTGATCTCTTGAGATCTCAGAAGATAAGCATGGTCTGAACGTCTCTTGCCTTGAAAACCTTATGGGGTCACTATAAGATGTGACTTTACAGCACAAAAAAATTACTATAGGTTGGCTGAGAAGAACCACTTGAGGAGTGGACTTTTTCCACTTCTCCTTTTATTGTAGTCTCCATGCCATCAGAAAGAGTTTGGGAACCCTGTGGAATAGCAGGGGGATGCACCCTGCAAAGGAAGTCTGCAGATATGCTGGACACCTTGGATGAGCTAAAGTGCCCATTGCATCACACAAGGGCTACTTCGGATCCAACCCTCCCATCTAGACTATTGCGAAATCTGGCAGACTAATCTATGAACACTCTAAGCCTGAGTATGGTAAAGAACAATTGGCAAATTTAAGAGTGTGTGAGTTAAACTTCTGAGGCAAGAGGCTCGACTCATTCACCTGTTAAACATGCTTGCTGTTAGCCATAAATCCAACAGTGTCCCTCATTCAAGATAATAGCACATGGTCCTTTCACATGCATGACTTTAGATAGGATTCTTGCATCTTTAGCAGAAGGTTGGGCGGGATGATACATGTTACCTTTCAGAAATATTCTGAATTGATTCTTTATAAATTTAATCCCTCTTTAAGGGCTGCTTTGTCAGTACTATTCCCTGCAGTGTGATTTGGGAGCACTTTTCCCCACCCTCTGTAGTGTTCACTGATGTGGATGTCCAGACCCCAGAGTCTTGGATGCCTCATTTTGTACGCCTGATGTTCCAGATATTGTCATAGTGGATGGGCTTGGGCAGAGAGGAGGGAAGTCACTTGTGTACACCTTCTTTTAAAAAGGTAAAGGTCCCCTGTGCAAGCACCGGGTCATTTCTGACCCATGGGGTGATGTCACATCCCGACGTTTACTAGGCAGACTTTGTTTACGGGGTGGTTTGCCAGTGCCATCCCCTGTCATCTTCCCTTTTCCCCCAGCAAGGTGGGTACTCATTTTACCAACCTTGGAAGGATGGAAGGCTGAGTCAACCTTGAGCCAGCTACCTGAATCCAACTTCCATTGGGATCGAACTCAGGTCGTGAGCAGAGCTTGGACTGCAGTATTGCAGCTTACCACTCTGCACCACAGGGCTCCTACACCTTCTTTTACTTTTATGATAACTGCTCATACAACTAATTTGGTTCTGAACAGTGTCACACTAAGACTAAAAGAAAAGAAAATATATCTGCATAAACCAGGATTAATAATTTTTAATCTTAACTGGGGGAATGAACTTGGAAACTGCCAATGTAATATTAAAATCCACCACAGCTAAAAGAAACCTAAAATTATCCAATTCACACCTGTGGTCTCAGATAAAGAGTTATATCCATCTATCTCTTGCTACAATGTGCAGGTCACAGCTGAATAGAGAATGTTGAAGGGTGTCTGTTTGACCAGAACCACACTGTCACGCTTGCTCAGAATACAGCACCTTATTTAAATGACTCAGTAGCTCCCCTGAAGGAATGACATTCAATCTAGCCCACAAAAATAATTGTCTGTAGCGTGGGACTATCAGAAAGTCAAAGTATGCTGGAAGTGATTGTGGCAGCATTAAACTTAGGTATAAATGTGAACATACTCTTTGTGCTCTTACCATAGTGCTTCTAAAATCAAGTTTTTGCAAGCAGTTCAAGATTAAAGAAAGAGCTGCTGATGGCCTATGATCTTTTAAGTCGTAGAGAGAGATTCCTACATTCTGGATACGACTTTCACCCAATTTGCTCCACAAGCTCTGATAAGAATTAGCTTGCAGTAGGTGTAAGTACCTGTTCGACTCTGTGGATAATGGAATCTTAACCCAAAATTTAAACACTGCAGCCCAAATCCGAGCTTCAGGGGATCTAAGGCCCAATTCTGCATGCAGAGAAACTCCAACAATACAATTAGGAGCACCAGTACTTTTACGAAGAAAATAGTTCAGAAGGAAATCAATTGATTCTCCACAGGTTTCAACCCACAAAGGTACAGAAATTGTGACCCTACTTTAACGATAAATACAGTGATAGCAGCTGGAATGTGTTGACCACCATAAGAATAAAAAAAAATGGATTATTGCCTTCATAGCAATAAGCGCTTTGATTCATGCATTTCTAATATGGTTTGTCCAGAGCATATTAGCATATTAGACAGAAAATAAACCCCAAGATATTTAAACTGGGTAACTTGTTCAATAAAATTACCATTAACATGCCAAAGATATCTCTATTGACATGAGGACCTAGAGAACTGCATCACTTTAGATTTGCAATACTCTGCAAAAGAGCTCAGAAGTTGGCCTAGATCCACTGGGGTTCTAAAGGTAAAGGTCCCCTGTGCAAGCACCGGGTCATTCCTGACCCATGGGGTGACATCACATCCCGACGTTTTCTAGGCAGACTTTGTTTATGGGGTGGTTTGCCAGTGCCTTCCCCAGTCATCTTCCCTTTATGCCCAGCAAGCTGGGTAAGATTTGACCAACCTCGGAAGGATGGAAGGCTGAGTCAACCTTGAGCCAGCTACCTGAAACTGACTTCCGTCGGGATTGTTCTCAGGTCGTAAGCAGAGCTTGGACCGCAGTACTGCAGCTTACCACTCTGCACCACAGGCTCCTACTGGGGTTCTAGAAAGTAACAATGTGTCATCAGCATACAGTAAGGCTGAAATAGGAATCTGTGCCAATACAGGGGGATGGAAGCGTTGGTTATTTAATCTGAGGGCCATGTCATTAATATAGAGGTTAAACAGAACAGGAGCCAGCAAACACCCCTGTCTTACACCATTCTGTAAAGAAAAGAAATTGGACAGACGCCTTTCAGAACTACAGCGAACCTGGCCAGCCAAGGGTTCATAAATAAGGGTTCATAATAAAGGTTCATTAGCCACAAGCCTCCAATCGATCAAGGTCCTACCTAGTTTTTCCCATAAGTGCTTCATTGGTACTGAATCAAAGGCTACTAAGGCCACATACCCTTTTGTATCGGCCATATATTTCTTAGCCAAATGATATATTAGCACCCATTTTACTACAGAGAGGAGGGAAGTAGGGTTGTGTACACCCCAGTCTCTTTGAAGCAGATGGCATGAAACTCAGAAGTGTGGTTTGTTGATTGCAATTGCAGCCTTACAAAACCTTTTTTTCTCTGAGATATTATTCTGTAATTGAAACCTTGAATTGCCCTCAATTTCCACCCTTATGTGCATGGAGCAAGAGTTTTAAAATTACAGTTTTCACAGAGGTATCTAAAGAAAAACAAAAGTAATGAATTAAAAATTAGTTAGCAGTAAATCATTCTCTCATCTCCAAATCCATATTGATTGGAAAAGCCCAAATTACGTAAATGGTCTTTAATAGGCTCACAACATGGATAGCCACACTTTTCTAAGCAAATATTTATAAATGCCTATTTACTATATGCCAAGTATCTTTTTCGTTTACATTGATTTCCAGGTGTCTTAGGTGAATTGTTCTCTTTTAAAGAACAGGTATGACATTCTGGGTGTACTTTGCATTTTAATTCATGCAATTTAATGATGTATTGTTCAGGATGAGGATCCAAGTGGAAGCTCTGAACATTACCTCACTTTCTTCATTACCCCACTTTCTTTTATGGCTCATATGTTTAGGTTTAAGAATTCTAATTGTAGAACTGGAAGAAAAGTATTGGACAGTCTTTTTGATGGCTGTTAAGAAGAAACAGTTGCTACAAATTAGGTAAGGAATTGGTCCCAGTGGAAAGATATTTCATCTTAACTCGTCTCTAAATATACCAAAGATGCCTGTTAGCTATTGAATGGTGAGAACATATAGAATTTATTGAAAAGTTCGTACAAGCACAAATAAGTCCGGATTTAAGGCAGCTTTAGGTTTGTCTGCATGAGAAGCTTGTTTGTTGTTTGTTCCTACTCTTTCTTTCAGTGCTATTCTGGCACTGCTGACTTGTAAGCATGACAGATTGGAAGACAATTAGGTATGATGCCAGTACAACACTACCTATCCATTAGAAAAGTCTCTTGTTACAGTTATAACCTCTGATTTTGATACTGTTGAAAAGAAATGACACTGTCCCCTCTTCCAAAGTAAAGGTGTTGAGTAGAGAAAGGGCACATGAGTTGGAAGCTGCTTATTTTTATTGCTTGTAAATAACAATTTGTGTGTATTTTTACTGACACGTTTGATGCTAAACTATAGCCAACTATTGTGCTTCACTCTGCAATATATTTATTCAGAAAATGTTTCAGATCAGAAAATGCAAGTTGGCCTTTTAAAATAAATATTTGTTGCTTAGAAATCATGACATTAAAATAATTGTAATGTTCCTGCTCTTTTACCATTTTTGATTGCATTTTCACATTGCATTAGTTGTGGTTGGGAATGTTACACAGCATTTCTCAAGACCTCAAGGGCTGTGGTACTCATCTTTCTCCTAGTCTGGCTTCATTATCTGAATCCCATTAGGTAGTGCTGCTTGTAGATTTATTGATTTACTTCATTTATACCCTGCCTTTCTCCCCAGTGGGGACCCAAAGCTTACATCATTCTCCTGTCTTCATTTTATCGTCACTACAACTCTGGGAAGTAGGTTAGATTATGAGTATATGACTAGTCCAAGGTCACCCAGCAAGCTTCCATGGCAGAGTGGGAATTTGCACCTGGGTCTCCCAGATCCTAGTCTGACACTGTAACCACTAGACCCCACTGACTCTCAGTGACACGTTTGTCAGTAAAGGAGAGCAGAATTCTGAAGATATGGCTACTGCCAAATCTGATTCACACATGCAGTGATGTGCTAGATATTTGAAATGCAAACACGTTCAGGCTGCTCTACATGACTTCATTTGCCATGCTTCAACAAAATCCCATGGCAAACCAAATGATGAAAAGTGCCTGGCCTGTGTGGTAGTATACTACTACCTTTGTTAGATAAAGGTTAGCTAAATACGTTGAAATAATTATACTATTATGGTATGTGTTGATCACACCTTACACTCCCCTCCCGTCCTTGAACATGAAATTTATTGACCAACAAGATGAAAGGAGTAAAAGTAAATGGCTAGAATATTGTGCACAATTGCTGTACTGAGTATTGCTGTAGGGGAGACTGAGCAGTATAATTGAACTGGGTGACCATATTGCAGGCTCCTTTGTACAAACCCTGAAATGGGACGAGTAGAAAATTAGTAATGGAGTAAGAAACCCTGGACTTTATGCTGAAATTGAAATGCACGTTCTTCTAGTTCCACTTTGCCTTCTACTAAGGCAAAGTGGAACAGTTAAACAGATGCCATAACGGGTACACAAAGTTAAACAGATGCCATAACGGGTACACAAGTTTAGTCACTCATAAGTATCACTTTTATCATATTTTGCTAACTTAAGAGGCCTGTATTGCTTATGTAACTGAATAAAAATATTTATTACATATTCTTTTTAACCACTCCTTTAGACCTCCTTTGCATCCCATAATACATATTGTCTTATTTCTCACTACATTATAAATAATTCTGAATTCCCCTCTGTTAATATCCCCTCCTCTTTCTTGATTTCATAGTATTATCTCTCCTAAAAGCATAGTATACTCTTGGTATCAGATCCGTCCCTCCTCCTTCATTATGCATCTCATAGCGCATTCGTTGGCCATCACAGGTGCCCTGGTATCCCATCAGTTTTTTCTCTCTGTCCTCTGTAGAGTTCCATTCTCTTTTTGCGGTTCTAGTTTGCTCAGCAGCCCCTTTAATCTTTATCCACCCTACTGGTCTTTGCACCCCCGTTTGTTCCTCTTTTCTCCTTCACTCTTTTTTTGTGGCAGGAGAAATTCAGTCCTCTGCTTCCAGCTCTTTTCCTTACTGAACTTGATGACAGCAGCCAGCAAGGCTTTCACTCTCCAGCAGTTTATGTGCTAAAGAAGTCTCTGGTGCAGGCAGGTCATGTGGCATGGCTGGTTGCCTTCAACCAGCTGGAAAAACAAATGCCAGCTCCTCAACAGGCCTCTGAATCCAAAGAGTAGAGGAACCCTGCAGGTTGAGTTATGCAGGAATTCTGACTCTGTTCCTTGTCTGGTGTGGGCAGCCTTAGACTTTTTTCATAAAGGTGGTAGAAAGTCTACAAACAGTTGGTGTTTGGAATTCTCTTTGGGGAACACAAATCAACAGGAGATCAGTAATAGGGCCATGGAGTTGATGTTACACAGCTTGCTCTATAGTTTATAAATATTGTTACACCTTGTTAATAGCCTCAAGTTGTTGAACTTTTCCCATAACATTCAATTTGTATTTTGTATTGCTCATTTAAAAAAAAAAATAGACTTGTGTATCAACAATGTTCAGTACTTTTGCTCTGGCATGTACATGGTGTCTTGGTGAGGTCTGCAGATGTTGATATTTTAAATTCATCTCAGCAGCTATGATTTCACCAACTTCCATACATCCTAAAACTGCAATAGTAAATCAGTCAACATAGGCCTCTGCGGCTTTTTCTGAGTGACTTTGGTGTGTATACAGAATGTGTAAAGTTGTTTTGCCTTAATCTTTTTTGCTGTAGAAGAGACTGAACAGGTTTGGCTGTATAATGAATTGGTCTAAACGTTGTTTGCATATCTGACTTTCAAATTGATTGAAACATTTGTACAACTGTTTCTTATATATATTAAGTATTTTGTAAATTAAATTTGTGGGAAAAACCCAGCTGATATTACTCCTTGAGCATCTAATGCTTCTTATAAAATTACAGAACTTGATAGGATATTGAGAGTGTGGATGAAGGATTGTAAATGCTGTCAACTCAGGAGCCATAATAGCCTAGTAAACCTGGGCCCAGAAATATCTTAAACATTGCCCAAAGGAAGTGGGTGAGGCTGGAAAGGAAAAAAGCCAGACCAGAATACACTGCCATCAAGCCCAGGATTGCTTTTCTATTTTCTCAGGCAGTGTGGTCCAGAGAAAATCTTGCTGGATACTAAAGTTTGCAATTAATTTTGGACCCTTGACTAGTTGATATGTGATTTGCATTTATAATTGCCCAGACTTCAGTCAGTCTTCCCAATGGAACCAAAAGTGTTTTTGTTCAGTTTTCTTCAGCCATAGTTCTAGCTAATTTTAAAAGATTCCATTCTTTAGAACAGTATTTTCCTATTCATAATAATCTTTTTGTAGAAGTAGCTTCTAGAATGATCTTCTATACGTATCCAATAAACACTTGAAGATTATCTGTTGCTTTTTTGCCAATAACATTGCCATTTCCATTCTAAAATATGCACACACCCAAACCCACAGACATTATTTACGTAACGTCTGCAGCCTACATTAATCTAGCTGCCACATAACACTAGTTCGTCTTCGGTCTTCTGTGCAGTCCCACATTGGGGACTGTGCACGCGCAGGCCAGCCTGGAGGGGAATATTACTAAATATTACTAAAGATATTACTAATAGAATATTACTAAAGAAGAAAGGGAAATTATTAACAAGCTGGAAAAAATTCCCAATTTAATTATCAAACAAGCCGATAAGGGCGGGGCTATTGTCCTGCTTAGGAAAACGGATTATGATTCAGAATGTCATAGGCAACTTAGTAATGAAGAGTTCTATAAAAAATTGCGAGGTGATCCCACTTCCATAGTATTGAATTGTATCAAAACTGTAATTTTTGAAGGTCTCTCATTGGACTATATAACAAAGAAAGAAGCTGATTTTCTATATAATAAGTTTGTTAGAATTCCTATATTCTATGTTTTGCCTAAGATACATAAAGGGAGAATACCCCCTCCAGGACGCCCCATAGTTTCGGGCATAAATGGACCACTTGACCACATCTCCAAATATCTGGAAAGTCATTTGCATAAATTTTCTACAGATACACCATCTTATATTTTGGATTCCACGCATTTTATTAAGGATATTGAAAATCTTCCTAATATGCCTAATATAATAATAGCCACCATGGATATAAGGGCTCTTTATACTAATGTTCCCTTAGAAGAGACCGTGAAATTATAGAAAGACTACTCGCGAGTAGAGCAGACCAAACACCTCCGACCCATTATTTAATGGATCTGCTGGACCTACTCCTGGAGAACAATTATTTTAGGTTTGGTGAAGAGATGTATCAGCAGATCAAGGGAGTAGCGATGGGGTCAGCAGCGGCTCCATCGGTGGCAAATATCTTTATGATTTCTTTTGAAAAGAGGTTTATTTTTTGTAATGAGGTATTTAAAAACATGTTCTATTCTTTCGCCGTTTTGTGGATGATCTGATCATGTTATTTGACAATCAAGAGAATTGTAATGTGTTTTTGGAACAGCTTAACCAATACAATGAGCATATTCAGTTTGATTTTCAGACCGATCATGACAGTCTACCATTTCTTGATGTAATTGTTAATGTTGACTCAGTGGGAAAGCTTTGGGTAGCTCCCTATAAAAAGCCCACAGATAAGGGAGCTCTGTTACATTATAAGTCTCATCATCCCTCCTTTATGAGGAACAATTTACCTTATGGCCAGTTTTTAAGGTTAAAAAGGAATGCAACACGCACAGAGGACTATATAAAAGCAGCATCAGAATTGGAAGACACCCTTTTGAGCAGAGGTTATCCACCACATATCATCAATAGTGCACGCCTTCGAGCTGATGGGATAGATAGGTCTACTCTTTTTACTTGCAAGAAACGTGATAAACAGAATTTAACAGCTTCTTTACAATTTACACATTTGGCAACTAAGATAAAACGAATCATTTATAAACACTGGCACATAGTACAGAGCATTGCAGGATGTGCAATACCACCCTTGATTGGTTTTAAAAGGACAGGCTCTTTAAGAGACGCGCTAATACATACAGATCTCAATGTAGCACCTCCCACCACAGGGGCTGTTGGACATCATCGCTGTGGATCATGCGCAGTCTGCCGGTTCTCCCTCCCAGTAAAGAGTTTCACAAGGGAAGACACTGGCTTCACATATGTACTGCGTCAATTTACAAATTGCTCCTCTGCAAATGTTATTTATTTAGTCATTTGTATGTGCAAATTAATTTATGTTGGAAAAACCACACGCCCCCTTAAATTAAGAATTGGGGAGCACAGGTCCAGAATAAAAAATCAAGTATTAGAAGCGCCCCTAGTGGAGCATTGGTTGAAGTGCAAACATACAGATAGTGACTTTCAGTTCTTTGCGGTTTGGCAAGCAACACCTAAGAAGTTCCAGAGATCTAACATAGAACGAATTTTAAGTCAGCAGGAAGCACGCTTTGTGCAACTCTTTGACTGCATATCCCCTAAGGGGTTAAATATGGCCAATGATCTTACCTCCTTCTTGTAAATTAACACCTGCACCTGGGATCGATCCTAATGAGTAATGCAGTAAGCATTTAAGTATACTGCCTGTATGGAATTAATTGACTGGAAACAAGAAAGGATTCTTGTCGGGTTGACACCACACAAGTCACTGTGTATGAAAATTCATTTATGATTGTAAGTATAATTGTAATTATATATGTGTAAAATAATTAATATTACAATGCTTAGAATGTTAATTTATAGTTCTATTTAAATAATTTATCAACAGACCAGCATTCTGATATTACAAACAAATGCTGAGGATACAAGGGACGTTCTGAGAGAGGATCCAGACGTCATAAATATATGTCCTTCAGGGTAGCTGAAGAAATATTGAAACAGGCAAAGATACCGGAATCCTGTTCTACCCAATTGGACTCAAGGACATTTATGGACAATATATGCATAATTCATGAAAGAAAGACACCACAAGTCAATTGCTAATTTCTGTTGAATTTGATTTTTTATGAATTTTGCCTTGTTGTATATATAAAACTGTACATTTAATTTTGTTGATTGAAAAGGCACTATGAAGCAATAGTGTAATCTGAGGAAATTATATTTATAAACATTGATATAAGTGAATCATTAGCCTACATCTGTGATTTTTGAGTCTAGAAGGGATGCAGAAGTTGGGAGAGCGGTCTTACATTCATTGTTTGACTAGGAGCTCATACCCTCCTCCTAAACCGTGAGTAGCTACATAGTCTCCCAATGTGGAACTGCACAGAAGACCGAAGACGAAAACAAGGTTTCACTTACCTGTAACCTTTGTTCGTTGAGTTGTCTTCTGTGCAGGCACACATCCCACCCTCCTGCCCCGCTATGAGCTCTAATTGTGTTTTATCTTTCAGGAGTTCAGGCGGTTGGCAGACTAAAGAACTGAGGGATAGGGGGCGTCGCCCTCCAACGCTGTGTCGCTTGGGCGGAAAAGTGCGCGCATTCGCGGAGGACGCGGCGCCCCCTATCTAGTATCCAGAAGCTATTTAAGATCTTCTGATGGCTGGCCTGCGCATGCGCAGTCCCCAATGTGTGCCTGCACAGAAGACAACTCAACGAACAAAGGTTACAGGTAAGTGAAACCTTGTTTGCTATTTGATGAAATAAAACTTGGTGGAGTGCAAACGAATGTATAATATTCACATAAATCCCATTAAATGGATCTTTATATGTAAAATGGAATATTATACGTAAGTCTCTATTCTTGCTCAATTTTGTTTTCAATGTAACTTTTTCTCCATATGTTGGAGCCATTAAACCTTATTCATTCTAGGTAGGAATAAGCTTTTATTGGAAAATTATTCCTGAATTTTCCTTGAATTACATAAACATATCCAGTACAAAGGATTTATACACATTATAGACTAGGAGGTCTTTCATTTGACCTTGTTAGGACATCTTACAAAGGAGGTAATTTTGTTTGTAATATGTACCTTTTATAGTGATGTTGAATCCTGTGACATCTCATGGAATTCATGTAGAGCAAGCATGTGATGGTAACTAAAATGCTTATGTGTCTCTGACATTGTAGTAATGTGCAAATCTAAACAAATGAGTTGCAAAGGAAATCAAGAAATTGATGGGCAGATGGGAAACAGATTTCTCTCTGGAGTTAGGCCGGGGACATTTCAAGGTGCTGTTTGTATGGCCTTTCAAATGGGGTATTTAATGTTGCTATTTCACACATTTCATGGCTGTTTCTTCACATTTCCTTCTAGGGCTTGACCTATGGTTCAAATGAATTTATATGAATGATTTTCACATTTCCTAATGTGCACAATAAAACATCTTGAACGGGTTACTGGATGTTTTAAAACAGTTATTTTGTAGCTATTATCAGATTTCAATTCAGCCCAGTCCTGGAACATGTGAAATAACATGAAAATGCTACTGGAATATGATTTGATTATGCATTCTGTCTCTTCCAACTAGTAAGAAATACTTCTCAGTTTGATTTCTATTGATCCTTTACATCATCCAGTTAATCTCCATCTTTATTAAGTGTCCTTTTTTGCTCCTTGCCTAACAAGGGACCTATGTGTTCCAAGGCCCCATTAGCACCTAGCGGTTATATTGAATCTAGCATTACTGCAAACCCCCCCCCCCCAAAAAAACCCACTTTCTTCTAACTATGGGGGTTGCTGCACTTGTATTCCCAGCGATGTATTAAGAGTTTGAAAATGTTATAAAAAATACTGTTCGCACTTTGTTTGGCCCCTTTAGCTGTGAAGAAGACATCTTCCAACCATTTATAAGCTGTGGTATCCAAAAACCCTTTTAAAGCAATGTTTTTTATAACATTTTCAAACTCTTAATACGTCATTGGGAATACAAAGAGCGGTAACCCTTTATGTCAAGCGTAGAAGATGCCCCCCTACCTTGACTCATCCAATCTAGCCACCTGGATCTGTGCAATGGTAATACTGAGTTAATACTGTCATGTTCTCTACATGAACCTACCCTTGAAGGCAGCCAAGAGAACCTATCCTCTTTTCACTTAGAAGAGAGGGAAATTTTTTAGGCCAGAATTGAGAACTAAGACCAGGCTAGGGAAAAAACGCATGGGAGGTTTTGCCTTGGATTTGCCGCTCTCTAAATGCACATTGTGTGTGTTAAGTGCCGTCAAGTCGCTTCCGACTCATGGCGACCCTATGAATGAAAGTCCTCCAAAATGTCCTATCGTTGACAGCCTTGTTCAGGTCTTGCAAATTGAAGGCTGTGGCTTCCTTTATTGAGTCCATCCATCTCTTGTTGGGTCTTCCTCTTTTCCTGCTGCCCTCAACTTTTCCTAGCATGACGGTCTTTTCCAGTGACTCTTGTCGTCTCATGACATGACCAAAGTACGATAGCCTCAGTTTAGTCATTTTAGCTTCAAGGGTCAGTTCAGGCTTGATTTGATCTAGAACCCACTGATTTGTTTTTTTTGGGGGAAAGTATAGAGAGCAGCAAAACCTCCCCTGGCGCTTGACCTATCAAGCTATAATCCAGTCAACCCTCCGCTCTCCCTCCTGGCTACGTTTAAATAAAAAACCCCGCTCGTGATTGGAGGGGTTGGACGAGCGTTCGCTCGCGGTCGAAGAAGGCGGAGCGAGATAGGCGTCAGCGCCGTTAGTTAGCTCGTCGCTATCGGCGTGCGGCCGTTGGAGAGAGCGAGGATTGGCTGCGAATCTGCAGGCGCTGCGTCCGGATTGGCCGCGGGGCCGCGTTTGAACTGTCTCGCGGCGGTTCGGCAGCGCGGACGCTTCTTTCCGTTGGTGGGCTTGATTTCTGTCGGCGGCTGACTGGGCGGCTGAGCCTGCCGGGGCTCCGGCGCTTCCCTGGACCCCATGGCCGCGGAGCGGCTACACGCGGAAGCGGCCGCCCCTTGGGAGCCGAGCCCCTCGGGACGGCGGCGCCGGCGCTGGGCGGTCGGGGACGGCGAGATGGACGGCGGCGGCGGCCACGACGACCCCGCGGTGTTGACCCTCAGCCACTTCTCCCGGCCTCCCTTCCTGAGCTTCGGCACCGTCCGCGTCGGGACCTCGTGCGCTCGGCGCCTGGCCCTGGAGAACCCGAACGCCGAGCCTGCTCTCGTGGCCGTGTGCCGCCCTCCGCCCGCCTCGAAAGGCTTCGCCGTGGAGCGCCACAGCTGCCTCCTTCAGGTGCTGCATGGGGCCGCTTCTTGACGTTCGGGCGGAGCGCGTGGCGTGCGCAGCAGAGCAGGGGGGTGGGCAAGCAGGTGATGGGGAAGACCCCTGCCTGAGACCCTGCAGAGCCATGGACAGGGGCCGTGGCTCAGTGACAGAGCATCCGCTTGGCATGCAGAAGGGCCCAAGTTCAATCCCTGGCATCTGCAGTCAAAGGGACTAGGCAAGTAGGTGATGGGGAAGACCCCTGCCTGAGACCCTGCAGAGTCCTGCCGGTCTGAGTGGACAAATACTGACTTTGATGGACCCAGGGTCCGATTCAGTAGAAGGCAGCTTTCATGTGTACTCATTTAGGGGAGGGGGCTGTGGCTCAGTGGTAGAGCATCTGCTTGGCGTGCAGAAGGTGCCAGGTTCAATCCCCGGCATCTCCAGTTAAAGGGACTAGGCAAGTAGGTGATGGGAAAGACTGAGACCCTGCAGAGCCATGGACAGGGGCCGTGGCTCAGTGGTAGGGCATCTGCTTGGCATGCAGAAGGTCCCAGGTTCAGTCCCCGGCATCTCCAGTTAAAGGGACTAGGCGATGGGGAAGACTGAGACCCTGCAGAGCCATGGACAGGGGCCATGGCTCAGTGGTAGAGCATCTGCTTGGCATGCAGAAGGTCCCAGGTTCAGTCCCCGGCATCTCCAGTCAAAGGGACTAGGCAGGAAGGTGATGGGAAAGACCCCTGCCTGAGACCCTGCAGAGCCCTGCCGGTCTGAGTAGACAAATACTGACTTTGATGGACCCAGGGTCCGATTCAGTAGAAGGCAGCTTTCATGTGTACTCATTTAGGGGAGGGGCTGTGGCTCAGTGGTAGAGCATCCGCTTGGCCTGCAGAAGGTGCCAGGTTCAATCCCCGGCATCTCCAATCAAAGGGACTAGGCAAGTAGGTGATGGGAAAGACCCCTGCCTGAGACCCTGCAGAGGCTTGCTGGTCTGAGCAGATGATACTGACTTTGATGGACCCAGGGTCTGATTCAGTAGAAGGCAGCTTTCATTTAGGGGAGGGGGTGTGGCTCGGTGGTACAGCATCCGCTTGGCATGCAGAAGGTCCCAGGTTCAATCCCCGGCATCTCCAGTTAAAGGGACTAGGCAGGAAGGTGATGGGAAAGACCCCTGCCTGACACCCTGCAGAGCCGCTGCTGGTCTGAGTAAACAAATACTGGCTTTGATGGGCCCAGGTTCCGATTCAGTAGAAGGCAGCTTCGTGTGTCCATGTGTGTTCTTTGCCATTGCAGCCTACAGAGAGAGTGTTCATTTCGATAACGTGGACACCCCCGGAAGAGGGCAGAGTCCGGGAACTCATAACGTTTGTTGTGAATGATGTTGTTAAGCATCAAGCAGTCTTGCTGGGCAATGCTGAGCAACCTGTCAAGAAAAAGGTGGGCCAATGGAACAACAAAAATGTTTATTTTAAAACCTTTCATCTTGCCCTTTGGTATTGCTGGTTATTCTATTCACAGTGAGGCTTGGTTTAGGCTTGCAGAGTGTTCATCTAGTTATATATAGTTCTGTATTATCTGGAAAACTGCTTTCTGTAGGAGCCAAGCTCTTTAATGCTATTTAGTTAGGGACTGAGTGGCACACTTGCCTGAATCTTGCTCCTGCCCTACTCACTCTGATGTACCTTGCTTGAACATAACCTTGCTAGAAATTTTGATTTTTCTAAATGTGCAGTGAGTAAATTGATACTGAGTACTTGATCTTTGTGTTTATTGTCAGATTGCACTCTGCTCTGTTTTACTGAGTTGGGTTGTTTCAGGGTTGTGGCTGCACGGATTGCAATAATATTGTTCAGCATTGCAAAATTATACACAGCAAGCTATTTGTACGGGTTAAGAGAGAGTAAGTGCTAAGGGACTGTTCAGGGCTATAAATGTATGTACATTAATTGTTGCTTGTGTGTTGTTTTCAGAAAAGTCTTTGGGAGGCAATTAAAAAGAGACCTACAGCTCAGCAGCCACAGTATAAGAAAAGACAGTCCAAGATTAAAAATGTCAACAAAACTTTTCAAGTATCTGAAAAAACAGATAGAATTAGAAGTCCTCTCCAGCACTGTGAAAACTTGGAAGAGTCCAGATGTAGTACTGCACCTAAGGGAGATTCCCTAATTGTTTTAGATAATAAGCTGTCCCTATCTCCTATTAATCCCATCCTGCAAGAAAACCAGAATGTCACTTGCACCCCCCTGTCAATGAGGAGATCAACTACATATTCAGTTCTTGAGACAGTTGACCGTGATGTTTTACCAAAGGCTATAAAAGAGACCTTTACTGTTATGCCAATGTATGATTATCTTTTGGAGACAAAATTGGAAAATACACATATTGTTCAGCCTGCGGAAGCACAGAATTCAAATACAAATTCATTTGGCACGCCAGAGCAGCCGAGAAGACTGCATATTACTTCAGATCACAAGAGAACTTTAAGCCCGGATTCTTTGCCCTCACTGGAAGGGTCTGCACCAATTCTCTCACCTGATCAGTTTTTAAAAGAGAACCAAATAGCTATTGAGCCAGTTTCACAATTATGTAAACCTGTGTTGCCTCCAAGCTTGGGGCCTTGTGTGCCAAGGGCTTTCCCCCTAAAACAGGACAAAAAAATGATGCAAACTGTAACTTTTTCAGCAGAACCTCAATTTCAAAACAAAGCCTTCAATGCCACAAATGAGGAAGAATTAGCAGTGTTTCACTATGAGAAATTTGAACAAAATCTCAGCTTTCCTGCTCACACAGCCAAGCATCAGATGTACCAGTTCCACGAACAAGAACCTCCCAAACGCCCTCTGCTTTCCAGTACTGTTGTCAAAAGTAAGCAAGATCCCCTTGAAGGAAAAGGAGCACAGATGCCAAAATCTAGAAAATGCCTTTCTAATGCAATACAGCAGTGTGTGGATAAAGTTCCTGAAAGTAGAAATGTAGAAAGGTTGCCAAATCTTCCTGTTATAGAATCCTTGTCAGGTGGTAATAGCCACAAAGCTGAAAAAGCTTCAGTTTGTTCAGAGTCAACATCACATAATCGTAAAAGAAAAAGCAGAGAATTTTTGGAAGAGATTAATAGTGGAAGTAAAGATAATTTTGACACAAAAAAACCCTTGATGTCTTGTGAGTTAAATGAGAAGCAAAGAGATGTGAAAACACCAATGCCCAAATCTGCAAACATAGAGAAACAAAGTCAGAAAAAGCGAGTTGGTAATTTAAAGTTTATTTATTTATTTTTATTATATGCTAATTTAAAGAAATACACTGTTTGCATGTTGCCAGAATTTAGTATGTGACACCTAAAATGTATAGCATTTAATGCAGCACTGTAGTAGACTTATTTTTATCCCCAAACATATGACATTTTATTTAATAATATATAATAATAGGATTTCAGTTTGGCATCTCTCAGATAGAAGCATTGCTTTCTATTTGAGAACAACAGAAGCTTTTTCAAGTTAAATTCAAACAGAGTGAAATGTGTTGTGTTATAATTAAGCACAGTTCTTCCTTTTGTGAAAATTCTCTTGTGGATTCCATAGGATCCTTTGTGTTGCCTGTGTTCCTTAACAGAAAAATAGCATCTAGGATTTTAGGGTATGATATTAATGATATACTGATATCCACCTATATGTCTTTTTTCTAGTGTAGGTGAAGCAGTGAAATTCTGAACAGGTCTCTGAAATAATGGACAAGCAAGAGAGGACTTAATAGATTGACTAGCTGAAGCAGCGCCTGCCCTGGCTGGGTTGATCTCTAAGAGATCAAGTTTGAAGTTTGGCACTACTCTTGGGCCCAACCTTGTTTCTGATTTCCAAGTTAGCAGCTTCCACCTGGAGCCCCTTTGCCTGATTTTCCAGCTTCTGCTGCTGAACAGAGATTTTTCTGTTGCCATTCATATCTTGATGACTTCTTGATTAGACTAGGTGCAGGGCTGTTACTGCACGGAGTCAGGCACATATATACTTGAAAAATGTATCTATTATGTGAAAGTGGGCCTACTCCCTGAACTGAGGCCATGTTCATAAGTTGGTCTCAAACCCTCAGCTCACCCTCAGTGTCACTTCATGGAGAGCATTTCCAGTTTCCTTCATAGTGTTACAGCTCTGAGGGCATTCTCTCACTTCTGGTTTCACACTGGCTATACCTGTGGAATTTATGAGCATGTTTATATGGTAGCTGAATAGTGAATACTTTTGTGCTGATCAGTAGTATGACTGTTGCTTTCACTGTTTTTTCGACTGTTCCAGACACTGATAATGTTTGTTTTTGTTGTAATTTTCAGGTTTCGTATCTCCAAAATCAAGGACTACTAGAAAAACTTCTAAAAAGATAGTTCCAGTTGCACAGTCTCAGCTGACCTTTGTTAAACCATTAAAAACAGGTAGAAATACATTCCTGTTCCTCTTCTTCATAGTTAAAACATGAAATTGAAGAAAGCTCTGTCTACAATACCACACGTATTAGAGTGCTTTTCTCTTTTTGAAACATGTAGTCATTGTGTTCACTAATTGATGCATGGGGTTAGTAGCTTTGCTACTGACCTTGCAGAGTCAGTTAAAGTTTGGAACTGGCTCTGCTTTCCTGAAATGTTTCAGATAGACTCTTTCATGCAATTGAGATATGTGCAAAATCAAGGTCTTCAGTTGTAGACACACCTGTGTCTATACAGTTTGTACATGCACAGGGCCAGTTCTGATTGGCAGCTGAATCCTCATAATTTGGGGCAAAGCTTGTTTTCCTGATCTTGTTTCTCAAGCAGACATGAGCCTATTCAGTATGTACACAATGAATGTGTGCATAGGGCTTTAGATCATGCATTGACTGTGTTGCATCTTCTGCTTTTAGTTGCAGTCTCCTAATAGGTAAACACTTTCAGGCTATTTATTTACCAATAAGACATCCCTCATGAGGGAATATCTTGGCATTTCAAGGAAAAATAATAATTTTAAATTAAAATATGTATTATCGTTCTTTTAAAAGGTCTCCCTAGGCATCCAATGCCTTTTGTGGCAAAGAACATGTTTTATGATGAACGTTGGAAAGAGAAACAGCAGCGAGGTTTTACCTGGTGGTTGAATTTTGTACTTACTCCCGATGACTTTACTGTGAAAACAGACACTTCACAAGGTAAATAAACTTCAGAGCCTTCCGTATTTCAGAAAGTTTGCATTTATGTCCAAGAACTGTGCTAAATTGCTACAATATAGTGTCTACATTATAAGCCTTTGCTACGAATTAAGAAAAATCTATCTAGAATGTGATGTACTGTTTCATTTAAACCAGCCTCCATGTGTGTAGCTGCGTTTTAATCTGAAACATAATACACTAAAACAATTTTGGTAACATGAATACTTTCATAGAACCATAACTTATTTTTAAAATCTAATGTATACTGTCGAAGGCTTTCACGGTCAGAGTTCATTGGTTCTTATAGGTTATCCGGGTTGTGTGACCGTGGTCTTGGTATTTTCTTTCCTGACGTTTCTGAAGATCCTAAACTCCTCTGAAGATGCCTGCCACAGCTGTGGGCAAAACGTCAGGAAAGAAAATACCAAGACCACGGTCACACAACCCGGATAACCTACAAGAACTAATGTATACTCTTTATTCTATGGTAACAATTACTGCAGTTCCATTGGATTGTTTGATCTTCTCTGCTCCATATGACCTTTGTGTAATCTTGTACAGCTGTTCCTGTTCATGACAGTTGCAGGGCATCTAACCAGTGTAACTTTTGGTGAACCTTTTTAAAGGAAATAAAAGAAAAAGGTTAAGAATTGACCAGAGTTGAAGCGCTGTTCTGTTCTTAAGAGGGTGGATTGGGTTTGTTTGTTCATTTTTCAGAAAGCCTTGAATTGAATATTAAGATAAGCTTTTAACTGTTAGGAAAGTTAATTAATTGATAGCTGAATGCTAATTTAGATTTTCTTAAGGGTACAGCTAGTTCTCACTTATTTGAAATGTAAATCCTTGTTTAGTTATGTAGTATTAACTAGATTCCTTCTAACTGTGGTATTGCTGTGGTATCTTGCGTTGAGCTTTTGTGGTTCTATGACAAGCTTTCTGAGGATATGTAAAATGGCCTTATAAAATGTGAAATAATAGGTAGCCATACTTATAGCTAGAAGGGGGTAAAGAGATTGTTTAGTCACTTTTCATCATAGGATAGAATAATCCAGACATTCAGCTTCATCATCCAGTTGAATATGTGTGTGTCCCAGCAGGTGCAGTCATAAAAACTACCAGCAAAGCAGGTGACACCAGATACTTCAGGCCCTTAGGCCCAACCTCACTTTCCACAGGAAAGCGTCCTCTGAATGTATGAACTTAACATGTTGTCCTTTTCTCTTTATCAGTCAATGCAGCATCACTTATTTTGGGAATAGAATCTCATCACAAATCCAGTGTTTCAAAAGCACCAACTAAAGAGGAAGTTTCGTTAAGAGCGTATTCTGCTCGGTGTAAATTGAACAAACTTCGTCGCTCAGCTTGCCATTTGTTTACTCGCAATGCAATGGTTAAAGCAATAAAAAGGCTGGAGGTTGAAATTGAAGCCAAACACTTGCTAGTTCGGAAGGACCGACATCTGTGGAAGGATATTGGTGAGAATGTGATATTCTAGGTCTAGTTTTTAATGTGAATATATAATTGATATTACACATCTGTAGAAAAAGCGGCAGGTATTTTTGTGCCCATTTTGAAACAACGCATAGCTTTAAATAACTTGACATTTTGCTTACATCTTAAATGTTTTTATGTAACAGTAAAAATTCAGGTGTTACTACAGTTTTCGTTTTGTTCCTTCTTGCTATTTTGTAGGGCAACGGCAGAAAATCCTCAACTGGCTTTTATGCTACAATCCACTGTGGTTGCGCATAGGCTTGGAGGTAAGTTTGTACTCTTCTAAAGTTTAAAGAGTATTCCAGGAAGCATATTAGGTGAACCAACACTCTTGTAGAGATTTGCTGAGACTGGTCCAGGAATGACTTATTCAGGACTAGACTGTTCTGCGAACCTAAACCTGGCTGCTCTGACCTGGTGCATCACTGTCCTTTCCAGCCTGGATTGAATGGAGTCACGTTTGGTGGGCAAGCACCTGCTGTTGCCAGATCCTGCAGGCCTAGTGGACAGAAGCACATTCACTTATTGCATAACCTCCTCAATGTTCTTTCCATATTCTGTAGTGTCTACCTTTTTCCTGTGTTATCTTGTCAGCTGTTGGCTTCCAAGTATCAACTATTAAATAATGATAATATGCTTGTATCACGTAAAGTTAAAGTGCATTTTGTCTGCTGCCTATCTTCCTTTCTCATTCCTTTTCCTTAGCAGCTAGTGAGCCATTTCCACCTTCTGTCTTCCCAGCACCAGCTGGTACTTACCATATATACTCATGTATAAGCCGACCCGCATATAAGCTGAGGTGCCTAATTTCACCCCAAAACTGGGGAAAAATTAGGCACCCGCGTATAAGCCGACCCTCGGCTTATACAACGCCCCTGCCCCGGGTCGCCCTCCCGCCCGGCCTCCCGGGCCCTCCAGACCGACCCCAGTGCCACCCCCTCCCGGGCCCTCCAGACCCACTCCGAACCCAGTGCCATCCTGGGGGGGGGGACGGGAAAGAGCCCCTGAACCCAATACTCACCGGGACAGGTGGGAGGAGGAGGCCCGCTGATCAGCTGGAGGCGGCAGCGGCGCCCTCCTGCGCTCGAGCCGGCGGTGGTGGCGGGGCCCTGCCTGCGCGCAGGCAGGCCCCGCTGGCCGCTCCCAGGCCACACGGAAGGCGCACGAACCGGCAGCGGGGGCGGCGGTAGGGCCTGCCTGAGTGCAGGCAGGCCCCGCTGGCTGCTCCCAGGCACCCCGGAGGGCTCGCAAACCGGTGGCTGTGGCGGGGCCCTGCCTGAGTGCAGGCAGGCCCCGCTGGCCGCTCCCAGGCCGCCGGGAGGGCTCGCGAACCGGGGGCGGCAGCGGGGCCCTGCCTGAGCACAGGCAGGCCCCGCTGGCCGCTCACAGGCTGCCCGGAGGGCTCGCGAAGCGGTGGTGGCGTGGCCCTGCCTGAGCGCAGGCAGGCCCCGCTGGCCGCTTCCAGGCCACATGGAAGGCGCGCGGGCCAGCGGCGGCGGCAGTAAGTTCCTCTTCCCTCCTTCCCTCCCCCCCCACCGTATTGACCCGCATATAAGCCGAGTTCGTTTTTTTCACCCCTTTTTTGGGGCTGAAAAACTCGGCTTATACGCGAGTATATACGGTAATGTGAAATCTACCTCTGAGACTGCTAGTTCTAGCCTTGGTGAACGAAGGGAAAGGATGCAAACTCATGTGCAAGTACTGGAAAGGAACTGCAGCCTCACCTCTCCACAGCACCAGCTTGCGCTAAATTTATGACTTCTCCTTCTTCCCCTCTGTTTGCCTATTATCTATGTAGTTGCCACCTCTTCCTTTCTAAGCACTAGCTGATGCTAAGTATGTGTCAGTGTGTACCTCTCCACTCCAGTCAGCCTAGGCTGGAGAGGATGTATTTGATGCACCAGGTCACATGTTGGATGCTCTTCCAGGCTAAGGTCACAGCCTGGTTGATTCTCAAGGCCAGACAGCATATATTGATCTGTTTATAGTACCTTCATGGTGGCCCAGCTGCATCGCCAGTACTTTTAGAGATTGTGTATGGATTGCAGAAGTACTTTGGCAAGACACCTTGAACCACTCGGAATGGTCTTAGGGGTTTTTGATGGGCTTCCTTCTCATGTTTGGTGTAGATATGGCAAGCAGGAATTCAGTTTAGATTCATAGCTGGCAGGGTAAGAAAATGAAGTAACAAAGCATTAGAATGAAATAGCGTGGCTCTGCTCCCCATAAGTTTGACATGGGCAAAAATCCAAGATCACTGTGTTTGGAAATCAGATCCAGTTGTTGCTGGCTACTTAAGGACTTGTGCCATATTTGGGGATCTGAGTCTTAGTCATAGAAGTGCTAACGGGAAACTTGTAAATTAAATTGTATATTAATCTGTTTTTGATAAGTCTGTTCCAACTGTGGAACCAGACTTAAGTATATTGCTGCGAGGCAGTTATTTGGATAAAAATGATTTGCCCTATTTTAACAGACTGTCTATGGTGAACTGATATCCTTGGAGAATAATAGCGATGTAACGGGTTTGGCAATGTTTATACTCACTCGCTTGTTGTGGAACCCAGATATTGCCGCTGAATATAGGCACCCAACAGTGCCTCACCTTTATCGAGATGGTAACTGTTTTTCTTTTCACTTTTAAAAATCTGGTTTCTAGTTTGAAATGTCTCTCTTTCTAAAATTAATTCTGTATTCATAGGTCATGAAGAAGCGCTGTCCAAGTTTACACTGAAAAAATTACTTCTACTGGTTTGCTTTCTTGATCATGCCAAATCATCTAGAATTATTGATCATGACCCTTGCCTCTTCTGCAAAAATGCAGAATTTAAGGTACTCAGATTAAGCCTTTTGTTTTTGTAGGTGTGCTCCTAATTGTAATTTTTTGTGCCTTCCAAAATTTGTGTTGTAATTTCAAGATTTACTTTCTTCCTTTGGGTAATATTTTCTCAATTGGTATGGGTGAGAAAAGAAGGTAAGTGCTGAAGTTCCAGAATGCCAAAGCAGACCATATTTTCCAAACAGTGTTACAGCTTCATTTATATAGAAGTTCATTTTTGTTTTCCTAATTTCCAGGAATAATTGAAACAGTTCATATGTAATTTATTTTATGTTGTTATGTAGCTGCTTGTAAGAATGGTGTTTTTTTGTTTGTTTGTTTGTTTTGGGTATTGTGCATTCCAAATGCAAGTGGGAAACCTGGGTTTGTAAATAATTTTTTGAGTCTTCCAGGAACTTAAACAAATTAGGTATACCTTTAGCAAATTGTTGGTTTTTTTACAGCATGTTTGAATAGGTTTTACATGATTACGGGTAGCAATGCAGAACATCTCTTAGTCTTTGTTCATGTATAGTGTAGGACTGTTCACAAACTTGAAGTCTGTATCAACTATGCTAGGCTATTTTGCAACAGCTTCTCTTTGTATGCAATTAGTTGAGTACACTGATCTGTTTTATTGGTGAACTTTTACCATTACACTGGAGATCTCTAGTAGTTAGCAATCTTGATTTAATTATCATGATCACATTCAAAAGTGGAGGTATTTTTTGCTTACCAATGTATGTATAACACCTAATTTCTTACTTTAGTCCAGCAGAGAGATATTATTGGCATTTTCCCGAGACTTTTTAAGCGGAGAAGGTGACCTTTCTCGTCACCTTGGCTTCCTGGGCTTACCGGTGAATCATATGCAGACTCCACTTGACGAATTTGATTTTGCTGTAATAAATCTAGCCACTGATTTGCAGTGTGGCATTCGTCTTGTGTAAGTTGTTGAATTTTATTTTCCTATGTTATGGAAGAGTTACACTTGAAAAAAATTACTTTTCATATGAAACCCTTGTAATTTCAGAAGAACATTGGAGCTTCTGTCAAAAAACTGGAGTCTTTCAAAGAAGTTAAGAGTTCCAGCAATAAGCAGACTTCAGAAGATGCATAATGTCAATATTGCCCTTCAGGCATTAAAAGACCATAGAATTCAATTGAAAGATGAATATGGTAAGAGTTAAAAAGCTGTACTCAGATAAGTATTTATAAAACACAAATGTGTGGATGCTGCTAATCATTAACCAGTTTATTTGATTTTATAGGTTCAGGAATTGATGCCAAGGATATTGTAGACCGGCATAGAGAGAAAACACTGGCACTACTATGGAAAATAGTTTTTGCTTTTCAGGTACTGCCTAGTTAAAATATGGATAGTTTATGACATATGTGCATCTAGCAGACATACAGAATTTCAGCATGGTTCACAGGATGTCATATGAAGCAGTCTGTCCATGGAACCAAATATTAGTGTCATAATTAAAGTATCTGTTGCCTAATCTCTTGGCTGTGAGATTTAATATGCAGTGTATGACATTCCAAATCAGGGAGATTTGCCTGAAAATTAATTAGTACATCACAAAATGCCACAAGTTCTTGAAAGATAAATTTACGCTTACATATACATATGCTTCTACCAGTGGGAAGAAGTTCTTATTCCTGTATGGGCTTTGGAAACAAATAGTTTCTATTTCCTTTAAAACCTATTTTTCTATTTCGTCCCTGTTCTAACCCAAGGCGTACTATATCCTGTAATTTTCCTGTTGCAGACATAGTCTGAAATACCATATATTGGCCAGAGGATCTGGTTCTAACATCCCTAAATATCAGGACAAAACATTTAATAACTTGTGAAAATAACATTCTTTACCCATTTTATATGTATACTACTACAGTTTAATCTTTATCTAAAAATGCTTTTTGTGATTAGGTGAGTGTTTTCCTTGATCTGCATCAGTTAAAAGACGAAATAGATTTTTTAAGGAACTTGCATGACACACAAGTGAAGACTGCTGCACTGGAATCTTCTGTATCCCTCAAAGTGAGAAAAGACAGCAGTAGCTTTTATTCATCTGAAAGCTGCAGTGAAAATGTAAAGCTATTAATGGACTGGGTGAATGCTGTCTGTGTGTTTTATGGCATCCAGGTAAATATTTTGTTTTCCCTAAACGTTTATTTTATGCCACCGCTCTCAATTATTCTCTTTTTAAAAAAAGATATTTTATTAACATTTTCAATAAAAAAAGACACACAAATTACATATACACACATTCACACAATTTGTACTCCTTTGGGGAGTTTATCTCTTCATTTCAAATATCCTATACATTGTTCTTATAATCTACGTTTTAAAAAAAATTTCCTTCTATCCTATTCTCATGTTTGGTTAGATGACTGGCAGAGGCAGAGTTTTTTAAAAAAAATACTTTTTATTGCTTTTTCCATAAAAATAATACATTTCTTATTCGGTATTCCATATAGCTTATCTTTCCATATATTTATGAAAAATAATGCATAGCTTAATGTATACCTTCATAGTCAAATGCATATAATAATTTGAACTTCCCCCCCAACTTCCTCTAACCCGTTCCTAATTAAGTCACTCCTTTATATTACTATTTGTCTATTCCTTCTAAACTAGTATATATTTACATATAATTGTCTATTTCTTTCTAGTGTCCATATATACTCCATAACTTAGTAACCCAATCTCTAATATATTCAATTAGCATTAAAGATATTTAAAGATACTGTTAGGATACATAATTACTCCAAAAACAAGGATAGAACTATATATTCTTTACATTATCAAGTAAATTAAAAAACTCATTGTTATTTCCCTGCACTTCCCCTTACTCCCAACATTTCAATACCCTCCAACCCTTTATCCCTTCTTTTTGAACGACTTTTTCTGTCGGGGGTTTCTATTTGTTTTTTCTTGCTTTCTTAATGTAGTCTCTTGGAGTCCATGGTGACCAGTTACTGCATCTTGCCCAGTTGAGTTTTCATCGCGTCGTGTTTCTTCTTGGTCTCTTCCTTGGATAGGATCTGTCAGTTCTTTATTTCTTAATAAAAATCTTTCAGCCAGCAGAGGCAGAGATTTAAGGGCACATATTTTTCCAGTTTATTTTAGTTACACTGTTGGTGTCGATTTACTTTTAGTATTTTTATCTCCTCTAACTATCGCCTTCATCACCTGGTTTTGTTGGAAGTCTCACAGCTAAATTTGGATGACTGTACCGTGTCATTGTAGAAGGAAATTGATCTTATCCACATACTGACTTGGAAAGAGCAGAGGTACTGTTTATTTAAAGGAAACTCTTGGGATTAACAGTTGTAGAACCTATTTTCTTATTAAATATTGACATGTACAAAAGGCATCATTAGTAACCTTCTGCAACCAGCCCATTGACAACCCTGCATGTGGAGAATTGCAGGCTTAGGAAGATCTTAGAAATGGTGGTTTCTAAAGATATGATTTTGGTTTGATTTATTGACGTGGCAAGGAGACTTCATATGAAGGAGAGCAGCCAAGAAACCTTCCATTGAAAGGACCTAGCTAAGCAATAGTACAGTAAAAGCTTAATTTATCAGCTCTAATGGGGAATGGGATTTCTTTTAATCAAACACACCAGATACTCTTGCCGCTCTGTCCTACCCAGAAGAATCCTCAGCAACCAAACCCCACCCTACTGGGAATGCCATGGCAACAGCCCTTGAGCCTCTTGGGACCCTGAGGCTATGGATCCATCCTACAAAGCAGGCAGGCAAGTGGACCTGCTGCCTGAGTGCCCTAACAACAAGAGGCAGGCTGAGGGAGAAGGAGGCACCTGAGGATGACATCAGCAGGCAGTGCCAGTTATCAGCCATATCTGGAGGCATCAGGTTGACTGGCTGGAGATGTGACAGTGGAGCTCATGTGTTCCCAAAGATGGGAGGGATTTGGTGGTTGCAATGCTGATCAACAGGGTATTCTGGATAATTAGGGAATAGGCAACACTTTTTTTTTCATTTTGGCTACATTGTTAACACTTTTTAGTTATTTACAGGGTGGATAAAAATCAATTATTTTTAATCAAAAATCGAATTTTAAAAATTTAAATTGGATTTTTTTTAATCAAATGCTTTTTGAGGAAAAATCTTTAAGATACAAAGGTTATTCATCATAAAATAAGGATAAGGTTTTAATTATGTAGCATGAGGCTGTATATTCATGCAATGTTTAATTTTTTGGGTGAATGAATTCCATTATTCCATTCACACTGTCATGCTCTTCCAGAAGTTTCCGTAAGATTATTTTGTGTGGTTTTTCCATCTAGATTCTGTCACAGATGCTTGGTTTTGCAATTCTCAAAACTGTGAATTTGTGTCTGCAGAGGATCATGTCTTTCCTTCTCCACAGCAAAAAGGTTGTAAAATTTTTCATAATTCTATTTTTTTAACTAGGTTGAGAACTTCACGGTATCCTTTTCAGATGGAAGAGTACTGTGTTATTTGATTCATCATTACCATCCACGTTATGTGCCTTTGGAAGCCATATGTCAGTGTACAACCCAAACAGTAGAATGCACCAAAAGTGGTACATTGGCTCTGAATTTGTCCTCTGAGTCTGATGATTCCCTAAGTCTGCTGAATGGAACTTTTGGCCAAGGTAAATTTGTTAAATGTTGCTTATAAGAAATGTGGTGCCTCTTTTATCTGATTTAACAAACACAATCCTTTTTCTCCCCTAATGCAGCTGTAACCACTTCAGCACTCTATAAAGAACTCCTCGACAATGAGAAAAAAAACTTCCAGCTGATTAATGATGCCGTTTCTGACCTTGGGGGTGTTCCATCTATGATTCACCATGTAGATATGTCTAACACAATACCTGATGAGAAGGTAATGAGCACACATTTGAAATTCATTATATCTTCTTTCCATTGTAAAAATACTAAGTGCCTGTATATTTTTGTTCTCTTCTCTAGGTGGTTATCACCTATGTGTCGTTTCTGTGTTCACGGCTTCTAGATCTTTGTAAAGAGATCCGAGCAGCTCGACTTATTCAGTCTGCATGGAGGAAACACAGGCTGAAGAAAAAACTTTCTCAGGTACTTTTCAGGTGCTTTTGAATTTTGCCCTATATTAGCAGCAGAAATTGACTCTCTAGGTGGAAGACAGAGTTGTTCAATTTATCCTGGAATTTTCTCTCTTACTAGAGCATCAAACAAACTTTGAATGCAACCGTTGTAATTCAGAAACACTGGAGAAGGTATTTGGCTCAGAGGGAACTTCAGAAATTTAAAAAGGCAAAGCGAGAAGAAGCTGAAAGAGTGTCTTCTATAGTAATTCAGGTAATTCTGCATGTGAAACCACTTCATCACATTAGCTCTTCCATTCTGGGAAGACATTAACAGGGTGCTCACTCTAGTGGGAAGGCACGAGAGGCTAAAGCAGGAAAGGACCAGAGTCTAGTTTTTGGTACAATGAACCTGCAAAATACCTGTGTTGTGTGGCGCTGCAAGATATCTGGAAATGAGACTGCTAGCCAGCATGTGTAAACTGGTCTCCATTGCTTGGAGGAAGAGTGCAGCAAATAAAATAAGGTTGATTGCTTAACTGTTACCTAGTGGTCAGGGGGGAAATAATTGTCTTTACTTCATGGCATAGGACTGCTTTAAAATGAAATCTGTTCTGTGTCTGCAGGGTAAGAAACAGTGATTGCTGCCACACCAAGTTTTAAACTTGTCAGGTACAAAGTTACCAGTGATGAGTTTCTATAGTGCCATTTTCCTAAATCCTGGTGTGAAAATGTTCAGATTATATAGGTACTTGCTTCCATGTCTTCATCCCTCCAAATCAGTATCAAGAAATAATTCCATATATGTTGGGAAGCATTTGTATTCAACTAACATGATCTTGTAGCACATTATTCTGAGAGAAATGATAACAGTGTGGTTACCTTTCTACAATTTGGATTAAACTACATTGATTCATCCAGCTAGATTGCCTGAAGTCTCAGAACTGGTACCCTGAATCTTGAGACTTCTACATCAAGTAAAATGCGGGGTTAACCAATGGGATACTTTCTAGCCCTCACCTGTAGAAAGAATCTTGAAACTTTTATAAGAATATTTCAGCTCTTCATGTTAAAAACAAACTATGCCGACGTCTTGTCAAAAGCTAGAATAAAATGCTGTATTTAGGGATTTTAGTGGATTCTTGGATATAGATTTGTTTTTCAAAGTGAGAGGTTTGTTATAATTACAAACAGGAAACAAACATTTCATTGATTAACACGTATATATTCAATATACTGTAATTCTTGCTGGACATGTGCTTTGGTTTGGGCAGATATTTTACTTATTTTCTGGGCTGTTCCAGTAATTCATACTCTTTGTTGTCAGATTCTAGGTCTTAATCTAGATTTACTTGGATATGAATTACCTTTGGACTATTTGGTCTATTGGACAGCATTTGTGTTACAGATGTAGAATTAATAGTCAGTCTGCAAGATAATTGTTGCATGCAGGAAATTATGGGAAGGTAGTTTTAATCTGGAAATTAGCTCACATGTGCAAATTAACATTCTGATGTAGAAGCAGTGGAGGTCTGAATATTGAATCTTATAAGTATGTTGAAACGTGGTCTGCCTTTGTAATGGCCTCAAATTATGAAGTTAGAAATGGGGTTTGACTCTATCTTTCTGGTATTAATTTTTTTTTAAAAAATACCTAAATCCCAGAAATTGATTCAGAGTTATGTAACAATCTGTGTTTGATGTTAAAGGGAGATTTGAACTGAAATAATTTATAATTGTGATGGTTTTTTTCTCTTTAGAAATACTGGAGAGGATATCATGCCAGAAGAAAATATTTGCAGCTGCGGTATTATACAATCCTTATGCAAGCAAGGATGAGAATGTTGCTTTCACTTGCTGCTTACAAAAAAGTTCTCTGGGCTGCTGTCACCATTCAAAGGCGCTGGCGGGCTTCATTGAGGGCAAAAAAGGATTACCAAAGATACCAGTACTTTAAGGTGTCCGCATTTGTGATTCAGTCTGCATTTAGAAGATGGAAAGGCTGCAAAATGAAGCAGAAAATGGAAGCTGAGCTGCTGTTGCAAGAGACAGAACTGGCAAAAAAAACAAGAGCTGCTGTTCTAATTCAGTCATGGTACAGGATGATCAGAGATCGAAGTAGTTACTTGCACCTTAGACAAAATGTTATCAAGATACAAGCCTGGTTTAGATGCATTCAAGCTAAATTGATTTACGAACAGAAGAAAGCAGGTGTATTAGCTATTCAAAAGTATTACACAGCATACAGACTGGGAAAAACTGAAAGGGAAACATATCTGCAGAAACGTACAGCAATAATAGTTCTACAATCTGCTTTTAGGGGAATGAAAGCTCGTTTATTATTTAGGCGGATGAGAGCAGTTTGCATCATTCTGTCATTTTGGCGAATGAGACAAGAGAGGCAAAGGTTTCTACATGTGAAACACTCTGTTATTGTGGTGCAGTCACATGTGAGAAAGCAACAGCAGCTAAAAAGATACCGAGCAATTAAAGTTGCTGCCTCTGTTATTCAGGCCCGATACAGAGCATACAGAGCTTCTAAAAAAGCAATTATTTCTTATCAGGAATTACGCCATGCTGCTGTCATTTTACAATCTGCATTCAGAACAAGACAAGCTAGGAGGAAGGCCAATATGCTGAAATCTGTAATAAAAATCCAGTCCTGTTTTCGTGCTTACGTTGCCCGGAAACGTTTTCTAAACTTAAAACGTGCTGCTGTGAAAATTCAGGCTTTTATAAAGATGAGGCAAGCACGTAAACGTTACTGTGCATTAAGAGAAGCAGCCATATGTGTCCAGCAAAGGTACCGTTCCCAGAAATGTGCCTTTCAACTGAAAGAAGACTATGCAAAACTGAGACAAGTGTGTGTAAAAGTCCAAGCTGTTGTACGAGGAAATCGTGCTCGGAAACGGGTGAAGAGAAGGCAAGAGGCGGCAATTGTACTTCAGGCCCAATACAGAATGAAAAGAGAGAGGCAACGCTATCTGAGCCTGTGTAGAGCTACTGCTGTTATTCAAATGTACTATTGTGCCTACAGAGAAGGAACCCGCCAGAGGGAGAACTTCATGCAACTCAAAAAGGCAACTGTCTGCTTGCAAGCAGCCTGCAGGGGTTATAGGCTGCGCAAAACACTACAGCATGAAAATGAAGCTGCTCTCAAGATCCAGGCAGCTTTTAGGGCTCATGCTGCAAGAATGAAATACCAAGCCATGGTTAAAGCTTCCCTTGTGATTCAGAGATGGTATAGGGCTTCCAAAACCACATCGAGAATCCGGAAAAGTTTCTTAAGGACCAAAGCAGCCATTGTTACCTTGCAGGCAGCTTCCCGTGGCTGGCTAGTAAGGAAACAGATTCAGGAACAGCATGCTGCTGCGACTGTTATCCAGTCTGCCTTTAGGAAGTATAAGGCTCTGAAAAAGTTCACAATGACAAGAAATGCAGCTCTAACGCTTCAGCAGCATTATAGAGCTCTAATTTCTGGTAGAGAACAACGGCAGGCATATATTTTGCTCCGCAACTGCGTCATACAACTTCAGGCAGCTTGGAGAGGCAGTGTGGTGAAAAAACAAATAAAAAGACAACATCAGGGTGCAGTAGTCATACAGTCCTACTATAAGATGCACATCAGTCGAACAAAGTTCAAAAGTTTGAGACGGGCTACTGTCTCCATTCAAAGATGGTATCGTGCTGGTGTCCTTGCCAACTGCCAAAGGCAGGAGTACCTGACATTAAAGGAAGCGACTGTTAAAATCCAAGCAGTTTATAGAGGTGTGAGAACCAGGCAAAAAGTTCAGTGCATGCATCATGCTGCTTCCTGTATACAAGCAATGTTTAAAATGCATCAAGTTTATTTTAGGTATCAGGCAATGAAGCTGGCGACAGCTGTAATTCAGGTAAGATACAGAGCTGTTTGCAGAAGAAGACAGGAACGGGCAAAGTATCTGGAGCTGAGAGAAGCTTCCCTCATCCTTCAGTCTGCCTACAGAGGCATGAAAGTTAGACAAGAGCTAAAAACTTTGCACCGCTCTGCAGTTTCTATTCAGTCATTTTATCGAATGTACAAGCAGCAAAAGTATTTCCGGCGGTTAATTGCAGCGGCAAAACTGATCCAGCAGTGGTATCGTGGTTGCAAAGACCGAAATGTTCAGGTGCGCAAGTACAGGCAGATAAAGATTGCTGCCCTTAAAATTCAAGCCACGTTCAGAGGCATGAAAGAAAGGCGCTGTTTAAACAAGATGCACGTGGCTGCCACCACCATTCAAAGGAGATTTAGAACTTTTCTTCAGCGGCAGGAGTTCATTTCTGTTAAGGCAGCTGCTGTGACCATTCAGAGGAAGTATCGAGCTACAGTACTAGCAAAAGATCGGCGCAACAAGTATCTTAGCCTCTGTAAATCTGCTGTCATTGTGCAGTCTACCTTCAGAGGCATGTTGGTCAGGAAACGTGTGAACCGAATGCATGCAGCTGCTACCATGATTCAAGCAGCTATCAGAATGCATATAGCGCGTAATCGTTACAGAGCTGTGAAGCTTGCTTCTGTCATAATACAACAGCGCTACAGAGCATACAAAGAAACTTATAACACAAGGGAACTATACTTGAAGCAGCGCCGCTCTGCTTTAATTCTTCAGGCAGCCTACAGGGGAATGAAATCGCGAGGCATCTTAAAGAAAGAACACATTGCTGCAGCAGTCATCCAGAGGCACTTTCGCATGTACAGGCAACATTGTTCCTACAAAGAATGGGCAGCCATAACCATACAAACAAGATTCAGAGCCAGTCGACTTAGCACGCTTGCAGTCCAGCAGTACTCTTTCGAGAGAGCTGTCACTAACCTTCAGATGGCTCCTTGCACGATGAAGGAGGCAAGCCCTCAGACAAGGCATCACGCTGCCCTTGTACTTCAGAGGGGTTTTAAAATCTGGAGAGACCGTAGAAAATACCTGGCTTATCAAGCAGCCGCTACTGTCCTTCAGAGACGACACAGAGCACTGATTTTGTCAAGAAGGCAAGCAGGAGAATATCTTTGCCTTCGCGCAGCGGCTGTTTGTATTCAGTCTTTCTACAGAGGTTTTAGAATAAGGAGAAAAGTTTGGCGCATGCATTCTGCAGCAAGAGCAATTCAGGTAAATGTGCATAGTCTTGCAGACTACTTAATAGCAATGAAGCACTAGGGCTGCACAAAAGATAAAAATGGAGGTAGACACCCTGTCCACGCCCTGCCCCCTGAGGGACTCGCAGCCTCCCAACTCTCCCACCCTCGTCGGGACTGGGGGGGGGGGCGCTCAGCGGCCCTGGGAAGAAGAAGAAGAAGAGAGGGGTAGGGGGTGGGGAGTCCCGCGTCTTTTCCGCCCTTCCCTCCCTCTCGGGGCTGCCACCGCCGCTGCTCACCACCCGGCGCGGCCCAGGCGGCCCTCGGCCTTCTGCCCCACCATCGGCATCTGCATCTGCCCCCAGCCAGGCAGCGGCGGCTCCCCCCACCCAGGGCTGGCCTGAGGCGAGAGGTGCTGCTTGGCCACCCTTCGTATTTCCCGGGCGGAAGTGGGGCCCAGAGAGGATCCAGCTGAAGGGGTCGGGGGGGGGGTACCGCCGGTGCCGCCCCTGTGCTCCACGCAGGGACCCGGGGGGGGGCTCAGCCCGGATCAGAGGCCGCCAGTGGGGTGGGGGCGGGGGTCTCACCGCCTCCCTCGGCAGAGCCCCCTGCCCCCCCTCTCGGGTCGTGGCCAGGGGGGGCTGCCGTGAGGGAGGCGGGACCAGGGCGGCTGCCCGGGGCGCAGGCCTCGGAGGGGGGGAGGGGGCAGAACTGGCCCGAGGGGCGAAGCTTTAAACAGATTGGTTTGTTGGGGGCGGAGGTGGGGGGGGGAATGCAAACTGACAGTGTATATATATATTTTATTGTAAGGGAAGTACCACGCCAAGGAAGGAGGATGGGTCTTCCCCTCTCAGGCCGCTTCACGCCTCCCTTGGCTGCCCCCCACCTCCGGAGATGGGAAAGGGCCGCCGCCAGCAGGAGCGGCTCAGTTCATTCGCACGGTGGAGGCGATGACAGCCGCCGCCTCCTCTCCTGTCACCTGACCGACACCCCCGTGCGTGCAGAGCCGCACTCAAGGGGCCAAAGAGCCGCATGCGGCTCGGGAGCCGCGGTTTGCCGGCCCCTGGGCTAGATCACAACAAAACTGTTCTGTTTAGGAAGCGGAAATGAAAGCAGCTGTCAAAAGGTGTGGCTTTTGTGAGTACCTATGTGTAAATAGTTTTTTTGACAGTTACAGCAAGCGGAATTGAGGTAGGTATTATGGTCATTAGGTAACCCTGCAGATGTTACTAGTGGTCAAATTACCAGTTCTTTTATTTTCTTTAAGTACAAAATAAATCACTTTTATATATCATGTATCAACGTAGTTTCACTTGGATCAGTGAATATGACAGTTGCTTTAAACAGGATTTTAACCTGATCATAATGTTGACTCCGTTACTCTTAACCACTATACCATACTGTCTCACTACTGATCTAGCGAGATTAATTTTTATGTTTTAAAATTATCTTAGCTGTCTTTAGTGATCAAGTGTAGCTGGGGTGGATAACTTTAAAACCTCAGTGTAAAAACTTACTAATTTTTATACAGATCTTTTATGGTTATGGTTCAGTTTTCCTACAGAAGATGTATTTTAAAACAGCTTTAAAAGTGACTGCTTCTATGACTAGTATTTTTTTTATTAAGGGTAGCAATACCTTATCTAATGAACTGTAACTGAGTATATAAGGTCTTCCAATTAAATGGAAATCTTCGTTTTGAGAAGAACCAAACTTGTAAATTGTAGAATCACAGAATCATAGAGTTGGAAGGGCTTTCTAAACCAACCCTCAGCTCAATGCTGGATCAGCCTAGAGCATCCCTGACAAGTGTTTGTCCAGTTGCTGCTTGAAGACTGTCAGTGAGGGGGAGCTCACCACCTCCCTGGGCAGCTGATTCCACCGCTGAACTACGCTTACTGTAAACGTTTTTCCTGATATCCATCCAGTACCTTTCCGTCCATAATTTAACAGAATTAGATCCCTACACTTGGTAGCCTAGTTAGATTAGAGTCCTAGTAGGAGTTGGACTACTGCCTACTGATGATCAGTAGTTGAAGCTTTGGCTTCTGCTCTACCTTACTGAGGGTCAGACCCCACATTATGTGAGAGATCCAGTGTAATTTTGAACTAAAATGGAATCAGGCTGCAGCAAAGCTTTTTTGGCTATTTTCTGATAGAAATCCCCCTAACCTGCTATTAGTCCAGGTAGGTGAAAAAAATTAAGATACAATAAGGGTACCTGTCTCTTGCCTGTCAAGGGGTAATGTCTGCTCAATATGGTGTGGGGGTGGGAGGGCTTACAGAAATCATCTCTGGAAATGTGAACAAATGCAACTTCTATTTTGTATATTCAGGTTAGTTTAGGGCGAACAAAAGCACTTTTTTTAAACATTCCTTCTATTAAGTGCATTCAGTTTTGTTTGTAAAAATGCTCACTCTATAGTTCATGTCTGCACAGATCATTTTGCTTAAGCTTGTGCTGAAGTTCAGACATCCACGTTGGTGGTTTGTTAAACTCCTCTTAAAAGATGTGGTCACCTAAAAGATGTCCTCTCTCCCTCAAAGTAGTAATGTATTATTTGTGTTTTAAACAGAGGTGGTATTGTGCAAAAATACAGAGGAGAAAATTCCTACAGTACCGTGAGAAAATTGTTAAAATTCAGAGAATGGTGAGGAAATGGATGAAGTGTAAAAATGCGAGTTCTGACAAAATTCAGAAAGGTGTGAGCAAAAGGACACTAAATAACGGAATTACTAAATTTCAGGTAAATAAACATACTTGAGAAGTTTTTCTCTTTGAGCCATAGAAAGATGATTAAAACTTTTATTTTGCTACTTGCATGCACCATGTGCTTTCCCCCCCAGTGAGGTAAAGAAATGAATCTGTGGAGCATGAACAATAATGCTATGGGTGCTTAGAGGATGGGTCTCGACTTGCATTTTAAATTTGGTTTAGCCTACGTAAGCTTCCTTCCAGAAAAGATCTTGCGAACTACATCTAAAATAAATCTAGCATATCAGTAAAGTGGGTCACCAGTCAGTCCATCCAAACCTGCCAGTCGCTCAGCTGTCATTCCTTTCTCATCAGTTGTTCAGCACTGACTGGGGGTAGTGTCCCTTTGAGTACCAAACAGTTGATGAGGTCAGAACTCAAGAGCCCACCAGGCACAGCCAGTCTTCATCAGGACTGACTGATTAAGCCATACCAAACCAGCCAGGCTCTTAAGTCCAGGTGCATCCTTGGTTCATTAGTTGCTTGTCATTGACTGTAGTGGGGAGAGTCTCCCTCTCATTAGCACCAGACATCTGAACATAAGAACGTAAGAAAAACCCTGCTGGATCAGCCCAAGGCCCATCAAGTCCAGCAGTCTGTTCACACAGTGGCCAATCAGGTGCCTCTAGGAAGCCCCCAAACAAGACGACTGCAGCAGCGCCATCCTGCCTGTGTTCCACAGCTCCTAAGATAATAGGCATGCTCCTCTGATCCTGGAGAGAATAGATATGCATCATGACTAGTATCCATTTTAACTAGTAGCCATGAATACCCCTTTCCTCCATCAACATGTCCACTCCCCTCTTAAAGCCTTCCAAGTTGGCAGCCATCAGCACATTTTGGGGCAGGAAGTTCCACAATTTAACTATGCGTTGTGTGAAAAAATACTTCTTTTTATCTGTTTTGAATCTCTCACTGTTTTGAATCTGCACTGGAGCCCTCTGGGTATATCCCGGACCTATCAAGTGCTCAGCACTGATTGAAAGATCACTCCCATAAGTTTGTGATCATGGGATCACTTGGAGAAGCTATTATGCTGACACTATTTTATGTGCACTCTGTTGTAATCCCAAATGCTCACTCCCTGTAATGTTTGGATTTTCCTTTGTTTGTTGTGCTCGTCTTTGACCGTAATAGTTTGTTCATTCTGGGTTTGTTTTTAGGCTTTGTGGAGAGGGTACTCGTGGAGGAAAAAGACCGACACTGATGAAACTAGAGCTCTGCGAGATAGTTTGGTGATGGCCAATAAAGAAAGCAAAGAAGAGATGAAGCTGTGTAATAGAACTGCACTTGCCATTGATCACCTTCTAAAATACAAACATTTTTCATACATTCTGGCAGCTTTAAAAGACCTGGGTTCGTTAGTAATACCTAACTTGTAAAATCATTTCTCATTCGTTAATATATAAATGACCAGTCTTTCTGTTTTGGTGTATTAATTGTACAAAGGCCTCAAATTTTATTTGGTAAAGCATCAGGAGTTAAATCTTTTGAGAAACTAATTATTGGTATCTTTATTACCAACACGTTTGTCCCACTTCAAAAGCTTTACCCCAGCATTGTTTGTCAGCAAGAGCTTACCAGCTGTGTATTTGCAGCCAGCGTGGTGTAGTGGTTAAAAGTGGTGGTTTGGAGCAGTGGACTCTGATCTGGAGAACTGGGTTTGATTCCCCACTCCTCCACATGAGTGATGGAGGCTAATTTGGTGAACTGGATTTGTTTCCCCACTCTTCCACATGAAGCCAGATGGGTGACCTTGGGCCAGTCACACACTCTCAGCTCCACCTACCTCACAGGGTGTCTGTTGTGGGGAGGGGAAGGGAAGGTGATTGTAAGCCCGTTTGATTCTGCCTTGTGGTAGAGAAAGTTGGCATATAAAAACCAACTCTTCTTCAAAAGCTCAAAATATCTGATTCTTCTTGAGCCTATAGGTGGTTACGTTATCTTGAAGGCTTCCAGAGTCCTCTGAGCCCCCTTAAGTTTTGCAAGCCACTTTTCAATTGCAGGGAGCATTTGTTAATGCAGCTTTTGCTTGCATTAGGGACAAGCAAGCTTTCAAAGCTTGGAAGCCAATCTTGTGTAAGGAATCATGGGAACAGGTAATATAGATTATTCCTTGAGGCCTGTGATTGAATTATATCTTCTGGAGGTACTTTGCATTCTAGTCTGGTCCCAAGTTGGAAATGGATCAAATATGGCAGGTTGCTGGTGAGTGTTTACCCTAGCATGAGCTGAAGTGTTAGTGGGAGATACCTGTAATGCCTACCCTTGAGCACACCCAGGTGGATCCCGTCACTCTGCTCAGCAAATATTGAAGACTTCTTCCAACTGAAGTGTTTCTGGACGGAAGGTTCCTCAGGCTGGAGAAAATCTCAATTTTGCCAAGCACAGTGGCTGTATCCCACCTGTTTTCAGGAGTGGAGGACATTATTGCCTAGTCATTCCCTTGTAGATGTGGCTTCCAGCCTGCCAGGTTGCTTCAAAAATTGGGCTTGGAAAAACATTCTCCCTTCCTCCAAAATCATTATTTCTGAGCTCACAGTTCAGCTTGGAAAGCCTACAGTGCCAGCAGCATTTCTTCTCCTATCTTTTGTACAAGAAACTGCTGCAGCTAGGATCAAAAGCATGGGAGTAAAGACTGTGGAATATATTGCCCAGGACATTATCATGCTTTTACTTGCCCAAATATCACAAAGAAGAATCTAGCACTATACTGATACTAATTTATTTTTCTAGCATACATGTCTCTTGAAAATATATACTGATCATAGTTGCTTCTTTTCTTTCCCCAGAGGTTGTAACCAGATTGTCTCCTGTTTGCTGTGAAAGTATGTCCCAGACTGAAGCAATCTCCACTATTTTTACTTTGATTCGGAGCTGCAATCGCAGTGTCCCTTGTATGGATGTTATCAGATACTCAGTTCAAATCCTGCTTAATTTATCAAAGGTACTTGTTTACTTGTTGAGAATTCCCTAGTTTTATAATCGGTTTGTATTGAAATAACTTCTGCTTCTCAAAACAAATTAGTGCTTCACTACAGTGATACACATTACATTTCCCACAGTTTTTGGATGAAGTCTATCTCATTATGGCTTTGAGACAATTATATACATTCATATAAATACAGTAGAGCTGTTCAATGGTTCAGGCATTGGCTTGGATTCAATGAAGTATTTCTGCACATGGAAGAATTTCCTCCCACAGAATATGCTTTTCTCACCTCCCTTCTGACAGCAACTCAAAATGCCCCCCAAATTCTTTGCAGGAGGAAATATTTGTCTGAAGAAACTCTCCATCGGATCAAACCCTTTTGTTTCGGAAAAAGCAAGAAAGTTTTCTGTTTGATAGTGGAATAAGGCCTAGAAGTCTAAACTCATACTTTTGTAGACATTCTTCACAAACGAACAGGTTTGGCTGTTCATTTAAATATTGGCTTCATATGTGAGTGTAGGATTAAATTTATAATTTAGTATCTGTGTATAAGAGTGAAATCCAAAAACCTCTGATGTTCTTTTTTTAAAATGACTTGTAGATCTAGTCTTGAAGGCAGCATGGTATAGCCCGATCATATCAGATATTGGAAGCTAAGCAGGGTCAGCCCTGGTTAGTATTTGGATGGGAGACCACAAAGGAAGTCCAGGGTTGCTATGCAGAGGAACGCACTGGCAAACCACCTCTGTTAGTCATTTGCCATGAAAACCCCAAAAGGGGTCACCATAAGTCGGCTGCGGCTTGACGACACTTTATACACACGCACAGGTTTAGTCCTTGGTCAATAATGTCACAATGAGCACGTGAACTTCTGTATTTAGAAGTGAAGCTACTGCCTAAAATTACAAGCAGACTGATCCAAGTGATCATTTGCTTATACGGCATATGTTTGCTTTTTACACAATGTGGAAATCTTTTCTGTACGTAACAGTAATTAGACACGTTTGTTCTTCCATCTTCATACCATAAAAAATGATTTGTATCTACACGTCCAATGTAAGGCTTGTAAATAATGATTCAAATTGTTGGACAGCTTGGGCTGTAGTTGTCGTGCCTATGCAGCTCAAAGATAGGGTTTTTAAGGATGTACTGTGAACGAGCAGTGTCTTTCTTCTTTTCAAGTATGAAAGGACAACTCACGCTGTTTATGCAGTGGAAAATTCAGTTGATACATTGTTGGACCTACTTCAGATGTACCGTGAGAGAGCTGGTGACAAAATTTCAGAAAGAGGCGGAAGCATTTTTACCAAGACCTGCTGCCTGTTGGCTCTTCTTTTGAAGGATTCAGCAAGGGCATTTGTAAGTCCAGTACATGTCTGCTTATATTCCCAGAGCTGATGTGCTTCTTAAATGGTTTTCAGGGTAGTGAGGGAGACACGGGGGAACATCCAACACAGCAACCCTTAGTATGCTGATCCGGCTTGTAATGTACAACCAGTCTGTGCAAACTGCATTTCAACTTGTAGGCAGTATAAAGGGCCGCTATCAAGCTGCAGAAGACCATATTCCTTATTTATACAAAGATTGCATTTAATGTACAAGTAACTCAAATGTCAAACTTCAGGGTTGGAGCCATGCACACTTGTTTTTCTCTGGCAAAGAAACAAGTTACTATTCCCATTAACTATTAGGCTGTATCAGTAGAGTGAGTGTTCATTAATTTCCAAACCAGACATGTTCCTTTGCAGCTGCAAATCTGTCTCCATTCTGCTAGGATTTGTGAGTTCTTCAGTTTTCCTTGTGCCAAATAATAATAAGAGCTTCTAAAGGGTTACTTGATTTCAGTTATACGTTCAAAATCAAATAACTTTTTATTCATTTGATTAGAATGAGGGTGGTGATAGTTGTGTATTGTTTGTTTAAAAATTAAACTAGGCTAGAACCTGAAGAGGAGCTAACAGGTATCTAAGGTCCTGTGAAACAGTAACACATTTTCCCTATAATAATGAGATTTAAGGGTTTCAGTACTAAACGCTGCCCTTAGAAGCTGACCACTGATTCTGTTGCAGGTCTCTCGCTTACAAAAACTGTGATAGTGTTTGGGGGGAGAGAAATTTGGAGCTTGGTTTCTGGATATTCTGACATCTCTGAGCTAATATTGGGTGGATTTTGTACATTATACATGCTGTAAGAGTGATTAGTGTAGTCTAGAGAGAGAAATTCAAATCCTAAAAACATGCTGCTTTTGAATTTAATTTAATAAAGGATTTTACATTTCTTTCCTTCTACAATAAAATGGTGGCTTGCCCTTTAGGAGATCCGAAGCAGCCCTCGAGTGATTGCTTGCCTTCGAAGCCTGTTTAAACTTACCTCTCGTAAACATCAAATGGATGCCCAAAGAACGCTTGTCAAGCAGAAGACACGTGCATTCAGAAATGGTCATAGCTCTGTCCTA
This sequence comes from Euleptes europaea, assembly GCF_029931775.1. Taxonomy (NCBI): domain Eukaryota; kingdom Metazoa; phylum Chordata; class Lepidosauria; order Squamata; family Sphaerodactylidae; genus Euleptes; species Euleptes europaea. Next base: position 35,251,139 of record NC_079313.1, on the reverse strand, counting down.
GTCACTCCTGTCAGACCAAAAATAATTTCTAGGTAAGGCAGTTAAACTCTTGTGAGGTAAAGTTGTTCTTAAAAATTCAGCTTTATGTTTATAAAATTTTTGTTTCATTCCACAGGCAGAGGCCAGACTGGGTTTTAAGAAAAGATAATATGCAAGAGATAGTTGATCCACTGCAAGCAATTCAAATGGTGATGGATACACTTGGAATTTCTTACTACTAATGGGTCAATGCTGTATCTAATTAAAAAAATCACTTCAGTGGTGATCATGACAATTTTAAATGTCTGTATATATCTATGTCTGTATGTATACTGATGATTTGTATACTTTAATCTTTTGTATGGAACTCAATTTTTAAAAAAAATTCTTACAAAAATTGACAAATATTGTATACAGTATACTTTTCTAGATTGCCGCTGTATGCAGGACTATGCTAAGCTCTTAATATCATTAATACATTGCATGATGAATTGGTTTGTCTAATGTGGTTTATTTGGGAATATTGAGCCTGTATCTTTTGAGGTTAGCAAGGCAGACAACATATCCGCATGGGCCATTCTTACAAACTGAGCTGCCTGTTTCAGAAAAAAACAACTTCTTCAAACTCTAGTGCAGGGGTGTCGAACTCAATTGTTATGAGGGCCAGTATGACATAAATGTCACTCGGTTGGGCTGGACCATGCCTCGGCAGCTCAGATCAAGTGTGTGTGTGTGTGGGGGGGGCTGCCTCGGCTGGCTCACGGGCTGGATAAGAGCTCTCAGCGGGCCAGATCCGGCCCCTGGGCCTTATGTTTAACACCCCTGCTTTAGTGTGTGTGTGTGTGTGTGTGTGTGTGTGTGTGCTTGCTGCCTAAAGCTTTGGCTGGTTTCAAATGCTACTTTGGCACCCCAAAATGGGCCATGCCATATAAGATGAACTGGAACCCTTAACTTTTTCTAATATATCTTTATATGGTGCTGGCATCTTTCTGCAGCCTATTTTTAGATATCTGACTTTGTATCTGGTCCTTCACCATCAGGCAACAGATTTGTCCTCAGGTTTTTAAGTTTCTAGAAAGTGTGTGTGAGCAGCATGTTACCTTCCTGGATGCTGTATCTTACCTTCCTTGGTTTTGGGAGAGTCTTCAATTAGTAAGAGGCAAGGAATATTTAATGGTCTTCTACCAATGGACACACCAGTGAAAACTGTAGAGGGACATGCTTTAAAGTGAAGTTTTGGAGTCTCATAAACTAAAGCTTAATCCTGAAAAGATGGAAATACTACTGGTGGGTGGAAGGTCTGACCCAGGATTTAAGATGTCGCCTTTGTAAAGGATTTATGGTGTTGTCTGTTTTGGATGGGGTTGCATGCCCCTTGAAGGAACAGGTCCACGGTCTGGGGTGCTCTTGGACCCAGGCCTACTGCTGGATAAGCAGTGGTAGCTGTGGCCAGCCTTGCCTGTTACCAGCTTTGAGTGGTTAGCCAGTTGCAGCAGAAAAGATCTGGCTACTGTGATGTATGCCCTAGCCTGGATGGCCCACGCTAGCCTGATCTCGTCAGATCTCAGAAGCTAAGCAGGGTCAGCCCTGGTTAGTATTTGGATGGGAGACCACCAAGGAATACCAGGGTTGCTATGCAGGGGAAGGCACTGGCAAACCACCTTTGTTAGTCTCTTGCCATGAAAACCCCCAAAAGGGGTCGCCATAAGTCGGCTGCGACTTGACGGCACTTTACCCACACACACACACACACACTGTGATGTATGTCCTGCTTATGTCTAGATTATATATTGTAGGTCTTCATGTTGCCAACAGAAAATAATACCATTAATTTAAAATTGCCAACTTTTAGGAAAATAAATGCTTTGTACTAATGGTAAATATGCTTATACAGTTGCTAAACTCTTTACAAGTGCTTCAAAAGGTCATCTGCTTTCAACAGACAGTGGTTATTTGTACACATAGGCTCTTGTACCTGAGTTTCTACATTAAGTAAAGGTAAAGGTCCCCTGTGCAAGCACTTGGTCATTCCTGACCCATGGGGTGACGTCACATCCCGACTTTTACTAGGCAGACTTTGTAAACCACGGGGTGGTTTGCCAGTGCCTTCCCCAGTCATCTTCCCTTTACCCCCAGCAAACTGGGTCCTCATTTGACCAACCTCGGAAGGATGGAAGGCTGAGTCAACCTTGAGCCGGCTACCTGAAACCAACTTCTGTTGGGATCGAACTCAGGCTGTGAACAGAGCTTTTGACTGCAGTACTGCAGTTTACCACTCTGCACCACGGGGCTCCTACAGTTTCTACATTACTTTCTCTAAAACAACTAGTTGTTCTGCTGGTAGCCATTTTGTCAAAAACATGTTTTCAGATTTCTTCTCCATTGCCAAACTTGTAATGCTGGAACCTAGCTCAGTCTCTGTTATCCTGTCCAAGTTCTGTATTTTTAATGCCTAGAATTCAATAGTCACAATCCTAGTATTGTGACCACCCATGTGTCTCACTTTAGCCCTTTCTATCTCAGTAGTTTTCCTCACATCCAGAGTTGTGAATCAAATGACAACTGTTACAAGTTGTGTTATCATCCAGGAATTTTATCAACCAGACCAAGGGATTGATTAAATCAAGGTAATTCAGATCACTTAAGAGAGAAAAAAACTTGGACTATCTGATACCTTGTTAGTCACAAAAATCACTAGATGGGCCAGTCACTCTCAGTCTAGCCCATAGTTATGTAATGAGGATAAAACAGGGGAAAAACCAGAGAGGCTGTCATAAGATTCTTCAAAATGTTAAAAAGGAATTTGTGCTGGTTCTTTCCCCATTGTTCAAGTATTCACTTAAACCTGTGGAAAATGTAATTAGTATCTGACTGATTCTCTAATGCATGAAGTGAGCATGTGTGTGGGCACACCTCCATTGGTAGGTCCTGTTGACAGATTATGGTGAATGGCTGAAGGTAAAGGCTGTGGGCCAACAAGCACAATTTTCCTCCTTCCCTCCACGTTCATATCTACATGAACGCAAGCACGAGCATTCTTGTTTTCTTGTTAGAGCTTAGGTGTAGATACAAAGGAGTAAACTTGAACAACCTTATCTGGAGGTTTGGCCTATAAATAATTAACAGGATTCCCACCAGAGTAAGTCGGCAGCAATTGGAAGAATACAAACTTGTCTTTCGGTGGTCATGATGGCTCATAAAAGCTGCATTTTTGCTTTTATACTGGTAGCATCAGGGGAACTTTTTACAGAAGGTAAAGTGCTTTTATTTTTGTTCTGTATGTAGAGTAAATTGAAGGACAGTCTGCAAAGGAATAAACTTGTGTAGTCTCTAAAGTACCTTTACTTCATTTCCATGTATCCATTCTGTTCTTAGAAACAGAAAGTCCTTGAAAGTATTTGCATGGCAGTTCACATCATTTATATAGCACTTACAGTATTCCAAGTACATCATGTACATTCTCTTGTAATCCTTACAACAGTCATGTAAGGTAGGTGACTTATATGAACAACTTTTATTCTAGGCAATCAATAAACCACAAATGACTTAATAGGCATGCCTGCTCAGGTGGGCTAGTAGGTTTTGTGGATTTATCTTGGAAGGCTTGTATAAACATTTGCCAGCCTTCATCTGAAAGTCAGAAGGAGGACCCAGTTTTCAAGTTCCCTTTTATCTTTGTGTTCTTAAGTGCAAAGCTATCCCTCTTCATTTGTGGTCTTGTTTTTAGTGTTCACAGTAGAAGGTAGCAGCATTATCAGATGGACTGTTTGCCTTTAGCCAAAGATAATTTAAAAGGGGGTTGCTAGCTAAGATCTAGTAAGATGCCTTTATTTCCTTTAAATCTTCAAAAAAAGCAAGCAGTTACAAAAAATTTTTGACACTTTGTAAGGTTTCCCCATAACTGTGTCTTTATACTGTTAGAGAGCTTATCTTTATTCTGGCATGAAAGTAGGTGAAAGGTGAATCTGGTGCATATTGATACACTATTCTTCCATTTTATTAGTATTGTTAAGGAGGATTTGTTCAAGTCGAATGCCTGAAAAATACTTGTACATGTTAAAACCATGTTAAAAACAGTTCTGTGCTTTTATTTAAGAATTTAACATGAAAATTGAACTTTTTTGCAAGATGCCATTCCTAATCAGGTCACTTAGTCACAGAAGATTGACTTGAACTGCTTCATCACAGAATAAAGATTGACTAGAACTCCTTCCTAACAACATTTTGGCTACGTAATCCATTTGTTTCCTTCCAAACTGATTCTAATTAAAAATTCTCTAGTGGATATTGGGCTGACTTCCTCAAGCCACTTAGTCTCAGAATAAAGATTGACTAGAACTGCTTTCTAACAATGTTTTCTGCTACTTAATCCATTTGTTTCTTTCCAAATCTGGCTGTTACCGCACTAGGTATTCCCAGCGATGTATTAAGAGTTTGGAAATGTTATAGAAAATACTGTTCGCACTTTGTTTGGCCCCTTTAGCTGTGAAGATGTCTTCCAACCATTTTCTAGCCGTGGCATCCAAAAACCCTTTTAAAGCGATTTTTAATAATAACGTTTCCAAACTCTTGATACATCACTGGGAATACCTAGTGCGGTAACAACCTCAGATTCTGATTCAAAATTCCTTACTCAATATTGGGTTGACTTCCTCAGAAGTAAAATAAAAGGTTTCATAGAAGTTGTACAGGTTACCCATAGAAAGTGGTGGTAATTGGGTGAGTAGTTAAGGATTTTATACCTCTGTGTAACTGTTTTTCTGTGGGAAGGATCTTGTATAGAAAAAAGCTGGCTCCGAAATAGCCCTAGAACAAGTGAAAACCTGCGGTGGGGTAACAATCTCTGGATTTCTTCCTTAAACTGCACCACCACACACTGCACCCTGTTCTGTTCTTGAGGATCCTCCAACCCATTGATGTAGTTTCTCAAGTGATGTTTGGTGGTACAGAACACAGGCGGGTGGATCCTATCTCTCCACCGAGTAAAGCGTATTACATTTATACTCCCATCTTTCCTCCTGTCTCAAGTTTGAAGCTTTCCTTCAACTTAAGTGGTTCTTCCATTGGAGGAAGGCTGCAGGAAAGCTTGGAGGATGTTTGGATCCACCCACGGAGAGGTGGGAAGCATCCACTGTTCTTTCATTCCAACCCCAAGTATTCTGTGTGAGAAGAAAGTATACATGCTTTTAACATCATCACGCCCACCTGGCTACTTAACTAATTAGATTTTGCCTTCAGGAGGAGGACTTGCATTTGATGACAAAATTGCCTTGATAGGCTGAGGTGAGTGCCAGGCCTTTCAAGCCCTTGCAGTGATGGGCAGGCATGCAGATGCCTATCAGTGAATCAGTCTCCTGCTCAAGGTTTTGGCTGCTCATTAGCATAGGGGACCCCATCCTCACCTGTTCCAAAGCAAGGCATTGCTAGCTCCCAAAGTAGCTGCCAAGGTGAATTCAGCCAAGATAGAGTTGGGGCAGTTAGAACACATCTAAGGAGGAGGTTCTTGGTAACACACTATCCTGGTCTGAATCAAGGAACAGATGCAAAATTCAGTTGAAGCTGTGCATTATATTTGCCCATGTATTATACATGAACCTTAACATATTTCTTTCAGACAGGCTTTGTGACTTACCCAACATAGAAAATGGAAGAATTGCTTTGTACTATTATAGCTTTAAAAACTACTATTTTCCAATGAAGAATGAAGCAACCCTTTCATATTACTGTTTGGCTGGCTTTACAACTGAAAATGGCAGTCAAGAGACAAAAATAACCTGCACAGTGAGAGGCTGGGTTCCATACCCCAAATGTTACAGTAAGTCAGTTTCTATATAATGCTATATATAGTAAAGTGTTCCTTCTAGCTGAAATGTGTAATTGACTGGATTGATTAAACATTTTGATCAAATAAAAAAGACCACTTTTCTAATTGGGCAGCAGATTACCATATCCACAAGTAGCAGGTACCACCTTGGAGAGATCCCTCTTTATACATGGAAGGAATGCTTCTCTTGACACAGTACTTGCTGTAAGGTGTGGCATGTGTAAACAGGAAACAATGTTTCTTCTCTGCAAATGTAATCAACTAGGTTAAATCTAACATTTCTTTTAGCGACAGCCTTTTTACTAATGCAGACCACATATTATGTGATAAAAGAAAAAGATATTTCATATTAAATGTACAAAGAAGTTTGGATATGACAGTTATTAAGTATGCTGTTTTTACTTGATGTGGCTTATTCTGCTAATTTTTAGAATAATATATGTGTAGTTTTTTCAACTATGCATTCCTCTAAAGTCAAACACAGATTTCTTTAAAAAAAAAAAACCAAGCCAATTTCTAACTGTCCATTGAGTAAATAAATTTTTGCAGTGAGTATGTGCAACCTGCACATACAACTTTTCATGCACAGCTCTCTGAGAACTATACATTGAACGTGAAGTTCCAGTAAAATGTGACTTCCCCCGTTGACATCTCAGTAGAAGAGAGCTCAGTGTGCGTGTATATCCCTTGGCGTGTTCAAGTCTTCCCTCCAATGGATCAGGAGGGAAGGCCTTACAGAGAGCTTTGTGAGCATGCCTGGAGCAAACAATCACTAGCCTGGTAATGAAAAGAAGAATCCTAGTAACTATCAACATAGCCAATGACTGCTGGGGGTTTCAAACCAAAACGAAATAGCAAGTTTAATTGGTATCTTTTTGTTTCAGTGTAGATCACGATGGGTAGCCATATTAGTCTGTCAATAGCAGTAGAAATGAGCAAGAGTCCAGACTAACAATTTCTGGCAGGGTATGAGCTTTCATGAGCCACAGCTCACTTCTTCAGTGTAGCATGCTACGTAACATGTTATGTCTACATCACATTTAATCAACTGTTTTACTTCTTCCTCACATGTTAATTCATCCTCCCTTTGCCGCACCCAGTTGTCATACTGTAGGTTTATCAAGAGTGGCATATGTGCGAATGTGTGTGTGGAGCTGCCACCTTGGGCAGGGTGAGGGGGTGGGCTAAGTGACTACCAAGTCCCTTCTGCTGCTATAATTATCTATTGTGTATGCATTTGGAGGTTTTTAAAAATAGAATAACATGTTACTCTCTCTTTATTCCACACACGTCATTTTTGTTTAGAGAAATGTACCATACCTCTCTTGGACCATGGTGTATTCTTTGACACAAAACCCACTTACATAATATGGGAGAGTCTACAATATAGTTGTAATTCAGGCTATTTGACTCCTGGTGGCAGCAGGAATGGAACTGTACAATGTATTCCAGATGGATGGTCACTTCAGCCAAGATGTATAGAAGCAAGTGGTATTGCTTTAGGTAATGTTTCTCTCTTTAAAAGTTCATAAGGTTTCAAGCTAATCCCAATTGCCTTGCAAAAAATTAAATTTTCTTTTTGTCCTTGCTTATATTTACAACTGGGTTTGGGTTTTCTTTTATTTATTGGATCAAACAACCATGAGCAGAAATCAACTTCCCTGTCTTCCCCTGCAGTCCCTCATGCCACCCAAAAAACTGTCCTTGCAGCATTGCAGTGTTACGGGTAAGTGGTAGGGTTGCCAAGCTCCAGGTGGGGCCTGGATATCTCCCACTATTACAATTGATCTCCAGACAACAGAGATCAGTTCCCCTGGAGAAAACGGCTGCTTTGGAAGGTGAATTGTATGGCATTATACCCTGCTGAGGTCCCTCCCCTCCCCAAACCCTGTTCTCAGACTGTATTTGTGCATGTATTCATTGGCTGTTCTGAAGTTGCCTTTGCCCTGGAGAACCTCAGGACAGGGCTTAAAGTTTTCCCAGAATTACAAGTGATCTCCAGACTACAGAGACCTGGTGTCCTTGGGACATGAACGCTCCAGAAGGCAGGTAGTGACATAGTATTCTTACTGAGCGCCCATCCTTCCCCAAGCTCCACCTTCTCCAGGCTCCCAAGTTGCCAGGAATTTTCCGAGCCAGAATCGACAATCCAATCTAGACTAGACTGCTCATCCTAATATTGTTGATGAACAAATGCATTCAGGGCTCTGGAGTTCACTGAAGTATTTAACATGTTAGTTTTGTTGATGGCTACCAGGCAGTAGGAGACCACATAGTAGAGGAAGCAGTATGTCACCCTGAAGGATGGTTTGTTACTCCAAAGTGTACTAGTGTGCTGATTTCTGCAACTGCTCACTGTCTTCCTACCCCTCCACCATTCCCTGTGTCTGCCTGGTTGTTCTGTCTTCCCATGCAAAAGACTTTCAATCACTCCTTGTTTTTTAAGAGACCTGTTTAGCACCACAATTGCTCCATGGCCGCTACTCTACAACGCATAAAGTTTTCAAGTTGAATGAAATACTCCAGTATGAATGTGATGATGGATACCAGTCTGCAGGAGGCAACACAGTGGAGGAAGTACGATGTGGGCCTGAAGGATGGCTCTTTACTCCAAAATGTACTAGTATGTTGATTTACAGTTCCCTTATGTTGAATTGTCTTGCCTTGCACTGTTTTTTGCTTGAAAAGAAGCAATTAACACATTTTCAAAACATGAAAATAGAAAATTTGCCTGTTTCCACTCTAGTATTATTATTATTATTATTTTTTAAGAAATCGGATGTTCAGCACTGAATCCTATGGAACATGGAGGTCTCCATCCCAGGAAGGGAAGCTACAAAGAAGGAGATGTGGTTCAGTTTTTCTGTTCGGAGGATTATTCTTTAAGAGGTTCAGAGTTAATTCAGTGCTATTACTTTGGCTGGTACCCAGAGCCTCCAGTATGCGAAGGTGAATCTTTTATACTCCCCATGCTTCCATACTATGGAAATAGTAGTGGAGAGGAAGTCTGATTCTGAGAGTAATAGATGGAAAAACTGAGTTAAATTCATAAGTCTGCAACTCAGTCAAACATGTTTAACTGTCATTCCCTGTCCATAGGTATTCCTGAGAATTGTTTTATGAAGAGGTACTACAATTTTCTATACAGCTACAGTTCCCAGGGTTCCCTGAAAGGAATCCATAACAACACCCTGATCACAAGTACTCCATAGACTATTAACTTGTTTGACTGGCATAATACCAAGTTTTATCATCTGTTGATCAAGCTGCTTGGACAGTCCATTCAAAACTCTTATGTAGCACATCAGCCTGTAAGAGTTACTGTAGCATTGCAGCTGAGAGACTGAACTATGAACCAGAAATTCCATGAGCTTGTGTGTGTTCAAAAGAGCAATATATGTGTTCAAAAAACACTTATATAAATGCTGAGTATTATTGATTATGATGTAGTTTTTTAAGATGAGGTAGTGGGACAGTTTTCATTCCCAGGTTTACAGACCAAATTCTATAGCAGATGGAAGACATCTGCATTATTCTCTGTGAACCCATTAGGTCTTGATGGGGGATCACGCAGACGTCTGAGGTCCTCAGTGAGGATGTAGAAGGCCAGCTAGCCCTGTGGTCTTTCCAGACTCTGCTTTAACTCCTAGAAAGCAGCATGGCACCCATCAAGCTGCAAGCATGTGACAGGAAGTCATTTGATATCATGAGAAACAGCCCATTTTGACTCTGCACACCAAGCAAACTGGAGACGGGAAGCAAGATGAGCACCAGGTGGTCTGTGGTAATGAGGAGCAGGCAAGCACAGGCTGATTCAAAAGCTCTCGCCTTCTCTCTCCCCCCCCCCCCGCTTCTGACCCAACCTGGCCACTCCACACTTCTGCTATTCAGGCAATGTTTCTCACTTGTGCTTAAAACACAGAGCTCCCTCCCCCCAAAGTCAGCTTGTTTTGAGGGAGCATGTGCATGGAAAATTGGAGGGTTGAGTGATGGGGGGAAGGCAGAGGTTGGGTTGAGTTGGGCTGGGCTGGGAGAGACAGGGCAAAGGAGTGGATTTCGTTGGGGGAGGAGGCCTCCATGCCACAAGTATGTATGTGAACCATTTGAGGACCAGCTTGTGGGGGCGGTCACTAAGTCAGAGAAGAGAGAGGAGGCAAGGGGGATCTGTTGGAGGTTGGGGGATGTGACTCAACCTCCCTGTGCTAAGTATTTCCATTGCTGAGTAACCTCCTCACATAATGTTGTAGTATCATTTAAGAGAGGGCCCCCGAAACTGTTGTCCAGAGGGCAAGTTTACTCTGATGTAGAACTGGCATTTCTTAAGGTTTATATAGTGAAGTTTACATAGCACAACCAAATTTTGGGCGTCTTTCCCTCTTTTATTCAGCAAGACGAATCAAGTGCCCTCCTCCCCCTCAACCCCCTAATGCCAAATTACTGGCCAGCTTAAGAACATATCACCATGGGGACGTGGTACGTGTGGAATGTGAGCCTCATTTTCAGATCAGAGGGACTACAGAGGTCTGGTGTGAGAATGGCAAATGGACTTCGCCTCCCAAATGCATGGGTCACTTGCCTGTTAGAACTGACCATCGGGAATTAGAAGGTATTTAAATTTTGGAACACTGTCTGCTTTGAGGTTTTGGAATTGCAGCTAGATTTCTGCTAAAAAAATACCCCTTAGTTCTCAGTTCTAACCCTAAATTGTGATTCATTCTTGGTTTATGAGCAGGCAGCTATTGCACGGGAGAATTGTAGAGACAGAGAAGCAGATGGAAATGGAGTATAATTGGTATCTATTTTTTCTCTCTTTGGGCAGAAAGAAGCTAGACAATTTTGCATTGGGTGAAAAAATGGCATAAGGGCAAATATTTATTACTCAACTGAAGGTGTTGGCTCTCCTTATTCCCTGTCTGCATGCAAAGACAAAGTTATTCTTCCAGGACTGTCAGTGTCTTTGCTTGACTTAGCCGTGGGGTGGAGTCATTTACATGAGAAATTTCCTCTCTCCCAAGAGTATCAAGCACTTTAGTTTCTGCAAGAGGCTCACTCCACTGAATGGTTAATTAAGCAGGAAGCACAGATAGTTAGGAAGCATCTTACAACCAAAGAAAATATAGCAGGATTGAAAAACAAAACAGTGCTAGCTAGAGTTTACACTATGCTGAACACCTCCTTGAGTTTCCAGGATCGGTCAGTCTCTGTTTTACCTCCAAATAAGCTTCCTGAGGTTCATTTATGAGATTCCATGACCCAACAAACACTAGGCTGACAAAGGAATGCCTGCCTGCCCCCTACCCTTTCTTGGATTTGGGCTTGGAGCCTCCCCTTGGGGGCTTACTCTCTAGTTCCTACCAGAGTTCCAGGGCTGTTTGGCTCTTCATACCTTTGAGATGAGAACCTAAACTGCCATCCCAGCAGAAGTCACAGCTTGAGGATGCTTCACCGTCTGCCCATTTTCCCCCAGGTCATTCATCACTCTAAAAATTACTCTCTGCCCCTTCCATGCAGCTGAGGATCTGACGACCCATTCCAGAAAATAAACTCATATCATTTTAGCATCAAAGGGACTTCCATTCATACCAATATTCTGGTGTGCTCTTAATTTCCCAGCTAACACCCCTCTCAACCTCCTACTGAGAGAAAGCTTGGTATAGTGATTATTATAGCATTGAACTAGGAGCTTTTCCAGTCAAGAAGCTTTGTGGGTGACATTGATGATCATTTCAGAGAGTAGCCATTTTGGTTTGCAGTAGAAGAGTTAGATTTGAGTCATGTGGCACCTTAGAGTCCAACTAGATTTTCGGAATATACGCTCTCAAGAATCAAAGCTCCTTTCAACAGAAGTGACATTGGGACAGTTACTCTGAGCGTGACCTACACATCAGATGATTGTGAGGATAACATTGGGGAACAGAGAACCAGAGCTTCCTGGAGGATGGTGTGACAGATTTCCTGGGAACTAGACAACAGCCTGAAGGAAGGATCCCCCTCCCTGCATTTTCCTGCCTACCACACAGCAGGGAGGTTTCCAGTGGTACTGAAAAAAGTTTGAGGTGATGAAATCTGGGCCTGGCTACAAACCCTGAATTGATAACACAGAGCTAGGAAGGTAAACTGACAGGAACAAGGTGGCTTATTTTTGTAAAGTGAGTAAGAACAAAGTCTAGTCAGAAAGAAACACACAACTGAGGTAAATATTAACTATCAAGCAGGAGATGTCAGATGTTAGGTTTTAAACAATACATGTCCAAGGGGTGGGGGAGCTCTCAGGTAGATTTATAACCTATAAATGAAGTACTCTGCTGCAATCTAGTTTCATTGCAGACCCAGCAGACACTGCTGGAATACTGCAGTGCTTTTTTTAGTTACCCAAACAGAAGAATTTAAACCAAAGATCTAGTACCTCTACAGGTGAAACAATTATTCTCATTGTTGAACCTCTAACTCCCAACTCAAAAACCTCCCTAATTCCCCAGTGGTCACTATTCCAGTATTGGCTGGTTCTGAATGGCCTCTCTCATGAGTTATTTTGTTGCTGGGATATATTTTTGTGCTACCTGTCACATAAGGGTGGATGAAAGCATCTAGATAACTAGATGATGTGCCAAAAGGCAGACTATTAAGTAATCCTACCAGCCACTTGTTTTCAAAAGTACAAAGCCATCACCGAAGACCTCTTTATGGTGTGTTCCTTTCCACAAATGTCTTGTCTGTTCCTTAGATGTGGGCAGAGAAACAAGTGGTGATGGTAGTCCCAATCTGGAAACTGAGGGGATGTGTGGAGCTCCTCCCGAAGTGAAAAATAGTCACATTCTTGGCTTGTTGTTGACCCGCTACAAAACTGGTTCCTCAGTAGAATATCGATGTCTCAGGTATCACTTGTTGAAGGGATCTGGTACAATCCATTGCATGCAGGGAAACTGGACAGAGCCACCAGTTTGTTTAGGTAAGTCTTGTAGGTGAGTGAGAAAACGTTATATAAAAAATGGAAGGGTGCTATGGGGAATGGAGCTGCCATTTTGCAAAATCCTGAATTTGCTTCGGCACAACAAAACTCCAGGAATCCATAATTATTCCTTGCCTTGACTTTGTGTGTGTGTGTGTGTGTGTGTGTGGCTAGATTCTCAACTGCTCTTCAAGGTGTCTGCTTGTATTGTGATTGTCTAGTCACATCGTAAATATATGGAGTTGGAAAACAGGTCTCTAATGCTTAATGGCCCTGACCTGGATGGCCTAGATCTGGATGGTCAGATCTCAGAAGTTAAAACAATGTTGGCCCTGGTTAGTATTTGGATGAGAAACCACCCAGGAAGTCCAGGGTTGCTATGCAATGGCCAGCAATGAATGCCTCTTGCCTTGAAAACCCTACAGGGTCACCATAAGTTGGCTGCAACTTGATGGCACTTTCCACCACCAGTGCCTGGTGGATATAATGGATATAACAATGTGGTGGGAACAGCAGACACAATCTAAGCAGGGCCACCAAGAAGAGGGACTGGGGGGGGGGACAAAATTCTGGGAGACCCAGGTCAGCTGAAATAGCCCCTGAAGACATGGAATCATACTGCAGACGTGGAATGTATTTTTTTTTAGCTGTGCAGTTCTGCACTGCAGCCACTAGAGTCGCAGGGAAGGCAGAGCACAGTAAAGAGGAGGTTAAAATTTATGAATCACTTGCTTCTGATACCTGTCCAAGGTGATAGCCTTGCAGAGGATGCTCTACGCCCTTACAGTCATGCCACTTTTGATAAGTACTACAACTGGATGTTTCATAGCGAGCAAATTACAATTCAGGATCCTCCCCCCCCCTTCCGGACCATTTTTTGTCAGCTAAATTTCTGGAGTGGAAAATGATTGGGTGCCAGATTATCCAGTCTTTGTGCCTAGCATCTACCAGTTAATTACTGATCTTTGTCCTTTAGAACCATGTTTTGTGGATGAAGAAAACATAGGTAATTTCCACATAAAGATGAAATGGAGGTTGGATGAAGAACTAGTTTTCTTACACGGTGATGTTATTGAATTTGTGTGTGAGCCAGGACATGTTCTGCCACCCTTTGTTGGACAGCAGCAGTTGCTGGTGCAATGTAATCGTGGAGAATTGAAATATCCAAAGTGCATTTCCAAAGGTAAAACATTATTCTGTTTTGTGGCAGTTTTGTATGAATTGACAAAGCTATTCGTTAGTATATACTGTTATCCTGCTTTTCCATCGAAAAGTAAATTCCCAAAGTGGGCAACATATAGTATTTAAAACAATATGGGGTGGATCCAATGACTTTCTTTCACTGTGGAAGCATCTGCAGTTTTCAAAGGCAGCCCCATATAAAGCATATTACAGTAATCTATCCTGAATGTGACTGGAGCATGGATCCCTGGGCAAGATCATATTTTTTGAGGAACAAGTACATTTGGCACATGGGCTGAAGCTGATGAAGGTGGTAAGCGTCAAAGAGGAGACCAGAACCTGCAGCTACACAGTAGCACCCCCAGGCTATAAACCTGCTCCAAGGGAGCACAGCCAGTGGCTGGCCTCTACTGAAACAGGTAATTCTGTTTGTGCCTTTGTATTTGAAATGATAGGATTCTTCAAGTACCCAGTGCAGAAATATGGCAGTTCTACTTGTCTCTAGTAGAAGGTGATCAATATGCAGCAAAGCCAGAGCAGTGGCTCACACAGAGTTACAGGAGCAACCTCCTCTAGGTAGGGACTTTGAGTTCACAGGAAACTTTAATTATTCTTTTGTCTCTTGCATGAACTTGCAGTTCTGTCATGATGCACTGGTAAGCTATAGTTAAGGCTGTGCCAGTCCCTCCTCTGAAAATTTGAGGGAAGGAGGGCTAAGGAAGGAAGGGATTGTTTCATATACTTCATTCACAAGTGCTTTTTCCCCCATTGGATATCTTGGTTGCTATTTTTTAAAGAATCCACAAAAATATGGTAGTCTTCCTAAGGCAGTCCCGTCCCATTGGGATCATGCAGGCAATGTGATAACCCGACGCTGGCACACAGCTGATGAGGCTTGTGTTCCTGATGGTACCTGAATGAGGGCAGAGCTCTCTGATCCTTGCCCTGAACAAAACCCATTTTGGAGATCCCAGAACAAAAGTAGTGTGAAGCAAGAGACATTGTGTGGGGGTGGGATAGGGGGTGAAATGTGTCTCAACTCTAATCTTGGTACACAGTTTGGGGATCATGATAATATATCTGGATGGGTATCCGAGAAGAAGAGGAGTTGGTTTTTATATGCTGACTTTCTCTACCACTTAAGGGAGAATCAAACTGGCTTGCAATCACCTTCCCTTCCCCTCCCCACAAAAGACACCCTGTAAGATAGGTGGGGCTGAGAGAGCTCTAAGAGAGCCGTGACTAGCCTAAAGTCACCCAGCTGGCTTCATGTGGAGGAGTGGGGAAACCAACCTGGTTCATCAGATTAGCGTCCGCCACTCATGAGGAGGAGTGGGGAATCAAACCCGGTTCTCCAGATCAGAGTCCACCGCTCCAAACCACTGCCCTTAACCACTAGACCATGCTGTAGTAGGAAAATTACACAGGAGTCTGGACTCAAAGGAGAAATCAGTTCACCAAGAACAGGTATGAGCTGCTTTCAACCATTTCTACACAACAGAGTAGCATGAACATCACCCCTAATGGGGAAAGACATTAGATAATTTGTTCCCCTATCTCACTTCTTCCTCCATTAGATTTGATGTTGATTTGAATCTGCTGTTGGTGGTTGAAAGTGGCTGACACTTATTCTGTGTGAGCTGATTTCTCTTTTGATTGGATCTTGCTTCACAACCACCTCCCTTTTTAATAATCTCCCCCACCCTTTCTTCTGAGTATTCAGCCCAGCCTCATGGATAGACATTTCTATGCGTTGGAAGTGGGGCGCACTCTCACAAAAGTTCATGCTGAAATGAACATTGTTAGTCTTTAAGGTGTTACCGACCTGGGAATCAGATTAATTTCTCCTATGTATTTCTATTTTTATGCAAGTTTCTTCTTTTACAGACTCTAATGAAAACTGTGGTTCCCCGCCAGTCGTAGAGAATGGAGCTGCTATGGAATCATTGACCACAGACTTTGCCCATCACTTAACAATAGAATACAGTTGCCATGAACACCATGTTTTGCAAGGCTCTAGGACGGTGTCCTGTTTAAATGGCCAATGGACTACCCCACCAATTTGCATAGGTACTGTACAATAAATGTATTGTAAGTATTCAAAGCTGATTTAATAAAGGTATTGTAAAATGTCCATGACTCTGACCTGAATGGCCAACGCTAGCCCGATCTCATCAGATCTTAAAAACTAAACAGGGTTGGCCCTGATTATACTTCAATGGGAGACTACCAAGGAAGGCCAGGGTTGCTATGCAGAGGCAGCCAATAGCGAACCACTTCTGTTTGTTTTTTGCCTTAAAAACCCTAAGGGGTGGCCATGTCAGCTGTGACTTGACAGCACCTTACATACTCACATACGTGTGTGTGTAGGGCAGTGGTCGGCAAACCGCGGCTCCCGAGCCGCATGCGGCTCTTTGGCCCCTTGAGTGTGGCTCCCCGCCTCCCCCCCTCCGTCGGCTGAGCGGCTCCTCCGCATCGCCGCGCCCAGCCAGGCAGAGGTGCCGCGCTCCCGCCGGGCTCCAGCGTGCCCCAGGCGGGAGGAGCCAGCAGGCGAGCGGGAGGTGGCGCCCCCCTCCCCCGGCTTCCCCTCTTCTCTCTTTCTCTCTCCAGCAGGGAGGGATCAGAGGCGGCAGGGAGAGGCGGTGGCTGGCCGCCCAGGCTGCTGCTGCAAGGTGGGGGAAGAGGCAGGCTCTGCCTCGCGCCGGGCAGAAGCGGGCTGCACGCCCCGTGCGCTCCCCCCACCGCCGCTACCTCGCCCAGCCGGCCCGGGAAGGAGCCAGCAGGCAAGCGGGAGGCGGCCCCCCTCCCCCAGCCTCCCCTCCTCTCTCTCTCTCTCCAGCAGGGAGGGATCAGAGGCGGCGGGGAGAGGCGGTGGCCGGCCGCCCAGGCTGCTGCTGCAAGGTGGGAGAGAGGCAGGCTCTGCCTTGCGCTGGGCAGGAGCGGGCTGCGCACCCCGTGCGCTCCCGCTGCCCCCGCCTCACCCAGCCAACCTGGGAAGGAGGCAGTGGGGCGCGGGGGGTATCCCTCCCAGAGTGCAGAGCATTGGGTGGGGTTGGGGGGAGATAGTGGGGGCGAGGGGGCGTGATTTGCACGAGATCACTCTGGAGGCATAGAGTCGATGGCTGCTGTGTAGGGGCTGAATGGGAGATATAGCATTTGTTGAGGGCAGGCAGTATATATATATATATATATATATATATATATATATATATATATATATATATATATATATATATATATATACACACATGAAAATATAATTTATTAGAAGCACTATGTCTAGTTTAAAATTATTTTAAAATGTTAAAATAGCACAATGGCATTTCCTGCAGTTGATATCTATAACCACATGCCAGACACATTTTGGCCTATTTGGCCTTCATCAGCGGTCAACTGAAACCCCTGTAAAAGCTGCACACATTTACAAAAATATATACATATACAATCAGTTTAAATCAAACCAGGCATGTATATAGGTTGTACACTGTATTACCAATTACTCAAATGTCTGGTAAGATTGACTCTAGTTGTAATACTGGTTTACATTTGTCTCCCATATACGATGTGTGCCGTTATCAACCTTTATCATTGCTTTACACCCAGCTTCTGTTTTCTAGGTTGGGTTTTATTCCCCTCTTTTTTCTTCTATTACTGATTCCGTACAAGACAGCTATTTGTGTTCATGTGTGCTGTGCATGAGGAGATGGCAGGTTTTTCTCCCAGTGGATTTTCTCTTACTGAGCAGTAAACAAGAACAGAGAATAAATTGGGAGAGAGAATAAATTAGTGCACTCAGCTACTTCAGTGGGCAGGTGGCTAAAACTACACCCCACCCCAATGACTTTTGTGTCTCTGTCAGTCTCCAGTAAGGGTGTTCCAAGTGACAACGTCTTTACTTTATGCTGGAGAATTTAAAGAGTGCCTCTGAGACTGAACTTAGTTATTATTTATCTAAATAATTCCAGCCTTTCGCTTGTATGCCTTTGCTCTGGGTTCAGTTTCTTTGTAATGGAAGCCTAGGAGTTAGGCTATGTATGCGTGAAAATAGTATGTGGTTACCACTATTATTTCTTTTAATGTATAGAACACAGCTGACTTGAAAATACTGTTCAAAGAATAAATGATTTATTTCTTGTTCAAGTATTACTTCCATTGAATCTCTTACAAATATAAAAAGACTGTTACCAAACCATGTGCTTTAATTCTAGTTTCTGTGATTATCTGATCAATTAACAGCCACCTTCATAACAAACTGTGTGAGTAAAGACGTTTACAGGGTTGACAAGCTCAAGTGTACTTTGTTGTAGGAAATACTACTAATCATATAATGTCAGCAAAAGCCTCAGGCTCATGTTAATGTCCTACTAAATTATATTGTAAGATCAAAACAGCTTAACGTTTTATTTGTTCTTCTAAAGAACCATGTACCTTGTCAAAGGATGAGATGGTAGAAAAGAATTTGGATCTGTTATGGAGCTTTGACAATCGACCTTATTTCCTCCATGGAGAATTCATTCAGTTTGTATGCAAACCACACTATTTTAGTCCATCAAATTCACCATCTGATTTTAGAGTAAAGTGTTGGAATGGACAGCTGTCGTATCCAGTATGCATCGCAAGGAGCAAGTAAGTTATGAAGTCAGCTGAAAAGTACCAATAATTACTTGCTGTATACTTTTGTAACTTTGTTAAGGTTAAATAGCCCTTAGGCTGTACACCAAAAAATTTAAGGAACAGGAATAACAGCAAAACTAAATTTAGCTATGTCAACTGTGCAGTTTTTGCTACAGCCACTTAAAAATAACCTTAAAAAATAATGAATCAAACACCAATAAGGGACAGTCACAAAGATGCTGTTCTGGAGGCATCTTAAGGAAGTAACCTTTAATCTGAGCTTTAGGCATTTCATTGCAGCGTGCTATCATGTATAACCACCTTATCATTCCTGTGTGCTAGGACATCCTGGCAGACACTGAGAGCATATTACTTGCTGCTTCTCCCTTCCTATATAAGTACTATGGGGATAATGAGGTGATCCCGGCATTGAGTAGGATGTGATCCATCACAAATGCACATAGGAAGGGAGGGGACTAACATGTTTGCAGGCAAAGTGAGATTTTTTATGTTGGGACACTTTCAACATTATTATGCCAGGGAAGGCTGGGATACAAGCCTCCCTGAAGTGCTAGCATTCACAGGGAGATTTCAGCTATAGACCCCCCACCTAAGACTGCATGAGGTGGTATTGGACCAGATGGTTCAGTGTTTGAATCAGCTTTTGCAAGACTTCAATTTTTATGCAGCAGAGGATGTATTTACTATCTATGCTTGGTAAATCTGTCATGTCATTTTTGGAATTATACACTATGGCTGTCTATGTTAGAGTGACGTTCAGTGTATTTTGCTTTTTAGTTAAAAGACGTGAAGAAATAATGCTTGGGTGATTCATGGGAATGATGGACGTATGCTGCAAGATGGAAGTTCATCTAAGATGGGTGTTTGTTTGCCACAAGACCATTTTTAACATCAGTCAATTGAGACAGCCACTGATTTCAGTTTAAAGGAAATGCCTCTGCAATCTGTGTGACATTAAAATAAAGGATTTTATTTTTATTTTTTAAATTTTTAAAGAGAAAATGAGAATACAACCCCGAAGGAAAACAGAAATACAACAACAAAAGAAAATGGAAATAGAACATTACTAAAATACTCATAATACAAATTCTTGACAAGAAACTAAGACCGTTCTGCTAATATAACTAAAATATCCATAACAGTGAACCAAGCACTACTTTACCTATTTATCTAAAATCTGTGTGATTATCACTTCCCTCCCTCTTTGCGATTTACACATTGGAGTGTTTTTTCCATCTTTGAAATTGTTACATTCCAGCAAGCGTCCAGTTCTTCTGTA
Organism: Euleptes europaea; assembly: GCF_029931775.1. Classification (NCBI taxonomy): domain Eukaryota; kingdom Metazoa; phylum Chordata; class Lepidosauria; order Squamata; family Sphaerodactylidae; genus Euleptes; species Euleptes europaea. Next base: position 35,231,291 of record NC_079313.1, on the reverse strand, counting down.
TTTTTGTCATTAATATAATACGTCAACTCAATTAAAGCACAGGTTTCTTTAACTTTATCAAGCCAATTATTTAAATCAGGGAATTTCTTGCTTTTCCAATATCTCGCAAGATAAGGTTCACCAGATTAGTGGGGAAACAAATTTCATTCACCAGATTAGTGTCCCTCACTCGTGGAGGAATGGGGAATCAAATCCTGTTCTCCAGATCAAAGTCCACCGCTCCAAATCACCATATTTAACCACTACACCATGCTGATGTATTGGAAGTTGTAAAATGAAATTGGAAGTTGTAAAATAAAATCCAAGGTAACAAAATGAGTGCACTTGCTCAATCAGATGCCCTTTAGTTATCCAAGACTGACTAACCTTTCTATATATATCCGCTTTCTGAAAAACTAAAATCTTAGATTTACTATAATTAATAACCAACTGGTTAACCTGGCAAAAATTAGACATAGCACGAAGCATGCAGTTCCCCCTACTCTCTTACAAGATAATAACACAGAATCATCTGCATACAATAAAATTGGCAGATGATAAATATTCAATATAGGAAGATGGAAATTACTGTAACTTGCGAGGGAGATTGTGTAACTATGAATTTAAAAGATCTGGGGCCAAAATATGACACTGTTGAACTCCTTCCGTTAGTGGGATTAGAGTGGAATATTTTCCAGTGATACGGAATCTAACCTTAACAAAAGGTGTAAAATACAAAGATTTAATTAGAAATTGTAGTCTTGGCAGCATGTGTTCAAATTTTCTTCACAGATGTGAACGAGGAATCGAATCAAATGCAGTATGTAATTCTGGAATTCTGACAGGGTGGTGGGTACAAATACAAAATCGCTGTCATGGGAGGTGGGCCCAACCACAAAATGGCTGACGTGGGAGGCGAAGCCAACCACAAATTGTTGGGAAGTGAGGTTATGCATAACTTTGATTATAGGTCTTCAGCATTTCATCTGCATTATAAAAATATATTCAAATTGGAAAGATCTGATGATTTCAGTAGAAGTTCCAGTTAGGTGTATTAAGCATTTTAACCACGCTGACCTATCATGTTTAGCCAGAAGGAAGTCCTATTGTGTTTTTATAATATCACCACAGGTAAAGTACTTTACATAAAGTCACTGTCAGCATTATACCAGAAACATCAGAAACTCAAAAAGCCCCACTTGGCCCCACCCACTTTCTAAAAACACTTGTCAAGCCCCATGGTGCCCATGGGCACAAGGTTTGGGAACCCCTGACCTAGAAGCTGCATGTCCTAGATCCCTTGTGCAGAGGATGCATTTTCATAGGCTCAAATGAGAACTAAATTTCTGACAATTCATCCTGGCATGTTATGTTACAAGGTGGGATAGTCTTCAGAGAGGCCTTGACTAAGAAAAGCTGCAGTCTGGATTGGTAAAAAAATTGGGAAGGTTTGTGGAAGACTTTATCATGTTTCTGAATAGGGTTTCAACAAGACCAAGCTGTGGTAAACTGAGGGTTCTTTTAAAATCAATGCCAATTCTAAGCTGAGCCAAGGGGAATTCACCCATTGCTAGTTATAAACACATGCAATAAAGGATGTGAGGCTTGTTCTTTTGAGTCAGGAGTAAGGGGAAGTCAGTGCAGGAGAAAAGCATGCAAAACCTCTTCCCACTATTTCAGCAGGTATTACTCTTGCAGTAAAGAAACAGATCATTGGACTTTTATTATCCATGTATTTGACGTGCAGTTAAAACAAATGTTGACCTAGTTTTATTACTGTTTTTTTCCAGGACTAGTATCTGAAGTTGTATTTCTTATTTACATGGAGAACTTTCAAAGAATGTAGTAGTTAAAGTTCTAACTTATTTTCTCAAAGAGATGCGTCACACGAGTCCAAATGTGTACTGCAGTGTAATTAAGTGCCAGATTAAATGTTACTTGGTTGTTGCCCCAATAATTTACAGAGTGGGGTAGGAAGTAGTGAATTCTCCCTCTACCTCCCCACAGCCTGCCCAATTAGAAATGTAAAGCTGGGCTGGAATTCTGTTGGGAGAAAAGGATTTGGAGTGAGAGGCTACATATGGAGGTATGTGGTAGGTACAAGATGGATTCTGTTTCTTCAATGTTTTGGTGTAATGTTCCCCCATGATTGGAATTAAACCAATAGATCTACTGGCATCATGTTTAGATTGGAGTAAATGATTAGTGGAACACAAGAAGGTAAAAGACCTTTTCAAGGACAGGCTCTGGAATCATTACTTAAAAGCCAGTCCTGTACAGTGCAGGAGAATTATCCTATACAAAGCAGGAGAACGGCTTGAAATACTGCCATGAGCTGGTTGGGTTGTATTGTTTTGTTTCTCCAATGGACGTGTGCTTCCCAACAGGGTGAGTTACAAGCAAAAGTCAAGATTGTATTTAGAACAAATAATGCTGCAGTGGGTCAAAACACGTATTGTTTCAAGAAGTCTGTAAAACCAATATTACTTACCAGAGGGTTTTGAAATTTACTACAGCCAATTGTCATACTCTTAATAGCATGAATATGGGTATTGTAGATAATGTTGGAAGTTGAAGTTCATGTCCCATTTGGGCTATGCAGCTCAACAAGGAGACCTTAAGCCAGACACACTATCTAATATGCCTTACAGGGTTGTGGGGATAATACATGGCAGAGGGAATCATGCTTATTGCTCTGGAATTTGATCCTGCCTGAAGTTTCCATGCATATGTGTGTGTGGAGGGCAATTTTTGTTGATCGCATAAGCTATTCCTGATGCTTCCCTGTCCCTCAAAAACAGCATTTTGAGGTGCATTTTGGGATGAAGAAGGGCCTTATACTTCATTTAGAAAATCTTCCATGGATATTTTAGGCAGGATCCAAGTGCTGAGCTCTTTGGAGGAAGGACAGTATAAATTGTAAGTATGGGTTCTTTACAGATAGATCTGTAGTCAGACCTCTATCCAGCCAACTATTTCCCCACATTACTCTTCATTCCTGTAGCTACTTCCAGAAGGATCATTCCTAGGGTTGAAGGACTTGTGCAGCAGAACTGTGCCATGAGAGTGGGGGCTGAAGCAAGACAAAGGGGGTGAAGTTGTTGTCTCTCTAACCTTTTCCACAAGCATGGATCTGGTGAGGGCTGTCCTTTGAGAGAAATGAACGGGTTTGCTGACAGAAAAGAAATTAGCATAGAAATTACTTAAATATACTTCTGTTTGGCACAATATGGCTTGGGGTTGATTGGTATTAAATAATGGTTCTTACCCCTGTTCTGGAGTAAAAGATAATTACTTATTCTTCCTCATCCCTAATAACAAACAGGATAAAATAAAACAGGAGTCAAATGGCACTTCAGAAATTAACAAAATGTATTCCAGCATAAGCTTTCATGCGTTAGAGCTGACTTCCTTCAGGTACATGAAGTGGCTGCAAACCACAGAAAGAAAATGTTACAGAGGGAGGCCAGTAAGAACCAACCGAAAGAGTAATCGAGCCACTCAGAATAGATGACAATGCCTCCCACCTGTTCGTGAATAGATGAAGTAGGATTAGCATAAAATCTGATCAGTGGGAGCGCATGAAACATGAGAAGCAGATCCATTTAGAAACTGGAAAAGCTGAACTAATTATCGGTAAGGTGCAAAGTGTAGGTGCAACAGTGGGTTGTGTTCTCCTTTACACACACTTATTCTTGGTCTCTCTGTTTTAGTCCCAGTGTTCCACCAGAAGCAAGTTGCTTACCAAGAGCTGGCAGATCCATTCATATATCAAGGCAAGTCATATATATGATCCAGAACTGATTCCACACTAGTCTGAGACACAAAACTTTCAGGATAGAATTCACTAATCCTTATACTATTCTAGACTTGTAATATGTCTCTAAATTGAATTCTTGAGCTTCTAATAGGTTCATAAGACTGTTTTTCTTTTCACTGTATTTGCCTATTTCCATTCTGACTTGTATTCTTCTTGTCCAGATGTTAGTATGTTTTATTGCATAGCAAATCACAGGTTTGTGTCAAGGGGAGGGAAGGGTCTCTGATTTATTGCTGAGAAAAATGTGATTATATAATGCATTATTTAAAACAAAAGACTGCTGGGGCGGGACGGGGAATTACTGAGATGCTAATTGATCTCTTGCTTAACTTTTTAAACTCCAGTGTTATTCAATAAAAAGCAAACAGGAAAAAAACTTTGTTTCATTTCCAAGGCATAATAATTCTTTTTACATTCTCTTTCTTCATTTTCCTGGTATGTAGTTCTATGGTAATTGCAATTTGCTGTTGGAATATATTCTCTCATCCCATATTTTTCACTGTAGAGAGTCCAAGATCCTGCGGTCCTCCTCCTGTTATTGATAATGCAATGCGCTTTACTTCCTCAAAGCGAGTATTCTCATCTGGTTCAGATGTGATATATCAGTGCTACAGGTTATTTGAAATGGAGGGAACGCCACTTGCAGTGTGTTTAAATGGTCAATGGAGAGGTGTGCCAAGGTGTATCGGTAGGTATAAAATCTATAACCTCTTGTACTCTATCAGAATAATTTATGAACTAAAAAACAATGTGGCTGTCAGTAGAGCTTGTATATTGTAAGGAAAGCAAGTGAGGGATGGTGATACATTTTGTTCTTCCTTGTGATAATCCTGACGGGATCTAGGCTGGCCGGTGGTTGTGGGCCCAATTTGCCCTCACTGGAGTTTATTTCTTACACTTGTATTCTGCTCATCCTTCAGGGTGCTTTGAAAAGTGTACACAGACTTTCCTTCCACTGCTCTATGCTCACAACAATTCTGAGTAGTAAGTTAGGCTAAGAATGAATTACTGACCCAAGGTCACCCAGTAGGGTTCCCAACCTCCAAGTAGTAGCTGGAGATCTCCTGCTATTACTACTGATCTCCAGCCGATAGAGATCAGTTCACCTGGACAAAATGGCCGCTTTGGCAACTGGACTCTATCACATTGAAGTCCCTCCCCTCCCCTCCCCACACCACGCCCTCCTCAGGCTCCACCCAAAAAATCTCCCGCCGATAGCGAAGAGGGGCCTGGCAACCCTATCACCCATTAAATTTCATGGCCCAGTTATGACTGCAGCTATGAATCTACCACCTCCTGGTTATTAGTTCTTGATCACACTGACTAGATTGTGCTGGAATTTCAGGAAACAAAGATCCCCAAGAAGGCATTATATCTTGTTTAGTCTATGCATAGAGAGATACTGTATCTTCCTAAAGAATCACTGCTGACTCCTGTGGAGATTTCAGGGGACACTGGTGAGATGCAGCCCTGTTACACTGTTGTCTCACAACACAGGAGTAAGTTCACAGTTGACAAAGTTAAGGGGTACACTTGGGAGTAACACTGGCTAGAACTCCTGGCCTACATTTCTGGAAATGCAGCCACTGAGAATTAAGTCTTCTCCTATCTGCATAAACATCATCTTTCATTTCTCAGCTGTGATGTATGTATTCACAATGCTATGCTGGCAGCTGGCACATATATATGATTATAAGGCACATGATGGAGCAGATCTTGTCCGGTCTTGCAAGAAAGACTTTGGCTCCGAGCTGAGAACATCCACTTAAGAGCATGCAACCATATTCTCAGTTAGTTGCTAAATGCCTGTTTTCCTTAGTACTTATCTTTGACTGAAAGACAATGTGAACATAGATGTCTTCGTGAAGAGTTCAATGTGTTCTAAGTGTGTTAAGTGCCATCATATCGCTTCCAGTGTGGTGTAGTGGCTAAGAGCGGTGGTTTGGAGTGGTGGATTCTAATCTGGAGAACCAGGTTTGATTTCCTCACTCCTCCACATGAGCGGCGGAGGCTAATCTGGTGAACTGGATTTGTTTCCCCACTCCTACACACGAAGCCAGCTGGGTGACCTTGGGCCAGTCACGCTCTCTCAGCCTCACCCACCTCACAGGGTGTCTGTTGTGGGGAGGGAAAGGGAAGGTGATTGTAAGCCAGTTTGAGTCTCCCTTAAGTGGTAGAGAAAGTCAGCATATAAAAAACAACCCTTCTTCTTCCAATGTACAGCGACTTTATGAATTAATGACCTCCAAAACCACCTATCATTGCTTAGGTCTTGCAAGTGGCTGAGGGCCAATTTAATACCATCAGATTTGGATTCTGTTTGTTTCTAGATATCGATTAAAATAGCAAATTGATTGCATTTTAATGTCACCTAAAGATATTGTGAGAAGTTTCCTTTCCCTCAGAATTCCCCAATTAGCTCTGAAAACTGGACCTCTAAAAACATTTAGTTCCACTGTATTTTTACTGTGTGGCAAAGACAGCCCAACTGGACATTTAGGTGTTTCTCAAAAGCTGCCGTGATTGGCAGGTGCTGCAAAGGGGACTGGTGCGATAAAAACTCAAACTTGTAAGAAGTGATTATCACTGACCACTTCAAGAGTGACTTTTGTATTTTATCATATATGGACTCCAGCAACTGAAAGTCAATTCTCCAGTGTGAGCTTGTAGGACTGGGGCTGGGATGGAAGTGGTCAGGAGGTTTACAGTTTCCATGCTCCCAATGCCCTGACCTGGATATCCCAGGCTAGCCTGATCTAGTCAGATCCCGGAAGCTAAGCAGGGTCAACCCTGGCAAGTATTTGGATGAGCAACCTCTAAGGAATACCAGGGTTGTGATGCAGAGGCCGGCAATGGCAAACCACCACTGAACATCTCTTGCCTTGAAAACCCCACCAGAGATCACCATAAATCAGACGTGATTTGACAGCAAAAAAAAAAAGCTTCCAACAAAGACAACTCTCAGTCAGCAACTGCGGCTCACCTTCTTCATTGCTGCTCTCAGCCAACAACATGCAACCAGTAAATTCTTCCCATAGGGTAGCTAACTTCACTCCCTAGCCTCCTTATGACTCTACTGGCTCCCACCCATCCTCTGCTTCTGGCCAGCCCCAGCTTCGCCATACCACCGTTGAGCAATCCGGCCTTGAGAGTTTCACCCCCCAGGGAATCACAGCTGGGATAGTTTTGAGAACAGGTGAAACTAATGAGGCAGGAAGTCAAGCTCAGCGGCTAAGTGAAAAAGGGAGGTTGCTCCGGAGGGAGGAGTCTTGCTTTGGGATTTTGTTTGTTCTACAGTGACTGATAGTAAGAAGGAATAAGACCAGCTCTGCGGTGTAAGTAGAGTAGATTTCTAGTTGCTTTGAGTTTGTTATTTTCCTTTTTAAATTGTTTGTAACGGTGTGAGAACTTATTTTCTTTTCTGCTCTCTCAGAAACCAATAAACTTGTTTATATTACTTAAGCAAAGGTGTGAGGCTCGTCCCTGTGTGGCTCTTCCCTGCCCAGAACGAACCTCCAGGCTGGAGGAGAAAAGCCTGAGTATTGGGAAATTACAGGCCCAAAATAAAGGAGGTCTAGCTCTCTCTCTCTCTCTCTCGCTTCTCACAGTGAGCAGAGATTAGAACCATACACCACTGCCTTAGGGCACGACTCTATAACTGGACCTTTCCCCTTGATTTGGGTCATCTGCCCCACCCTCGCTTTAGTCCTAAGGATATGCCCTAGTCTTGGATTGCTGCCAAAAATGGCATCCATCCCTAACCTGCCATTGGTGTGCCCAACCACATTAATCCCACAGGTCTCCCCATCTGCCCCACCCTCGCTTTTGGCCATCTGCCCCACCCTCGCTTTAGTCCTAAGGATATGCCCTAGTCTTGGATTGCTGCCAAAAATGGCATCCATCCCTAACCTGCCATTGGTGTGCCCAACCACATTAATCCCACAGGTCTCCCCACCCTTGCATCCTAGTAGGGTGGCCCCTGACCACCCCAGCTGTCACAGATGGATTTATAGATGGCGTATTGTTTGTGATTTTCCTCAGAGACCTGTAAATCAGAGGAATCAGAGATGGAGCGTAACAACATATACGTAAAACATATTACTAAATCCACATCTGTAAGAGCAAGTGACTACTGGATGTATTTTGATTGTAAACCAGGATTTCGCAAGGATCCATTATCACCTCCTTTTACAAAGCAATGTGTACCAGGAAAATGGGTGTATCCAAGATGTATATTATGAAGTAAGTATTGCTGTTATAAAGCACAAATAGCTGAAAAGTCAAACCTCACACATGTTGTTAGGATATGCACTGCAATTTAATTTTGGTCTTTTTTAAAATTTTGTTTTTTCAAAATATTATTACAGCTTCTTGCTGTTTATTATATTTGGCTGTTGCTTCAATTGGTTTCAGAGGGAAATGTCTTTCTGTGTAGAACATTTTTCCTAGAAAAAGTTCTCAAGGGTTGCACCTCTTACCCAAATAATTCTTCCTCTCAAATTTCAGTAACATGGGACCAAGAATTCCTATTTTATAGGCCATTTAATTCTTGCTTTCAGAGATGCTTTCCCTGCTTTTCCAGAATCCTCAAGGCTGGTGTGTGTGAATTCTTTTAAAAAATTAAAATTTGAGCATGCAGACAAAGGGAATTAAAAATGTAAGAGGCGATGTTTGCAGTTTTCCTGGGTCAGGCCTACTCTAGCCTGTATTTCTTTGTCCCTGAGCAAGAAGTCTAGAAAGGGAGGGGATTTCCAGCTGCACAGGAGATGAGACAGATGGCACCCCTCAGGGTTGCCAGTGGACAAACCCTAATCTAGGAATTCTCATTTTCCTTTCCTTTCCTTTTCCTTTTATCCCTTAGAAGCTCCTTGATCAATTGATCTTGAGCAGCATATATCTAGTGTTGGAGGGATATAAGGACTGAAACAAATCTTGCCACTGACAATGTAGCCTTGGGGTCCCTGTCGCCTAGTAAAAAAGGCATTATGTCAGTCACAGAGGCATTGGATTTGTATATTAAAAGGGGGGAAATATAGTGCGATCGAAGTTCCTTGTAAAAGCGGCATTCCAAAAGGGCATGGGCTAATGTGTCAATAGAGCCAGAAGAGCAAGGGCAGATCCTGTCTGAGTATGGTATATTCATTTTGGAAACCTGTAGTACTGTCTCCGTACTGTAAGATGCTGGAGGGATCATGAATATCCTTCATGCCATTTCAGAGCACATTTCAACAGCCTAACTCGAATGTTACCAAGGCATGTGTGACAGCGGCCAAGCCACCTTTCTCCAGGAGTTGACACAAGCTGTTCTGTGTGTCTCTTCTAAGATAGCAAGGCAACCAAACTGAGCACCTGGTCTTTAAGAGTGTAGCCCTATTCAGAACAGGTTGTATTCCTAGCCCCATATTGGTTTTGCACCCATCCCACAACACTTACATCTTGTCTAGAGTTAGTTTCAGCTCATTCAGTGCCTCCAGATACTATAATCTTTCCTGCATAACTACTGTTGGCAGGCTGGCGAGTGGGAATGCGTGGGACACTAGAAACAGTCATGCTAAAAGCAGAACATTTGGAGTTGGGGTTGGCCTTGTCTCCTTTGAAATACCTTGATCCTTTCAAGGAGCTCTGAGATATGAAGAAATCAATAGACTAATGCTTAGCCTGATTTGTTTTTTCTTTAGTGACAGGAGTGGGTGCGCAAATTATCTTTGGTCTCTACCAAGAATTCTCTAGGCTCCTTCAGGGATGCACTACCACAAAGAGAACAGACAAGCTTTGGAATATGGACCTACTTTTATTTTTAATTTTTTATTAATTTTTATTAATTTTCATAAAATAAAAAAAACAAATTATAAATCACAAACAAATAACTAAAAAGCAAAAAAATACAAAAATCAAAAAATACAGAAAGAGCACTTGTACTACAGTTTTACATCTTCTTTTATAATATTATTGAATAAACAGTGCCCAAATACCCACCACCCACCTTGAGTGAGTGTACCACCACCACTGGACTTCCGGAGAAGTATTCTGACAGTATTTAAAATGCAGAGGAAGGCACTGGCAAACCACCTCTGTTAGTCTCTTGCCATGAAAACCCCATAAGGAGTCGCCATAAGTCGGCTGCGACTTGAGGGCACTTTACACACACACCATCATTATCTATACTACATTTATCTATAATTCATTAACTATACTTGTAAAATTCATTTTTGCCAGTTGATCCCAAAATGCGATGGCCTTTGACCAAGTTTTTTTGAATTCTTCCATATCTTTACCATGTAAAGACTGTAAGTTTGGCCATCCGCATATACAACCACAATTTCTCTCTCCAGTCCTTAATTGAAAGTTTATTTACTTGTTTCCAATTTTTTGCTATTATAATTCTTGCTGCTGCAAAACTATATTGTCATATAACTCTATCATATTTATCCATATGCTTTTCAGGAATTCCCAATAAACAAAATGCAGGATCTTTTTTTAATTTTATACTAATCAAATTATTAGTTTCTTTTATTATTAATCTCCAAAGTCTCCTAATTTTCTTACAGTACCACCATACATGCATGAATGTACCCTTTTTGGTTCCACACTTCCAACATAAATCCATACCATCCTTCTTCATTTTACTTAACAATATTGGGGTTATGTACCATCTATAAAACATCTTATATAAGTTTTCTCTTATTTCATTAGTGATTGTAAATTTATATTCCCTCTTCCATAAGTTTTCCCATATTTCCAAATCTATATTACATCCTAACTCCTTCATCCACTTTATCATAACTGGTTTTATTCTTTCTTGTTCCAAATTCACTTCTATTAATAACTTATAAATTCTTCCTATCAATCCTTTGTTTCCCTTATTTAATATAATTTCAAATTTGGATTTATTTTGATTAAACCCCCTCACATTATCTTGATTAAATATATCCTTTAATTTATAATACATAAACCAGTCTTTAATTTTAAGTTCTTCTCTAGTCTTTAACGACCAAACCCCTTCCTTACATTCTATAATATCTCTATAACTATCAATATCCAAATTTAATTTTACCCCTCTCTTCATAAAAGTTTCTACTGGATTAATCCAACCCGGGGTTTTACATTCCAAGAATCCCTTATATTTCTTTCAAATTTGGAGTAAACCACCTCTAATAACATGAGAATTAAATTCTTTGTTTACTTTCTCTTTTTCGTTCCATAAATATGCGTGCCACCCGAAACGTAAATTAAATCCTTCTAATTCTAATATTTTAGGGTTCTCTAACAGAATCCAATTTCTTAACCAGGTGAAACAAGCTGCTTGATAGTACATTTTCAAATCTGGTAATCCGAGGCCTCCTGTTTCTTTTGTTTCAGTTAAATTATTATACGCTATCCTATGCCTCTGAACCTACTTTTAGAGTACAGACTGCATCTCCACATATTCAACACTCTATAGCAACTGGTTTGTAATAGTGTTTTAATCAGCAATTTTTCAGCTACCCTTTAAAATTTTTTTTAATAATTGTTATCTTGTGCAGCTGGAATTTGAATGACAATCCTGTTCTGAACAAAGGAAGTTTACCAGTAAATGAAGATCACATTACCTGAAATTTGTCTACTAGAGATCTGAAGACATAGAGAACTTGGACAGCTCCTACTCATCAATATGTGAAATTCAGCCTGTGTCCAGTTGTTGTTGTTTTTTACTTTGCTTATGTCTTTTCTTCTTCCCCAGTTTTCCAGACTCCAAACTTCCTTTTGTATTCACAGAACCCCTGATCATAGGACCTCTGATGTGATTTTCCTCAGTCACTTTTCTGCTTGGCTTTCCCTTTTCAATACTAAGCCTTTACCACACACTTCTTTCTGTTTAATTCACTAAAATCTTTTTTCCTTTTTGGCCACCTTTATTTTTAGTCAATTACCTGCACCTTTCTTTTTCGGCATTCAGACCCCTCTCCCATCCTGGACGCTTTCCCCCACCCCATTTCTTCATTAGGCCTACTTTTTTTCAATTCCTCATCTGCTCTACCCTGTTCCCCTCAAGCCTTTAACCGTGCATTTTTGGGGAGGTCTGAATCAGCGTAAGAGCTGATGTGACCCCATGCTGGTGTAAGTGCCTGTTTAACCTGGAATAACAGGTATTTACACTGTCCTGGGTGGCACAACACTGGTGCCTGGGAGCTGCGCCGGCATCTGCCACCAGTGCAGCTACACTGAGAGCGATATCTTGGAAGAGGCAGTAGGCACCGGCATGGGGGGGCATTCCCAGGCAGTCCCGGGGGTGGAGCTGATGTTAGATTACAAACCCTTTTCGACCCGGGAACACCCCCTCAAGCTGCGGTGTGGCCACACCACCTTTTTAGGTGGCACAACCCCATTTTTTGCAATGGGGCATTTTTCCATTTTCCCTTTTGTGTGTGTGTGTGTGTGTGTGTGTGTGTGTGTGTGTGTGTGTGTTAAATACTTTTATTTTCTCTGTTGTGGCTGGGAGTGGATCTCGCCCCCCCCCCCAGGAATGGGCTGCCCATCTGTCATCTATCTTTTGTCTTGATTGGTTGCTATCCCACTGCTGCTTCCTTTTTCTGGAAATAAAATGTCAAATTGTTGATATGAAAGCATCTAAAAATAAAAAATATTTTAAAATATTTTGTTGACCATTCCAGTTTTTTCCAGTTTGGTCTCCCTTTAGGGCAAATAACTGTTGCAGCTCTTATTTTAGTTTTCTGAAATGAAAGTGAAAATTCCGAGCATGCCCATTCAAAGCAATAGGGAATGAGGGGAAGAAGTTAATAATGTGTTTTGAAGACCTTATAATCAAAACGTAGGGTATAAAATTAAACAGTAACTCAGAACATTGTGAGTACAGAAGTGTATATTTGGGCGTTTACTCATCAAAATTGAAACCAAAATTACTCTTTTATTTTAATACCTTTCATATAACTATGAGAGTTGCAAAAAACAATGGCCTTTGGTAGTCTCTGGAAATCTTCAGAAATTACTGGTACTTGGTACCATAGTTTGCTTTTCACAATTGTCCAAGGTGAATTAATGGAAGTGGGAGAGGTAACAATGGGTGGGGAGACTGACTTTAAAGATGGCTAACTGTCCACCATGGGGGTTGGATGCAGACCATTTTCCACCAGCGGAAAGGGGTAGGGTACTTTCCACCAATCATCTGTTCCTGCTGCCGACCCTTGATGAGTCTCTCATGGGTCATTTATACATGGGAGTTTTACCTGGAGTTTGTTACTTGCTGGACCCACATTTTTCTGTTGCGAATTTGTTATGCACCAGCAGTCACCAAGCTGAAATCAAGAAGCTTTGGGTCCCTGCTCCTTTAAATGCTGCTTTGTAATTGACTGTCGTGGCTGTAGTGCTTACTGTAAGAGAAATGTCCAGTTTTCCTCCCCCCACACGTAAACCCAAGTTCCCTGTTAAAAAAGCATATTTAGAAAAAATGGAGCTCTGATAAAGGAAGGGGGGGGGGAGAATCCTAAGCCTCATTTTAAAATCCTTTCTTGTGTGAAAGAACTCAGAGAAAGCAGGAAGCATTTGAGTCCTGCCCCTTGAAACACTGCTTTGTAACTGGCTGTGGTTAGGGTTGCCAGGTCCCTCTACACCACTGGTGGGAGGTTTTTGGGGCAGAGTCTAAAGAGGGCAGGGCTTGGGGAAGGGAGGTACTTCAATGCCATAGAGTCCAATTGCCAAAGCGGCCATTTTCTCCAGGTGAACTGATCTATGTCGGCTGGAGATCAGTTGTAATAGTAGGAGATCTCCAGCTAGTACCTGGACGTTAGGAGAAGTAGGAAAAAGTGCTGTATATTCAGCAAATCAAATCCAAAAAGAGATAGCACAAGGCTCACAATTTACAAACTTACAAAAATAAGATACTATGTTACCAATAATGGCAAATTTTTACTAATTGTTTATGATGACACCAAACAAGCTACAAATAACAAAGACGTCTTTACATTGAAGTCGGAACCTGTGGGTCCAGTATGAAACAGCACTGACTGAAAAGCAATAATAAAAATATTAGGCTGATGAAGCCCTTTCCGCAAAACGTGAAAATATCTAGATTCCACGTTCCTTTTGGATCTCCATTTGGTACTGTCCATATGTACCTACCTTCTTTCATGGCAATATGATTTTTACTAAGTATATATTTCACTTGTAAAGCCGATTTAGAGCTTTTTCGCTACTGCGCATGACCAACTTCGAGAAGCCGACACTGGTGCTTAGCTTCAGCTTTTCATTCTGTGCATGTTCTAATCACGAAGAAGCCGATCAGGCTGTTCCATTTTTGGTCTTTACGTTATCTGAACGAGATGAACTTTTTGAAGGAGATTACCATTAATAGATATCAGTTGTGAACCTTTCCGTTGAATTTTCAGTTTTTTATTTATCAGGTTCATGTAATCTTTGGAATTTCCTGGAAAATGAGTTGCCATGTATTAGGTGGTACAGTTTGTTATTTGTAACTTGTTTGGTGTCACCATAAACAATTTGTAAGAATTCACCATTATTAGTAACATAGTATCTTATTTTTGTAAGTTTGTAAATTGTGAGCCTTGTGCTATCTCTTTTTGGATTTGAGTACCTGGAGGTCGGCAACCATTGCTGTGGTGCATGCTGGGAGAAAACCATCATCTCCCCAATTCCCCTGTCGCACGATTTGGCTTATGCACAGAGATTTCACCCGGGCTGATCTCAGGAGAATCGAAGAATCGGCTTATAACAGGGACAAGTAGACCCGGAATTTGTGAGAACTGAGCATGAGGTCATCTCTAAAGGATGGAAAACTCATGCTGTCCTGAATGCCTGCAGACCTGAGGGCCAGAAGCAGGTAGCGTAGTCAGTCCAAGAGTCACTATCAAAAGCAAAGCCCAAACGCCAAGTCAGCCCGTTCTAAGGTCAAGACCACAAGAGTCTCAGAAGTGATCAGAGGACCATGAGAACACAGGGTGGCAATAACACATTGTTCCCACGTCAGCCTGGATGCAAGTGTCCTCTGACTCAGCACTCTCTGCTGGGAGGAGCTTGTTATTCTCATTGCTGTCAGCTGGCAGTGCTCTTAGTAGTGCTTGTAATCTAGCACTCCTTCTGCACTAGAGTAGGAGTGTTCTGCACCTTCGGCGCCACTGTTCCAGTAGCTGTGGAGGGCTGCTGCTGGACACAGGTGAGTCCCCTGCCCTGGGTGGTTGTAGGCAAAGGGGACATTCATCTGTCTGTGTCTGCTCAGCTTGAGGTTCCTCTCTTCCACTGCCTGCTGCTTCAAGGTCCTCTTCATCTGAGGAAGCCTCATCAGGCTGCTCCATGACACATACATAACTCCAAGGAACAACCTAGACAGTCTGGGGACTAACGTGGGTGGAAGTACCCATGCATAAACGACCATGCTGTTCGTGATGGTCACCCCTGTCTCCCAGGAGCAGCATTTCCGGGAGATCAGTAAGCTGCAGTGGGAGGGGAGGTAAGAGCATTCCGTTCCACTGACAGAACTGCCTCGTGTGAGAAGAAGATGTAGACTGGATCTAGCCCTGGGTTTGGAAGGGCCTTCTTAATTATATAATCAGTGGGCCCTGTTTGCTTGCTATTCCATTCTCTGCTCTGAGGTGCTGCCTACCCTGCCTGCAGCAGCAGTAAATGTTTTGTTTATATAACTTCTGCTTAATTCAAACTCAAAGAGGGATCTCAAAAGAAATATTTCTTTAATTAAAAAACTGAGGGAGTTCAAGTCTTTGGAAAGTGTGATCCCACCAAGTAATACTTATATTAATGTAAATAACAACAAGCAAACTTCAAATGTCTTTTTAAAAATATATATACAAAACTGAAATGATAAGGCATACAAAACAATTCAGGCCTGATGTAACCCAGCAAACCAGGGGTGTCCCAGTTTCTTTTGACTTTGATCAAGCCAATCACTTGGAATTGGATGGACCTGCAGCTCTGCTCTACCTTGATGCGTTCTCCGTCCTCTTTATTTCAAATAGGGTTGTGCAAAAAAAAGTAAATTTTGGGTTCGGGTTTATTGGGCCTGATTTTTTTCGGTAAACCCAAAACAAGCCGAATACCCATATCGCTAAATGTGGTATTTGGCTTTATTTTCGGGTTCCCCCCCCCAAAAAAAAAATTGGGTCATTTTTAGTCTATGTGGATTTCCCCCTGAAACTCCTGTGGGGGCATTTTTGGAGGTAGAGTTCCCAAATTTTCAGGGTAGCTTCAAGGGACTCTCCTTGCATTAACCCTGACGTTTGGTGAAGATTGGGTCAGGGGGTCCAATTTTATGGGGTCCCAAAGGAGTCACCCCTCCTTCATAGAAATGCAAGGTAAAGTCTACAATGCTTCTCTATGGAGGAGGGGATTGATCCCTTCCAGACCCCATAAAATTGGACCCCCTGTTCCATAAGCAGTGGACTCTAATCTGGTGAACTGGGATGGTTTCCCCACTCCTATACATGAAGCCTGCTGGGTGACCTTGGGCTAGTCACAGTTCCCTCCAAATTCTCTCAGCGCCACGTACCCCACAAGGTGTCTGTTGTGGGGAAAGGAAGGTGATTGTAAGGTGCCTTGAAACTCCTTAAAGGTAAAGAAAAAGCAGGGTTTAAAAACCAACTCTTCTTCTTTATCATCATCACAGGGACCATATTACTCCAGTCTTGTTCCATCTATGCTGGCTGCCAGTTTGCTTCCATGCTCAGTTTAAGGTTTTGGTATTGAAGTTTAAACCCCTGTACAGTCTGAGACCAACATACCTTAAGGCCTGCGTTCTTCCATACGAACCTACCCATTCACTTCAGTCATCTTCAGAAGCTTTGCTTTGGTTGCCCCTGCCCTCTGAGGCCTGACAGGTATTAACCCAAAAAAAGGGCTTTCTCAGTCGTGGCGCCAGAAATTTGGAAGTCCCTCCCCAGGGAGATTTGTCTGTTTCCCTCTATCAGTATCTCCTGCCAGCAGGTGAAGGCTTTTTTGTTTCATTTGGCATACCCCCAATAACAGTTATTGGCTCTCCTTCCAGGTTCTGGTGTTTTTATTGAATTATTGTATAATATTAAATGTTTTTAATTGTTCAAATGTTTTCAGGTTTGCCACCATGGGCACACCCTAATAGGTAGAAAGGCAGCATAACAAAGTTTTAAATAATAAAATACTTTTGTGACAGCAAAAAGAGCTGAGAATTGAATTTTAGCAAATCTATGCTGTTGAGTCTCTGCTGGTAGAGTAACTCTCATTTGTATGGTTATGCTTATATTTAATAATTAAATTGAGTGGAAGTTTAGGGGGGGTGATGAAAATGTTTCTTTCATTGCTTTGAGGAGACACGGGATGGCAGAGAATGATTGGCCTGCAGCAATCAGGATGGACTGAGCCTCTATCAAAGGGTCACTGTACCCTGTGATTGCAATAATAAAGCAAAGCACAAGCAGAAGAGAAGAGCTTTGAAATTTCTATATCTAGCAAATTGCTGTAGTCTCTGGACTATTACTACTCTATGATTACCATCATGAGTAATGGAGCTCAGGGCCTAACTGTATGCAATACTTGAGAATTCATGATTGGTTCCCCCAAAGTGTCATTTAGTTGCAAAAATGATCTAAACGTGCGAGAAATACCAATCCTTTGCAGTTGCTTTGTGTGTGGCCAGCATGCATACTTCTGAGGTTTGACTTTCCCAATTGGAAATGGCATCCCACCTGGGCAACTTTAAGCTCTACCAAGGGAGAAAAAACAGGTGCCCATATTGTTCCCATCTTTTCCCCTATCAGGACTTAAAGCAGTCTGCAAGGAAAGGTCAGACTGGGGAAATACTACAGTGGAAGAGTTAAACTGTCCTTCCCCAGCACTGGTGCCCTAATCCATATCTTTCCTCTCAGCTTAACTGCATTCTTCCCACAATGACAGGCAAACAATATTGTCTGTAAGCAAGATGGAAAGCTGTTGCAGTTAAGAAGCTGAGCTACAGCAAAAAACACTGTGGAAAAAAGCCCTTTATTGCATATTAATTCCAGAGGGCTAGCCAATGCAGCAATATAAAACAGAATTCCAGTGGGACCTAGTCTATACCAACAGGTCCCCACCTCCCCCAATCATAGAAAATAGCTGTTCCAATAATTATTAATCAATTATTAAACTATTGTTTCATGAAAATGTGTGCTATAATGTATTCGATTTGGGAAAGTTCATTTGTATGTGCTGATACGATCCATTTAAGGCAAATTTTAAAAAATCCACATCTCTATTTTCATTAGTTTTTTAAAAGGTAAAATTCACAGCATTACCAATTTTGTATTAATCGCTGAGAAAACCTTTGTGAACACTGAAAATATTTACCATAAAATGTATTATTATTCTCTACATAGAAAGACCATCTATCCAGACAAATACAGAAAAAGCTGAGAGCTACTGATTTATCTGACCTTACATTCAACTGTGATTGCTATGGGTTTATGATGACCAGGATGCAATGTTTTTACAAGTACCACTCAGACCATATTTTTAATATACCCATCAGTGAAGAAGATAAGCCATGTAGAATTACATTAGTAGCATATCAGCTGCTTCCATTTTCACGACCAAAAAGATCCCTAAGTAAGATCCCTACGTCAACTCCACAATAAACAAAGGCCTCAGAAGAGGGAGGAGTTAATCTGCTAACTGAATGTTCCGATCTGGTGACATCATAATGATGTGACCAAAGGGTGCTCTGACTTCTTTTAGAATGTTCACTATTTTCTTAAACATTTTGCTGAAAGTTGTCAGTTTATGCTCATTTTCATGGAATCATGGACCTTGCTCATTGGTAGGTCATTCTTAGGGCTCTTAGTTCTGAAGATGACATTACTTTGCTATCTTATTTTAAATAAATGTCTCAAGTCACAGGCTATTTCCCAAGATTTTTTTTTTCCTGGGAAGAACACCACATTGTCAGATAAGTAGTGGTTAAGAGCAGTGGACTCTAATCGGGAGAACCAGGTTTGATTGTCCACTCCTCCACATGAGTGGCAGTCAGACCCTAATCTGGGTGACCTTGGATTCATCACAGTTCTCTTCGAGCTCTCAGCCTCACCTACCTCACAAGGTGTCTATTGTAGGGAGAGGAAGGGAAGGAGATTGTAAATTGGTTTGATTCTCTTTAAAAGGTAGAGAAAATTGGCATATAAAACCAACTCTTCTTCTTTAAAGTAGACTCACTGTTGTTGTTGACATCTCATCCTTATATATTTTTTCAACACTTGTGACATTACATGAAAATCTGATTTTGGACTATTTCTCCTATTGTATCACAAGATTTCTACTGCCTGACCCAAGAAGGCAGCATCTGATTTTAGCTGAATCTTCACATACCACATAATCTGTGTATCTTTTTATTGCTAGGAGAGCTTAGTAGCAGTAGAACCCATCGAATGTAGAACATCAAGGTTCAGTCCCTGGGATAAAAGCAGTGGCACAGTTAAGAGTGACCTCCGCCTGGGATCTTTCAAATGGTCCGCCTGGGATCTTTAAAACGGAGCCTGAGGAGGGCAGGGTCTGGGGAGGGGAGGAACTTCAATGCCATAGAGTTCAATTGCCAAAGTAACCATTTTCGCCAGGTGAACTGGTCTCTATTGGCTGGAGATCAGTTGTAATAGCAGGAGATCTCCAGCTAGTACCTGGAGATTGGCAACCCTAATTATCATTTGCTAGGCGAGTTCAGATTCTAATTGTGGACATCCTTTCTCTTTCCAGATGCTGCACCAAACAAAAGCACTTCACATACTTAGCAGTGAAAAAGAAAGAAGCACATCCCTAGTATTGGAAGAAATAATTGATGAAACAATATCAGAAAGACCTTTGCAATGTCAATCCCTGGACAAACTAATCCCTGAAAGTGAAGGCTTTAGTTCAGAACAACTGGTAAATTGCCTGAAACATGAACAACTGGCTTGTATTTATTATTCAGTTTATTCTATGGACATGCAGTACTTCTGAGAAAGGTAAGTTTCACCTAGGAAAAATTGTGCCAGTTGAGGTGCTGGGCAGACTGGGAGGGGGAAATGATCCTGAAAAAGGGCCCACCCCTCTCCTATTCCCCAAAGGAGAGAAAACATAAAAAATAAGAAAAGCTATGCTGGATCAGACCAAGGCCCATCAAGTCCAGCAGTCTGTTCACACAGTGGCCAACCAGGTGCCTCTAGGAAGCCCCCAAACAAGACGACTGCAGCAGCACCATCCTGCCTGTGTTCCACAGAGGGAGGGTGAAAGAGCCAGACTGCCAAGCCCATCAGCCCCTCTCCACACCATCAGGGGAAAAACCAAAGGAACAGGGACAGGGAGTTTCAGATGTCATGCCTGCCCATTAGGGTTGCCAGGTCCCTTTTCGCAACCGGCGGGAGATTTTTGGGACAGAGCCTGAAAAGAGAGGGGTTTGTGGAGGGGAGGGGCTTCAATGCCATAGAGTTCAGTTGCCAAAGCGGCCATTTTTCTCCAGGTGATCTCATCTCTATCGGCTGGAGACCAGTTGAATTAACAGGAGATCTCCTGTTACTACCTGGCAATTGGCAACCCTACTGCCCATGGAAGCTCATTTCCCCAGCTGGCTGCACTGTCACACTGCAGAGGGTGGGGGAAAGTGTGTGTGGGGGAGGGAAGAACAATGATCACCAGTCCCAATGCACTGGGAGGGAGGAGATGACACATCTATTCAAATAGACAAAAAGAGCCCTTTAAAAATGTTTATATTAATCCTCTTCTGAGCTTCAGCAAAATCTGCTTTGGGCTGGGGGAGTCCAGCCCTGGGTGGCTCCTCTCCATGGAATTGCATCCTAACTGGACTTTTGGGAAGGCGACCTGTGCGCCTGCTGCACCCACGGGGAGGCTGGGCCTTGTAGCAAGCTGTGAAAGAGAAGCTGTTGGCCCTGGCTTCATCCCAGCAGCCAGAGGCAGGAAGAGGGGAATGACTAGGGTTGCCAGGTCCCTCTTTGCCCCCGGCGGGGTTTTTTTTTTTGGGTGGAGCCTGAGGAGGGAGAGGTTTGGGGAGGGGAGGGACTTTAATGCCATAGAGTCCAATTACCAAAGCAGCCATTTCCTCCAGGTGGACTGATCTCTATCGGCTAGAGATCAGTTGTAATAGCAGGAGATCACCTGCGAGTACCTGGAAGTTGGCAACCCTAGGAATGACTGTTTACAGCCCAGCCAGTGGCAGCATTAATGGTGTACACTGAAGGAGTCAGCCAGGTGCATGGCTGAGTGTCCCCTTTCCTGGCCTGAGTGCCACCTCCAGTGGGTTGGGTACAACTCAATCAGGCTAGGAGCTTCCTTCCCCAGGCCAGGTGCTGCTTCAGTGATCCAGGTGTCTCCTTCCCTAGGCCAGATGCCTCCTTCCTCAGGCCAGTTGTGACTTGGCTGGCCACCTTCTACCCTGAGCTAGGCGCCTCTTCTCCTGGGCCAGGCATGGCTCAGCCAGGCATGGCACCTCTTCCCCTGGTTCAAGCAACCTTCTTCCTTTGGCTGGATGTGTATCGTCTGGACATCTTTTTCTTCCTAGCTGGGTGCATCCTTCCCCTGGGCCAGGAGCATCTTGGCCCACTTAGGTCAGACGTGGTGTGATGTGGTTTTTCTGGGTGCTTCCTTTTCTGGGTTCAACACAGCTCAGCCTGGTGACTCCTTCTCCTGGCCACACAGCACTCTTTTCATCCCTGGGGTAGCTTCGCCTGGACCAAGTAGAGGAGAGCAGGTCATCGGCCAGTGGGACTTTTCTCAGTGACCTTAATGGCCTATGCACTCCTGCTGGGGTGGACAATTGCAATTGTAGGGAAATAAAGCCATTGCCATGGAGCAATAATGATGCCAAATTTAAAATTATTGCAGATGTCCAACACATAATTTTGGAATTTTCCTGCTGCAGGGTATACTGATGGCCACTAATTTATGTGGCTTTAAAAGGGGATTGGATACATTCATGGAGTACAGGTCTATCCGTGGCTATTTTCCATGGTGACTACATGAAACCTTCCTATCTATAAAAGGTTTGTTCTACCCATGTAAATAAATGGAGAAGTATCCTTGAATGTCAATTAATGATTCTTGTTGAAGAAGAACTGGATGGACAATAGATCCACTTATTGAATTTAAATAAACCCAGAGACCGGAAATGTTTGACTTGTACTTAACTTGAGAAACGTAGGGCTTTACTTACTGACTGAGCTGCTTTGAATGATGCCAAATAGAAGTTTCAGAGTGCCAAGAACCTGAGATCGATTTTGGAAAGATTGTAAGT
The DNA here is from genome assembly GCF_029931775.1 of Euleptes europaea. Taxonomy (NCBI): domain Eukaryota; kingdom Metazoa; phylum Chordata; class Lepidosauria; order Squamata; family Sphaerodactylidae; genus Euleptes; species Euleptes europaea. The sequence goes on along the minus strand of NC_079313.1, from coordinate 35,209,245 downwards.
GGTGGGAAAGTCGAGTATCAAGAAAACAGCAGAATTCAATACGAGTGCAGCCCTGGCTACACATTGGACGGCTCTGAATGGCTAGAATGCAAAGAACAGAAGTGGACTCCTCAACCTAAGTGTTTGGGTAAGAGGATGTATTCTGTTTTAGTATTACAGATTTAAAATAGGGAATGGGCAAGATGACCTCTGTGATCGGTGTTCTTCTGAATGCAAAGTTGCTTTATCCAGATCTATCACTGCTAAATGGATTTTGCTCATACTGTTTCCTAAGTTGCATAAACATGAGGCCTGTTTTTGCAAAGCAATGCAGGTTTGAAACTATGTGTTGAATTCAGCAAGATGGGATAGCTGCCACAGTTGTGGAATAAACTCTGAAAAATAGTTATAGAGAGACAGAGTCATTCTGTTGTTGGACTGCCTCTGCTCATTTATGGACTTTTATTGGCTACCCCAATGCCAGTCATTATTTTTCAGCCTCCTTACCTGAAGAACAACGTGGATAATGTCTTTCTTCATAACGGTGTTGTCTGAATGGCTAGCACAGTGACTGTCATGTACTGTCTGGTTTTAAAATGTTATACAAACAACTGTAAAAAAAAACACCATAAAAAAACCAAGTAAATGTAAGTGCGTGGACAGATTCTTTTTCATTTTACCAGTTTTAGTTTATAGTTCTGATAACACAGCAGAGTTATATCAAGTTTTTTTCCTTCTCAGGCTTTGTCAAAATATAATAGGAATCAATGCTGATATATATTCAGTACGGCATCTGAGGTCTTTTATGCATGGGACTTTTACTTGGGGTTCAAGGTTCTCTTGACCCACGCTTTTCTGTTCCGAATCCTGAAACTGCTATGCATGTTGTTGTTTGCCCTGGAGAAAGTCCTGGGGTTTCCGGAGTACTGCAGAATCACCAGCAGAAATCCGAAAGTGTCTGAGTCCCCACCCTTGAAAATGCTGCTTTGTAATTGGCTGTAGTGCTTACAGTGAGAAAAATGTCACACACACCCAGCTCCCCTTTCCCTCACTTTGGCTTACGCATGGAAATGGGGATGATTTGACTGGGGCTGATCTCAGGGGAGATCGAAGAATTGTGTTACAACAGGATCAGGAAGATCCAGATATTGTGCAGGCTGGGGTCGGAGTCATCTCTAAGGGACAGAAAACTCATGCATAACCCCAATGAAAAACTGAGTCGGGCTAGCGAAGAAAGTAAGTCAAAGTGCCCATGCACGTAGAACCCAAAACATGTGAGTTATACTTGTGAGCCCAAATAAACCAGTCTTAAGTAAGCCATAGCAAGCCTGCAAGATATGAAAAAAATAAACTCTAAGGTCAATCCTTGCTTTCTTTTTTTTCTTTTAGCACCCTGCATTATCGCAAGAAAGCAGCTAGATGCCCAAAATCTGCTTTTATCTGGTTGGCACAGCCATTCACAATTGGTTAAAAATAACCACACACTGGAATTCATATGCAAACAAGGATATGTCCTGATAACTCCTTCAGTCAGGCAGTGTGTTGATGGACAAATGGATTTGCCATTGTGTATACCAGCCGGTAAATTTTCTATTTGTGCAGATTAATTTGATTTAGGTTTATTTACTAGAGAGGGTTGTGAGCTTGTTTTCTCTTGTGTTTGAGCTGGTCTATGGGTTACCTCCAAATGTTGGCTATAGGTCTGCTAGCCCTAAGCAAAGTGGACATTTATGTCGCTAGATAATCACAAGATGCTCCACAAGATCCATGGTCACCTCATCTTCCAATGTAAAAGTAAAGATTTTTAAGGTTTTCCTTCATTTGCTCAGGAAGCGCTACATGTCTTTAGCATGCAAATGAGATCATATCCCACCTGGATTTCCATATCTGTCTTATTATGTGCATGGCTGAGAAATCTCATTCGGAAGCCTGTTGAAGCTGGCACTTTTTAATTGGAGGGTATATCCCTCTGGATGAGAATAAGTGAGCCCAGTCTTTAAAAAACAAAAAACCCTTAAGCTTTATCCATATTAACCCACTGAATGGTGATGGCTGGCTGTGTGGTTGGATGATGGTCAGACAAAGTTGGCTCAGATTATACAACCCTGACCCAACTATGGGGCCCTAACAAAACCAGTCAAAAAAAGAAAGAAAAAGGGGAGAAAGCACAGAGCCATGCCTCTGAGCAAAGATGAATAACCGAACCTGAATTGGGAACCACCGAACTGAATTGGGAACTGAACCTGAATTGGGAACCACCTATTCGACTTTGGGAAGACCCCCAAGTCCTGGTGTTCAGTAAACCCAAAGCCTGAAAATTACTGAAACTGCTAATTTCAGGTTTATTTTCAGTTTGGGTTTATTGATATGCACATACCTCCTTATGACAGAAGGTTACCAACACCAAGAAAGGGCCTGGAGATCCTCCAGAATTACAACTGATCTCCAGATGACAGATATAATTTCCCCTAAAGAAAATGGCTGTTTTGTAGAATAAACTATGGCATTAGATCCTGCTGAGCTTCCTCCCCTCCCCAACTTCACCTCTACAGGCTCCACTCCCAAATCTTCAGGAATTTGCCAACCCAGAGCTGCCAAACCTCTATGACACATAATAATTCAGATTTTTCTTTTGCTGTTGGCAAGGGGAAAGAGTAAGTGAATTTGTTTAGGACCTGTTAAAGTCATTTGGGGTAAGTGTGTTCCAAAGGGGAGGAATAGTAAATAAAACGACTGTGTGTGACTGTAGTAAATCATAGCATTTTTTAAAAAAAGTTGTTAAAATGCATTTGTTGGTTAGGCTATTCCAATGCGTCAAAAACTCACAATGCATATAGATATCTTTATGCTATGATATCATGTCTAGTACTTCTCTATTTTCACTTCACATAATTGGCTGGCATGGGCAGGGAAGCACCAAAAATTGTAGGGAGTGGGAGAAGAATTTTATATGAATCGATCCTTTCTGTCAACAGCCCCATTTTGTGCACAAGTGCTGTTCTTTTCTAACTGCCCATGTACATCTTACCCATTTAACCATATTAGTATTTGTGACATCCAACATGAAATGTTTGTGAGTAATACCAAAGCTACCATGAGATGGCCAAAGTCATAATTCTTATTGCTTATTAGACAGCGGAAAAAACTGTAGCCAGCCACCTACTGTTGAGAATGGGGACATTATACATTTATCTAAGCAAGAGTACACATCTGGCTCTTTGGTAGAATTCAAATGCCAACAATATTATACAATGGAAGGTGAAAACAGATCTTTTTGTGACAATGGAAACTGGACAAAAGTGCCAGGTTGTCTAGGTAAGCTCATTGTACTAACTGTGAGAATCATTTCAAGTAGGGAGTTATTTCAATGATTTTTAACTAACAGTTGTTCTCTTTAAAATATGACTTCTTTGGGGTGGGTATACACAAGCATTTCTCAAGCTACATCAGAAGAGGTGTTCAAAACATTACACAGAATAACATGGTTAACTTAATAAAATAGTAGATTGTCTCACTTCAATCTGCTTTTTGAGGAGAGAAGATAATGTATTTTAATGTTTCCCCATATTAAAAACTCCTTCCATGCAGTAAATTACTGTATCCAGAAGTCATCTATGTGATACCTTTATCAGTGATGTACTAATTTTCCGAAAAGGAAACTTTTTTCATGGGAGAAACACAATGTTAGCCTGAAGAGGTAGAGTCCATGAGCAGTCTGAAGAAGCAGAGCTAGGGTTGCCAAGCCAAGCCCCAATGTTGACTCTGGCCCTACAGGTTTATAGATTTTGAAAGCATTACAAAAATGTGCAAAACATTTGAACATAGATGGTAGTGGATTGGATGTGCATACTTCAAGCAATGATGTTTATTACACTACATTCAGCTCTCTCTAAAAAAAACAAAAAACCGTACATCTTATGGCTGAAACAGCCATAAAAATTTAGCTGAAATTCTTGCAGTTCCTTATATATTTTATTACAAATAAATTCTAAAATTTGGTCTAATAATATTTGGAGGCTTTGGCTGTAATCCTGCTTTATATACGTTTATATGCATTGAGATATAAGAATCAAGCTATAAACTAAGGTGGAGATCCATAAGTAGAACTGCCACCCTTTTTTAAATGAAATGCTGTCACAGGGCACCCATTTTCGGAAGAGAGCAGACCTCAATGGTAGAATACATGGTTTGTATTCAGATGGTCCTAGAGTCGGTTCCTGGCATCTCCAGTTAAAGGATTTCAGGGTACCACATTTCAAAGACTATAATTCTTTGCCCACAACTTTGGAAAGCCAATATTTGTTAGAGGAGACAATTCCGAACTAGGTGTCTGACTTGCAATAAAGCAGCTTCCTATGTATGATGTATTCAAATGGAAAAGTGATGTGGAGGGCCAGGGGAAAAATAGCTTAACCTTCCCCTGTGCTGGTTTTCAGTTCAAAATTGTCATCATCCCTGGTTACTGTTTGTCCTTCAATGAAAAAAAGTAGGGTTGTGCAAAAAAAAAGAAAAAAAAAAGTAAATTTTGGGTTTGGTTTATTTGGCCTATTTTTTTGGGGGGGAGGGGGTAAACCCAAAATAAACCAAATACCCATACTGATAAATATTGGTATTCAGCAAAATCCAGTGTGCTGGCTGGCTGCCAACTCCTGGTGTCAAGTTACAGCATCTCTGGAGCACTGAAGAGATGAAGCTGTCGGGGCTTGGAGGTTGGAGAGAGGTCAGAAAAGTCCAGCCTGTAATTCAGAATGCCAGAAATCAGAGTCCGTTTCTTGCCAAATCACAATCCACACATGTAGTCAGCTAAGCCAGTTCAGGGTCCAAGGTCAGAGATAGTTGTTCAGAGTGGGAGTCAGCGAGTTGGTAGGTACATAACACATTGCTTCCTTGATGCTCCCCTTCCCAGCTGCCCCTTTTCTAGTTTGCCTGCTGGGGCTAGCCTTCATCCTGTCAAGACTCTCTGCTCTGTGCCTCTAGCCAGCACTGATAGGCTCCAAGCAAATAGACTCCAAGCCGAGCACTGTGCCTTTTAGTTACTAGTGCCTTTCTCTGTTGCTGCCTCCTCCTGTCAGCCCTTGAGTAGCCTCTGGTGAGTCAGCAGTTTGAGGGCTACCAGCTGGGCTACTGGGTCCAGGCTCCTTGCAGGGCAGGAATGGTCCTGACCAGACTTCAGGCTGTGAGTCCTCTGGAGGCTCTGGGAGGTCAGCAACCTGAGAGCTGACAGGGTTACTACGCTCCTCACAAGGCTGGGATGGATCTGATACCCCTTCAGGTTGCGAACCCTGATGCAGGTCCAGTGAGGCTGGATCTACCTGGTAGAGCTCTTCCTCTGAAGATGACTCCTTCCTCGGAGACTGACCCATGACATCCATGTAGATTGCACCAGTGGCTTTGCAGCAATGCAAAATGCATTGCTGCCATTGGCCACATGAGAAGCTCCAGTGAGCCTTCCTATTGGTCACTCCAAGGTGCCTGCTCCTTTTCTCCTGGTGCCCTGGAAACCAGCCAGGGGGCAGGAATATGAAGAAAGGAGATAGCTCTCCTTTTAAACACAAGGGCCACAAATTGGAGACTGCAGAAGGTGAATAGCCGAAACCTGAAAAGCCAACTATCTCTTTAGCTATTTGGCTTTGGGCAGATTCCCATGTTTTGGTATTCAGTCTACCCGAAACTTGAATATTGCCGAAGCTGCTAATTTCAGGTTTATTTTTGGTTTGGGTGTATCAATATGCATAACCCTAGAAGAAATAAATAAGGGGACCCATATCCCCCTCAGGACAAACATCAGCCTCAGGGGCACTTTTGGTTGAGAAAACTATGCTGAGAGGAAAGGGCTAAGCACTTTCTCCCCCAGCACTACTGGTCCAACCAAATTGGCAGCCCAATCTTTCATTAAAAAAAGGAAATGTTGGAATATCTAATCATTGTAGTTTGGCCTAAGTGTGTGCAAGAAGATTGCAATCACTGTGGACTGTTCAAACTCGCACATGCAGTCTCAAAAATCTCATAACTGTACAAGCCACATGGTGATCATGTAAATATTGTTAAGCAGGGAATACATTTACTGTTGTTAACCTCGTCTCCTTATCTGTCCCTTCTTGCAAGTGATATGCACTTCTCCCAAAGTAGACAACGGCATCTTCCGTCCAGTACAGAGTCAGTACAGATTTGAGGACATTATCCAAATTTATTGTAACTCAGGATATGAGCCTGAAAGCCATACTACATCTTCTAAGTGCACCAAGTATGGCTGGTTACCTTCTCCAACATGTGTATGTAAGTAGCTTTCATGTTGTATTACTATTTTCTGTCAAAGCCTAATGGATGCAGATAGTTTTGTATTGTTGATGGTCTTCTGCTACTTTTCCTTTTGCAAGGTTTAATCAATACTTTGTGTGTGTATGTGTTTGGGGGGAATCTTCTAGAGTAAAAGATGTCCCAATAGCTGAGGAGCCTGAAGGAAGGGAGGACAGACGTATGAAAAATCGACTTTTAAATAGTTAAAAAAAATTGGTGTCAAGAAACATTGTTATGAGCATTATCGGCTGGTACCAATAGGATGGGTGAACACTTCACCATAGTTCATAGGAACCCCCTGAAGATTCTCCGCATGTGGTGCTTACTTTGATAGCTAGAGATAGGTCTAAGAAGTAGCAGGTCCATTTTGGCTTGAGTATGATAGTGATATCAATTTCCCTGTTCTTTTTGATTAAAAACACCTGAGATGGTTTCTAATATAAATTAAACACAAATAATCCAAATTGAAAATTCAGTAAAATCCATGAGTTAAAAATTCAGCAGTATAAAGCACACAGAAGCTACAAAAATGTTCTCTGACTAAGAATCTCAATAAAACCCAGTGAAAATGTGAAAATATCAGTGAATTTAAACCCAGTAAGAGCTATAACAACACTGGTTAAAATGACTGGCAAAATAAAAGTTTGCTTCAGCCTTTGTTATAATACTCAGTAAGTGGAAGAAATAGCAGCTATTTAAATCACATCATAGCACACCACCAACACTGATAGAAATACAATTGTGTCTATATAAATAAAGTAAATAAATATCCAAGGCAAGAAAATACCAGTGGATTTATAAACTCCACACTGTGTTACACTTTCATATTACATTAGCCTTTCTATAAGCTAATTCAGGATCAATGGCACACAGTTAAATGCACACTGTCACTGTTGGTGTCTTACCACTAAGCATTTAGGAAAATTTCAGTACAATGCATAATTTAGGCAAATTAATCTGCATGCACTGCAAATAGGAGAGATAATGGCTCATACACAAAATAATTTTTCAGTAGCAAGTTAGTTTGGTCTTTCTCTACACAGAGAGAACATTTAAATGTAGGATGAACAACTACCGTATATACTTGAGTATAAGCCAAGTTTTTTAGCCATGATTTTTGGCTTAAAAAATTCACCTCAGCTTATACTCGGGTCAATACGGTAATTCGCCTGCCTGCTGGCACCATGAATGGTGCTCCTCCGCAGGGGTTTTGATAGTCTCCATGTGAAGGCTTTAATGTCTGATCAAGCCCTGAGGTTGCAATCCTAAACATTCCTACTTGGAAGTCATTCCCATTGAAATCAATGGGATAACTTTAGAAATGAATGAGTTAGGGATTTGGAGAAGATAACACCTGCATACCTGTTCTCTCTAGTATCAGAGGAGCATGCCTATTATTTTGGGTGCAGTGGAACACGGGCAGGATGGTGCTGCTGCAGTCATCTTGTTTGTGGCTTCCTAGAGGCCCTGGTTGGCCACTGTATGAACAGACTGCTGGACTTGAGGGGCCTTGGTCTGATCCAGCAGGGCCTTTCTTATGTTCTAACACTACAAGAAGCAAACAAATGAAAAAGATTTTAGCAAAGCTAAGGAAAATAACTGATAGGTAATATATCTTTTGGCCTGACCTGGATGGCCCAGGCTAGCCTGATCTTGTCAGATTTCAGAAGCTAAGCAGGGTCAGCCCTGGTTAGTATTTGGATGGGAGACCACCAAGGAATACCAGGGTTGCTGTGCAGAGGAAGGCACTGGCAAACCACCTCTGCTAGTCTCTTGCCATGAAAACCCTAAAAGGGCTGTGATCTTTTGCCTTAATATTTTCTCTCTTGTCTCTGCCAAAGCAAAGCGCTGTGTCTATCCCTCTGTAGAAAATGGAGCACTGTCTTGGGCCAATATATACTACAGAGAGGAACACTTTCCAAAAAAGGAGGGACAAACCATTGATTTTCGATGTAATCATGGCTTTCTGCCGGGAAATAAAAAGAAGTGGTATAGAGTTACGTGCACCAAATTTGGTTGGGATCCAGAACCACAATGCTTTAGTAAGTGCTCATTTCTCCACTGCCTTACAAATTCTTCTTTATCAAGAAGGGAATGCTGGAACAATAGCACACTGATTAGCAGCATCGTATTCCTCTGCTGTTTGTTGACTTTGTTTCTTGTTTGTGAACAGAATTTGTAAGCCTCCCATGCTCTGCACATGTGCTGCCAAGATTGTACATGTGCCATGGTTCAACAGGGATACAGTTGAGCCAGATGAGTAAGATACAGTGTGAGCACCTGCTCCTTCCTTTTCTGCAGGTATTTGGACCTTGGACTTGCCAGCCTCCAGATGGGACCTGGGGATCCCACAAAATTAGAACTCATCTCCAGACTATAGCGATCAGTTCCCCTGGAGAAAATGGATGTTTGGGAAGGTGGACTGTATGGCATTGTACCCTACTGAGGTCCCTGCCCTCCTCAGGCTTGATCCCCAAATCTCCAGGAGTTTCCCAGTCTGGATCTGGCAACCCTAACTTGGCCAGAGGCATTAAGTATTTGGCATAAGCTGAAGGGAAAGAGCCAAAGAACTTTTGGCCCTTGATTGGCCTTGTGGTTTGCCCCCGTGGCCCAGTGTAAGCTGTGTGGATTGACCTTGTGACTTTAGTTGACCGGGCTTGTTGATCAGCCTGGGATCACCTTATGGCTTATTATGCCCTTTAAAAGTGCACTGAAGACCAATTATATTGTATGCCTTTCTTTATACTATATTTTTGTGTACTTTATTTGGTTAGCTACTTCAAGTGCTCAGAGTTGGAGAAAATTGGGGTTGAAATATTTAAATAAATAGGCACCGGAACTTGCATTTTTTCAGCAAAAGTCCAACATGCTATCTGCCTCCTCACAATATCACTTTATATAATGGCAGCCCTGCATACACAACCAGGTTGTTTACCCGCTACTGGTTGTGAGGATCTCCACAAAAGAGCTAATCAGTGCGGCTGGTTCTATTGATTCTGATCAGATGACATTGGGATGGGGGAGGGTGCCTGGATTCAGTCCCCTTAAAAATTAAAACGTGATCGACAAAGTCATAGCTGACAGGGCAACCTATCTGTCAAGAAGTGCACCTCTGGGAGCTGGATGAATTTTTTTCCAGTGTTAAGGTCCAGTTTCACAAGTGACAATCTGTATATGGATTATTCTTGATAGATTGTGGGAATGTATTTTGCTTTGTGAATCCCAATTGAACTGTGTGTGTGTTAAGTGCCATTAAGTCACTTTCAACTTATGGGGGACCCTATGGTCACTTTCAACTTATGGGGGACCCTATCGTTAACAGCTTTGCTCAGGGCTTGCAAATCGAGGGCTGTGGCTTCCTTGATTGAGTCACTCCATTTCATGTTGGGTCTTCCTCTTTTCCTGCTGCCTTCACCTTTTCCTAGCATTATTGTCTTTTCCAGTGACACGTCTTCTCATAATGTGACCAAAGTGCAATGGTTTCAGTTTGGTCATTTTAGCTTCTAGGGAGAGTTAAAGCTTGATTTGATCTAGAACCTACTTATTTTGTCTTTTGGACAGTCTGTAAAACTCCCCTCCAACACCACTTTTCAAACAAATCAACTTTCTTCCTGTCAATTTTCTTCATTGTCCAACTTTCACATGCATACATAGTAACAGGCAATACTATAGTATAAATTACCTTGATCTCAGTCGCCAACAACACACCCTTACACTTAAGGACCTTTTCTAGCTCCTTCATGGCTGCCCTTCCCAGTCTCAGTTCTCTTCTGGTTTCTTTGTTGCTGTCTCCCTTTTGTTGATGACTGAGCCAAGGAATAGAAAATCTTTAACAATTTCAGTTTCTTCATCATCAACCCTGACATACGTGCTTGGGAATTGACATGTAGCTTTTGAATAATTTATTTATCATCTCAACCCCTCTTCCACTCCTAAGTTTTCATTTTGTCTTTAGAACAATGCATTCCTCCTAAATCGTTGCTGCATGGCCATTTAACTTATACCTTTAAGAATACATTCATAGAAGGTGACGATATGTCATTTGAGTGTGATGCAGGATATCATCCTGAACAGCAGGAAGCAAAAGCCAAATGCACACAAAAGGGCTGGTCACCCATTCCAAGTTGTGTCCTCACAGGTAAGATCCATGTATGTCTTATTCTCTCAGAGATGTATTTGTGCAGCTGGCTGCAACCTAGCTGGTTCCAACTTAAGGAAATCACCACCAACTAGGATTGCCAGATCCCTCTTCACCACCGGTGGGACGTTTTGGGGGCAGAGCCTGAGGAGGGTGGGGTTTGGGGAGAGGAGGGACTTCAATGCCATAGAGTCCAATTGCTAAAGTGGCCATTTTCTCCAGGTGAACTGATCTCTATCAGCTGAAGATCAGTTGTAATAGCAGGAGATCTCCAGCTAGTACTTGGAGGCTGGCAATCCTACCACAAACCCAGGCTCCCCCAGCCCCTTCCTGTCTGCTTCCTTACTGTTCTTAACAGACAGGAACTGGCAGGCTGTTAGCTAGTTTCTGTCTTTGTTTAACTGAGCACCACAAGCAAACAAGTCCCTCTTGACAAAAGCAGGGATTTTTTGCCCCTTTTAATAAGACACATCAAGAGCATACATTAGTTTATTTGGCAGGCATAGCTATCCTTATGGCACTTTCTAAGTCCCTGTTTGGTTAATAGTTCCATAAGAATTCATTGCCCAGGCCTGTCATCTTTCTTCTTCCAAGGGAAGAGGGAAGGGAGCTTACCAATCAGAGACTCTCTTAGATTGACAAATATGATGGTTACCAAAACTGCAATAAAGAGGCAGCCAGAGGGGAAAGCCAGGAGAGGGTGATCCACTCAGATATGTGTCTAGGGTTGCCAGGCCACTGTCTGGCCCTCCAGGAGGATTTAGGGAGGCAGGGGCAGACACACTGGCATCATGCTGGCATGCAATATCATTTTCAGCTACAACCATAGAGTTTGTGGCACATCCTAGTGCCTCCTCCTAACTTCATCATGTCACCCTATAATCCCCCATATTTCTCCCACTGGTATTTGAGGTTCTGGCAAGAAACAAAGGGGCATTGCTGGGAGGTCTTTTACGATAGTGGGTGAACTGGCAGCCATATAAAATGCATCTCACCATGAAACATTGCTGCTGTAGAATGAAGAGAAAAGCTCCCCTCTTAGCATGAGAGTTGAGATATTATCTTTTCTCCTAATTCTGAAGCTGAAGGGGAATACTGATGAAAGGTTCAGTAACTCAGTTGTGAGAACAGAAAGTTGGAACTCTATCCTCTATCCCCTCCATGTAAACTTCCTTACCCAAAGAAAACTAAACCTCCTTAAGTCTGCAATCCTATATAAACTTGCCTGAGAATGAATCCTGTTGAATGTAGTAGCATTTACTGCTGATTAAACATGCATACAATTGCTTCATTGGTGCATCATAAAGGCATTCTCACATGTTCTCAATCATTTTGTTATCAGAACTTCTAAAACATGTTACCTTGTAAAAGCAAAGATGCTGGAGTGTGTAAAATCTTGCTTCCGTAACAAGATGGGCTGGATGTATGAAGTTAAATTACCCAGTGGCGAGGGCAAGTCTCTGACTTCTACACATGGTCAAAGGCCCCCTTGCTTTGTGTTAATCTAGAGTGGAAAATGAGTTCTTGAGCTAGAGTTTTAGTGAGTTCTGGATCAAATGGCTGGGAGCCATGGCCATCAAAAAGGTCTAGAGCTTGCCCTTTGTTCATGCCAAGAGCATGAGGGCAATTTCTGTGAATCCTGCTTCTTGTTGTAACCCATATTCTACATCTCTCACTGTTTGTGAAGGTGTCCCCTTCTCCCTGCCCCCAGGAGCAGCTTTTTGGTGAATGCCAGGGCTGGGAAGGGAGAGTTCTGGGAATGGGAAGGTGAGAAAACCCCTGCTATGAACACGCAGTTCACAGAACAGTTGCATACAACCCATTGTTTACTAGTTAATAGCGGAATTCAGAATCAGTCTTGGACATTTACCAAAGGGTGTTAAAATTTCGTGACAAAACTCAGAAATGTGTATATTCTATGCCCAATTTGTTAGGCCCTTCAGGGCAATGATTGGCTGCTGCATGAAACAGTATGCTGGACTAGATGATCCAGTGGTCTGATCCAGCAGGCTCTTCTTATGTTCTAAGGCATTTTCTGTACATATATCAACCTCTCATGTTAAATGTTATCTTTTACTGGTAAATTACAAAAATTAAGACTTAATATTTTTTTTAAAAGGAAAGTTGGCCTTGAGATTTACTCATTACTGTCAGAATTCTGTCCTGCAATGTTAAAGATTTCGATATGGCCCCAACACTTCCAGAAATCTGAGTAGATCTCATTAGTGTCAATATTTACAGGAATTTCTGACTATTGGTATACTAGGTATTTTAACAATAAAAGTGATAAATAAAACATTATAACTGAGAATGGATCTCTACCGGATGGAGGGATCTGTGACTGTTTGGTCACATGCTTGGCTAAACATGCCAAGATGCAAACATCAATAAACCTAATTCTCAACATGGCCCCATCTGTGGATATTTAAATCCAGAGACTGATATCGTGCACAGAAAAGGCAGAACATCCTACAAACCTGAGAAAAGCCCCAAGTTTGCAGAAAAGCTGAAATCTAAAAAAACTAGATCAAAACAAGAAAAACCAATGAACAACATTGGAGGTTACCCCCCTGCCAAAAATAATAGAAACAATGCCTGCACCTTTGAGAAAAGGGATCTCTGGGACATTGTGAGAGTTGCTAGGACACAACAATATTGCTACCCTTAAGACCTTGGTTTCTGCCTGTAAAAGTGGAGGGAGGGGGCAGGGAGCTTTCCAGGGCTGTTTTCACCTCCCAGTACATATCTGCTTTCCTCCTCATACCCTGGAGGAAGGACTCCTCAGGTCCAGGCCCAGCAGCAACTACCCAGAAACCTGCTACGATGCAATTTACATGACTCACCCAGGTGTATCAGTGGCTACTGGATCACTTGATACCACACAAATCACCTGGGCCTAGCAGCTATTTTCATACAACTTGTGCAACTTGGCCAGGCCTGGCAGTGGCTGTTATACAACTCAACTTCAACTTGGTCAGACTTTTCTCAGGGAGAAGCTGCCAGGGGGAGTGAAGGATGGAAAGCTGAGAACCACTGTGGTGTAGCGGCTAGAGTGCTGGGTTTGGATCTGGGAAACCCAGGTTCAAATCCCCACTCTGCCATGGAAGCTTGCTGGATTACCTTGGGTCAGTCGCACACTCTCAGCTGAATTTAGCTCACAAGGTTGTTGTGGGGATAAAATGGAAGAGAGGAGAATGATGTAAGCTGCTTTGGGTCCTCATTGGGGAGAAAGGTGAGGTAAAAATTGAAGTAATAAAAAAGTTGAAGAGTCTGGGGGCAGATAAAAGAAAAGTTGGTAGAAGGGTGGTGTTAAGTGAGGGGAAGTCAATTGTTTGATTTTAATAACATTTCTTTTAACATTTTTATAAAAAGAAAGTAAATAATATTGTTGATAGTACATTGTATATTAAAATCAAACAATTGACTTCCCCTCACCCAATTCATCTAATAATAAATGTATTACTCTTTTGCATATCAATGCTAACCCCGATATCATATTATGTAGTATTGTTATCGATCCATATATTCATATTATGCTATAGTAAATAATCCCACTTAGATTGTACTTATTCCCTTCTTAAAAAAAACATATAATTCACTGTTATAAATTTACCTACATATATTAATAAAAAAGTTGTATACGAAAAGGATTAGGTCAATGAGTAACCTTTAAACATCCCCATTTGAAATTCATTTTCACAATAGGTTTTCCATGCCCCCCACTCCTCCAAAAACTGTACATTATCTTTCTGATTTATTAATGCCATGAGTTTTGCCATTTCCATCAGTTCTAACATCTTCTGTATCCAGTCTTTTTTGTCTGGTAATGCCACCATTTTCCATTTGGCCGCATACACCAATCTGGCTGCAGTCGTGGCATATAACAAAAATGTCCTTTGAGTTAGTATAGTATCTGGTACCATAGATAGCAACATCATTTCAGGTGTTTTAGGAACATTATTCCGTAAAATCAGTCTTATTTCATTATATATCATGTCCCAGAATTTTTTAGCTTTTTCACAAGTCCACCACATGTGATGAAATGAACCAGTTTCCTGGTTACACTTCCAACATTTTGCTGACGTACATTTGTAGGACTTTGCAAGTTTTTTTGGTGTTAAGTACCAACGATACATCATTTTGTATATGTTTTCTCTTAACGATTGGGAAAGTATGGATTTCATGTCTCGAGACCAAAGCCTTTCCCATTTATGTAACATTATATCATGACCTAGCATCTGAGCCCAACTGATCATAGTAGGTTTTATTCTTTCTTGCTCACAATAAAATTCCAGTAACTTCTTATACATCTTAGATATCAAGTGATCATTTGAGTCCAATAAGACTCAAATGAGTTTAAGTTTCACCATGCATTAGTAATCTGCACAAATGCGGATGTCGCCTTCAAAGGCATCACGATCGGGGTCTCCCATTTGGCACTGGGCACTGGCACCAGGACGCCTTGAGCGACAAGGCGGTCGATCTCAGCATCGATCCGGTCCTTGAGTGCGAAGGGGACCCGGCGAGGCTTGAGGCGGATGGGGGTGGCAGTGGGGTCGACATGGAGCTGGACCGGCGGTCCCTTGTAGCAGCCCAGCGGGCCCTTCCAAACGTCCTCAAACTTTGACCAGACGGCGTTGAGAGTAGGCTGGCTGCTGTGGTGGATGCCCGCAAGATGGATCCCAAGGGCCGGGAACCATTCGAGGCCCAGGAGGCTGGTGCGGGGGCCGTCGACCACAACGAGGCGGAGGCGGGTGGAATGACCCTGGAATCAGACGGGCACATGGGCCTCTCCCCGGACCAGAACCCGATGTTGCTGGTAGTCCGAAATAACGACGCTGGTCGGCGACAGCTTAAGGAGGGAGGCGCGGCGGCCCAGGTCGCGGAATGTGTCTATCGTGGAGAATCGAGAGTGAATTAAGCGAGAGTGATTTCGGTAGCAAGCCGGACTGCCTACCAGCCTTCGTCACCACTGTTAAGTCTGCGTGGGGAGGACACACGAAGTCGAGACGGAGTTCCAACAACAATGCTTTATTGTAGAGAAGAACAGAACTGGAGACTCAAGGCAAACGGCCCTGCTTATATGCTTCCTAGGCTGGCCCGCGCCACTCCCCCCCTGATCCGTGATAGGAGGAAACAACCCCGGGTTACCAATGGCGCGTGCCGGCTTAGGGCCAATGGCGCAAACCGGTTTGGACCAATGGCGCATGCAGGACTTAGGATCCTTCGTCCAGGACTCAAGCTCCTAAGTTTCCCCCTAACTATATACATACATTACAGGTGGGAAGGAGAGAAGGAAGCAGAAAAAGGGGAGAGGAAAGGGGGCCTGCCAGGAAAAAGAAAGAAAGAGGAAATAGTGTAGAGAAGGGCATAAAGGAGAAATGAAGTGACCCCTGCAAGTCTTTGCGAGTTATCCGCTTGTTATTTTATAATATTTGCATACTAATATTTATGTAGGGACCAACTCAAACACCATGCATGCATCAAAAATTCCATTTCTGTATTCCATTGCAGATCATGTGTACATACACAACAGTAATAAAGGCTATGTGTGCTGTTTCCCCCCTGAATGTGTTTACTTTGTATTTAACAGGATTATTATGATGAATGGAAAGGATGCAATCGATGTTTTTAACTAAGATTTGGTCTCCAAAAGTCATCATTTGTTTCTTTCAAACACTGTCATCCCAAGCTGCTCTCAGCAATCATGTCTTTGGTGAATTATGTCTGTAGTGCTTCACAATGGATCATGGAGTCAAAATGGGGAAACATCATGGAAGCCACACCTGCAACTTATATATTGAGGATTTAAATGGTGGTCCAGTTCAATTTTAAGCCCATACTCTAAGGAAACATTACAAGTATGATACTATTAAAAAACAAAATGAATGAGAAATCAACAAAGCAAAAATATGTTTCTCGATACATAAACTGAAACATCAATGAGAACTAGTCTATTATTTTTATAATATGCTGCCGGCATATAAATACAATGGATTTTTTTTCAGTGTAGCCTGCAGGGATTTTGTGTATGCATTGGTCCAAAATAAATAAAAGGCACTCCTTTAGAAAATGTTTGACTTTGTTGCTAAATTAAGACGTGTATATTTTAAAAATGCACTTGTAAAATGGCTCTACTTTTCATTGCTAATACACATGCTTTGACTCCTCGCACACTAATTCTTTACTTAATCATCTCACAGTACACATGGCAGTCTTTCAATGAGTAACAGAGTTTGCAAACAAAGACCTGTGGGGTATGATCTCACTTGTGTATCTTGTCTAAGTGGTTATATTCCCCCCCTGTATTCATATATTTTTGTTTAAATTAAACGAAGTCCCTTTTTGTTTTTCTGGCCTGTTCTTCTCCAGTAGAGCACCCCTTCTTCTCTTCCTTCTCTTGGTTCTATCTTCTTTCTTTGCAGTCTCCTGCCTAGTGGCCACACCTCTCTTTCTTCAACTGATTTGGTTATATTTCTCTTCTCTAGCATTCCAGTTTAGAGGAAAGGGTTCCTCTCAGTGTGCCCCCTAATCACGTTCAGGAAAATAATGGGTAAGTGGATGTGAGGAGGCAATATGAGAGCAGCATTGTAGACATAGTGGTGGTGCTCTTCAAATAGGAAGGGTCTAAGGTTGGGAGGGGATTCAGTCTCACCACTTCTTCCTTCTCTCATCAGCTGGCTCTCTTTTGGGCAGCAGCTGTGGGGAGAGGAGGCAACTACCACATGTTCCTAGAAGCCTCTGCACCCTCCCCTCCACCCCATCCTGTGAAACCAGCCTGTCTTGCATGCCCTGTGCCTCTGCTGTGATGTTAGGCTCCTGGGTGCCAGCCCAAGGGGGTGCATGTCACCCCTGCCCCCTGGTGGGCTAGAGGCGCTCCAACTGCCTCTTCTGCAGGCTTGCTTTTCTGAGCTACTATTGTTTGGCAGGAGTGTGGCACTTATAAACATCTGAGCAGCAACAGCAGCCTAGTTGAAGCAGAAGGCATAGTTCTGCCATGCCTTCAGATCGTGAAACACCTTTCCAAAATGGAAGTCAGAAGCTTCAGATGCAAGGATGGCTTCCTGCCAACAAATAAACTACATGGCAATGTTTGTGGGGAGGAGAAATAAGGTCCTCAGGGCAGCCTCCTCTTGCATACATCTTTGAAACCCAATTGTTAACCTGTGTGATTTCCAGGCTAAACCTGTATTTCAAGAGGGATCATTTAAATCTTGTGCAGGGAACAGCACTTCCTGGGAAAGGAGCTTGGACACCAGGTTATATAATTTTATGGGATTTTATTGGTACATAAGCTTTAAGAAGAATTTTACCTCCCTTTTATTACATGACAAATTTTCCAGAACGCACCCCAGCACAGAGAAATTCCCAGAGGATACAAATTAATTTAACCTAGATGTTGATTTTATATAGTACAATTAATTGTGAAACAGAATGAAACACATTAAACAAAATTAATCAGGGAACAGTAATCTTGCCTGTTCACCAGGAGAGGGCAGCAAAGCACACACAAATGTGGTCAAGAAGCTGATCAAGGCTTTTCCCCTTGGCAAGGTTAGTACTTCCAGTTGGTACCTGAACGAGAGAGGCTTGTATCCTCTTTCTCAGTGATTCCCTGCTGGAGACCTCTCATTTTTATACTTTATCTAGCTTAACTACTGATACTTCTAAACCAATCAGGTTGCTCCAACCCATCTTGGGTTTTTACCAATATGTTGCCAGGGTCTTTCCATGAATATTTTGGCAAAAATTCTCATATGATCATCTAAAATTATGCAAAAACATACATGCCCTTTCTGGATTTTCCATGTTCAGAAAGTCCTGACAATGCTGGGTCAGGTCATCCTAAGCTGTAACTGTTCCAAAGCCACTTCTACATCTGACTGAATCCATCTTTGAATAAACCCCTGTGTGACCCTCCTTTACAGTCATAGTGTCCCCCAAAAGACACCCTTTTAGGGATTTCTGGCTATTAAGTGTGATGGATACAGTATTGTATACACGGCACAGGTTTGTACAGACACATGACATAGATTTGTATAGCATAACTTCATAATGACATACAAGCGTAACATTAAAATGTAGAAAAGAAAGATTTCAAATGGGCAGGAAGGAAGGTGGCTGTATGTTTGCTCATGCTTCAGCAGTTTGACAAAGTATTCAGCTGCGTCAAACTTCTTTGGACACTCTTATAAGATTCTTCGTCTTGCCTCCCAATTCCTATTTGGATTGGGTATGTGTCTTAAAATAATATAACCACATATTAGGAGTGTGCAAAGTAAAAGTTCTCTTTGCAGAGATGTATGACAACTGTACAATATCAAACAATGGCTTTTCATATGCCTGTGGGTTTTCTTTTGTGTGTGTCTCATGCAAGCTGTACTTGGTAGATCTCGCTGCAGAAAGAAGGAATCCAGTTTCTCAGAGTTTTTAATCTGCATGTCCACAGGCCAGGTCCAAGCTGCCAAATTTGCCTTAGAAAAGGAAAAGGAAATGAGATTCCAGAAACTTCCAAATTTCTTATTATCTGCTGCTACCCTGTGGTCTTGAACTTTTATGACATTTATCTTCCATTTGTATTATAGCCTGCTTTCTTCATTCATTCTTCTGTTTACTGTTGATACCGTATGTTGAGGTTAGTTCCCACTGAACCTCCCGTTACTCTGTCATCATGCAATATGGGACATCAAAGACAAGTTTACCTATCATATTCTGTGTTAGATAGCTTGGAATACGGTGTAACATATCTATAGCTGGTGCTTAATGAATTTTCCCCTAATTATATACTGGCTTGAATCCAGACTACTTTTTCTCTGAGTGCAAAAATTCAGTCCACAGAGTGCGACTTTCCCACCTTCTCCCTCCTGTGGCAGCCAAAAATGCCCCCAATCCTATTCCTCCCCTTCACCTGTGCTATTATGGGTCCCAGTCATTATGTTTGTGTATATCTTACTATGTTATTTTGGAAAAGCATGAATTAAAATTTAAGATCAAGTACTTACTATGTTCCAAATAACTGTCAATCCAGATATTACTGTTTGTAGATGTCATTGTTTAAAATGATAATTTGCAATGTGAAAGGCCTTGTTAGTCCAGAGAAGCTTAGTGAAAATAACTGTCAGACTTTATAAGAAAGTGGCATTATCTGCTATGCCCCCCCAAACATATATCTGACAGTCAAATATGCAAGAATCAGGGTGTATTTTTTTTAAAAAAAAACTTACCTTCATGCAAAGTTTCACTACCATTGCATACCACATTAAAAACATCTCCCAGCCTGCACCTCAGATGGTCTGATGGGGTAGGGGTAGGACCTTAGCCTCCTGACATGCTAGATTTCCCTCTCCCCATATCCAACAATTTCATCTGCAGATGAGGAAATATTTTGTGTAACTTTCCTTTCATGAGTTTGCTTCTCATGAAAAAAATTACACTATTTCAGAGCCTCTGAAATCAGAGGATTAGGGTTGTGCATATCTATATACCTGAACCGAAAACAAACCTGAAATTAGCTGTTTTGCCAATATTCGGGTTTTGGGTAGACCGAATACCAAAACTTGGGAATCTTCCTGAAGCCAAATAGGTGATTCCTGAAAAAGCCAAATAGATATTTGGCTTTTCTGGATTCAGCTATTTGTCTTTGCTCAGATGCACAGCCCTGTGCTGTCTCCCATTTTTCTATCTTTTGCTGGTTTTGTTAGGGCCCCATAGTTTGGGCCCTTTTGAGATAGGGGTCATGTAATCGAAGCCAACTTGGTCTGACCAACCATCACCATTCAGTGAGTTAATCTGAATCAAGCATAAGGGTCATTTAAAGGATGGGGTTCACCCGGTCCAGTTTGGAGGAATATACCCTCCAACTGAAAAACACTTGCTTCTACAGCTACTTATTGGGACTTCTCACCCAAGCAGATGAGCAATCTGCCTTGGTCATGACTTTGATTGGCTCCGATGTAAGCCCCACCGAAAACCTGCTCTCAAACTGAAGGTTGCCCTGAGTAGAGGTTTCATTTCCCTGCACGATGACCATCTCTTGAAATCAGATTTTTTTATTACTGTTATAAAGAACTGTTCACAGGATGTAATTTGCCACCAAAAAAGTTTTCCGTGCCTTATTTTTCTTGCATTTAAGCTGTTTTCCTCAGTTTGGAAGCTAAATTGCATGGACTTTATGCTATGTTCCCAAGATACGAAGGAACCCCCAGACTTTGAGGCACCAGCCTGCCAATCAGCTCTTTCTGCCAGTCCTCGGCAACACTGAACTTCTGAACCTGAAAACCCATGGACAGCTTGGCTCACAAATGCCTGGAGGATGGGGTGACCCCTTTGCTGGCCCATAGAATTGGCTCCCCTGTCTCAAAGTTCACCAAATTTTGGTGACCATTTAAGGAGAGTACCTTGCAGCCACGCTGCACATTTGGTAACTCTACCTCCAAAAATGCCCCCACTGGAGCTTCGGGAAAAAAAATCCCCTTATTCTATAATGGACCCATTTTTTTTGGTAAATCCAGAAATAAAGCTGAAATACCCCTTTACCTTTAAGGGTATTCAGCTTATTCTGGGTTTTCAAAAAAAAAAATCAGACCCAGTAAACCCGAACCCGAAATTTAATTTTTTTTGCACAACCCTACAGAGGGGGAGCTTGCCTGGGGAGGGGATGGAGGGGGAACCCAGCAGCCCCTCTGCTGCTTTCCCCCACCTCCACCAACCTGGGATGCCCCCCAGGCAACCATCCTGATGACGACAGAGATGGATGTGGGCAGTAGGCCCCTCCCAGGGGTCGACGAGGCACATGAGACAGGACACGGCAGAGGCGATGGTGAGGGGGTACCTTGCGGAGCCCTACGAGTTGCAGACCACATGTCCACTCAGCTACTGGGCCATGAAAGAGTCGGTCTGGCCGGACCTCTCTGCAGTGGCCCAGAGGCTCCTCTCCTGCCCTCCAACGAGCGCCCAGAGCAAGCGCCGTTTTTCTCATTTAGGCGACATGCTCAGCCCACATTGCACAAGCCTGGCACCCTGGCATGCAGAGCAGTTGGTCTTCCTCATAACTCTGGACCCCCTGACCCAATGCACACCAAATGTGGGGGTTGTTGCAAGAAGGGTCCCCTCAAGCCACCCTAAAGGTTTGAGGCCTCTACCTCAAAAATGCCCCCCACAGGAGCTGTTCAAAAAAACTCCAACATGCAAAAAAAAAAACCTCCATGCAACCCAATCTTGGAAAAAAGAGGGGGTGTTAATTTGAGTGACCTAGTTCTCAGGCTAGGTGTGAAAAGGGTGTGAAGAGTAAGTCAATGTGAGGTTTTCCCATGACTCTGGGAGGAGGCATTTTTGGAGGTAGAGGTCCCAAACTGTCAGGGTAGCTTGGAGGGACCCTCCTTGCAAGAACCCCCAAGTTTGGTAAAGATTGGGTCAAGGGGTCCAGAGTTATGGAGTCTGCAAGGGGTTCCCCCATCCACCCATTAGAATGAATAGAGCCAGCTCCTATTCAATTTTATGGGGGGTGGGGTGACCTCCAAGCTACCCTGAAAGTGTGGGACCTCTACCTCCAAAAATGCCCCCCCCCCGAGCCACGGAAAGCCCTAAATTTGTTTTAAATGGCTTTAAATTTATTCAGGAGTGCTGAATTTCAAGCCGAATTCCCGTATACCGAATAGGGGGAATTTGGAATTCGGCATTTCCCGAATAAAAAAAGTCTAATAAAGGCGAATCCGAATTCAACCGAATTTTTTTTCCAACAGCCCTAGCTGGAATCTACTACCATCCTGCCAAATCACTGGCAGTGGGTTCTTTTCCTAGGATCCAGAGGCAAGGCACACCAGTGGGTTTCAAACCAAGCTTTTATTATAACAAACTGAGCCAATTAACATCATGCATTATAGCCCCTATCAGTAGGCAAAACAATATACTTACAAGCCTATCCATTTTGCTTGTACTCAGAGTTCTGCTGGAATGGTGAGGGAGAGGTCCCAGAGCCATAGTCCATCTCTCTCCCTCCCTCTACCCCTCTTGCCTGGCTTTTTAATCCCTCATCCATTAGCCATTGGCAAAGGTGTTAGACAAGGATGTATTTTATCTCCCTATCTGTTCGATCTTTATGCAGAACATATAATTAGGAAAGTTGGATTAGTTTTAGATGAAGGTGGAGTAAAAATTGTGGGGAGGAACATTAACAATTTGAGATATGCTGATGATACTACATTACTGGCAGAAAATAGCAAAGACTTGGAATGACTACTGCTGAAAGTTAAAAGAGAAAGTGCCAAAGCACAACTACAGCTGAACATCAAGAATACAAACATAATGACTACAGGAGAATTACTCAACCTTAAGGTTGACAATGAGGAAATTGAAATTGTTGAAGACCTTCTATTCCTTGGCTCCATCATCAACCAAGAAATCAGAAGAAGATTGAGACTGGGAAGGGCAGCCATGAAGGAGCTAGATAAGATTCTTACGTGTAAGGATGTGTCACTGGTAACCAAGATCAAGTTAATTCATGCCATCGTATTTCCTATTACTATGCATGGATATTACTAAGCGGCACAATGAAGAAAGCTGATAGGAAGAAAGTAGATTCTTTTGAAATGTGATGTTGGAGGAGAGAGTTACGGATGCCATGGACTGCCAAAACAACAAATCAGTGGGTTACAGATCAAATCAAGCCTGAAGTTACCCTAGAAACTAAAATGACTAAACTGAGGCTATTGTACTTTGGTCCCATTATGAGAAGAGTCACTGAAAAAGACCATCATGCCAGGAAACATTGAAGGCAACAGGAAAAGAGGAAGACCCAACAAGAGATGAAGCCACAGCCCTCAATTTGCAAGACCTGAGCAAGGTTGTTAAAGATAGGATGTTTTGGAGGGCACTGATTTATAGGGTTGACATGAGTTGGAAGCGACTTGACGGCACTTAACACACACTTCAAAGGGCAGGCCCTCAATCCTAGCCTTGGTGTCGTAAGGCAAGGCAGAGGACCTTAGTTTGAGGATGATCGAGGAGGCCATAGTTTAGCTTAAACTGTCCACCACATGGTGTGTGGTGCAAAGTTGTTGTCTACCTAAGCTCATTCCCTCGGCCCGCTAGACCTTGGCTAGGATTCTTTTATCCTCCCCAACAGCCTCAATATACTGTGACATCCTGTCCCATAGGAAGTACTGGTACCTCCCTATCAGAGCTAAGAAGTCAGAGAATCTGAGGGCCTGAGGGCCCATATAGATTTTGCGATCTAGTGTGTCAAGTTTGTGGCCTTCCATATCTTGTCGGGAAGAGTATGATCCTGCCTCCCAGGGAGAGGTTTTACTGCCGTAGAGTTATCCATGGGATGATGGAGTAAGAACTCACACCTTTCACTTCTAATCTTACATGTTTTCTAGTTAGTGCCACACTTTTGACATTTTTAAAAAAGGGCTCCCTTTTTACTTTTATCGATTAGTTTCTCTTTATCCATTTCTCCAAAAAAAAAGTCACTGAGGAGAAAAGAGCCAAGCTGGACATAAAGTCCTCTCACTGTGGTTGTAGAAATAGAACTGAGTGAAGAGTCCTCCCTCCCCTTGGTCATATGACCATTTGGGTGGGAAAACGTGGCACTAGACTGAGGGGAGGAGAGCACTCTATGGAGCTGATGCTTCTAGAAGCTTGGAAAATCTTCCTCTGTGGCTGGCCTCCACATGCACAGTCTTATGTGGGACTGCATATAAGCCACGGGCATGAACTTTAAGCTGTCACCAATGTGCCAAATGATAATTTGCTCACTCTGTTCACAAGCATCCCCTCTCTTTGTTAATAGCATATCAGTGGATATCAAGGAGATTTTTTTGGAATTTCTTCATGACACAGATACAAGAGGAAAAAGGTCTTGTAAGCATTGTGTTGGACAGGGTGACAGAAAAGTACGGATTGTTTGGTGTCATTTGTGGCCAATGTCATGATAATAGTGCCAAAGGAGCACAAGCCATTGTTCTAGGAAGGGAAAAGTCCTTAGGCTTTCTTTGTACCTTGTTCTCCCCATAACTAGAATTTTGTTTAGGTACGTGCTGCAGACAGTTCTGGTGAGAAAAGGATTTTTTTTTTGTTAATATTCCATTGCATTTATTGACTATTTTCTGGAGCAACAAAATGCTGGGAAGTGGTTTTAGAGCATTTGCCAAAACTGACCCTGAAAGTTCTCTCTCAGACATCTTAGGATGCTATATATTGGAGTAGATGCTGTCAAATTGGTTTTCCTGCAATTACTTCAACGAACTGTTGCATTAAATGTGCTTTCTCATGATACACATCTTGTGTACCACGCAGGCATACACATGTGTGCGTGCACACACACACTTAGTCATCTTTGTGCCCAATTAGGGCCCTTAAAGCAACAAAGTTTTTAAAAATTAATAAACAATTTTTAAAATACACATGTATAAAACCAAGAATCAAAGAAGTGTGATCTTTTAGAGAGAATAACATTAGCAGTATCAAATATGTTATTCTTGGTAAAAAAAAAAAAAAAAAAGGATGCTTTTCTCAATATTAAAAAAGTTTTTAACCAAATAAGCTACGGCTTCTTTGATGCTATGTTGAGTGTTAAAATGAAGATCCCTTCTCTCTATTGGATGGTTCCAAACGAAAATCTTCAGTTTGGGATTGTTCAGCTGCTTAAGCATTTTGGAGGGATATGGATAGTCCTCATTTTCAGTGATGAGAGTGGAGAAACGTTTTTGCAGACCCTTAGACCAAGACCTCTCCAGAACCATATTTGTATTGCTTTTACACAAATGATACCAATTTTATTGAACAGTGCTTCAAATAAAACCATGGAAGGCATATTTTCTTGTCTGGTTTTATACAAAGAACTAAAAATAACTAAACCGAAAGCAAAATTTTGTTTGATCTCTTTTCCAGAGTAAGAAAATGGAAGTGGAAAAGGGAGTGGTTAAAGAAGAAAAAGTAGAGCCAACGGGGAGGGGCCAAATGGAAGGGGTGTGGCTAGAGGCAAAAGGGGAAAGGGAGCACAGTTATACTGTATTGCCAGGACACACACAAACCTGAAACCGGCTCTGATTTAAAGCATGTTTATTTACACATTAAAAAGCTTTCTAGTGTCATCACTTTATAAACTTTAACAACAAAAATTATACACTTTTTATTTAGCAATAAGGTCAAGCATTTTGTAAAGCCTAGCATTTATTTTGGACAAACTAGCAGACAGACTGCAGATTAAATAATAAACACATCCATTGCATTTCTAGGTAGCCAGCATATTCTGAATAAAAAGTGCCTAGTTCTCATTGATAGTTCAGTTCATAGAGTCAGAAACATACTTGTAAGACACTATTTCCTTAAATGCTGATATGTTTTCTCCCGTTTATAGCTAAATATGTGTAATGTTTTCAACTGTGTGGCTTGAAAATTGGACCAGATATAGGTCTACCACCATTTTATCTTCTTGACAAAAGTTGCAGATGTGGGTTCCATGATGTTTCCCATTTTGACTCAATGATCCATTGTGAAGAATTATAGACCTAATTCACCAATGATGATTACAAGAGCAACTTGGTATGACAGTGTTTGAAAGAAGCAAATGATGACTTTTGGAGACCAAACCTTGGTTCAAAACATCAGTTGTATCCTTTCCATTCATCTTAATGAACCTGTTAAATATAAAGTAAACAAGAATAAAAAATAGGATGCAAAGATGTTATGACACTGTTACTCATTTGTACCTGTACCGGAACTGTAGTGGAATGCAGCTCTAAATATACATATGAAATTACAATGATTCCATATTCAAATATTAGTATATAAATATAATAAAATGATGTTTGCCTCTTGGTATGTTTAGTCAATCATCTAATTATATCAAAGTGACCCAAGAGAGACAATTCTACCATGCAGAGATCCATTCTCAGTGATGTTTTACTTATCACTTACATTTTTTTAAAAATAGGTAACTTGTCAAAAGTCAGTAACCCTGTAAATATCAACAGTGAAGAAGTCTGGTGAGATTTCGAGAAGTGTTTCCATAAAGAAATTCTCATATACAAATTCTTAACATTTCCGGATATAATTCTGACAGCACCAGTAAATCACAAAGTCAATTTTCCTTTGATAAAAGGGGAAAAAAATTCAGTCTTTTTATTTCTACACGTTCCCAGTAAAAGATCACATTTAACCCTAATAAGAGATTCACCCTTCTAAGCTCAGCAATGTTAATGGACTCAAAATGGTGTATCTCTGCTGAGAATCGCCTTGAAATATTATTACATGTGACCAGAAGGCCTACTAAAAATTATTTGTGAGGTACTGACTTATGAAGATGTATTGGTAAGGTTGATTTTTGCTTTTTGGCATGGGACCCACAGGTAGCCATGCCGTGCTCTAAAAGGTCTTTAACACAATTACTATTTTGTTCTTTTCATGTAGAATTTTAACAGGAAGTGAAAGATGAGGAAGAGAGCAAGAAGAAAAGAGAAAGAAATGGAAGATGGAAGGGAGGGGAACAGGCAGGGAGAGGAGGACAAACTCAAGATGGAGGAACAAGTGAGGAATAAGACTAGCATTTTTTTTTGCCATCAAGTCACAGTTGACTTATGGCGACCCAATATGGTTTTCAAGGCAAGAGACGTTTGAAGGTTATCTGCCATTGGTTGCCTCCATGTCATGACTCTGGTATTCCTTGGAGGTCTCCCATCCAAATACTAGCCAGGGCTGAGTGTGTGTGACTTGCCCAAGGTCACCCAGCAAGACTTGAAGCTGGGTTTCCCAAGTCTTAGTCCAACGCCTTAAACACCACACCATGCTGGTTCTCAAAACAAGCAAACACACTACAAAAATAGGGTTTGTCCCATGACAGCCTTAAAGAGAAAGCAGCAGGGGAGAAGCCCAGATCATTAGCTCCACAATGGATAAACAGTGGCCTAGGAGAATTCTATTATTTTGGCTTTGATTACACAGCCCAAATAATGCACTTTCAATCCACTTTCAGTGCACCTTAACGATCGTTTGCAAGTGGAATTTGCCAGTTCACACAGTAAAATCCACCTTCAAAGTGCATTGAAAGTGGATTGAAAGTGCATTATTTGGGCTGTGTGAAAGTACCCTTGATTTTTTCAATCTCTAATTTTGAATTAATGCTTTAAATTGAAAAGTGTCTTGGATGCCTTGGCAAAGAAGTAGTATGTTAATGGAGCAGCTATTTAAGTTATTCATTAAAAGTGTTGCAGATTAGTATTCTAGGTGATAGCCAGATTTGAAGAACTCTGACATCAATCTGAAAACTCAATCAATTAACTTTCAAGAGGGAAATGTTCTGCTTTTCGGACTAGAAAGCAACATACGTACAGGGATACATCTTGGATATTCCACATTCCCTTGTATACATTGTGTTCTGAAGGGAGGGGATAATGGAGCCTCTCGATGGTTCCATATACACCTAAACTCCATTGTATCTCCAGATTGTGAATACAATTTTGGATCAGATCTCCACTTCAACCAAATATTGTTACGTGCCATATCTTCTTCACTTACTGTACAAGCCTCTGGGGAAAAAAACAAGAAATTGCATCTTTTTGAGATTAACACTGTTCATTTGACAAAAGTATGTTGTCAGATAGATGTGAAAAGCAAGACGTAAGAACCAGATGACAAACTGACAGGAAACATATGAAGCTGCTTTTGACTGTTCCGTCAAATGGTTACTCCAACGAGCAGCCACACACCGACCCCCTGATAGAGGTTCTTTCCCAGCCCTAGTACATGATTCTGTTCCTAAAGTTACAGCCCTGGCTGTAAGGACTTAACCAGGATTTCAGCCAGGGTTCTCATACACTTAAAGCACCAACATCAAAGTATTGTGTATGATTACAAACTTTTCAAATACCCATGCATGTTGGAGTTTCTGTCCAGTGACCATTTTCACAACGTACTTCAGAAGATCCATTCATTACATACAAGTTTTGGCACTGATATCGCAATGTTGTGCCTGGTGGATAGCTGGCCTGAGCAGGGTTAAGAAAGTCTCCATTTTGAATACCAGGAGGAGGACCGCAGTTAGGATCTGTAATGATACATTGCCTCCGAGAATAAATAAATAATTTATTTAAAGCATTTTTATGCTGTCTTTCCATCCGATCAGGGTCCCCAAGGTGGAGCACGTGGAACATTAGAATAATTATAACAAAATTATATTAATTAAAACAATTCAATAAAACACGTCAACAAACAAACAAAAAACATTCAGATCAGGAAGGAGGGTCAACAACCTTTATTGGGATTATGCCAAACAATACTGGGTGTGCTGCCCCTGGCAGAATTGTAGTTAGCAGTTTGTATTTTGTATTAGTGAAGGAATTGAAGCTTAGTACCATATTAGCTCACGTGTTTTCTGTATTGCCTCTCTTATTGGTCAATTTAATTTCCTCTTCCAGGTGATGGCAGCTTGCCTGCCAAAGTTTTATTGCCTTCATTGCATTGTTAGAAGATTCGCAGCAATGAGAGACATGCAGATCCAATCTCTTTTTCACAGACTTCTCCAAAGGACTCTTATCACAAAGAATGACTCTGATATTCATCCTCAACCAGGTTGTAAGTCTTAAGGATCTATTTCAGAAGCACGTGAATAAACTTGATTTGAGACTGAGTAGTTGTCAGGCCTGTGTCTCAGTTGGTTTTGTTTTCCCACTGACCAGCTCTCAAGGACTGTTATGCATACCTAAACTCTTTTGAAGCTATGGGAACCACAGCTCTGTTTGTGTTTTGTAATCTCTTGCTTCTTTCATGCTTTTATATTACCAAGTGCAACACAGCAAGCTACATTGCTGTCGCCTTTTTCTTTGTTCCGTTGTCGGACTAGGGAAATGAAACGTCGGCGGCTCTCAACCTCCTCAGCTAGCAGAATCCAATCCTCCAGGGTCTCGGGATCACCCTGCATATACGACCAGTTCAGAATGTCAGGGTGTAAGGCTTCCCTGAAATAATGAATAAGGGTGGCCTCTGGCCAGTCCACAATTTTACTGGCAAGTCTCTGGAATTCATCTGCAAATTCCCGGACTGGAGAGGAGCCCTGTCGGAGTTGTAACAGTTCTGCTTTGGCCCGTTCCCCCATAAAGGAGTCCTCAAACCGTCTCCGCAAGGCAAACATAAAATTGTTGAGGGAGCGGATGGATCGGGACCTAGTGTCAAATTGGAGGACCATCCAGTCGGCTGCTTTCCCTGTCAATAAAGAGGCTACGAAATGAACTCGGCTATCCTCCGTGGGAAAGTATCGCCCTTGTTTTCTCATGTAACTGTCCCCTTGATGCAGAAAACAGGGCAGAGTTTCGAGCGAACCATCATAGGTCGTTTTCAGCCAAAGCTGCTTCCATTACTCAGGAACAATTACTCAGGAAGAGGTTATCTCACAGCCTCCGGCCAAGAATACTGGGGGTATACCAAATGTCAGACTACAATTGCAATTCTTATGATGTAGACATGCATCTCAGTGAGTTTTGTGTAAGAAGAAAAAGAATTTTGTGGCCCCCACAAGCATGAAGCTATCTTAGAAAGTTCTTTAGGAACGATAAAATATGGATAGCATCTGAGTTAGCACAGACTGGAACTCACCGATCAAATCTCTAAATCTGGCACATCTATCATTTTTAATCAACATTTTTCTGATGCCTGTCAGTTTTCAAAGTGTCATTTGCAAGGCACAGTTGGTACCATGGTCTAGTTAAACACAGACATTGCAAAATCTTTAAGTTTTTTTCTTCTGTGTTTCCCGTGAATTGCCTATTAATTGCCGGTTGCTGGGAGTTTGGGGAAGCATTCTGGACTAGAGGAAGTTGGTTTGATCCAGCAAGGCAATCCTTAGATACTTAAGATTACACCCTCAGGATCACTGAAAACAAATTAGCAGTTAAGCTTTAAATGTTCTGAGATCCCAAGTATGCATTCTTGCCGTATACATTTAACATATACTGATGGAACAGACAGAAAGAGAGCAGACTATGCAGGACTAAAGAAAGTGACTCCTACACTAGCCCTGGCCTGTGTAACACAGAGCAGCAGGCACATATTATGACTTGCCAGGTGCTTGCCAATGTATACATCCCTTTTTATTTTATTTTTAAATTAAAGTTTATCTCAGAGCAGAACATATGGACTTCTACATGTATTGTATTTCAGTATTCTATAAATACTGTCTGGTACAGTGGCAGGTCTGAGGGCTAGAGGCATGGTCCAAGTTGAATGCCAGGTTGTCTCTAGGCTCAGGTATCAAAAGCATAGTACCAAAAGCATAGTCCAAACAAGGGGTCAGAATCCAATCCGGGGTCAGAGTCACACAGATTCAGAAACAGCCAGAGTTCACAGTCAACACAGAGTGGTAACAACACACTGTTCCCACAATGAGTCACCCACCACGGCCTCCTTAAATAGCCCTGAAGTGGATCAGTTGCTGTGCTTTACCTTGACTCAGCATTCTCTGCCTGGTGAAGCTTGTTAGCCTCCTTACAGTAATCTGGGTGTGTCCTTCACTGACTTTGTAATCTGGCACTTCTTTTCTGATCATGTAGCTGTGCCCTGAATCTTTTGCGCCTCTGCTCCAGTGGCTCTGGGGAAATTTCTGGCGGTACCGCCTGAGTCTGAGCTTCTGGCACAGGTAAATCTCCTGCACTGGGCAGCTATAGACACGGGGAGGCTCCTCCTCCCTGTGGTTGCTCAGCCTGCTGCGGCTGCTCTATTCCCCTGCCTTCCTTTGCTTTGAGGTCCTCTTCATGTGAGGAAGCCTCAGTAGGCTGACTCATGATAAATACAATCCCTATTTTTATATGATAGGGAGTACCAAACCAGTGGAAGGCAGCAATAAATAAGAGGTCTATGTTCAATGTGGTGGATTGTAAATTAAGCAGGCATGCTCTAGCCACTGACAAGGGGGCTGTTTCCTAAAAGGACATGCAAGAATGTCCAAAGGGCAAACTGTAACAGTTCTAAGTATATCTTATCGTTTAGAAGATTATGAGCATCAAATTACCTGTGCATCTTGGTAGTTTTGTCCATTGCTTGTTGAAGCATGTCACTACCATTGGTCCAGAAGGATTCCAGCCTGGGTCACACTGATAATGCACTCTTTCAGAAGGCATATACCTTTCCTTTTGTTGACCAACAATTTCACCATGGGCAATCTCGGTTGGGGGAGGACACGTGACATCTGCAATGATAGGTATAAACAATTGTACACATACACACACATACACAAGGTGGGTGAGTTAAAAAGGTATAAATACTTCTGAGTGACGGGTGGGGGGGGGGAGAGAATCTTGCTCTCCAATGTGACAGAAACCCAATGATAAAGCATCTGGAAAAGGTAACAGAAAGAGAGAGGAAATTGTACATCTGTGTGACTTCAGCAAAGTCCAAGAAGTCGGGGCACTAGAATCTTATATTCTCACTATGCAAAGATTTAAAAGAACTATAGTTTTTAAAAGCCTTTGATTCCTCAAATTCTGGCTCTGGCATAGCTGGCAGAGGAGAAGGATGTTGGGGTTCATAGTGGGGGCAGCATCACCTTTGTGTGATGTTTGTAGATTTCTCAAAAACATCTGTTTGGGCACTGTAGAAAACAGAATGCTGGAATACATGGGTGCCAAGGTAATGGTTTTCCTAGGGCAAACATAAAACCTTGGCCCAGCCTGGATGATCGCTGTATGAAGTAAATTTGGATGTGTGCGTCATCATCCCAAAAAGGTCTAGATAAGCTGATAGGTACTACAGAGGAGAAATTTGCAGTTGTGATGCAAGTGCACTGATGACAAATGTCATTGTGTGGTCCCAGAAAAGAAATGCAGTCTGCTAGGCAGGAGTCTAAAGTATAGGATTTCCAAGGCAGCATTTTCAGAAATGCTCTTTCACGTGCAGGGCCAAGTAAAAATCCAGAAATTGTGGGTAGCAATGCATGGAAGGTGTGGTGATATTTCATAAAAATAATATGTAATTTGTTGCTAAAATCCATTCTTCCTTCAAAAGCATTGAAACATAGTGAACGTAAAGCCAGTTTGTCAAAAGGGATCCAGGAAGATTCCAGATTATAGCCCAGTAAGCCTAATATCTGTTTCAGGTAAACTAGTAGGAACCGTTATGAAAGAAAAACTGTTAAGCATATACAGAAGAACAAGCCCTTCTGAGGTAAATGCAGCATGGCTTCCATAAATGAAGTCTTGCCCCAACAATCTTATGCAGTCCCTCAGAAGTGTTAAGAAGTATGTGACTAAAAGTTAAATGACATTACATACTCAGACTTCTAAATCTGTTTCGGCAATGCTCCTCATAAAAACCTCTTGACTAAAGCGAGCACTCATATGAGGAAATATTAAAACTGGGTTGCCCTTAACTGTAATTATTGTTCATCCAGTGTCTTCTGTGCCGTCACACATTGACACACACAGGCCAGTTCCAGAAAAATATTTCCTAGCTATTAAAAATCTCCCCCGGTTGTGCTCAACAAGCCTTCCCACCAAAACTGCCATATGATATAAGGGAGTACTCCTGAGCGCCAAGAGGAACGTAGGAAGATGCATAAAACTGAGCTCACAGCAGGAACAGGAGAGAAGGAATGTCACCTGATGAACCTGATGAACAACAGTTACAGGTAAGAACAGCCCTATCTTTATCTGCAGTCTTCTGTGGTGTCCCACATTGAGAGTCTAGCAAGCTACTCACCATGGAGGCAGGTGTTAGCTGTGAATCAAATAGGCTGTGAAGGACTGCCTTGTTCACTGCCTTGCCACCTTCTTGCATTGACAGAGTAGTGCTTAACAAATGCATCCAAAGAAGATCATGTCGCAGCTCTACAGATGTTGGTGAGAGGAACCCCCTCAAGGAAAGCAGCCAGTGATGTTTGTGTCCTAGTGTAATGGGCCTCAAACAGAAAAGCTCATAATACTCCACCAAGGTGATATCAACTTTGAAAGCCTGAAACAATTCATCTGGACACAGTCTGAGAGGATCTGACCCTTGTTTTGACCCATGATGTAGGAACAGCTGATGATCTTTTCAAAACAAATTTATTCTTTGGAGGTAAAATTATAGAGGTCTCTTTAGATCAAACTTGTATCAGGTGTGTTCTCCTGTGATTGTGGGATTAGGGAATAACACAGGTGAAATCATGTCCTGGAAGATGTGAAATTCTGAGACAACTTTAGTGGTCCTAGGCTAGGGCTGTTGGAAAAAAAAATTGGGAAAAATTCAGATCCGGCAAAATTCGCACCGTTTTTATTCGGGAAATGCCAAATTCCGAACTCCCCCGATTCGGATCCGTGTAATTCGGCACGCAATTCAGAGTTCATGAATAAATTGGGCCATTCAAAGCCATTAAAACACATTCGCGCCTTTCTGCGGCTCCGGGGGGCATGTTTGGAGGTAGAGGTCCCAACCTTTGAGTGTACCTTGAGGAGACCATTCTTGCGAAAAACCCCAAGTTTTGTAAAGATTGTGAGACAGCAGGGTAGACTTCCCCTGCCTATGGAGGATCCACTGATTTAGCAATTTGCAATAATCTCTTTTCCTTTCTGTAAAATGTATTGAAATGTATTAGGGCAGCCAGGGAATAGCTTGTTGCTGGGCAGAATATCTCTGTATGTCTGTGTGCTAAGGAATTGGGGCAAGAGTCATGGAGGGTTACAGTAAACCATAACAAGAACTGGGTGAAACTGTTATTCTATTGCCGCCTCGATGTCTGGAGTGCTATCAGCGTTACCCTGAATGTTGATGGGTTGTCATATCTTGAATTTGGATAAATATTCCTTCCTCAGTACAATCGGGGCTCAGAGATTTTTACTCGCTAGAGTGCTCTGGGTAGCAGCTGCTCCAAATAAATAACTGTTTTCTTGTAAACAACGGTTTTGGGGTCTCCTTCTCCTCCACGAACCATTTTACCATATCAATTGGGTCAGGGGGTCCCGAGATATGGGGCCCGGAATGGGTCCCCCAAAATCACCCATTGGAATAAAGCCATGAAAAACACATTCGTGTATTTCCATGGCTCCGGGGGGGGCATTTTTGGAGGTAGAGGTCCCAAGCTTTCAGTGTAGCTTGAAGGGACCCTTCTTCCAAGAACCCCCAAGTTTTGTGAAGATTGGGTCAGGGGGTCCCAAGATATGCGGTCCCCCCCATCTGCCCATTGGAATGAATGGGAGCAGATGATCCTTAATGTGCATCTAGAGAGCGGCAAATCCAAGGCAAAACCTCCTGTGTATAAATGGCCAGAGAGAGTCTGTGTGTGTGAGTCTGCTAGAATCGTATTGGATTACTTCTGAGTCCTGACTCCCAGTCCCTGCTCCTGATGGAAGAGAAAAAGACATCCACAGTATGACCCATTTTGGGGCTTCTCTCTATAACTTTTTTCCTGTGTGTGTGTATGTGGGGGGGGGATTCTGTGTGTGTGTGTGTGTGTGTGTGTGTGTGTGTGAGAGTGAGTGAGTGAGTGAGGAGGAAAGCCAATGGGGGTGGGTTTACCTGTTCTGCTGGGTGGTGGGCTTGATTGCCTCTGTGTGGGACTGTGCTTTCTGCTGTTTTCACCAGTTGCCAACTTCGTCTGGAGTTAACTGTGGGTTAACAGAGTCTCTCTCTGGCTGGCTCCTATTGTTTCCAATGGGCTGTGCAGCCGCTCCTGTTGTTTATAATGGGCTAGCCTGTCATTCGTTTTAGTACATCCCATGTCAGTGAGTCTCTCTCTGCCTGGCCCGTTCTTCTCTCTGCCAGGCCCTGCTGTGAATCCCCCATAAAAAGCCAATCGTCTAAGTAGGGGAACAGAGAACAACCCTTAAGGGTCAAATGTGCCACTACCACTGCCAGGCAATTTGTGAATACACATTTTGTGAGAGTTGTGAAAACTCTCTTGTCCTCAGGCAAGGGCTCAATATGCTGGGATATTTTGTCCCAGAGAAAATATTGGCACCTAGCCATAATCATCAAAAAATTGGAGATTCTGAGTCCCAGGGCACCTGAGGCATAAATCTTTCGGTTCCATATTCTGAATCTTAGAGATATTGGTTTTAATAGTGTTTAAGATTCTATAGTTTCTATAGCTGATATTCCTTTGTTGGCAATAAATATTTAACTCACTGAAAGTGATTTAAAAGATGCTTATTTCCATAACTCAGTCCACTCAGATCGCAGGAAGTATTTATGATTTCAGTGTGGTGATGGCCACTATCAGTATTCTGTTTTGCCATTTGGATTGCCAAATGTAAAGATTGTAAAAGTGTCATTTGTAAAGATTGTAAAAGTGTCATTTGCAAGGCACAGTTGGTACCATGGTCTAGTTAAACACAGACATTGGAAAATCTTTAAGTTTTTTTCTTCTGTGAATATCAACTATAGAAACTCAGAAGTAATCCAATACGATTCTAGCAGACTCACACACACAGACTCTCTCTGGCCATTTATACACAGGAGGTTTTGCCTTGGATTTGCCGCTCTCTAGATGCACATTAAGGATCATCTGCTCCCATTCATTCCAATGGGCAGATGGGGGGGACCGCATATCTCGGGACCCCCTGACCCAATCTTCACAAAACTTGGGGGTTCTTGGAAGAAGGGTCCCTTCAAGCTACACTGAAAGCTTGGGACCTCTACCTCCAAAAATGCCCCCCCCGGAGCCATGGAAATACACGAATGTGTTTTTCATGGCTTTATTCCAATGGGTGATTTTGGGGGACCCATTCCGGGCCCCATATCTCGGGACCCCCTGACCCAATTGATATGGTAAAATGGTTCGTGGAGGAGAAGGAGACCCCAAAACCGTTGTTTACAAGAAAACAGTTATTTATTTGGAGCAGCTGCTACCCAGAGCACTCTAGCGAGTAAAAAGCTCTGAGCCCCGATTGTACTGAGGAAGGAATATTTATCCAAATTCAAGATATGACAACCCATCAACATTCAGGGTAACGCTGATAGCACTCCAGACATCATTTCCCGGAGCCGTGGAAAGCCGCGAATGTGTTTTTCATGGCTTTATTCCAATGGGCGATGTTTGGGGGGGACCCCTTCCGGGCCCCATATCCTTTACAGGCTTAAGGGTTGTTCTCTGTTCCCCTACTTAGACAATTGGCTTTTTATAGGGGATTCATAGCAGGGCCTGGCGGACCAGGTCATCTTTGCTACTGATTCATTGGCAGCGTTAAGACTTGTTAATTATGATCAGTCCAGGCTTCAGTCTACCCATGTCATTGATTTTATCTGAGCCAAATTTACACACTATCTGCCAGGCCTACTTGCCCAACCAATATGTCAGTTCCATATAAAAGATGGTGAGTAAATTCTCAGCCAACAGATTCCAGACGGCATGGTCCATTCAGAAGGTGCTTGGATTGATGGCATCTACTTCAGGTGTAGTGGGCAAAATAAGGTTGCAGAAGAGACCACTACAGAATTGGTTTCTGCGCTGTTTTACCCTGAATGTGCTTCCCCCGTGGAAACACTTATCAGTTCCTGGGGCGGTTATAAGGTCCTTAGCCTGGTGGGTTTCTGAGGGTAATCTGACTATTGGGGTTCCTTTTCAGGCTTCCCACCCTCAGATTTTCTTGGGTATGGACTCATCCCTCTCAGGCTAGTGGGCCCATTGTATCGGGTTGCATGCACAGGGAGCCTGGTCCCCGGCTGAGGCTAGATTGCATATTAATTTCTTGAAGCTCAGAGCAATTAGGTATGCTTTGGCCACTGGGTGGTCGCCATGGACAACACGATGGTCAAATTTTATACAGCCAAGCAGGGGGGCACAGCTGCAAGGAGAGAATAAAGCTTCTCCATCTTTTGCTTCCAATTATGTAATCTATTTGATTTCTATACTGGTTGCCTGGTGATGTCCATGTATACAATTGTCTGTTTGGTTCCTGAAACATGTGTTTGCAATTAACAAATTGTTGTCTTCACAGGATTCGATGAGTCGTTCTCCTGCTTCATTTCATGCCCCTCGCCCAAATCTGCCAACAATATTTGATTCTGCTTTGATTCCTACTTTTGCATTCTAGTCACCTATGATTATCAGAACATCTCATTTAGGTGTGTGATCAATTTCTTCCTGAACACTTGCACAAAAGCTTTCAAATTCTTCCTCATCAGCATCTATAGTTGGGGCATAAACTTGAATGATGGTTATGTTGATAGACTGAAAATACAGATCTTAAATTAACTTGAAAAGTTTAAAGTATTGTCTCAGGCATTTGGCTAAGATTTTCCAGCTATGGATGTTTGTTTTTTTAATCTCTGTTCAGCGTAAAGGGTTTAACTGAAGTTTTAACTGGACTTGTTGGTTTTATCCGAGTATTGCCATTCCTAAGATCCTAGAGTTTTCTCAGCTTTAGTTGCTTTGAAAGTTTGTTTCACTGCTTTGTTTCACTGCTTTGTTTCTTTTACATCTTTTAATGGTTCTTTGCATTTTTTCCTTTTATGCTCTCTCTATATATGGATGGCAGATAGCTGTTACTATTAAATGCACTAAAAGCCAAACTTTTGACCTGTAGTTAGTTTTAACTCAAGAAAAATCCTCCCATATCTGGAGATCAGGAAACATTGGTCTGTTAGTTGCCATTTCATTCCATTTTGCCATCTCCAGGCTCACGTTCAGCACTTACCTTCACATGTTGGTGGTTTTGACCACACCTTAATTTCACACGTCACGGTATCTGATCCAGACATTTCAAACCCTTCATGACATCGATACTGCACATGGTGGTCAGGCTTGTAAACTGCTCTTTGGCTACTGATAATATCAGCATTGGTAATTGTAGGTGGATCTCCGCAGGCTGCATCTTTAATAGGGAAATGATATGCTGTTATTACTCATAGTTATAAAAGAAAAATTTGAATGTTTCTGTTGCAAAGATGCTGCATCTTCCCATCACTCAACCTGCTATACCACTAAAAGTCAGGTTAGCAAATCTTCAATAGCAGGAAATGTTGACTGTAACAGAATAACAGAACTGAGAAGATTGAAATGGTTAAGTTTAACTGATTCATTGTACTTCCAAATGTATCAAGGTGTTTCACATACAAGTGTTTGAATCTTTATTTTCTACTGAGAGGGCTTCCTTTTGGCCGCCTCTGGTTTGTTTCTTAAACTTAAGTTTCTTTTACACAGTGTTTCTTCACTTGTAGGAGTTAGGAACATTAACATATTTCCCCAGTTTCTCTCTTAAACTGGCCTGGGATAGCTCTTCACCAGAGCTATCTCCTATTAAACCTGACTTTGATAGGCTCAGGCTAGGCTGATCTCCTCATAGCTCAGAATCTAAGCAGGGTTGGCCCTGGTTAGAATTTGGATGGGAGATCTCCAAGGACTACCAGGGTTGTGATGCAGAGTTAGGCAATGGCAAATCACCTCCAAAGACCTCTTGCCTGGAAACCCTATGGAGCCGCCATAAGTCAGTTGTGACTTGACAGCATGTGCGCACACCCATATCTCCCATTAAACTCTTAGGAATCACTCTATAAACCTTAGAGCTATTTTCCTTATAGAACAGTTTATGGATCCTGACCTGATCCAAAATGTGTTCCTTTTCACTCCTGAGCAGAAAATCCTCCACCAGACAGCTTACATACCTGTTTCCAAGCTTTGCCTTTTTTCTTCTCTTCCAGTAAACTGTCAGTTCACAATTGTCACAGCTCTAATTGCCACTCGCAAAATTCTATTCCAACTCCCTCACAGCCTCTTATGATTTTGGGGGACCAGGTTTGTTTGCCCTGACCTGGATGGCCCAGGCTAGCCTGATCTCGTCAGATCTCAGAAGCTAAGCAGGGTCGTCCCTGGTTAGTATTTGGATGGGAGACTACCAAGGAAGTCCAGGGTTGCTGTGCAGAGGAAGGCACTGGCAAACCACCTCTGTTAGTCTCTTGCCTTGAAAACCCCAAAAAGGGGTTGCCATAAGTCGGCTGTGACTTGACGGCACTTCACACACACACACAGGTTTGTTTAGAACTCTAAAAGTTCCCCTCAATTACAAGATGTTCTTAGGGTAGCTTTGTGTTCATTGTTGTGAGATAACTTTTGTGGTATGCAAGTAGAACATAAAGCTCACTGAAGCAGAAGTTGTAGGTAAATAACTCATTACTCATCTGAAGCCATGTTCTGGAGGACTTTTCTCCCAAAGGCTGCATCGACTGACACGAATGAGTCTATTCTATAATGCCTAACGATAGTTGAAGGGCTCAACCATGTCGCAGCTTCGCACATTTCTTCCACTGATGCCTGCCTATCAAAGGCTGCTGAAGTGGCTGTACTGCGCACTGAATGAGCTGTAATGCCCAACGGCACTGGAACATTGCTGTATTGATAGCAGACTTGAATGCACTGACGAATGCATTTGCTGATAGCAGCATTAGACATCTTACTCCCCTTACTGGGGGGAGAGACAGAGATGAAGAGGGTTTCAGAACTACGAAAGGTCTCTGTTCTGCGCAAGTAGATATTTAAAGCTCTTTCCATATCTAAAGTTCACCAGCTCTTCTCTTTTGGGTTAGATGGACTGGGACAAAAGGAAGGTAGCTGAGGTTCCTGCTGTTTATGGAACCTGGGACTTACTTTAGGTTTGAAGGTCGGATCGGTACGCAGAATGACTTTATCGGTGTGAAAGATGCATAAGCTCTTTCTGGCTGAAAGCACACCTAGCTCCGACACCCTCCTAGCCAAGGTCACAGCTACTAGAAACAGGACTTTCATCCTAAGATGGTTCAGGGACGCTTCTTTGAGGGGATCAAACGGAGGTTTTGTCAGAGCCTGAAGGACTACATGCAGTCGCCAGGTGGGAAAGCACTGAATCACTGGGTTGGGCGTTGCCGCTACTCCTTTAAGGAAGGCAGAGACATGTGGATGCCTAGTGACCGGAAAACCGTCCAGTTGAGGAATCACTGTTGCTATTGCTGCTAACTGTCTGTGCAATGTAGAAGCTTTTAGGTTCTGTGATACCCCTTCCTGAAGGAACTCCAGAAGGTCACTCATGGAGATCGACAACAGCTCTATGCCCTTTCGGCTACACCACCAAGCAAAAGCCTTCCAGGAGAAATTGTAGATTCTTCTGCTGGACTCCTTTCTAGCCTCTTGCATGGTATCGACTACCCTCTGAGAGTACCCCAGGTCTACAAGCCTCTTCCTTTCAAGACCCAGGCGGTCAGTTTTAGCCAAGCCGGATCCGGGTGGAGCAGACGTCCCTGGCGGAGAAGGTCCTGAACTGCTGGAAGTGGCCATGGTTCATGAACTGACAGCTCTCTCAATGTAGGAAACCAAAGCCTTCGTGGCCAATGAGGGGCAATCAGAATTACACGGGCCTCCTCCTGATGAATCTTTCAAAGGACCCTGGGGAGGATTGGAAGAGGGGGGAAAGCATACAGAAGACCCCGAGGCC
Organism: Euleptes europaea; assembly: GCF_029931775.1. Classification (NCBI taxonomy): domain Eukaryota; kingdom Metazoa; phylum Chordata; class Lepidosauria; order Squamata; family Sphaerodactylidae; genus Euleptes; species Euleptes europaea. The sequence continues at coordinate 35,168,466 of NC_079313.1, read as the reverse complement.
ACAGGGACTCCACTCCCTTTGCCCTCTGATGGTAGAATCTCAATAGAAACCTCGGTGTCTGATGGTTCTTGTGTGAGGTGAATACATCTACGAGAGGTAGTCCGAACCTTTCTACTTTCTGTAGGACACCTCCCTCTTCAATGCCCACTCTGCTTCGTCTACTTGTTGACTAGGGCTGTTGATTCGGTTCGGCCTGAACTGAAAATCAGCCGAATTTCCCCTGATTCAGTGGTTTTTAGTTCGGGAGGAACCGAACTCAAAACTGGCGGGCAACCGGGGGGGCCGAATTCAGCGAGTTTGGGAGTTCGCGAATAAATCCGGCAAATTCGGGGTCGTCAGTAAGCAGCATAACCGTCAGTAAGCAGCATTCTCCTCCCTCGGCCAATCGGTGGCCAAGCTGGGTCTTCTTCTGGCCAATCAGTCAGGATTGAGTACTGGAGGAATCAGCTGATGTGCGGCCCGGCCAGGGAGAGAGAGAGAGAGAGAGAGAGCGAAATCCTCGTGTGTGTGTGTGGGGGTGCTTGTGCACATTCGCTCCTTTCTGTGGCTGCAGGGGGCGTATTTTTTGGGGTACAGACACAAAACTTTCAGTGGAGCTTCAGATGAAGCTTCTTAAGATACCCCCCAAGTTTTGTAAGCATTGGGTCAGGGGGTTCCGAGATATGGGCTCCCCCTTTTTCTTTCCATGGCTGCAGGGGGTGCATTTTGGGGGGTACAGACCCCAAACTTTTAGTGGAGCTTCAGATGAAGCTTCTTAAGATACCCCCCAAGTTTTGTAAACATTGAGTCAGGGGGTCTCGAGATATGGGCTCTCCCCCTTTCCCTCCCCCTTTTCCCATTTATGTGGCTGCAGGGGGCGCTTTTTTGGGGATATAGCCCCCAAACTTTCAGCATAGCTTCAGACAATCATTCTTAAGATACCACCCAGGTTTTGTAAAGATGGGTTCAGTGGGGGCAGAAATATCGCCTCCCCCTTTTCTCTTTCCGTGGCTGCAGGGGGCGCATTTTGGGGGTGCAGATCCCAAACTTTGAGCAGAGTTTCAGACAAGTGTTCTTAAGAGACCACCCAAGTTTTGTGAACATTGGGTCAGGGGTCCCCGAGATATGGGCTTTACCTTTTCCCCTTTCCCCTTTCCCCTATTGGGATGAATGGATCAGCCGATCCTGTGCATCTCCAGAGCAAAACGTCCCGTGCCTAATTGGAATCATCTTGGATTACAAGTCCTCCCCAGCCCCTCCTGATGGAACAGAAGTCAGCCACAGTAAGACCCCTTTGGGGGCTTTAATTTATAATTTTTCTCCTGTGTATGTGTGTGTGTGTGGGGGAAAGCAGAGTCTGTGTGTGTGTGGGGAGGGAGCAGTTTCTGTGGGTGGGGGGGAAGCCAAAGGGGGCTTTCGTCGCTTCTGCCTGGGGTGTGTGTTCCTCATCGAGTCTCTCGCTCCCTGGTTTGAGGGGGGAGGTTTCAGTTGTGTGTCTTCTGGTTTTTCCTGTTGCAAAGGTGTTGTTTTACTTTGCAGTTGCTTTGCAAACTTTTCAGCTGTTGTCGGGGCTGGGAGCTTTGTGCGTGGGAGGCAAGCTCTGCTGAGAGATGCACATTAAGGGTGGGGGGACCCCTTTCAGGGCCCATATCTCAGCCCCCCCTGACCCAATCTTTACAAAACTTGGGGAGTCTTTCAATAAACGTCCTTTGAAGCTCTGCTGAAAGTTTGGGACCTCTAACCCCAAAAATGCCCCCCCCAGAGCCGCGGAAAGGCTCTATTGTGTTTTTAATGGCTTTATTCAGCCGAATTTTTTTCCCGAACTTTGAATTCCCGCCGAATTGAACGGACCCGAAGTGGGGGAGTTCAGACTTCGGCATATCCTGAATCTAAACGGACCGAATCCGGCAGAATCCGTACTATACCGAATTTTTTTAAATTCAACATCCCTATTGTTGACGGCTGAGCCAGTCTGCTTGCGTGTTCATCTCTCCCTTGATGTGCTCCGCTCTGAGTGAGGCCAGATGTTTTTCTGCCCAGCTTAAGATGGCCGTTGCCTCTGCGTGTAGGGAGGAGGAGTGAGACCCTCCTTCCTTGTTGATGTGGGCCTTTGCTGATATGTTGTCCATTCTCAACAAGAGGTGATGATTTTGTATCAATGGCTGAAACTCCAGCAGGGCCTTCCGTATGGTTCGAAGCTCCAACCTGTTTATATGCATCCTTCTCTCGGCCTGGTTCCAATGACCCTGAGCCATGTGGTGATGAAAGGTTGCTCCCCAGCCTTCCAGGCTGGCATCTGTAAATATTTGGGTTGTGAAGGTCAGAAGGTAAGTCTGCCCCTTGGAAAGGTTGGATTCTACTGTCCACCATTTGAGGCTGACCCTCACTGGATATGGAATGAAGACATGGACATCCCTCTTCTGGAGTATCTGTAATTGAAAAGGTTTCAGGGACCACTGCAGTCCCCGCATATGAAAGCATGCCCACGGCACCGATCCGATACAGGCCACCATGAGACCCTGTAGTCTGACTAGGGTAGTCAGGCCTGTTGACTTGGCCAGGATGACCTTTCTTGCTAGGGCTGTGATGGTTAAAGTAGAATCCGGTGGAAGTAGAATCGTGTTTTGATTCGTGTCTATGATTACTTCCAGGTGAGTAATAGTTCTCGATGGGCAAAGGTTGCTCTTGCCCTGATACACTAGAAACCCATGACTCTCCAAGGTCTGCAGTACAGTGTTCGTGTATTGGACTGTCAACTGTTCTGATGGAGTGCTCACCAGGATGTCATCGAGATAGGGGAATATGTGGATCCTCTTTTCTCTCAGGTGAGCCACGGATCTTGAGCGTGACATGTACAGATTGTTACTATTTAAAGCAGTTTTGGCAGGTCCATTAATAACAGTTCTAGTAAATATGGGTAGCTTAATAGCAATTAGTAAGCATAATCGCCAAAATATTTTCTCAGAAAATGCTTTAGAACTTGTTATATTTAAAGTTAAAGTTTTGAAAAACCAACAAGTTTTTTACGGACGCTCTAGGTCGGCACAAACAGGAAGTAGGAAGTTAACCGGAAACGATGCAGCCGCGGACCTTCCGATGTTCCCTTTTTGTAGTTTTTTCAAGATGACCTTTAGATGGTGCACCAGGGGGACTCCTTCCAGTCCTGCGCGTTCGTAGAGCTTCCCTTCTTCCTGAGATCGGCAGACGTATTTTGTAGAGCACATCCGGAAATTGCAGAAATGAAATTTAAAGACGCAAGTAGGGAGTGGCCAGAAAGGAGGTAGGGTGCCAAGAAGAAGGAGGGGTTTATTCCTCCTTTCCCCTCAAACGCCACATCTTGATTGGTCCCTCTCATGTCGGTCAGAAAAGTTCAGTTGTTGTGTCTACCCATAGATCAATATGATAGAGTTCCTGCCGCTTTATCTGATGGCTTATCTCAACAGAAGAAGACTTGTTGCAATGGGGGGGGGGAGTATGCAAAGGTCCCAGGAGTTGCCAGCTACCCGATTGACTTTATATATGCTCAGTAAGATCAAAAGTATTTTTTGTACTCACTTAGACTTCTGAGAGTGAGGTATTTTCCTTAAATAGTTCATAAGATGGTTATTGGTGCTGGAGGTCCAAGCCGGTAGCCAAGAAAATGCCCAAGGCGATGCTTTCTCCTCTCAATGCCGAGCAGGACAGCATCCACATCTCCGTGGGACTTAAAAAAGCTCCCTCGGAGAGTATGGGAGTCACAGTGCTATCTTCGGGCTGCAGAGGGATTCCTGCATCCCAGCCCACTATTTAGGACCGGGTTGGTGTGCTAATTGCACTCCAATTAAAAGCGTATCTTGGATTCTCCTGGGAACTCTCCCAGGAGACTGCTGCCGGGACCAGCGCAGACACCAGAAGTCCAAACTTTTACCTTTCAATAAAAAGTTGTTTGCATCATTTAAAGTTCAGTTATTGTGTTTTTCTTTTAAGACAAAAGATGTTAATGTATGAGTTGTTTTTTCTAAACGAAAACCTCAATATTCAGGTTAAATTGCCGTGTTGGCACTTTGCGATAAATAAGTGGGTTTTGGGTTGCAGTTTGGGCACAGTCTCTAAAAGGTTCACCATCACTGCTCTAGGACAATAGGTAAGTATAGGTTAAAAGACAAAGAGATTTACACCCATTTTGTTATTGCTTTTTAATGAGATAATAGTAAAAGGGAAAAGTCCTACAACATGGCAAGAAGCTCATATATCTTTGATACCTAAAGAAGGGGCTGACCCATATCTTCTGCAGGCCTACATACCAATCTCTCTGTTAAACGTGGATTATAAATTATTCGTCTCTATTCTAACCAAAAGACTTCAAAGGGTCATAACCCAAGTAGTACACCCAGACCAAACGGGATTTGTTCCCAAGAGACTTATGAGAGACAACGTTAGATTAGTCCTCAGTGCCATACAACATATAAAATCAAAATCCACAAAGGTGGCAATGATCTTTCTTGATGCAGAGAAGGCGTTTGATAATGTCTCCTGGGATTTTTTAATGAACATTCTAAAACAAATCAGCTGTGGAGACACCTTCTTAATGATATACAATGCTATATATTCTACACAAAAAGCACGACTTTAAATGGAACTCTCTCATCAGAATTCAAAATAGAAAAGGGTACCAGACAAGGATATCCGCTCTCTCCAGTGTTATTTGATTTGTCAATGGAAGTTTTGGCAAAGTACATAAGACTTGATCCAAAAATCAGAGGTCTCCAAAGAGGAAATGAAGAACACAAAATCAAAAGCTATGCAGATGATGTTGTTTTAATATGTCAAAACCCAATAGACACAATTATGCATCTACAATGCCACATCAACAGATTTGCCAAATATTCTGGTTATAAACTAAACAAAAACAAGACGAAGATAATGACATTTAATCTCTCAAAGGAAGAGAAGAAGCAAATCTGCAAAACAACACGTTGCCAAATAACTAAAGACCCGATAAAATATCTTGGAATAAACATATAATCCCAAAACAAAATATTATTCAAACAAATTATGAGAGAGTTTGTGCACAAATAGAAAAAGACTTAAATAGATGGTCTAAGACGATTATCTCTTGGCTAGGAAGAATATCTACAATTAAGATGAATGTACTTCCAAGATTCAACTTTCTATTTCAATTCCTACCAACAAGTCTTACAGACAAAACGACAGAAGATTGGCAAAGACAATTAAACTATTTTGTTTGGAATGAGAAAAAACCAAGAGTAAGATTCAAAGTACTGCAAGATGACAAGAAAAGAGGCGGACTAGTATTACCAAATCTTAAATTGTACTACCATGCTGCATGCCTAACATGGATAACAGATTGGCTCAAACAACCAAAGAACAGAAATATTATATTAGAAAGATCTGACTTACAGCAAGGTTTCCATAAGGTGTTATGGAGTCTGAAATCCCATTCTCAATCAGGAAAATCATTAGAAGATTGTGATATTAAACCAGCACTTTTGAAAGTTTGGAATAAGTACTGAACTTGTCAACAAGGAATCTATTAAAAGTTTCTGATGAGGCCCAAGAACCAGGTATAAGACCAATGTCTTACTTGGAATATTCAAGCAACGCTGAAATGCACCTTAGTTTGAAGGATCATTATATTTCTGAAGTTGAGGATTAGAGAGGAAGTTCATTTTGGGCTACTTGTGTAGCAGGGATGTGCATTCCAGATTTGGAAATATTTGGAAGCATCAAATAATGGTATAGTTACAGACAATTCAGAATCTGAATTATAGTTTTGGATATTAAGAATAATTTTTAATATTCAGAATCTCATTAACTTCTATAGAAAACAGACTAGGCTTCTTGCTAGAGGAGCAATGTGAAGCTAGGATTGCCAGGTCCCTCTTCACCACTGGCAGGAGGTTTTTGGGGCAGAGCCTGAGGAGGGCTGAGTTTGGGGAGGGGACGGACTTCAATGCCATAGAGTCCAATTGCCAAAGTGGCCATTTTCTCCAGGTGAAGTGATCTCTATCTGCTAGAGATGTAATAGCAGGAGATCTCCAGCTGGTACCTGGAGGTTGGCAACCCTATGTGAAATTGTTGGGTATTAGATAGCGAGCTTTGTTACATGTCAGACAGTTAAGGGGTTAATATTGTAACTGACCAAGTGGTCAGTTATGGTGGCCATTGCAGCCGTGCCTAAGGGTCATGTATACAACTATTTGCATGTTTAACTGCTTTCAATTCCTTTGTTAGAAGTGAAAGCAGTTACCCTTGTTCTTCTCCAAACGCCAGCCTGGAAGGATGAGAGGCTTTCTCTCTCTCAAGAATGCCTACTTTCATGAGAAAGCTTAGTGCCTGCCAGATGCTTCTGGCAAGTCTAGGAAATATAGAATGTAGACAGAATTAGTTGTTTTACTCCCAGTGAACTTTTACCCTCTACCCTGAGTTAGAGTAAAGATTGTTTTACTGCAAAGACAGATGTCTTGTGTCTTTTGTGCGTGTGTGTGATCTAGCCTTATCAATAGATCAAGAGGAACGATCCTATCCCTCTGAATGGTAGCAGAAAGTTAAGTACTGGGATTCCTTCACTGGAATAGCCCTAACAGAAATCTATTCCTCAGAAAGCTTGGTCTGGCTTCTTGAGAAAAGAAACTGATGCAGAGAGGCCAACTGAGCCAAGCAACAAGGCAAGGCTCAATAAATACCCAGCTGGCAGACCAAAAGGAGAACTGTGCATCTGATGTCCGTCAGCTGGGTATTTATTCAACCTTGCCTCGTTTCTTGGCTCAGTTGGTCTCTCGGGATTGCCCCTACCTCCCTCCCTGTATTTTGCATGGTTTGTTGGCAGTGTTAGCATGGGGCCGAATCCAGTTTGGGGGGAAAACTGGCCTACGTGCCCCTTTCCCCCACCTTGGGGATCCCATTAAGGGATTTTTGGGGAGGAGGGAAGGTCATTCAGGGGACATGCCAAGCTTGGGGGCTGTTGGGGCAGCCTCCAGGGGAATCATGGAGTGGCTGAAGTCCAAGTGGAGTTCCATATACCGTTATCCCATGCTACTCTTCAGCAGGTGGGCTGGGAGTTGGATGTTACTCATTGGTCTATTCAATAAAAACAGCTACTATGGCTATCCAATATTATGGCAAAAATGTTATGTACTTACATCCAAGTTAATAAACAAAAATAATACAAAGTGCAGTAGTTCTTCAACTAGTGTACATTTCTTCACAACTATATATAAATACATTGTGCTCTACACTTAATTGGCAAATGCTGCCACAGTCATTGCTGTTCAGGTGTAACATAAAATTTGCAAGGTACATACAACAAAATTAATAGAAGAATAAATGTACAGTCGACATGGACAAAAGGTCAATATAACACGTAGAAGACCAGGGTAGAACAGGCTTCCGGTAAGTAATCCGGTAAGTAATCTCTGTCATCTGGAGAGCCATTGTAATTCCAGGTGATCTCCAGCCCCCACCTGGAGGTTGGCAACCCTAGCTCCACTAGGGGAAATGGCTGCTTTGGAGGGTGGAATCTATGGGATTATACCCTTCTAATGTCCCTCTCCTCCTCAAACCCCACCCTCCCCTAGCTGCACTCCTCAAATCTCCAGGAATTTCCCAACCTGGAGTTAGCAACCCTATCTCCTTCCCACCCAACAGCCAGCCTACCTTCATCTGCCCTTCTGTCTTAAGTTTTATGTCTCCTCCCCCTCTACAGCCTCTGCCTTAGAAAACTAGTCTTTCTCCACAGTGGGGCCAAAGCCGCTTACCGTATTTTTTGCTCCATAAGACGCACTTTTTTCCTCCTCAAAAGTGAGGGGAAATGTCGGTGCATCTTATGGAGCAGATGCCAGCTGGGCGCGTGCACGTTGGGACGGTGCGAGCCGGCGTTACCCACCCCGACGGCCAGCTGGGAGGCGGGCGTGGCCGCATAGAGCCGGCTGGGCGCATGCGCGTCGGCGCAAGCTGGCGTTCCCCGCCCCAACGGCCAGCTGGGAGGCGGGCGGGGCTGCACAGAGCCGGCTGGGCGCGTGCGCGTCGGCGCGAGCTGGCGTTCCCCGTTCGACGGCCAGCTGGGAGGTGGGTGGGGCTGCACAGAGCCGGCTGGGCGCGTGGGCGTCGGCGCGAGCCGGTGTTCCCCGCCCCGACAAGAAATTTTTTTGTTTCCCTCCTCTAAAAACTTGTCCTATGGAGCGAATGCTGGCTGGGCGAATGCGGGCTGAACCCCGACAGCCAGCTGGGAGGTGGGTGGGGCCGCACAGAGCCAGCTGGGCGCCTGCGCTTCGGGACAGCACAAGCCGGCGCACACGCCCAGCCGCTCTGTGCAGCCCCGCCCGCCCCCCAACCTGCAGTCGGGGCGGGGAACGCCGGCTCGCGCTGGCTCGCCGCACATGCGCCCAGCCAGCATTCGCTCCATAGGACAAGTTTTTAGAGGAGGAAAACAAAATTTTTTCTTATGGTCAGGTGCGTCCTACGGAGCGAAAAATACAGTACATTAGTCTCTCCTCCTCATTTTTATTCACATAACAATCCTGTGCAGTTGGTTATGCTGACAGTATGTGACTGGTCCAAAATCACCCAGTGAGCTTTCACAGCACGATTTGAACCTGGGTCTTGCAGACTCTGCTCTGAAGCTCTAACCACTACACCACATTGGCTTTCATAGGGTGGTTGCTGTTGATCAGTAGCAAGCAGCCAGGCTTAGTTGAGTCATGCAAATCAAGGTGGTAGCAAGTCACCCAGAGGCTGCTGCCAAGCTTGGGGTTATCCACCTCCTGCTGAGTAGGGCTGTCGATTCGGTTCCATCCAAACTGGAAAACAGCCGAATTTCACCCAATTCGGCAGGGTCGGGGGGCCGCAGAAAAAATTCGGCAGGTTCAGGATCCCCCGAACCTGCCTTTTCCCGCCTTTAAAGAGCTCTCTGGAAGGCAAGCTTGCTCAACCCGGCAGGGGACAGGATCGCCTTCCCTTTCCCCCCAATCTCCCCCCCAATCTCCCGGGCGATCTTGGCCCCAGGATCGCCTTCCCTCCCCCCAATCTCCGTGGAGCAGTTTAAAGCCCCCCTCCAGCCTTCCCGGGGCTCCCGGGAAAGCGGGCGGGGGTGTGTGTCTTTGAACTTCTTCACACTGCCAGTGCAGAATACTTTAAAGCCCCTGCACCTCCCTTCCCGAGGCTCCTGGGAAAGCGGGTGGGGGGTCTTTGAACTGCTCCGCGCTGACAGCCATGGCAGCCATGGCAGCGCGGAGCAGTTCAAAGAGCCACCCGCCCGCTTTCCTGGGAACCCTGGGAAAGCAGGCATGTGGGTCTTTGAACTGCTCCAGCAGTGCAGAGCAGTTTAAAGAGCCACCCGCCCGCTTTCCTGGGAGCCCCAGGAAGGCGGGCGGGTGGGTCTTTGAACTGCTTCACGCTGCCAGCTTTATTTGGCTGAATTTATTCAGGAACACAAAATTCCAAGCCGAATTCCACGAATCCGAATAGGGGGAATTCGGAGTTTGGCATTTCCCGAATAAAAAAGGGGTGAATTTTGCCGAATTTGAATTTCCTGAATTTTTTTTCAACAGCCCTACTGCTGAGGCCTTTTCCCTTCCATAACCCTGCCCTCCGCAGATGTCACTACAAAATCTCCAGGAATTTCCCAACTTGGAGCTGGGAACCCTAGGCCTGGCCCCAGTGAGTCCTCCCGCAAAGGTCCAGATAGACCTGGAAAGGGCCCTGCCCCTCCCCCCTGCCTTTTACTCACAGACGTTGAAGCCTGGAATGCTGTGGTCATCTAGCCACCAAGGGCTAGATGAGGTCCTGCCCTGTAGCTTAAAGCTACAGAAGCTCCTTTTAGCCTTTTCAGATTTTTTTAAACACCTCCTATTTTTTTGTTTTAGATTTCACATTATTCTGCAAACCTGGGACCTTTTTCAGGTTTGTAGAATGATCTGTCCTACCCATTGACAACTCCAGTCACCAGATTTAAGTATCCAAAGATTTGGCTGACTTTGCTATTAGAGTATAAGATGACTGTAGATTTTGACTGTATGATTATGTACTATTTTCATTTTTATTGTGTGCTGCTGTAGCAAAATGAAATACTTTTTCTGGGGGCAGGGAGAGTTTGCCAGCTGTGTGAAATATGGGCACAGTACAGGATGCTGGCATATAGAAAAGGCTGCAAGAATATTGCTGGATTTCCTTGACGTGCACTTTGAGAAAGAAAGAAAGAATGTCACACTCCCATCCAGGGTACAGGGTATGCCGTGCTTCAGTATGCTGCCTCCTCCTGCTGTCCCTTTCCTTCTTGCAACTGCTCCTCCAAGACTGTGCTCACTCACTCAACTGTGATGTGCCCATCCATTCACCATTGCCTGCCTGCCAGCGCTGCCCAGGGTGTTTGCCCACTCCCCACAACCAGCTGTCCTGTGCTCCACTGTGCCCTGTCCAGTGCTGCCCTGGTAGCATTTGCACAGTTCATGCCCAGATTGCAATCATTTCCTAATTCCTGGCTCTGCTGCCTGTTGCTATGTGCATTTGTCACAACTCTTTGAGGTTGGCGTAGACACTGGGCAAGGGTCAGAGGGATCAGGGAAACTTTGTAAAAAGTTTTTTTCAAGTAGAAATTTGCTGTTCCTATTGACTTTAACAGAGTTCTGGATATGTGGAAGTTCTACAGTTCTAAATTCTAGATTTTGGTTCTACTACATGTCCCTATTTTTTAGTACTATTTAGTTGGCATAGAATAAGTGTGACTTTTTCTAGAGGTCTTTGGCTTGTTGCATTTCTATAAACTTGCTAGAGTTCTTCATTCTGATCTTCTCCTGCATGCTCTAAAAGAGCATGAGGGTTACACCAGGGAGCCCCTACTTTTCAATGAAAACACACAATGTTACCTTTGCAATCAGGCATTGTGGTCCAGCTCCTATTTTTGCACGTTGAAAATCTTATTTCGCTAATGTTAAAACCTTCATTGCAATGATATTCTACTTTTGATCCAGGTAGATACCTTCCCTGAGTACCATTCACTGCAGCACCATTGGCAATTGGAGGGGGATTTCCACAGCTTGCATCTAGAAAGTAGATACAACATCTATTGTTACAAAATCAACCAAAATAGCATAAAGAATGCTTTCATTGTGTTTTACATATATTTCTTCAAATAGTAGAAAGATGTGGGGTGAACAGTATCAATGCAGTATCTGTCATTTTGCGTGAATAGAGCAACATGCATCTATATTGCAGTTTGGGTATGCACACAAACAATGAAAAATCTGGGTTTGTACTGAAGCTGAAAAATATATATGTTGCCCTAGTCACCCAAAAATGCTGAAATAATAACAAAAGGAAAGGGCTACAGTAAACCACAAATGCTTGGTTCAGATCTTGAGTCTTGAAATAAATAAAAATAATGAAACATAAAGAAGAAAATATCTGGAGCTCCTGTAGCCCACACCAAAAAAATTACTATAATCTATAAATAGAATGATGTATTGTTTTCAGGTCTCCTTGTGTGAAGGAGTTATCTTCACAGTGTCTTTGTTAAGAAAACATTTTGATCTTTATTTATTAATCCTTATTTTCTTTTTCTTTCTTCAGCCTCAATAAACTTCACCATTTCTTTTCTCCTTAGTTACATTCTCCCCCCCCCCCCACCAACTGACAGGGCCAAATACCTTAAGGACTAGGGCTGTTAATTCGGTTCGGCCCGAACTGAAAAAACAGCCGAATTTCCCCTGATTCGGTGGTTTTTAGTTCAGGATGAACCGAACTAAAAAATGGCGGGCAACCGGGGAGCCGAATTCAGCGCGTTCGAGAGTTCAAGAATAAATCAGGCCAATTCGGGGCGTCAGTAAGCAGCATAACCGTCAGTAAGCAGCATTCTCCTTCCCCGGCCAATCGGTGGCCAAGATGGGTCTTCTTCTGGCCAATCAATCAGTCAGAATTGAGTACTGGAGGAATCAGCTGATGTGTGGCCCGGCCGGGGAGAGAGAGAGAGAGGGAAATCCTCGTGTGTGTGTGTGTGTGTGGGGGGTGCTTGTGCACATTCGCTCCTTTCTGTGGCTGCAGGGGGTGTATTTTTGGGGTACAGACCCCAAACTTTCAGCAGAGATTCAGACAAGCCTTCTTAAGAGACCACCCACGTTTTGTAAACATTGGGTCAGGGGGTCCCGAGATATGGGCTCCCCCCTTTTTTCTTTCCATGGCTGCAGGGGGCGCATTTTTGGGGGTACAGACCCCAAAGTTTCAGTGAAGCTTCAGATGAGCCTTCTTAAGATACCCCCCAAGTTTTGTAAACATTGGGTCAGGGGGTCTTGAGATATGGGCTCCACCCCTTTTCCTTCCCCCCTTTTCCATTTCCGTGGCTGCAGGGGGTCCTTTTTTGGGGATACAGCCCCCAAACTTTCAGCATAGCTTCAGACAATCCTTCTTAAGATACCACCCAAGTTTTGCAAAGATGGGTTCAGTGGGGGCAGAAATATCGCCTCCCCCTTTTCTCTTTCCGTGGCTGCAGGGGGCGCATTTTTGGGGATGCAGATCCCAAACTTTGAGCGGAGCTTCAGACAAGCCTTCTTAAGAGACCACCCAAGTTTTGTAAACATTGGGTCACGGGGTCCTGAGATATGGGCTTTCCCGTTTCCCCTTTTCCCTATTGGGATGAATGGATCAGCCAATCCTGTATGCATCTCCAGAGCAAAACGTCCCGTGCCTAAATGGAATAGTCTTGGATTACCCAGTCCTCCCCAGCCCCTCCTGATGGAACAGAAGACAGCCACAGTAAGACCCCTTTGGGGGCTTTAATCTATAATTTTTCTCCTGTGTGTGTGTGTGTGTGGGGGAGAAAGCAGAGTCTGTGTGTGTGTGGGGAGGGAGCAGTTTCTGTGGGTGGGGGGGAAGCCAAAGGGGGCTTTTGCCGGTTCTGCCTGGTGTGTGTGTTCCCCCTTGAGTCTCTCTCTCCCTGGTTTGAGGGGGGGGGTTCAGTTGTGTGTCTTCAGGTTTTCCCTCATTCATAAGAGCGGTTAGGTCTATTTGGATGCTTGCTCAAAACTTGTTTTCAAATGGTGACTTAAAGAATGCATTTGGAGTCCCATGCAAAAGGGGAAATTCCACCCCTCCTGCTCATTATGCATAGCTAGCTGCCTCTGTCCCTTTCCATGGTTTGCAAACTCCCAGGTGTCAGGTGTTGCTTTGCACAGTTGCAAAGGTGTTGCTTACAAGGTTGTGTTGCTTTTCAGTCGTGTTGCTTTGCAGTTGTGTTGCAATGCTTTGCAAACTTCTCAGCTGTTTGTCGGGGCTGGGAGCTTTGTGCGTGGGTGGCAAGCTCTGCTCAGAGATGCACATTAAGGGTGGGGGGACCCCTTTTGGGGCCCATATCTCAGCCCCCTCTGACCCAATCTTTACAAAACGTGGGGTTTTTTTCAAGAAGCATCCTTTGAAGCTCCGCTGAAAGTTTGGGACCTCTACTCCCAAAAATGCCCCCCCAGAGCCGCGGAAAGGCGCGGTTGTGTTTTTAATGGCTTTATTCGGCCGAATTTTTTCCCGAACTTTGAATTCCTGCCGAATTGCACGGACCCGAAGCGGGGGAGTTCGGACTTCGGCATATCCTGAATCTAAACGGGCCGAATTCAGCCGAATCCAAACTATACCGAATTTTTTAAAATTCAACAGCCCTATTAAGGACTGCCTTCTCCCATGTGAACCCATCTGTCCACTCTGGTCATCTTTGAAGGCCTGCTTCAGGTGCCTCCGCCATCTGAGGCTAGACAGGTGGCAACTTGGGTGCCAAAACTTCGGAACTTCCTCCCTAAGGAAATGTTTCTGTCTTCCTCTATTGTTGTCTTCTGCCAGTAGGTGAAGTCTTTTTTTTTTTGGTTTGGTGTACCCATAGTAACTGTTAATGTCCCTAATCCCTTACTGTATTTCTTATGTGTGTTCATATGTTTTCATTGAATTGTTTATTTTATATATGCTTTATTAATAATGCGGTTATAATGTTGAACTATTTTAATATTCACCACCTTGGGAACCAATTTGGGTAGAAATGAGACACAGAAATGTTCTAAAACAATCGATCAAATGTGCCCATTTCCACAGATCCCCATATTTTTCTAAACTAAATTATCAGGCATGACGGGTTCTCTCTCAGACTGGGACTGTAGTGCACAAGGAGAGGGGACTTAAGCCTTCCTCCTGGTGATACTTTCCTAAGCTGCCATTTGTACTGTTCAGGAACTTATATGTGCACCAGTACACATAGATTTTCCCCATTGGGCAAATAGTGGCTCCCTAGGGCCATTTCAAGTGAGGAAAACAGGGTTGAGAACCAAGGTTTAGGACCCTCCTCCAGTCCCCATGAACCCTGGTCTTAATACTAGGAAATGGAATTTTTGGTAAAATTCCATTTCAACAAAATTCGGCCCGTTTTAATTTGGGAAATGCCGAAGTCCGAACTCCCCTGATTTGGAACCATGCAATTCGGCATGAGATTTGGAGTTTGGGAATAAATTCGACCGAATAAATCCATTTAAAGCACATTCGCGGCTTTCCACGGCCCAGAGGGGGCATTTTTCAAGCTACCCTGAAAGTTTGGGACCTCTGCCTCAAAAAATCCCCCCCCGGAGCTGTGGAATGCCGCCAATGTGCTTTAAGTGGCTTTATTCCTGTGGGCGATTTTGGGGGGGACCCTTTCTGGGCCGCATATATCGGGACCCTCTGATCCAATCTTTACAAAACTTGGGGATTCTTGCAAGAAGGGTCTCGGCAGCTGGGCTGTACCATTACCCTGGCCCGAGGGTCTGGCTGCCTTGGCAGTTGGGAGAAGGCCATTGTGGTTGCCTCGGCAGTTGGGCCGTACCATTACCGCGGCCTGGGGGTCTGGTTGCCTCAGCAGTTGAGCCGTACCATTACCCTGACCCGAGGGTCTGACTGAAAGGCAAGCCGACAAAAAAAATGTGCACACCCCCCCCCCACGGAGATATTGCTCTGATACACACAGATGCTCTTTCTTTCTCTCCCCGGGCTGCACAGCAGCCGGGCTCACACACTCACCCGTGACTGATTGACCAGAAGAAGACCCAGCTTGGCCACCGATTGGCCACGGGAGAATGCTCCTTCGGGGGCGCCGAATTTGGATGAATTTATTCGGCGTCCGCCCAAACTCACCGAGTTCGGCTCATCGTTTTCCAGCCTTTTTAAACTTCGGTTCTATCCAAAGTAGAAACCGCCAAATCGGGGGAAATTCAGCTGTTTTTTGGTTCGGGATGAACCGAATCGACAGCCCTACTTAATACAAATCAGCAACCTGTTTCTCCAAGAATAAAGTTTGAAAATATAAGGGGAGTTGCAGAATCAGTCACATCTGATTTGGCCCAGATAATAGCACCCGTCACTGCACCTGAATATTTTGACCTCACAGACAAAAAAATCTCAACATCTGCAATGCTTTACATGTAGTTCCCGAACACTTTTCATCTCTTTGATTCCAAAGAGCAAAATTTAACTCTGTGCCCCAAAATCAAGAAGACTGCTTAACTTTGCCAGAATTGGATCAATTTTTGTTATTTAGTTGTTATAGGTCATTTATGCATGGTCGCTTTACCCTCCTTTTTTCCTTATTTCAGCCAGGATCAAATTTTTCACTATGTACAATACCTCATTCCTGGGAAGCTCAACGCTGTTTCAACGCAAAATGAACCTGGCTTCTCCCAGTCCTCTTCTGGCCCAAATTAAACCATTCATCCTGGTTCATTCCAGAGTCACACAGCATGCATACTCTGTTCTCGGGTTGTGCTTCTCCCCACCCCTTTCCAAACCCCTCTTCAAGGCAGCATGCAGATAACCAAACAGGGGAAGCACAGAAGATTGGCTTCTCTCACAGACAATCACGA
The DNA here is from genome assembly GCF_029931775.1 of Euleptes europaea. Taxonomy (NCBI): domain Eukaryota; kingdom Metazoa; phylum Chordata; class Lepidosauria; order Squamata; family Sphaerodactylidae; genus Euleptes; species Euleptes europaea. Next base: position 35,152,633 of record NC_079313.1, on the reverse strand, counting down.
AGCAGTGTGCAAAGAGGCAGGGATTCAAGTGCCTCCTGCTTCTTCAGAGCTTTTTCTGAGCAAAAGAAAGCCTTTTTTAAAACGAGGCTTGGATTTCTCTCCCCCTCTCTTTCAGATTGCTCCATTTTTTGTTTTTTGTTCTTAAAATGCTTTTTTATGCAGCAGTTGGGTCTGGGGGAAGGAAGTCAGCCAATTACAGAGCAGTATTTAAAGGGGTGGGACTTGATTTGAACTTGGGAGACTGCTTTTCTGTAATCATGCCTCCATTAGCACGCAGTTTCATCCCTGATCATTTAAGCCAATGCATACAGTTTCCCCCAACCCGGGTTACTTTGATCCTGGAAGAAATAAGGAATAAAGGAGGTTAAAGCGACAGTGCATAAATTACTATAGTCACCGTTGCAGTTGTTTAGCTATATTTTTTTCCTGAATGCCCCAGGCAGGCAACAAAAAATTAAAGATAAGTAAGACAGCTCAGGCAATATTATATAAAAATTATTTCACAGATAATGACTAAAATCCTATGTACATTAACTTAAGTCTCATTAAATTAATGGAAGTTACTTCTGAGTAAATGTGCATAAAATCTGACTGAGGGTACCACTTTGTCAAGTTCCTGTCATTTATAATTTTCTCTAACATTTAACTTCTCAAAACAAGGGGAAAATACACACCAATACAGCGTGGGGGCTTTCCCCATCTTCCATCTTCACACAATATTTCTTGTGGTCCTTCAAGCAGGAAATTTTCCTGACATGCAAATCGTATCTTTTCTCCATTTTCAAAGTTTCTCACCTCAATTATTTTAGTAGCATTTGGAGGCTGAGGTGGAGGCGAGCAGAGTTCTTTGACAAAAATAATAATGAGTCAAAATAACATGAAACATCTTGGAATCTCACAGTGTTTATTAGTCTATCACAAACATTTTGTCAAATGTCTTCAGCCATTCCCTTCAGACAAATTCATAATGGTGACCACTTAATTGCTTTGGCTGCAATACATGGACCCAGAGCAGTACAACATCTGAGCCAGAGGCATGTGCTAGCAAGGTCCCGTTGCCTGACCAGTTTCCCTGAACTCATACAATGTAAGGCTGGGGTTTTCTCAAACCTTTTGGAGTGGAACTCATTTCTGAACTTACTCTACGTTTTAGGATGTGGTTTCAGGGTAACTTGAGGAACTTTCCCTCTCCACAAAACAAAATGCTGGAATATAATATCAGTTGACACAGAACCAGTTCATATTCTATTTTTCATAGTTAGTTATTTCTAAATATATTGCCTTACTGAGCATTAGGCTGTGTTTCCTGGATATTATGCAGAAGCAAACTCAAATTTGCCATTGAGCCTCCCAGGGTTCCCTCTCCTACCTCACTCTTTTCTTCTTCCTCCCACCTCCTGGCCTTGCGTCTCACCTGTGAAAGTGAGAACTTTCAGTGTAAGCAGTGTAAGAACCTCAGGTGTGATGAATCACTTCTGGCCTTTTTTCTTTCTTTAATTCCCACCCTTCCTCTAATGTGACCTTCTAGGCAGCAGCACATGCTTTCCAGTACATCCTTTCCAGTACAGGTTTCCATGCTTTCTGTCCAAGCAAGGCCAGAGTGGCCAGGAATCCTGGAAGTGTTTTGGTGCAATCTTCTGGGCATGGAGTAGGGGTCACTGGGGGTGCTTGGGGGGCGTAGTTGTGTATTCTTGCATTGTTCAGGGGGTTGGTGGTCCCTTCCAACTATGATTCTAAGGGATCCAAGCCACAGATTCCTGCCCGCAACTTTAATGTGAATGTATAGTCACATCATTCATTGCAGACTGTCATTAGATGGGCCATGGCTGATAAAGAAGCCTGGTGTGCAATCCCATCTGGAGCTCTCTATCTAACATTCTCCATAGCACCCTTGTTTTGTATTTTAAGGCTAGGCAGAATCAAAGCAGTTGGTTGCTTTGGTGGAAATAGAAAATCAGCTGGTGGTAGTGATGATGGCTTCACCAGCTGCTGATTCTTTCCCCGTGCTGATGGAGTGCTTTCAACATCATGTGACGAAGGCATCTGCCCATGCTGCATGGGATCACACTGGCAGCCAAGGTGAGGGCTGCAGAGTTCATGGCTGTAAGTGGCCTTTATAATAGAACTATGGCCCACCCAAAAAAGCTATGCAGGAAGGCAGTGCTGATCTGTCCCGCCACACATTCGCCTCTCAAGGTCATCCTAGTTAAGAAAGCAACAGCTTGTATAGAACATGCAAGACTTTACCTCTGCAGTCTGGCTTGGGTGACCAATTTCCTTTAACACATTTTGTTATATGCTGGCTGGAATCACAGCTGTAGCTTACAACTTCATTGTTGTTATAGTGTCTTTTCAGGGAGTCAGTGTTTGTATTCTTAGGTATCTCTGGATGTGCACAACCATCTAACAATTCAAGTGTTGTTTAAGCATGCGTGTTTGTTAGCAAATAACAATGGAAACGATGGCAACTTGAAAAAAAATGTTTCTGTTTCTTATCCATCTAGAATGTTTAATTTTTTAACTCCATTAGAGACTTTATTTCAGTTAACCTTTACAACATTGCTGGCTTTTCTTCACATTTTATGAAAGGAAAACTGAGGCCAAGGTGCCACTTGCTCCTGGCCCCATTAGCGTGTCATAGCAGTGACAGGACATGAACCCAGCTCAAGTCTTTCAGTGCTCAAGTAATGATAGAAGTCCCAAAGCACCCACGTATAGTTTAGCTGGTTTGTTTCTTATGCTACAGCTTACCAGCACATGAAGGGAAGTCCCAGTGTCCGTGGAGACATTTGGCTGGGTTTGTCCCAACAACTGAAAATCCTTCAGCACATTCATATCTCACTGTGTCACCATGGAAATATTTTTTCCGGCCTCTGCTGAGTGCATGTCCATTGTCAATGCGAGGAGGCAGCCCACAGGTTCTTCTCTCTGCTGTAGTAAAACACATAAAGGAATTTGAATGAAACTGGGTAGACCATGATTCTTCTGCGAATAAAATTAGTGGGCTGACTCTTATGGAAGCAGACTGAGACACTTAATTCTCAAAAGCAATCTCATCCCTCATTTCTCTATCAATGTGGCAACATCTCATCTGTGTTTGATAAAGCATCTCTCAGGCCCATGTGATCACTACAGGGCCTTGCAGCCACACGACCACTGTGAGCTCCCACGGGAACATATTTCAGAAGAACCACATGGCCTGATTTGGATCAGGACCATGGCATGAGGGGAGGAGGGGTTCTTGCCTTCCCCCATGCCATTTTCCAAACCCAAAACAGTTCCGGGGGACATTATTGTCCCCATAAGTGGGCTTTATGTGCATTGAATTTGCCAGATCCTACCTCTCCTCCGGCGGGAGACTTTTAAGGCACAGCTCAGGATCATGCAACAACTCTTAGTTTGAGTGGCATAAGGCCCCTCGCGAGGCGGGACTTCCAGTTGTAAACCAAAAGTGACCTGCAGCGGTGTGTACGCGCGTGCACGTTTGCCCCCCAACCGTCAGCTGGTCGGCAGGGAAAGGGGCAAATTGCCGGGGATTTGCCTGCCACCACCGGGCACCTGGGAACCCTATTACACATGCAAGCCTTCCCACAGGGCAAATAAGCCCCTGGGACTGATTGGGGTCAGAAAAACAGCACAGGGGGTGGTGGCAAGAGTTCCTCCTCCCCTCATGCCACAATTCCAATCTGAAGCAGGGCTTTTGAATTGAGCTCCCACAAGGAACACATAGCTCACAGCTGTTGCAAGCTCCTGTGGTGAGCATAAGACATTTCAAATGGAACTCAGCCTCTCAACAGAGCTCGGCCTGCTTAGATTATCTATGCACACTATTTCACATGTTATGACCTGCTGCAAAATAAAGTACTTTTCTTTTAGAATTTTATATACATTTTATACAAATTTTTATATAATTATATAAACATACACATAAAAGAAGTACCGGTAGAAATTATTTTTGTTGTCTCTGCAGCAGAGGGAGAGGTAAAGGAAAACAAAGATGGAGCACATCATTTCTTCCATGAACACATTTCTCTTGAAGGCACAGCACAGCTTACCTGTACAAGAAGGCAAAGATGTCCATTGTCCATCAACACACTCTATCTTCTTTGAGCCAGTCATTGCATATTTGAGGTTACACTCATATTCTACCTGCTGACCATGTTGATATTCTTCTTGAACAGCAGTGATAATTATGCCATCTGTAATGTTGCTAGGTGGCTGACAAGAGTTGATTTTTCCTGCAGCTAAGAAAAAATTATTCCACTCCTGAACTTGTTCATGAAAAAGAACTTCTACTATGACATACATCCAAGAAGGCATGTTTAGTATCACAGTCCATGGATCAGTTTTCACAACCATCTCAGGCATTGCTGCTGAGTGCACTGAGTTCTAGTCAGGAAGAATGGTGGAGTTTTTTTGCGGGGGGAGATTTGAATTATTGGCACCATCTGCATGGATCCTAGCTTCAGGCAATGGCATGGAAGAAACCCTGGACAAGCAGTTACTATAAAACTTGCAGATAAGCCCCGTGGCAAAAAACCTCCATATGCATTTAAATACCTATTATCCTTTCAGAAGAACCTTATCACACTTCTGTATGGGGTCAGAAACCTGGAGAAATAACATAGGGGAAAATGTTCCTCCCCACTGGGTAGCGTGATACTGGCAAATGGCTTACCATCTTGCTATCTTGCCAAGTGGTTAAATTATACCATGATAACTTATCACTGTGTAATGAAATATATGTAAATTCCAAAAAGATTTCCCTCACAGAGTTGCACAAAATTGTTCAAAAATTTCTGGATCCCCTCTGAATCAAGTCTTCGAAATTTCACTCAGTGCTAACTGGCAATTTGGAGAATGACTGGACTCATCACCAAACTCAAAAACTATATGCTGGGTGAACAGATTACACAAAATACCATAATACAGCCAAAACCAATGATAAGAATATGAAGCACATTTAAATCTACTTTTGCTAAGGAACCTGTAAAAATACCTACCTTTACAGATAGGAGGGGGAGGAGACCACCCAAAATGAAAACATTGGGCAGAAAGAGGACCAACTCTTATGTGTCCTGGGCGACAGCTAAATCGGACTATGTCGCTGTACAGGTACTGGTCCTTCCTTGGCTTAACCTCCCCATTATCCAGATCGAGAACTTCACATTGTATTGCTAAAGAAATGGAAAAGACATTAATACAATTAAGGAAAGGTTACATAAATTTGTCTGTTTTTAAAATATTTCCAACCAATCAAAAAACTTATTAATAAAGGAATACAATTTGAAGCAAATCATTCCTTTCTAGTGAGATCCTCCCTTCTACCTACTTCCATAATTTACAATAACAAATGTACATACCAAAAGAGTAGGCACTGATTTCAGCTGTCTGCATTGCCCTTCCACCAATGTTTAAAAAGAGTAGTCACTCCACCACCCCTTTAAACAATCACTATACAGCTAATTATTGAACAAAACATTCTATTCCCTTCCAGAAGACATAATGAATGGTAGGTATTCTCAAGTCACCCCCATTCTCCATAGGAAAGCAATGTAAAGTTTACAATGCTATTCTATGGAGGAGGGATGCGACCCCTTCGGGGACCCATAAAATTGGACCTTCTGTTCTGAACTTTACCAAACTTCAGGGTTCATGCAAAGAGAGTCCCTTCCATCTACCCTGAAAATGTGTTGACTTTATCTCCAAAAATGCCCTCCCAAAAGCTCCTATAGGGAAAAGCCTGGGGAAAGCTGAAGCCGAAAAAAGCCAAATATCTATTCTGCTTTTTAGCGATCGACTATCCAGTTTAGGTTTGATTCCCAGTTTTAATATTCAGTCAAAATTAAACCTGAAAGAAGCCAAAAAGGCCTTTTTTCGGATTTATTTTCAGTTCAGTAAACCTGATATGCACAGCTCATTAAACCCCAAGTAAAACAGCATCCTGAAAATGCAGGGGAAACACAAGGGGAGAGGGAAGTGACTTCTGAATGTTGCAAAATACATGATAATTAAAATGAAGCCTCAAAGTAGTTGGGGGGGAGGTGACTGAGATGGGAACAACCTGTGTATAAAAGGCTTCTAAGTAAAGAAACTGTAGTGCTCTCTGCTGGACAGCAGTACCGTGGACTCTACAGTAACAGTGGCTTGTTCTTCTGGTGAGCTGCCACAGTGGGGCACAGATTAAGACCTGGATCTAGCTTCCAGACATCCCTCCCAGTTTGTAATCTCTGGCATTTTTTAATGTATGTAGCACAGATCAGCATGGTACTATCATCTTTGTATATGTGTACAGTATATTGAAAATGCTTTCAGTCAACTTTTAATCCTTTGATTCATAAACCTAGCATAACTACTTTGCAGTTCTATAGAGAGAAGATAAATCTATATATTTTAAACAAGTGAAAATAAATTTCAGATTATTCCTCAATTAGAAGAGTAGTTGTGTCAGGGAAAATTTTTAGTTGTAGGCAGATTGGAGAGATCAGATTTCCTAAATCAACAAATATGCAATGCTTTGCATAAATAAAAGTATCTTTAGTAAAATATCTATTTTTGTCTAGAATCATGCTTCAAAGAGAGGATGCTTTACAGGAAATAAGAAACAATGAAGTGTATTAAAAACTGAATCCTACTATATATATATTAATCTTGAGATCCTTTGGAGAAAGGTGGATATACAAATATTTTAAATAGATAACTAAAAATCTGAATGATGCTGGCAGTTTAATCAGAAAGCAGAAAGGTTAATGTCTGTAAACAAATATAACAACTGTTCACCCTAGCCTGTTTTAACTGCCTCTCCTCAGTGCTACTGGAAGGGAGGTATTTGCATATCCCCTAATCTCAATGTCTGTGTTCTTGCCAATTGAATGCAGTCAAAACATGTGTTATTATATTGTCCATTTTATAAGGACATCCATCCCACATATTTCACCCGGACTCTATCTAAATTCCCAGGAAGATCTGGAAAATTCTATACATATCTTCTCCTTGCTGACTGCTCCAATGAGAAAACCTCTAAAGTGGCCAGATTTGTGTGTACTGAGACCTTGTCCATAAGAAAGCAGATTTTCCAAACATTTTAATAACTTTTATTTATAATTAATTACAGCACAATTAGGTTATAAATTTTAATCTCTGTACAGTAATTTTATATTTGTATGTAAATTGTGCTGATAAACGGATGTTGACTGATCTTTTGATCATAATAAATGTTGATTGATTGAATTAAAGCAACGTGTAAGACAATAGCCACCCTAAATATCAGTGGTTCTAAGAATTACCCATTAAGCCAACAAATATAAGCTGGCAATTGCATTATTCAACAATCATATTTTACTAACTCACGTAGACATTGAGGCTTTGGACTCCATCCATTCACCGTGCATTCTGAACTGTCTTCTAAGGCTTTTGTGATAGTTTCATACCCATCTTCACATTTGTAAGGCAGGTTTTCCTCCAAGACAAAAACCTGTTTTGTTATGCTGATGATAACATTCCCGTCAGTTGGCTTTTGACATGTCTCTGAAGGATTAAAGAAAGGGTATTATTAATTATCAGCTTTGCATTTTATATAGGTCCAGTTCATCTATCTAAATCCTCTACACAGGAAGACCCCTGAGAACAGATATGTAGAGGAACTGACATGAGGAATGGGCAAAACAAGAGCATAGACACGACTCCCATTACCAGTTTGAAGGATCACCATGACGAAAATTTTGCAAGCAGCTGCTGCATGGAGCTAGTAGGGATCTGAAAAGTTTTAGTGGGTATCATGATACAATGATATAAAGGACAATGATAATGCCTTCATCATTGTGCTAAGCAGGTCTTTCTCAGAGCAGTTTGTTTTTAGCATGGGCTGTGCAGGCACAAAAGCAGCAAATATATAAAAAATGTAGCCATTCTCACATGAATCATGGCCTACTCATGATGACCATGGGGTATACATAATCCAACCAAACAAGTATATTTTGAACATGTACCAGTGGTCAGCTACCTAGATAGAAACTATGCTGAATGCTGTCACATGGTGCCATTGCTTGAAACACTGCCTTTCAGAAAACTTAGACTTAATGCCAGTAATAACAATAAAAACAGTGCAAAAATGCAACTCTGAAAACCACAACTTTAAAACAACTACCAGAACAAAAATTAAAATTAAAGGCACCCCGTACCCCCCAAAAAAATCCCTTGAGAAGCCAAAGGCTTTTCTAAACAGTTCTGTTTTAGAAGCCTTCTAAAACTGCAAGAGAGACATCTTATATTCTAATAGTAAAGTTGGCCAATTCTTTGGATACTTAAATCTAGTGACTGGAGCTGTGGATGGGCAAGGCAGATCTTTCTACAAACCTGAAAAAGGCCCCAAGTTTGAAAAGAAAGAAAGAAAGAAAGAAAGAAAGAAAGAAAGAAAGAAAGAAAGAAAGAAAGAAAGAAAGAAAGAAAGAAAGAAAGAAAGAAAGAAAGAAAGAAAGAAAGAAAGAAAGAAAGAAAGAAAGAAAGAAAGAAAGAAATCTAAACAAAAAAGACATGGGGTTTTAAAAAACCCAAACATGATAAATAGAGCACCTGTATCTTTAAGCAACAGATTCTCTCAATGACTACTGCTAGACAACCACAGTATTCCATGTCTTGGCTCTGTCAATAAAAGCAAGGGGGAGGGAGCAGAGCCCTCTCCAGGCCTATTTTGGCTATTGAGGGACGGCACCTTGGGGCCAGGCCTCTAAAGTTGCCAGCTCCAGGTTGGGAAATTCCTGGAGATTTTGTGTTGGAGTCTGAGGAGGGCATGGTTTGGGGAGGGGAGAGGCCTCAGCTGGGCATAATGCCATAGATCCACCCTTCAGAACAGCTATTTTCTCCAGGGGGACAGATCTCCTTTGTCTGGAGTTCAGTTATAAATCTGGGAGATATCGAGGTCCCACCTGGAGGTTGGCAACCCTATGCCTGGCAGAAACCTCTGGGCAACTTGATACCACCCAACTTCCCAACTTCTATGGCTCAACTAGGCCTGGCTGCTTGCTACTCTTCAACAGCAGCCACCCTATGAAAGCCACTGTGGTATAGCAGTTAGAGCTTCAGAGTAGGGTCTGGGAGACCCACGTTTAAATTCTCATCTTGCTGTGGAAGCTTACTGGGTGATTTTGGACCAGTCACATACTTTCAGCCTAACCTACCTCACAGGATTGTTGTGAGGAAAATGAGGAGAGGATAATAATGTAAGCTGCTTTGGTCCCAACTGCAGAGAAAGGTGGGGTAAAAATGAAGTTAATAAATACTAAGTACAGGTGAAGATGGGAAGTAGATAAAAGATTGTTTGGTGAATGACAGAGAAGGAGAGAATGAGGCATGGGAAGAGAATATGAGAGGGAAAGAGTAAATAGTGTGGGGAGGGGGATAGAGGAGAAAGTGAGGTACCTCCCACAAGTCCTTGAGGGTTCCCTACCATGCAAGTGGGCCAGGCCCATTAGCCGGCACCACACAACTGGGTCACAGTTGTCCTATGAAGAGGCTGTAGCTGTTACTTACTTTTCCAAGCGCTAATTCAATTGATTTTCAACCCTGGCTGTTACCGCACTAGGTAATCCCAGCGATGTATTAAGAGTTTGAAAATGTTATAAAAAACATCACCTTAAAAGGGTTTTTGGATGCCACGGCTAAAAAATGGTTGGAAGACGTCTTCACAGCTAAAGGGGCCAAACAAAGTGCGAACAGTATTTTTTATAACATTTTCAAACTCTTAATACATCGCTGGGAATACCTAATGCGGTAACAGTCCCTGTTTTCCTTGTAGTGATGTATAAACTGCACAGAATTTTCCAGTCATTCAACTACTTACGGACACACTCTGGCTTCGGTGTCCATCCTTCTCTAAGACACCGTGTCTCTCCCTCTTCATGTCCTTCTCGAGTCGTGAAACCAATATGACACCTATATCTTGTTATCTCATTGAGAGCAAACCGGTCCTTTCGGACAGTGAAATATCCATTAGCTGGAGGATCACTTTTACAGGTAGGTCTTTCTAACAGAGACAAAAGATGGTTGTTTCATAACAGTTTAAGAACTGCATTACTGGATCAAATCCCAGCTCCATTTAGTCCATCTCCCTGTCTTCTGCAGTGGCTGATAGAGGTCTATAGTACATTATTGGCTTATAGGACATCTCCTTGAAGTTACACCACCCAATTCTTGTCTCACAAAATCTTCTTCCTTCATTATAGCCTTTCCATGTGTAACAGTTATTGAAAGATTTCATATACATTTGATAAATTTTATAGTGAATAATAAGATTGTTTGTTCACAGTTCAAAATAAGCAATCACATTTTTTGTGAGACTCCTCATCATGTAGCTAAAAAGAAAGCTAGCACAATTTTGTGGGGTTCCCTCAGGTAAAATGTGAGGATCTGCCGAGAGAAGGGATCCTCAAGGCTTCTAAATTACATTGAGGAAGATCAACCACCACGGTTTGATAACCTCTAGGTGGGACCTGGAGACATCCTAGAATTACAACAGATCTACAGACTATAGAGATCTGTTCCGCTGGAGGTATACCCCACTGAGGTCCCTCCCATCCCCAAACCCCACACTCCTCAGGCTTCACTCCCAAATAATTGCCCATCCCAGAGGTGGCAACCCTAATTCTTTTCCATTTGCAAACATACCAGACAGCCACTATTAGTGCATTTAACTTCAGATCACTTTGAATGTTCCAGCATTTAGATAATGTATGTTGTGGCTGTCTCCCTGCAGATCTCATTGCTCACCTTGGGATGTTAGCTCTGCTCACGTAAATCTTTAAGCTGGTAAATTTAGCAAACTCGGCCCACAATTCTATGCTTGCTGAGGGCCATACTACACAATATATTTGACCACAAGGTAGGCCAGGATTCCCCCAACCTGACTTATTTTTTGTGCAGCCGCATGGCAACTGCAGAGCACTTACTTATCCAGAGCTTGATTCAGAGTGGGACTGTGTGTCTAGGAAGGAGGGGCTCAAACCCCCTCCCACTCCCACTTTTCTCCTGAGCCAAAATGGCTCCGGGGCACTTTTTGTTCTGTGGACTCATGGCCAAATGAATTGTGTTGCTTGGCGCTGAGCACCAAGACAGCAGAAGAAAGCCTCTACTTTTTGGGCTGAGAGAATCAGACTACAATAAGAAAACGGTGTTTTTATTTCTAATTTGTTGTGCTTTTTAATTCTGAGTGTTTTAAATTCTGAGTGCTTTAAATCTGAGTGTGTATTTTAATCTTGCTGATCGGGCTGGGATATGTTGTGTCCTCACAACTTGTTTTGCTGTATTATTAGCCATCTTAAGTCTGAGGAGATAAGGCAGGATAAGAATGTTTTAAACAAGAGTCGGAAAATGGTTGTGAGTGGAGAGCTATGCTTGCTTCACCAGCCTTCGCTCAATCCACAATACACTGTTATTTGTTTCTAACACGTTTACCGATGGCTCCAACACCGGGCTTCCCTTGCAATGGGGGAGAGGGGAGACAAGGTGGGGCGGCCTGGGGGAGTCCCTGGGGGAAGGTGGCCCTCGGGCCAGCCGGCCGGTGGGAGGACAGGCCCGGACGGACACCAGATGGGCCCCCCAACCCGGCTACCGGACGAAGAAAAGGGCGGGGCCGGAAACCGGGAGGGCCCCTTGTAAGTTCGGGGAAGGTGGAAGGGGCGGGAACGCCCGGGCGGGGGAGGTAGAAAAGGGAGGAGGAAGCTGAGGCCGAGGAGGAGTGGAGTTGTTGGCAGCGAGCACACAGCAGCGGAGGTGAAGGCTGCAGCAGGGCACGCTGGCTGACACGGCAAGCGAGGATAGCTCAGACTCGCCTGCAGAGTGGTCTAAGGCTGAGGAGGCTCCTCCAGGGCGACCCATTGGCAGGCACACTGGGCCAGGACCCCAGGGGAAGGGCAAACCGCTTCACAGTAGGCTAGGCTGAAAGAAAGGGACTGACCCAAGATCCCACGTGAACTTTGAACCTCACGACTCAGTGGGCATTTGAACAAGCGTCTCTATAGTCCTAACTACTGAGTCTTCGTGCTGGCTCTCTCAACCTGCTCCTAACATGTATGTGGGCTCAAGAGAGGAGGGTGTGGGAAACAATTGTGGCAGGTGCCACCCCTGTTCATGAATGATCTGTGTACAGAGATTAAGTTCTTTGTAGTTGGGAGGAAAACTATCACATAGCCCAGCTTGTGTAGATTTTTTTATTTCAAATTGCTGGAATAGGCAATGTCTGCTGTATAAAGAAAAGAAGAAGACCCTGCAGGGGGCAGCAAGAGGATAGTAAGGCCAGCACCTTATCTCCTGCTAAAGTGGTCTCTCTCTCTCTCTCTCTCTCTCCACTTTGATCAGTTTGCGCACCTCGATTGTGCCAATCACTCTGCCAGTACAAATAATCTGAGGACCCGACGGTCTTGGACAAGTTGTTTAAAGTAGATTATAATGAATAGCATCCAGTTTCTCAGATGACATGTTGTCTTGTAAGGGAACATGAATACATCTTACCTGTGGAGGTGCATATTGGAGTGGGCGACCAGCCATTTTTTGTGCACTTGGTTTTTGCTTCTTGTGGTTCTGGATAATATCCCCTTTGACAAGAAAATGAGATTTCATTGCCTTCTATGAACTTATGCCAAGAACTATAAATAAAAGAACCATGTGGAAAACCTTCTTTATGTTCACATTGTTCTAAAAGCAAACAGAGGAAGAAAAGGGTTTTGTTCGTTGGTTTGTTTTTACAAAGGAATCACAACTCAAATTCTGTAAGCAAAATAATTTACAAAACATACCCATAAACCTTTACTGATAAATTTCATGTAGAAATCATTGTGGAATTTGGGCATTTTTATAGGAAATGATGCGATAGCCAGATGTACAGAGGGGCTGAGGAAGAAGAAATAGGGCAGATAAAATGCCCAGGCAGGGCAAAGCAATCTCCAGTCTGCAGATGCTTCAGAGGCACAGAGATCACAATTTAGTCTTATAAAAAATTATCATGAGAACCTACATCACCTCTGGAAAAGCTTTATATAAAATGTGCAATTCAAGTGTATGTAATCACATACCATTAGAGGAGCATAAAGACCCAAGAAAAACCCTTGAAAATTTTGGAAAAGAGATGTTTCATGAGGCCTTTCCCCCCTCCCCAATTTTTCCAATGGACAAATAGGACATTTGGGGGGAAGCACCTCATATAGAATGTTTTCTCTTTGGGAATGAGAGAAAAGCTTTTAAAGACAATGGCCTCTTTGAAACTGCCCTAATAAGCTGTTTGAGCAGCTGGTTGCTAACAGATTTTTTTTTTGCATCATTTCAGACACAATCCTTTTGGCTCCCAGCTGCTAACAAATTGTTTTTATTTTTTCAGACAAAGCTGCTTGTATCCCATTGGCATCCCAGGACTCTGTTGCTTTTTTAATGAAAACTGCTTTCCCCCATTTCCAGTTCTTCCTTGTGTTTCTGAATTGCTCCAGTGTGCTGTTTTGGACGTTCTAAAATTAGCGCTATAGCACCATAGCAACCCAATGCATTTGAATGCTGGTGATATAGCACTGAATTGCTATATCACCATCATTTGGATGCATTGGGTTGCTATAGTGCCACAGGTACCTCATAGTCCACCTTCCAAAGCAGCCATTTTCTCCAGGGGAACCAATCTCTGTCAATTGGAGATCAGTTGTAATTCTGGGAGATCTCCAGGTCCCACCTAGAGGCTGGCAGCCCTATCAATAATAGGAATATTCACAATTTTACTTGTAGTAAACTGAGGCATTTATTTTTAATTTTTCATAATTATGTGAATTTTATATGCTAATTTATAAACAATCCCTTTGTTAAAACAGTAAAGTAAGTTTACGATTTATAAAAATCAACTATTGCCCATTTAAATTTTCTTTGAAACTATGGGTGGATTTTCCCCCCATCATGGCTTCAAGGTAATTGGAAACTTGCCATCTCTGGCCACAGTGTACATGGATATAATGTACAGTGCTGCCAGTTACTGTAGCGTTTTCACCTCCTTGCATAAAAGAAAACAATCCCGGGGCTGTTTCCCTAACACAATCAAAGGGAAATGAAAAACCGAAGCATTGTCAGACCCTCCAGCTGTAGTGAAATGTCATCTTAATTAAGGGGCTGGAACAGGGGAGGAGCAACTAAACAGGAAACAGGAAGTTACAAGAAGACTGAGAGAGAAAAAGCAAGCAGGCACTAGGGAGGAACTGTTGACTTTCCTTTTTATTATAGAAGTTCAATAAACAACTTGTTAAATAAATACCTGAAGTCCCTGGCATTAATAAGACACCACCCTTTTCTCTATGTCTCCACATCTCTCTATATCTGAATGTCTGCAGATGTTCGAGGAGGAGAAGACAATTCCAGCAGCTGAGAGTATGTGACCGGCCCAAGGTTCCCCAGCAAGCATCCACACACCCTTGTCCTTTGGGATTTCTCTCCCGAGATCTTTACCCCCTCATCCTAGAGTTGGAAGGGGCCATACAGGCCATCTAGTCCAACCCCCTGCTCGATACGGCATCAGCCTAAGGCATCCCTGGCAAGTGTTCATCCAGCTGCTGCTTGATGACTGCCAGTGAGGGGGAGCTCACCACCTCCCTAGGCAGCCGATTCCACTGCTGAACTACTCTTGTAAAAATGTTTTTCCTAATGTCCAGCTGGTACCTTTCTGCCTGTAATTTATATCCATGTGCACATATATATGTATTATTTAACTATTCTGCTCTACTGTAGAGCTCTTTTGTTTGCAAGATTAAATATCTTACCCTGTGTACGATCTTACAAAGAAGATTTCTGAATCAGCCTTATTCTGATAGAATTTGCCCTTGTGGCTTTAACAAGATTGACACTTCATTGCATGTTCTGCTTGCATGCTGTTTTTTGAGAATATTATGGATTACCATATTAAGCCACTTATTATGGATCAGGCATCATCCTGTACTTTGGAATGTCTGTTTTATTTGCTTAGAGATAATGATCCTAAGATTACTTTGGTGGTAGCAAAATTTGTCTCAGTCCTTTTATCCCTTGCATCCAAAAAAGGAAGACCACAAAACTTTCCTGCTACTCAAGATTTGTAAATCAAGGCTCTTCTAAGGGAATAAAAGTAAAGTGCCTGATATTTTTCATATTTTTGTTGAACAGTCTGTGGAAATACTGATCTGTTCAGGACAATACCAAATTCCTGGCAACCCTATCCATGCAGGTCCACTAATTCCAGGAGTAATCTTCACGGAGGTGTAAAGCTGATAGGAGGAGAGTGTTATATCTATCCCATCCTCTGCTGGGGCTTGGCTGGACACTTTTTTCACAGGTTCAGAGAACGACAGGACTTAGTACAGGGATCCCAACATGGTGCCTATGGGTGCCATGGTGCTTGCCAAGACCTTTCTGGTGCTTACCAAGTGTTTTTAGAAGGTGGGCAGGGCCAGGTAGGGCTCATGCCCAGCTGGGCCATTGGAGATCTGATTGGCTATGGAGAGTTATAAAAGCCAATTCAGTAACAGCTGCCACCACAGTTCAATGATCTTCACTGTATTGCTGTGTGTATATGAAAAATCATATTTTAAAAAAATATGTTCATTTTCAATGCCATCCTGTGGTTATGCCTGAAATGTTGAAGAGTTACTAACAGAATTATGCATAACCTCATTCTCTGACTTTTTGTGGTTGGCTCCATCTCCAGCAGCAGCCATTTTGGGGTTGGCTCAAGCTCCCATGCCAGACATTTTGTGCTTGTGCCCATCACCCTGTGTCAGAATTCCCAAGGTGCCCACAGGCTCAAAAAGGTTGGGTCCGCATGACTCAGCTGATTCATTATCGTGTAAAAGAGTTCCAGACCCCTATATGGAATACTGAGCAGGATTCCAGGCACAAAAATATTAAAAGCTTTCCCTCTCTTTTCAAATGCTCCATCTGCCTCCCAACTTCTGTTCCAGCAGCTTGTTTTTGAAAGGGGCAGTAAAATTGACAATCATTAAGCAAAGACAATTTTCAGTCATATAAACAGAACAATTAAACACCTAAGTGCATCTGTGGAGACAGATGTTTTAAAAATCACAATTATAATGGCAGTTCAAGGCCTTGAATTGCAGACTTATGCAAGAGGTGAGAAAAATAACATCTTCAGCACAGGTGAGTTAATTGTACTGGCTAACACCGCACTCCTAGTCTTTCCCAATTTATAGCTGTTCCAGACTCCAAGAAAGCAAATGTTAACTTCATGGCATTCACAAGGTGGTTTTTCTCTGCCATGGCTTGTAAACTGTGGCATATATTTTTTATCATCCAAATAACATCCTCTAATCATCTGCTTTCCTGGCTTTCCCTATATTTGGTACAGTCTTTCTCAAACCTGTCTTGGTAGATCTTTCTGGAAAGAATACAGCCCAAGTGTGTTAAAAAGCCATCTGGATGAGATGGGAAGGTGCACTTTTTAGAAGTTTCTACCCACATTGGCTCATTGTCCTTGCCTCAGCTGCCATTCCCCTCTAGCCTTCCACAGCTGCACACAGAAGTAGAGAGCTTTTGGGGCTTTGTAAAAAAGAAAACCAGCAATTGCTGTTATAGAATAATGTTATAACGATCTATTGCAATTATCTGCTAGTTCCTATGAATTCCCAGGTATAATTTTTAAAAAAAAAAAACCTCATCCTTTTCATTGTACTGATATAAGGGGAAACCCACCTATCCCCTTATATCACTTCAGCAAAAAAGAGGCAGAGACATATTTATTTGTAGTAAGAGACAAGTATTTTGAGGAACTAGTAAATCATTGCACGAGGTCATTATAATGCCATTGTGCTATAGCAGCACAGTGATTACCAATTTTTAAAAAGCCCTCCAAAACAAGCCTTCCAGTGGTGTTCTAGGGGAAAAATTAAGGGGAAGTGGCAATTGATGGAGGACATTTTTTCACAAAACTCCTGTTTGATGGCTCCTTTGCCACTGCATACGCATTCACAGCAGCAATGTCAGGGAAACAGAGCCCTGGCCATGTGGATGCAACCATTTGAGTGGGTTCTTAGCTAGGAGTGACAGCTAATTCTTAGTATATTTACATGAAAAACTCACCAGCTGTCTCAATTACCATTTGCAGGCATAAACCTAAAAAAGTCTTCAGCAGACACCTGAAGAACTAAAGGTTTAGGGTTTGTTTCTATGGAATGTGTGAAGAGAGCCTTACAAACTGCCACCTCAGGTATTTGTAATGCTTTTCTTCTCTTTCAGTGGTACTAGTTTAAAATGGCACACTAGTAGGGTTGCCAGGCCCCTCTTCACCACTGGTGGGAGGTTTTGGGGGTGGAGCCTGAAGAGGGCAGGGTTTGGGGAGAGGAGAGACTTCAATGCCATAGAGCAGTGATGGCGAACCTTTTAGAGACCGAGTGCCCAAACTGCAACCAAAAACCCACTTATTTATCGCCGAGTGCCAATGCGGCAATTTAACCTGAATACCACCCCCAGAGGGGACCCAGAGGGAGAGGCTAGGGTTGCCAAGTTCCTCTTCGCCATGAGTGGGAGGTTTTTGGGGTGGCGCCTGAGGAGGATGGGGTTTGGGGAAGGACTTCAGTGCCATAGAGTCCAATTGCCAAAGTGGCAATTTTTTCCAGGGGAACTGATCTCTATTGGTTGGAGATCACCTGTAATAGCAGATCTCCAGCTAGTACCTGGAGATTGGCAACTAGTTCCTTAGTGTTTTCTCTCTACATATCAAGACAAATGGAAAGGTGTTTGGAGGATAGCTTGTGGGCACTTCAAAGGTGGAATAGGACTGCATGCCCCTCCGCCCGCACAGACCCACTCGGTGGGGCACCGCGGCAGGCTTGTGAGAGGCGAGCAGGGTGGGGCAGAGGGCGCCTCCTTCGCACCCACCGACCAGCCATGCCTCTCCGCCCGCACAGGCCCAGAGGGCGCCGGAGAAGCCGCTGGCCATGCCGAGTGTGAGCGCTCGGCTTCTGTTCCCCGCTCTCCCACCCGCCTGGCTGGCCGCGCACGCTCCAGCGGCGGCAATGGCGGCAGCTTCTGTGGGAGAGTCCGGGGGCAACCGCCAATGATGTCGGAGGTTCCCCACCCCTGGGCTACAGCCTCCCCCATCCGGGGTGGGGCAGAGCTGGAAAGGCCAGCGGCTTGGAGGAACCGTGCGTGCCGGCAGAAAGGGCTACGCGTGCCGGAAGTGGCACCCGTGCCATAGGTTCGCCAACACGGCCATAGAGTCCTATTGCCAAAGCGGCCATTTTCTCCAGGTGAATTGATCTCTGTTGGCTGGAGATCAGTTGTAATAGCAGGAGATCTCCAGCTAGTACCTGTAGGATGGCAACCCTACACGCAAGAATTTTTGTAATACATAATCATTTTGATTCCTAGTTGTATAAAAAGGAAAAACACAATGAAAACATTTACTTACTAAAGCATTTTGGTTCTGGATCCCATCCAGATTTGGTGCAGGTTGTAAGGATCCAGCGGTTCTCTTTATTTGCTGGCAAGAAGCCATCGCTGCATCCGAAGTAAATGTACTCTCCCTCCCTTTTTGGAAAGTAATTCTCTCTGTAAGTCCCATAGCTTCTATATAGTTGTACATTCTCTGCTTCAGGATAGTTGCAGCGTTTTGCTTTGGATGAGAGAGAAAAATTTGAGTCAAAGACAACAGTATTCCACTTCAAGATCATTTTCCTTCACTTGATTAGGGCGGCACCATATGTAGAAGACGGAGCCCAGGGAAGGATAAAGAAGGAGGGCTGTACAAGGGAATGGCAGATAAAGAGGAGAGAGGCTAGTGAAAACAAAAAACAGACTTAGCTTATTCAAGAAGGGGCTGCAGACAGTGAATGGGAAGGAAGAAGGAAAGATAATTTTCAAATGCGTCTGTGATCTTCAGGACTATACCTTGGCCCCTGCAAGTCCTGAATCAATTAATCAACATGATTGCAAATTTCACATATACCCAAATGTTAATTAGTTTTATTTAAAAAAATACTGGGACTCAGAACATTTATGGGAGAAATCTTGACTTTGTGAACAAATGAATGGCAAAGGACGCTTCATGCGGATTCTGAGAACATAAGAACATAAGAAAAGCCATGCTGGATCAGATCAAGGCCCATCCCATCCAGCAGTCTGTTCCCACGGTAGCCAACCAGCAAACATGCTGCCTTCCCCACCCCAGCATGGTGAACATGCGTCTGTTAATATACACACAAAAGAAGCAGCTGAGAATTCTTCATAAAAGTGAGCATGTCCACGCATGACAAAGGAGAACTATAAATAAAAGCAAATAAATAAATAAGCGATCACAGTTTCTGTTCACAACAGTAGAGCCATTTTCAAATCGAGCAGAAGACAAAAGAGGATTCAAGATTGACAATTACTGTTTTGTGAATCAAAGACACACATTCAGTAAGTCCTATTTTAGGGATCTTTTGGGTTTTTGTGGGCTGGGCACTTCCTATAATAACAACAAAAAAGTGGACACACACAATAAAAATATATCGACCCCGCCCATGTGCTTTTCCTTCTGGGACTTACTTTTGAGTACACCTACATAGGATTTCTTCCTAATGAAGTCATTTAGGCCGAGAGGGTGTGACTGGCCCAAGGTCACTCAGAGACCGTCCAATGCAGAGTGGGGATTAGAACCTGGGTCTCCCAGGTCATAGTCTGACACTAATTTCTGCTGGTGGTGCTACTGATGTGCTACTGTTCAGTAGTGCATCATGTAACTGCTGGTCCATCCTCCCCAATCGCTGATCCAATTTGATCAAAACTTGGGGTTCTTTAAAGGACAGGGAGCAACCACTCTTGTGCAATTTTGATGTTATTTTGTTGAAAAACAGCCACTCCCGCCTCCCTGAAAGTCCCCCGAAGGAAATAAGGGCGGATTTATGAGAAGTGGGGTGGGGGGAGGAGATTTGTGAAGGAAGGGATGCACTAAAATGAATGACAAGATTGCCTATTGGGAACAATAGGAGAGGCCGGCCACCTGAGGGCCCATTAGATAAAATGGGACCCAGGAATGCCAATTGACTTGTACAAGCTCCATTAGAATACTTTACAGCACAAAAAGAGGAGGAAGAAGAAGAGTTGGTTTTTATATGCCAACTTTCTCTACCACTTAAGGGAGACTCAAACCGGCTTACAATCACCTTCCCTTCCCCTCCCAACAACAGACACCCTGTGAGGTAGGTGGGGCTGAGAGAGCTCTAACAGCGCGGTAACTTGCCCAACCAAGGTCACCCAGCTGGTTTCGTGTGCAGGAGTGGGGAAACAAATCTAGTTCACCAGATTAGCCTCCACCGCTCATGTGGAGGAGTGGGGGATCAAACCCGGTTCTCCAGTTCAGAGTCCACCGCTCCAAACCACCACGCTTAACCACTACACCATTCCTGGATTGATGGAAATTGATTTAGTCTGCAATGTTAATAAAATTTAATTTAAAAAACCCCACTACATCATGCCGGTTGCAATGAAAATATAGAAAGGATTGAAAGAAAGCTGCCCTGGGCCTGGAATGACAGCCCCCAGAGTAGAATGATGATCTCTGGAACCATATAAACTTCTCTGGGACTGGAATGACAGCCTCCAGAGCACCGATTCCAGTCCCAGGGGCCATCATTCCACTCTGGAGAATGTCACTCCAGTCCTAAAGCAGCATCTAGGCCCAGAGACCATAATTCCAGTGTTAGGGCAGGCTTCTCAAAATCCATTCCACATTTTCATTGCCACTTTGATGTGCTGTAATGCGTTTCAATTAGTGTTGCCAGCTCTGAGTTGGGAAATAACTGGAGATTTTGGGGGCGGAGCCTGAGGAGGGTGGGGTTTGGGGAGGGGAGGCACTCCAATTAAGTATAATGTCATAAAGCCCAACTTCCAAAACTTCCACTTTCTCCAGGTGAACTGAACTCTCTCCCCTGGAGATCAGTTGTAATCCCAGTAGATCTCCAACCACCACCTAGAGGTTGGTAACCCTAATTCCAATTGGGACTATGTAAATCATTTAGCTCCCATTATATCCAACGGGCCTTCAGACCTATTCCATTGTTCCCAATGGAGCTAGTTTGGTGTATGAGAACCAGTATGATGTAGCGGTCAAAGTGTCAGAATAGAATCTGGGAAGCTCCGGCTCAAATTGCCACGCTGCCATGGAAGCTTGCTGGGTGACGTTGGGTCAGTAACACACTCTCAGCCTAACCCACCTCACAGCATTATTTTGAGGTTTAGATGGAGGAGAGGAGAATAATGTAAGATGTAAGAACAATGTATTCCTCAAAGGCTGTATCCAGAATGATAATGAACTTTTTCTCCACGCACACTCCTAACTTCAGTGGGGGAGCTGAGAGAAATCCCATAGGTCTCTTTAAAAATCTCTGTGTCCCTAAAGGATTCTTGTAACAGATAAAATTCCCAGTGATATATAGCCCCTCACTTCATACCCATCCTGTCATACCTGATTTAATAATCTTTGTGGACTGAAATGGTCTGTATTTACCTATAATTGATTGTTCAGCATTTGACTCTGAAGAGATCACTGCAAGGGTGGAAACTACTTACAAATACATTTTGGTTGTGGTAGCCAGCCATTCTTGGTGCATTTGGAAGTTGCTTCCCCGCTTTCAGGCTTATAACCAGGATCACACTCTATCTGTATTGTTTCTTCATATGAATACTGTTGCTGGTGAGGATTGACTCTGCCATTATTGACTTCTGGACTTGAGCATACAATTTCTGCGGAGGAATAGGTGTTTAGTCAAGAGAAATCTTTCACAAAGTTTCATGCTTGGGTCTTGCTAGTCATCATAGTGTCACCACTACATAACATGTGATACATAAATATTTTTTTAGTCCTCCTAAGACACTGGCTGCAGATCTCAGAAGCTAAGCAGGGTCAGCCCTGGTTAGTATTTGGATGGGAGACTATCAAGGAATACCAGGGTTGCTGTGCAGAAGAAGGCACTGGCAAACCACCTCTGTTAGTCTCTTGCCATGAAAACCCCAAAAGGGGTCGCCATAAATCGGCTGCAACTTGATGGCACTTTACACACACACACACACGAAACTGGCTGAGATTCAGAGAGTAGTATGCATTTGACAGTCTATAAGGTAATATTTATGAGTTGGCCAACTGGCATTCAGTTCCCAGTACAAATTTGTCAGAACTTGGCTAATGCTACCATTATTTGCCCTCCAGGGATTAACGCATGGGCAGAATGTTCTTGGTTCGCTCCTCCCTTATCTCACAATATTTTAATCCGAGACTGGATAGTCAAATGCATGACGCTAGTCCATCCCACTATAAGTCCAAAGCAAGTAGCTGCTGGAGGCTCCCCGTGCATTTGAGCCACCCATATAATGTGGGATAGTAGGGGAGTGACCACCATGTCATTGCCCAAGGATTGGCTGAGGGGTTATCCAACCAAAGGCCGTTTCTCCCCCCTTTTTTCTTAGGACACCAGCGTTCTGGTATACCATTGTGACGGTGTGAAGCACCCCCCCTACAGGGCTGGTCGGGGGGGGGTCTGTCTGGCCTGGAGAGGGTCGGGGCTTGAGGTGCCTTTTCAGCCTCAGACCAGTCCGAGGGAGAGTCTGAGCTTTCCTGTCCCTCGGAGGCTACCCAGGTGGCTCTATGCTCAGCCAGCCTGGGTCACAGCCTGCTTCCACCCTGGCTACAGCTCTCCTCTGGCCTTTTATGCTCTTCAGGCCAGAGAAGCTCTGCCCCTTCCACCCTCTGCCCTCCCCCCGGAAGTCTATAAAAGGAGCTCTCCTTCCCCGTTGCGTCACTTTCATTCCTAGCAAGCAGCGCGGCTCGCACCTGCCCCGCCCTTGCTCACCCACAGCTCAGCTGTTTGTCGGGGCTGGGAACTTGAAGGAAAGGAGGTTAGTAGCGGGGTATTCGTATGATTATACCCACGCTGGCGTTCCGGCAATGTAGAGAAATTTTAAAAAGTAGCGGTTTAGTACCAAAAAGATTGCTAGAAACCAGGGATTGCTTAACCCGTTTTTTGGGGGCTTAATTCGCGCCTAAGGTGGGTCCAATGCGCAGCCCTTGGATGGTCATGCATTTAGACCATGGGAATTCGTTACTTTTAAGGCACAAAGGCGAGACAAGCTAGCCATGCGTTAAACCCCTCCGTTTCATTCTTAGGGAAAAGGAAAATGTTTCCAAACATGGCAGATGATGATGAATGTCAACTCTTTAATCATAGTACCCTCATAATGCCTGATAATATGTGAGACCCTTACTTCCTGCTTTTGCCAAATGTATCACAGACCCTGACTGCACAGGAGGGAATTACGCTTTGCCTAAAATGTTTTTCCCTTAGAGCACTAGCTGAAGAAAATATGGCCCCAAGGATATAGAAGTGGGCCATCTCTGAGCTAGGCAAGTTAAGAGGAAAGAATATTAATATGCTATTAGTTTGCAGATATTTAAAAGGTACTCAGAAGCACAGATCTTTGTTTGAATATTAATTAAAAACCAAAGCAAACTGGCCTAATTTTAAAATATATTATAACTAGAACAAATTAAAAGATTAACACCATTCAGAAATAATTGGAAAATGAATTTAATCCTTAATAGGATTCTTCACAAACAAGTGATGCGTCAGGCTCAAGCCCTTTCCACCCCTTTTAAACGTCTAATTGGGAGAGGCCCGACTAGATCTACATTATTTTGAAGGGGGGTAAGAGGGCAAAATGTTGCCCCCATGTATTAAATAAATATTTTTTCTTTATATATATGTATATCCAATGTATATAATATACAAATATAATCAACAACACTTGTAAATGACAGAATAAATTGTGTTGACCTCTATGAATTGTTAATGAATAATTACACTTTTACATTATCTTATCCATCTATTATCTATGAATTTCCCCTAGAATTGCTTTTGTTCTTGGGAGCCAGGGGAGATCATAGCCTGACACATATGTTAGAAGTTAGGAAGCAGAGGCCATTTATACACAAGGTCAATTTTGATGCTCGCTCGCAGCTCTTTTTTAAAATGTGACTTTAAAAATGCCTATTCATGGTCCCAATGCAAAAGGAGAAATTCCACCCCCACCCACCTGCTCCTTTGTTCCCTTTTGAATAGCCATTAGCATGTGCATAGCTAACGCGTCACTGTTGTTTTGCATGGTTCCTTCAGGGGATTCTTCACGGAAGGGGCGGAGCAAACACCAAAAGTCATGTTAAAGGGGCTCTTAAGTAATGCGAAGCAGGTATGAGCCGGCTTTGCAGTCACTTCCGGAATGATGGTTCAGCATGAAAAATTCAAAAAAATATATGGGGCAATTCACCTTGGAACATGCTGCTAATTACCATGCATAAATGGCCAGACTTTAATGAACCCAGAGGCGTGATGAGAGTTATTCCATGGAAAGAATGCTAGAAGAAAAAGGAGCAAGTAAAGGGTGGGCTTTCCTAAAACAAGAGCTCTTGCAAGCTCAAGCTGTCAGTTTTCCAGTAAGATGGAAACTGTGTTACAGCCCTAGAAAATGGAAACATACTAGGGTTGCCAACCTCCAGGTCATGGCTGGAGATCTCCTGCTATTACAACTGATGTCTAGGCAATAGAAATCAGTTCCCCTGGAGAAAATGGCCGCTTGGGCAATTGGACTCTATAGCATTGAAGTCCCTCTCCTCTTCAAACCCTGCCCTCCTCAGACTCCACCCCCAAAATCTCCAGGTATTTCCCAGCCTGGAGCTGGCAACCCTAAACCGTACTGACCTGTACACTCAAGCCTTGTATTCCATCCATTCTCACTGCATACTGCAACAGATCTGTCAATAGGTTTATATCCATCGTGACAGTCAAACTGTAATTGATCACCTTCTTTATAAACATGCTCTAGCGACGTTATATACCCATTTGCTATATTTCCTGATGTGCAGATTATTTCTATTGAAAAAATATAAACAAAATACCTTATTGATAGGAGGTAGCAATACTTTTCCAGCTCAGCTAGGAATGTATTCAATTCAGTGTTGCCATAATTCAGAAGCTTGTAATTCACAGGCTCAGAATGTGAACTGTGGTTTTACCATCGAGTTTCTGGTGATTCACTGAACTACCCAAGTTACTTGCGGTTTGTTATAGGAAATGATGTGATGCCACACTTCCTTGATCTCTTCTCTATGTCTTTTGAGATCTCTTGACTCTGTTTGCAACTGTGACAACAGTTGACTACATTCCAAATTTGTTGTCAGCCACTCTGTCTCAGCTTTAGTCTTTCTTTTGCCGCTGCCTTGAACCACGAGGAAAGGTGGGGTATAAACATTTTAATTAATGAATAATAATTTTAAAGATATAGGGTACCAACCATGGCCTACTGTGTTATGTTTAGTGCATTCCCCAAACCATTTGACAGCCTTTGAAGGTAATAATCAAAACAGGAATACTATGGAGATGATTTAAGAACAGTCTACAGGCTTTATGTAAAGCTTACTGAGATAATACTTAAAGTGCTGAGCTACTACAGAGCAGCAGTAAGTTACATTTTGCTGTCATCTTGTCTTCCAAGAGGGCTTATGTGACTCAGTGAATTTATTTTTGAGGGGGTAGCAGGTAATAGAATTTTCTTCTGTTTAATTTATTTCTGAGTTTGGGACTTCTGAATTACCAGAGTTGGTACAGGAGTGCCACTGATAATGTCAGAATCTGACAGTCTTTACCTGCTCTCATGAAGGTAGCCTAAAAATGAAGTTATGAAAACAATACATATTTTGTCTTTTGGGAGAAACAGATATTTTAATTTTTTATTTTGCCTCCCCACTAGACACTATTGCATAAAAAAGCCAATACATTTTTATTTCCATGGTATTTAAAGACATCTTAATTATTTTCTATGTCCTATTTTATTCACAGCTGGTATCGACCAGCCCACCAGTTTGCATGACCCACAGCGTACTCTTCTTGGAGTGATTAAAAACAAATGAAAATAAACGTTATGTAAAGCATTTCAAAACATTTTTAAAAACGTGCTTACCATGAAGAAAAAATGTTTGTTTTGTCAATATTTATTTTTATTGCCTTTCTGCAGAAGTACAACAGCATTCCTGGAGTTTTAATTTTTTTATGCCACTCAAAGGAATAGCTATATTTTCTTCTAATGAATCAGAGCCTTTGTGTGTTCGTAATGTGTAGAACTAAGGGGTGAATGTAGTGTGGACTAAGCCGTAACTTCTTGTAGAAGTAGAATCAAACTTTCTCCCAGGGTCTTCTATCTATTTACATACCTAATTATTCCCCTCCCTCTCTCATAACACTAGAACTTGAGGACATAAAATGAAATTGATGAGTAGTCCTTTCAGGACAGACCAAAGAAAGCACATCCTCATACCTCTTCACACACCACATAATTAACACATGGAACTCCCTGCCTGAAGATATTGTGATAGCCACATGATGGATTGACATGGCTTTAGCCCTGAGCTGGATAGCCTGTAGTGGAAACTGCGGAAGACCATTATACTACGAGGAGGTAGATGGTGGTCAATGCAGCCCTTCCCCATGTGAGAGCAATCTCAGGTCATTAACTTTCACACTGCACTGTAAATAATGAGCACCTGGTGATGGGGAAATAAATCTGGCTTCGCTCACTACTGAAGGGAGGAGGAGAAGAGGGCTCCAGATAAGAAGCCAGAGAAGGAGCGTCTGCAGAACAAGGACGGGCTACCAGACAGGACGAAGTGGCTTACCTCCCAGGAGATGACTTCCCATCTTCCTAAGGTTATTAGCCTGGATACAGGGTTATTTTTGTTTAATAAAGCTGCATACCTTTTCCTCCCCAATATCTGCCTATTGGAATCCATTTTTTCTGAACCATGGGTAATACAATTGGTGCTGTGAGCAGGATTCCAGAGGCAATATGGGGACAAAGGACTGCAGGGTATGTGCAAAGCTGCATCCCAGGATGGTCGTGTACCAGTGCATGGGCCCCAGCTGCACACATGTTAAATTCAATAACCCCACCTACCAAATGGGATACTGAGCTGGAAAAAGCAGGAGGTCCCACACCCAGGGCAATAAGTAAATGCTTTAAAAAAATAGGAATAAGGGAAGGTGCAGGTGTAGAGGAATGTGGCAAAGTGGGTTGGCTACTTCTCACTGCACTAAGAATGGTCTGGGAGTTGTTGGAAGCTTCTTGGAAGCAGGTGGAAGAGCAGGCTGCAGAAATAAGTGCCTTAAAAGAACAGCAACTAATTCTGCAGGAAGCCTTGAAGAAGGCAAGAGAAGGCAGGAATGCTGCTGAGGAACAGGCAGGGGCTATAGCTGTTCGTGTCACGAAGATTAAACGGAACCGGCAGCAGAAGAAAGACCCCTACAAAATCAGAGCACTCAACATCCCTAAAGACTGGAGTTCCACAGCTTCAGGGGATTCCAGTGAGGCAGAGTGGACTGAGGGGGAAGGTAGTAGCGAGGAGAAAGTGAAAGTAAGACCTCTGATTACCAACAAGGCCAAAGGGCCACCTGGAGGGCAAGTGCAGGTTACCCGCACTGTAAGGGATTTCAGCCAGCAGGAGCTGACTGAAATCACCAAAAATACTAGACAGCAGCCGGGGGAGTATTTAAGCCACTGGTTGGTACGGCTTTGGGACCAAGGCTATACAGGTGTGCATATGAGCCCCCAGGAGCTATTGCAATTAGGTGCTTTATCTAATGATGTGCTCATTAATGGGTATTTGAGGGGGGCTACTGGTCAAACACAGACCCTCTTTGATTGGGTTTGCCTGGGCATCAGACAACGGTACCCTGCCCCATGGACTGGGAAGAACATCTGCCACCCTGGAACACCATTGCTGAGGCAACAGCACAGCTTAGGGGGATGGCAACGCAGACTGGGATATATATCCAGGGATTCCCAGGTCCTGACCCTATGCCCCTAACGGCAGGTATGAGAGCACGGCTAATTAGGGGAGCCCCGCCCAGTTTGCATGGTGCTCTATTAGCCCTGTTGGGACCTGCTCAAGGGCGAGCAGTGGGGGATGTGGTAATCCTTCTGGGACAGCTGGGGGATGTTCCCAGGGAAAATAAGCCCAGAGCACAAACTGCTGTGGAACATAAGCAAGACTGGTCCAAGGATAGAACAAAAGGGCCTAAAATAACTCGAAGGCAGATGTTTTTTGAGCTCCTTAGGCAAGGAGTGGAAAAGGAGAAGATTGATGGCCTTCCAACACCTGACCTGTTCCAGCTGTGGAGACGTAAATGTACTACTCAGGAGCAGAAGGGGAAGGTACCGCAGACCAAAGGAGTCGAGGTGAGAGGAGTAACACCAACTGCTCCACCTGAGGAGGAGGACTTCTGGTATTCACCTGTACCCAGTGTATCAAAGGGGTGGGAGATGCCCATACCTTTGGATTAGGGGTGTGGCAAGGCTCCAGTGAGCAGGTTAATGAAGACAGCCATTCCTGGAGACCCATGCCCACATATACCCCTCACAGGAGCTGTGGCTTCAATCCATGGGAACCCCACAGTGTGTATTGATGCCTATGGGAACAGGGCGGAGCATCAGCAGGCAGCCCTGGCAGAGGCCAAGGCTGCTGTAGTATCTGCTAGGCCCCTGGGTCCCTTTGTAAAAGGACTTCCATGTGAGCTGCTGTCTGCTACCATAGAGGTGACTGTATGGAGTCTTTGGCAGAAAGGGCAGGGAGGGGAATGTGTGCCATTGGGCTTCTGGCCGCGGAGGCTGCCATGTCAAACCATTCTCCCTTTAAAGACCCACTGCTAGCATGCTACTGGGCTCTGGTCGAGACCAAAAGATGGACTGGCCAGGAGCTAGTGATAATGAGCCTGAACTGGGTGGAAGGTGACTCAGCCAGTCCTCTGATAGGCAGAGCTCAACCCCCATCTGAGCAAGTTTGCCCTGGCCCCCAAGGAGTGAGTGCTTTGCAGGAAGAGTTGCCGGTCAAAAAGGCTCTCCCTTATTCAGAAGTGGCTCATGAAACTATTTGGTGCACAGATGGTTCAGCCAAGTATGAGGGGGGAGAACGAGTGTGGTGTGCAGTGGTAACTAATTTTAAATGGTTAATCACATTGACTTGGGCTGGGAAAGGACAATCCAGCAGCCACTGTGCTGAACTGGTGCCTGTGGTGAACAACTTCAGATTTTGGGAGGGGTGGTATAACTGGAAATGTAAATAGTTGAACCCTAAGTTGCCAGAAGGAACACATGGATGAAGGGTGTATTGATCACCAAGGGGTGGAATGTAGTGGAAACTGCGGAAGACCATTGTACTACGAGGAGGTAGATGGTGGTCAATGCAGCCCTTCCCCATGTGAGAGCAATCTCAGGTCATTAACTTTCACACTGCACTGTAAATAATGAGCACCTGGTGATGGGGAAATAAATCTGGCTTCGCTCACTACTGAAGGGAGGAGGAGAAGAGGGCTCCAGATAAGAAGCCAGAGAAGGAGCGTCTGCAGAACAAGGACGGGCTATCAGACAGGACGAAGTGGCTTACCTCCCAGGAGACGACTTCCCATCTTCCTAAGGTTATTAGCCTGGATACAGGGTTATTTTTGTTTAATAAAGCTGCATACCTTTTCCTCCCCAATATCTGCCTATTGGAATCCATTTTTTCTGAACCATGGGTAATACATAGCCCCAGGCTGGCCTGATCTCAGCAGAACTTGGAAGCTAATCAGGGTCACCTCTGGCTAGTATTTGGATGGGATACCTCCAAGGAATACCAGGGTTGTGACACTGAGGTAGACAGTGTACCACTTCTAAATGTCTCTTGCCTTGAAAACTCTGAGGGGTCGCCATACGTCAGCTGTGACCTGATGCCCCCCCCCCAAATAAAGATTGCTTTACAAGCTTAAACCAGTTCATGAAAATTGGACTATAAATGACTACCTACTGTGAGGTAGGTGGGGCTGAGAGAGTTCGGAGAGAACTGTGACTAGCCCAAGGTCACCCAGCAGCAGGCTTCATGTGGAGGAGTGAGGAAACAAACCCGGTTCATCAGATTACAGTCCGCTGCTCATGTGGAGGAGTGGGGAATCAAATCAATCTCCAGATTAGGAGGAGTGGGGAATCAAATCAATCTCCAGATTAGAGTCTGCCACTCTTAACCACTACACTCTGCTGGTTCAAATGATTCCTTTGTGTCATTTGTTCTTAATATAAAAGGGTTATAGTTTTCATTGATACGTATGCTTAATTCCTATCAACTGTACATAGTTGGGATCTCCAAAACAAACCTGTCTGAATCATGCCATTCTAAAACCCCATGTTGGATTTTTTAATATTAAAAGCTATCATATTAAGAAATCAATTGCTTACATTGGCTTTAATAGAAAACGTTAGATTTAGCCCAGTTCCTCAGGGCATGTAAGACGGAGATGTTCCACCAGTCATATGACTGAGGAAAGTAACAGCTTGTAGATTGGCTGGCCTCCCTGCCCCTTTGCTAGCCTCCCCTTTCCCCCCTCCTTGTCCTACACTTCCGACCCTTTCCCTCATCAGTTCCTTCTCCATCCTTGTTGCTGTTGCCTTCCTGGCCTTGGGCCGGTGAGTCCTCTGGAGGTTACTGGCCTTGCTGACTTTCACCTCTGGCCAACCTTCTCGGTATGACATTTTTATAGGAGCTAGTATTAAACTGGGCGCCATCTATGTTTAATAGAGCTTGGGTTTTTTTAAAAAATAAGTTTACATATGCTTTAATATGATGAATTTATATTCCCATTTCTCTCCCCCCCCCCCCCCAGCTGAACAGCAGTAGGAAGTCCAGCTTTGGCGGGAGGTCTCCCAATTAGGGTTGCCAGGTCCCTCTTCGCTATCGGCAGGAGATTTTTTGGGCGGAGCCTGGGGAGGGTGGGGTTTTGGAGGGGAGGACTTCAATGCCATAGAGTCCAATTGCCAAAGCGGCCATTTTCTTCAGGTTAACTGATCTCCATCGGCCGGAGATCAGTTGTAATAGCAGGAGATCTTCTGCTATTACCTGGAAGTTGAGAGAACCAAGCAGCACCAAGCTCAATTGTTAATAATAACAAGACTTTAGAGTTAAACAAAAACACCAAATACTATCATGCAGACATGAACATATATTAATCACCATATATGCTATAAAGATTATAATCCAAATCTCCAGTAAGATACTGAAATTATACAATAACAAATAAATGTATTACTTTAACTTTCAATAGAAAAATAGTCTCAGGGTATGTTCCATCACACAATTTCTAAAAGAATCCCTTCAAAATATAACTCTCATAGGATTGCTCCACAGTATCAGTGCAAGTTCCAAACGTAGGTATGAAGAATTCAAACTAAGGCAAATCCAAAGGAAAAGTCCAAAGAAGTCCAAAACGACACCTCCGGGTTTAGTGTTCGTTTCGCGGTTGCTTCATCAGTTGTTGTCTCCTTATCAATTCATGTCGGGTTAATAAACCTCTAAAAATATTTTTAATAGCCCAAAGATCACAGTTAACCATTCAGTCTAATATAACCATTCATAAATTAATTACTACATTTTAATCAAGCATGCAACAGCTTACCATCATTTGACCAGCGTCCCGTAGGGTTTCTATCTATCTCTGATAGCTGGTAAGAGACCTCATTGCAAGCCTCCATTAAGAGACCTGAGTCTGCCGGCACAGCTGAGTAAAATCAAGACCACATAGAGATTTTTAAAGAAAGACAGATAGGTCGAACTCATTGTTCAAACCGGCGGGGGAGAGCGATTTAAATAAATAAATGTGCCTAAGTTCTTGCTGATGTAATATTTTGGCAATATCCTCCTGATGATAGGAACGAGGTTTATATTGCCACAGGGCAAAAAATAAAATGTCATTCTCAGAATGTCCCATCTTGAGATAATGTTCAGTAAGTGGTGCCTCAAGAGTTTTGGAGCGGATCCTGGTTTTATGCTCACTGATGCGGATTTTTAATTGGCGTAATGTTGAGCCAATATAATATTTGAAACATGGACAGAGGACCGCGTAAATAACATTTTTAGACTGGCAATTAGTGAAGTGTTGAAGAGTATATTTAAAATTGGAGGTAGAAGAGCTAAGTTCTTTAATAGGAAGGCTATATGGGCACATCACACATGAACCACATTTATGATGCCCACGAATATTGATCCTGGGTTTCTCCTCAAGTCTATCAGTATGGACCAGAAAATCACGAAGAGATCTGGTCTTCCTAAGACCAAATATGGGAAGTTCAGAGCAGCCAGGAATGGTGTCAATGACATGCCAATGACGGCGAATAATCTTCTGTATTTCATGGGTTAAATGAGTAAACTGCAAGGATGCAAAGATACCTGTCGTCCTACTTTTCAAGTCCTGGGAGGGTAATAGTAAATCTTTTCTGTCTTTATTTGCTACTCTGGTGAGAGCAGTAGACAGGACGGACTCTTCATATTCTCTATATTTTAATCTGTGGCACAAATCTCGTGCTGCTGGAACAAAGTCAGAGGCAAAAGTAGCATTCCTTTTTAACCTCAGCAGTTGGCTAAAAGGTAGATTACGCCGCAAATGCAGCGGGTGATGTGATCTAAAATGTAATCCTGCTCCCACATCAGTGGGCTTGCGGTACGGTTTCAAGGCAACTTTGTTCTCCACGGTCCTAAAGACCGTCAGATCTAGGAAGGAGATAGCTGATGGATCACACTGACCAGTGAATTTTAAATGAGGGTTTAAAGAGTTCAGAACTTGATGTACAGAATTATAGGCTTCTGTTGAGTCTAAAATGCAGAACAAATCATCAATAAACCGAAAATAATATAGAACATGATCCTTAAATGTATTATGACACATCAGAAAATGTTTCTCAAAAAAAATCATATAGATATTTGCCACGGACGGTGCGCAAGCTGCGCCCATGGAGACGCCCTGCGTCTGGTAATAAAATTGATCCCGGTATCTGAAAAAATTATACTCAAAAACTATATCTAACAAACTGAGTAAGAAATGAGAGGGAATATCAGTACAAGTCCTGGTATCAAAAAGCTCTTCTATGATCCCCCTAACTTCTTCCAGAGGTATATTCGTGTATAATGATGAAACATCAAAGGTGGCAAACACCGACCCCTCTGGTATGACTATATTTTCAATTTTATTGATGAAGTCCCTTGAATCCTTAATATAAGAACAGGTATCCTTGCTGAAAGGTTGCAGAAAATGATCTATAAATTTGGATAATGGTTCCAGGATGCTTCCAATAGCCGAAATAATCGGACGTCCCGGTGGGTCCCTCAAAGATTTATGTATCTTTGGTAAAGAATTTAAAAAAAAAAAAAAACTGGAGATCAGTTGTAATAGCAGGAGATCTTCTGCTATTACCTGGAAGTTGGCAACCCTGCTCCCAATCACAGAGGTAACCCAGCAACCCTATATCTCACAGATGCACATTGGCAAAGTAGGAAAGTGGATTCAAAAAATTTTGTATCTGTTAACATGTGTTCGTTAAAGTTCATATCTGTTAACGTGTGTGTGTTAAGGAATACATTTGACCTTCTCAGGGAGAAACCATATATACGACCATGCAAAATAAAACACACCAAAATAACCAACCACTCTTGTGTCTACATATGCTGCTAATTCATGTTTCTTTTAATTTAGATCCTCTTGTTGTCTGATCCGCCTTATACCTTTTTATTTTCTGTTCACAGTTCAGTTATGTCCAAAAACCCCTTCTATGAAAGTCTGGTGAGATGAAAATCTGGGTTCTACTGAAAGATCTACAAAGCATTTACATTTACCTGTTATAACAGTGTTTAGATGATTAATCTGAAGCTATTACAATCTGATTTTGCCTATGTTTTCTCAGGAACCCACTGATTCCAACTGGACTGGCTGTCTAGTAAGCCAGGATTTGAGCACTAACATATATTCTAATCAGCTACATCGATTGAAAACAAATGTCTTATTGCAATGACTTACCATTCTGTGCATCACAGCACACCCATAACAGGAGCAGAACACTATATCCCAGCACATGGAACATCATCGCAATGTTTCCAGAGGGCTCTTGCCCTTTTTACAATAGTTGCAGCCTCTTTTTCTCTTGCTCTCTGCTAGGAATGCTTTGCTTGCCTGACTGCTCCAAAGACTGACCTTGCTTAAACATTTCCTTTCCCTTCAATCACTTCCCCCTAAATCTCTTGCGACACACACATTGAGACCTTTCTTTCTGGACAGAGGATTATGCAAACTTGGTAGAAAATAATTTCCCTAATTTCTCAACTGGCTCTGCCCTTCCTGTTGTGTTTGTGCCCACTTCACATGTGTGATTACTCTTAGCCAGCAACCCAAGAAAATTGCTTCTTTCAGCTATCAATGCAAAGACTTGTTGCCTAAGGGAACCCAGTGTTTCCTTGGCAAGGATCTCTTATTTTCATGTTCTGTTCTTTAAATACAAAAACTATGGAACTATAGCTGTGGTTTGCATTTTCAGCTCTCAAGTTGCCACTCTGTTACAGGCTTTGACATATTAGAGCACATGAACTATGGAATTAGTGTGTACAAATGCAGAAATATTCAATGTAAAACCAAGCTACACATATGAACTACAAACTATACAGCAGAGGCTTAAATTTCCTTTTAAAAAGAAAGAAAGCCTGGATATTCTTTGCCAGAGGCTTATGTTTCTGAATTACTCTGTCAAAGATGTCAATGTTAGTGCAGATTTGCTCATAGCACTTTCTGACTTTTTCTGTGACCTTTCCCAGCCTTCTCAATGGCTAGAGAGCAAAGCCATTGCAGCACCTCCTACATTTTTTAGGCTACAGAGCAGAGTGTGCACTTCCTGCCTTTCCAATGACTTCAAGTGCAGAAATGCTCTCCACCCTCTATACTCCAAGGCTGACTAATGATGTAATGATGTAATGTAAACAATATATTGTATTTTAAGATTTAAACATGAAGGCATGATACTAGAAATTAATGAATAGGTTCATCTCAACGTATTTTTCCATAGATGAGAATGATGGTAAAATTGATTATATAGAGAGATAACAAGACTCAAAACGAACTGTTTAAGGTTTAGCAAAATAGCCTGGTGGAAGAGGAAGTCCTTATTTGGTAGTACAAAGGGAAGCCACAGAGCATGTGCAGTACAACTGCATCCTCCTAGTGCTCAAGGTTCAAGCCCATTGAAGGTGACTTAAACAGTATAAATGCAGGCACAGAAGGGCTAGAGCTTCAGACCTCTGAGGGAGGCTCAGAAGATGGTATTGGTATGTATGGCTTTACAAATATATTATTCTAGAATGTGAATTAGATACTTTGAACTAAATCAGACTTTGGTTCTTGTAGGTTATCCGGGCTGTGTGACCGTGGTCTTGGTATTTTCTTTCCTGACATTTCGCCAGCAGCTGTGGCAGGCATCTTCAGAGGAGTAACACTGAAGGACAGTGTCTCTCAGTGTCAAGTGTGTAGGAAGAGTAATATATAGTCAGAAAGGGGTTGGGTTTGAGCTGAATCATTGTCCTGCAAAAAGTATCAAAGGTAATGTGCTAATCATTACTAAATCAGACTTCTTTAACTGTTATATTTTAAGTGTTGGATTTTAAAACTGAATAGTATGTAGAACTTGCTTGCTTTACTGTATACATTGTTACTGAATTTTAAGACTTTATAATACTTGCATATACACACATATATACACAATTACATTGGAGCACATCAATAAAAAGACTTACTTTTTAAGTGAGTAAAGTAGTTGTGTCCTGCTTAGTAGGTCACTAACTGAATAATATACCACTTCTCAGGAAGGGGTCGATTCTAAGACCATAGTCACTCAAAAGGCACTGACCCGCTTCAACTCCAGCAGGGTTTTAGGGTTTGTCAATTTTTAAACCAGTTTTTAGGGTTTGGTAAAGTTTTTACCAGTCTCTGCCCAACCCTTTAACAGCGGTTTGATCTGAAAATATTCGCAGACAATAATGCTTGTTTATTTCTTTGCTTTGAATAGCTTCTCCGGTCGATTTCTGCAGAAAATTCTCCTGTTGAAAGCATAGAAACACATCATAATCCCCCCACCCCCAGATAAAAGTGGTAGGCCTACCTATCAGCCTATT
This sequence comes from Euleptes europaea, assembly GCF_029931775.1. Classification (NCBI taxonomy): domain Eukaryota; kingdom Metazoa; phylum Chordata; class Lepidosauria; order Squamata; family Sphaerodactylidae; genus Euleptes; species Euleptes europaea. Next base: position 35,116,599 of record NC_079313.1, on the reverse strand, counting down.
GATTGCAGAGTGCACATGGACTCAGTTATGCTATGAGCATATGCACACTGTGTTGGCACATGAAGCTTCATGTCAAGAGAGGTGCAGGACTGATGCCAGATTCTGTGATACAGGATCTACGCAGCATCATGGGCACTTTGACTTTATGGGAAAGAAACTCTAGACATACTCAGAGGCATCTGACATTTTTCTTAAAAACAAAACAGAATGCAGAAACCTTATCTAGCTCTTCTCTCTCCCCACCCAGCCAGGTGTTTTTAAGACACTGTATAAAACATATAAATGACGTTGTCCCCATTTAAAAAGGTAGCAGTAGTCTCCTTGCAAGTGAAAACGCACGGTCGCTTTATCCTCCTTTAATCCCTATTTTAGCCAGGATCGAACGCACATTAGGCGAAACGCATGCGTTCACTCCTGGCTGAATCCTGGCCAAAACAGGGATTAAAGGAGGATAAAGTGACCATGCGTTTTCACCCTTGGTTGCGTGTAGTATTGTAGAATCCCAGTTAGACTTGTTATATTAACCACAGTATGCATGCAGTTAGTGGAATTCATAAGAATTCCAGGCGGGGAGTGTGCTGCCCCAGCAGAAAGCGCGGTGTTACATAGAAAATGTTTGTAGTAGTTGGGTAGGGCAAAATATACCCTTTTCTGGGGGTGGGGGGGGGAGTGAGATTCTCCAGATGGCTCCTTCCTAAAAAAGGATCAAAAAGACTTCAGGGTCAGAAATAGGGTGAGGTGGCAATTTGTTTCCTAAGCTGGCATCCTTGATTTATACATCCTGAGATGGTCCTTCTCCGGAGGTTGTAAATCTTCACATTCCAGGGAGGCGGCAGGGGGAATCCTTTAATGTAGATAGCTGAGGATGTTTTCCCAGGATACACAGGGGGGGGGAATATGCAGAGAAGGGCTACGTGATGCTCTCGCCTTGCAATAATGGCTTCTCTTTGGCTCAGGCTTTTGGATCAAGAGGCAATCAGGGATCATGGCAATTGTTCTGCTGGTTCTGCAGAGGTGATCCGGCCTCCTGTCCCTGGAAAGTCTGGCTTGTACAAAGCTGGGGAGAGCTAGCCCAGAGCAGCAGGCTATTAAGGTGCAGGCAGCAATGTTTCAAACAGTTCAGTGAGTCTGTTATGGATGCCATCTCCAGGGCTGGAGCTTTTAGGTATCAGGTATCATTTTAGTTTCCGCATAAAACATTTTCGATGTCTGTAGGTCTGCCATAGCATTGGTCAAGCCTTTGCCACACTCTCCTGAGTGCCATTTCAGGGTCCTTGACGTGTGCTGTGTAGAGTCGCTTGGCTGCTGCTGAAGAAGCTGGCCCCAGCCATGGGGTCAAGAGCGTCAACTCCTCATCCGCTTGCAATCCCATCTCCCCTGTGACCCTCTGGTAGATGACCTTCCACAAGAAGTAGTCCTCCATGCAATTCGTGAGCTTCTGCACACCCTGCTCGGACAAATTCTTCCTGAGATTGCATGATCCTAGATAGCTGCCACCATACTGGGTGAGGTGGGCAGGTGCTGGGAGCGGAAAGCTGGAGACATATACAAATGCAAATAGGCAATCTCCTTGCGATTCATATGCAGATTAAACCAGCTTCAAGCATACGGAAGATGTCCTTTTAAATCCAAGCCGCTTGCATGGGATGAAGCAGTTTGCAGAGCAGGCATGCAATTTTATAAAGGTGGCTTTGGTTTTTTCAAAGATTTCATTAATCCATTAATGAATTATTCATTAACAATTAATAGAAGTCAACAGAATTTAGTCTATCGTATAAAAGAGCTGTTGATTATACATGTATATTATATATTTACATATAAATAAAATATGTTTATGATATAAGGGGAGCATCATTTTGTCCTCTTTCCCCCCTCAAAAAATGTAGATTTGGCACTGCCCTGTCCAGCAGGTGCTGATATTGTGACCTGACCTGGATCTCCCTAGACAGTTCAGAACTGATATACTGCTGTTCAAGAAGCAGAATATCCAATCAACAGGATTTTATGTATGTTTGCAATGGGAAGTATACATTCATTTTTAAACTGCTACAGGAAGGTGTTTAGTGCCTTTGTGAATTCTTAAGGTTAAAAGGGTATTTTTCCTTTAAGAATTAGGCAGGGATAGTATGTTATACTGTGTGGGTAAACATCAGTGTAACCAGATCTGTGAAATTTCCTGTAAACTATGAAAGTGATAGGCCTGAGGCATTTTGTACTTTCATATGCAAATGTGAAAGAATTCAGGTTAGCTCAGTGCACCACTAGGTTTGGTGCCAATTGGCTTGGGGAGAACAGCCCCAGTATGACCAGAGAGTCTCCATTAGGGCTGGTATCAGCATACCCTGAGTTGGGGCAGCTGCTGAGGCCCAAATCTTCCAGTGGGGGCTGCTGCTGCTCCCCCCATCTCTTCACTTCCCCATTGCCCGCCTGCTTGCTTGTGAGCCCACCCATACTCCTGGCCACACATCCTGCCCAGTCATGCTGAGGAAAGGGCATGCAGGAAGTGAAGGACAGTGACACTCCGAGCAGCAGTGCTCCCAGCAGCACACACTGCCCAGTACAGCTGGGGAAGGATGTGTGAACACTGGAAAATGAGCAAGTGGCTGGGGGAAAGATGGGACCGTCCCACAGTATGTGGCAGAATCTGCTGGGTCAATAGAAAAGTGTTTTTTTTCCCCCATTTTGCTTAGGCACAGTCATTGCCTGACACAGGAATAGATTGGCCGTGTCTCCCCCCTTCCCCTATGCCAGCAACACATGTGGCAACTAGGGGTATGCAAAGTCAGTTTTAAAAGTAGTTCATATGTCAGTTTAGAAACTTGAACTGTACCCCTTAATATTAGGATTCAAGACAGTAAGATGAGAAAATCATTGCGACAGTCATTTCCTTTGGTTTTAATAGAAAACACATCTCCCCTCTCCATGGCCCAAATAGGATGAAATTCTTATATATGTTATACCAAAATCAACCGCCATGTGTGAGAACTTTCCCCCCATTTCCATGAGATCTTTAAATGTTTGGTCCAAGTAGCCAGTCTGTCTGTTTTTAAAGAACTGTGGAACGTGGGAGCAAAGTGAGCTAAACGCTGCTCCCCCTCCCCATTAATCTTGCGGTGTTCTGGTACCTCCCATTAATCTTGCGGTGTTCTGGTAACATTTTTCTACCATCCTGGAGGCAAATATTGATATAGGATAGGGCAGGATCACCAAACTATGGGCAAAAACGCATGGTTGCTTTCGTCCTTTCACTTTTCATCAGCATTCAGCTTCCCATTCCAGCTGGCTATGTGGTCAGTTGCTTCAGTTTTCTGTATACTTTGACCCACTGAAATGAAGTTTTCAGCTAGCCTTGGCATGAGGATTGACTGGGGGAGTCTTTTCTCGGAATCGAAAAGCAAACATTCTCCATACAATGTTTGCTAACCAAACATTGCTGCATAACAGGAAGACAGAAGTATCAGACACTGAAAAGGAAAAAAGCCGATTTGTATACCCCGCCCCCATTAGAAGTAACAATGAGGAAGTTAATGCCTATGCAGTTCCATTTTGATCTAGTTATCAATAGTTACTGCAGTTCCAATAAGATTTTTTTAAATCTTAGGAATGTCTCAAGGAACAATTAGAAATGGACTTCAATTCTAATTGGAGTTTTTAATAATAATCAAAAATTGAACAACCTAGATTTTCAAGTAGCTGCCGACGTAACAGTAGGAGTTAAACCAGCTGTTCATATTTTTGAAAACTCTTTAAGTCTTTCAAATGTTACAAAGAGCTTTTATTTTGTAAAGTGCTGTCAAGTCGCATCCAACTTATGGCATCCCTGTAGTGGTTTCTGGGCAAGAGACTAACAGAGGTGGTTTTCCATTGCCTTCCTCTGCATAGCGACCCTGGAATTCCTTGGTGAGCTCCCATCCAAATACTAACCAGGGAATAGGCTTGTTACAGGAGGTTAATTTCAATTGATCATTGGCATAAATTTCTTAATAGTAAGAGGGATTCAACAATAGAATCAGTTACCTAGAAAGATAGTGAGCTCTCCCTTGCTAGAAATCTTCAAGCAGAGGCTGAACAGGCATCTGTCAGGAATGCTCTTTTCCTGCATTGAGCAAGAGGTTGGACTGGTGGTGGAAAGAGCCATCCTGTTGAGTTGCTTCTTGTTAGGAGGAGCATAATTAGATTGCTCTTCTTCAAAGCTTGTTTGTATCTGACCAGGTTGGTAATACTGTGGTCCCAATGTCTATGGTGGCCAACTTCCAGGTCTCCCACTATTACAACTGATCTTCAGCCGTTCAAGAACAGAGAAAATAACTGCTTTGGAGGGTGGACTCCATGGCATTATACCCTGCTAAGGTCCTTTTCCTCCCCAAACCCCACCCTCCCCAGGTTGCGCCTCCAAAATCTCCACGTATTTCCCAACCCAGAGCTGGCAATGGCACATGATATCTATTTTTAAAAAAATTGGAATATTTTTGCCCAGAATTGTGGAACTTCAAACCTAATTCTAAAGAAAACAAAAGAACATGACAGCACTACTGGCTTTAGGACAGGGCCCATAAAAGTCCAATGTCTTGTTCCTGATTGAAATCAGTACTAGATACTACAGGTTAAATACCCCAAGAGCACAGAGAATGAAAATGGGAATACATGATGTACTACATTTTCCTGTTGTTCTCCTTACCATTTGGAAATCTGAAAATGGAAGGAACACCCTTGGCATGAAAATGGTGCCCTGGGTTAATATAAGAAACCATGATGTGCCTATCCATAAAAATGTGTGGCCATTCAGTCATAACCACATCCTGGGTTAAAGACTACCACCATTCAGCTGTGCATGTTGCTCAAGGCAAGCCCTTGGATTATTTGTGTATTTCCTCTGTCGTTTTTTTCCCTTTTTTGATAAGTTTTTATTGTATTTTTATGGGGTACAGAAAGAAAAAAAGGGGAAGGAGGGAAGTTTTGTATCCGTTTGCAATAGACAGTATTATCTCAATCAATAATGTACATGCATAAAACAGAGATTATGCTTGCTATGACTGATTCAATATATTGGTTTATCCTGTTCTTACTCGATTAAGAAGTAATCGGATACATTCTTAAACATATTAGACAGCCTCTAACATGGGAGAAAAAAAGAATAAAAATAAAATAGCGTTATAGATATACCATAGTTTCAATTTCTCTAAAGACTGATCATTATTAAGGTAAACCAATGTATTTATGCATGAAGAAAACATCTACTCACATAAAAAAGAAAGGAATTGAGCTAGATCTAAGTATTTAAAGACATATAAATGTACCATAGTAACCATTTCTCATTAAATTGCTCGACATTTTGCGTGTCGTCTGAATTCATCAAGTAAGTAATTTTAGCCGTGTTTGCATATTGTAGCATCTCTTCTTTCCATTGGTCAACTTCTGGTAGAGTCGTTTGTTTCCATCTCCTTGCAAGGAAAACTCTTGCTGCCGTTGTGGCATATTTAAGCAAATCTTTATATTTTGCTGGTAAATCTGATGGTACTATGTGCAATAAAAAAAAAATTGGATCCAAACTGAGTTTTAAATTAAGCATTGCCTGTATCTCACCATGAATCTTTTTCCAGTATGTTTATAACTTCGGGCATGTCCATCATACATGAAAAAAGAACCGCCTGTTTCTTGACATTTCCAACATGCCCCCTCCTTCTTATTCATTTGTTGCATATGAGAGATCACATTTGGGGTGATATACCATCTATAATACATCTTGTACTAGTTTTCTTTTGCTTCTTGACTTGCAGTGTATTTTAGTTCTTGCGTATACTGTTTTTCCCATGTTTCCATGGTTATCATTTTGCCAAAATTCAGCATCCATTTTATCATATTAATTTTGACCTGTTCGGTTTCTGAATTATATTTCAATAACAGCTTATAAATTTTCCCTAAAAGGTGTTGATTGTTCTTGGTTATAATTGTTTCAAACTCTGTTAAGTCTCTCATAACTCCAGTTTTTAAACTGTCCTGTTTAAAACAAGATTTTAATTGAAGATATGTCAACCATTTGATGTCCTTATGTTCCTTGTGAAGGACCTGAAAGCTTTTTATCTCCCCTTCAGAATTCATCAAGTATTGGTCGGTTATATAAGGCACATTTGGGACAACATCGTCTAAATATGCTTCCGTTGGGGACATGATTGATGGCGGGGAATAACTTATTCTTTTTTATAGTTATTCCAAATTTTCAAAAGTGCTGGTTTAATATCGCAATCTTCTTATAGTTTTCCTGATTGAAAATGGGATTTCAAGCTCCATAACACCTTGTGGCAACCTTGTTGTAAGTCAGCTCTTTCTAATGTGATATTTCTGTTCTTTGGTTGTTTGATCCAATCTGTTATCCAAGTTAAACACTCAGCATGGTAGTACAATTTAAGATTTGGTAATGCTAGTCCGCCTCTTTTCTTGCCATCCTGCAGTACTTTAAATCTTACTCTTGGTTTTTTCCCATTCCAGACAAAATGATTTAATTGTCTTTGCCAACCCTCTATCATTTTGTCTGTAAGAGTTGTTGGTATAAATTGAAATAGAAAGTTGAGTCTTGGAAGTACATTCATCTTAATTGTGGATATTCTTCCTAGCCAAGAGATATTCATCTTGGACCATCTGTTTAAGTCATTGTCTATTTGTCCCCAAACTCTCTCATAATTTGTTTTAAATAACATTTTGTTTTGGGATGATATGTTTATTCCAAGATATTTTATTGGGTCCTTAGTTATTTGGCAACCTGTTGTTTTGCAGATTTGCATCACTTCTTCCTTTGAAAGATTAAATGTCAATATCTTAGTCTTGTTTTTGTTTAGTTTATAACCAGAATATTGGGCAAATCTGTTAGTGTGGCATTGTAGATGCATAATTGTGTCTATTGGATTTTGACAGATTAAAACAACATCATTGCCATAGCTTTTGATTTTGTGTTCTTCGTTTCCACTTTGGAGTCCTCTAATTTTTGGATCAAGTCTTATATAATTTGCCAAAACTTCCATTGATAAATCAAATAACAGTGGAGAGAGCAGACATCCTTGTCTAGTACGCTTTTCTATTTTAAATTCTGATGAGAGGGTTCCGTTGATTAGAAGTCTTGCTTTTTGTATAGAATATATTGCATTGCATATCGCTGTAAGGGTGTCCCCAAAGCCTATTTGTTTTTAGATATTCATTATAAAATCCCAGAAAACATTGTCAAACGCCTTCTCTGTGTCAAGAAAAATCATTGCCGCCTTTGTAGATTTTAATTTTATATGTTTTATGTGACTGAGGACTAGCCTAACATTATCTCTCATAAGACTCTTAGGAATAAATCCTGTTTCATCCGGGTGTATTAATTTGGTTATGACCCTTTGAAGTCTTTTGGTTAGAATAGAGACGAATAATTTATAGTCCACTTTTAACAGAGAGATTGGTCTGTAGGCCTGTGGAAGGTATGGATCAACCCCTTCTTTAGGTATCAAAGAGATATGAGCTTCTTGCCATGATGTGGGAATTTTCCCTTTTACTGTTATCTCATTAAAGAGCGATAACAAGATGGGTGTGAGTTGCGGCTCATATATCTTGTAGAATTGAGGTGTAATTCCGTCGGGGCCTGGTGCTTTGTCACTTTTTAAATGGTTTATCGCATCCACAATTTCTTGAGTTGTCATCTTTTGAGAGAGGTTATCTTGATCTTCTTCTGATAACTTTGTGAGTGGGGCTTGTTGCAAGTATGCTTGCAGTCCTTGCTCTTGTAAGTCATCCTTTACATATAATCTTGTAAAGTATTCAACAAAGAGTTTTTCAATCTCCTCTTGTTTGTTGTATATTTTCCCGTTGCTTTTTACTCCAAGAATTTTCCTTTTCATCTCCTGTTCTCTTAGTTGATTAGCAAGATATCTTCCAGGCTTGTTTGCTTTCTCAAAAAATCTTTGTTTGGCATATTTAGTTTTTTAATGTATTTCCTCCATCTCTATGGCCTCTATCCTATCATGCCAGTTGAGCCCGGGCTGTGAAATTCACTTTATCCCCCACCCCTCGTACATTCTGCTGATCCCACCTTCGGCATTTGAAATTGGTTATTGGATTTAGCTTCGTGCCCCACCTTTTCTCCCGAAGATCGCTATTAAAACTGGCCAGATCAACATGTTATAAAGTACTTTCGCTTTCCAGCTTTGCTACAGTGGCTATTGAACTGAGTTAGACTTTTGTTTTCCCCTTAAGAACAGAATAAGCCTCTGCTGCCATCTACTGGATGTAAAGATCCCATATCTTTTTTTGTTGTTGTTGTTTTTAGCTTCCCCTTTCCAAACTAAAATACTGAGACTGAAGTGCATTGCCCTACTTTATTGAATTAAATCAACTTCCAGTTTTTGAAGGCCCTTTAGAGAGGTTTGATAAAAGGTTCCATCTGAATGAATTGACTTTCATTATAACTGATATTTGTTGAACAAATTGATTTCAATATAATTAATTGTATGAATTGATTTTGACTGTAACTGATTATACATTGCGTTGAAAGGATTATTAGACATACAGACCTATCACCTATTTATCAGTTATAAATTAAAGTGCATTGTGCAAGGCAAGTGGGAAAGGGGGTAAAAGAGGATCCAACTGAACTTAATGTATTGTTTTAGCTTAACCGGTTCGTATAAGTGTTTATAATAGCATGAAGAAAAGATTTACCAGCTTCGCTCACTGACAGTCCCAAAGAATCAAAGGACAACAACAAAGAAGACTAACATTAAAAGACCTTGAAAACTTTGAGGAAGAAGAACAAGAGATAGATGTGGGGAAGTTCAAACCCAAAAAAGTATCAGCAACACCAGAGAGCCCGGCTATGGCAAAAGAAAGCCGAGACTTTCTCTCATGCAAGCAAGGCATGATTAATGATTTAAAAATATCTCTACAGAAAACGATACAAGACTCAGTGCAGAGCTCAGAACAGAAAGTTCTCCAAAGTATAGCCAAGGTTGAGGAGAAGCTAGAGTTCAACTCTCAAGAAATAATTAAGATTAAACGGAAACAAGAAACCATTGAAACAACAGTGAGACAACAAGATTCCGAACTCCAACAACATTACAAGTCTATTCAGGATCAGTTGTAGTAGCAGGAGATCTCCAGCTAGTACCTGGAGTTTGGCAACCCAAGACACCTGGCACCATTAACTCACCTCAGAGCCTCTGGGTCTTGCCGTCTCCATTGAAATGCCTGCCCCAGAATCCTCTGCTCTAGTTGACGTCTCCAACTTGCCAGATCCCAGGGCAGCCAGTTCCCTTCCATGTAGGGTCAGAGCCTGGACCAGTATTCCCACAGATTCTCCCCCATACCCAGTGGGAACAGCAGTGACAGCAGGCTCACAAGGAGATAGCACAATGAAAATGAAAAACCTGGCTGGTGGCCCATGTCCCTGCCAGCAAACCAGACCTCGGTTCAGGTGCATATTGTTCTTTGCAGGACCAAGTTTCCATCAAGTCCTGGTTAGAGAGGGTTCAGAAACAGGTTGAGCTTCTTCTACTGCAGGATGTTTGAGCCCTAGACTAAACAGAGAACACTGTGGAGTCAGTCAGTTCACATGCCCAGCGCCTAGAGTTTAATCCTTGAACCTAGATTTAGCAAATTCCAGATCTTGACCGCTATGCTGTTCTGAATCTCAGATGCAGACTCAAGCTGCTGTGTAGATTCCTGTTCCTGAGGACCCCAAAGTCCACCTTAGGACCCTGCTGCTGAAGGCAGAACAAGTCTACTTATCACTTGTATTTCCTTTGTAATCCTAGATCTATTCTTGCTCAATATCATTGAGGTTTGGAGATTGCTCTTTTTGGAAGCATTGCATGATACATTCTGAAACCTAAACCAAGATAACAAGTCAACACAAGACAATAACTTTTTCTATGTGAGACATAGAAACATGAAGACACAAAATGTGGTAGAGGGGGAACCACAAATCAGACAACTATTCATTTATGACATCTGAAAAATCCCAACATCTGAAAATGCAAATGTAGATGAGTTCTGATCCACCCCTCTCTTTGGCCTTTTCATGTATTCCTTTAGCACTTCCAGCCTTGCAGTAATGCTTTATAAACCACTCCAAGATTATTATTGCTGGTATGTGGGTCAATGCTTGAATCAGTGTTTGTGGGGGGGGGTTATTAAATCTGGGGAAACAAAGAAGAATACCACTTCCCAAGACATGTTGCTTCTACCACTGAAAAAATCTGAGATGGCATCTCAACAGTAAAGAGTAGAAAGACTCTGGAGGAGAGGTAGTTTCTCCCCATTGGGGTTCTGAGGACAGTTGTTGTAATTGTGGAATATTGGAGGAGTAGGATTATATTCACACAATGTGTCTAAGGAACACATGTGCCTGAGCACACATAGTAACTCAAGGAGATTACACTTCAAATGTATTGCAAAGCCTCTAAGTGCCTTCCTCCAGTCATGGCTTATGAATATGAATTACAAATAATGCCCAGTTGTTCTTCTGGCAAGGGAACATGTATTTCCCTGCCTAGATCTCCCACTTAGATGAACACATAGCTCCTATTTTTGTGTGTGTCTTTGTGTATTATTACAGGGTAGTTGTAGCACAGTGTTTAAACTGTGAACCAAGAAATCTAATACTCATGGGGGAGCCTTGGTTGTTGTTGGTGGTGGGAAGTGCCGTCAAGTCACAACTGATTTATGGCAACCCCGTAGGGTTTTCAAGGCAAGAAATGATCAGAGGTGGCTTGCCATTGCCTGCCTCTGCATATGCTGAGAGAGTTGTGAGAGAACTGTGACTGGCCCAGGGTCACCCAACAGGCTTCATATGGAGGAGTGGGGAATTGAACCCAGTTCTCCAGATTAGAGTCTGTCACTCTTCACCACTGCACCACGCTGGCTCTCTCTTGGCCTTAAGGAAGTTAATGTCTCTGAATCTCCATGTCCTTCTCCCATCTCAAATTCAGAGATGATAATACTGGCCTATTTTACAGGGGCAACGTGAACATTACTGAGATCATAAAAGAAACAAGTTTTGAATACTTAAAATGTGGTAATTAAATAGTAAGGTTGAACAAATAGGTTATCTGTAGTAAGGGAGACTAGCCTGTGCTGGAATAAGGTTGATTCTTCAACAGAGGCTCAAAAATTAACTAAGTTGATATGTACAGTTTTTAATCTGCCTGAAGTGGCGGATCCCGCTGGGGGGGTCTGGGTTTGCGGACCCGCGGGGGGTGGGGGGAGCGGGGGCTGGCGCCCACTTACCATGGCCACGGCCAACCCGGGCGGCAGCGGGCGGCAGGGGTCCTACGTGTGGCGGACGGGAATTACAATGGCGGCCGCCAGCTCCTGGCCGCCCCCGCAGCTGGCCGCCCCCTTACCAGGTTTCGGCGGGCTCTGCCGGGGGTCACGGGGCCCACCACGGCCCAATAGGGCACACTCCGGCCGGCATGATGGGAGGGGGGATAAAAGACGGCCCCTCCCCTGACTGGGGGCCATTCTCCCCCCCCTCAACACCGCTTGTCCCACCCACCCTTCCCTTGTGCATGGGGTTTTAGCTGCATATCTGTCACAACTAGTGGTTTGCGGTTTGGGCATGGGGCCGGATCCAGTTCGGGGGAAAGATGGCCTGTGTGCCCCGCTTCCCATTCTGGGGACCCTAATAAGGGGTTTTGGGGGGAGGCCAGGAATGGTTAAGCCTGTCTTGGGGGCTGCGGTTTGTCCTCCTCCCAAGTGGCAGGGGACCACACGGTTGGCTGCCGCCCATGTGGGTCCCAGCATACTGCCATCTCAGGTTGCGCAGGGGGTGTCAGACGGGTCAGCTGATCCCTGGATCCCGCCCTCCATGCTTGCCAATGCCTAACGCTGTAATCAATAAAGTTGTGGCCTGTTTACTCCAGCTATCGAGTACTAGTCTTTCTTGGTAAGATCACGCCTTTCCGTCACCAGGGAGGGGTAGCCCCTGGGATGGCCGTTGCCCCTTTCCCCCCCATTCCATTCCCCCCATAGGGCTGGGGCCGCAAGATGCTACAGCTGTAGTTACCAATGCTATTTTAAGTCCATAAAGAGGCAAAAAGTTTTCTTTCAGCTAGCATTTCATAGATATTTTGGGAAAATATAATGAGGACCCAGCTGAAATCAAGGATGTAAGTTAACACAAGAAGTCACTAATGATAGTTGCCTGTTTCAGTAGCCCTAGATTTTCAACAAAAAGTTGCTATGGAAGGATATTGTGGTTCTTGCATTAGGATGAAGTCCAACTCTTTAAATGCACTGAGTTTGGAAATGTCATTTTTAGTCTCTGCCAAAGATTTGGGGGCAGCCAGATCTGGATGATCAAGGATATTTTTCACCTTGCTGGAGTAAACTTTTAAATCTTCCATTAATGTTTATACAGCTGTGAAGTTTGAAGACTAAATAAAATTAGATAATCAGTGAAGAGGTGAATTTCTGACTTGCAGCACCAATCTGGACGTCTCTAATCCTGCAACAAGTTTTCTGTTAAATTGTTTGCAATGGCAGAGATGAGAAGTGGCAATAAGCTTCATTTCTGTATCTTCAGAAGGAGAGTATGAGGGATCATTGTATCAGAGATCAAGAAACAACCACTCTATCTGGTCTTTTCAGAATTAACTTTTGATGTACTTCTAGAATTTGATAATAAAATTTAATACTCATATAATCAGAAATAATTTATCTAATTTACTAAGAGATGAAGACAAATAAGTAATGAGCATGTCGATAGGTTTCTGGTGGCCCTAGTAAAATTACATTGTAACTCAGGTAGTAAATCTTAGGCTTCCCTTTTAGTGTGTGTTGGCTCGCTGTTTATGACTTATTGCTAAAACAGTAATTAAGGAATAATTTATCTCAGGATAAATCCAGTGTTATCCTGTTGATCATTAGGTCCAGCCATTGAATTAACGCAAGTAAAAGAGCCCCATAGGATTCCCTTTTCTATGTCTTCTTAACTGGATGAGAATAAAAACATTTACAACCGTCTAGAATTAAAGGATTGTGCTAATGACTTTTAATGAGGGAGAAGGATAATATTTTTTAATGTTTTCTTCTCATCTGTCAGATTGGCCCCTATGCCACATCGGTGAGGTGAAGGTGATCTTCATACAGCAAGACATGGTTTCCTAGTTAAACAGGCCTAAGCAAGACTTGCCCTTCAGCTTTTGTAGGGGTCAGATAATATCTCTTGACTTTCTCTGTCATGTGTGGCTAGTCTCCCTCCAGTTCTTTCATTTGGTGAGCATTGAGTGATGGTAGAAAGGCTACACCTCTGCTTAACACCCCTCAGGCCAGTGGTTCAAAACCTGCTGTGTCTTGACATCAATGTGAATCCCCCCCCCACCATGAGAGTCTCTATTTCATATTTAACATGACTTGTTGAAATCTTTCTTTTTTAATGTGCATTCCGGGGGGGGGGGATGTTGAATTGGTGCAGGAGCTGCCATGACCCCGCACCAGTGCCCATGGCACTTTGTGCTCTGATAGTGGCATGGATGATGGTGCAAGGGCACATACGGCGTCATCGAAGAGTGGCACAGCAAAGTAGCACAGGGCCGCCAGTGCAGCCCTGAAGCAAGTGCCGTGTGGGAGCATGCGCCCATAGCCTAAGGGGCAGTCCCAGAGGCATTCCTGCTGATAGTCCAACTCCTGAAGACTTTTGGCATGGAAACAGCCAGTTTTTGCGGTGTGAATTACACCAGGTAAAAAGGTGGCCCAGCCCATACAGCTCCAGTGTGTGAGTTTTCTGGGTGTGTGGCCACTCCCCCTAGCCCCTGGTGTCAGTGGAATCCACCTAAGTGGGGAGCCAATGGGAGCAGCCTAGAAGGGGACACCACCCCCAAGGAGGCAACCAATTGTATCTCCCCACTCCCCTCATCAGCGGCAAGCATACCTCACACACCTTCCTCCAGGTAAGGTGAGCACAGCTTACCATGCTGTCTCTCAACTCCCCGAGCTGGGGACTTAGAGTGTGCGTGCCTTTCAACTCATGATGGTGGTGTTGCAGGCTTTGACATATTAGAGCACATGAACATGTTATTAATGTTGTACATATGCAGAATTATTCATAGAATCATAGAGTTGGAAGGGACCACCAGGGCCATCAAGTCCAACTCCCTGCACAATGCAGGAAATTCACAACTACCTCCCCCCTCCACACCCCTAGCGACCAGAAGATGGCCAAGATACCCTCCCTCTCATCATCTGTCTAAGGACACAGAATCAGCATTGCTGACAGATGGCCATCTAACCTCTTCTTAAAAACCTCCAGGGAAGGAGAGCTTACCACCTCCCGAGGAAGTCTGTTCCACTGAGGAACCGCTCTGTTAGAAAATTCTTCCTAATGTCTAGACGGAAACTCTTTTGATTTAATTTCAACCCATTGGTTCTGGCCCGACCTTCTTGAGCAACAGAAAACAACTCGGCACCCTCCTCTATATGACAGCCCTTCAAGTACTTGAATATGGTTATCATATCCCCTCTCAGTCTTCTCCTCTTCAGGCTAAACATACCCAGCTCCTTCAACCTTTCCTCATAGGACTTGGTCTCCAGACTCCTCACCATCTTTGTTGCCCTCCTCTGGACACGTTCCAGCTTGTCTACATCTTTCTTAAATTGTGGTGCCCAAAACTGAACACACTAGTACTCTACTTGAGGTCTAACCAGAGCAGAGTAAAGCGATACCATCACTTCACGTGATCTGGACACTATACTTCTGTTGATGCAGCCCAAGACTGCATTTGCGTTTTTAGTTGCAGCATCACACTGCTGACTCATGTTCAGTGTTTGGTCTACTAAGACCCCAAGATCCTTTTCACACACACTACTGCTCAAACAAGTCTCCCCCATCTTATAATTATGCATTTGATTTTTCCTACTAAATGCAGAACTTTTCATTTGTCTTTGTTGAAGTGCATTTTATTAGTTTTAGCCCATTTCTCCAGCCTGTCAAGATCATCCTGCATCTTGGCTCTGTCTTCTACCGTTTTTGCTACCCCTCCCAATTTAGTATCATCTGCAACAACACAGGGCCAAGCACAGAGTCCTGAGGCACTCCACTAGTCACTTCTCTCCAAGTGGACCATTAACTAGCACTCTTTGGGTACGATCTGTCAACCAGTTGCAGATCCCTCTAACAATAATAGGATCTAACCCACATTTTCCCAATTTGTCAACTAGAATACTATGTGGAACCTTATCAAAAGCCTTACTGAAATCTAGATAAACTAAGTCTAAAGCCCAAATACACATACAAACTGCAAAAGAAATATAGCAGAGGTTTAATTTCCTTTTAAAAGGAAAAGAAAGTCTGGATATTCTTGCCAGAGGCTTATGTTTCTGAATTATTCTGCCAACTATTTCAGTGTCAGTGCAGATTTGCTCGCTGCACTTTTCCTATTTTTTCATGACCTTCCCCAGCCATTTCAATGGAGAAGAGCAAACCCCCCACAGCACTT
This sequence comes from Euleptes europaea, assembly GCF_029931775.1. Classification (NCBI taxonomy): domain Eukaryota; kingdom Metazoa; phylum Chordata; class Lepidosauria; order Squamata; family Sphaerodactylidae; genus Euleptes; species Euleptes europaea. The sequence continues at coordinate 35,101,138 of NC_079313.1, read as the reverse complement.
TTTACATTTTTAAGCTACAGAGCAGCATGTTTGCCGCACTTCCTGCCCTTCCAATGTCTTCAAGTGCAGAAATGTTCTCCATTCCAAGGGTATTCAATGGTGACTAGGATGTAATGAAAACAATATATTGTATTTTATGATTTAAACATGAAAACAAGATGCTAGAAAGTAATGAATGGGTTCAATCTCAACATATTTTTCTGGAGATGAGAATGATGATAAAATTGATTATAGAAAGTATAACAAAACTCAAAACTGACTGTTTAAGAAATACTATGTTTAGCCTAGAGGAAGTGGATGTCCATATATGGCCATCTAAAGTGGAGCAACTGAGCCCGTGCAGTAACATTCCTAAAACAGTGCAACAGCGCTGTTACTCCGATGCATGGAGATTTTTTAAGACAGCCCCTTTTCAAGGTGATTGATACAGTCTAAATACAGATGTCGTGCTCAGGTAGGAGTGTAGCATGCAGGCAGTAACCAGGCCCGAGGCTTGGCCTCTGGTTTCAGCAACAGCAATGGGAGTACTGCGTTGACCAGAGCCTGATGCAGGCTTTTCTCTTCCCGTGGACCGGGCTAGACCAAGGTAATTAGCAGGTAAAGGAGTAGAGGCACTTATCAGTCCAATCTCCTTGTTTCTCAGATCAGGCATCAGCTTGCACGCCAGGGTTGACTGGGATAGCTTTAGTTGCTGGAGCCTCTGTTTGCTTCTCTCAGTCAGTGGCCTTCAACATGTGTTGAACCCACAAGAATTCTGGCAATCTTCCTGGCCTTTTTTCAGCCTTGCGGTTCCAGTGTTTTCCACTCCTCCCTGATTAGGCTTGATTGTCTTTGCTCTCTCAAGGCCCACCTGGCCTTTTGCCTTCGTTCCCTTAATTGAAGTGGGGCCCTGATTCTCTGCTTCTCAGCTTGCTTGGGAGAACTTGCAGGCAAGGAGTCCTGTTCTTCTTGCTGTTCTGTTTGCTACCAGAATGAGCAGCCCTCATCCCCTGCCATGGGTCTTGGTGGCTCTGATGCCTGTTCCTGCTGTTCCAGTGCAGTCCTTGGAGGAACGGGCCGAGGTTCCCACTCCTCCTCTTCCTCAGAGGAGGAGGGCAGCTCAGGTTGGCCTACTACACAAGGCAGGAAAAGGGCTAGAATTCAGACCTCTCTCAGAGGGTCTCAGAAGATGGTGATTGGTATATATGGCTTTACAAATATGTTATTCTATAGTGTGAGTTAGATACTTTGAACTAAATCAGACTTCTTTAACTGTTATATTTTAAGTGTTGGATTTTAAAACTGAATAGTATGTAGAACTTGCTTGCTTTACTGTATACATTGTTACTGAATTTTAAGACTTTGTAATACTTGCATATACACATCTATACACACAATTACATTGGAGCACATCAATAAAAAGACTTACTTTTTTAAGTGAGTAAAGTAGTTGAGTCCTGCTTAGCAGGTGACTAACTGAATAAGATAACATACCACTTCTCAGGAAGGGGTCATTTCTAAGAGCACAGTCACTCAAAAGGCACTGACCTGCTGCAGTGGCTTCAGATCAAGGGGAACACCTTCAACATTGGCGGTAACATTTTGTACAAAAACCCACCTGAGGGACTTAGCATGAGTCTGTCTGAACTCACGGTGGTCAGGCGAGATGAAGGGGAGCACCCTCAACACCAGAGTTGACATTTGGCAAAAACACCCACCTGGGAGAGCAAGGTCCACACACCGTGTGGATGCACTGTCCCAGTCAGATTCTCTTGCAGGGTCAACAGATGTGCAGATGTTGAAGACGAGGTCTCGGTCTTGCTGCTGCTGGTAAGGGTGAAGCTCCGTCCCATGCTGCACCTCCAGTCTGAACCCCCACCCCACCGGGGCTGGCCATTCCCGATGTGGCAGCCATATGTGGTTCAGACCTGTGGCCAAGGTCCTCAGAAGCCTCCTAGCTCTGCTGAGGACCCAGGCCTTTAATCCGACCACAACAGGGCACAGGAATCAGTAGAGGGGGCAGTGAAGCCATCCCCAATACATGCAGCCAGCCACCCCAGCAGCCACACCACTTCACCCTTCCCATGTTTCAGTGGTGTGGGTTGAATGTTGAGGACATGTGGGGCAGGACCCATTCATGTTTCAGATTGCCGCTCCCGCCCTGGAGAGGACAGGTTGGGCCACAAGTGCATGCTGCTGGAGGTGGCAGAACTGAAGAGACATCCCAGGCTCAGAGGGAGGCAATGCGAAAACCAGAGGGGGTGGTGCCCATGCCGCCACTGGTGTGGACCCTATCCTTGACGATGCTCAAGTGGACCATCATGCTCAGGACATTTCAACCATGGCCACGGGACTGACCGCTATCCTGGGCCAAAGCAGGAGGAGGAAATGAAGACGAGTTGGTTTTTATACGCTGCTTTTCTCTACCTTTTTAAGGAGTCTCAAAGAAGCTTACAATTTCCTTTCCTTCCCCTCCCCACAACAGACACCTTGTGAGGTAGGTGGGGCTGAGAGAGTTTGGAGAGAATGGTGACCTGTCCAACATCACCTAGCAGGCTTCATGCGTAGGAGTGGGGAAACCAACCCAGTTTACCAGATTAGAGTCCGCCGCTCTTAACCACTACACCATTCTGGCAGCATGAGACTACTAGCCTCCAGATGCCCCCCTCAAGATCTGAATGTCCATCCCAGACAGCCTCATTTCTGCCATCATGGTGGTTGGCTGTGGGGTCAAGGTAATCCCAGGTAAGATTGTTGGTTGACACCTTGCCCCACCTACACCCGGTGTTCCCTTCTATTCCCTGATGGCTGACTCCCTTCCCCAGGTTCTGATATAAGTGGATCCCATCAGAGGGAAGCTTTGGTGGCTTGGAGGTAATTTGCAGTCTTGAGAGCCGCCCACCCTTGCCATGCACTACCCAATCAGCTAATGGCAGTGAGAAGGAGCTGTCTCCAGCTGCACGACCAGGGTGTTCCCACGAGATCTCTGTCCCGGCAGCTGTTGGGGCTCCTGGGTGCGGATCCGAGGAGGTCCCCATGGATGTCTCCCTTGTTGTCATTGTGCGGGAGGCCCCTGCCATGGCCTGAACTGACGACAGTAAGCTCAGCCTTATGGGGGTGGCTCACCATTCCCTAAAGGGTACATGGCACCTATGTGTTTTTCAGCTGTAAAACCTGTCGCTGTCACATTCAAGGCACCCGTCAGCCAGCACCTCCAGGATCTCCATGCTGCAGAGCAGAGGGTGGTGGCTGTGATGGTTGTGCTCCAGTCCCTGGTCATCCCCTCGTCCCCTGAGATAGCAGATGGAGACGACCCAGTGGCCCAGGCTGAATCAACATCCACCAAGGAAGCCACCGTCGTACTGGCCCCAGCAGCGGCTGACCAAGGGTCTTCAACATGACCCTGTGGCTGGGAAAGACCGGGCCAGCAATGGGGTCTCCCCCCAGCTGCCACAGCTGGCCTGTCCAACACAACCCATCCTCCCGACTCATCGATGTGGGCGTCAATTGAGAGGGAGCGACTGGAGAGCCATCAGGACTGGTGTGAAATCACCTCACAGGCCAAATGGAGGCTGGATACCCTCTGTGCCAATGGGTGTGGGACACCTGGAGATCCTGATAGGGCTCAGTCGGGATCTCGTAGAAGGCCAGGTGTGGATGCAAGGGTCCTTTGTCAACCTGGCATGCACGCTTCAGGAGCCCCTGCAGCCTCGGCCCCCTTCACCCTAACTGCTGGCCCCCTTGGCTGTCTCGAGGCTCCTTGGCAAAGCACAGGGCTGCCTGACTGGTCACCATGTACTCTTGAGGGCCCCCTTCCAGTGCCCATCCTCCTTGTCTCATCATTGCAGGGACCGGCCCGCCCTTCTGTTTCCTTTGCATAAGCATGCCCCTCTCCCGGCCTTCCATGCACTCCTCCTGGCCCTGTCAATATACTGTGACATCCTGTCCCATAGGAAGTATTGGTACCTCCCCATCACAGCTAAGAAGTTGGAGAATCTGAGGGCCTGAGTGCTAGACATATAGATTTTGTGATCTAGTGTGTCAAGCTTGTGGCCTTCCATATCTTGTCGGGAAGAGTATGACCCTGCCTCCCAGGGAGAGCTTCCACTGCCATAGAGTTAGCCATGGGATGATGGAGTAAGAACTCACACCCTTCACTTTTAATCTTATATGTTTTCTAGTTAGTGCCACAGTTTTGACATTTTTTAAAAAGGGCTCCCTTTGTACGTTTATCGATCAGTTTCTCTTTATCCATTTCTCCACAGAAAAAGTCACTGTTGAGAAAAGAGCCAAGCTGGACAACAAATCTCACTGTGGTGGCAGAAATAGAACAGAGTGAAGAGTCCTCCCTCCCCTTGGTCATATGACCATTTGGGTGGGGAAACGTGGCACTAGACTGAGGGGAGGAGAGCACTCTATGGAGCTGATGCTTCTAGAAGCTTGGAAAATCTTCCTCTGTGGCTGGCCTCCACCTGCACACTCCTATGTGGGACTGCACATAAGTCACGGACATTAATGTTAAGCTGTCACCAATGTGCCAAAGGACAATTTGCTCACTCTATTCACAAACATTCCCACTCTCTTTGTTAATAGCAAATCAGTGGATATCAAGGAGATTTTTTTGGAATTTCTTCATGACATAGATTCAACAGGAAAAAGGTCTTGTAGGCATTGTGTTGGACAGGGTGACAGAAAAGTATTGATTGTTTGGTGTCATTTGTGGCCAATGCCATGATGATAGTGCCAAAGGAGCACAAGCCATTGTTCTAGGGAAAAAAAGTTCTTAGGTTTTCTTTGTACCTTGTTCTCTCCATAACTAGAATTTTGTGTTGGTACATGCTGCAGACAGTTCTGGTGAGAAAGGGATTTTTTTGCGGGGTGGTGGTGGTGGTAATATTCCATTGCATTTATTCACTGTTTTCTGGAGCAACAAAATGCTAGGAAGTGGTTTTACAGCATTTTCCAAAACTGACCCTGAAAGTTCTTTCTCAGACATCTTGGGATGCTATATATTGGAGTAGATGCTGTCAAATTGGTTTTCCTGCAATTACTTCAACTAGCGGTTGCATTAAATGTGCTTTCTCATGATACACATCTTGTGTACCACACAGGCATACACATGTGTGCGTGCACACACACACTTAGTCATCTTTGTGCCCAATTAGGGCCCTTAAAGCAACAAAGTTTTAAAAAGGTATTAAACAATTTTAAAAATATACATGTATAAAACCAAGAATTAAAGAAGTTTGATCTTTTAGAGAGAATAATATTAGCAGTATCAATTATGTTGCTGACCCAGGGTTAATTAAAAGGAACGTCGCTATTCAATAAATTCGGGGCAGCAAACATGGCTCCTGATAAGGCGGGAACCCTATCTTATTCTTGGTAAAAAAAAAAAAAGCGATGCTTTTCTCAATATTAAAAAAGTTTTTAACCAAATAAGCTATGGCTTCTTTGATGCTATGTTGAGTGTTAAAATGAAGATCCCTTCTCTCTATTGGATGGTTCCAAACGAAAATCTTCAGTTTGGGATTGTTCAGCTGCTTAAGCATTTTGGAGGGATATGGATAGACCTCATTTTCAGTGATGAGAGTGGAGAAACGTTTTTGCAGACCCTTAGACCAAGACCTCTCCAGAACCATATTTGTATTGCTTTTACACAAATGATACCAATTTTATTGAACAGTGCTTCAAATAAAACCATGGAAGGCATATTTTCTTGTCTGGTTTTATACAAAGAACTAAAAATAACTAAACCGAAAGCAAAATTTTGTTTGATCTCTTTTCCAGAGTAAGAAAATGGAAGTGGAAAAGGGAGTGGTTAAAGAAGAAAAAGTAGAGCCAAAGGGGAGGGGCCAAATGGAAGGGGTGTGGCTAGAGGCAAAAGGGGAAAGGGAGCTCAGTTATACTGTGTTGCCAGGACACACACAAACCTGAAACTGGCTCTGATTTAAAGCATGTTTATTTACACATTAAAAAGCTTTCTAGTGTCATCACTTTATAAACTTTAACAACAAAAATTATACACTTTTTATTTAGCAATAAGGTCAAGCATTTTGTAAAGCCTAGCATTTATTTTGGACAAACTAGCAGACAGACTGCAGATTAAATAATAAACACATCCATTGCATTTCTAGGTAGCCAGCATATTCTGAATAAAAAGTGCATAGTTCTCATTGATAGTTCAGTTCATAGAGTCAGAAACATACTTGTAAGACACTATTTCCTTAACTGCTATGTTTTCTCCCGTTTATAGCTAAATATGTGTAATGTTTTCAACTGTGTGGCTTGAAAATTGGACCAGATATAGGTCTACCACCATTTTATCCTCTTGACAGAAGTTGCAGATGTGGATTCCATGATGTTTCCCATTCTGACTCCATGATCCATTGTGAAGAATTACAGACCTAGTTCACCAACGATATGATTACAAAAGCAACTTGGTATGACAGTGTTTGAAAGAAGCAAATGATGACTTTTGGAGACCAAACCTTGGTTCAAAACATCAGTTGTATCCTTTCCATTCATCTTAATGAACCTGTTAAATATAAAGTCAACAAGAATAAAAAAATAGCATGCAAAGATGTTATGACACTGTTACTCATTTGTACCTATACCGGAACTGTAGTGGAATGCAGCTCTAAATATACATATGAAATTAAAATGATTCCATATTCAAATATTAGTATATAAATATAATAAAATGTTGTTTGCCTCTTGGTATGTTTAGTCAATCATCTAATTATATCAAAGTGACCCAAGAGACACAGTTCACCCTACCATGCAGAGATCCATTCTCAGTGATGTTTTACTTATCACTTTTATTTTTTTAAAAATAGGTAGCTTGCCAAAAGTCAGTAACCCTGTAAATATCAACAGTGAAGAAGTCTGGTGAGATTTCGAGAAGTGTTTCCATAAAGAAATTCTCATATACAAATTCTTAACATTTCCGGATATAATTCTGACAGCACCAGTAAATCACAAAGTCAATTTTCCTTTGATAAAAGGAAAAAAAAACTCAGTCTTTTTATTTCTACATGTTCCCAGTAAAAGATCACATTTAACCCTAATAAGAGATTCACCCTTCTAAGCTCAGCAATGTTAATGGACTCAAAATGGTGTATCTCTGCTGAGAATCGCCTTGAAATATTATTACATGTGACCAGAAGGGCTACTAAAAATTATTTGTGAGGTACTGACTTATGAAGATGTATTGGTAAGGTTGATTTTTGCTTTTTGGCATGGGACCCACAGGTAGCCATGCCGTGCTCTAAAAGGTCTTTAACACAATTACTATTTTGTTCTTTTCATGTAGAATTTTAACAGGAAGTGAAAGATGAGGAAGACTGCAAGAAGAAAAGAGAAAGAAATGGAAGATGGAAGGGAGGGGAACAGGCAGGGAGAGAAGGAAAAACTCAAGATGGAGGAACAAGTGAGGAATAAGACTAGCATTTTTTTTTTGCCATCAAGTCACAGTTGACTTATGGCGACCCAATATGGTTTTCAAGGCAAGAGACGTTTGAAGGTTATCTGCCATTGGTTGCCTCCATGTCATGACCCTGGTATTCCTTGGAGGGCTCCCATCCAAATACTAGCCAGGGCTGAGAGTGTGTGACTGGCCCAAGGTCACCCAGCAAGACTTGAAGCTGGCTTTCCCAAGTCTTAGTCCAACGCCTTAAACACCACACCATGCTGGTTCTCAAAACAAGCATACACACTACAAAAATAGGGTTTGTCCCATGACAGCCTTAAAAAGAAAGCAGCAGGGGAGAAGCCCAGATCATTAGCTCCTCAATGGATAAACAGTGGCCTAGGAGAATTCTATTATTTTGGCTTTGATTTCAATCCACTTTCAGTGCACCTTAACGATCTTTTGCAAGTGGATTTTGCCAGTTCACACAGTAAAATCCACCTTCAAAGTGCATTATTTAGGCTGTGTGAAAGTACCCTTGATTTTTTCAATCTCTTATTTTGAATTAATGCTTTAAATTGAAAGTGCCTTGAATGCCTTGGCAAAGAAGTAGTATGTTAATGGAGCAGCTATTTAAGTTATTCATTAAAAGTGTTGCAGGTTAGTATTCTAGGTGATAGCCAGATCTGAAGAACTCTGACATCAGTCTGAAAACTCAATCAATTAACTTTCAAGAGGAAAAGTTTCTGCTTTTCAGACTAGAAAGCAACATACGTACAGGGATACATCTTGGATATTCCACATTCCCTTGTATACATTGTGTTCTGAAGGGAGGGGATAATGGAGCCTCTCGATGGTTCCATATACACCTAAACTCCATTGTATCTCCAGATTGTGAATACAATTTTGGATCAGATCTCCACTTCAACCAAATATTGTTACGTGCCATATCTTCTTCACTTACTGTACAAGCCTCTGGGGAAAAAAACAAGAAATTGCATCTTTTTGAGATTAACACTGTTCATTTGACAAAAGTATGTTGTCAGATAGATGTGAAAAGCAAGACGTAAGAACCAGATGACCGCATAAACTGACAGGAAACATATGAAGCTGCTTTTGACTGTTCCGTCAAATGGTTACTCCAATGAGCAGCCACACACCGACCCCTTGATAGAGGTTCTTTCCCAGCCCTAGCACATGATTCTGTTCCTAAAGTTACAGCCCTGGCTGTGAGGACTTAACCAGGATTTGAGCCAGCGTTCTCATATACTTAAAGCATCAACATCAAAGTATCGTGTATGATTACAAACTTTTCAAATACCTATGCATGTTGGAGTTTCTGTCCAGTGACCATTTTCACAACGTACTTCAGAAGATCCATTCATTACATACAAGTTTTGGCACTGATATCGCAAAGTTGTGCCTGGTGGATAGCTGGCCTGAGCAGGGTTAAGAAAGTCTCCATTTTGAATACCAGGAGGAGGACCGCAGTTTGCTTTAGGATCTGTAATGATACATTGCCTCAGAGAATAAATAAATAATTTATTTAAAGCATTTTTATGCTTTCCTTCCATCCGATCAGGGTTCCCAAGGCGGGGCACGTGGAACATTAGAATAATTATAACAAAATTATATTAATTAAAACAATTCAATAAAACACATAAACAAAAAAACCTATTCAGATCAGGAAGGAGGGTCAACAACCTTTATTGGGATTATGCCAAACAATACTGGGTGTGCTGCCCCTGGCAGAATTGTAGTTAGCAGTTTGTATTTTGTATTAGTGAAGGAATTGAAGCTTAGTACCATATTAGCTCACGTGTTTTCTGTATTGCCTCTCTTATTGGTCAATTTAATTTTTTCTTCCAGGTGATGGCAGCTTGCCTGCCAAAGTTTTATTGCCTTCGTTGCATTGTTAGAAGATTCGCAGCAATGAGAGACATGCAGATCCAATCTCTTTTTCACAGACTTCTACAAAGGACTCTTATCACAAAGAATGACTCTGATATTCATCCTCAACCAGGCTGTAACTCTTAAGGATCTATTTCGGAAGCACGTGAATAAACTTGATTTGAGACTGAGTAGTGCTACTCAGGAACAATTACTCAGGAAGAGGTTATCTCACAGCCTCCGGCCAAGAATACTGGGGGTATACCAAATGTCAGACTACAACTGCAATTCTTATGATGTAGACATGCAACTCAATGAGTTTTGTGTAAGAAGAAAAAGAATTTTATGGCCCCCACAAGCATGAAGTTATCTTAGAAAGTTCTTTAGGAATGATAAAATATGGATAGCATCTGAGTTAGCACAGACTGGAACTCACTGATCAAATCTCTAAATCTGGAACATCTATCATTTTTATCAACATTTTTCTGATGCCTGACAGTTTTCAAAGTGTCATTTGCAAGGCACAGTTGGTACCATGGTCTAGTTAAACACAGAAATTGCAAAATCTTTAAGTTTTTTTCTTCTGTGTTTCCCTATCAATTGCCTATCAATTGCCGGTTGCTGGGAGTTTGGGGAAGCATTCTGGACAAGAGGAAGTTGGTTTGATCCAGCAAGGCAATCCTTAGATACTTAAGATTACACCCTCAGGATCACTGAAAACAAATTAGCAGTTAAGCTTTAACTGTTCTGAGATCCCAAGTATGCATTCTTGCCGTATACATTTAAACATATACTGATGGAACAGACAGAGAGAGAGCAGACTATGCAGGACTAAAGAAAGGGACTCCTACCCTAGCCCTGGCCTGTGTAACACAGAGCAGCAGGCACATATTATGGCTTGCCAGGTGCTTGCCAATGTACCGTATATACTCGGGTATAAGCCGACCCGAGTATAAGCCGACCCCCCAAATTAGAGGCCAGAAAAGGGAATTTCTTATTGACCCGCGTATAAGCCGAGGGGCAATAAGAAATTTCCTTTACCCGCAATGCTGCGCTCTAAAATGGTGGCCGCCATTTTAGAGCGCAGGGCCCCTGCCCCAGGTCGCCCTCCCGCCGCCTCCCAGGCCCTCCTGACCCACCCCGACCCCAGTGCCATCCAAGGGGGGGAGGGGGAAAAGCCCCTGAACCCACTACTTACCTGGAGAGGCGGCGAAGCGGCGGCGGCGCGTCCTTCCTGGGCCGGCAGGAGGCCCCTCCAGGCCGCTGCCGGCCGGAGGAAGGCGCCCAGGCGCGTGGGCGGTAGCGGCGCGACGGGCAGGGGCCTCCCATGGCCCCTCCCGGTGGGGAAAATGCGGCGGGGGCCGGGGAGGGCCGGGGCAGCCTTCCTGCGACTGCAGAGAGGCTGCCCAGGGCCCCTCCCGGCGGGGGGAAATGGCGGCGGGGGCCGGGGGGCCGGGCAGCTTCCCTGCGACTGCAGAGAGGCTGCCCAGGGCCCCTCCCGGCGGGAGAAAATGGCAGCGGGGGCCGGGCAGTCTCTCTGCGGCTGCAGAGAGGCTGCCCAGGGCCCCTCCCGGTGGGGGAAAATGGCAGCGGGGGCCGGGGGGCCAGGGCAGCTTCCCTGCGACTGCAGAGAGGCTGCCCAGGGCCCCTCCCGGCGGGAGAAAATGGTGGCAGGGGCCGGGGGGGCCAGGGCAGTCTCTCTGCGGCTGCAGAGAGGCTGCCCAAGACCCCTCCCGGCGGGAGAAAATGGCAGTGGCTCGGCGGCAGCAGTAAGTTCCCCCTCCCTCCTCCCTCCTTCCCCCTTCTACCGTATTGACCCGTGTATAAGCCGAGGCCAGCTTTTTCAGCCCTTTTTTTGGGCTGAAAAACTCGGCTTATACACGAGTATATACGGTATACATCCCTTTTAATTTTTTTAAAATTAAAGTTTATCTCAGAGCAGAACATATGGACTTCTACATGTATTGTATTTCAGTATTCTATAAATACTGTCTGGTACAGTGGCAGGTCTGAGGGCTAGAGGCATGAGGCATGGTCCAAGCTGAATGCCAGGTTGTCTCTAGGCTCAGGTATCAAAAGCATAGTACCAAAAGCATAGTCCAAGCAAGGGGTCAGAATCCAATCTGGGGTCAGAGTCACACAGATTCAGAAACAGCCAGAGTTCACAGTCAACACAGAGTGGTAACAACACACTGTTTCCACAATGAGTCACCCACCACGGCCTCCTTAAATAGCCCTGAAGTGGATCAGTTGCTGCGCTTTACCTTGACTCAGCATTCTCTGCCTGGTGAAGCTTGTTAGCCTCATTACAGTAATCTGGGTGTGTCCTTCACTGACTTTGTAATCTGGCACTTCTTTTCTGATCATGTAGCTGTGCCCTGAATCTTTTGCGCCTCTGCTCCAGTGGCTCTGGGGGAATTTCTGGCGATACCGCCTTAGTCTGAGCTTCTGGCACAGGTAAATCTCCTGCACTGGGCAGCTATAGACACAGGGAGGCTCCTCCTCCCTGTGGTTGCTCAGCCTGCTGTGGCTGCTCTATTCCACTGCCTTCGTCTGCTTTGAGGTCCTCTTCATGTGAGGAAGCCTCAGTAGGCTGACTCATGATAAATACAATCCCTATTTTTATATGATAGGGGGTACCAAACCAGTGGAAAGCAGCAATAAAGAAGAGGTCTATGTTCAATGTGGTGGATTGTAAATTAAGCAGGCAAGCTCTAGCCACTGACAAGGGGGCTGTTTCCTAAAAGGACTTGCAAGAATGTCCAAAGGCAAACTGTAACAGTTCTAAGTATATCTTATCTTTTAGAAGATTATGAGCATCAAATTACCTATGCATCTTGGTAGTTTTGTCCATTGCTTGTTGAAGCATGTCACTACCATTGGTCCAGAAGGATTCCAGCCTGGGTCACACTGATAACGCACTCTTTCAGAAGGCATATACCTTTCCTTTGGTTGACCAACAATTTCACCATGGGCAATCTCGGTTGGGGGAGGACACGTGACATCTGCAATGATAAGTATAAACAATTGTACACATACACACACATACACAAGGTGGGTGAGTTAAAAATGTATAAATACTTCTGAGTGCCGGGTGGGGGGGAGAGAATCTTGCTCTCCAATGTGACAGAAACCCAATGATAAAGCATCTGGAAAAGGTAAGAGAAAGAGAGAGGAAATTGTACATCTGTGTGACTTCAGCAAAGTCTAAGAAGTCGGGGCACTAGAATCTTATATTATCACTATGCAAAGATTTAAAAGAACTATAGTTTTTAAAAGCCTTTGATTCCTCAAATTCTGGCTCTGGCCTAGCTGGCAGAGGAGAAGGATGTTGGGGTTCATAGTGGGAGAAGCTGCACCTTTGTGTGATGTTTGTAGATTTCTCAAAAACAACTGTTTGGGCACTGTAGAAAACGGAATGCTGGACTACATGGGTGCCAAGTTCATGGTTTGCCTAGAGCACCAAAAAACCTTGACCCAGCCAGGATGATCACTGTATGAAGTACATTTGGATGTGTGCATCATCATCCCAAAAAGGTCTAGATAAGCTAATAGGTACTACAGAGGAGAAATTTGCAGTTGTGATGCAAGTGCACTGATGACAAATGTCATTGTGTGGTCCCAGAAAAGAAATGCAGTCTGCTAGGCAGGAGTCTAAAGTATAGGATTTCCAAGGCAGCATTTTCAGAAATGCTCTTTCATGTGCAGGGCCAAGTAAAAATCCAGAAATTGTGGGTAGCAATGCATGGAAGGTGTGGTGATATTTCATAAAAATAATATGTAATTTGTTGCTAAAATCCATTCTTCCTTCAAAAGCATTGAAACATAGTGAACGTAAAGCCAGTTTGTCAAAAGGGATCCAGGAAGATTCCAGATTATAGCCCAGTAAGCCTAATATCTGTTTCAGGTAAACTAGTAGGAACCGTTATGAAAGAAAAACTGTTAAGCATATACAGAAGAACAAGCCCTTCTGAGGTAAATGCAGCATGGCTTCCATAAATGAAGTCTTGCCCCAACAATCTTATGCAGTCCCTCAGAAGTGTTAAGAAGTATGTGACTAAAAGTTAAATGACATTACATACTCAGACTTCTAAATCTGTTTCGGCAATACTCCTCATAAAAACCTCTTCACTAAAGCGAGCACTCATATGAGGAAATATTAAAACTGGGTTGCCCTTACCTGTAATTATTGTTCATCCAGTGTCTCCTGTACTGTCACACATTGACACACACAGGCCAGTCCCAGAAAAATATTTCCTAGCTATTAATAATCTCCCCCTGTTGTGCTCAACAAGCCTTCCCACCAAAACTGCCATATGACATAAGGGAGTACTCCTGAGTCAAGAGGAGCCTAGGAAGATGCATAAAACTGAGCTCACAGCAGGAACAGGAGAGAAGGAGTGTGTGCCTGCACAGAAGTCACCTGATGAACAATAGTTACAGGTAAGCGCAGCCCTATCTTTATCTGCAATCTTCTGTGGTGTCCCACATTGGGAGTCTAGCAAGCTACTCACCATGGAGGCAGGTGTTAGCTGTGAATCAAGTAGGCTGTGAAGGACTGCCTTGCTCACTGCCTTGCCCCCTTCTTGCATTGACAGAGTAGGGCTTAACAAATGCAACAAATGCAAAGAAGATCATGTCGCAGCTCTACAGATGTTGGTGAGAGGAACTCCCTCAAGGAAAGCAGCCAGTGATGTTTGGGTCCTAGTGTAATGGGCCTCAAACAGAAAACCTCATAATACTCTACCAAGGTGATATCAACTTTGAAAGCCTGAAACAATTCATCTGGACACAGTCTGAGAGGATGCTGACCCTTGTTTTGACCCATGACGTAGGAACAGTTGATGATCTTTTCAAAACAAATTTATTCTTTGGAGATAAAATTATAGAGGTCTCTTTATATCTAACTTGTATCAGGTGTGTTTTCCTGTGATTGTGGGATTAGGGAATAACACAGGTGAAATCATGTCCTGGAAGATGTGAAATTCTGAGACAACTTTAGTGGTCCTAGGCTAGGGCTGTTGGAAAAAAAAATTGGGAAAAATTCAGATCCGGCAAAATTCGCACCGTTTTTATTTGGGAAATGCCAAATTCCGAACTCCCCCGATTCGGATCTGTGTAATTTGGCACGCAATTCAGAGTTCGCAAATAAATTGGGCCATTCAAAGCCATTAGAAACACATTCACGCCTTTCTGCGGCTCCGGGGGGCATGTTTGGAGGTAGAGGTCCAAACTTTGAGTGTACCTTCAGGGGACCGTTCTTGCGAGAACCCCCAAGTTTTGTAAAGATTGGGTCAGGGGGTCCCAAGATATGGGGCCTGGAAGGGGTCCCCCTCAAAATCGCCCATTGGAATAATGCCATGAAAAACACATTCGTGGCTTTCCACGGCTCCGGGGGGGGGGCATTTTTGGAAGTAGAGGTCCCAAACCTTCAGTGTAGCTTGAGGAGACCCTTTTTGTGAGAACCCCCAAGTTTTGTAAAGATTTGGTCAGGGGGTCCTGAGATATGGGGCCCGGAATGGGTCCCCCCAAATCACCCATTGGAATAAAGCCATGAAAAACACATTCATGGATTTCTACGGCTCTGGGTGGGGCATTTTTGGAGGTAAAGGTCCCAAACTTTCAGTGTAGCTTCAGGGGACCCTTTTTATGAGAACCCCCAAGTTTTGTAAAGATTGAGTCAGGGGGTCCCAAGATATGTGGTCCCCCCATCTACCCATTGGAATGAATGGGAGCAGGCGATCCGTAATGTGCATCTAGAGGATAGCAAATCCAAGGCAAAACCTCCCATTGTTTCTGGGGAGAGAGAGACTCATCACCGACCCACACTGACCTCCAGGCAAAGGTGGCAACCAGTGAAAACAGCAACAATCACACTCACAAAGAGATCAAGCCCCCCAACCAGGACAGGTCACCCCCTCTTTAGCTTCCCCCCACACACACACACACACAGTAGAAGCCAGTCCGTGGCTTCTAAGAGCCGATGTAACTATGCCAAAAGTGCATCCCGCTCAAAGTGTAAGTAAACAGCGTAAGTATCATGGGTAACGTATGTATCTTTTCACTTCAACACAGCCAAAGTGCATCTTATAACGCTACTTGCGTAGCGACCTGAGCATATTGCGTATCTTCAGTATTGATAGATTTCATGCTGCTGGATTCAAATCTTCCACAGCAACAATCACACTCGCAAAGAGATCAAGCCCCCCCAGGACAGGTAACCCCCCAAATCAGACTCCACAGAGGCAATCAAGCCCCCCCAGCAGAACAGCCCCCCCCCCGAACCAGAAGACGCAAATTCCAAACGAAGGAGAAGAATGGGCCAGGCAGAGACAGACTCACTGACATGGGATGTACTAAAATGAATGACAGGCTAACCCATTATAAATAACAGGAATGGCTGCACAGCCCATTAGAAACAATAGGAGCCAGCCAGAAAGAGACTCTGTTAACCCACAATTAACTCCAGACGAAGTTGGCAACCGGTGAAAACAGCAGAAAGCACAGTCCCACCCAGCAGAACAGGTAAACCCACCCCCCTTTGGCTTCCCCCCTCATACACACATACACACACACAAACACAGAATCTCCCCCAGCCACATACCCACACACAGGAAAAAAGTTATAGAGAAAAGCCCCCAAATGGGTCATACTGTGGATGTCTTCTTCTCTTCAATCAGGAGCAGGGACTGGGAGTCAGGACTCAGGAGTAATCCAATACGACTCTAGCAGACTCTCACACACAGACTCTCTCTGGCCATTTACGCACGGGAGGTTTTACCTTGGATTTGCCGCTCTCTAGATGCACATTAAGGATCGCCTGCTCCCATTCATTCCGATAGGCCCTGCCAGACCCCCTAACCCAGACTCCCTAACCCAATCTTCACAAAACTTGGGGGTTCTTGCAAGAAGGGTTCCCTCAAGCTACACCTCTACCTCCAAAAATGGGACCTCTACCTCCGAAAATGCCCCCCCGGAGCCGTGGAAAGCTGCGAATGTGCACATGCACCCCCCCCCCACGGGGATCTCTCTCTCTCTCACAAACAGACACTCCCAGTCTCTCTTTCTCTCCCCGGGCCGCGCAGCAGCCAGGATCACACACTCATCCACAACTGATTGGCCAGAAGAAGGTCCAGCTTGGTCCCGCTTGGCCGCGGGAGAATGCTGCTTTGGGGGCGCCGAACTTGTACGAATTTATCCGCGTCTGCCCGAACTCACTGAGTTCGGTTCATCAATTTCCTGCCTTTTTTTACTTTGGTTCTATCCAAAGTAGAAACCGCCGAATCAGGGAAAATTTGACTGTTTTTCTTGTCGAATCGACAGCCCTATCCTAGGCCCATATAGCTAAAAGTATATTAAATGTTTGCAAGATATGTTAATTAAACATAGCCTCTTGCCAGGAACCTGGCATGTATAATGAGGCAATGTTTAGATTTCACTGAAGGTTACTTGTTAGGCAGTAGCACAATGAATTTGGGCGCTCTGCCAATGCGGCCTTTGCTTATAAAAACAAAGATAAGAATGTGAAATCTCTCATCTTTTTAAACCTTTCGGTGGGGGGTAATGGACTTGCATTATACTGAGTTAAGTAGCCTTTTTTCCCACATTTTCTAAGTAACCTTCTCTTCATATTGTGATTAATTGGTTTAACATTGACAATTTTGCTATCTATCTATGTATATCTAGATCAGAGAACCTTGCTAAAAATCCTCCCAGATAGGTTCGAAGGATGTTGTTATGTTTTAAATCTTGGTTTTAAATCTTGGAAGAGATTCAGTGTGAAGATTAATCACCGATTAAAGTTCCCATGGTAAAAGGTATATAAGGGATTAGAAATTGTTCCATAGTTGGGAGTTCTTTAGCAGACTATGCTGCCTGCCTGCCTGCCTGTCTAAAGAATCTTCCCCATCAGCATGACCCATCCAAAGGAATATGAATATGGTATTTCTACTGTAATTTTTACTGAACAGATCTTCTTAAACATTGTAATATTTTGTTAGTTTTTTCCTACAATGTAACTTTCATATATTTGTAACTGATGTACTTTTGTGTTTTACCCTTATATTTTTATACTGAAGTTTCTACAATAAAAAGAATTTCTTAATTCAAAGTTTGAATCATTACTTATGGGGTAACTGGTTAAGTAAGATAATGTATTTTCTAGTAAAATACAACATCTAGAAACCTAGTTACCTTTCACAGTATTCACTGCTTCACAACTTTTGGCAAAAACACAAGGCTAGGCCACAACACCATCTTTTCAGGGTGGAATTTGATAACTAGAAGACCTTCATTCGGAGGTTTCATTTAACAAACCCTTCTAGTAGAAGTAATCATGACAATGAAAATAGTTTGCAGCATGAGTAATGGCAGAGGGCCCAAAGCCATGAGTTCAAATGGTTCTCTGAGCAGTTGAAGAAGAAGAAGTATGTGCCATCCAGTCACAATCAACTCATGGCAATCCCAACCATGGGTTGTTCAAAACAAGAGATGAACAGAGATTTGCCATTGCCTTTCTCCACATAGCAACTCCTGTCTTCCTTGGTGGTGTCCCATCCAATTTATCCTAAAGCCTAGACCTTGTAAGTAATAAGGGACAGGTCAGATGTTAATTGGTCCTTGGAAGAGGCTGTTATGTCATCTAAATACATTGGACACCTTTTTGTCTTCAGATAGGCCACAAATACAGACATACATTTAGTATAGACTGTGTGAGCCATTGGCAATCCAAATGGCAAAACAGAATACTGATAGTGGCCATCACCACACTGAAATCATAAATACTTCCTGCGATCTGAGTGGACTGAGTTATAGAAATAAGCATATTTTAAATCACTTTCAGTGAGTTAAATATTTATTGACAACAAATGAATATCAGCTATAGAAACTATAGAATCTTAAACACTGTTAAAACCAATATTTCTAAGATTCAGAATATGGAACCGAAAGATTTATGCCTCAGGTGCCCTGGGACTCAGAATCTCCAATTTTTTGATGATTATGGCTAGGTGCCAATATTTTCTCTGGGACAAAATATCCCAGCATATTGAGCCCTTGCCTGAGGACAAGAGAATTTTCACAACTCTCACAAAATGTGTATTCACAAAATGCCTGGCAGCGGTAGTGGCACATTTGACCCTTAAGGGTTGTTCGCTGTTCCCCTGCTTAGACGATTGGCTTTTCATGGGGGATTCACAGCAGGGCCTGGTGGACCAGGTCATCTTTGCTACTGATTCATTGGCAGCGTTAGGACTTGTTAATTATGATAGGTCCAGGCTTCAGACTACCCATGTCATTGATTTTATCTGAGGCAAATTTACACACTATCTGCCAGGCCTACTTGCCCATCCAATATGTCCGTTCCATATAAAAGATGGTGAGTAAATTCTCAGCCAATTCTCAGATTCCAGACGGCAAGGTCCATTCAGAAGGTGCTTGGATTGATGGCATCTACTACAGCTTTAGTGGGCAAAAGAAGGTTACAGAAGAGACCACTACAGAATTGGTTTCTGCGCTGTTTTACCCTGAATGTGGTTCTCCCGTGGAAACACTTATCAGTTCCTGGGGCGGTTATAAGGTCCTTAGCCTGGTGGGCTTCTGAGGGTAATCTGACTATTGGAGTTCCTTTTCAGGCTTCCCACCCTCAGATTTTCTTGGGTATGGACTCATCCCTCTCAGGCTGGTGGGCCCATTGTATCGGGTTGCATGCACAGGGAGCCTCGTCCCCGGCTGAGGCTAGATTGCATATTAATTTCTTGGAGCTCAGAGCAATTAGGTATGCTTTGGCCACTGGGTGGTCGCCATGGACAACACGATGGTCAAATTTTATACAGCCAAGAAGGGGGGCACAGCTACAAGGAGAGAATAGAGCTTCTCCATCTTTTGCTTCCAATTATGTAATCTATTTGATTTCTATACTGGCTGCCTGGTGATGTCCATGTATACAATTGTCTGTTTGGTTGCCTGAAACATGTGTTTGCAATTAACAAATTGTTGTCTTCACAGGATTCTATGAGTCGTTCTCCTGCTTCAATTCATGCCCCTAGCCCAAATCTGCCAACAATATTTGATTCTGCTTTGATTCCTACTTTTGCATTCTAGTCACCTATGATTATCAGAACATCTCATTTAGGTGTGTGATCAATTTCTTCCTGAACACTTGCACAAAAGCTTTCAAATTCTTCCTCATCAGCATCTATAGTTGGGGCATAAACTTGAATGATGGTTATGTTGATAGACTGAAATACAGATCTTAAATTAACATGAAAAGTTTAAAGTATTGACTCAGGCATTTGGCTAAGATTTTCCAGCTATGGATGTTTGTTTTTTTAATCTCTGTTCAGCGTAAAGGGGTTAACTGAAGTTTTAACTGGACTTGTTGGTTTTATCCGAGTATTGCCATTCCTAAGATCCTAGAGTATTCTCAGCTTTAGTTGCTTTGAAAGTTTGTTTAACTGCTTTGTTTCTTTTACATCTTTTAATGATTCTTTGCATTTTTTCCTTTTATACTCAATATATATGGATGGCAGATAGCTGTTACTATTAAATGCACTAAAAGCCAAACTTTTTCCTTTTATACTCAATATATATGGATGGCAGATAGCTGTTACTATTAAATGCACTAAAAGCCAAACTTTTGACCTGTAGTTAGTTTTAACTCAAGAAAAATCCTCCCATATCTGTAGATCAGAAAACATTGGTCTGTTAGTTGCAATTTCATTTCATTTTGCCTTCTCCAGGCTCACGTTCAACACTTACCTTCACATGTTGGTGGTTTTGACCACACCTTAATTCCACACGTCACATTATCTGATCCAGACATTTCAAACCCTGCATGACATCGATACTGCACATGGTGGTCAGGCTTGTAAACTGCTCTTCGGCCACTGATAATATCAGCATTGGTAATTGTAGGTGGCTCTCCGCAGGCTGCATCTTTAATAGGGAAATGATATGCTGTTATTACTCATAGGTTATAAAAGAAAAATTTGAATGTTTCTGTTGCAAAGATGCTGCATCTTCCCATCACTCAACCTACTATACTTTGTCAATGGAAGTATACAATTCTCCCCCCCCCCCGCATGAGTATTAATTACACCTGGGTTGCCAGTAGTGGACTGGGAAACCAGTTGGGCAGGATGAAAGGAGCAATGAGGGCAAAGTAACTGTGGAAGATTATGACAGGGGGGTAATTTAAAATAATATGATGGTCAGAAATATTTGGCACTCAAAATGCTTTTTGTAAATACAATTTAAAATAGTTTTATTTGTCTCTTTGTGTGGGATTTAAAAGTCAGGTTAGCAAATCTTCAACAACAGGAAATGTTGACTGTAACAGAATAACAGAACTGAGAAGATTGAGATGGTTAAGTTTAACTGATTTATTGTACTTCCAAATGTATCAAGGTGTTTCACATACAAGTGTTTGAATCTTTATTTTCTACTAAGAGGGCTTCCTTTCGGCCGCCTCTGGTTTGTTTCTTAAACTTAAGTTTCTTTTACACAGTGTTTCTTCACTTGTAGGAGTTAGGAACATTAACATATTTCCCCAGTTTCTCTCTTAAACTGGCCTGGGATAGCTCTTCACCAGAGCTATCAACCATTAAACCTGACTTTGATAGGCTCAGGCTAGGCTGATCTCTTCATAGCTCAGAATCTAAGCAGGGTTGGCCCTGGTTAGAATTTGGATGGGAGATCTCCAAGGACTACTAGGGTTGTGATGCAGAGTTAGGCAATGGCAAATCACCTCCAAACATCTCTTGCCTGGAAACCCTATGGAGTCGCCATAAGTCACTTGTGACTTGACAGCATGTGTGCACACCCATATCTCCAATTAAACTCTTAGGATTCACTCTATAAACCTTAGAGCTATTTTCCTTATATAACAGGTTATGGAACCCAGTCTGATCCAAAATGTGTTCCTTTGCACTCCTGAGCAGAAAATCCTCCACCAGACAGCTTACAGCTTACATACCTGTTTCCAAGCTCTGCCTTTTTTCTTCTCTTCCAGTAAACTGTCAGTTCACAACTGTCACAGCTCTAACTGCCACTCTCAAAATTCTCTCCCTCACAGCCTCTTATGATTTGGGGCGGACCAGGTTTGTTTAGAACTCTAAAACTTCCCCTCAATTACAAAATGTTCTTAGGGTAGCTTTCGGTTCATTGTTGCGAGATAACCTTTGTGGTATGCAAGTAGAACATAAAGCTCTCTGAAGCAGAGGTTGTAGGTAAATAACTCATTACTCATCTGAAGCCATGTTCTGGAGGACTCTTTTCCCAAAGGCTGCATCGACTGACACGAATGAGTCTATTCTATAATGCCTAACGATAGTTGAAGGGCTCGACCACGTCGCAGCTTCGCACATTTCTTCCACTGATGCCTGCCTAGCAAAGGCTGCTTAAGTGGCTGTACTGCGCACTGAATGCGCTGTAATGCCCAACGGCACTGGAACTTTGCTGTATTGATAGCAGACTTGAATGCACTGACGAATGCATTTGCTGATAGCAGCATTAGACATCTTACTCCCCTTACTGGGGGGAGAGACAGAGATGAAGAGGGATTCAGAATGATGAAAGGTCTCTGTTCTGGGCAAGTAGATACTTAAAGCTCTTTCCATATCTAAAGTGAGCCAGCTCTTCTCTTTTGGGTGAGATGGACTGGGACAAAAGGAAGGTAGGTGAAGTTCCTGCTGTTTATGGAACCTGGAACTTACTTTAGGTTTGAAGGTCGGATCGGTACGCAGGATGACTTTATCAGTGTGAAAGATGCATAAGCTCTTTCTGGCTGAAAGTGCACCTAGCTCCGACACCCTCCTAGCCAAGGTCACAGCTACTAGAAACAGGACTTTCATCCTAAGATGGTTCAGGGACACTTCTTTGAGGGGTTCAAACGGAGGTTTTGTCAGAGCCTGAAGGACTACGTGCAGTCGCCAGGTGGGAAAGCACTGAATCAGTGGGTTGGGCGTTGCCGCTACTCCTTTAAGGAAGGCAGAGACATGTGGATGCCTAGTGACCGGAAAACCGTCCAGTTGAGGAATCACTGTTGCTATTGCTGCTAATTGTCTGTGCAATGTGCAATCTTTCAAAGCTTTTAGGTTCTGTGATACACCTTCCTGAAGGAACTCCAGAAGGTCACTCATGGAGATTGACAACAGCTCTATGCCCTTTCGGCTACACCACCGAGCAAAACCTTCCAGGAGAAATTGTAGATTCTTCTGCTGGACTCCTTTCTAGCCTCTTGCATGGTATCGACTACCCTCTGAGAGTACCCCAGGTCTAAAAGCCTCTTCCTTTCAAGACCCAGGCGGTCAGTTTTAGCCAAGCCGGATCCGGGTGGAGCAGAGGTCCCTGGCAGAGAAGGTCCTGAACTGCTGGAAGTGGCCATGGTTCATGAACTGACAGCTCTCTCAATGTAGGAAACCAAGGCCTTCGTGGCCAATGAGGGGCAATCAGAATTACATGGGCCTCCTCCTGATGAATCTTTCAAAGCACCCTGGGGAGGATTGGAAGAGGGGGGAAAGCATACAGAAGACCCCGAGGCCAAAGGGACTCCAGGGACTCCACTCCCTCTGCCCTCTGATGGTAGAATCTCAATAGAAACCTTGGTGTCTGATGGTTCTTGTGCGAGGTGAATACATCTACGAGAGGTAGTCCGAACCTTTCTACTATCTGTAGGAACACCTCCCTCTTCAATGCCCACTCTGCTTCGTCTACTTGTTGACAGCTGAGCCAGTCTGCTTGCGTGTTCATCTCTCCCTTGATGTGCTCCACTCTGAGTGAGGCCAGATGTTTTTCTGCCCAGCTTAAGATGGCCGTTGCCTCTGCGTGTAGGGAGGAGGAGCGAGACCCTCCTTCCTTGTTGATGTGGGCCTTTGCTGATATGTTGTCCATTCTCAACAAGAGGTGATGATTTTGTATCAATGGCTGAAACTCCAGCAGGGCCTTCCGAATGGCTCGAAGCTCCAACCTGTTTATATGCATCCTTTTCTCGGCCTGGTTCCAATGACCCTGAGCCATGTGGTGACGAAAGGTTGCTCCCCAGCCTTCCAGGCTGGCATCTGTAAATATTTGGGTTGTGAAGGTCAGAAGGTAAGTCTGCCCCTTGGAAAGGTTGGATGCTAATGTCCACCATTTGAGGCTGACCCTCACTGGATATGGAATGATGACACGGACATCCCTCTTCTGGAGTATCTGTAATTGAAAAGTTTTCAGGGACCACTGCAGTTCCCGCATGTGAAAGCATGCCCACGGCACCGATCCAATACAGGCCACCATGAGACCCTAGGGTAGTCAGGCCTGTTGACTTGGCCAGGATGACCTTTCTTGCTAGGGCTGTGATGGTTGAGACCTTGTCCGGTGGAAGTAGAATCATGTTTCAATTCGTGTCTATGATTACCTCCAGGTGAGTAATAGTTCTCGATGGGCAAAGGTTGCTCTTGCCCTGATACACTAGAAACCCATGACTCTCCAAGGTCTGCAGTACAGTGTTTGTGTGTTGGACTGTCAACTGTTCTGATGGAGTGCTCACCAGGATGTCATCGAGATAGGGGAATAAGTGGATCCTCTTCTCTCTCAGGTGAGCCACGAGAGTCACTAGCACCTTCGTGAAGACCCGAGGGCCAGAAGTCAGCCCGAAGGGGAGGGCCCGAAACTGAAAATGCTGTTGGTTGTGTGCGAATCGCAAGAATCTGTGGATAAAGCCAAATTTGAAGAACTTGATCTTTCCTGCTTACACTGGTTAGATTTAGGAAATCTGGAATGGAGCTATTAGAATTTCAGGAAAGCTGAATTCTATGGAATTTCAGGAAATAAATTCTATGACCTGCGTGAAACACTTGAGAAGATAGAAGGGATGACAAAGGACAGCACATTTTCATTCTGAAAATGAAATCCTTAAAGTGTGGAATTCTCTGCCAAATAATTTTAAGTCAATGAAAGCACTTAGGATTGCTTTTCTTACTTTGTTTGGATAATCGTATGCTTGTGAGCAGCTGTTTTCATCTTGGAATTATATAAAATCTGACACCAGAAACAGACTAACAGATGACCTGAGTGCTGCATGTGTTGCTCTCAAACTTACAAAGTATGAGCCAAGGTTAGACAAATTATCAGCATGTATACAACAGCAAAAATCACATTAATTGTTCTAAAGCATGCCAAATGCAAACGTTTACCTTTCAATAAAAAGTTGTTTGCATCATTGAAAGTTCTGTTATTGTGTTTTTCTTTTAAGACAAAAGATGTTAATGTATGAGTTGTTTTTTCTAAACGAAAACCTCAATATTCAGGTTAAATTGCCGTGTTGGCACTTTGCGATAAATAAGTGGGTTTTGGGTTGCAGTTTGGGCACTCAGTCTCTAAAAGGTTCACCATCACTGCTCTAGGACAATAGGTAAGTATAGGTTAAAAGACAAAGAGATTTACACCCATTTTGCTATTGCTTTTTAATGAGATAATAGTAAAAGGGAAAAGTCCTACAACATGGCAAGAAGCTCATATATCTTTGATACCTAAAGAAGGGGCTGACCCATATCTTCCGCAGGCCTACATACCAATCTCTCTGTTAAACGTGGATTATAAATTATTCATCTCTATTCTAACCAAAAGACTTCAAAGGGTCATAACCAAAGTGGTACACCCACACCAAAAGGGATTTATTCCCAAGAGACTTATGAGAGACAATGTTAGACGAGTCCTCAGTGCCATGCAACATATAAAATCGAAATCCACAAAGGTGGCAATGATCTTTCTTGGTGCAGAGAAGGCGTTTGAAAATGTCTCCTGGGATTTTATAATGAACATTCTAAAACAAATCGGCTGTGGAGACACCTTCATAACGATATACAATGCTATATATTCTACACAAAAAGCACAACTTTTAATTAATGGAACTCTCTCATCAGAATTCAAAATAGAAAAGGGTACCAGACAAGGATGTCCGCTCTCTCCAATGTTATTTGATTTGTCAATGGAAGTTTTGGCAAATTACATAAGACTTGATCCAAAAATCAGAGGTCTCCAAAGAGGAAATGAAGAACACAAAATCAAAAGCTATGCAGATGATGTTGTTTTAATATGTCAAAACCCAATAGACACAATTATGCATCTACAATGCCACATCAACAGATTTGCCAAATATTCTGGTTACAAACTAAACAAAAACAAGACAAAGATAAAGACATTTAATCTCTCAAAGGAAGAGAAGAAGCAAATCTGTAAAACAACACGTTGCCAAATAACTAAAGACCCGATAAAATATCCTGGAATAAACACATCATCCCAAAACAAAATATTATTCAAAACAAATTATGAGAGAGTTTGGGGACAAATAGAAAAAGACTTAAATAGATGGTCTAAGATGAATATCTCTTGGCTAGGAAGAATATCTACAATTAAGATGAATGTACTTCCAAGACTCAACTTTCTATTTCAATTCCTACCAACAAGTCTTACAGACAAAACGACAGAAGTTTGGCAAAGACAATTAAACAATTTTGTTTGGAATGAGAAAAAACCAAGAGTAAGATTCAAAGTACTGCAAGATGACAAGAAAAGAGGCGGACTAGTATTACCAAATCTTAAATTGTACTACCATGCTGCATGCCTAACATGGATAACAGATTGGATCAAACAACCAAAGAACAGAAATATTATATTAGAAAGAGCTGCCTCTCCCTGAGCATAGGAAGGAAAGCACCCGCTGATGCAGATGTCCTCCGAGATCAGGGGGAGAACAAGGTAGTTATGGCTTCTGAGTGTGGTTTGAATTCTCTTTAATGCATTCAGGTGCAAAGAGTCTTTCACTGACTAGCCACTCGGTTGGAACCTTTCATACACACAGGATTCCACCCACACCAACGTGCCCATTCCCAAGAGTCATACTAAGTGGTACAAGGTATGCTCATCACCACAGGCAGGCCTCTCCCAGAGGTACAGCTAAATCACTCTGCCAAGCTACCAAACAGAGATACTATTCAAACTGTCTGATCTTTTGCTGAGGTAGACCTGATCTCAGCTCTCTCCCCCAGGCTGATCTGACCCCCCTTCCTGCTGTGCTTCCCTCCAACATTCCATACTTCCTCTGAAAGGTGATTGGATGCTGGAGGAACACTCTGGTAGGTTCAGGGATGAAACAGCTGAGTGGCTGTTTTTCCCTTCAGGGGCATGACAGCCTCCTGACCATCTTTCCAGACACATTTTTGCTGCCTGATAAGGATACACTTTCAATTATGTAAATTTTTAAAAGTGAATGTCGGATCGATATAGATTTCCCAGCCACCTGTCTCCATTCCATTCTGGGCTGGTGGGGGCAAGGGGGATGAGAAATGATGCATGACTAAGCTTTCCTCTAAACGTGGGTAGATTGCTCAGATATCAGAGAAGAAGATTAGCCAGGAGGATAAGGAGCAGGGGACTAATGTGGCCTGTAGGAAAGAAGTACAAGGTTGTTTGTTCCAGATTATCCTACACCATAAACATAGGAAACTACCTTATATAGGGTCAAATGAATAACCATCTAAGCAGATTATTACCTGTTTTACTAACAGCCACTCTTCAGTGGACAGGATCTACCCAGAACTCTTTTTACCTTAAATGATTTAATGGGAGGTGCCAGAAATTAGTCATGGGACCATCTGCATGCAAAGTTTGTGCTTCAGCAATGAGCTCTACATACTGAAGTTTCTTGATGAGGTCCTTGTCTATTGCACTCCACCATGAACAATGAAGAGCAGCTGGCTATTTGAGTCTAAACTCCAACCAAGAGAAAACCCACAAGACCATCCTCTATCCCTTGTGCTGTTAAACCCCAGGTATTTCACTGCTCTCTTTCAAGATCCACCAGATTGGAGATTACTGCCCAAGCAAAACAAACATCATACCTTCACAGATAGGAGGTTCTGTCCATTGTCCCTTTCTGCAAGTTACATTGAGGGGCCCATCAGCAGCAAATCCTGGATGACACATATAATGTACTATTTCTCCAGGCTGATAGATTGCCTTCTCTCTGCTAGAAAATGATGCATCAAAGATTTGGGGGGGACGTCCACATGGCTTTTCTGATAAGATATAAAATGAGAATAAGTTGCCAAGGAATTAATACATCTAAACCAGAATTGTCCTGCCAAAGAGACTGAACAAAATTGTATGTTAAATATTGAGCCTGTAAATAAATAAGATTCTAAGGTGGGATATAGAAAGACATACAGGATGATGCAATAGTTAGAAGGACCAAGAACCTCTGTGGTTCTAGGATGTCAGGTAGGCAGTAAAGTATAGAGTAGAAAGATAAACAAAATTGCTTGGTTGTTTAAGAGACCTCTCAGGAACAACCTTCAAACCTTAGGAAAATTGTTGAATTTAGGCATGTCCTAGTTTGGTGGTTTCAAAATTTTAACCCTCAAGGAATCCTTTCATGTTGGCTGGCCTGTGAAGGAACCTCCAATGTCTTTCAAAGAAAGTCTCTTTGTTGCAATGATCTCTGGGGCATGGCCATCAACTTTGCCAACAACTGATGTGAAGTTATTTAATATTCACCTGTATCTGTGCATTGTTGTTGAAGATCAGTTAAAGAAGACATTGATCTAGTGGCTGTGTAAAGAAGCTAATCTGCAAGTACTGAACTTGTCACCAAGGAATCTATTAAAAGTTTCTGATGAGGCCCAAGAACCAGGTATAAGACCAATGTCTTACTTGGAATATTCAAGCAACGCTGAAATGAACCTTAATTTGAAAGATCATTCTGATTCTGAAGTTGAGGATTAGAGAGGAAGTTCATTTTGGGCTACTTGTGTAGCAGGGATGTGCATTCCAGATTTGGAAATATTTGGAAGCATCAAATAATGGTATAGTTACAGACAATTC
Source organism: Euleptes europaea (assembly GCF_029931775.1). Classification (NCBI taxonomy): domain Eukaryota; kingdom Metazoa; phylum Chordata; class Lepidosauria; order Squamata; family Sphaerodactylidae; genus Euleptes; species Euleptes europaea. Next base: position 35,072,997 of record NC_079313.1, on the reverse strand, counting down.
AGAATCTGAATTTTATAGTTTTGGATATTAAGAATAATTTTTAATATTCAGAATCTCATTAACTTCTATAGAAAACAGGCTAGGCTTCTTGCTAGAGGAGCAATGTGAAGCTAGGGTTGCCAGGTCCCTCTTCACCACTGGCGGGAGGCTTTTGGGGCAGAGCCTGAGGAGGGCTGCGTTTGAGGAGGGGAGGGACTTCAATGCCATAGACTCCAATTGCCAAAGTGGCCATTTTCTCCAGGTGAACTGATCTCTATCTGCTGGAGATCAGTTGTAATAGCAGGAGATCTCCAGCTGGTACCTGGAGGTTGGCAACCCTATGTGAAATCTATTCCTCAGAAAGCTTGGTCTGGCTTCTTGAGAAAAGAAACTGATGCAGAGAGGCCAGCTGAGCCAAGCAACAAGGCAAGGCTCAATAAATACCCAGCTGGCAGACCAAAAGGAGAACTGTGCATCTGATGTCCATCAGCTGGGTATTTATTTAACCTTGCCTTATTTCTTGGCTCAGTTGGTCTCTCGTCATTGCCCCTCCCTCCCTCCCTGTATTTTGCATGGTTTTAGCTCACGGTTACAGTATTGTTGGCAGTGTTAGCATGGGGCCGAATCCAGTTTGGGGGGGGGAAACTGGCCTACATGCCCCTTTTCCCCACCTTGGCGATCCCATTAAGGGATTTTTGGGGAGGAGGGAGGGTCTTTCAGGGGACATGCCAAGCTTGGGGGCTGTTGGGGCAGCCTCCAGGGGAATCATGCAGTGGCTGAAGTCCAAGTGGAGTCCCATATACCGTTATCCCATGCTACTCTTCAGCAGGTGGGCTGGGAGTTAGATGTTACTCATTGGTCTATTCAATAAAAACAGCTACTATGGCTATCCAATATTATGGCAAAAATGTTACGTACTTACATCCAAGTTAATAAACAAAAATAATACAAAGCGCAGTAGTTCTTCAACTAGTGTACATTTCTTCACAACTATATATAAATACATTGTGCTCTACACTTAATTGGCAAATGCTGCCACAGTCATTGCTGTTCAGGTGCAACATAAAATTTGAAAGGTACATACAACAAAATTAATAGAAGAAAAAATGTACAGTCGACATGGACAAAAGGTCAATATAACACGTAGAAGACCAGGGTAGAACAGGCTTCCGGTAAGTAATCTCTGTCATCTGGAGAACCATTGTAATTCCAGGTGATCTCCAGTCCCCACCTGGAGGTTGGCAACCCTAGCTCCACTAGAGGAAATGGCTGCTTTGGAGGGTGGAATCTATGGGATTATACCCTTCTAATGTCCCTCTCCTCCTCAAACCTCACCCTCCCTTAGCTGCACTCCTCAAATCTCCAGGAATTTCCCAACCTGGAGTTAGCAACCCTATCTCCTTCCCACCCAACAGCCAGCCTACCTTCATCTGCCCTTCTGTCTTAAGTTTTCTGTCTCCTCCCCCTCTACAGCCTCTGCCTTGGAAAACTAGTCTTTCTCCACAGTGGGGCCAAAGCAGCTTACATTAGTCTCTCCTCCTCGTTTTTATTCACATAACAATCCTGTGCAGTTGGTTAGGCTGAGAGTATGCGACTGGTCCAAAATCACCCAGTGAGCTTTCACAGCATGATTTGAACCTGGGTCTTGCAGACTCTGCTCTGAAGCTCTACACTATACCACATTGGCTTTCATAGGGTGGTTGCTGTTGATCAGTAGCAAGCAGCCAGGCTTAGTTGAGTCATGCAAATCAAGGTGGTAGCAACTCACCCAGAGGCTGCTGCCAGGCTTGGGGATATCCACCTCCTGCTGAGTAGGGCTGTCGATTCGGTTCCATCTGAACTGGAAAACAGCCGAATTTCACCTGATCTGGCAGTTTTCAGTTCGGATGGAGCCAAACCGCAAAACGGCGGAAAACCGCGGTCCCAAACTCGGCAAGTTTGGGGGATTGCGGTAAAAATTCAACATGCTTGCAAGTTTGCCTTCCAGAGAGCTCAACCCGGCAGGGGACAGGATCGCCTTCCCTTTCCCCCCAATCCCCCCCAATCTCCCAGGTGATCCTGGCCCCGGGATCGCCTTCCCTCCCCCCAATCTCCCCCCCAATCTCTGTGGAGCAGTTTAAAGCCCCCCTCCCGCCTTCCCAGGGCTCCCGGGAAAGCGGGCGGGGGGTCTTTGAACTTCTCCACGCTGCCAGAGCAGAGCACTTTAAAGCCCCCGCACCCCCCTTCCCGAGGCTCCTGGGATAGCAGGCAGGGGTTCTTTGAACTGCTCCACACTGCCAGCCATGGCAGCGCAGAGCAGTTCAAAGAGCCACCAGCCCGCTTTCCTGGGAGCCCCGGGAAGGCAGGCGTGTGGGTCTTTGAACTGCTCCGGCAGCACGGAGCAGTTTAAAGAGCCACCCGTCCGCTTTCCTGGGAGCCCCGGGAAGGCGGGCAGTGGGTCTCTGAACTGCTGCCAGCTTTATTCAGCCGAATTTATTCAGGAACACAAAATTCCAAGCCGAATTCCACAAATCCGAATAGGGGGAATTCGGAGTTTGGCATTTCCTGAATAAAAAAGGGGTGAATTTTGCCGAATCCAAATTTTCCTGAATTTTTTTTTCAACAGCCCTACTGCTGAGGCCTTTTCCCTTCCAAAACCCTGCCCTCTGCAGATGTCACCACAAAATCTCCAGGAATTTCCCAACTTGGAGCTGGGAACCCTAGGCCTGGCCCCAGTGAGTCCTCCCGAAAAGGTCCAGATAGACCTGGAAAGGGCCCTTCCCCTTCCCCTGCCTTTTACTCACAGATGTTGAAGCCTGGAATGCTGTGGTCGTCTAGCCACTAAGGGCTACATGAGGTCCTGCCCTGTAGCTTAAAGCTACAGAAGCTCCTTTTAGCCTTTTCAGATTTGTTTTAAACACCTCCTATTTTTTTGTTTTAGATTTCACATTACTCCGCAAACCTGGGACCTTTTTCAGGTTTGTAGAATGATCTGTCCTACCCATTGACAACTCCAGTCACCAGATTTAAGTATCCAAAGATTTGGCTGACTTTGCTATTAGAGTATAAGATGATTACAGATTTTGACTGTATGATTATGTACTATTTTCATTTTTATTGTGTGCTGCTGTAGCAAAATGAAATACTTTTTCTGGGGGCAGGGAGAGTTTGCCAGCAGTGTGAAATATGGGCACAGTACAGGATGCTGGCATATAGGAAAGGCTGCAGGAACATTGCTGGATTTCTTTGACGTGCACTTTGAGAAAGAAAGAAAGTCACACTCCCATCCAGGGTACAGGATATGCCGTGCTTCAGTATGCTGCCTCCTCCTGCTGTCCCTTTCCTTCTTGCAACTACTCCTCCAAGACTGTGCTCACTCACTCAACTGTGATGTGCCCATCCATTCACCATTGCCTGCCTGCCAGCGCTGCCCAGGGTGTTTGCCCACTCCCCACAACCAGCTGTCCTGTGCTCCACTGTGCCCTGTCCAGTGCTGCCCTGGTAGCATTTGCACAGTTCATGCCCAGATTGCAATCATTTCCTAATTCCTGGCTCTGCTGCCTGTTGCTATGTGCATTTGTCACAACTCTTTGAGGTTGGCATAGACACTGGGCAAGGGTCAGAGGGATCAGGGAAACTTTGTAAAAAGTTTTTTTTAAGTGGAAATTTGCTGTTCCTGTTGACTTTAATGGAGTTCTGGATATTTGGAAGTTCTACAGTTCTAAATTCTAGATTTTGGTGCTACTACACGTCCCTATTTTTTTAGTACTATTTAGTTGGCATAGAATAAGTGCGACTTTTTCTAGAGGTCTTTGGCTTGTTGCATTTGTATAAACTTGCTAGAGTTCTTCATTCTGATCTTCTCCTGCATGCTCTAAAAGAGCAAGAGGGTTACACCAGGGAGCCCCTAATTTTCAACGAAAACACACAATGTTACCTTTGCAATCAGGCATTGTGGTCCAGCTCCTATTTTTGCACGTTGAAAATCTTATTTCGCTAATGTTAAAACCTTCATTGCAATGATATTCTACTTTTGATCCAGGAAGATACCTTCCTTGAGTACCATTCACTGAAGCACCATTGGCAATTGTAGGGGGGTTTCCACAGCTTGCATCTAGAAAGTAGATACAACATCTATTGTTACAAAATTAACCAAAATAGCATAAAGAATGCTTTCATTGTGTTTTACATATATTACTTCAAATAGTAGAAAGATGTGGGGTGAACAGTATCAATGCAGTATCTGTCATTTGTGTGAACAGAGCAACATGCATCTATATTGCAGTTTGGGTATGCACACAAACTATGAGAAATCTGGGTTTGTACTAAAGCTGAAAAATATATATGTTGCCCTAGTCGCACAAAAATGCTGAAATAATAACTAAGGGAAATGGCTACAGTAAACCACAAATGCTTGGTTCAGATCTTGAGTCTTGAAATAAATAAAACTAATGAAACATAAAGAAGCTCCTGTATCTGGAGCTCCTGTAGCCCACACCAAAAAAATGACTGTAATCTATAAATAGAATGATGTATTGTTTTCAGGTCTCCTTGTGTGAAGGAGTTATCTTCACAGTGTCTTTGTAAAGGAAACATTTTGATCTTTATTTATTAATCCTTATTTTCTTTTTCTTTTCAGCCTCAATAAACTTCACCATTTGTTTTCTCCTTAGTTACATTCTCCCCCCCCCCCCACAACTGACAGAGCCAAATACCTTAAGGACTGCCTTCTCCCATGTGAACCCATCTGTCTACTCTGGTCATCTTTGAAGGCCCTGCTTCAGGTGCCTCCGCCATCTGAGGCTAGACAGGTGGCAACTTGGGTGCCAAAACTTCGGAACTTCCTCCCTAAGGAAATGTTTCTGTCTTCCTCTATTGTTGTCTTCTGCCAGTAGGTGAAGACTTTTTTGTTTGGTTTGGTGTACCCATAGTAACTGTTAATGTCCCTAATCCCTTACTGTATTTCTTATGTGTGTTCATATGTTTTCATTGAATTGTTTATTTTATATATGCTTTAATAATAATGCTGTTATAATGTTGAACTATTTTGATATTCACCACCTTGGGAACCAATTTGGGTAGAAATGAGACACAGAAATGTTCTAAAACAATCGATCAAATGTGCCCATTTCCACAGATCCCCATAATTTTCTAAACTAAATTATCAGGCATAACGGGTTCTCTCTCAGACTGGGACTGTAGTGCACAAGGAGAGGGGACTTAAGCCTTCCTCCTGGTGATACTTTCCTAAGCTGCCATTTGTAATGTTCAGGAACTAATATGTGCACCAGTACACATAGATTTTCCCCACTGGACAAATAGTGGCTCCCTAGGGCCATTTCAAGTGAGGAAAACGGGGTGGAGAGCCAAGCTTTAGGACCCTCCTCCAGTCCCCATGAACCCTAATCTTAATACTAGGGCTGTTGAAAAAAATTCGGTAAAATTCCATTTCAACAAAATTTGGCCAGTTTTAATTTGGGAAATGCCGAAGTCCGAACTCTGATTCGGATCCATGCAATTCGGCATGAGATTCGGAGTTCGGGAATAAATTCGGCCAAATAAATCAATTTAAAGCACATTCGCGGCTTTCTGCGGCTCTGAGGGGGCATTTTTCAAGCTACCCTGAAAGCTACCCTCCGGAGCTGTGGAATGCTGCCAATGTGCTTTAAGTGGCTTTATTCCTGTGGGCGATTTTGGGGGGGACCCCTTCTGGGCCCCATATCTCAGGACCCTCTAATCCAATCTTTACAAAACTTGGGGATTCTTGCAAGAAGGGTCTTGGCAGTTGGGCTGTACCATTACCCCGGCCCGGGGGTCTGGCTGCCTTGGCAGTTGGGAGAAGGCCATCGCGGTTGCCTCGGCAGTTGGGCCATACCATTACTGCGGCCCGGGGGTCTGGTTGCCTCGGCAGTTAGGCCGTACCATTACCCCAGCCCGGGGGTCTGGTTGCCTCAGCAGTTGAGCCATACCATTACCCTGGCCCGAGGGTCTGACTGAAAGGCAAGCTGGAAAAAAAAATGTGCACACACCCCCACGGGGATATCTCTCTGATACACACAGATACTCTTTCTTTCTCTCCCCGGGCCGTGCAGCAGCCGGGCTCACGCACTCACCCGCGACTGATTGCCCAGAAGAAGACCCAGCTTGGCCACTGATTGGCTGCGGGAGAATGCTCCTTTGGGGGCGGCGAATTTGTATGAATTTATTCGGCATCCGCCCGAACTCACCAAGTTCAGCTCATTGTTTTCCCGCCTTTTTTAACTTCGGTTCTATCCGAAGTAGAAACCGCCAAATTGGGGAAAATTCTGCTGTTTTTCGGTTCGGGACGAACCAAATCGACAGCCCTACTTAATACAAATCAGCAACCTGTTTCCCCAAGAATAAAGTTTGAAAATATAAGGAGAGTTGCAGAATCAGTCACATCTGATTTGGCCCAGATAATAGAACCAGTCACTGCACCTGAATATTTTGACCTCACAGACAAAAAAAATCTCGACATCAGCAATACTTTACATGTAGTTCCCGAATACTTTTCATCTCTTTGATTTCAAAGAGCAAAATTTAACTCTGTGCCCCAAAATCAAGAAGACTGCTTAACTTTGCCAGAATTGGATCAATTTTTGTTATTTAGTTGTTATAGGTCATTTATGAATGGTCGCTTTACCCTCCTTTTTTCCTTATTTCAGCCAGGATCAATTTTTTCAGTATGTACAATACCTCATTCCTGGGAAGCTCAACGCTGTTTCAACGCAAAACGAACCCGGCTTTTCCCATTCCTCTTCTGGCCCAAATTAAACCATTCATCCTGGCTCATTCCAGAGTCACACAGCATGCATACTCTGTTCTCGGGTTCAGCTTTGCCCCACCCTTTTCCAAACCCCTCTTCAAGGCAGCATGCAGATAGCCAAACAGGGGAAGCACAGAAGATTGGCTTCTCTCACAGCCAATCAGGAAGCAGTGTGTAAAGAGGCAGGGATTCAAGTGCTTCCTGCTTCCTTGGAGCTCTTTCTGAGCAAAAGAAAGCCTTTTTTAAAACGAGGCTTGGATTTCTCTTCCCCCCTCTTTCAGATTGCTCCATTTTTTGTTTTTTGTTCTTAACATGCTTTTTTATGCAGCAGTTGGGTCTGGGGGAAGGAAGTCAGCCAATTACAGAGCAGTATTTAAAGGGTTGGGCTTGATTTGAACTTGGGAGACTGCTCTTCTATATTCATGCCTCCATTAGCATGCAGTTTCACCCCTGATCATTTAAGCCAATGCATACAGTTTTCCCCAACCTGGGTTACTTTGATCCTAGCTGAAATGGGGAAGAAAGGAGGTTAAAGCGACCGTGCATAAATTACTATAGTCACCGTTGCAGTTGTTTAGCTATATTTTTTTCCTGAATGCCCCAGGCAGGCAACAAAAATTTTAAGATAAGTAAGACAGCTCAGGCAATATTATATAAAAATTATTTCACAGATAAATGACTAAAATCCCATGTACATTAACTTCTCATTAAATTAATGGAGGTTACTTCTGAGTAAATGTGCATAAAATATGACTGAGGATACCAGTTTTGTCAAGTTCCTGTCATTTATACTTTTCTCTAACATTTAACTTCTCAAAACAAGGGGAAAATACACACCAATACAGCGTGGGGGCTTTCCCCATCTTCCATCTTCACACAATATTTCTTGTGGTCCTTCAAGCAGGAAATTTTCCTGACATGCAAATCGTATCTTTTCTCCATTTTCAAAGTTTCTCACCTCTATTATTTTAGTAGCATTTGGAGGCTGAGGTGGAGGCGAGCAGAGTTCTTTAACAAAAATAATAATGAGTCAAAATAACATGAAACATCTTGGAATCTCACAGTGTTTATTAGTCCTTTATCACAAACATTTTGTCAAATGTCTTCAGCCATTCCCCTCAGACAAATTCATAATGGTGACCACTTAATTGCTTTGGCTGCAATATATGGACCCAGAGCAGTACAACATCTGAGCCGGAGATATGTTCTAGCGAGGTCCCGTTGCCTGACCAATTCCCCTGAAACTCATACAATGTAAGGCTGGGGTTTTCTCAAACTTTTTGGAGTGGAACTCATTTCTGAACTTACTCTACGTTTTAGGATGTGGTTTCAGGGTAACTTGAGGAACTTTCCCTCCCCACAAAACAAAATGCTGGAATATTATATCAGTTGACACAGAACCAGTTCAGATTCTATTTTTCATAGTTAGTCATTTCTAAATATATCGCCTTACTGAGCATCAGGCTGTGTTTCCTGGATATTATGCAGAAGCAAACTCAAATTTGCCATTGAGCCTCCCAGGGTCCCCTCTCCTACCTCACTCTTTTCTTCTTCCTCCCACCTCCTGGCCTTGCGTCTCACCTATGAAAGTGAGAACTTTCAGTGTAAGCACCTCAGGTGTGATGAATCACTTCTGGCCTTTTTTCTTTAATTCCCACCCCTCCTCTAATGTGACCTTCTAGGCAGCAGCACATGCTTGCCAGTACATCCTTTCCAGAACAGGTTTCCATGCTTTCTGGGCTGTTGCCCAAGCAAGGCCAGAGAGGCCAGGAATCCTGGAAGTGTTTTGGTGCAATCTTCTGGGCATGGAGTAGGGGTCACTGGGGGTGCGCGGGGGACATAGTTGTGTATTCTTGCATTGTTCAGCGGGTTGGTGGTCCCTTCCAACTATGATTCTAAGGGATCCAAGCCACAGATTCCTGCCCGCAACTTTAACGTGAATGTATAGTCACATCATTAATTGCAGACTGTCATTAGATGGGCCATGGCTGATAAAGAAGCCTGGTGTGCAATCCCATCTGGAGCTCTCTATCTAACATTCTCCATAGCACCCTTGTTTTGTATTTTAAGGCTTGGCAGAATCAAAGCAGTTGGTTGCTTTGGTGGCAATAGAAAATCAGCTGGTGGTAGCGGTGATGGCTTCACCAGCTGCTGATTCTTTCCCCATGCTGATGGAGTGCTTTCAACATCATGTGACGAAGGCATCTGCCCATGCTGCATGGGATCACACTGGCAGCCAAGGTGAGGGCTGCAGAGTTCATGGCTGTAAGTGGCCTTTATAATAGAACTATGGCCCACCCAAAAAAGCTATGCAGGAAGGCAGTGCTGATCTGTCGCGCCACACATTCACCTCTCAAGGTCATCCTAGTTAAGAAAGCAACAACTTGTATAGAGCATGCAAGACTTTACCTCTGCAGTCTGGCTTGGGTGACCAATTTCCTTTAACACATTTTGTTATATGCTGGCTGGAATCACATCTGTAGCTTACAACTTCATTGTTGTTATAGTGTCTTTTCAGGGAGTCAGTGTTTGTATTCTTAGGTATCTCTGGACGTGCACAACCATCTAACAAGTCAAGTGCTGTTAAAGCATGCGTGTTTGTTAGCAAATAACAATGGAAACAATTTAAGCAACTAGAAAAAAAAGTTTCTGTTTCTTATCCATCTAGAAAGTTTAATTTTTGAACTCCATTAGAGACTTTATTTCAATTAACCTTTACAACATTGCTGGCTATTCTTCACATTTTATGAAAGGAAAACTGAGGCCAAGGTGCCACTTGCTCATGGCCCCATTAGCGTGTCATAGCAGTGACAGGACTTGAACCCAGCTCAAGTCTTTCAGTGCTCAAGTAATGATAGAATTCCCAAAGCACCCACGTATAGTTTAGCTGGTTTGTTTCTTATGCTACAGCTTACCAGTACATGAAGGGAAGTCCCAGTGTCCGTGGAGACATTTGCCTGGGTTTGTCCCAACAACTGAAAATCCTTCAGCACATTCATATCTCACTGTGTTACCATGGAAATAATTTTTCCGGCCTCTGCTGAGTGCATGTCCATTGTCAATGCGAGGAGGCGGCCCACAGGTTCTTCTCTCTTCTGTAGTAAAACACATAAAGGAATTTGAATGAAACTGGGTAGACCATGATTCTTCTGCGAATAAAATTAGTGGGCTGACTCTTATGGAAGCAGACTGAGACACTTAATTCTCAAAAGCAATCTCATCCCTCATTACTCTATCAATGTGGCAACATCTCATCTGTGTTTGATAAAGCATCTCTCAGGCCCATGTGATCACTACAGGGCCTTGAAGCCACACGACCACTGTGAATTCCCACGGGAACATATTTCAGAAGAACCACATAGCCTGATTTGGATCAGGACCATGGCATGAGGGGAGGAGGGGTTCTTGCCTCCCCCCCATGACATTTTCCCAACCCAAAACAGTTCCGGGGGACATTATTGTCCCCATAAGTGGGCTTTATGGGCATTGAATGTTTACACAATAGGATTGCCAGATCCTACCTCTCCTCCGGCAGGAGACTTTTAAGGCACAGCTTGGGATCACGCAACAACTCTTAGTTTGAGTGGCATAAGGCCCCTCGCGAGGCGGGACTTCCAGTTGTAAACCGGAAGTGATCTGCAGTGGTGTGTACGTGCATGCACGTTTGCCCCCCAACCGTCAGCTGGTCGGCAGGCAAAGGGGCAAATTGCCGGGGATTTGCCCACCACCACCGGGCACCTGGGAAGCCTATTACACATGCAAGCCTTCCCACAGGGCAAATAAGCCCCTGGGACTGATTGGGGTCAGAAAAACAGCACAGGGGGTGGCGGCAAGAGTTCCTCCTCCCCTCATGCCACAATTCCTATCTGAAGCAGGGCTTTTGAATTGAGTTCCCACAAGGAACACATAGCTCACAGCTGTTGCAAGCTCCTGTGGTGAGCATAAGACGTTTCAAATGGAACTCAGCCTCTCAACAGAGCTCGGCCTGCTTAGATTATCTTGGAAATGATCTGTATACAATCTGCAGGACTTACTGCAATTATTGTACATTCTAAATTTGGTTGCTGTACTTGAGTTAAAGCATTGGGACTGTAGAGCAATCTATAGGGTTGCCAGGTCCCTCTTCACCACCAATGGGAGGTTTTTGGGGAGGAACCTGAGGAGGGTGGAGTTTGAGGAGGGGAGGGACTTCAATGTCATAGAGTCCAATGGCCCAAGCGGCCATTTTCTCCAGGTGAACTGATCTCTATCGGCCAGAGATCAGTTGTAATAGCAGGAGATCTCCAGATAGTACCTGGAAGTTGACAAACCTAGCAATCTAGATGCTAAAGTACACCGATTTGATGTCATATCGAGGAAACAAACCTATGCACACTATTTCACATGTTATGTTCTGCTGCAAAATAAAGTACTTTTCTTGTACTATTTTATATACATTTTATACAAATTTTTATACAATTATATAAACATACACAGAAAAGAAGTACCGGTAGAAATTATTTTTGTTGTCTCTGCAGCAGAGGGAGAGGTAAAGGAAAACAAAGATGGAGCACATCATTTCTCCCATGAACACATTTCTCTTGAAGGCACAGCACAGCTTACCTGTACAAGAAGGCAAAGATGTCCATTGCCCATCAACACACTCTATCTTCTTTGAGCCAGTCATTGCATATTTGAGGTTACACTCATATTCTACCTGCTGACCATGTTGATATTCTTCTTGAACAGCAGTGATAATTATGCCATCTGTAATGTTGCTAGGTGGCTGACAAGAGTTGATTTTTCCTGCAGCTAAGAAAAAAATATTCCACTCCTGAACTTGTTCATGAAAAAGTAGTTCTAATATGACATACATCCAAGAAGGCATGTTTAGTATCACAGTCCATGGATCAGTTTTCACAACCATCTCAGGCATTGCTGCTGAGTGCACTGAGTTCTAGTCAGGAAGAATGGTGGAGTTTTTTTGCGGGGGGAGATTTGAATTATTGGCACCATCTGCATGGATCCTAGCTTCAAGCAATGGCATGGAAGAAACCCTGGACAAGCAGTTACTATAAAACTTGCAGGTAAGCCCCTTGGCAAAAGCCTCCATATGCATTTAAATACCTATTATCATTTCAGAAGAACCTTATCACACTTCTGTATTGGGTCAGAAACCTGGAGAAATAAAGGGAAAAATGTTCCTCCCCACTGGGTAGGGTGATACTGGCAAATGGCTTACCATCTTGCTAACTTGCCAAGTGGTTAAATTATACCATGATAACTTATCAATGTGTAATGAAATATATGTAAATTCCAAAACTGTTTTCCCTCACAGAGTTTCACAAAATTGTTCAAAAATTTCTGGATCCCCTCTGAATCAAGTTTTCGAAATTTCACTCAGTGCTAACCGGCAATTTGGAGAATGACTGGACTCATCACCAAACTCAAAAACTATATGCTGGGTGAACAGATTACTCAAAATACCATAATATAGCCAAAACCAATGATAAGAATATGAAGCACATTTAAATCTACTTTTGCTAAGGGACCTGTAAAAATACCTACCTTTACAGGTAGGTGGTGGCAAGAGTTCTTCCACCCCTCATGCCACAATTCCAATCTGAAGCAGGGCTTTTGAATTGAGTTCCCACAAGGAACACAACAACTCACAGTTGTTGCAAGCTCCTGTGGTCAGCATAAGACGTTTCAAATGGAACTCAGCCTCTCAACAGAGCTCGGCCTGCTTAGATTATCTTGGAAATGATCTGTATACAATCTGCAGGACTTACTGCAATTATTGTACATTCTAAATTTGGTTGCTGTACTTGAGTTAAAGCATTGGGACTGTAGAGCAATCTATAGGGTTGCCAGGTCCCTCTTCACCACCAATGGGAGGTTTTTGGGGAGGAACCTGAGGAGGGTGGAGTTTGAGGAGGGGAGGGACTTCAATGTCATAGAGTCCAATGGCCCAAGCGGCCATTTTCTCCAGGTGAACTGATCTCTATCGGCCAGAGATCAGTTGTAATAGCAGGAGATCTCCAGATAGTACCTGGAAGTTGACAAACCTAGCAATCTAGATGCTAAAGTACACCGATTTGATGTCATATCGAGGAAACAAACCTATGCACACTATTTCACATGTTATGTTCTGCTGCAAAATAAAGTACTTTTCTTGTACTATTTTATATACATTTTATACAAATTTTTATACAATTATATAAACATACACAGAAAAGAAGTACCGGTAGAAATTATTTTTGTTGTCTCTGCAGCAGAGGGAGAGGTAAAGGAAAACAAAGATGGAGCACATCATTTCTCCCATGAACACATTTCTCTTGAAGGCACAGCACAGCTTACCTGTACAAGAAGGCAAAGATGTCCATTGCCCATCAACACACTCTATCTTCTTTGAGCCAGTCATTGCATATTTGAGGTTACACTCATATTCTACCTGCTGACCATGTTGATATTCTTCTTGAACAGCAGTGATAATTATGCCATCTGTAATGTTGCTAGGTGGCTGACAAGAGTTGATTTTTCCTGCAGCTAAGAAAAAAATATTCCACTCCTGAACTTGTTCATGAAAAAGTAGTTCTAATATGACATACATCCAAGAAGGCATGTTTAGTATCACAGTCCATGGATCAGTTTTCACAACTATCTCAGGCATTGCTGCTGAGTGCACTGAGTTCTAGTCAGGAAGAATGGTGGAGTTTTTTTGCGGGGGGAGATTTGAATTATTGGCACCATCTGCATGGATCCTAGCTTCAAGCAATGGCATGGAAGAAACCCTGGACAAGCAGTTACTATAAAACTTGCAGGTAGGCCCCGTGGCAAAAAACCTCCATATGCATTTAAATACCTATTATCCTTTCAGAAGAACCTTATCACACTTCTGTATTGGGTCAGAAACCTGGAGAAATAAGGAACCTGTAAAAATACCTACCTTTACAGATAGGAGGTGGAGGAGACCACCCAAAATGATAACATTGGGCAGAAATAGGACCAACTCTTATGCGTCCTGGGCGACAGCTAAATTGGACTATGTCGCTGTACAGGTACTGGTCCTTTCTTGGCTTAACCTCCCCATTATCCAGGTCGAGAACTTCACATTGTATTGCTAAAGAAATGTTGAGGGAAAAGACATTAATACAATTAAGGAAAGGTTACATAAATTTGTCTGTTTTTAAAATATTTCCAACCAATCAAAAAACTTATTAATAAAGGAATACAATTTGAAGAAAATCACTCCTTCCTAGTGAGATCCTCCCTTCTACCTACTTCCAAATTTTACAACAACAAATGTACATACCAAAAGAGTAGGCACTGATTTCAGCTGTCTGCATTGCCCTTCCACCAATGTTTTAAAAGAGCAGTCACTCCACCACCCCTTTAAACAATCACTATACAGCTAATTATTGAACAAAACATTCTATTCCCTTCCAGAAGACATAATGAATGGTAGGTATTCTCAAGGCACAACCAAGATGGAGCTGCATAATTTGCAAACTGTGAGGAAGCAAAGCCAATCAGGCAATGGATACACAGGCAGTTTTATTCAGGAGTTATTCTCTACAGCCAGAGTTTGAGCATTTATAGCAGGGGTGGGGAACATTTTTCATGCCAAGGGCCATTTCCATATTTATAACATCATTCGAGGGCCATACCAGTCTTAGGTATCCTGGCGGGGAGAGGCTAGGGTTGCCAGGTCTCCAGCCACAACCTGGAGAAACTATGCAGAGAAGGGGAAGGAGGGAAAGAAGGAAGGAAAGGAAGGAAGAAAAGAGAGGGAGAGAAAGAAAGAGAGAGAAAGGGAGGGGTTCCCAGCTCCCCCCCTCAAACACACACAGGCACGCCCCGGCTGCGCAAGCCGCCGGGAGCCATCAGGGAGATGCCTCTGCGGCTTCTCCTGCTTTTGTGCGCGCGCGCACACACACACACACACACAAGCAAGCTCGCCCCCAGCCACACGAGCAGCCGGGAGCGATCGAGGAGAAGCCTCCGCGGCTTCCCCTGCCTTCATGAGCGCACACACACACACACATGCAAGCCAGCCAGCCAGCCCCCAACCACATGAGCGTCCGGGAGCGATCAGAGAGAAGCCTCCTCAGCTTCCTCCTGCTTTGTCATCCGTGCACACACAAAGACACATACACACACACAAGCCAGCCAGCCCCCAGCCGCACAAGTGGCCGCAAGTGATGCGGGAGAAACCTCTGCGGCTTCCCCTGCCTTTGTGTGTGCGCGCACACACACACGCACACAAGCAAGCCAGCCAACCCCCAGCCGCGTGAGCAGCTGGGAGCAATCAGAGAGAAGCCTCCACGGCTTCCCCCTGCTTCGTGCGCGCGCACACACACAAGCAAGCCAGCCAGCCCCCAGCTGCACGGGTGGTCGGGAGCAATGGGGGAGAAACCTCTGCGGCTTCCCCTGCCTTTGCACGCGCGCACACATGCACACAAGCAAGCCAGCCAACCCCCAGCCGCGTGCGCAGCTGGGAGCAATCAGAGAGAAGCCTCCGCGGCTTCCCCCTGCTTCGTGCGCGTGCACACACACAAGCAAGCCAGCCAGCCCCCAGCTGCACGGGTGGTCAGGAGCAATGGGGGAGAAACCTCCACGGCTTTCCCTGCCTTTGCCCGCGTGCACGCACACACACGCACACACTTTACCTGTTGGCCTCAGGGGAGAGTGAGGGGAAGGCTGCATAGGAGCCCACCGAGCCAGTGGAGGGTGCAGCGCGGCCATCGGCAAGGCAATGAGAGTGGGGGAGAGCGGCAGGTGATTCAGGTGCCCCAACAACTTTCTCTCCAGGAACAGGAAGCAGGGAGACTTGGGGGAAACGCCCCCACAGTCACCCAATCAGCTTTTAGTTTCGTTAGCATGCTCTCCTGCCTCCCTGCAAAGCCCGAAGCGCTGGGAGAAGGGCCTGGCTAGCAACAGCTAGCTCCCGGTCTCGGCAGGTGGGCCATGGAGCTCCAGGCCTTGGCAGGCGGGCCGGGGGCCGGACAAAATGGTCTTGCGGGCCGGATGCGGCCCACGGGCCAGAGATTCCCCACCCGATTTATAGGTAGGGCTTTCTGTTGGGAAATACCTGGAGATTTTGGGGGTGAAACCTGAGGAAGGTGGGGTATGGGGAGGGGAGGGACCTCAGCAGAGTATAATGCCATTACATTCCATTTAGCTCCCCCCCAAAAAAAAATTCCCCACTACCCTATCCAGTGGTGATGAGGAACAGAGGCTGAGAGGGGGAGGTTGACTGCCAAAACAGGCAACTTGGCCGCCCTAGGAAGGAGCTCCATGGGGATGTGATGCCATAGAGTCTGCCCTCTGGTACTGCCATTTTCTCCAGGGGAACCTGATCTCCTTAGTCTGCAGATCAGTTGTAATTCTGGGAGATCTTTAGGCCCCACCTGGGAGTTTGCAAGCCCAGGTCTGGGAAAACTCCCTTTATGCCTTGTGTCAAAGGTCAATCATTTGCCTTTTATGCATGGTCTGTTTCTGCTAGATCTGCTGCTCTCTAACAGCACAGTATTTACAGTCGAAGTCTCAAACCACTATGCACAGGGACTTTTTGCCCCGAAGTAGTTCCAGGAGTACCTCGTGATCCCTAGCATCCCTAGCAAACATGCAGAACTTCTGAACCATGCATGAGTCCCTCTCCCCAAAAACGTTGCTTTGTAATTTGCTGTAGTTTTTTAAAAATACGTCACCAGCCTCCACCAGCCCCGCAGCAGGATTCTTTCATTTGATCTGAACTGAGTGGCCATTTTACAGCCAAAGCAGCGAAGGGTCTGGACAACCCCCACACCAATTTGTTTCTGCGAAACTCAATGCAGGGGTCATAAGAACATTAAAACCCTTGCACAGTCATTTGTAACATTAATTGTTCCATCGATAGTCTTCCACTCACAAAAAAAGAGAGAGAGAAAAAAGAGGAGGTATATACGGGGAGCCCGGCTCTGTTCCATCCTGCCATGAACTGAAACTGACCAAAAGCAGCTGCAAAGGTTGTTTGTGATTATTTCAGCATTCTCTCACCTTTTTGATCTGAAACTGACCCACTTCCTGTGAAACTGACCAAATAAGCAGCCTCATGATTCTTCTTGCTTGTGCACTTGATAACGGCTTTGAGGGGAGGGGTTGGATGAGGGGGACAGTCATATGGCAGGGAGAAATGAGAATGGGCATGGGGAGAAACACTCAAAGTGACAAGTATGCACAGGACTGGCTTTTGATTTGAGATCGAGACAGACTTTAAACTTTAGGGCTGTGAAAAACATTCTCCCCCAGTAAATTTTGGGTCCAGGTTTATTGGACCCATTTTTCTTCAGGGAACCCAAAATAAGTTGAATACCCATCCAAATACCCCTACTGGTAAATGGGTGTTTTGGCTTTATTTCCAGGTTTCTTGAAAAATATCGGGTCCATTTTAGTATAAATGGAATTGTTTTAGGAGCTCGTGTGTGTATGTGTGTTTTGAGTCACCAAATTTTCAGGGTAGCTAAATCTACAACTTTGGTAAAGGATGGAACAGGGGGTCCAATTTTATGGGCCCCCAAAGGGGTCACCCCCATTCTCCATAGGAAAGCAATGTAAAGTTTACAATGCTATTCTATGGAGGAGGGATGCGACCCCTTCGGGGACCCATAAAATTGGACCCTCTGTCCTGAACTTTACCAAACTTCAGAGTTCATGCAAAGAGAGTCCCTTCCATCTACCCTGAAAATTTGGTGACTTTATCTCCAAAAATGCCCTCCCCAAAGCTCCTCAAACAAACCCCTATAGGGAAAAGCCTGGGGAAAGCTGAAGCCGAAAAAAGCCAAATATCTATTCTGCTTTTTTAGCGATCGACTATCCAGTTTAGGTTTGATTCCCAGTTTTAATATTCGGTCAAAATTAAACCTGAAAGAAGCCAAAAAGGCCTTTTTTTTGGATTTATTTTCAGCTCAGTAAACCCGATATGCACAGCTTATTAAACCCCAAGTAAAACAGCATCCTGAAAATGCAGGGGAAACACAAGGGGAGAGGGAGGTGAATTCTGAAGGTTGCAAAATACATGCAAAATTAAAATGAAGCCTCAAAGTAGTTGGGGGATGGTGACTGAGATGGGAACAACCTGTGCATAAAAGGCCTCTAAATAAGCAACTGTAGTGCTCCCTGCTGGACAGCAGCACGGTGGACTCTAGAGTAACAGGCTAGTGGCTTGTTCTTCTGGTGAGCTGCCACAGTGGGGCACAGATTAAGACCTGGATCTAACTTCCAGACATCCCTCCCAGTTTGTAATCTCTGGCATTTTTTAATGTATGTAGCACAGATCAGCATGGTACTATCATCTTTGTATATGTGTACAGTATATTGAAAATGCTTTCAGTCAACTTTTAATCCTTTGATTCATAAACCTAGCATAACTACTTTGCAGTTCTATAGAGAGAAGACAAATCTATATATTTTAAACAAGTGAAAATAAATTTCAGATTATTTCTCAATTAGAAGAGTAGTTGTGTCAGGGAAAAATTTTAGTTGTAGGCAGATTGGAGAGATCAGATTTCCTAAATCAACAAATATGCAATGCTTTGTGTTTAGTAAAATATCTATTTTTGTCTAGAATCATGCTTCAAAGAGAGGATGCTTTACAGGAAATAAGAAACAATGAAGTGTATTAAAAACTGAATCCTACTATATATATATATATTAATCTTGAGATCCTTTGGAGAAAGGTGGATATACAAATATTTTAAATAGATAACTAAAAATTTGAATGATGCTGGCAGTTCAATCAGAAAGCAGAAAGGTTAATGTCTGTAAACAAATATAACAACTGTTCACCCTAGCCTGTTTTAACTGCCTGTCCTCAGTGCTACTGGAAGGGAGGTATTTGCATATCCCCTAATCTCAATGTCTGTGTTCTTGCCAATTGAATGCAGTCAAAACATGTGTTATTATATTGTCCATTTTATAAGGACATCCATCCCACATATTTCACCCCGACTCTATCTAAGTTCCCAGGAAGATTTGGAAAATTCTATACATATCTTCTCCTTGCTGACCGCTCCAATGAGAAAACCTCTAAAGTGGTCAGATTTTGTGCTGAGACCTTGTCCATAAGAAAGCAGATTTCCCAAACATTTTAATAACTTTTATTTATAATTAATTACAGCACAATTAGGATATAAATTTTAATCTCTGTATAGTAATTTTATATGTATATGTAAATTGTGCTGATAAACGGATGTTGACTGATCTTTTGATCATCATAAATGTTGACTGATTGAATTAAAGCAACGTGTAAGACAATAACCACCCTAAATATCAGTGGTTCTAAGAATTATCCATTAAGCCAACAAGTATAAGCTGGCAATTGCATTATTCAACAATCATATTTTACTAACTCACGTAGACATTGAGGCTTTGGACTCCATCCATTCACCGTGCATTTTGAACTGTCTTTTAAGGCTTTTGTGATAGTTTCATACCCATCTGCACATTTGTAAGGCAGGTTTTCCTCCAAGACAAAAACCTGTTTTGTTATGCTGATGATAACATTCCCGTCAGTTGGCTTTTGACATGTCTCTGAAGGATTAAAGAAAGGGTATTATTAATTATCAGCTTTGCATTTTATATAGGTCCAGTTCATCAATCTAAATCCTCTACACAGGAAGACCCCTGAGAACAGATATGTAGAGGAACTGACATGAGGAATGGGCAAAACAAGAGCATAGACACGACTCCCATTACCAGTTTGAAGGATCACCATGATGAAAATCTTGCAAGCAGCTGCTGCATGGAGCTAGTAGGGATCTGAAAAGTTTTAGTGGGTATCATGATACATTCATATAAAGGACAATGATAATGCCTTCATCACTGTGCTAAGCAGGTCTTTCTCAGAGCAGTTTGTTTTTAGCATGGGCTGTGCAGGCACAAAAGCAGCAAATATATAAAAATGTAGCCATTCTCACATGAATCATGGCCTACTCATGATGACCATGGGGTATACATAATCCAACCAAACAAGTATATTTTGAACATGTTCCAGTGGTCGGCTACCTAGATAGAAATCATGCTGAATGCTGTCACATGGTGCCATTGCTTGAAACACTGCCTTTCAGAAAACTTGGACTTAATGCCTTTCAGAAAACTTGGACTTGATGCCAGTAATAACAATAAAAACAGTGCAAAAATGCAACTCTGAAATCACAACTTTAAAACAACTACCAGAACAAAAATTAAAATTCAAGGAACCCCCCAAAAAAGAACATCTTGAGAAGCCAAAGTCTTTTCTAAACAGTTCTATTTTAGAAGCCTTCAAAAACTGCAAGAGAAACATTTATAATCTAATAGCAAAGTTGGCCAATTCTTTGGATACTTAAATCTAGTGACTGGAGCTGTGGATGGGCAAGGAAGGAAGGAAGGAAGGAAGGAAGGAAGGAAGGAAGGAAGGAAGGAAGGAAGGAAGGAAGGAAGGAAGGAAGGAAGGAAGGAAGGAAGGAAGAAAGAAAGAAAGAAAGAAAGAAAGAAAGAAAGAAAGAAAGAAAGAAAGAAAGAAAGAAAGAAAGAAAGAAAGAAAGAAAGAAAGAAAGAAAGAAAGAAAGAAAGAAAGAAAGAAAGAAAGAAAGAAAGAAAGAAAGAAAGATCTAAACAAAAAAAGACATGGGGGATTAAAAAACCCAAATATGATAAATGGATCGCCTGTATCTTTAAGCAACAGATTCTCTCAGTGACTACAGCTAGACAACCACAGTGTTTCATGTCTTGGCTTTGTCAATAAAAGCAAGGGGGAGGGAGCAGAGCCCTCTCCAGGCCTATTTTGGCTATTGAGGGGCGGCACCTTGGGGCCAGGCCTCTAAAGTTGCCAGCTCCAGGTTGGGAAATTCCTGGAGATTTTGTGTTGGAGTCTGAGGAGGCCATGGTTTGGGGAGGGGAGAGGCCTCAGCTGGGCATAATGCCATAGATCCACCTTCAGAACAGCTATTTTCCCCAGGGGGACAGATCTCCTTTGTCTGGAGTTCAGTTATAAATCTGGGAGATATCGAGGTCCCACCTGGAGGTTGGCAACCCTATGCCTGGCAGAAACCTCTGGGCAACTTGATACCCCCCAACTTCCCAACTTCTATGGCTTAACTAGGCCTGGCTGCTTGCTACTCTTCAACAGCAGCCACCCTATGAAAGCCACCGTGGTATAGCAGTTAGAGCTTCAGAGTAGGGTCTGGGAGACCCACGTTTGAATTCCCATCTTGCTGTGGAAGCTTACTGGGTGATTTTGGACCAGTCACATACTTTCAGCCTAACCTACCTCACAGGATTGTTGTGAGGAAAATGAGGAGAGGAGAATAATGTAAGCTGCTTTGGTCCCAACTGCAGAGAAAGGTGGGGTAAAAATGAAGTTAATAAATACTAAGTACAATTGAAGATGGGAAGTAGATAAAAGATTGGTTGGTGAATGACTGAGAAGGAGAGAATGAGGCATGGGAAGAGAATATGGGAGGGAAAGAGTAAATAGTGTGAGGAGGGGGATAGAGGAGAAAGTGAGGTACCTTCCACAAGTCCTTGAGGGTTCCCTACCATGAAGTGGGCCAGGCCCATTAGCCGGCACCACACAACTGGGCCACAGTTTTCCTATGAAGAGGCTGTAGCTGTTACTTACTTTTCCAAGCGCTAATTCAATTGATTTTCAACCCTGGCTTTTACCGCACTAGGTATTCCCAGCGATGAATTAAGAGTTTGAAAATGTTATAAAAAACAACGCTTTAAAACGGTTTTTGGATGCCATTGCTAAAAAATGGTTGGAAGATGTCTTCACAGCTAAAGGGGCCAAACAAAGTGCGAACGGTATTTTTTTTTAGTTTCAAACTCTTAATACATCTGTGGGAATACATAGAAAGTGCGAACAGTATTTTTGATAACGTTTTCAAACTCTTAATACATCGCTGGGAATACCTAGTGCGGTAACAGTCCCTGTTTTCCTTGTAGTGATGTATAAACTGCACAGAATTTTCCAGTCATTCAGCTACTTACGGACACACTCTGGCTTCGGTGTCCATCCTTCTCTAAGACACCGTGACTCTCCCTCTTCATGTCCTTCTCGAGTCGTGAAACCAATATGACACCTATATCTTGTTATCTCATTGAGAGCAAACCGGACCTTTCGGACAGTGAAATATCCATTAGCTGGAGGATCACTTTTACAGGTAGGTATTTCTAACAGAGACAAAAGAAGGTTGTTTCATAATAGTTTAAGAACTGCATTACTAGATCAAATCCCAGCTCCATTTAGTCCATCTCCCTGTCTTCTGCAGTGGCTGATAGAGGTCTATAGTACATTATAGGCTTATAGGACATCTGCTTGAAGTTACACCACCCAACTCTTGTCTCACACAATCTTCTTCCTTCATTTTAGCCTTTCCATGTGTAAGTTATTGAAAGATTTCATATACATTTGATAAATTTTATAGTGAATAATAAGATTGTTTGTTCACAGTTCAAAATAAGCAATCACATTTTTTGTGAGACTCCTCATCATGTAGCTAAAAGGAAAGCTAGCGCAATTGTGTGGGGTTCCCTCAGGTAAAATGTGAGGATCTGCCGAGAGAAGGGATCCTCAAGGCTTCTAAATTACATTGAGGAAGATCAACCACCATGGTTTGATAACCTCTAGGTGGGACCTGGAGACATCCTAGAATTACAACTGATCTACAGACTATAGAGATCAGTTCCGCTGGAGGTATACCCCACTGAGGTCCCTCCCATCCCCAACCCCACACCCCCCAGGCTTCACTCCCAAATAATTGCCCAACCCAGAGCTGGCAACCCTAATTCCTTTCCATTTGCAAACATACCAGACAGCCATCATTAGTGCATTTAACCTCAGATCACTTTGAATGTTCCAGCATTTAGATAACGTATGTTGTGGCTGTCTCCCTACAGATCTCATTGCTCATCTTGGGATGTTAGCTCTGCTCACGTAAGTCTTTAAGCTGGTAAATTTAGCAAACTCGGCCAGCAATTCTATGCTTGCTGAGGGCCATACTACACAATATATTTGACCACAAGATAGCCCAGGGTTCCCCCAACCTGACTTGCTTTTTGTGCAGCCGCATGGCAACTGCAGAGCACTTACTTATCCAGAGCTTGATTCAGAGTGGGACTGTGTGTCTAGGAAGGAGAGGCTCAAACCTCAAACCCCCTCCCACTCACACTTTTCTCCTGAGCCAAAATGGCTCCGGGGCACTTTTTGTTCTGTGGACTCATGGCCAAATGAATTGTGTTGCTTGGCGCTGAGCACCAAGACAGCAGAAGAAAGCCTCTACTTTTTGGGCTGAGAGAATCAGACTACAATAAGAAAACGGTGTTTTTATTTCTAATTTGTTGTGCTTTTTAATTCTGGGTGCTTTAAATCTGAGTGTGTATTTTAATCTTGCTGATCGGGCTGGGGTATGTTGTGTCCTCACAACTTGTTTTGCTGTATTATTAGCCATCTGGAGTCTGAGGAGATAAGTCAGGATAGGAATATTTTAAACAAGAGTCGGAAAACGGTTGCGAGTGGAGAGCTATGCTTGCTTCACCAGCCTTCGCTCAATCCACAATATTCTGTATCTGTTTCTAACACGTTCACCCCACGGTCCCTCCAAAGAGCTTAACGTGATGTGCATGGTTCTGCTTACTCCATTTCACCCTCACAACAAACCTCGTAGGGTAGGCTAGGCTGAAAGAAAGTGACTGACCCAAGATCCCAGGTGAACTTTGAACCTCGCGACTCAGTGGGCGTTTGAACAAGAGTCTCTATGGTCCTAACTACTGAGTCTTCGTGCTGGCTCTCTCAACCTGCTCCTAACATGTATGTGGGCTCAAGAGAGGAGGGTGTGGGAAACAATTGTGGCAGGTGCCACCCCTGTTCGTGAATGATCTGTGTACAGAGATTAAGTTCTTTGTAGCTGGGAGGAAAATTATCACATAGCCCAGCTTGCATAGATTTTTTTATTTCAAATTGCTGGAATAGGCAATGTCTGGTGTATAAAGAAAAGAAGAAGACCCTGCAGGGGGCAGCAAGAGGATAGTAAGGCCAGCACCTTATCTCCTGCTAAAGTGGTCTCTCTCTCTCTCTCTCTCTCTCTCTCTCTCTCTCTCTCTCTCTCTCTCTCTCTCACTCACTCACTCACTCACTCACTCACTCTCACTCTCTCCACTTTGATCAGTTTGTGCACCTCGATTGTGCCAATCACTCTGCCAGTACAAATAATCTGAGGACCCAACGGTCTTGGACAAGTTGTTTAAAGTAGATTACAATGAATAGCATCCAATTTCTCAAATGACATATTGTCTTGTAACGGAACATGAATACATCTTACCTCTGGAGGTGCAAATTGGAGTTGGCAACCAGCCATTTTTTGTGCACTTGGTTTTTGCTTCCTGTGGTTCTGGATAATACCCCCTTTGACAAGAAAATGAGATTTCATTGCCTTCTATGAACGTTTGCCAATAACCATGAATAAAAGAACCACGTGAAAAACCTTTAAGTTCACATTGTTCTAAAAGCAAACAGAGGAAGAAGAGGGTTTTGTTTGTTGGTTTGTTGGTTTGTTTTTACAAAGGAATCACAACTCAAATTCTGAAAGCAAAATAATTTACAAAACATACCCATAAACCTTTACTGATAAATTTCATGTAGAAATCATTGTGGAATTTGGGCATTTTTATAGGAAATGATGTCATAGCCAGATGTACAGAGGTGCTGAGGAAGAAGAAATAGGGCAGATAAAATGCCCAGTCAGGACAAAGCAATCTCCAGTCTGCAGATGCTTCAGAGGCATAGAGATCACAATTTGGTCTTATAAAAATTATCATGAGAACCTACATCACCTCTGTAGAAAAGGGCAAGAGTCCAGTAGCACCTTAAAGACTAACAAAAATATTTTCTGGTAGGGTATGAGCTTTCATGAGCTCACTTCGAGCTGTGTTTTTTGTTAGTCTTTAAGGTGCTACAGGACTCTTGCCCTTTTCTACTACTGCAGACAGACTAACACGGCTACCCACTGTGAATTATCTACATCACCTCTGGAAAAGCTTTATATAAATTTGCAATTCAAGTGTATGTAATCACATACCATTAGAGGAGCATAAAGGCCCAAGAAAAACACTTGAAATTTTTGGAAAAGAGATGTTTCATGAGGACTTTCCCCCCTCCCCAATTTTTCCAATGGACAAATAGGACATTTGGGGGGAAGCACCTCATATAGAATGTTTTCTCTTTGGGAATGAGAGAAAAGCTGTTAAAGACAATGGCCTCTTTGAAACTGCCCTTATAAGCTGTTTGAGCAGCTGGTTGCTAACAGATTTTTTTGCATCATTTCAGATACAATCCTTTTGGCTCCCAGCTGCTAACGAATTTTTATTTTTTCAGACAAAGCTGCTTGTATCCCATTGGCATCCCAGGACTCAGCTGTTTTTTTTTTTTTTTAAATGAAAATTGCTTTCCCCCATTTCCAGTTCTTCCTTGGGCTTCTGAATTGCTCCAGTGTGCTGTTTTGGACGTTCTAAAATTAGTGCTATAGCACCATAGCAACCCAATGCATTTGAATGCTGGTGATATAGCACTGAATTGCTATATCACCATCATTTGGATGCACTGGGTTGCTATAGTGCCACAGGTACCTCATAGTCCACCTTCCAAAGCAGCCATTTTCTCCAGGGGAACCAATCTCTGTCAATTGGAGATCAGTTGTAATTCTGGGAGATCTCCAGGTCCCACCTAGAGGCTGACAGCCCTATCAATAATAGGAATATTCACAATTTTACTTGTAGTAAACTAAGGCATTTATTTTTAATTTTTCATAATAATGCAAATTTTATATGCTAATTTATAAACAATCCCTTTGTTAAAACAGTAAAGTAAGTTTACGATTTATAAAAATCAACTATTGCCCATTTAAATTTTCTTTGAAACTATGGGTGGATTTTTCCCCCATCATGGCTTCAAGGTAATTGGAAACTTGCCATCTCTGGCCACAGTGTACATGGATATAATGTACAGTGCTGCCAGTTACTGTAGCTTTTTCACCTCCTTGCATAAAAGAAAACAATCCCGGGGCTGTTTCCCTAACACAATCAAAGGGAAATGAAAAACCGAAGCATTGTCAGATCCTCCAGTTGTAGTGAAATGTCATCTTAATTAAGGGGCTGGAACAGGGGAGGAGCAACTAAGCAGGAAACAGGAAGTTACAAGGAGACTGAGAGAGAAAAAGCAAGCAGGCACTAGGGAGGAACTGTTCCTTTTTATTATAGAAGTTCAATAAACAACTTGTTAAATAAATACCTGAAGTCCCTGGCATTAATAAGACACCACCCTTTTCTCTATGTCTCCACATCTCTCTATATCTGAATGTCTGCAGATGTTCGAGGAGAAGACAATTCCAGCAGCTGAGAGTATGTGACCGGCCCAAGGTTCCCCAGCAAGCATCCACACACCCTTGTCCTTTGGGATTTCTCTCCCGAGATCTTTACCCCCTCATCCTAGAGTTGGAAGGGGCCATACAGGCCATCTAGTCCAACCTCATAACCTCATTCTTTGACTTTTTGTGGTTGGCTCCATCTCCAGCAGCAGCCATTTTGGGGTTGGCTCAAGCTCCCATGCCAGACATTTTGTGCTTGTGCCCATCACCCTGTGTCAGAATTCCCAAGGTGCCCACAGGCTCAAAAAGGTTGGGTCTGCCTGACTCAGCAGATTCATTATCCTTCAGCTAATATTAAAATCTATGCCAACCGTGTAAAAGAGTTCCAGACCCCTATATGGAATACTGAGCAGGATTCCAGGCACAAAAATATTAAAAGCTTTCCCTCTCTTTTCAAATGCTCCATCTGCCTCCCAACTTCTGTTCCAGCAGCTTGTTTTTGAAAGGGGCAGTAAAATTGACAATCATTAAGCAAAGACAATTTTCAGCTATAGAAACAGAACAATTAAACACCTAAGTGTATCTGTGGAGACAGATGTTTTAAAAAATCACAATTAGAATGGCACTTCAAGGCCTTGAATTGCAGACTTATGCAAGAGATGAGAAAAATAACATCTTCAGCACAGGTGAGTTAATTGTACTGGCTAACACCGCACTCCTAGCCCTTCCCAATTTACCGTATATACTCGCGTATAAGCCGAGTTTTTCAGCCCAAAAAAAGGGCTGAAAAAGCGGGCCTCAGCTTATACGCGGGTCAATACGGTAGGGGAGGGGAGGGAGGAGGGAGGGGGCAACTTACCGCCGCCGCCATCGCTGCCGGGCCCATGCGGCTTCCCCCGGCCAGGAGCGCCCTGTGAGGGCCTCCTGCGGCCGCTGCAAGGCCGCGCGGCCGCCGCCGGGCGCGCCTGGCTCCCCCAGCCCTGGAAGGGCCAGGGGAAGCCTGCTGCCGGGCGCACCTGGCTCCCCCCGCCCTGGAAGCCTCCTGCAGGGGGCCCTCCGCCGCCACCACCGCCTTCGCCGGGAGCCCTGTCAGGTAAGTCTGCGGGGGGGGGAGGGGTTATAAGCCAACCCTCGGCTTATACGCGGGTGCCTAATTTTTCCCCATTTTGGGGGAGAAATTAGGCACCTCGGCTTATACGCGGGTCGGCTTATACATGGGTATATACGGTATAGCTGTTCCAGATTCCAAGAAAGCAAATGTTAACTTCATGGCATTCACAAGGTGGTTTTTCTCTGCCATGGCTTCTAAACTGTGGCAGATATATTTTATCATCCAAATAACATCCTCTAATCATCTGCTTTCCTGGCTTTCCCTATATTTGGTACAGTCTTTCTCAAACCTGTCTTGGTAGATCTTTCTGGAAAGAATACAGCCCAAGTGTGTTAACAAGCCATCTGGATGAGATGGGAAGGTGCACTTTTTAGAAGTTTCTACCCACATTGGCTCATCGTCCTTGTCTCAGCTGCCATTCTCCTCTAGACTTCTACAGCTGCACACAGAAGTAGAGAGCTTTTGGGGCTTTGTAAAAAAGAAAACCAGCAATTGCTGTTATAGAATAATGTTATAACGATCTATTGCAATTATCTGCTAGTTCCTATGAATTCTCAGGTATAATTTTTTTAAAAAAAACCTCATCCTTTTCATTGTACTGATATAAGGGGAAAGCCACCTATCCCCTTATATCACTTCAGCAAAGAAGAGGTGAAGACATATTTATTTTTAGTAAGAGACAAGTATTTTGAGGAACTAGTAAATCATTGCACGAGGTCATTATAATGCCATTGTGCTATAGCAGCACAGTGATTACCAACTTTTAAAAAGCCCTCCAAAAAAAGCCTTCCAGTGGTGCTCTAGGAGAAAAATTAAGGGGAAGTGGCAATTGATGGAGGAAACTTTTTCACAAAACTCCTGTTTGATGACTCCTTTGCCACTGCATACGCATTCACAGCAGCAATGTCAGGGAAACAGAGCCCTGGCCATGTGGATGCAACCATTTGAGTGGGTTCTTAGCTAGGAGTGACAGCTAATTCTGAGTATATTTACATGAAAAACTCACCAGCCGTCTCAATTACCATTTGCAGGCATAAACCTAAAAAAGTCTTCAGCAGACACTGAAGAACTAAAGGTTTAGGGTTTGTTTCTATGGAATGTGTGAAATGAGCCTTACAAACTGCCACCTCAGGTATTTGTAATGCTTTTCTTCTCTTTCAGTGGTACTAGTTTAAAATGGCACACAAGTAGGGTTGCCAGGCCCCTCTTCACCACTGGTGGGAGGTTTTGGGGGTGGAGCCTGAAGAGGGCAGGGTTTGGGGAGAGGAGAGACTTCAATGCCATAGAGTCCTATTGCCAAAGCGGCCATTTTCTCCAGGTGAATTGATCTCTGTTGGCTGGAGATCAGTTGTAATAGCAGGAGATCTCCAGCTAGTACCTGTAGGATGGCAACCCTACACGCAAGAATTTTTGTAATACATAATCATTTTGATTCCTAGTTGTATAAAAAGGAAAAACACAATGAAAACATTTACTTACTAAAGCATTTTGGTTCTGGATCCCATCCAGATTTGGTGCAGCTTGTAAGGATCCAGCGGTTCTCTTTATTTGCTGGCAAGAAGCCATTGCTGCATCCGAAGTAAATGTACTCTCCCTCCCTTTTTGGAAAGTAATTCTCTCTGTAAGTCCCATAGCTTCTATATAGTTGTACATTCTCTGCCTCAGGATAGTTGCAGCGTTTTGCTTTGGATGAGAGAGAAAAATTTGAGTCAAAGACAACAGTATTCCACTTCAAGATCATTTTCCTTCACTTGATTAGGGCGGCACCACATGTAGAAGATGGAACCCAGGGAAGGATAAAGAAGGAAGGATGTACAAGGGAATGGCAGATAAAGAGGAGAGAGGCTAGTGAAAACAAAAAACAGACTTAGCTTAATCAAGAAGGGGCTGCAGAAAGTGAATGGGAAGGAAGAAGGAAAGATAATTTTCAAATGCGTCTGTGATCTACAGGACTATATGTTGGCCCCTGCAAGTCCTGAATCAATTAATTAACATGATTGCAAATTTCACATATACCCAAATGTAAATTAGTTTTATTTAAAAAAATACAAGGACTCAGAACATTTATGGGAGAAATCTTGACTTTGTGAACAAATGAATGGCAAAGGACGCTTCATGCGGATTCTGAGAACATAAGAACATAAGAAAAGCCATGCTGGATCAGATCAAGGCCCATCCCATCCAGCAGTCTGTTCCCACGGTAGCCAACCAGCAAACATGCTGCCTTCCCCACCCCAGCATGGTGAACATGCGTCTGTTAATATACACACAAAAGAAGCAGCTGAGAATTCTTCATAAAAGTGAGCATGTCCACGCATGACAAAGGAGAACTATAAATAAAAGCAAATAAATAAATAAGCGATCACAGTTTCTGTTCACAACAGTAGAGCCATTTTCAAATCGAGCAGAAGACAAAAGAGGATTCAAGATTGACAATTACTGTTTTGTGAATCAAAGACACACATTTAGCAAATCCTATTTTAGGGATCTTTTGGGGTTTTGTGGGATGGGCACTTCCTATAATAACAACAAAAAAGTGGACACACACAATAAAAATATATTGACCCCACCCATGTGCTTTTCCTTCTGGGACTTACTTTTGAGTACACCTACATTGGATTTCTTCCTAATGAAGTCATTTAGGCCGAGAGTGTGTGACTGGCCCAAGGTCACTCAGAGACTTTCCAATGCAGAGTGGGGATTAGAACCTGGGTCTCCCAGATCATAGTCTGACACTAATTTCTGCTGGTGGTGCTACTGATTTGCTACTGTTCAATAGTGCATCATGTAACTGCTGGTCCATCCTCCCCAATTCCTGATCCAATTTGATCAAAACTTGGGGTTCTTTAAAGGACAGGGAGAACCCACTCTTGTGCAATTTTGATATTATTTTGTTGAAAAACCGCCACTCCCGCCTCCCTGAAAGTCCCCCGAAGGAAATAATGGTGGATTTATGAGAAGTGGGGTGGGGGTGGGGAGGAGATCTGTGAAGGAAGGGATGTACTAAAATGAATGACAAGATTGCCTATTGGGAACAATAGGAGAGGCCGGCCACCTGAGGGCCCATTAGATATAATGGGACCAAGGAATGCCAATTGACTCATACAAGCTCCATTAGAATTGAGGTAGCAGGATTTTAGAAAATCAGTAGGCCTTTTGGAAAATTACTGAACTCCAAAGGAGGGGGCCAGGGAAATATATTTAGTTCATGAACAAACAAAGAAGGCAAGGAAAAGAAGAGTTATTATCCAAGTCAGCCCAAGGTTGAAAAACAAGAGAAAAGTTACTCAAAGCAGACGAGACGCCAGGGAACTTTTAGGGAGGGCAGCTAGATAAAATGCCAGGTGTTTTAACAATGGACTCTATACACAGTTAATCTAACCAATCATGTTATTGTTGCTTTATGATTTACCAATGAAATATCTGTATGAGTAAGCCAATTAACAAATGAATTATATATTAATCAACCAATGAGTTAGCAGAGAAGTTGTAAACCAATGATCAGTATAATGTATAAGTGACGTATTTTAGAAGATGTATAATGAGCTGACCAAAGGTTATAAAAGTCTAAACCCACTTTTGCAAGGTGCTCCAAACTCCACTTTGAATATTTCTGAGGGCAGAGTTTGGAGACTCAAACAGCTGTTTGAAATAAATCCTTGTTCTTCCAGAAAACTGGCTTTGGGTCTTTGTGTTTGAAATCCAGCTCCGGAAATCTTGCCATATTAGAATACATTACAGCACATAAAGAGGAGGAAGAAGAAGAGTTGGTTTTTATATGCCGACTTTCTCTACCACTTAAGGGAGACTCAAACCGGCTTACAATCACCTTCCCTTCCCCTCCCCACAACAGACACCCTGTGAGGTAGGTGGGGCTGAGAGAGCTCTAACAGAGCTGTAACTTGCCCAACCAAGGTCACCCAGCTGGTTTTGTGTGCAGGAGTGGGGAAACAAATCTAGTTCACCAGATTAGCCTCCGCCGCTCTTGTGGAAGAGTGGGGAATCAAACCCGGTTCTCCAGTTCAGAGTCCACCGCTCCAAACCACCACTCTTAACCACTACACCATTCTTGGATTGATGGAAATTGATTTAGTCTGCAATGTTAATAAAATTTAATTTAAAAAACCCCACTACATCATGCCGGATGCAATGAAAATATGGAAAGGATTGAAAGAATGCTGCCCTGGGCCTGGAATGACAGCCCCCAGAGTGGAATGATGATCTCTGGAACCATATAAACTTCTCTGGGACTGGAATGACAGCCTCCAGAGCACTGATTCCAGTCCCAGGGGCCATCATTCCACTCTGGGGAATGCCACTCCAGTCCTAAAGCAGTATCTGGGCCCAGAGACCATAATTCCAGTCTTAGGGCAGGCTTCTCAAAATCCATTCCACATTTTTATTGCAGCTTTTATGTGCTGTAATGTGTTTCAATTAGTGTTGCCAGCTCTGAGTTGGGAAATAACTGGAGATTTTGGGGGTGGAGCCTGAGGAGGGTGGGGTTTGGGGAGGGGGAGGCACTCCAATTAAGTATAATGTCATAAAGTCCAACTTCCAAAACTTCCACTTTCTCCAGTGAACTGATCTCTCACAGTTCATTACTGGAGATCAGTTGTAATCCCAGTAGATCTCCAGCCACCACCTGGAGGTTGGTAACCCTAATTCCAATGGAGACTATGTAAATCATTTAGCATTTGTGGCTCCCATTATATCCAACGGGCCTTCAGACCTATTCCACTGTTCCCAATGGAGCTAGTTTGGTGTATGAGAACCAGTATGATGTAGCGGTCAAAGTGTCAGAATAGAATCTGGGAAGCTCCGGCTCAAATTGCCACGCTGCCATGGAAGCTTGCTGGGTGACGTTGGGTCAGTAATACACTCTCAGCCTAACCCACCTCACAGCATTATTTTGAGGTTTAGATGGAGGAGAGGAGAATAATGTAAGATGTAAGAACAATGTATCCCTCAAAGGCTGTATCCAGAATGATAATGAACTTTTTCTCCACGCACACTCCTAACTTCAGTGGGGGAGCTGAGAGAAATCCCATAGGTCTCTTTAAAAATCTCTGTGTCCGTAAAGGATTCTTGTAACAGATAAAATTCCCAGTGATATATATTACAACTTCATACCCATCCTGTCATACCTGATTTAATAATGGGCTTTGAATTTGAGGACTGAAGTGGTCTGTGTTTACCTACAATTGATTGTTCAGCATTTGACTCTGAAGAGATCACTGCAAGGGTGGAAACTACTTACAAAGACATTTTGGTTGTGGTAGCCAGCCATTCTTGGTGCATTTGGAAGTTGCTTCCCGTCTTTCAGGCTCATAACCAGGATCACACTCTATCTGTATTGTTTCTTCAGATGAGTACTGTTGCTGGTGAGGATTGACTCTGCCATTATTGACTTCTGGACGTGAGCATACGATTTCTGCAGAGGAATTGGTGTTTAGTCAAGAGAAATCTTTCACAAAGTTTCATGCTTGGGTCTTACTAGTCATCATAGTGTCACCACTACGTAACATGTGATACATAAATGGTTTTTTAGTCCTCCTAAGACACTGGCTGCAGATCTCAGAAGCTAAGCAGGGTCAGCCCTGGTTAGTATTTGGATGGGAGACCATCAAGAAATACCAGGGTTGCTGTGCAGAGGAAGGCACTGGCAAACCACCTCTGTTAGTCTCTTGCCATGAAATCCCGAAAAGGGGTCACCATAAGTTGGCTGCGACTTGACTGCACTTTACACAACAGAATAAATTGTGTTGACCTCCATGAATTGTTAATGAATAATTACACTTTTACATTATCTTATCCATCTATTATCTATGAATTTCCCCTAGAATTGGTTTTGTTGTCGGGAGCCAGGGGAGATCATATGTTAGAAGTTAGGAAGGCAGAGGCCATTTATATGCATGGTCAATTCTGATGCTTGCTCGCAGCTCTTTTTTAAAATGTGACTTTAAAAATGCCTATTTATGGTCCCAGCGCAAAAGGAGAAATTCCACCTCCACCCGCCTGCTCCTTTGTTCCCGTTTGCATAGCCATTAGGATGTGCATAGCTAACGCGTCACTGTTGTTTTGCATGGTTCCTTCAAGGGATTCTTCATGGCAGGGGCGGAGCAAACACCAAAGGTCATGTTAAAGGGGCTCTTAAGTAATGCGAAGCAGGTATGGGCCGGCTTTGCAGTCACTTCTGGAATGATGGTTCAGCATGAAAAATTCAAAAAAATATACAGGGCAATTCACCCTGGAACATGCTGCTAATTACCATGCATAAATGGCCAGACTTTAATGAACCCAGAGGCGTGATGAGAGTTATTCCATAGAAATAATGCTAGAAGGAAAAGGAGCAAGTAAAAGGTGGCTTTCCTAAAACAAGAGCTCTTGCAAGCTCAAGCTGTCAGTTTTCCAGTAAGACGGAAACTGTCTCTGTGTTACAGCCCTAGAAAATGGAAACATACTAGGGTTGCCAAGCTCCAGGTCATGGCTGGAGATCTCCTGCTATTACAACTGATCTCTAGGCAATAGAAATCAGTTCCCCTGGAGAAAATGGCCGCTTTGGCAATTGGACTCCATGGCATTGACGTCCCTCTCCTCTTCAAACCCCGCCCTCCTCAAACCCCGCCCTCAACCCCCAAAATCTCCAGGTATTTCCCAGCCTGGAGCTGGCAACCCTAAACCGTACTGACCTGTACACTCAAGCCTTGTATTCCATCCATTCTCACTGCATACTGCAACAGATCTGTCAACAGGTTTATATCCATCATGACAGTCAAACTGTAATTGATCACCTTCTTTATAAACATCCTTTAGCGACGTTATATACCCATTTGCTATATTTCCTGATGTGCAGATTATTTCTATTGAAAAAATATAAACAAAATACCTTATTGATAGGAGGTAGCAATACTTTTCCAGCTCAGCTAGGAATGCATTCAATTCAGTGTTGCCATAATTCAGAAGCTTGTAATTCACAGGCTCAGAATGTGAACTGTGGTTTTACCATCGAGTTTCTGGTGATTCACTGAACTACCCAAGTTACTTGCGGTTTGTTATAGGAAATGATGTGATGCCACACTTCCTTGATCTCTTCTCTATGTCTTTTGAGATCTCTTGACTCTGTTTGCAACTGTGACAACAGTTGACTACATTCCAAATTTGTTGTCAGCCACTCTGTCTCAGCTTTAGTCTTTCTTTTGCCGCTGCCCTGAACCACGAGGAAAGGTGGGGTATAAACATTTTAATTAATGAATAATAAATTTAAAAGATATAGTGTACCAACCATGGCCGACTGTGTTATGTTTAGTGCATTCCCCAAACCATTAGACAGCATTTGAAGATTATAATCAAAACAGGAATACTATGGAGATGATTTAAGAACGGCCTACAGGCTTTATGTAAAGATTACTGAGATAATACTTAAAGTGCTGAGCTATTACAGAGCAGCAGTAAGTTACATTTTGCTGTCATCTTGTCTTCCAAGAGGGCTTATGTGACTCAGTGATTTTATTTTTGGAGGGTAGCAGGTAATAGAATTTTCTTCTGTTTAATTTCTTTCTGAGTTTGGGACTTCTGAATTACCAGAATTGGTACAGGAGTGCCGCTGATAATGTCAGAATCTGACAGTCTTTACCTGTTCTCATGAAGGTAGCCTAAAAATGAAGTTCTGAAAACAATACATATTTTGTCCTTTGGGAGAAACAGATATTTTAATTTTTATTTTGCCTCCCCACTAGACACTATTGCATAAAAAAGCCAATACATTTTTATTTCCATGGTATTAAATACATCTTAATTATTTTCTATGTCCTATTTTATTCACAGCTGGTATCGACCAGCCCATCAATTTGCATGACCCACAGTGTACTCTTCTTGGAGTGATTAAAAACAAGTGAAAATAAAAGTTATGTAAAGTATTTCAAAACATTTTTAAAAACTTGCTTACCATGAAGAAAAAATGTTTGTTCTGTCAATATTTATTTTTATTGCCTTTCTGCAGGAGTACAACAGCATTCCTGGAGTTTTAATTTTTTTATGCCACGGTAGCTATATTTTCTTCTAAGGAATCAGGGCCTTTGTGTGTTCTTAATGTGTAGAACTAAGGGTGTGGACTAAGCCAATTTTTCAACTCCTTCTCAAGGTGATTGAAACTGTATAAATAGAGGCAAGGAAAGGGCTAGATTTCAGACCTCTCTCAGAGTGTCTCAGAAGAAGGTGTGTCGGTATGTATGGCTCTAGAATGTGAAATAGATACTTTGAACTAATTCAGACTTATTTGACTGTTATATTTTAAGAGTTGGATTTTAAAACTGAATAGTATGTAGAACTTGCTTGCTTTTGTTGAATACATTGTCATTGAATGTAAGACATTGTAATACTTGCATATACATACATATATACATTTTTACTGGAAGTACATCAATAAAAAGACTTGCTTTTTTAAAGTAGGTAAAGTAGAGTCCTGCTTAGTAGGTGACTGGCTGAATGAGATAACATATCACTTCTCAGGAAGTGGTCCATTCTAAGAGCCTAGAACAATGGTCTGCAAACTGCAGCTCCCAAGCCGCATGCGGCTCTTGAGTGTGGCTCCCCGTCCCCCCGTCAGTCCCCCCGTCAGTCTCCCCGTCCGTCGGCTGAGCTCTGCCCCGTCCCTCCACCTCAGATGGGGGAGGCTGTGGCGGTTTTTCTCTCTTATCCTCTCAGCCCGAGATGTCCCTCCCCCACCCCCGCCCTCAATCTCCCTCCCGAAAATTCCCCAAATGGCTGGGAGGCGGAAGCCTCCGTCTCCTCCTTGCCCCGTGGTGGCGGGCGTGCAGTGCTGTAATTCTAGCCCCAGGCCCGCCCGCCTGTCAGCTGTTGGGTGGGGTGGATGTCTTCCACCCGTGCCTTCACGGCGGCAGCTGGGGCCTGCGCCGCCCTGGTTGCCGCTTCTTCGGCACTGGCCTTGTTTCCCTGGCCGGGGGCATGGGGGGGGGTTAGAGGGGCGGCTGCCGCAGCAGCCCGCCAGCCAGCCACCGCGGGGTGAAACTTGACGGGGCTTACGGGCCCTTCTCCCCAGCTGGTGGCCTCGAAGGGCTACCCTGGGGCGGGGGCCCCTCAGCCAGGGGCATTCCAGCCCCCCCGGTTCTGTCGAGCACCCTTTCCGAGCGGTGGTGGTGAGCGTCTCCCACGGCCTCCGTCCCGGGACAACCTGCAGCCCTCCCGCCCGGGCTGAGCGCGCCCTTCCTCGCCCCGGCAGGCCGACCTGTTGGGCATGTGGCAGAACAACCTGGGCTCCCGGATGGTCATCCAGCCGCCCGATGCTTTTGGCACCTTCCACGGCACCTACACCACTGCCGTGGCCGCCTCCCAGGTGCCCATCCGCCAGTCGCCCCTCTACGGCACCCAGCACCTGGACGGCACCCACCAGCAGCCCACCTTTGGCTTCACCATCAATGGGAGCTTCTCAGGTGGGCACCGGGCCGCCGCCGCTGTCACTCCCCCCCGAAAGGCAAAGACGCCGCCTCCTCCCCCCACCCCGAGGTTGAGATCTAAGTTGCTAACCAGGGATGAGAAGCAGCCGTGGCCCAAATAAGTGGGGGGTTAGAAACAGGGAGAGAGAAATGAAGGCATCTCACAGAAGGAGGAGAACAGAATGAAGGAAGAAGAGTATAGTAGACAATGATACTCTTGCATTAATCAACTTCATTCATACCCCCCTTTCTCCCCAGTGGGGACCCCCAGCAGAACTGGCCATGTTTGATTCATGCACATTTTCCCCATCCAGATTCTCAAAACTCTGCATGGTGGGGGGGTTATTGGCCATTTATGAATGGGAGGTTTTGCCTTGGATTTGCCACTCAGATGCACAACTCAACAATAAGCCCCCCTGCAGAGTTTTGAGAATGCAGATGGGGAAAATGTACAGTGTTTGTCAGTCATTGTCATGATTCAATTTTATGGATACCTTACTTACTTTTTTCCCTCCTCAGAGGCCATGTCTACCCATTGGCTTTCTTGTTGGTAGACCTGGGCTCCGAGGAGGGGAAAAAGTCCCCCTTCAGAGGCCAGATCTACCAATTGGCTTCTATGGGCCTCCGGAGGCCAGGTCTACTGCCAAGAAAGCCAATGGGTAGACATGGCCTCCCAATGGGACTCAGCCGGAGGCCAGGTCTACCAATAGGCTTTTATGGTGGTAGACCAGGCCTCCAGATGAGGACTCTGGACTGGGAGGGGGAAATGGCAGGGACTTACAATTTAATTTTTATCAATAAATAAGATCACTATTAAGTAGGATATCAAGTTTTATTCAGTGGACCTATAGTTTAATTAAGACTTAAAACTTTAATTGAAGTTTATTAAGTTAATAAACAGTGTACCTACTTATATAGTTTAAGAAATTTGGCTCTCAAAAGAAATCTCAATCGTTGTACTGTTGATATTTGGCTCTTTTGACTAATGAGTTTGCCGACCCCTGGCCTAGTCATTTGAAAGGCACAGACCCTCTTCAATGGCTTTAGCCCTGACCTGGATAGCCCCAGGCTAGCCTGATCTCATCAGAACTTGGAAGCTAAGAAGGGTCAGCTCTGGCTAGTATTTGGATGGAAGACCTCCAAGGAATACCGGGGTTGTGACACCGAGGTAGACAGTGTACCACCTCTAAATGTCTCTTGCCTTGAAAACTCTGTGGGGTCACCATAAGTCAGCTGTGACTTGATGCCCCCCCCCGCCAATAAAGATTGCTTTACAAGCTTAAACCAGTTAATAGAAAATAGCACTATAAATGACTACTAGTCATGACAGGTAAACTCTGAGTAACCTCTGAGCAAAGAGCATACACTTTGTGGGGCATCTGGTTGGCTGCTTTTGGGAACTAGATACTGGACAAGATAGACCTTTTGCCTCATCTAGCAATGAGGGCTCTTTGAATATGTTCATGTTATCTACAACAGTCACAAGAATGAAGGGGCGGGGAGGAACCTTGGTACCATTTAAGTCTGCCTTCTCTCCCTAGGAGAACTCTCCAGGCTTTGCAAGCATGATGGCTTACTGCGACGTGACAGGCTGCACATGTAGGTAGAAAAAAAAAACGTTCTTTTGAAGCATGGGAGCTCCTGTGGGACCCAACAACAGTAAGTTTATATCTAAAGGGAGGCTTAAATGGAACAGTTCAGTGGTGACGACAATGATGATCTCCAAGAAAGCTGTAATACTACGTTAAATGGAAGGGAGGGTTTCTTTTGCTCTCACCTTTGCATGTTGGTACATCTGGATTCCACTGTCCCTCATCTGCACAAACAATTTGTTTGGCTCCCACCATTTTGAATTTTGGATTGCATTCAAATCGTAATGCCTGTCCAAATATATAATCTTGGTCCAACCCATGTATTCCACTCATAAGAATCCTCCCATTTTCTGGTGGCTTTACTGGGAAACATTTCTTTACTGTAAAACAAGTAACAAGGTTGCATAAGGTTTATCAAGTCATTGTTAAAAGGTTAAAAATAAACAAACGAAAACATCCAAGGTGCATCAGTGAATCACTAAAACTCTCAACAAAAAGATCAGCTCAATGATGCCACCTTAGTCCAACAACAAAGTTGCCACGTGTGTACCTGTATACATGTTTATGGGAACAGACCTATGATGGCTAAACTTGCTTGGGTAGAGCAAAGAGTTATACAAAGAACTCGGTAGGAAGCCTTAAGGAGTAATCAACTGAACATCATGTATTTCAGAGTTCAGCATTATCAGCTAAGTATCTTGTATATAGATCCAAATTATGGAACTCTTTACCAAAGATTAGATGGTGTTTACAAAACAAGGCTACTAAACCTCATGGAGACCTATCCTATGAGCTGCAATAGCTAAAAAATAGGTTATATATGGAGGCAGTATACTTTTGAATGCCAGATGTGGGCATTGCTCTGGAGAGCTACAACTGGATCTGCATATGGAAAGGTACACATGGTTCTTCCATTGCAGGCAATGGCTGCTAGAGTGAAGGAATTCCAAGCCTAAGACGCAGGATAAGTAAGGGAAATAGTAGGGTTGCCTTGCAACCAGCAGGAGACAGGGAGGAGGTACATGAGAGGGCCTACCATCTCTAATTTTGTTACATCACTTCCGGGAAAAACTTGGATGTGACATCCCGATTTCCTAGGAATCACTGGGAAGTCTATGGTAAAACCACAGAGTTTCCACAATTCCTAGAGAAGATTGACTCACTATTGGGTTTTCCCCAGAAGTGATATCACACTGTCGGGCCAATGGCCATTTTTAAATTTTTCTTCCTGAGCTGCTCTGAGCAATGGCCAGAAATGGAGTCTTGACAGCCCTAGGAAACGGTAATCGTTAGCCCACATGGTGATCTGCTCACAGATAA
This sequence comes from Euleptes europaea, assembly GCF_029931775.1. Classification (NCBI taxonomy): domain Eukaryota; kingdom Metazoa; phylum Chordata; class Lepidosauria; order Squamata; family Sphaerodactylidae; genus Euleptes; species Euleptes europaea. The sequence goes on along the minus strand of NC_079313.1, from coordinate 35,033,413 downwards.
GCAGCTCTGGAACCTTTTTGTGTGTGCAAGGAACAATGATTCATAGCCAAGCATAAACTAAAAGACGAAAAAGACTTGTATCCAGCCAAATGCTGCATGAAGAAGACAATTCTTCACTGGGTTACCAATCTCCAGGTGGGGGCTGGATTTGTCCTGGAATTACGGCTTATTTTCAGACTTCAGATATCTGTTCCCTGGAGAAAATGGCAGCTTCAGACGGTGGACTCCATGGCATCACATCCTTGCTGTGTTCCCTCTTCTCCCTCCCCAGGTTCTTCCCCCAAATATCCAAGAATTTCCCAACCTGGAGTTGGCAACCCTAATTCTGCACATGCAAGGGGAGAGTTTCACCGTCTCTCTCCCCCCCCTTCTGAAGAAACTTTTTTGAGGTGCTACTTTTGGGCATGATATCAGAAAAGTTCACTTGCACAAGAAGCTGAACATATTGGTGTAATTTGTTTGAAAGCCCACTGACCTTCACAGTGTGGGACATCATTGCTCCACCCATCTGCTCGACAAACTCGGTAATTTGTCTGGCTGAGCATCTGATATCTAAAGGTTTAAGGTAAGAAAAGTGAAATGCTGACATGCCAAAAGCTATCAACGTCTTAAAGGCTGATTCTGTAATAATAATTTGAAATACGTTGCACTTCAAATTATCACTGCTAGAAAAAGGCAATATTTTAACTGTAATGAATTTTCCCTGATGTCACTCAGCAATCTCCCTCTCCATGACAGCAGGCATCGCCTGAGATCCAAGGAGTGTCTTATATTGCATACACACAATTTTGCACAGACAAAAATGGTATTTATTTTTCTTTTCTTTCCTTTTCTGACTGCTGATCCTTGAGCCATAATGAGCCACTCATCAAACTGATCCAAGCTGCAGGAGTAGTTTGTAGGACCAGCCATCATGGGTTACTTTTGAGGAGGACTTGGAAGCTCCGGAGCACACACGGAGCTCACCCTTGTAGCCATCTGGATTGTAACAATGGCTTTTTCACATGCGTTGCTTACCCCAGTTTTTCCATGTGGATGAGCTGTGAGGCTTGGAATCACATTCCACGATTTTTTGTCTGCATGCCTCCCTTTACAGTGTTGTTTTCTGTTTTCCTAAATCAGTTTTATCCTGTCTGCACTTTTACCTAAAAGCAATATTTTCTGAAGAGGGAGCGTCACATCATTTGTGACATGGTGGACAATCGTGCTGGACATTTTCCCACTTCCCCCTAATTTTTTATTTTATTTTTGCACGTACATGATGTGCACTACCATTAGATGGGGAAACACACATGTCTCATACGCCTTTATATACATTTGTAAAAGTTTGCACTTAAAGGTTTGCACCCCAAACCAAAGCAATATCCCCCATTAAGCACATCTGCACCCACCCACACAAAAAAATAGCAGCCTGGTGTGTTCATCCACTTTGCTTTGCAATCAAGCACCATCAAACTAGCAAACTATTGCACAGACACGAGGACCACTGAGCTTTGCTCTTTGAATGCTGGAGAAGAAGCACAAGAAAGACAAGCAGCTCATTTCCGACCTGTACCATTACGTTCTCCTTATACTCTAAACCCACAAAAACGGGAAATAAATATTGTCGAAGGGGAAATAAACTTTACGCATTTCAGTCCTTTGTAGACAGGAGCCCACAAGACTGGGAAGGGGGCGGAGAAGCAGAAGCTGCAGCCTCTTTTCCTTGGAGATGAGTGACCAGGACCTCAGGAGTCCAACCCAAAGATGGACCGAAAGAACCCATCAGAGGATGGCCAGCTTCAGGTTGCAGTTTTGCCAGAAGGTGGGAGGGATTTTCCACCTGCATTAGCAAGTCCTCTGTTACGCAAGAGTTTTAATAAAACAAAATGCTCCAAAGGCAAACCTTGACTTGGGGGGGGGGGGCGTTTACACCTGTCTCCTCTGTTTCAAGCACCCACCACAACTCACCAGATCTTTCCAGGATTCCTTCTGGTTTTCTTGTGATATTTTAATCAGCAATCCAGCTGTGGTTTGTTCACTAAGGTCTTGCAGGAAGATCCCAAAGGAAACAGACTTTTTGGGGGGGGTTCTGCCAGGACTAGATACATTTGCAGGCAGCAGATGCCCCCCACAGGTCAGTTTCAATTAGAAAGCTGATGCCTCCCCCGGCCCAGCCCTGCCCCCATCAGCTATGGTAATTGGTCAATTACCTAAGGTGCTTTATACTGAAATGAGCCTGGGTTGCTCTGGGATCAGTCTCCAGGGTGGAGGAATGCAGAAACGGGGGCGATTCTAGCGTTCCTGCATCCATTTGATCCAGTGTCATATCACTAATCTTGTCATCAAAAAACTTTATCATTCACACATTTTATCATGACAGTACAATGCTATTCTGAAATGGTAAGAAAAATGCTGCTGAAATTTGACCTTTTTAAAACATCAGCTGTACTAAGAATATGACTTGTATGGAAAAGAACAATTACCCTGGATCACACTGGTACTCAACACGAGCGCCAAAGACAAATTCATCTCCATTAACGAGTTCAAAAGAACCAAACTCGATATCTCCAGGATGTCCACAAGGCCTTTCTGGAAATTAAAGAAAAGGAAACTGTAATGTAATTTCTTGTTTATGGTTAGTGTTTCGGAGCCAAACTACTTTATTTATTTTCATTTACTTCATTTCTACCCCCCTTTTCTTCCAACGGGAACAGAAAGCGGGGTACAACAGTCTTCTCTTCTCCATTTTATCCTCACAACAACCCTGCGAGGTAGGTTTTGCTGAGAGACACAAGGTGACCTTCCATGACTGAGTCTCCAGATTGTAGTCTGACTCTCTAATGATTACACTGTGGTGACTCTGTAGACATTACAAAGAGGGGGTCCCACAAAGGCTTGTAGGGGAACCACATTTTCCTACCTTTCATCTGCACCCCCATCTCCAGCTGTATTTATTATTTATTTACTTCATCTATGCCCTGCTTTTCTTCACAATGGGAACCCAAAGCAGCTTAAATCATTCTCCTGTCCTCTGTTTTATCCTCATAACAACCTTGTGAGGTAAGTTAATCTGCCTGTTTGTGACTGACCCAAGCACCATGGCAGAATTGGGATTTGAACCCAGGTCTCCCAGATGCTAGTCTGAAACTCTAACCATTACACCCCACTGGCTTTTGTGGGGTGTCGACTGTTGAACAGTAGCAAGCAGCTGGGTCTGGGTGAGTCATGCAAGCCAGGTAGCAGCAAGTTGTCTTGTGGTTGCTGGTCCTCCCTCAGACAATACTGTTGTGGTTGCCTAGCGCAGGCCTCTGAGGGCGTTTATTTCTTAAAGCTACAGGAGCTGCTTCTACTGTTTTTTGGGGGAGGAGGTTAAGCCACCAATGTATTTTTTAAAATATTTCATATTTTTCTGCAAACCTGGGGCTTTTTTCAGGTTTATAGAATTTTGAGTGAATCTATCTTGGAAGATGCTTTTGAATTCTGTTATAAGAACAGTCTTGAGTACCGGGAAGGCTATTTTGAGATTTTATTAATCTTCTGGGGGATAATATGTACCTGCAGCAGTTAAAGCATTTAATGCTAAAGTTTCTGGGCAGTTGTTGAATGCTGTAGGAGTCTAGATTAGTGTGGTTACAGATAATACTGATACACCATTACTAAGATTCTTACCCAGTATTAGGGTTGCCAACCTCCAGGTACCAGCTAGAGATCTCCTGCTATTACCACTGATCTCCAGCCGATCTCAGTTCACCTGGAGAAAATAGCCACTTTGGCAATTGGCCTCTATGGCATTGAAGTCCCTCCCCTCCCCAAACCCTGCCCTCCTCAGGCTCCACTCCAAAAATCTCCCGCTGGTGGTGAAGAGGGACCTGGTAATCCTACACAGTATTCTGGGAACTCCAAGATGTGTGGCAGGTATAGCTTTGAGAGCTGAGATTGGGGAGATGTCTTTTGAGGCAAAGGCTTGGTGGAGAACATTTAATCTGAAAATGAGGATGTTGAAATCGAATTTAGAATCAGATCTGCTTGGATGAGTTATATTGAATCGTCATATGAGTGATTGGAGAAAATACTTGGAATTCAAATTCTTATGAATGCGGGAAAACCTGAGGACACACAACTGAAGCCCCCCCCCCCAAACCAGGGAGAGAGAGACGCGAGCGGGCACACATGCCCAGGCAGAATGGGTGAAACTCCCCCTCTCAAACCAGTACAGCTTGGCCCCAAACGGGAAAAAAACCAAGCAGGAGGAGGCGCGGGTGCTGAGCGGAGAGAGACTTGCTAGCCGCCGCACAGAGTCAACTTTAAACTTTAAAACTTTAAAAACAGAACACAAACTCCCGCAGAGGTGAGCGGGCACACACCCCTCTGCAGAACGGGCGAAGCCCCCCTTCAAACCAGTACGGCTCGGCTCAACCCAAACAGGAAAAAAAACAAGCAAGAGGAGGTGCGGGTGCCGAGCGGAGAGAGACTCATGCAAGCCGCACCGCCGCACTGAACCCCAGGCGAGGGTGGCCGGCCACTAAGGGGCAAAAAAACAAAAGCAGAACAAACACTACCGCAGAGGCGAGCGGGCACACACCCCTCGACGGAACGGGCGAAAGCCCCTTTTGGCTTCCCCCCCCACACACAGAAACTGCTCCCCCCATACACAGACTCTGCTTCCCCCCCCATACACACACACACAGGAGAAAGGGTATAGAGAAAAAAACCCAAAATCAAATGGTGTGAATGTCTTCCAGCAGGATCACGAAGGAGAAGTAAATCCAGTCCTATTCCGGTAAGCACCAGCAGCTTGGCCCAGTCAGGAATCGGATCTCTCAGCAGCACCGCCACCAAATTGGAAGGCAATGAATACAGTCGGGAGGGGAGGGACGGGAGTTTTTTAGACTCTTCTGGCCATTTCAAAAGTGAGAATCCCTGCTCTGATTGGCCAGAAGAAGACCCAGCTTGCCCACCGATTGGCCGCTGGAGAATGCTGCTTCGGGGTGCCGAATTAATTCGGCACCCGCCCGATCTCGCCAAATTCAGCTCGTCGTTTTCCCACCTTTTAAAAAATTTGGCTCTATCCGAACCGGAAACCGCCAAATTGGGGAAAATTCAGCTGTTTTTTGGTTTAGGATGAACCGAATCGACACACACATATATATATATATATGATGGCTTGCTGCTTATGACTTTTGTAATGAAAACAGTAATTAAGAAGAAGAAAGTGAGTTTGAAGGGGAAGGGCATGCCACAGGTGAGTGCCACTACTGAAAAAGCTTTGTTTCTGGTTGCCCCCAACCATAGAAGTTACTAGGGTTTATTATAGGGCTGTTGAAAAAAAAATTCGGTAAAATTCAGATTCGGCGAAATTAGACCCATTTTTATTCAGGAAATGCCAAAGTCCAAACTCCCCCAATTCGGATCCATGGAATTTGGCACTAAGTTCAGAGTTCGCGAATAAATTTGGCAATTTAAAGCCATTAAAAACACATTCACGGCTTTCTGCGGCTGCGGGGGGCATTTTTGGAGGTAGAGGTCTGAAACTTTCAGTGTAGCTTGAGGGGACCCTTCTTGCAAGAACCCCCAAGTTTTGTAAAGATTGGGTCAGGGGGTCCCGAGATATGCGGCCCGGAAGGGGTCCCCCCAATCTGCCCCTTGGAATAAAGCCATTAAAAACACATTCGCCACTTTCCACTTGCAAAGAGATCAAGCCCCCCCAAGACAGGTACCCCCCCAAAAAAAAATCACACTCCACAGAGGCAATCAAGCCCCCCCAGCAGAACAGCCCCCCGAACCAGAAGATGCAAATTCCAAACGAAGGAGAAGAATGGGCCAGACAGACAGAGACTCACTGGCATGGGATGTACTAAAATGAATGACAGGCTAGCCCATAATAAACAACAGGAGCAGCTGCACAGCCCATTGTAAACAATAGGAGCCAGCCAGAGAGACTCTGTTAACCCACAGTTAACTCCAGATGAAGTTGGCAACCAGTGAAAACAGCAGAAAGCACAGTCCCACACAGAGGCAATTGAGCCCACTCCCCAGCAGAACAGGTAAACCCACCCCCCTTTGGCTTCCCCTCTCCCTCCCTACCTCCCTCCCTCCCTCCCTCCCTCTCAAACACACACACACAGAGAGAATCTCCCCCCTACATACACACACACAGGAAAAAAGTCATAGAGAGAAGCCCCAAAATGGGTCTTATTGTGGATGCCTTCTTCTCTTCCATCAGGAGCAGGGACTGGGAGTCAGGACTCAGGAGTAATCCAATACAATTCTAGCAGACTCACACACACAGACTCTCTCTGGCCATTTAAGCACGGGAGGTTTTGCCTTGAATTTGCCGCTCTCTAGATGCACATTAAGGATTGCCTGCTCCCAATCATTCCAATGGGTGGATGGGGGGGGGGGAACCGCATAACTCAGGGCCCCCTGACCCAACCTTCACAAAACTTGGGGGTTCTTGCAAGTAGGGTCCCTACAAGCTACCCTGAAGGTTTGGAACATCTACTTCTAAAAATGCCCCCCTGGAGCCATGGAAAGCCCGAATGTGTTTTTAAGGGCTTTATTCCAATTGGGGGGGGACCGCATAACTCAGGGGCCCCTGACCCAATCTTTACAAAACTTGGGGGTTCTTGCAAGAAGGGTCCCTCCAAGCTACACTGAATGTTTGGGACATCTACTTCTAAAACTGCCCCCCCCGGAGCCGTGGAAAGCCGCGAATGTGTTTTTAATGGCTTTATTCCAATTGGGGGGGACCGCATAACTCGGGGGCCCCTGACCCAATATTTACAAAACATGGGGGTTCTTGCAAGTATGGTCCCTGAAAGCTACCCTGAAGGTTTGGGACCTCTACCTCCAAAAATGACCCCCCCCTGGAGCTGTGGAAAGCCGCGAATGTGTTTTTAATGGCTTTATTCCAATTGGCGATTTTTGGGGGGGACCCCTTCTGGGCCCCATATCTCGGGACCCCCTGACCCAATCTTTACAAAACTTGGGGGTTCTTGCAAGAAGGGTCCCCTCAAGCTACACTGAAGGTTTGGGACATCTACCTCCAAAAATGCCCCCCCAGAGCTGTGGAAAGCTGCGGATGTGTTTTTAATGGCTTTATTCCAATTGGTGATTTAGGGGGACTCCTTCCAGGCCCCAAATCTCGGGACCCCCTGACCCAATCTTTACAAAATTTGGGGGTTCTTGCAAGAAGGGTCCCCTCAAGCTACACTGAAAGTTTGTAACCTCTACCTCCAAAAATGCCCCCCGAAGCCACGGAAAGCCGTGAATGTGCACACGCACCCCCCACGGGGATCTCTCTCACACACAAACAGACACTCTCTCACCCCCCCCCCCGGGCTGCACAGCAGCTGGGCTCATACACTCATCCCCGGCTGATTGGCCAGAAGAAGACCCAGCTTGGCCACCGATTGGCTGCAGGAGAATGCTGCTTTGGGGGCGCCGAACTTGTACGAATTTATCCGGCGTCCGCCGAGCTCGGTTTGTCGTTTTCCCGCCTTTTTTTACTTCGGTTCTATCCAAAGTAGAAACTGCCTAATCAGGGAAAATTTGGCTGTTTTTCTTGTCAGATGGAACCGAATCGACAGCCCTAGTTTATTACACTTGGTGGCAAACTTGCATTCCTTGTAACATCTGGTTCATCTCTGAGCTTCTGATATTGTAGCAAAACATAGATGCTGATCACCAGAAAGACTGAACTGTTTCAGTGTCCTGCTTTCATGAACATTGCACATTTTATGTGGCTACTTACTTCTGCATTCCACACTTGGCGGGAGTTTTTCCCAGTTTCCATTGTTACACCGCACTCTAATACGTCCAAGTTTTATGAACCCAGGGCGGCAGTTGTAGAGAACGACTTCACCGTGTGAATAGGTCTGTTTGTCTGAAAGGTTGGCAAGCTCTTCATTATTTCTTCTAGGGGGTGGTCCACAGTCATCTAAAAGAGAGAAGAATTCGGAAGGGGGAAAAATTAACAGAAATGTCATTTCCAAGGAGAGCCAACTAGGGGAAGTAACAGAGTATACTGATGTGTACTGATCTCTCCACTGCCATCAAGCATTGGATTTGCCCAGCATCTCCAATTTGGCACCATGAGCCTCGGCAGTGCCCGACCATGTCAGTCCCTGAAGCTTCTGCTGTGTTTAATTTTGGATGATGCCCTTCATTTAAGATTATGCATGCATTATGCACAGAAGGTGTTCATTGAAAGAAGTGAGGAAGAGGGAGAGAAAAAGGGAAAAAAGCATCTACCACCTGTGGTTTTTGGAATCACTTGTATATACCATTTTAAAAAAAAACATTATAAAGGGACATGTTTGAATCTCTAACAAGGTTTATAACTGATTAAATTTAACTGATTAATCAATGAAACATTGCATTTTTAATTGCACAAAATTGCGCACATTATTCTGTGATTTATGTGCCACTGATCTTACTTATGTGGGTTTGAAATCACAGTCGCATCATCTTACAGTGTTGCTGACAAACGACTGCTCTCTTTATTAGAGAAATTCCTTTTTTAAAGCATTCTGTTGGAATTAAACCCTTATTCTAGTCCCCACTAGAGGGTGCTGGCATACTATCAAAAGCAAATGACTTCAGGACAACAGCATGAAATTGCAGTTTTAAAAAAATCCTTTTCTTCAGATTATGATAGAATAATTGGCTGCTACGATTCTGTCTGTAAAACCAGATCTTCAAGTTTCAGAATGATTCATTTGCTTTCATAATTTCAGAATTGTTCACTTCTGTTCTGTGGTTTCTTTGGAGATGGGTAGTAGTGGTTATAACATTGGTCAGCTCTAATGCTTTCACTCTGGGCAGTGTTTGAGAAATTCAATTAAAACTATAACTTGTTCACCTCTGCTTTTGGTCTCTACATGTTTTAAGGATATAAGCAATGATTTGCTAGATCAGGCCAAGTTTACAGTAAATTCATTTATTTACTTCAGTTGTACTCTGCCTTTCTCATACAGACTCAAGGCATATAGTTCTGAAAACTGACAAGTAGAATACAGAGCTGATGGGCGTTCTCTTTTGTTTGTCCCCAGCACTGATATACCTATAAAATTGCTTCTGCATGGGTACTTAATTTAGTTAAGGTTAAATACCTGCAGGCCCTGACCTGGACAGGAGGAGGAGGAGGAGGCGTTGATTTTATATGCCGACTTTCTCTACCACTTAAGGAAGAATCAAACCGGTTTACAATCACCTTCCCTTCCCCTCCCCACCGCAGACACTCTGTGAGGTAAGTGGGGCTGAGAGAGAGTGACTAGCCCAAGGTCACCCAGCTGGCTTCATATGTAGGAGTGGGGAAACAAATCCAGTTCACCAGATTAGCCTCCTCCGCTCTTATGGAGGAGAAGGGAATCGAACCCGGTTCTCCAGATCAGAGTCCGCTGCTCCAAACCACTGCTCTTAACCACTACACCATGCTGGCTCTCAGATCTCAGATAGCCAGATCTTGTCAGATCTCAGAAGCTAAACAGGGTTGGACCTGGGTAGTATTTGGATGGGAGACATCCAAGGAATACCAGGGTTGTGACACAGAGGTGGTGGCAAACCACCTCTGAAAGTCTCTTGCCTTGAAAATCCTGTGGGGTTGTCATAAGTCAGCTGTGACTTGATGACACTTTTCACCACCCAATACCTGCAGGTTTGACCCATGTCCTGTTCACTAGCCTTGAGTGGAGAGATGACATTCAGTGAGCTGTCTGGATACATCCCAGTGAATTTGGCTGTATCTGATTTGCATGATACTGTTTTCTCCAATAATTATGATGGCTTCCTCATGGAAGCTTTCCCCCTCATGCTTGTCTGCTGTCACTACCTCCAATTTTAAAATACACAGAGGAAAAGGCGGAAAAATTAAATGTGAGAATTTTGAATTGAGACTTGCTATTTAGGTATCTAGAGAGCCAGAGTGGTGTTGTGGTTAAAGTGTCCGACTGGGATCTGGGAAACTCAAGTTTAAATCACCACTTGCCATGGAAACTTGCTGGGTGAGCTTGGGCCACTCACACACTCTCAGCCTTGACCCTGGCAAGTATTTGGATGGGAGCCCTCCAAGGAATATCAGGGGCGTGAAGTGGAGGCAGGCAATGGCAAACCACCTTTGAATGTCTCTTGCCTTGAAAACCCTACGGGGTCGCCATAGGTCAGCTGTGACTTGTGGGCAAAAAAAAGAGGTATCTATGTGTGCCTTTGGCATCTGGTCATGAACCCAGTGGATCTTGTGATCAGCATTTGTGATTACTTCTTGAGTAGACACTGCTGATAATGCAGGTATAAAAAGCAGAAATCTATCCAATGTTAGTCATTTAAAGGGCTCATCTGTCTAGGCAGGTGCAAAGTGAGGACAAATGGCAAGAGATTCCATGCTTTATACACGTTGATTAATGTAGTGACCCAAACAACCTTGAGCTGTGTGCAGCTGCTGTGAAAAAGGCAAAATCCATGCTGGCCATAATTAGGCAAGGAATAGAGAATAAAACTGCTGCTATCATACTGCCCTTGTACAAATCTATGGTGAGACCACACTTGAAATATTGTGTACATTTCTGGTCACCACACTTAAAAAGGATGTTGCAGAGCTTAAGAAGTTGCAGGAAAGAACAACCAAAATGATCAGGGGGCTATAGCAACTGCCCTATGGGGAGCTGTTAAAACACTTAGGGCTGTTTAGCTTGGAAAGAAGCTGCTAAGGGGAGGCATAATAGAGGTCTATAAAATTATGCATGGTATGGAGAGAGTGGACAGGGAGAGGTTTTCTCCCTCTCCCATAATACTAGAATGTGGGATCATCTGCTGAAGCTGGAGGGTGAGAGATTCAAAACAGATAAAAGAAAGTATTTCTTCACACAATGCTTAGTTAAATTGTGGAACTCCCTGCCCCAGGATGTGGTGATGGCTGCCAACTTGGAAGGCTTTAAGAGGGGAGTGGACATTTTTGTGGAGGTAGGGCTATTCATGGCTACTAGTAAAAATTGATACTAGTCATGATGCATGCCTATTCTCTCCAGGATCAGAGGAACATGCCTATTATATTAGGTGCTGTGAAACACAGGCAGGATGCCGCTGCAGTCGTCTTGTTTGTGAGCTTCCTAGAGGTGTCTGGTTGGCCACTGTGTGAAAAGACTGCTGGACTTGATGGACCTTGGTCTGATACAGCATGGCTTTTCTTATGTTCTTATGAGTTTGTGGGATACTGCTTTTTCTCCCATAAATAAAACAATTTTGTTGTTGTATTTGCAAAAGCAATAGGCTACTGTTCAGAGATGCTCAACGCAGTGCTGCGTTCGGCATGAACTTCACCAGGGGAGCTCACCTTGTGACCAATCAAGACAATTCAAACAAGGCATGATTGCCTAGCAATAGTGTTCCTGTTGAAGTTCACACCATGGCTGATTTCATTTAGCTACCCTGGCTAATCTACTGATCTGGTCTTACTGTGAGGGGAATAGTAAAAATGTATCCAATTATACTGATTGACAGAAGGTCCAGGGCAGACATAAACAGACTTCTTCAAAAAAAATGACAACCATTAATTTAATATATGGAATTCACTGAAATAAGATATGGTGGTTTAAACCCATGTAGTGCCATGCTTAAGACATTGGACTACAGCTGAAAATAACCAGGTTCAGATCTCCATTCAGCCATGAAGTATTTTGTGTGCCCTTGGGGCAGTCAGGCTCTCTCAGCCTAACCTACCATACAAGGTTGTTGTAAGAAAAAAATGAAGGGAAACCTATGTGTTCTGAGCTCCTTGGAGCTCTATCTATCTATCTATCTTTCTATCTATCTGTCTGTCTGTCTGTCTGTCTGTCTGTCTGTCTGTCTGTCTGTCTATCTATCTATCTATCTCTATCTCTATCTATCTCTCTATCTCTCTACAGCTTTTCTCTACCTTTAAAGAGTATCAAAGCTGCTTACCTTCCTCTCCCTTGTGAGATAGGTAGGGATGAGAGAGTTCGGAGAAAACTGTGACTAGCCCAAGGTCACCCAGCAGCAGGCTTCATGTGGAGGAGTGAGGAAACAAACCCCGTTCATCAGATTACAGTCCACGCTCATGTGGAGGGGTGGGGAATCAAATCAATCTCCAAATTAGAGTCCGCCACTCTTAACCACTACACTACGCTGGTTTAAATGATTGTACAAATTAATTAAAAGTAGCTGCTGGCTGAGTAACAGTTGCTGGGAGGGATACGCAATAGGAAAGGCTCTTGCTTTTGACTTCTGTAATATTTTGCCTGTGTCTCCCTGGCTGGCCACGGTTAGGAATGGATTACTGGATTTGGTTTTACCCAGCAGGCTATTCCTTTGTGTCACTTGTTCTTAATATAAAAGGGTTACAGTTTTCATTGATATGTATGCTTAATTCCTATCAACTGTACGTAGTTGGGAACTGCAAAACAAACCTGTCTGAATCGTGCCATTCTAAAACCCCATGTTGGATTTTTTAATATTAGAAGCTATCATATTAAGAAATCAATATGAAAGTTGCTTACATTGGCTTTAATAGAAAACGTTAGATTTAGCCCAGTTCCTCAGGGCATGTAAGATGGAGATGTTCCACCAGCCATATGACTGAGGACAGTAACAGCTTGTAGATTGGCTGGCCTCCCTGCCCCTTTGCCGCCCTCCCCTTTCCCCCCTCCTTGTCCTTGTCCTACTCTTCCAACCCTTTCCCTTCTCCATCCTTGTTGCTGTTGCCTTCCTGGCCTTGGGCCGGTGGGCCCTCTGGAAGTTACTGGCCTTGCTGACTTTCACCTCGGCCAACCTTCTCAGTATAACATTTTTATAGGAGCTAGTATTAAACTGGGCGCCATCTATGTTACATAGAGCTCATTTTTTTAAAGTTTACATGATATATTTTAATATGATGCATTTATATTCCCATTTCTCCCCCTCCCGCCCCCCCCCCCCCCGCACCAGCTGAACAGTAGCAGGAAGGCCAGCTTTGGCAAGAGGTCTCCCAATTTGGGTTGCCAGGTCCCTCTTCGCTATCGGTGGGAGATTTTGGGGGCGGAGCCTGGGGAAGGCGGGGTTTGGGAGGGGAGGTACTTCAAAGCCATAGAGTCCAATTGCCAAAGCGGTTATTTTCTCCAGATGAACTGATCTCTATCGGCTGGAGATCAGTTGTAATAGCAGGAGATCTTCTGCTATTACCTGGAGGTTGGCAACCCTACTCCCAATCACAGAGGGAACCCAGCAACCCTATATCTCACAGATACACATTGGCAAAGTAGGACAGTGGATTAAAAAAAATTCGTATCTGTTAACACATGTTCGCTAAGGTTCATATCTGTTAACGTGTGTTTGTTAAGGAATACATTTGACCTTCTCTGGGAGAAACCAAATATACAACCATGCAGGGACATTTTTCTTGCTTTTTTGCATGAAATTAACCCCCCCCCCCCAGGAAGCATTGAAGAGCATAACATTTAATAAAAATTCATGAGTAAAAAAATAGTAGCAACCCCAAAACAAAATAAGTGATTATAAAGAGACAACAGACCTGCAAGCAAAGATAAAATCCAATGAATATCTACCCATAAAAAGAATAAGAGTTATTTGTAAGTGGTATAGCCATTCATTATCCAAAGCAGGAATGCATTTTTAAACACAAAAACTATCCTTTGTTTCTGTTTCTTTGGTGCTGTAGTTTAATAAATCTTCATTCAAAATCACCCAGCTAAAAAAACGCCAATTTCTTATTTAGAAAATACCTACTTGTTTTGCCTACATACTTGCTAACACCATACCCTAACAAAATCTGCGGTGGCCACAAAAAAAGGGTAACCTTTTGCCTTTATCTTTATTAGTTTTGCAGAAGAGGGATTTTCATCTGGTCCTGCTCCCTTGTTCTTCCCCATATCAAGTCAAACTTCCCAGAATTTCATCTTCTACTCAACATTCAAACTGACCCAAGCTTTCTTCTCCTTTGTTTCTGGCCATAATACTTGTACACCCAAAGGAAATTTAACAGGTTGCACAGAATTCTGTTTTGTTGCAAAATAAAAACACACCAAAATAAACAGCTGCTCTTGTGTCAACATATGCTGCTAATTCGTGTTTCTTTCTATTTAGATCCTCTTGTTGTCTGATCCGCCTTATACCTTTTTATTTTCTGTTCACAGTTCAGTTATGTCCAAAAACCCCTTCTCTGAAAATCTGGTGAGATGAAAATCTGGGTTCTACTGAAAGATCGACAAAGCATTTACATTTACCTGTTATAACAGTGTTTAGATGATTAATCTGCATTTATTACAATCTGATTTTGCCTATGTTTTATCAGGAACCCAATGATTCCAACTGGACTGGCTGTCTAGTAAGCCAGGATTTGAGCACTAACATGTATTCTAATCAGCTACATCGATTTGAAAGCAAATGTCTTATTGCAATGACTTACCATTCTGTGCATCACAGCACACCCATAACAGGAGCAGAACACTATATCCCAGCACATGGAACATCATCACAATAGTTTTTTACAATAGTTGCAGCCTCTTTTTCTCTTGCTCTCTGCTAGGCATGCTTTGCTTGCCTGACTGCTCCAAAGACTGACCTTGCTTAAACATTTCCTCTCACTTCAATCACTTCCCCCTAAATCTCTTGCGACACACATAATGAGGCCTTTCTTTCTGGACAGAAGATTATGCAAACTTGGTAGAAAATAATTTCCCTAATTTCTCAACCGTCTCTGCCCTTCCTGTTGTGTTTGTGCCCACTTCACATGTGTGATTACTCTCAGCCAGCAACCCAAGAAAATTGCTTCTTTCAGCTATCAATGCAAAGACATGTTGCCTAAGGGAACCCAGTGTTTTCTTGGCAAGGATCTCTCATTTTCATGCTCTGTTCTTTAAATACAAAAACCATGGAACTATAGCTGTGGTTTGGATTTTCAGCTCTCAAGTTGCCACTCCAGCAGGATTTTAGGGTTTGTCAATTTTTAAACCAGATTTTAGGGTTTGTCAATTTTTAAACCAGATTTTAGGGTTAGGCCCAACCCTTTAACAGTGGTTTCATCTGAAAATATTAGCAGACAATAATGCTTGTTTATCTCTTTGCTTTGAATAACTTCTCCAGTTGATTTCTGCAGAAAATTCTCCTGTTGAAAGCATAGAAACACGTCATAATCCCCCCACCCCAGATAAAAGTGGTAGCCCTACCTATCAGCCTATTGATTGCAGAGTGCACATGGACTCAGTTATGCTATGAGCATATGCACACTGTGTTGGCACATGAAGCTTCATGTCAAGAGAGGTGCAGGACTGATGCCAGATTCTATGATACAGGATCCTCACAGCATCATGGGCACTTTGACTTTATGGGAAAGAAACTACACATACTCAGAGGCATCTGACATTTTTCTTAAAAACAAAACAGAATGCAGAAACCTTATCTAGCTCTTCTCTCCCCCCACCCAGCTAGGTGTTTTTAAGACGCTGTATAAAACATAAAAGTACCCAGCTTGCTGAGGTAGGGCTGTTGAAAAAACAATTCGCTAAAATTCAGATTCACCAAAATTTGGCCCGTTTTGATTCAGGAAATGCCAAAGTCCGAACTCCCCTGATTCGGAGCCATGGAATTCGGCACTAAGTTCGGAGTTCGGGAAAAGATTTGGCCGAATAAAGCCGTTAAAAACACATTTGCGCCTTTCCGTGGCTCCGGGGGGCATGTTTGGAGGTAGAGGTCCTAAACTTTCAGCATAGCTTGAGGGGACCCTTCTTGCAAGAACCCCCACATTTTGTGAAGATTGGGTCAGCCCCCCCCGAGATATGGGGCCCAGAAGGGATCCTCCCCAATCTGCCCATTGCAATAAAGCCATTACAAATTCATGGCTTTCCGTGGCTCTGGGGGGGGGGCTTTTTGGAGGTAGAGGCCCCAAATTTTCAGTGTATCTTGAGGGGACCCTTCTTGCAAGAACCCCCAAGTTTGGTGACGATTGGGCAGGGGGTCCTGAGTTATGGGGCCTGGAAGGGGTCCCCCCTCCGCCCATTGGAATGAATAGAAATAAATAGACCATTTGGACTTGGACTTTGCAAAACCATGCAAAGCAACATGTGACGTGACCTTGGGAGTTTGCAAACCGTGTAAAGGGACAGAGGCGCGCTAGCTATGCATAAGGACCAGGTGTGGGTGGAATTTCCCCTTTTGCATTGGGAGTCAGGAGTCTCGGGACCGGGCAAATGCATTGTTTAAGTCACAATTTGAAAACCAGTTTTGAGCGAGCATCAAAATAGACCTAACCGATCTTATGAATGAGGGAAAACCTGAGGACACACAACTGAAGCCCCCCCTCAAACCAGGGAGAGAGAGACGCGAGCGGGCACCCCCCCCCCGGCAGAATGGGTGAAAAAGCCCCTCTCAAACCAGTACGGCTCGGCCCCAAATGGGGAAAAAACCAAGGAGGGGGAGGCACAGTTGCCGAGTGGCGCCGGGAAGAGACTCACTCAAGCCGCACTGTTGCACTCAAACCCAGGCTAGGGGCAAAAAACAAAAGCACAGCACAGCACACACTCCCACAGAGGCGAGCGGGCACACGCCCTCTGCAGAATGGGCGAAGCCCCCCCTCAAACCAGCACGGCTCGGCTCAACCCCAAATGAGGAAACAAACCATGGAGGAGGAGGCGCGGCCCGGGTGCCGAGCGGAGAGAGACTCGCTAGCCGCCGCACAGACTCAACTTTAAACTTTAAAACTTTAAAAGCAGAACACACACTCCTGCAGAGGCGAGCGCGCACACACCCCTCGGCAGAACGGGTGAAAGCCCCCTTTGGCTTCCCCCCCACAGAAACTGCTCCCCCCACACACAGACTTTGCTCCCCCCCCCACACACAGGAGAAAAGATATAGAGAAAAAACCCCAAAATCAAACTGTGTGGATGTCTTCCAGCAGGAGCACAGAGGAGAAGTAAATCCAATCCTATTCCGGTAAGCACCAGCAGCTCGGCCCAGTCAGGAATCGGATCTCTCACAGCACCACCACCAAATTGGAAGGCAATGAATACAGTCGGGACGGGAGGGGAGGGATGGGAGTTTTTAGACTCTTCTCCTGGCCATTTCAAAAGTGAGAATCCCTGCTCTGATTGGCCAGGAGAAGACCCAGCTTGGCCACCATTGGCTGCGGGAGAATGCTGCTTACTAACTGACGGTTATGTCACTGATTCGGAGCCCCTGAATTTGCCAAATTTATTCAGCGCACCCCAAACTCATCAAATTCGGCTCGTCTTTTTCCTGCTTTTTTTTTGAATTTAGTTCCATCTGAACTGAAAACCGCCGAATCGGGGAAAATTCAGCTTTTTTCCAATTCGGATGGAACTGAATCGACAGCCCTATGCTGGGGGTAAAGGGAAGATGACTGGGGAAGGCACTGGCAAACCACCCCGTAAACAAAGTCTGCCTAGTAAACATCGGGATGTGACATCACCCCATGGGTCAGGAATGACCCTGTGCTTGCACAGGGGACCTTTACCTTTATAAAACATATAAATGACATGGTCCCCATTTATAAAGGTAGCGGTAGTCTCCTGAGCCAGCATGAGGATATTACTGACCCATGGGGTGATGTCACATCTCGACAGACTATGTTTATGGGGTGTTTTGCCATTGCCTTCTCCAGTCATCTACACTTTACCCCCAGCAAGCTGGGTTCTCATTTTACTGACCTCGGAAGGATGGAAGGCTGAGTCAACCTTGAGCTGGCTACCTGAAACCGACTTTCGTTGGGATAGAACTCAGGTTGTGAGCAGAGCTTTGACTGTAGTACTGCAGCTTACCACTCTGTGCCTTTTGGAGGGCCAAATATGTCTGCAGCTTGTCCCAGTCCCAGGGCCAGATCTTGGGAGGGGCTGGGGGGAGGGCTTGCCCTGGGCGCAAAGAGAAGAGGGGTGCCCCACAGGCACGGGGAGAGGAGGGGTGCTACCACAGCACAGGTGTGATGGCCCACCCGGCTGCTGCGTGGTCCACCCTCAGACCTCAGGAAGCACTTGAGTCATGGCTGCCCTTCTTCATCGGCTCACGCATCCTGCTGCTGCCAGGAAGCAACCAGCATGCCAAGCACGTGGCACTGCTGGGGTGAGCATCAAGTACGACTGCCAGTGAGTGGTAGGGGAGGGAGGAAAGCAACTTTTGAAAGGAAGGGAGCCAGCTGTATGGTCTAAGTGGTGGGGGAGAGAAAGAAGTTCCAAGTTTGGGAAGAAGAGATTCAAACTACGGAGTTATGATGCAGGGCAGAAGAGGCATTGCACTTCAAGACTGGCTCTTTCCAAGAGGAGCCCACCTGTTGGATTTTACCTCTCTTTTTTTTTTTGCAAGTTGTGCAATTTGTTGGGCTGCCTTTGGCTTCTGAGGTCTTAAATGGAGGCCTTAACTTGGACATTTTATGTCCCCTCCACAGGAGCTTGTGGATGAGGGATATTTTTGTGTCCTCTTGTGGCTGCTGGAGGTAGGGTTGCCAACTACCTGCAGAAGAAAAATGGCCTGCTCTTTAAACAGAGACTTAATGGGGCATTATTTAGCAGGTGATGTTATATGTTTTCATGCATTGAAAAGCATCACTTTCCTATTTCCACACTGTAAGGCATGGGACATTCCCCCACCTTGTTGAAAACCTTAGTCAAAGGGCACTGGGTGATGGAATAAAAGCCCCCTTCTGATTTTGTTACTATAAAATAGGTCAGCAGACATGCGGAGTGGGCTATTTTTGAAGCTTCCCCCCTTCTAGCCTCAACAGCAATCCCCCTCATCTGGGATGTCTGTACCCTCCATTCCAGGAGGGTGTGTTTCTTCCCCCTGCCCTTTACAGTACTTTTTCCTTCAGTTTAAATCTGTGTATTGGTACTCTTTCACTCCACCTCAGTGCTTGTTCCTTTAATATTATTTATGTATTTATTTAAATTTGGCTTGCTAGCTTTGAAAAAAGTTTGGAGTTTTTTCTCCAATCTGTTGCCCCATCACCCCTCCTGAATCATTCTTTAATTTGTCACAAGTCCAGAAGGATGAACACATGAAGTGGCCTTACAATGAATCAGTCCATCGGTCCATCAAAGTCAGTATTGTCTACTCAGACTGGCAACGGCTTTCCAGGGTCTCATGCAGAGGATCTTTAAGGTTATAAAATTATTCCTAGAGCATAGAGGTTATCAAATTATTCATAGAGTGTCACGCTTGGCCTGGGTACCCTCAATGGTGGGCATCTCTACCTTGAAGGGTGGTCAGGCCAAGGGAGCTTCCTCCGCCTCAGACCAATTTGAGGTAGAGTCAGAGTTCCCTTCTCCCTCAGACGTTGCCAGGTTGTCTCAGCTCCTTTACTCCTGCTGCAACCTATAACCTCCCCCACCCCTGGCAGCAGCTCTCCTCTGGCCTTTTATAACCCTCCAGGCCAGGGAGGCTCCTTCCCTTTCTCCACCGTGCTTCCTCCCCCGGAAGTCCATAAAAGGCCGTAAGGAGGACCGAGCCCCTTCTTCCCATGTGGCAGCCGGCCTGGCTGTGCGCTCCTGCCCCACCCTCGCCCGCCCAGCTCTCAGCTGTTGGGTGGGCCGGCGCTCCTCTACTTGCGGCATCTTTACTGGGGCCAGGTGTGGGCATGTTGTGTGTGCTGTGGCTGCAGCAGGAGGTGCTGCTGGCTTCCTTTCTTCGTGGCTCCTAGGGGGAGAGAAGAGGGTCCTTCAGGTGGTGGGGCTGGCCCACCATCTTCCGAGGGCTTCCCGGGGGCTTCCCTTTCCTGCCGAGGAGGTGAGCGGGGTGGGGAGCAAAGGGCCCAGGAGGTCAGGGCAGGAGCCCGTCCTGGGACACAGAGAATAGAGGTTATAAAATTATTCATTCATATCCCTTCCCTTTCTTGTAATACTAGAACTTGAGGACCACTCAATGAACTTAAGGACAGGCAAAACCAAGGAGTATTTGTGCTTCATGTGATGCATAGTTCACTCACAGAACTCGCTGCCACAAAAGATGTGATGGCTTCTAGGTTTTTTAGGTGGCTTGGGTTTCCCCAAAGATTTCATTAATCCATTAATGAATTATTCATTAACAATTGTTATTCATTAACAATTCATAGAAGTCAACAGAATTTAATCTATCATATAAAAGAGTTGTTGATTATATATGTATATTATATATTTACATATAAGGAAAATATGTTTATGATATAAGGGGAGCATCATTTTGTCCTCTTTCCCCCCTCACAAAATGTAGATTTAGCACTGCCCAGTCCAGCAGGTGCTGATATTGTGACCTGACCTGGATCTCCCTATGCAGCTCAGAACTGATATACTGCTGTTCAAGAAGCAGGATATTCAGTCAACAGGATTTTATGTATGTTTGTGATGGGAAGTATACGTTCATTTTTAAACTGCTACAGGAAGGTGTCTAGTGCCTTTGTGTAATTTTTAATGTTAAAAGGGTATTTTTCCTTTAAGAATTAGGCAGGGATAGTATGTTATACTGTGTGGGTAAACATCAGTGTAACCAGATCTGTGAAATTTCCTGTAAACTATTAAAGTGATGGTCCTGAGACCTTTTGTACTTTCGTATGCAAATATTAAAGAATTCAGGTTGGCTCAGTGCACCACTAAGTTTGGTGCCAATTGGCTTGGGGAGAACAATTGGTGCCAACTGGATAAGACCATCCCACAGTGTGAGTGGCAGAATGTGCTGGGTCAATAGAAAATGTTTTTTTTTTCCATTTTGCTTAGGCGCAGTCATTGCCTGACCCAGGAATGGATTGGCCGTGTCTCTCCCCTTCCCCTACGCCAGCAACACATGTGGCAACTAGGGGTATGCAAAGTCAGTTTTGCAAGCAGCTCATATGTCAGTTTAGAAACTTGAACGGTATCCCTTAATATTGGGATTCAAGACAGTCAGATTGGAAAATCATTGCGATAGTCATTTCCTTTGGTTTTATTAGAAAACACATTCCCCCTCTCCATGGCCCAAATAGGATGAAATTCTTATATATGTTATACCAAAATCAACCGCCATGTGTGAGAACTTTCCCCCCATTTCCTTGAGATCTTTAAATGTTTGGTCCAAGTAGCCAGTCTGTCTGTTTTTAAAGAACTGTGGAACGTGGGAGCAAAGTGAGCTAAACGCTGCTCCCCCTCCCTATTAATCTTGCGGTGTTCTGGTACTTTAAACGTTTTTTCTACCATCCTGGAGGCAAATATTGATATAGGATGGGGCAGGACCACCAAACTATGTTTCTGTTTAGCAATAGAACCTTTCCTCTACACATGAACTGGAGGGGGTGCCTGTTTCCCCACCACCACTACTTCTCTCTTCATGCTGATGAACCACATCCTTTCCCAAGCACATTCTTCCAGTTGTAGTGTTTATCTCTCAGTGGAGAAAAACAATAAGAGGTGTATCAATCTTTTTGAAAATTCACAGGTGAGAAATAATTATTCATTGGGGATCAACTAGAAGAGCTCTCCTCAACTTGCTTTCAAAAGTGCTTCTAGGCTCCACTTCCTCCTCTGACAGGCAATGACATCGACACATGTAGCCTAGCCTCTTATCTCTGCTGCACTGCCACTGGCCAGGTCTGAGTTAAGAACCCCCTGTGGGATACCAGCACCACTGTGTCTCAGCATCACCTATTCCTGGCCACCAGCAGCCCTCCAGGATGGTGGCCCACTAGTCAACTTCCCTGGTAAATTAAGGTCCAATCTTCCCTTAATCCTCAGGTACCACGGAGCATGATTGTAGTCCCTCCGCCATCTGAAGTCTGGTAGGTGGCCATTCAAGATGGGGTCTCCTTAGTGGTGCTACCTAGAGTTTAGATTATCATTTTGAGACAGACATAGTTGACTCTATCATCACAGCTTGCTTTTTGACCGTTTTGGCCTGGTTGTTTCAAAGGACTGTTGGATTAAGTGAGGACTGAATAATGCTGCTCATTGATTGCTGCTGGGTTGGGGTTTTTTTGCTGTCATTCTATTATCACCCCCCCCACACACACACACACACACACACTATTTGTTGTTGCTAGGTCTTCTAGAAGAAGGGAAGGAGAGTTAAAATATTTTAAATAAAATAACATTCTCTGCTTTTTAAAGACTCTTTCGTCCTTTCACTTTTCATCAGCCTTCAGCTTCCCATTCCAGCTGGCTTTGTGGTCAGTTGCTTCAGTTTTGTGTATACTTCGACCCGCTGAAATGAAGTTTTCAGCTAGCCTTGGCATGAGGATTGACTGGGGGAGTCTCTTCTCGGAATTGAAAAGCAAACATTCTCCATACAATGTTTGCTAACCAAACATTGCTGCATAACAGGAAGACAAAAGTATCAGACACTGAAAAGGAAAAAAAAGCAGATTTGTACACTCCGCCCCTATTAGATGTAACAATGAGGAAGTTAATTTCTATGTAGTTCCATTTTGGTCTAGTTACCAATAATTACTGCAGTTCCAATAAGATTTTTTTAAATCTTAGGAATGTCTCAAGGAACAATTAGAAATGGACTTCAATTCTAATTGGAGTTTTTAATAATAATCAAAAATTGAACAACCTAAATTTTCAAGTAGCTGCTGACATAACAGTAGGGATTAAACCAGCTGTTCATATTTTTTAAAAACTCTTTAAGGCTTTCAATCTTACAAAGAGCTTTTACTTGGTAAAGTGCTGTCAAGTCGCAGCCAACGGATGGCAACCCTGTAGTGTTTTCTGGGCAAGAGACTAACAGAGGTGGTTTTCCATTGCCTTCCTCTGCATAGCGACCCTGGAATTCCTTGGTGAGCTCCCATCCAAATACTAACCAGGGAATAGGCTTGTTACAGGAGGTTAATTTCAATTGATCATTGGCATAAATTTCTTAATAGTAAGAGGGATTCAACAATAGAAAGACAGTGAGCTCTCCCTTGCTAGACATCTTCAAGCAGGGGCTGAACAGCCATCTGTCAGGAATGCTCTTTTCCTGCATTGAGCAAGAGGCTGGACTGGTGGTGGAAAGTGCCATTAAGTCACAGCCAGCTTATGGCAACCCCGTAGAGTTTTCAAGGCAAGAGATAAACAGCAGTGGTTTGCCATTACCTTCCCCTGCATAGCAACCCTAGATTTCCTTGGTCTGCCATCTAAGCAGTAACCAGGGCTGACCCTGAGATCTGGCAAGATTGGGCTAGCTGGGGCCATTCAGGTCAGGGTGAGGGTTTGACTAGATGGCCTATAAAAGCCCTTCCAACTCTAGGATGGAGGTCCCACATTGTCTCAAAAATGTTTTAATATGGCATTATCTTCCTGTTTTCCTGTTTAGTTGCTTCTTGTTAGGAGGAGCATAATTACATCTCGCTCATGCTTTTTCAAAGCTTGTTTGTAACTGAACAGGTTGGTAATACTGTGAACCCAATGGCTATGGTTGCTAACTTCCAGGTGGCACCTGGAGATCTCCCACTATTACAACTGATCTTCAGCCGATCAAGAATGGTTCAACTGGAGAAAATGGCTGCTTTGGAGGGTGGACTCCATGGCATTATACCCTGCTGAGGTCCCTCCCTTCCCCTCCCCAAACTTCACCCTCCCCAGGTTGCACACACCCTCAAACCTCCACGTATTTCCCAACCCAGAGCTGGCAATGGCGCATGATATCTTGTTGTGTATTGGAATATTTTTGCCCAGAATTGTGGAACTTCAAACCTAATTCTAAAGAATACAAAAGAACTTGACAGCACTACTGGCTTTAGGACAGGGCCCATAAAAGTCCAACGTCTTGTTCGTGATTGAAATCAGTTCTAGATACGACAGATGAAATACCCCAAGAGCACAGAGAATGAAAATGGGAATACATGATGTACTTCATTTCCTGTTGTTCTCTTTGACCATTTGGAAATCTGAGAATGGAAGGAACACCCTTGGCATGAAAATGGTGCCCTGGGTTAATATAATAAACCATGATGTGCCTATCCTTCATAAAAATGTCTGGCCATTCAGTCATAACCACATCTTGGGTTAAAGACTACCACAGTTCAGCTGTGCATGTTGCTCAAGGCAAGCCCTTGGATTATTTGTGTATTTCCTCTTTCGAAGTCTGCTGTTGAGCAGCTACAATTTAATGCTCTTTGGGAGTGTCACAGAGAAATGTTCAGAGGTTACAAGCATGAATAGATTCAATTTCTTCAGAAGAGCTGCAGATTGTACAATTATTTCCTCATCCTTGAATTTTGCCACTCATTGATCCAGCTCTGAATTTTCCATTGTTGAGTTTTGTAGTCACCGGACCTGCACATATCAAATGCATGTAAATCCAGACACTTTTAATTCTGCTTCCCCAAAATGCAGTTTCCATATTGCAAGATTGAGTGAGTCACAACAATCGCCAGGCCCAGCACAGATGGTGAAGAGATGGGCCAAGCCCCACATGTGCCTTATCCTCCCTTTTCCTGACTCCCTTCAGTTTTCAGGGTTGACTATAGTGCAGTATTATGTCTACATCACAAATAGCAATAGTCATTGTTAGCTTTTTGAAACTGGTATGCACTGGTAAAGGGATAGGGACTGCGACCTACACCACTGTATTCCTACCTAATACTGTAAGTATGTTCCAGACTAAGTAGTTTCTGCACCACCTAACATACCATTTTAAAAGCTCATGGTTTGCTTCAGCTCTGGTTGAGATTTCTGTTTGTTTACAGACTTCTGTAGTCCAAACCCTACTGCATTGCTGGTTGGATGTCAACTCTTGTTGATTGTACTTGATTTACACTATGTAATCCACATTGAATCTCAGTGAGAAAGGTGGACTATAAATAACCTACTGTGGTTTTTCTCTGAGTTTTTTCATGGCCCCATTTTCCATTTGTTGTATTGCTGGGTTTTCCACGTTTCTCCATATCTTCTCAAACCACCTTTGATC
Organism: Euleptes europaea; assembly: GCF_029931775.1. Taxonomy (NCBI): domain Eukaryota; kingdom Metazoa; phylum Chordata; class Lepidosauria; order Squamata; family Sphaerodactylidae; genus Euleptes; species Euleptes europaea. The sequence goes on along the minus strand of NC_079313.1, from coordinate 35,008,582 downwards.
TGATCAGAGAAAGAATGGATAAATGGAGAAGACATGGAAGGACAAAACTGGAAAATGAAGATGTGGGAAAGAACATAGAAAAACTTCTGCAGGTTTGCACCAAAACCATGGGAAAACCTCCATGTGAACAGACCCTGTAATTAGTGCGGAAAAGGAGAATTCACATGACAGAGAGATGGAGGAACAAGAGAGCCTGCAATGTGCTCACTATTTCTGTACCATGATCAACTGATCAGAAAATATTAAGTGTGTACCTGGTTTGAGAATTTAAAAAAATTATAATTATGTTTATTGTTGTGCAGTGCCATTCTAAGTATGTTGACTGAGTGGTACATACCACTGAACTTAAAGGGGCATTCCCTACTGTGCATAGGATTTCTGCCTGCCTTTATTTAATGTACAGTACAGTTCGCAGCATAATCGCAACCCTCTAAGATCATTGACTTCAGTGGATTTAGAAGGGGGTTAGAGTTATGATCCCCCACCAATCCAGACTCAAACCCAGGAGTGGACTTCTTATCTGAGGATGACCATTATGACCCAGGGGGAATATCAGGGGCTCAGGGGACACCTGTAGGGTTGCCTGGTCCCTCTTCGAAACAGGTGGGAGGTGTTTTGGCAGAGCCTGGGGAGGTCATGTATGCTGTTCCCATACCCAGTGGGAACAGCAGAGACAGCAGGCTCACAAGGAGATAGCACAATGATAACGAAGTGCCTGGCTGGTGGCCCATGTCCCTTCCAGCAAACCAGACCTCTGTTCAGGCGCATATTGTTCTTTGCAGGACCAGGTTTCCATCAAGTCCTGGTTAGAGAGAGTTCAGAAACAGGTGGAGCTTCCTCCACTGCAGGGTATTGAGCCCTAGACTAAGCAGACAGCATTGTGGAGTCAGCCAGTTCACATGCCCAGCACCTAGAGTTTAATCAATGAACCCAGACCTAGCAAATTCCAGATTGTGATCTTGACTGCTATGCAGTTCTGAATCTCAGATGCAGTCTCAAGCTGCTGTATAGATTCCTGCTCCTGAGGAGCCCAAAGTCCACCTTAGGACCCTGCTGCTGAAGGCAGGACAAGTCTACCTATCACCTGTATTCCCTTTGCAATCCTAAAACTATTCTTGCTCAATGTCATTGAGGTTTGGAGATTGCTCTTTTTGGCAGCTTCACATAATACATGCTGCAACCTAAACCAAGATAAGTTAGCACAAGATAAGACAATACATTTTCTGTTGTGACTCAGAGAAACATGAAGACACAACATGTGGTAGAGTGGGGAACCACAAATCAGACAACTATTCATTTATATGTTTTTTTTTTAAGTCCAGTTATGGGTGTACCAGGTAACAAAGACATCTGAAAAATCCCAACGTCTGAAAACGAGTTCTGATTTTCTCCCCCCCCCCCTGGCCTTTTCATGTATTCCTTTAGCACTTCCAGCCTTGCCGTAATGCTTTATCACCCTCTCCAGGGTTATAATTGCTGGTATGTGGGTCAGTGAATCAGTGTTTTGGGAATTTGTTCAGTCTGGGGAAACAAAGAACTCCACTTTGCTTTCGCCATTGATAAAATCTGAGACAGCAGCTCAGCAGTCAAGGGTAGAAGGACTGCAGGAGAGGTAGTTTCTCTACACTGGGGTTCTGAGTAGGGCTGTTGAAAAAGAAATTCGGTAAAATTAGGATTTGGCAAAATTTGGCTGGTTTTTATTTGGGAAATTCCGAATTCCCCCTATTTGGTATAGGGAGAATTCGGCTTGAAATTTGGCATTCCCAAATGAATTCGGCCGAATTTTGTTGATCTAAGCTTTCTGCGGCTTGGGGGGGACATTTTGGGGGGTAGAGGTCCCAAACTTCCAGGGTAGCTTGGAGGGACCCTCCTTGCAAGAACCCCCATGTTTGGTTAGAATTGGGTCTGGGGGTCCGGAGTTGTAGGGTCTGGAAGGGGGCAAACGCCCTTCTCCATTAAAATCAAGGCAAACTTTTTGCACTGGTTTTAATGGAGAAGGGGAGTTGCCCCCTTCCAGACCTCAGACACTGACCCAATCCTCACCAAACCTGGGGGTTCTTGCAAGGAGGGTCCCTCCAAGCAACCCTGGAAGTTTGGGACCTCTACCCCCAAAAATGTCCCCCAGAGCCGTGGGAAAATACCTAACATTGACTTCCTTTTCTTTTCACACCTTTTTCACACCTAGCTTGGGAACTAGGTCACTCGAATTAACTCCCCTCCCCCCCCCAAGATTGGGTTGCATGGAGGGTTGTTTTTTTTTTGCATGTTGGAGTTTTTTTTAACAGCTCCTGGGGGCATTTTTGTAGGTAGAGGTGCGGATTGGGTCAGGGGGTCCGGAGTTGTGGGGTCTGAGGCAACAGCCTCCATGGCAGCCTGGGCCCTGCTTCTGCCCCCTCCATCCTGGCATGGACATGACTGTGGCCACCTTTCTGTTACTTTGTTGTATATGCCATTTTTCCAGGTTTGGCTTTGGCACTGCAAACCTCTTAGGAGACTGCTCAGCTGCACCATTGCTAACCCACTCAGGGCAAACCCCCCCCCCACAAGAAATGGGCTGTTAGTGTTTTCTTCTGGTAGAAGTGTGGCAAATTAATGGAATCTAAGTACCAAATGTATAATTGATTGTATTTTTTAAATTTAATTTAATTAGATTTACACCACACCCTTTCCTAACTACAGTCAGGCTCAGGTAGCTAACAACCAGAATAAACAATCAATTTAAAAATACACACTATAGGTGAGAAAGCCCTTTTATACTACTATCTGGAGCAGCTGCCGCAAAGATCTGAGTTGTGTCTGTGCAAAGCATCACTGATTAATCAGCAAACATGTCTGACAAACCAGATATGGCTGAAATCAAGAAATTTGTCCAATGTAGAAGGTGGAAGGGCATTGCTGGCATGTGATGGTAAAAATCCCGTTAGAAGATGAACAGGAGTATGAACCTGAGATAGAATGGCTGATGTTTCTGGGCCCAGTGATGGTGTTGCTAGGATCTATATGAGAGCAAAGTTGGCCCCTTGGTTTGTTGCAGGCCTTGCTACAGTTAAGTAGTTTATCATTGTGGGTGAGAAATTGTTTTAGATTAGCAGGCTACCTGTAAGCAAGAAAGGGTTGACCCCCTAGTGCCTTAGTGAGGGAAGTGTCGCATTCCAGCATTGGTGGTAGGTCGTTAATAATACATTGGACTGGCTTGAGTTGTGAACTGTACATGATCACCAGAGGTCTTTTCTACTACATAATAAACAATTCTTGACAAAGATCACCCCTAATGTTGCTTCTTCCAGTGTACACAAACCTGATATATTATCTATTTGATAAGACCTGTCGTTTACATTCTGTACTTTCAAACTAGTCTGCTTTGTCTCCTTTTTTGTGAATTGGGATTACTATACTGGTCTTCCATCCATCTGGGAATGTACCCAGATTGTTCATCTGAGTAAACAGTTTGGCTAGAATCGGGGTGCACCAGCTTGGAAAGGCTTTCAAACTAGTCAGAGCAGCATTAAAAACAAAAACACTGCCAATAGTTTTGGGATATTACTACAGAGCAGATCTTTGTTGTCATTGAGTCTCCATTTTGATTTGCCTCTCTCATCTCCTCTCTGCTTTGCCAGGCCACCATATTAGACTCAAAAAGGATTAGCCTGCTGAGAGGATATTACATCTCATTAAGCACGGAACATGCTACTACGCAGCCAGTGTTGAACCCTGAGGAAGAACGTTTTTGAAACAGACTGATTACCAGATCTCTGTCATATTTCTGATGGGTTCCAGATCCTATACTGGGCTTTATTACTGAAGCATCTATGTGGTTCACACCATTTGGACCACACACCTAAGCACAAACTGTGTGAGCATTGATACTCTATTGAATGATATGGACATGCTTGGACTATTGGATGTTCATACAGCATAGTATTCATGTATCAGAACACGTACTCTGTTGTTATTTTGCTTTGTTGATATTATATACTTTGTTGCATCATTTTTGGTAGCCTCTCTGCTGTGTATTGTTTGCTTAGGCCACCATATTAGGCCAAGCAACAAAGTGCAAACTGTCACATCAAACAATATCTAGAAGCAGGATTATGTCCATGGCTAATCTTTTCACACTTACTGAGAAAAACAGTCTTCATAGAAGCTGTACTTCATTCCAAATAGGTCAATCAGAGACTGGCTTCATTCCTTAAAGATACATGAAAGATAACATCACACTTGTTCTTAGTGTCATCAAACATATTAAACCTAAATCCTTAAAAGTGGCACTTACCTTCCTTGATGCAGAAAAGGCCTTTGACAATGTTTCTTGGAATTTTATTCGTGTGACATTGGAACAAATTGACTGTGGGAAAAACTTTATGAGTGTATTTGAAGCAATATATTCCAGCCAGCAGGCCAGACTTTTGATTAATGGGAAACTTACAGAGAACTTTCAAATCAAGAAAGGTACCAGACAAGGATGCCCATTCTCCCCACTCTTATTTGACCTGGCAATGGAAGTTCTTGCTAATTATATTAGAGCAAATTCTCACATCAAAGGTCTGATGTACAGAAAGGAAGAGCATAAGATAAAAAGCTATGTGGATGATGTGGTATTAATTTGTCAAAAACCGCTTACATAGGCTTCTGCAATTAAATTTCATATGAGAGGTTCTCCTAGGGCTGTTGATTCGGTTCGGCACGAACTGAAAAACAGCCGAATTTCCCCTGATTCGGTGGTTTTTAGTTCGGGACGAACCGAACTCAAAAATGGCAGGAAAGGGGGGGGCGAATTCAGCGAGTTCGGGAGTTCACGAATAAATCCGGCAAATTCGGGCCCGTCAGTAAGCAGCATAACCGTCAGTAAGCAGCATTCTCCTTCCCCGGCCAATCGGTGGCCAAGCTGGGTCTTCTTCTGGCCAATCTGTCAGGATTGAGTACTGGAGGAATCAGCTGATGAGCGGCCCAGCCGGGGAGAGAGAGAGAGAAAGGGAGGGAAATGCTCGTGTGTGTGTGGGGGGGCTTGTGCACATTCGCTCCTTTCTGTGGCTGCAGGGGGGATATTTTTTGGGGTACAGACCCCAAACTTTCAGCAGAGATTCAGACAAGCCTTCTTAAGAGACCACCCAAGTTTTGTAAACATTGGGTCAGGGGGTCCCGAGATATGGGCTCACCCTTTTTTCTTTCCATGGCTGCAGGGGGTGCATTTTTGGGGGTACAGACCCCAAACTTTCAGTGGAGCTTCAGATGAGCCTTCTTAAGATACCCCCCATGTTTTGTAAACATTGGGTCAGGGGGTCTCGAGATATGGGCTCCACCCCTTTTCCCTCCTCCCTTTTCCATTTCCGTGGCTGCAGGGGGCGCTTTTTTGGGGATACAGCCCCCAAACATTCAGCATAACTTCAAACAATCCTTCTTAAGATACCACCCAAGTTTTGTAAAGATGGGTTCAGTGGGGGCAGAAATATCGGCTCCCCCCTTTTCTCTTTCTGTGGCTGCAGGGGGCGCATTTTTGGGGGTGCAGATCCCAAACTTTGAGCGGAGCTTCAGACAAGCCTTCTTAAGAGACCACCCAAGTTTTGTAAACATTGGGTCAGGGGGTCCCGAGATATGGGTTTTCCCCTTTTCCCCTTTCCCTATTGGGATGAATGGGATCCTGTATGCCTCTGCAGAGCAAAATGTCCCGTGCCTAAATGGAATCGTCTTGGATTACCCAGTCCTCCTCCCAGCCCCTCCTAATGGAACAGAAGACAGCCACAGTAAGACCCCTTTGGGGGCTTTAATCTATACTTTTTCTCCTGTGTTTGTGTGTGTGGGGGAAGCAGAGTCTGTGAGTGTGTGGGGAGGGAGCAGTTTCTGTGGGTGGGGGGAAGCCAAAGGGGGCTTTTGCCGGTTCTGCCTGGGGTGTGTGTTCCCCCTCGAGTCTCTCTCCCCCTGGTTTGAGGGGGGGGTTTCACTTGTGTGTCTTCAGGTTTTCCCTCATTCATAAGCATCATTTGGATGCTTGCTCAAAACTGGTTTTCAAATGGTGACTTAAAGAATGCATTTGGAGTCCCATGCAAAAGGGGAAATTGCACCCCTCCTGCTCATTATGCATAGCTAGCTGCCTCTGTCCCTTTCCATGGTTTGCAAACTCCCAGGTGTCAGGTGTTGCTTTGCACAGCTGCAAAGGTGTTGCTGTCGTGTTGCTTTGCAGTTGTGTTGCAATGCTTTGCAAACTTCTCAGCTGTTTGTCGGGGCTGGGAGCTTTGTGCGTGGGCAGCAAACTCTGCTCAGAGATGCACATTATGGGTGGGGGGACCCCTTTCGGGGCCCATATCTCAGCCCCCCCTGACCCAATCTTTACAAAACTTGGGGGGGTCTTTCAAGAAACGTCCTTTGAAGCTCTGCTGAACGTTTGGGACTTCTACCCCCAAAAATGCCCCCCCCCGAGCCACAGAAAGGCACGGTTGTGTTTTTAATGGCTTTATTCGGCCGAATTTTTCCCCCGAACTTTGAATTCCCGCCGAATTGCACGGACCCGAAGCGGGGGAGTTCGGACTTCGGCATATCCCGAATCTAAACGGGCCGAATTCAGCCAAATCCGAACTATACCGAATTTTTTTTAATTCAACAGCCCTAGGTTCTCCCAATACTCAGGATACAAGCTCAACAAGGTAAAAACCAAAATTATAACCTTCAATCTTACTGAAGAATCTTACAAATTAATCAGTACATTGTGAATCATGAAAGGATACTGTCATATTAGCAGTCTACAAAAGAAAGAACTGTACCCACATTAGTGTTTCCCATAAATCGGTCAGATGGTCCCAGTAACGATAGTGCAATTCTAAGCAGAGTTTTTGTCCATGTATCTTGTTTTATCTGGCCAAGGGCCGCAAATAAACTATCTATCTAAGCAGAGTTCATTGAAGTCTATGGACATAGAAGGATGTAACTTTATTTTGGATCGTGTGGTGAATTCCTACCAGGCCTCCAGCTCAATAAGATAACTAAGGCTGCCATCCTAACGACACTGTCCTGGGAGTAAGCCCCATTGCATATCCTAGGACTAGTTTCTGAACAAACCTGACCTCCTAGTTCCCTTCAGACACTCAAGATACAGCTCACTTTGCCCTTCCCCTCTTTCCAAGCCTGGAAAGAAAATAATATTGTCTATTTAACTTAGTCATTTCCAGTTGAATTGGAGCCAGAAGCTGTCACCAAATGTATATTCGGCCTGCTCCAAACTACTGTTCCAAACCATCCATACTTCTGAAGGAACTTAAGTCCTTGTTTGCTGTGATGTCACATAGACCCTACCCTTGTTATGGACTACTGTTAGCCATTTGAATGCTCAGAGCACAAACTTTGGAATCAAACCCTTAGCAGACTAGCACAAATTCTGCCTGGTATCGCTTCTTCAAAGTATGTTACAAAGGGAATTGTGTTTTCTCTCTCTCTGCTTCATACTGCTTCTTAACATATTTGTTTTAAGCAGGTTACTAAACTATTTAAAAAACTAGACCACAGCTAGTGGGAGGGCGGGTTACAAATAAAAGTTAGTCATCATCATCATCATCATCTGGATCGCTGCGAAAATCAATCACAAGGGCATAACATTTTGCAACTGAACGATTGATAGTTCTACTATTGCCTTATAATGAAAGAGTTCATGTTGTGCTTTTGCACCTAATATTTTCAAGGTCAGCTTTAAACGAGTGAAGTCCAAACTAAATATCTGGTTAAGGTAAATCATTATTAGAACTCACTGGAAAATAAGTTACAATTTCTCATATTTTAGATCCTGGTGGGTTGGAGGGTCATGCCATAATTGCATTTAAAATATTACTGAATGAGTTTTGAATTTCAGATATTGCACTGAGAGAACCAGCAGCTATTATTTATTAACTGGTTTGCAGTCAGTACTTCATTTGCTGAAGGCAAAGGTCATCACAAAGAAGGGAATTTAACACAGAAATATAAAATCCCAGTGAGGCTTGGCACAACAAATTCAAGATGTATACCATACATCAAAAAACTGTAGCATAATTCTTAGTGAGATATCGCTATACTTTTTCTAGATCTAACAGACCTAAAAAATTGTAGGGCAGACTACAATCTATTTTTGGTCAAGAAGCGAATGTATCACAAAGTGCAAAAATTCTTATTGAGTGCTACAAATTATATACACACATACTGTTGATACAATATTAGACACTAAATATCCATCCGGTAATATATCTCAATAATCTTCTTAAGAATAGATGGTCTTCATATTATAATATAATATCTCTTCTTAAGAATAAATGGTCTTCATATTATATGAAGACCATCTATTCTTAAGAAGATTATTGAGATATATTACCAGATGGATATTTCTCTCATATTGGACTGAGTCACTTTTATATGTCTACACTTTGTATATATTTGGAATTAGGATAGTTTAGTGTCTAATATTGTATCAACAGTATGTGAGTACCTGGAGGTTGGCAACCCTAGCCACAGTGGTCACCCACTGTGATATCTAGCCACTCCCTCTCAAAGGATGCTGACATGGATGACAGGGTGGGGGATGTGTGCACAGGGTGCGGACCCCTGGAGGCCTGCACCAGCTCTGAGTCCCGAACCCAACCAGGGACCACACCAGCTGCAGCATCTGGGAATGGCCCGGGATGCAGCAGCACCTTGCCAGACCCACATCCAACCATCCCTCCACCTACCCCCCATCTGAAGCCTAGGCCACACCTGGCTGCCTGGAAAGCCCCTAGTTTTTAACATCTGAAGGATGATTGATCCAACCTCCAAGGGGTGAGGGCATGAAGATGCTCCATGACACCAGCTGGAATATGTGTTCAGTTGTCGCCACCTAATGTCCTAGTTTAGTCATTGTTGGGGAGTATCACTGGGCATGTCTGAGCCAGGTGTGTGTGTTAAGCATGGTTGTTCCAGTTTTCTGGGCTGTTCTAAGATGAAGGCCTGTCTGAGGCCTTATGATGTACACCAGCAATAAATATAGTTATACCAGCTCTGCTTGGCTGAGTCGGACTTTCTACATTACACTGGCAATGAAGGTCAGATTGGCCAGTAATAGTACAGCTGCTTTGGGACAAAGAATGACTTCCTACGGGATTATAAAGGAGTTTGATTTGGATATGGAGAACTGGGTCCAGTATGCAGAAAGACTCTCTCAGTATTTCACTGCCAGTGATGTGACCGATGAAAATAAAAAGCGGGTGATTTTACTGAGTGTTTGTGAAACAACGACTTCAGGCTTACTCAGAAGCTTGGTAGCGCCTGAAAAGCCCTGATATTGAATTGGTTTCAAATCATCATAACCCCAAACTATCAGAGATTGTACAGCGTTTAAAATGTAATCATTTTTCATGTCTATCTGGAATGCCCATAGCTGTTTTTGCAGCAAAGTTAGGTCGCTTTGCAGAGTACTGTGGTTTTGAGGACACTTTGAATGCCATTCTGAGAGACAGGCTAGTCTGTGGCATCAGTGATGAGAGGATTCATAGATGTTTACTGGCAGAATCCAATTTAGACTTTAAGAAAGCTCTAGATATTGCACAAGGCATGGAAGTTGCAGCCCCAAATGCCATAGATTTGCAGATACCTACCCCATTCCCAGGACTGAGGTGAGCTAAGTTATTATGGTAAATTCTGACCTGATTTGGTATCTGATTTGGAATCAGCATTGGCCTCATTACCCAAGCATTTGCGAAAAGGGGTCAAATTCCTGTGGGGTGAAGAACAGTTAACAGCTTTTGCAGAAGAAAAATGATTGCTGAAGTCATGTACTCTCCTAACTCATTATGATAGTCATAGAGAACTTATTTTGGCTGATTTGGACTTCCTACATTACACCAGTGGAGAAGGTCCAGGTGATGGATCAGAGCTATGGAGAGCAACACATCAGTTGGTGGAGTCTTCCTGTGCCATGTGTGGCCCATGGCCAGGCCACTTTCCCACAGCCACCTCACACTGGGGGAGGGGGGATGCCCACCCTGACCTATTATGTGGGCCATGACCCAGGGGGTACACAGCCCAGTGCAAGCTGGGTGGGCCCGTGGGAGGCTGTACTCCAACAATCCCTCTTTTTCTCTGTACAGGTACTTTGCTCATAGCCTTTATAGCAGACCTGCACAAGACGGAGGGACAGCTGGACCAGGTGGCAACCAGCACCTGGAGAGGGAGGTATCCAGTGTCCAGGTGCTGCTACATGACAAGGAGCTCCACATGTACAGCATCCTGGTGGCCATCACAGCCCTGCCCCATGGTGGATAGCCATAGACATTGAGGACGTGAGAGAGAATCTGCACCAGCTTTTTGGAGCCATGGGCCTCTGACCTCCTTGAGCCACTGCTGGGTGACAGGCACTGCGAAAAGTGGTACCTGCTGCTCTCATAGCCTGTGCAGCTTAGCCTGTCATTCCTCCATTGCAGTGCAAAACTACTTTGGTTTGATGACATTCGCTGGTATATGAAGGTTTTTGACCCAGTTGATTCTCTTGGATCTCTCCTAGTTTTCAATATTATTGGTCTCTAATTTTCTAGTTTTGGAAAGCTGTTGAAAAAGGAGGATCTGACCATTATCATCCATGCTTTAGTGATTTCTAGACTAGGCTACTGTAATACTCCCTAGGTGAACTGAGCATTGGAATCATTGTTTGGCTCTTGTTCCTCTCATTTGAAATGATTGGATTGTTTTTATGATTTAAACTTTTAAAATTAATTTTTGTTTTTGTTGTACGCCTTGTTTTGGAAACAGCTTTGCTAACTGTTTTCTGAAAAGGAGTGAACAAATGCAGTAAATAAATAAGTGATCCCTTTGATAGGGTATAGCAATAGATTTAGCATACTTCCTTCTGATTTTCTCAGCTGCTGCCACATATTAAAGCTGTCCTACAAGTAACACATCTATCAGCATTAGCTAGCAAATAAATAATACCGTGTCATCCAAGGAAAATTTCTAAATAGAATTGTTAGGTGCTGACTGTCCACACCCTGAGTGCATCCTTGGCTTTAGTTAGGGGGGTGGGGTGGAGTTTGAGCATCATTTCAGTCCTTCTTTCTGTGCCTGAAAACTACTCAAAAGCTTCAAGACAGTCCAAGGCAAGGCATGTCTCCTTGACCTTCTTTTGTCTGCCTCTGAAATATTGCACAACACCTCCTTCAGCCCACTTCTGTTTACTCAGGGCCAAACTAGAAGTTACAGTGTCCCTGGGTTTGACCTCTGGAGGCTGATGCCATTTTAGAGTTGAGCTAGGGTCATTTAAAATGCTATGGCCATTTATGCATGGTAATTAGCAGTGCGTTCCAGGCTGAATTGCCCCGTTTTTTGTTTTTTTTCCACGTTGAACTGTCATTCTGGAAGTGACTGCGAAGCTGGCGCATACCTGCTTCGCATTACTTAAGAGCCCATTTAACACGACCTTTGGAGTTTGCCCCAAATAATCCCCTCAAGGAACCACGCAAAATAACAGTGGTGTGTTAGCTATGCACATGCTAATAGCTATGCAAACAGGAATGAAGGAGCAGGCGAGTGTGGGGGTGTGGAATTTCTCTTTTTGTGTCGGGACCATGAATAGGCATGTTTAAAGTCGCATTTAAAAAAGAGCTTTGCACGAGCATCAACATTGACCATGCATAAATAGCTTATGAGAACCCAATCAGGCATGATCAGGCAATCTTGTTCCCCCACTACGCGCCTTTTCAAGCACTGAAACAGCACCCCCCAGCTGTTTTGGAACAGGAAAAGGCATGGGGAGAAACCAGATCGCCATCACTCTGCAAGCACAATCAGGATCAGGCTCTCATGACATTTTTAAATGGTCAAAGTCTTCTCTGAAATGGTGTTGGTATCCATGAGTTCAACCCATGGATGCCGTACTGTCTGCTTTGGCTCTAAGGCATATGGGCGCCTGAAGTTTAGCTGTGGTTTTCCCAACAGTGTGACAGCCAGAAAGCCATATATCCATGCCATTACCCCATGCTCAGTTGTAACCTGAGCTGCCAAACTACCATGCTACTAGGCAACTTAACCACTTCTACCTCTCCGTTTGTACTTGTTCACCCACCCCATAATGGTCAGGGTAAGATAAGCCTGATGTTGCAGCTCTCAGAGTAAATCCACTGACACAGACAAGATAATTAACCTTTCTCGTATCTTTACACAGCGGACATTATAAAAGATAATACAGGCTACAAATTTTATACACAAACACTGTACGCCGTTTATGCTTGGTAATTAGCATAGCGTTCCAGGCTGAATTGCCCTGCATTTTTTTTTTAAATTTTTCCCTCTGAACTGTCATTCCGGAAGTGACTGCGAAGCCGGCGCATACCTGCTTCGCATTACTAAAGAGCCCCTTTAATGGGACCTTTGTTGTTTGCTCTGCCCCAGCCATGAAGAATCCCCTGAAGGAACCATGCAAAATAACAGCAGCACGTTAGCTATGCACATGCTAATGGCTATGCAAACAGGAACTAAGGAGCAGGCGAGTGGGGGTGGAATTTCTCCTTTTTGTGTCAGGACTTTGAATAGGCATGTTTAAAGTCATTTTAAAAAAGGGCTTTGAGCGAGCACCAAAACTGACCATGTATAAATGGCCTGAAGTGTTCAACTGCAAGATTACCCATTTACCAACAATCTAACAATGCAGTCCTAAATTATGCCCACTAAAGTCAGTAATTTTCAAGAGTGTAACACTGTTTTGGATTACACTGAAAATATACCATGACACGGTTTGGAATTCTTTGAGGAGTAACCACAAGTTCAGAAGGAAATATCTCTGCATTGCGTGATTGAATTAAATTACACAAACTATGATTAAAAAGCAAACACTCTGGATGATTCCTGTATCCTTTTGAGCATCTCTAAAGTAGATCCAATCTTCGATTAGTTTCTTAGGTGCTTCAAATCAAACAGTGGCAAGGCATCCTAGTGAAGGTATTCTCACACTGTTGTTTGATTAAACCATGCCTGACAATTTGTTTCATCAGATACTTTATCATCTGGAGTCTTTTGGACTTTAAGCCAAGGAATTATTATGATTTTATGCACTAGTGGAACAAAGCCCCACTTTATCCATTTCATATGATAGTTGGTGTATCATTAGGTAGTTAAGAAAGGAATTTGAAAATTCTGCCTCTGAATTACTTCTAGGGTATTTAGATCTTCAAAGTCCTACATTTCAGAGTCATTGAATACGAAAACTACCTTTCCAACAAATATTTCAATATAGGAACTAGCAAATATCCTCCCTTGGCATGAGTGAAAGTTTTCTGTATAGATTCAGAGACTGTCAGTTTTATTCAACTGCATAATTCTTTCCCCCTGAAAAATCATTCAAGAAATGGGATAATGAGAACTGAAGTTATCTACTTGTTTGATTAGAAATCCATCTATTGCCTAATTATAATGTTTAGCTATCTTGCCAAGTAGAACAACCTCTTTGGTTTTATTATAGCTCACAGTGAAATATTCTCTTTGGCATACACCCAATTTTTTCAACGTATGTCTCAGATTGATTTGCAAATGAAAGAAGGGTCACATTATGACTGTACAATAATATGACGATTTTATGAGTTACAAGAGATGGCTGGGGGTGGGGGGAGAGCAAGACCTCATCACTCATTAGATATATTGTTCACATAACAGTTTAAAATAACGTTTGCTAAGAGACATCCCAATCTAACACCCCTGGATGTTGAAATGTTGTCAGTTGACTTTCCAACCCCATCAGAACTCCCAAAGCTATATCAGAATACAACCCCCACCCCACCCCGCCAACAGAAATTTTAATACCTGATTGAATTGAAAGTTAACTATTTGTTAATTATGGATCTAATCTTTTTTAAACTTAGTGACATCATTTCAAGCATCTGTGGCTGTATACTGAAGTGGCTGTATACTGATTGCCTCAGTTTGTGCCTACAAAAATTCAGCTCTTCACATGCTAACCCCCAGTGCTCTGGGAATCAAACAGTGCATGCCTTAAGGAAAGTTACTCCAATCTAAACCCATCAAAATGATTGGGCTTAGTCTGGAGTAACTGTCCTTAGGAATGCACTGAAAATGTAGCAATTATGACTTACCATACTCTTTGATAAGGTGCACATAAAAGCAATACATGCATAGATTTGTGTAGATGCTAACGTGCACAGGAAGTGAAGAGAAAGTCACAAGACTTGGTGGTAGCTTCAGAATCCCAGAACACCCAACGAAACTTACCCTGTTGCTTTCTTCCTCCGTTTTTTGATGGGAAGGTTTCTGTGAGAATAAAATGGTGCTGGTGGAGTATTAAATTCTGAGCGATTGCCAGCATGGCTGTCGATAATGTAATTAGTAGTGTGTTCAGGGCGCTGATTGAGGGCAGGGTTTGGGGAGGGACTTCAATGCCATAGAGTCCAATTTCTAAAGTGGCCATTTTCTCTGATATTTATCGGCTGGAGATCAGTTGTAATAGCAGGAGATCTCTAGCTGGTACCTGGAGGTTGGCAACCCTACTTTAGGGTGAGACAATGGAGATTAGTCAACCCCATTGTCCAGCTAGGCACACCCTGGGCCATGGGGAAATACACAGCTGCCAACTCCTTCCTGCCTCTGACAAGCACACAAGATGGGTTCCTCACTTTTCTGAGAGGCATCCATTTTGTGTAAAGCAGCACCTTCCACTTATGTCAGTTTTGGGACCCTGTGCCTGTAATGGCACCCCATAAATGGAGAAGGGGTCTGGCAACTTACAGTGTAAGTTCTAAATCTCAGCCTTGAACTTGCCACGTGGCCTTCTGCAAGCGTCCACAGTCTAAGCGCCACTGTGATACAGAAATGATAATTGTCACATTCCCACACTGGGTCAGTGTGTTCTCACATGCCTGTTTGCCTGCGTTTAAACTTATGTTTCCTCATCTTGCCACCACCCCACGATGTAAAACTCAGCCTCTCAGTAACCACGCCTTTGGATACTCTGGTAAGGCTGCCTCTGAGCAAGTACAAAAGGCAGAGCTTCCAGTTACTTTAGCTCCCCCCATGGGTGCATGTCCTTAGCATGTATGAGCGGCATTAGTGTGTGGGTGGGATTTCAGTCACAATCTGTTTTCTTAAACAGGAAAGAAGCTTTATTACTAAAGATTAAACTAGAGCACATACATGGAAATAGCCAACAGTAGGAGAATACAGAATCTAAGGAAATAAAAGGAAAACATGTATCAAACTGAGTTACATTACATTACCTTCAGGTGGAGCAAACACCCCCCCCCCCAGCCATGGCATCTGGGCAAAGTGTTTTGAACACAGAACAAAGGAAGAGTTCACCCCCCCCCCAGTCCAGAGTTAGGAATCCTGCCCCTTGTGGGAGCTGCTCTGCCCTCTGCCAATAGGTCGTCTTGGCACGTGGCCTACTTCTCTCCCCCGATCAAATTTTATGATGCCCATCCATCAGATCCCCTTTGGCAGGTAGGCCCAAATGGCTGAAACACAGTTCCTGTTTTCCTGACTCTCCCATGTTGGGGAAATAAACAGTTTGCCATGGGTTCAGAAACCCCGATCATAACAATAAACCCATCTTGTTTTTACAGTGTTGCAAGAATGACTGAGATAATGGAAGTGAAGCCTCTGTAGAATATTATGAAAAGTGCTCTGTATCTTCAGAGCATCTTCAGAGAAGACACTGTCCTTGTGTTACTCCTCTGAAGATGCCGGCCACAGCTGCTGGCGAAACGTCAGGAAAGAAAATTCCAAGACCACGGTCACACAGCCCGGATAACCTACAAGAACCAATGAACTCTGACCGTGAAAGCCTTCGACAATATTTTGTTTATGTTTATTAGCACTATTCCTTGTTGAGCATTTCCAGCCAGGAAGGAACATCAAGAACATGTCAGATTGTAAGAATTTAAAGGAACGTATGAAATAAGTTGGTCTATAAAATGGAGCTGGAGAGAGACAGGCAGTATGCTGGGATTTGAAAGTTGCCTGGAGACAAATAGCTGAGAACTAGAGTGGGGTAGCGATGACAGTGCTGAGCTTAGAGTTGCCAGGTCCCTCTTCACCACAGGTGGGAGAATTTGGGGGTAAAGTGTGAGGATGGTGGGGTTTGGGGAGGGCAGGGACTTCAATGCCATAGAGTCCAATTGCCAAAGCGGCCATTTTCTCCAGGTGAACTGATCTCTATCTGCTGGAGATCAGATGTAATAGCAGGAGATCTCCAGCTACTACCTGGCAGTTGGCAACCCTAAATGAGCTCCTTGGAGGAAGAGTGGAATAAAAATGTGATTGATAAACAGATCCCTGGTCTATATGGGTTCAAAGGAGGCTACACTCATTTCAAGTAGCTGTATTATTGATATGTGCAGGAAACTTACAGTCAGCCCATTATAAATACATACATTGTGTACTTTGCATTAATCAGGTGAAATAAACCACAGGATGCCCAATTCTGGCCTTGTGGGAATTGCCCAGACTAAATAACAGTGAGAAAACTCATTGTCTCTCATTACAGAATTCAAGGAGGCCCACACCTCTTCCTACATCCAAGATTCAAAGCTTTCCATTTGCTTACATCCTCTCCATTCAGGATACAAAGACATGGTACATTCTTATGCATGTAACGAAAGCCTGATTGCCCAAGAAGGACAATTTTGAGTGAAGAAGACATGCATGTATGTGTGTTTGTGTGTGTGCGGTCTAACAACATCCCCCACCCACCACTTCTCCATTTGAACCATCCCTCTCAACAGCTGCTTACTTTCCTTGCACCATCCCAAGCGTATTTTTGTGAGGACCAAATTCTCTGAAAAAAGGCTATGTAAATCGACAAGGTTTACTTCATTTACACCCCAACTTTCTTCCTAGTGGGAGACACAAAGCAGCTTACATCATTCTCCTCTCCTCCATTTTGTCCTCACAACAAACCTGCGAGGTAGGTTAGGGCTCCGACTGGCCCAATGTCACCCAGCAAGCTTCCATGGCAGAATGGAGATTTGACCTTGGATGTCCCAGATCCTAGTCTGACACTCTAGCCACCAAACCATTATGATTTGGATTATGATTTATTATTATGAATTATGATTTATTATTATGAGTGAAGGGATTAAGCAACCCAGCCTGTTTCTACTCAAAATCACCTTGTCCCAGAGCTGCTTTTCCTAGAAAAAAATAGCCGGTCATTTTAGGGTTGCCAGGTCCCTCTTCGCCAGAGCCTGAGGAGGGCGGGGTTTTGGGAGGGGAGGGACTTTAATGCCATAGAGTCCAATTGCCCAAGCAGCCATTTTCTCCAGGTGAACTGATCTGTATTGGCTGGAGATCAGTGTGAGCCCTTGGCCCACAGAACCAGAAATCACCACAAAGTCATATAGAGTCCAAACAGATGGTTTTTACTGATCAAATAGGCATACAGTGCAAACGAATAAAATGACAGCTCTGAGAGGCTCACTAACTGGGAGATATTATAAGGCAGGCAAGGCGGGAGATTACACGCATGAATACAGTTTCCCAGGAGCTGAGTTCCCAGGCCTCGGTATGCGACCTTGGGGGGCAGACAATACAGCACAGAGACAGAGGCAATAACGAAACCGAGATAGCAGCCTGACATTCTGCTCCCCTCAAGGCCCCCTCCCAGTTCGCAAGGGGGCTGGCCTGTTCGGGTAAGCAATGTGAAAGGCGTCGACGAGGTCGGGGGCGGAGACATCCCGTGCGCGCACCCATTCGTCATAGGCAGGGGGGAAATGTTTCCAACGAACTAGATATTGCAGATTGCCATAGTGAATACGGGAGTCAAGGATCTTGGAGACTTCGAAGTGTTCTTCCCCCCCCACCATGATGGGTTGCGCAGGCGGTGGGTCCGGATGCCATCGTGGAGAAGCAACATGGGGTTTGAGGAGGCTTATGTGGAAAACAGGATGCACACGCCTCAAGGATTTGGGGAGAGCCAGTTCCACTGTGACAGGGTTTATGATCCGAGTAATGGGGAAAGGGCCAATGAATTTGGCGCTGAGCTTATGGCACGGTTGGGTGGAACGGAGATTTTTGGTGGAAAGGTAAACCAAAGCACCCACTTGCAGATCTCCCCCGGGGGAGCGATGTTTGTCAGCTTGCGCTTTGTATTTACGTTTGGCCCGGTCGAGGTTGCTAACGAGCCAGGGCCAAGTGGTACGGAGGGCGTGTGCCCAGGAGGCAATGTCGGGGTTCCCCTCCCCCTCTACATCATCTGTAGGAGCGATGGGACTGAAATCTTGTCCATACACAGCAAAAAACGGGCTAAAACCTGTGGATTGATGCATGGCATTATTGTAGGCATATTCTGCTAAAGGTAACAGTTCCACCCAGTTATCCTGGTGGTAGTTAACATAACAACGCAAATAACATTCAAGTACAGCATTGACACGTTCAGTTTGACCATCAGTTTGAGGATGGTATGCACTAGACAATCCCTGTTCCACCCCCACCAACTTGAGGAAAGCTTTCCAAAACTTAGAAACGAAACCACTTCCGCGGTCACAAATTATTTTACGCGGAAACGAATGTAAACGAAAGATATGCGTCACGAAGAGGCGGGCCAGTTTCTGAGCAGAGGGGATCCCTGCGCATGGAATCAAATGTATTTGCTTAGAAAACAAATCAGTAACAACCCACAACACAGTTTTACCCCCACTGAGAGGGAGATCAGTCATGAAGTCCATAGCAATCACTTCCCAAGGTCTGCTGGGCGTTTCAAGAGGTTGTAGCAGTCCCGGGGGTTTGCCCTGCGATCGTTTCGCAGCGGCACAAACGGGACAGCTGCGGATGAAGGAGTCAATGTCGGAACGCATTCCCCCCCACCAGAACTGTCTGCGCAATAAGTGAAGGGTCTTCAGAAACCCAAAGTGCCCAGCTGTTTTGGCTCCATGAGCTAAATGTAAAACGTCTTTCCGGAGAGCTTTGGGTACATACAATTTTGAGTCTTTGTACCAGGACCCCCCTTGTTCCAAAACACCAGGAGGTAGGGTATGAGCGGAACGTTCTAAAAGGCACTGGTCCCGAAGGACAGTTAAAAAGGATTCGGAGATGGGGATTTTGGAGGGAGCCCCCCCGTCGGTCATGGAGATCTGGGAAACAGTTATAGGGTTAGTGCTTACGTGCGGCGGCGCGCAGACTGCTGGCGGCTGAGCGGTCGGAGGGGTAGGAGGGGCGGGAACTCCGGTCTGTTGCGGTGGCGGCTGGGCAGCCGGTTGGGCTGGCGGAGCTTGCGAGTTAGGGAAGGTGTGCTGATGCTGGGATCGGGTTTGCACAGCCAGCATAGGTAGGGCCCCACGTTGCATAGGGGTGAACAGAGAGTTGGTGGGTCTTTCGAGTTTTACCGGATATTGTGGTAAACGGGAGAGGGCATCCGCGAGAACGTTCTGCTTCCCAGGGACGTGCTTCAGGGTGAAACGGAACTGAGCAAAGAACTCCGCCCACCGTTGTTGTTTCGCCGATAGCTTATGGGACCCCGTGAGGGCAGCTAGATTTTTGTGATCGGTCCAAACTTCAAAGGGTACTTTAGACCCTTCCAAGAATTGCCGCCATAAAGTCAGTGCATGATGAACTGCAGAAGCCTCTTTCTCCCAGATGGGCCAGTTTAATTGAGCGTGCGCAAATTTTTTTGAAAAGTAAGCGCAAGGGTGAAGAAGACCGTCCGGTCCTTGCTGGAGGAGAGCCCCTCCCATGGCTACATCGGAAGCATCGACTTGCACAATGAACATTCGATTTGGGTCTGGGTGCCGTAGCACCGGCTCCGAAGTGAAGAGGCGTTTGAGGGCCAGAAAGGCGGCTTGGCATTGCTCAGTCCATAGGATTTTTGCGGAGGGCAAGGCAGCCGAGCTTACTTTTCCCTTAGTTTTCAGCAGGTCCGTAATGGGTAGAGCCACTTGGGCGAAGTTAGGGATGAATCCCCGATAGAAGTTTGCAAACCCCAGAAATTGCTGTACTTGCTTACGGTTGGTGGGGGGAGTCCAATCGAGAACGGCTTGGACTTTGGCGGGGTCCATGCGAAGACCTTGGTGGGAGATGATGTATCCCAAAAACGTGAGTTTGCTTTGGTGAAATTCACACTTAGCTAGTTTAGCGAACAGTTGATGGTTACGCAGGCGTTGTAGAACTTCTCTGACCAGAGTCACATGCTCGTCCATAGTTTTCGAATAAATGAGAATGTCATCTAAGTAGACCACCACCCCACGATATAGAAGGTCATGTAGGATTTCATTGATGAGTTGCATGAAGACCCCCGGGGCCCCTTTTAATCCGAATGGCATTACAAGGAATTCATACATTCCGAAACAGCTAGAGAAGGCAGTGAGGTGTTCATCTCCTTCGCGGATACGGACTCGGTAGTAGGCTTCCACCAAGTCTAATTTAGAGAACACACGGCCTTCCTGTAATTGTCCCAAAATATCCGATATTAATGGGATAGGATAGGCGTTGGTCTGGGTAACCGCATTGAGCTTTCTGAAGTCAATGCATAGGCGAAGGTCGCCTTCTTTTTTCCGGACGAAAAACGCGGGGGCCGAGTTTGGGGCATTCGAAGGGCGAATGAACCCTCTGGCGAGGTTTTTGTCCAAAAAGTCCCGGAGGACAGTGCGCTCGGAAGCGCTCATAGGGTAAATCTTACTTTTGGTTAATGTGCAGTCCTTCACTACTTCAATCGCACAGTCTGAGGCCCGGTGGGGGGGTAAGGCATCACATTCCCTAAGGTCGAAGACATCTTCAAAGTCCCGGTATACAGCGGGTAGAGCTGGTGGTACTGGGGCAGTAGAGGTTAATGCTGGAACGGGCGGAAATGGCAGAGCAAAGTTTTGCCGATGCTGGTCGCAGGTGGGACTAGTGAAAGAGATAGTGTTTGTTTCCCAATCAATACTGGGACTATGTCCTTTAATCCAGTTAATTCCCAAGACCACTTCAAATCGGATAGGGGCTATAGTGAAGTCTATTTGTTCCCAGTGGGAACCAATTCCCATTGCCACCCCTATGGTGCAGTGATCAACTGGACCCCCCTGGAATTGGCTCCCGTCCATTTGAGCAAACTGGACGGGGGCGGGTAAAGCCTCTGAGTCGGCTCTGAGTGCAGCAAACGTGGCTTCACTTATGAGAGTGCGACAGCAACCGGAGTCAATTAGTGCTTTGACGGGGATTTGTGGACCTCCGTTAAGTTGTTGTAAAATTGCATCCACGTAGACGGTGGAGTCCACTTCTTTGATTTTGGTAGGAGCATTTGGTTTGATAGGAAGATCCTGAGAGGTCTGTGGAGATGCTCCATTCACCACAGACCGGAGCCGTTTTTTGACAAGTCGAGGGGAGATTCCAGGTTTAAGGCTGGAGAAATCCAAGGGTTTTCCTCATCCGAAGAGGGAAAGCTGTCCCCCAATGGGGCACTTGTAATCCGAGACCCGGCGGGGTCGTTGGAAGCAGGCAGGGAGGTTGGGTCCCCGGCATGGAGTGCAGAGGGTGTGGACCTTCCCGGAGCTGCGCTGCGGGTGGCCGCGGTGCCTCTGCGTGGTGGACGACCTCGGGCGCGGGTTGTCGTGCTGGGACGAAATAATTCCTGGCGGCGTGGGCAAACGGCTGCAAAGTGGCCCATTTCTCCGCATGTAAGACAGGCACCCCTCTGAAATCGGGCTTCACGTTCCTGGAGCGGACGTGGGGGATTTCGCGGGACGAGCGGTGGTGCCTTGGGTTGAGGCTTTTGGGTGCCCTTCTCCTTGTGTTTTTGACGTACGAGAGAAATAAAGCGGCGGCGGCTTTCCACTTCCTCGGCTAATAGGATCCAGCCTTCGAGGGTATCGGGATCGCCCCGCATGTAAGACCAGTTCAGAATGTCAGGATGCAAGGCTTCCCTGAAATGATGGATTAGGGTGGTCTCGGGCCAGCCTACAATTTTACTTGCCAGTCGCTGAAATTCATCGGCAAATTCCCGAACTGTAGCAGAGCCTTGTTTTAATTGTAAGAGTTCCGTTTTGGCTCTTTCCCCCAGGAAGGGGTCCTCAAACCTCCTTCTCAGGGCAGTCATGAAGTTGTTGAGGGAACGAATCGCACGAGAGCGGGTGTCAAACTGGAGGACCATCCAGTCAGCCGCTTTGCCTGTCAGGAGGGAAGCTACGTACCGCACCCGGCTATCTTCCGTGGGGAAAAGTTGACCTTGTTCTCGCATATAACTGTCCACTTGATGCAAGAAACAAGGCAAAGTCTCAAGAGATCCGTCATACGTAGTCCTCAATTTGAGTTGCTTCCAAGGGCCGGGCGCGGGTTGACCCGGTTGCACGGGTGGTCCGGGCGGAGGAGCAACAGGGACTCCAGGAGGCAAGGGTGGAGCGGGCACATTAGCAGGTGGTTGCACGGGTGGTCCGGGCGGAGGAGCAACAGGAGCTCCAGGAGGTAAGGGTGGAGCAGGCACATTAGCGGGTGGTTGTACGGGTACCCCCTGACCCGGTATCGGAACGGGCTGTCTCTGAGCTATCAGGGTGTGTTGTAATTGCCTGTTCTCTTGAAGCATAAGTTCCATTACTTCCTGGAGTTGATCAACACGGTCGGAGAGCTCCCGATTCTGGGCTCGTAAAAGATGAACCTCCTCACTTGGGCCACCAGTAAGATGAGGCTTACTGGTTCGGAAGCTCGTGGCCCATTGAGAGCTATCCCCATATAAATCTTCGTCTTCAGACTCATCTGAGTCTCGACGTCGGTCAGCCAAACGGCGTGCGCGTTGGGTCGCACGCGACGGGACAAACGCCGGGGAAAAAGTTAGACCTGATAGTCCCAGTACATAGTCCTTGGGGCGCGTGTCCACGTTCGCCTGATTCCTAATCCTTGCTGCAGCCGCCCTGGCTGCTTCCGCCGCCTCTCTCTCTCTTGCGACCCTAGCCGCTTCGGCGGCTTGCTGATCCGCAAGAACTTTGGCGTTCTCAAGTCTTAGGGCAGCCTCTGCCGTAATGCGCGGCAAAAGTTCTGTCTCGAGGAGCAAGAGTATGGGGTCAGGTTCCCCGCCCAGCAGAGGTTGTACTCGAACCGCCAGTGCGGATGCCTCGGCTCCAAACGTCGGGGTCAAAACTTGAGCCAAGGTGGCTACCGGGGTGTCCTTTGTACATTCCACAAGGAGAAGAGCGGTGCTAATAGCGACTCGCTTGGCCTCAGCCTGGCAGCTGGCCGCATCCGGGATCAGGGAAAAACCCTCCGGCGGGGCTCCCGCCATGGTAGAAAGAGTTTGTCGAGAAATAAGATTATCCAAAAGTCCAGTTAATATTTGTAAATCCTCAGTCGCCAATCGGGCATCGTCCAGTAATTGATCCAAGTCCTGAAGATCTAAACGAGCATCAGTATCCTCCGATGTTAACATCCAGAGACGTCCTGTAAGAGATTGCCACTGCGCCTGTACCAGTTCCCTCAAGCGGCAAACCTCTCGGGTCGTCCGGAAAAGTTCAGCGATTAAGTCTTGTAACAGAGTAGGATCCTCTGAGAAGGGCTCCAGGGTAGTAGATCACCTGGAGAGCTGCACAGCTCCCATCCAAGTGGCAGGCGAACCCCCCTGGGCTCCAGCCTGGCTAGAAGAACGGTGAAGATGAGGGAGAGCTGTCATAATGTGAGCCCTTGGCCCACAGAACCAGAAATCACCACAAAGTCATATAGAGTCCAAACAGATGGTTTTTACTGATCAAATAGGCATACAGTGCAAACGAATAAAATGACAGCTCTGAGAGGCTCACTAACTGGGAGATATTATAAGGCAGGCAAGGCGGGAGATTACACGCATGAATACAGTTTCCCAGGAGCTGAGTTCCCAGGCCTCGGTATGCGACCTTGGGGGGCAGACAATACAGCACAGAGACAGAGGCAATAACGAAACCGAGATAGCAGCCTGACAATCAGTTGTAATAGCAGATCTCCAGCTAGTACCTGGAGGTTGGCAACCCTAGGTCATCTTCTGCAACATGTATATGTATTGTCCCACCATCAATGACAGTTTAATTGGATAGGCAAATGGTGGCAATTTCAAGCTTTGATAATCTTGTGTAGCAGGGACACAAGCGAAAGTCAGGCACCTTTACAGAGTTATTAATCCACTTTTCCCACCAGGTGCCACAGATATGAACATATGAAGCTGTCTTATACTGAATCAGACACTTGGTCCATCAAAGTCAGTATTGTAGACTCAGACCAGCAGCAGATCTCCAGGGTCTCAGGCATAAGTGTTTCACATCCACTACTTGCCTAGTTCCTTTAACTGGAGATGCCCAGGATTGAACCTAGGACCTTCTGCATGCCAAGCAGATGCTCTACTACTGAGCCATGGCCCCTCCCAGGACTAGATCCAAGGAATTCAAGTCACTCAGCATGGGGAGAGAAGAAGAGAAGTCCCCATTCAAGTCCCAATTCTCCAGGCTGCTGGTGTTTTGTTGTTCAGTCTGCTGCAGATCCTACTTCCCAGCATCATAGCAGGTATGTGGAGTGGGGGGAGAGACCAAATGGAAGAAGAGAGGAATTCGGGGAGGGGAGAGCAATATGAGTGCTCATTATCAGGCTATTAAGACAGTATGAGCCATTAAGGATGTCTCAGAAGAGAGCTTGGAAATGTCTGAAATTAAATCCAAGACAAGCGGGTGGGACAGAGCGTTTCGCCACTCTTAAATCCCTTCAAAATGATTTCAGCCTAAATAAATCGAAGCAGGATTAGGGAGGAAGTGCTTGGTTCAAATCTGGCCTGCCACAAGTTTTTAGGGTAGCCTTAAGCAGGCCATTCTCCTCTATCCTCTGTCTGCACTAGGGGATGCTAACGCAGACCTGCCTGATAACGTTGTTTGCAAGGATCGCTGCGATAATGCACGATATGAACTGCTCTGAAGAGTCTAAAATGCCATGTAACTGGCAATCATGATTACAGGAGCAGTTTGGATGCGTGGTAGGAGAAAGCAGACTTCTCACCCTGTCATAAAACATAAGAAGTGTTACATGGAATAGACAGTCAGAATCCGGCATACTCTCTGTTATGCTAAACATCACCATCTTGCAGAAAATACCAGGTTATTTGATTATGATTATACATTTATTTATAGCCTGCTTCTGTGCCCATGGGAATCCATAGAGGCTTACAATACAAACAACATGACAAAACAACAATACAAACATATTTGAGGGGGGGGGCATTCCAAGAGCAAAGCAAGACGTCCCCTCTTTCTGCTGGCAGATCTGCCTTGCCACTCTAGGCTATGATCCTCATGCTCGTGCCCAAGGACTTGCACCTTTTTTGTGTGTGTGCCATCCAGTCACAGTTGTCTTATGGCAACCCCGTAGGGTTTTCAAGGCAAGAGACGTTCAGAGGTGGTTTGTCATTGCCTGTCTCCATGTCATGACCCTGGTATTTTTTGGAGGTCTCCCATCCAAATACTACCCAGGGTCAAGCCTGCTTAGCGTCTGTGATCTGATGAGATCAGGCTAGCCTGGGGCTATCCAGGTCATACTTATGAAAAGCCGAGGAGAAAGAGACTCAGAGAGATGTTATTTACTGCTTCTTGTCCAAGGCTCCCCGGAGCTTGCTGATAGTTTTCCTGGCAGTTGCCAAGTGTTTATAGAGAGAGGGCAGGGCCAGGTGAGAATTTCACCCAGCAGGGCCTCTAATTAAGGTTGCCCAATCCCCCCTGGCCACTGTCAGGGGGTGGGGTTGCCAGATCTGGGTTGGGAAACTCCTGGAGACTTGGGGATGGAGGCTGGGGAGGAAAGGCACCTCAGTGAGGTACAATGCCATCGAGTCTACCCTACAAAGCATCCCATTTTCTCTACAGGAACTGATCTCTGTAGTCTGGAGATGAGCTGTAATTCTGGGTCCCACCTGGAGGATGGCATCCCTGCCTCTAATTGGCCACTGGAGATCTGATTGGTTGTGCAGACTAAAAGGCAAGTTAAACAGAGCTTTTGCCTGAAAGGATGAAGAGTTATGCATAATCTTGCTCCCTGACGTTTTGTGGTCGGCTCTACCTCCTCTGGCAGTCATTTTGTGGTTGCACTCGCTGTTCTGTGAGCTGTGGCTCCCAAAGGCTCATACCCTGTCAGGAATTTTGTTAGTCTTTAAGGTGCTACTGGACTCTTGCTCTTTTCTACTGCTAGTGACAGACTAACACGGCTACCTATGGGTGGACAGCAACAGCTTGTCTGGCCTCTGGCAGGAGGAGTTCATTCAATGATAAAAAAGTAGGTATTTGAGTTGATCTGACACAGAATTGACAATTGTGAAGAAGTAACAGGGTTGTTTTATATATTCTGATCTTTGCCTGCATTCCCCCCTGTACTTTAACAAGCGTAAAAGATCAGGGTTACTTGAGATTGCCACCTAGTGGAATATGGTAATAATGTTTGTCTAGACACCTGAAAGAGAAACCCAGCATCTTTCTTGTTTAAACTGCTTTGATCGGTGAATAAGCACAAACAGAAATGCATGTTTTAAGTTAATGTTATATCGCCTTGTGACATGTTTGGGGGATTGCTGGCCATTAAGTGTGAATGCTTCCCTTCCTGACGTGAAGGAGCTTAAACAAAGCCTTGAGAACTAGGCAGATATGACATCCCTAAAACTCCTGAGATGTTGTTAAGCATTATACCGGACCACATTATAACACAACGGACTTTTTTACTCTATGCCACCACAGCTGCGAGAATGGTATATGAAGCTAAATGGAAAATGTCTGAAATACCAGACAGAACTGATTGGATTCATAAAATGTTTGAACTAGCAGAAATGGCAAAACTGACTGGGTTAATAAATCAAAAAGATAATGATGAATTTGTTAAGGAGTGGGAGGCATGGATTGTTTATTGCAAAAATGAACTTAATGTGCAAAATGTTAAAGGTTATAACTTAGACTAGGTTAATTTTCTTGTTTCTATTTTTCTTTCTTTTTTAATAACTAGAAGGTTTTACAATTTTTTTTATAAAGATTTAGAAAATAATTGCTAAGAGGATTACGAAAATAAGTTAGAGATAGAAGAAGGAAGAGGGGAAGTCAAAGTGGGGAAAGACAATTGTTATATATATGTTAGTCTTAACTGAGAATTAGAAAAGATTGAAAGGTAATGTTAATTGATTGTATTGAATGTATGAAAAAACAATAAAAAAATTTATTAAAAAAAAGAGAACTAGGCAGATATGTATGCTGCTGCATATACTAATGCTATTTGTTGGTGTCATTGAAGGAACTGAAGGTTCCTCTACGTAGGGCTGCCCCTGAGACTGACTTGAAGACTCCAGTTGGTACAGAATGCCTCGGCGAGGCTTCTTACTGGTACCTCGCCGCAGGCACATATCCCGCCAGTGCTCCGTCAACTGCACTGGCTCCAGCGGGAATATCGGGTCAGGTTCAAGGTGCTTTAAAGCCTTACAAGGTCTGGGACCGTCGTATCTATGGGACTGCCTCTCCTGGTATGTTCCCCAGAGAAGCTTATGCTCATGTAATTCCAATTTGCTGGTGATCCCTGGCCCAAGGAGTATCCGGCTGGCCTCGACCAGGGCCAGGGCTTTTTCGGCCCTGGCCCCTGTCTGGTGGAATAGCCTCCCTAGTGAGATCAGGGCCCTGCGGGACCTTCAGGAGTTCCACAGGGCCTGCAAGACGGAGCTATTCCACCGGGTTTATGGTTGAGGCCAGCAATGGTTCTCATTATAATTACTAGCCTCCCTAGTCCTTTCCCCCGCTGCTGAGCACCACCCCTTCAATACCACCTTAGGGTGTGGTTAGATTAATTTTATTACAAATTTCTGTCTCTGGAGTTTTGGCGCCATTGAGGGGCATTATTGGGCTATTTTAAACTATTTTAATGGGTTATTGTTTTATTGTGTTTTTAGACTGTGTAAGCCGCTCTGAGCCCGACCTTCAGGTTGGGGAGAGCGAGGAGAAATGCAATAAATAAATAAATAATAAATAAGGTGACACAGAGCAGTTTATTGCAATAGAAAGATAGAAGGCTGGTTTATCTTTCTTGGAGAGGTGACAGATATTGTTGTTCTACTTGAAGAGGAAAATACAGAACTTCTGGGTACTGCAACTTGGCAACTTAGCAGACTAAAATACAGGTATACTCATATGTAAGTTCAACTTTATTCAATGGGGTTTATTCCCATAAAAGTGTTAGGATTGCAGCCTAGGGTTGCTAGCACCACCTTAGCAAATGCGAAGAGATTTTGAGAGTGATGCCTGGGGAGGGTGGAGCTTGGGAAGGATGTGATATCACTTTGTGTGATGCTGTAGGAATTTCCTCTAATTTCTATGGTAAAATACAGAGACATTGGAAAATTCCTAGAGTGTCTCAATGGATGCCATTTTTCTCCCACTCCTCAATTTCTCAAGGGGGTTGGGAGCAAAGGCAGGGTTTTATCTGCCATGGGCAGGCAAATGGCAAGCCTATTTCAGCCCAGTACTACTAAACTCTGCTATGCTAATCAGAACCAGCCAGCTTCTAAGGAGCTGTATGTGTGTGTCATCAAGTTGCTTCCGACTTATGGCAACCCTATGAATACATGTCCTCCTTGCTCAGGACTAGCAGATTGAGGGCTGAGACTTCCTTCAGTCGATTCATCTCATGTCTCTTTCCTTCTGCCTTCAACTTTTCCTAGCATTATTGTCTTTTCCAGTGACTTGTCTTCTCATAACAGGGCCATATTATGTACGATAGCCTCAGTTTAGTCATTTTAGCTTCTAGGGTAAGTTCAGGCTTCATCTAAGGAGCTTGTCAGCTCTTGACCCATCGAACCAGAAATCACCACAGAGACAATCAGATTCCAAGCAGATGGCTTTACTGGTCAAATAGGCAAAACAGTGCATGAAAGGCAAGATGACAGCTATGGCTTGTCTTGCCCGTTATTTGGAAATATAAGGCAGAGAAACGGCGGGAGATTACAAAGCATAAACAGAGCATTATTTCCCAGGAGTGGTGTTCCCAGGCTTTGGTATGTGTAGCCCACCTTAAGTCTGGACGGTTCAGCAGAGAAACGAAAGGAAACATCTAAACCGAGATAACAGCCTGACAGAGCTACAGTCTAGCAAATCAAGGCTTCCAAAATGAGTCCTGAGAAGGACCACACATCCTACAATTCCATTGAGTGCCCAAGATCTTTCTGGTATTTTGCCGCAGCAGACTACTATATTGATATAAGGGCAAGGCCTGCTGAGCAAAACCCAACATGGCTTCTGTAAAGGTAGGTCCTGTCTCACTAACCTATTACAGTTTTTTGTAAGTGTCAATAAAGCATGTGGACAGGAATGAGCCTGTGGATATTGTGTATCTGGATTTCCCAAAGGCTTTTGACAAAGTCCCCCACCAAAGACTGCTAAGCAAACTTCATAGTCATGGGATAAGAGGACAAGTCCTCTTATGGATTGAGAGTTGGCTGAAAAATAGGAAGCAGAGAGTAGGAATCAATGGTCAGTTCTCTCAATGGAGGGATGTGAGCAGTGGGGTCCCTCAGGGACCGGTACTTTTCAACATGTTCGTCAATGACCTGGAGTTGGGGTTGAACAGCGAAGTAGCCAAGTTTGCAGATGACACCAAATTATTAGGGTGGTTAAAACAAAATCGGACTGTGAAGAGCTCCAAAAGGATCTCTACAAACTGGAAGAATGGGCATTAAAATGGCAAATGAGTTTCAATGTGAGCAAGTGTAAAAAAGTGTAAAAGTGTAAAAAATCCCAACTTCGCATATACACTGATGGGATCTGTGCTGGCAGTGACAGATCAAGAAAGGGATCTTGGGGTGGTAGTGGGTAGCTCAATGAAGATGTCAACCCAGTGTGCGGCTGCTGTAAAAAAGGCAAATTCCATGCTGGCCATAATTAGATGAGGAATTGAGAATAAAACTGCTGATATCATACTGCCCTTGTACAAATCTATGGTGAGACCACACTTGGAATACTGTGTACAGTTCTGGTCACCACACCTAAAAAAGGATATTACAGAGCGTGAGAAGGTGCAGAAAAGAGCAACCAAAATGATTAAGGGACTAGAGCAACTGCCCTATGAGGAGCAGTTAAGATGCTTAAGTCTGTTTAGCTTGGAAAGAAGGCGGCTGAGGGGAGACATGATAGAGGTTTATAAAATTATGCATGGTTTGGAGAGAGTTGCCAGGGAGAAGTTTTTCTCCCTTTCCCATAATAGTAGAATGCAGGGTCATCTGCTGAAGCTGGAGGGTGAGAGATTCAAAACAGATAAAAGGAAATATTTTTTCACACAACGCAGAGTTAAATTGTGGAACTCCCTGCCCCAAAATGTGGTGATGGCTGCCAACTTGGAAGGCTTTAAGAGGGGAGTGGACATGTTCATGGAGGAAGGGGGAATTCATGGCTACTAGTTAAGATGGATACTAGTCATGATGCATACCTATTCTCCCCAGGATCAGAGGAGCATGCCTATTACCTTGGGTGCTGTGGAACACAGGCAGGATGGTGCTGCAGCAGCTGTCTTGTTTGGAGGCTTCCTAGAGGAACCTGGTTGGCCACTGTGTGAACAGACTGCTGGACTTGATGGGCTTTGGTCTGATCCAGCAGGGCATTTCTTATGTTCTTATGATATCTGAGGGGCCCTGCCAAGACATTCAGGTGACTAAGTTCAACTGCCTGGACAGGGACCCTTTTTCATCTGCCTCCATCAATAGATACTCTTGGGTTAAAATAGTTAAGATTGAGTTAAGATGTGATATTTCAATTTGTCTTTTGTTAACTACCCTTGTCAATTATGTGAGTAGGGTAGCTTGATCCCAAGTGAGACTTCTGCCCTGGGCAGATTGAAAAGCCTGGGATAACAAGTACAGCTTGTTGAGAAAGGTAACACTTCACAGTGTCCAGATATACAAGAGAGGTATCACCATAAATTGGCTGCGACTTGACAGCACTTTACACACACACATTCAAATAGGCAGTTGTGCAGTTAGTTGTAGACTCTGGACGTAATAGTGTTATGGTGGGAGGCTCCCTTTAGATCGTACTTTATACTTCAAATACAAATCACAGAATGAACATTCAGCAAGTTTGCCTCATCCAATCCCACCATCTCCACAGATAAAACATAATATAATCCAACTTTATGTACATTTACTCAGGAGTAAGTCAAATGTTCAATAGGGCTTGTTAGCTGCAGCCTGCTTTTTGGGGTGCCCTGCTGAATCTGTGAGCCAGGGCCCAGGACTTCTACCCCAATATCCAACCCTGGTGGCACCACCAAAACCAGAATAGAGAGCTGTAGAACCCAGTGAAGTGTGGTCGTGTACCATAACTGAGGAAAAGAGAGGAGTGAAGAAATAAGGAAGGGTCTCCCTGTGGGATCTGGTGCCTTTGCATCAAGAGTGAACAAGTTGCACAAATCCAGGGTTGCCAACTCTGGGTTGGGAATTCTTGGAAATTTGGGGGTGGAGAGTGGGGATTTGGGGAGGGGGAGAGCTCAGTGGGGGTATGATCCTGTAGAGTCTATTCTCCAAAGCAGCCGTTTACTCCAGGGGAACTGTTCCCTGAAATCTGGAGATCAGTTATAATTCTTGGAGAACTTCAGGCTCCACTAGGGTTCCCATTTGCCCGGTTATGACAGGCAGCCACCCGCCAATTAACTGGGCTGCCCACCGACCCTCAGCTGGTTGGTGGGCGGAAGCAGGCCAGCTGAAGAGGGGAGCAATCTGCGCACAGTTTGATGACATTACTTCTGGGTTTACCCTGGAAGGAACAACATCGCAATGGGGATACTCTAGCACTCTCCTTTCAAAACTCTATGGTTTCCATAGAGTTTTTGGAAGACAGTGCTAGAGCCCCCTGGAAGTGATGTCATCGCGTTGTGTTTGCAGATTGCTGCCCCCATGAACCTCTCGCTGGCAACCCTAGGCTCCACCTGGAGGTTGATAATCTTCTCTTCGATTCACCATTGCTACATATAACACAGTCCTGACTTAAGTCTGGATTTATTCATGTCTGCGCCATGTGGCAAATTAAGGTTTAGTTTACACACACTGGAGAATAAGGTGGCAGAATAAAGTGCATCACTTCAAATGTTCCTTAGCATTAAAAACTCACACAAGTAGGAAACTAGCACTGTAGAGTTCTACCCCTTCTCTTTGTTTGCTGTGCTGGTTCTCTATTTTCAGGGACTTTTTAAGTTAGGCCACAGTTCCAAAATGTGATCCTCCATGATCACCCCCACCCACAGTGTGAAGTGGTACAGTCTCTCATACAGCTTCAGCATTCTACCATCTTATTCTTCTGCATGTTTGAACCTGACCACAGTCTGCCCAATAGGATTCAGACCCTGTTATGATCTTAAGGTTTTTTTGGGGGGGGTCAGGTATCTGGTAGACCTGAGAGCAAAACATCTAGCCCACAACTGAAAAGGTTTGCTTATGATTTCCCCAGATAGGCTGATGCTCACTCAGCAACTAAATTACAGGACTACATTTGTTCAGCACAAGCTGCTTGCTATTAAAAAGTCTAGATAAAACGCTTAGCTATGTCCGTTTAATGCATGGCTTAGCAATATTGGGAGCAAAGACCAATTTGCCAATATAGAAGTAAGGCAAAATGTTTAACTAGTACAGCTGTTCAATGGCAGAAAGATACTTTAATTGGCAAAGCACACTACAGACTGTCTAAACAAGGTACATGTAGATCTTAGCTTGCCAGTACCAGTTTTGGAAGACATGCAGCACAAAAGACCTTGAATTTATTTTTCTGGGAGGAATCTGCACCCTGGCTTGAAGCAAGCACTTCCTTGTGTGTGTAAAGTGCAATCAAGTCGCAGCCGACTTATGGTGACCCCCTTTTGGAGTTTTCATGGCAAGAGACTAACAGAGGTGGTTTGCCAGTGCCTTCCTCTGCACAGCAACCCTGGTATTCCTTGGTGGTCTCCCATCCAAATACTAACCAGGGCCGACCCTGCTTAGCTTCTGAGATCTGACGAGATCAGGCTAGCCTGGGCCATCCAGGTCAGGGCAGCACTTCCTTAGGTGGTACTTTCTTGGTGCCAGACTGTAATTGGCAATCCAAGTGGGCATGTCAAAGATCCAAAGACACTGGGGCATTGGTAATTGTTTGTCATAGTTTTGGGGTACCTTGGCTAGTTGTTTTGGTGTGTTGAATTGATCAATAAACTTACCTAATATTCCAAATCAATATAGTGGCATTTAATCCCACTGTTCCTGCAAGGTGATGGGAAGGCGGCATGGCATGGCCTGATCTGGTCAGATCTCGGAAGCTAAGCAGGTCAGTACTTGGAAGGGAGGCCTACAAGGGACACTCTGCAATGGCAAAACACCTCTGCTTCTCACTTGCTTGGTGAAAGCCCCTTGCTAGGGTATCCATAAATCAGCTGCAACTTGATGGCAGTTTACAAACACATTCCTGCAAGGAGCTGAGGGCAGTGTACTTGGTTCCCCCTTCCGCCCTACTACCTCGCAACAACCCTGTGAGGTAGGTTAGGCCCACAGTGTAACTGGTCCAAAGTCATGCAATGAGTTTTCTGTCAAGAGTGGGGATTTGAACCCAAATCTTCCAGATCCTCCTTTGACACTGTAGTCTAACGACAGTGGATTTTTTTTACACATGATGGAGTACACAGATTGAATCTGCCCCCCCCCCCCATATCAATTCCCATGTATGTAGTTCCTGATTCAGGTTGTGACTATGGCTTGTGTCACAGGGGCTTCAGTCTGCCCCATGCCATTTTCCTGACCAGATGTTAGGGTTGCCAGCCTCCAGGTACTAGCTGGAGATCTTCTGCTATTACAGCTGATCTCCAGACAATAGAGATCAGTTCACCTGGAGAAAATGGCCGCTTTGGCAATTGGACTCTATGGCATTGAAGTCCCTCCCCTCCCCAAATCCCACCCTCCTCAGGCTCCACCTCCAAAATCTCCAGGTATTTCCCAACCTGGGGCTGCCAACCCTACTTGAAGTGGTTGTTGGGGGCACTAACTGGCCCATTTGGGAAACACTTCTCCCCTGCTTGGCCATGACTACACGTGGGTCCCACAACCTCAGAATAAATGTTAAGAGACTGTGCAGTTAAAGATTAATTGGCTAGAAGCAAAAATGAAATACTGGAACATCTGAGCTGAATTTATCAACATTAACATGTATCATCTCTCAACCGTTCACCATTATTTCCTATTCCCCCTGCCTTATACCCTCTATGTTCGCTCTTTGTGTTTCCTACCTCTTGTTATCTATCTCCTCCCCACATCTGCTCACTCTTATGATGTTTTATTGGTAGTTATAAAAAGAAAAGTCTAGTAGGCTTCAATTTATTTTAAAAGCTATGGGAATTAGGATTGTGCAGTATAGATAGGGTCGGGCCAGACATGACAAGCCATTCCTGGTGCAAGACAGACTGGGTTTTTAGAGAAAGGAACTGTGACATACGTGCATCTCCAGTAGGACTGACGGCTTTGCAAGCTTTGTTGGCTTCCACAATAGAATCTGGGCACAGTACAGTCACAGAACCTGATCGAGGAAATCAGGATCATTGCACTAGCCAAATGCCATACATGTGTAGTGCAAACATTTGTGCATGGTCACTTTAACCTCCTTTATTCCCTGTTTCAGCCAGGATCAAATTTTTCTGTATGCATGTTACCTCATTCCTTGTCGGCTCAACCCTGTTTCAATGCAAAATGAACCCGGCTTTTCCCATTCCTCTTCTGGCCCAAATTAAACCATTCATCCTGGCTCGTTCCAGAGTCACAGAGCATGCATACTCTGTTCTCGGGTTGAGTTTCGCCCCACCTTTTTCCAAACCCCTCTTCAAGGCAGCATGCAGATAGCCAAACAGGGGAAGCACAGAAGATTGGCTTCTCTCACAGCCAATCATGAAGCACTGCGTAAAGAGGCAGGGATTCAAGTGCTTCCTGCTTCCTTGGAACTCTTCTGAGCAAAAGAAAAGCTGTTTTAAAACGAAGCCTGGATTTCTCTCCCCCCCCCTTCTTTTAGATTGGTCCTTTTTTGTTTTTTGTTCTTAAAATGCTTTTTTATGCAGCAGTTGGGTTTGGGGAGAAGGAAAGCATCTCTCGCGAGGTAAGCCAAGTACAGAGCAGCATTTAAAGGGGCGGGACTTGATTTGAACTTGGGAGACTGCTTTTCTGTATTCATGCCTCCATTGGCACACAGTTTCCTCCCTGGTCATTCCAGCCAATGCATACAGTTTTCCCAAACCTGGGTTGTTTTGATCCTGGCTGAAACGGGGAATAAAGGAGGTTAACGCGACTGCATAAATGACCATTGTCACCTTTGCTGTATCCACTTTTCCCAGTGTAATTGCAGAGCAAATATCCCAGAGAAAGGTGTACCTACTCCTCGCTCCACTGCTACTCACCGCAGCAATCCTGACAAGGCTATAAAATCACATCGATGTGTTATGAAAGCCATTCTCTTGTTTCCTGACCTACCGATAAATAGATGAACTCAAACCTTTGTTCCCAGGCTAACAAGGAAGAGAATGCAGCAGAAACAATAAGAAAAATGCTGCTGGGGTTATGTAAGAACACAAGGGAAATGAAAGTTGCAAAGTTTGAGTGGTTTTGTGTGTATGTAGGTTGCTGATCCAATAGGGTTCTCTTCAAATAGATTTTGAAGAGAAACAGTTAGTGGGAATGCTTTCAGGGGTGAGCTATTTCTAATGCCATTGTGACTTATTTTCAGACAGCTGTTGAGTCTCTCCCCCCCCATCACTGTTAACTAGATTATAGATTTAACCATAAACCTATGCCATTTGCCCACTGAACAATAAACACCCAAGTGCTGTAATACAAGTAGTTAGGAAATAAACAGCACACAAGCTCAATGTTATTCACAATATTCCTACTTTTATAAGTTCAATTTTTACAAAATGTTAACACAGTATAAATACTCACTATATTCTACTATCAAATGAATATACACACGTACACATATACAAATATATCTCTCAACTGTGGCAATGTCCGTAAGACTAAGGAGACCGCAAGTGCCAGTTCCAATACAAGTTGGTAGTGATGAATTCAAAAAGGACGCTGAAGACAAGTGCTGACACGTCAATGAAGACCCCAGCAGCGTCCTGCAAGTGCCCACTGAAGGCAGGAGATCTCCTGTCCCTAGCTCTGGTTCACCACTGGCACTTTGGTGGCTGGCAGGAGGGAATTTTTAAAAAATCTCCATTGGGTGACAGTATTGCATCACTTCTGAGGAAAACGGAAACTTTATGGTTTTACCATTGAGTTTCTGGTGATTCCTTGAAAGTCGTGACACCACTTCCAGGTTTTTCCCAGAAGTGACATAACACCATTGCTCAATGGCACCCCCATGTCCCTGCCCCCCACCATACTCCCACTGTTTGCCAGGAGCCAGGGCCATAACTAGGGGGGCAAGGGGGCAGCCCGCCCCCATGGCATGCAGAGAGGGTGGCAGATCTGCCTTTCCTGTAGATGCCTCTGTGACAGGTAGGAGAGGCAGTTCTGCTGCCCTCTCTGCACGTCACATGGGCAGCAGCTTTCCTCCTTGCCCACCCCCCCCCAGTTACAGTCCTGCCAGAAGTCACTGCCAACCTGGTGTGAGTTTACTGGCTGCAGTCTAAAATTGGAAAAAATTGGAATATCATCAACAGGGAAGTAATTCAACATGCTGTGTGTGTTTAAGTGCCATGAAGTTGCTTGAGCTTATCACTGTTGTGAGAATATGAGATGCTCAAGAGAAAATGGCTATTTGATTTTCAAACACGTTATTGGTGGGGATCACAGTATTTCTCTCTTGCCTATGGAGATTAAGATTCATGAACTGCTTTAGCCCCTTACTTCTACTGAACTCGAGCCATAGAGCTCCATCACACTTTTAAAAAGCAGTCATGTGGAAGAGGGGCGGATATGAAATGGAGCTGTGGCAGTGGGGAATAAGACGGGTTTTTTTTTTGCGTCCTGGTGCAATTTTTATTATTTCACATTTTATCATTTATCATTCATACATTTATACCTCACTTTTCTTCCCATGGTGACTTATAACATTCTCCACTGCTCCATTTTATCTTCACAACAGAGGGAGCGTCTGGCATAAGGTCACACAGTGAGCTTCCATAGCAGAGGGGGGATTCAAATGAGAATTGTAAATTTAAATGGTCATCCCCCCCACACACACACACCCAGGGTGCTATTTTCCACACAGGGAAAAACACACACCTCATGTATGTTTCCAGTGTTGGACAAATAGCTATTTGTTGTGGAAAAACATCATGGGGGAAAACAGCATTGGAAATCTCTTCTATGGCTGCCAGCTGATGGCTGGTACCTGGCAGGAGATGGGAGGGGGATATGGGGGCGCTGGTATAGCATGTGGGATGACGTCACTTCCCATAAAAAAACTGGAAGTGACATCATGTCACCCTAGTAATCCCTGGAAGCTCTGTGGTAAAACCATAGACTTCCCCCCCAATTCCTACAGCAACGTGATACTTCTGGATTTCCCCAAAAGTGATGTCATGCTGCGTGTGATGACAGCACATTCTTTTCACTTGCCACCGGAAGGAGCGGCAACTGGAAGAGAGCATTGCTGGTGGGAGGTCGTCTGCCACAGCGGGAGACTAGGCAATCCTGCATTAGTTGCCATCATGGTTGGCTCTTATAAGGACTTTGGGTAAAACAGACAAAATAACGGAGTTTGTAAGATTGCACTCACGTGAGCCCTTAAATAACAACAGAATGCAGTGAGTTCAGTGGGAATTACTTCTGAGAATTACTCCATAAGGCTGCAGTCATATGAAGTTCCATTGGAAGAACTCTGCCTTTGGCAGTAACTTGAGCCAACATGCATATCTGTGGGTCCAACGTACTTCTTTCCTGGCAGGTAGATAAGGGGTGCCCTGACCCGGATGGGCCAGGCTAGCCTGACCTCATCAGATCTCAGAAGCTAAGCAGTCGGTCCTGTCTAGTACTTGGATGGAAGACCTCCAAGGAATACCAGGATCGCTTTGCAGAGGAAGGCAATGGCAAACCACCTCTGTTAGTCTCTTGCCTTGGAAACCCTACTGGGTTGCCATAAGTCGGTTGCAACTTGGCGGCACTTTACAAACACACAAAAGGTGGGAAAAGTTTTGCTAGTTGAATTTCTATTGAGTACATTTTGGCACAGCCAGGAGCAATTCCTGGCAATCCACTCAGGGAATCACCTCCTATGAACACTCTGGGTGCTTTCGAACATGCTAAATAATGTACTTTCAATCCACTCTCAATGCACTTTGCAGCTGAAAAGGCAAAATCCACTTACAAACGATCATTAACGTGGACTGAAAGTGCATTATTCAGCATGTGTGAAGGCACCTATTGGCTTGCATCTACTTCGGGTTAAAGAGGGTCAGGATGCAAATGGTTACAGCACTAGGTATTCCCAGCGACATATTAAGAGTTTGAAAATGTTATAAAAAATCCTGTTCACACTTTCTATGTATTCCCACCGATGTATTAAGAGTTTGAAACTGTTATAATAAAGACTGTTCGCACTTTGTTTGGCCCCTTTAGCTGTGAAGATGTCTTCCAACCATATTTTAGTCGTGGTATCCAAAAACCCTTTTAAAGTAATGTTTTTTTGTAACATTTTCAAACTCTTAATACATCGCTGGGAATACCTAGTGCGGTAACAACTGGGGTTACTGCACTTGTATTCCCAGCAATGTATTAAGTTTGAAAATGTTATAAAAAATACGGTTCACACTTTCTATGTATTCCCAGCAATGTATTAAGAGTTTGAAAACGTTATTAAAAATACTGTTCGCTGGTTCTTGTAGGTTATCCGGGCTGTGTAACCGTGGTCTTGGTATTTTCTTTCCTGACGTTTCGCCAGCAGCTGTGGCAGGCATCTTCAGAGTAGTAACACTGAAGGACAGTGTCTCTCAGTGTCAAGTGTGTAGGAAGAGTAATATATAGTCAGAAAGGGGTTGGGTTGAGCTGAATCATTGTCCTGCAAAAAGTATCAAAGGTAATGTGCTAATCATTGTCCTGTAAGTATCAAGATAATGTGCTAATGAGGGTGTGGTATGTTAATATGGAACCATTGTATCCTGAAGTGATCTGTTAATGTGTGAAATCCAAAGCTAATCTGCATGGCTATTGTGGACTGTAGTCTTTGTTAGTCTGGAGGTTTTCAGGACAGGAAGCCAAGCCTTATTCATTCTTAAACTCTCTTAAATACTGTTCGCGCTTTGTTTGGCCCCTTTAGCTGTGAGGAAGTCTTCCAACCATTTATAAGCCGTGGTATCCAAAAACCCTTTTAAAGCGATGTTTTTTTATAACATTTTCAAACTCTTAATACATCGCTGGGAATACCTAGTGCGGTAACAACTGGGGTTACCGCACTTGTATTCCCAGCAATGTATTAAGAGTTTGAAAATGTTATAAAAAATCCTGTTTGCACTTTCTATGTGTTCCCAGTGATGGAATGAGTTTGAAAATGTTATAAAAAAAATACTGTTCGCACTTTGTTTGGCCCCTTTAGCTGCAAGGATGTCTCCCAACCATTTATAACCCGTGGTATCCAAAAACCCTTTTAAAGCGATGTTTTTTAATAGCATTTTCAAACTCTTAATACATTGCTGGGAATACATAGAGAGTTCGAACAGGATTTTTTAATAACATTTTCAAACTCTTAATACATCGCTGGGAATACATAGAAAGTGCGAACAGGATTTTTTTATAGCATTTTCAAACTCTTATTACATTGCTGGGAATACACAGAAAGGATTTTGTTATAGCATTTTCAAACTCTTAATACATCGCTGGGAATACATAGAAAGTGCGAACAGGATTTTTTTTATAGCATTTTCAAACTCTTAATACATCGCTGGGAATACGTAGAAAGGATTTTTTTATAGCATTTTCAAACTCTTAATACATCGCTGGGAATACAAAGTGCAGTAACCACACACCCCCCCCCCCCAGCGGGTGTCATTCGTACACCTCCGACGCCGCTGGCCTCTTCCGCGCCCCTCTCCCCACCCGCCCCGCGAGAGAGG
Source organism: Euleptes europaea (assembly GCF_029931775.1). Classification (NCBI taxonomy): domain Eukaryota; kingdom Metazoa; phylum Chordata; class Lepidosauria; order Squamata; family Sphaerodactylidae; genus Euleptes; species Euleptes europaea. Next base: position 34,968,631 of record NC_079313.1, on the reverse strand, counting down.
AACCCCTTCCAGCCCGACCTCCTCCTATGCTAATGAGGCGAACGCCATTCGCCGCCAAGGCGAGGTTCCCGTCGACGGTTCCTGGCGGGCGGCCCTGATTGGGTGAGCTGCCAGCGATCCCCCCGAACAGCATTCGCAGGGCCGGGGCTGGATGGAGCGCGTAGGCGCGGGCGGCCCTTTGTTGTGCAGCCCGGCGGGCGCGTGCGTCCGGAGGCGCTGCCCGGGGAGCCGCGCGCGCGCCTCCCGCCTCCTGTTGCGACGCGGGTTGCAAGGAAGCCAGAAGTTTTGCCCGCTCGCCTGGAGGGCGATGCCAGCGCCCGGTAGACGCTGCCTCCCTCTCCCTCGGCTTCCTCCGTGCGAGACGCGGCGCTGATCCGGCGGCTTCTTGCCTTGCCTGCCCTTGCCCGTGGCCGCTTTCTCCCCTCCTCTCCCGGCCAGGATGGTGGACGTGGAAAGCGAAGTCCCCCCGCTCCCTCCCAGGTACAGGTTCCGAGATCTGTTGCTGGGAGATCAGGGATGGCAGAACGACGACAGGTAAGCGGACGAGGCGAAGCTCGGCGGGGGAAAGGAGGAGGCGGCTCTTGGGTACTCCAGGCAGGGGGTGTTCTCGGAATAAGGACGATGCCCTGCCGCCTTTGGGTATTGGGCAGGGAGGGAGGGAAGCATGCACAACTGGCAGATCGTCGGGAAATGCAAAGCGGACGTCCACACCTGTCGTTCTCCCAGCTGCACGTATAGTTAGGGAGAGGTCTAAGTGGAGACTCGGCGTGCAAGAAGTGCACCCAGCCCTCTTGTGCGCAGGCGTGCGTTCGGGCCCCTCTGTACCCATTCTCCAGCGTTCCCTGTGTGGATGCGCAAATGCTGGGGTATTTTGATTAATTGGATTTCACGCCTGCTTTGCAGTTGCCAAAAGCCCTTTGCAACGGTGGAAAATGTAATTTCATCCCCATCTTATCCCTAATTTAAGCGTCCTTATCATCCCAAAACATGTACTGCTTTTTCTTTATATGTACACGTTGCTTTTTAGTGCCCATGCCAGTATGTACAGTGCTGTTTGATAAGCACATACACACAGCTGAGCAGTTGTATTAGTGTCCTCTGTCACACACGGCTCGTCCACTTACGTCTTCCCCATCCCACCTGACCCTTCATTTCCATGCATTAAAATTAGAACTCCCTCCCCATACACTTTCCCATCGTCCTCACGTGCCCTGCCTCTTCTTCCTTTTTCTATGACTATAGGCAGACTGATCCCCATCAAGGATAAGATAGCTTCCACTTGTTTTGTATCCCACTTAGCTTGACTTTGGGATTTGGAGGGGAAAAGGATGCGACTGCTACCTGAAGCCCAGTGCCCTTGCTCAGGGCTGTGATTGCTTTGCCATGTGCTGCTTCACTGTCTTGTATTCATTGCTTATTTAATGAATAAAAAGCAATGATGTTTATTCAAATTATGATGCACTTTTGAACAACTGGGTGTTGGAAACTGTTTCTCACTGCTCTGATGGGGAATCGAGACAATTCATGGGCGCTTTGTTTTGATCCGGTTATTTGGAATTTCTAAAAATTAAAGAACCCCCTTTTCAAGTATCTTTTTTTTTTTAAAGATACATTTAGATTTTATTCGGGGGGGGGGGGAAATCTGATTATTCACAAAAATCTTCATATGGATCTTTTAAGAATAGACCCTTCTCACATACTTTCCCTGCATCTGGCTGCTGAATCTGAGTGAAGTCTACTGATTCCCTCCCCCCGTTTTGATCATTTTAATGTATTAAATAAATGCGCTATGAATTCAACTTAGGCTCGCTGTACGTAGGGCTGCCCTCGAGACTGATCCGGAAACTCCAGCTGGGACAGAATGTTGCAGTGAGGGTCCTCACTGGGCCCCCGCTAAGAGCCCATATTCAGCCAGTGCTCCATCAACTGCACTGGCTCCAGGTGGAGTACCAAATCAGGTTCAAGGTCCTGGTTTTAACCTTTAAACCCCTAAACAGTCTGGGACCATCGTATCTGTGGGACCGTCTCTCCTGGTACACCCTCCATAGAGCTTTAGCTCTGCTAATAATAACCTACTGGTGGTCCCCGGTCCAAAAATGTCTGGCTGTCCTCAACTAGGGCCAGGGCTTTTTCAGCCCGGCCCTTGCCTGGTGGAACTCACTCTCCAGTGAGACCAGGGCCCTGAGGGACCTAGCTGCATCCTGCAGGGCCTGTAAGACCGAGATGTTCCACCAGGCCTATATTTGAGGACAGCGATGGTGTTTCATCAGAACTGGCCTCCCTATCCCTACCTTTTGTGTTGTTATTGACCTTAGTTGGGGACCTGACTGTTGTTTCCAGGCCCTCTGTGGCCCTATGCTCTATAGATGAGTGTCATTTGAATACTGATTATAATAGCAAACTGATTTTGAGATTTTATAATGTATTTATTGTATATTCTTGTTTTATTACATTGTATTGTATTACATTTTATGATGTTAGCCGCCCTGAGCCTGGCCCTGGTTGGAATGGAGGGCATGATATAAATTGAAATAAATGAATAAATAAGTAAATAAGAAGGCTGAAAGTCTGCGTAGGGGAGATACGTAATTCAGTGACTCCCAGTTGTGTGTTCCTTGATATCCATACAAAGTTGTCTGAATGGCAGATGTCACACCCTAGCAAGATGGATAGACCTGGTGTTCTAAAACTCTGTTAACAAGAAGCATGTTTAAAACATACCAGAAGTCCTCTTTTATGCAATTAAATTGTGAAACTGAGGTGCAGTTTTCAAGTAAAAGACCAAAAATGGATCACTTTCCAGAAGGAAAATGCACAAGTGGTTCCTAAAATCTTTGATTGCTAGAAAATGTGGGTGAGGAGAAATTGGCTCCATAATGCTGTGTCTTTGCATGACTTGTAAAGCATCTGATGCTCCTAAGTTGTGGGCAACCATGATGTGTCCTGATAATTCTTGAAAGGTCTAACTAGGCACTGCAAGAAACACAAATATACCCCTGTTCTGCATTTCTCCTGCTCCCTTTCCTCACCATGTTTAGTCGAATGCCATGTGAGATTCTCATGCTGTGCTTTGCACTGATCCTGCCTTGCATAATTGACTATTGGGTATGGGGTAGTGCTCTGTGAGAAGACATAATATCAGCTGTGTATCTGAGAGAGAGAGAAAGAGAAGGAAGAGGTGAAGAAATATTGTACAGAGTGGTGACAGCTCAGTGTCTCTTGCAACGTGTAGCTTAGACCTTATGTTCCCATAACCTTAAAGGAGCTGGAATGTCAAAGAGATAAAATATATTGCTTCCTTTAAACCATGCTGCAGGAGGCCAGCATTGTTCGTGTGTGTGTGTGTGTGTGTGTTAAGTGCCATCAAGTCGCTTCCGACTCATGGCGACCCTATGAATGAAAGTCCTCCAAAATGTTCTATCTTTGACTGCCTTGCTCAGATCTTGCAAATTGAAGGCTGTGGCTTCCTTTATTGAATCAATCCATCTTTTGTTGGGTCTTCCTCTTTTATTGTTCTCATACCATGACTGTTTTATGGTCAACAAGCCACTTGTGTTGTAAATAGTACATAAATGTGTCTGACTGAATCATGAAAACTGAGTGGTAGTAAGCAAAAGTGGGGGGGGGGGCTAATTATTTAAGGAGTTTTTACTGGTACTCCTTAAGCTGTGGTGGTTTAATGGTAGCAATGGGTTCTTGTGCACCTTGGCAGATTTATTTGATTGCTTGATCAAATAATTTTCCAGTAACTAGCATGGTTCTTTTGAAATGTCTGATGATCACAGATGTTGGTATGCTATTGAAGAAAAACACGCAAAGTATAATTTACTTGATTTGCCTAGCCAACATTTGAAATGTCATTAACAATCAGAGATTTGGACTGTTACATTGAAATGGGGGACCTTTTATGCACTCTGGTTATGTTTACATAGAAGACATATGCTAGTGAAATGGCAAATTCAGTAATGAAGATGTAATGTGATTTTCTTCTAGCAATTTAATATGTTTGTGAATAAACAAGGGAAATGAGCTCCCTGACCTTAACAAATGAATGTGTGGCAAAGTCATGTATGCAACCACTTGCTCACGCAGCTCTAGATTTTGATAGCTGTACAGATCTGAGAGATGATTTTCTGTTGCTTCTACATGGCATTTTAAATGTTGCTTTTAGAAGTGCATCTCCCAAATGATGAGATTAAGACCGAGATATACAAAATGCGGCATCTGAAAGCCAATGTATTGTAGTTTATAGAGTGACAAATCAGGGTCTGGGATATCTGGATGGCCACTCTGCCATGAAACTCACTGGGGGACATTGGGGTTAGTCACCGCCTATCAACATAACCTTCTTCTTAGTGTTATCATGAGTGTAAAAAGAAGGGAGAATGCTGCCCTGAACTGTTTGGAGGAAAGATGTTTGGAGGAAAGATGGGATAAAAGTGTATTTGCTTGTGTTTGTTGAATCAGGGACCCGTCTCTTGCACCAATCACAGAAGAAGTCCTCGTGGACAAATGTTGCTTCCTTTTGGCATTTCCTGCATACACATCTGTCACTAGATTACTTGTTGCATGATGTCCATAAAAAACATGACCTTGAAGGTGAGCCAAGGCAATACAGAACTTCATCCTGCAGTGACTTTTCATACATGAAATCACCAGTTGATGTTCTAGTGACCGAATAATCCACATGTATGGGTGAACCAGTCCTTGGCTATACTTCACAGCTCCAATCCAAAGAGAAAGTGCTGCTGAAATCTGTGGTAAAGGGTTGCCCTTGACTACTCTTCTACTTTTTTGGTAAGGAGAGGATCACATATATATGTAACTGTTTTATACTGAGAAAGGGAATTGGTCTTTCCAGGTCAGTTTCGCCTACTCTGACTAGCTGCGGCTTTCCAGGACATTTGATTGGTGTCTTTTTCATCACCTACCTCATGATCCTTTTAACTGGAGATGCCAGGGATTAATTCCACAAACCTGTTAAAGCAGTGGTAGAGATATCATATGTAGCATCCAAGGGGATATAACAAGTTCCTGCACTGCACAAGCAGATAAGACTGAATGAGCAAACAATGTTCAAGTGGAAATGCCAGGGATTGAACCCGAGACCTTTTGCATGCAAACAGGGTGGATTTCATTTAAATCACGATTTAAATCACTAGTCAGTAAGACTAGATGTTCACGATTTAAACCACTAGTCAGTAACTGTGCATTCCTGAGCAGAATGCCTGCGCTGGGCTTAGGAGGCAACGCAAAAGATGCAACCTAAAAGATGGCGTGTATCGGCCAAAAAAAAAGGGGGCGTTCCCAAGCCGTAATGGCTCAAGAGGCCACCTAACAGTGGCCCCGCCCCCGGCTGGTGCTGGAATGCTGCCATGTTTGGCGTTTGGGCCTGGCATGGCCTTCACTGGTCTCCAAAGGCCTTTGGTCCTGGCTGCCGGCGCAGCTCAGGATTGTGCTGTAAGACTATATTTAAATCATGGTTTTCTACATAAACAGCACTTCTCATGATGTTGTTTCTTTCAAGCCACCAGGCCTTGCATTTCTTTGTTGCAGTGTTTGCATTTTGCACACATGCCTGCCTTACCCATAGGTAGAGGAACTTCATTAAAATATTCCTAAACTGGGTCTTTTTTACAGCCTGCTGCCATTATAGGTTTTCTCCTCCAGGGAGAGAATAATATGGTATAAACCTCAGTATCGCTTCTCGGCCTTTTGGCTAAGATCAAGTGTAAATACAGATAAGCCTCAGGTTATACACACGAAGATCCCCAGGCTTGTGGAGAATTCTGCTCAAAGGTTTTCACTGTCATTGTTACTGCTTGCCCCTCCCTCCTCACACCTAGCTCCTTGTGCAGATCTATTCAACTCCAATCAACCTATTCACTGAACTTCTTGAATCAGCACTTAAGAAGTAAGGGGTTGATTCTGTGTACACAGATTTGCAAAAGAACAATGGGATTAAGGTATTTTTCTCAACTCTGTGTGCATATTTTATAACATTTTTGTTGTGAAGAAGAGGCATGTTACCTCTGCAGACACAAATTCACAGTTTGAGAACTGCAAAACCACAACCATCTGTGATAATATCTTTTAATAATCTGGTGAACTGGATTTGTTTCCCCACTCCTACACACGAAGCCAGCTAGGTGACCTTGGGCAAGTCATGCTCTCTCAGCCTCACCCACCTCACAGGGTGTCTGTTGTGGGGAAGGGAAGGTGCTTGTAAGCCGGTTTGAGTCTGCCTTAAGTGGTAGAGAAAGTCGGCATATAAAAACCAATTCGTCTTCGTCAAATTGCCTCAAATAATCGTATAGAAACCTCTGGAAGATCATGACATTGTGAATGGATTAATGGGATTCATTTACCAAAAAATGTTAATATTGCATCAATATACAGCCTCATGCTGCATAATTAGAAACTAATCCTTATTTTATGATGAATAACCTCTCAGCAACAGGTGTTGTCCATGTATGGTTGGGGTACCTGAACACTTAATTCATGTGTTCTTGCATTGTAAATTTTACTTGGGGCCGAGGAATGCTTTTGTCAGACCTCTGTTGTTTAGTGCCCAGAACTTCTCTGATCAGCAGTTGATGGCATTATCTTTTATCCGATAGAAATTCTTTTATTACTCAACAAGTAGCCAGATATCTGCTAGCTGCATCAACAAATCAATCAATCAATAAACCTTTAATGGCATATCCAATATTACAAAGAAGAAAAAAACCCAGTATAAATACAACTATCAGTTAAAAAAGCTAAAACAAACATAAAATCATAACACAGATTTTCCCAAATTTTTCATTGTTAACACATCGACTAAAAAATTGGCCACCGCCACAGTGATCTCTACTGTTGTATCATTCAATAAAATTTGACATTTTATTTCATTAGGAAGATAATATTTAGAATGTATCCAAGTATTTAACCATTTCTTCCTAGCGGATGCATATAATGAGCAATCTAGTAATATGTGCTCGATTGAGTCCAAAGAGTTGGAGCCACATTCACATTTCCGTTCATGTTTAGGAATATTTTGAAACCTTCCATATAACAACTTCGATGGGAAGGCATTTACTCGCGCAAGAGAAAAGACTCTGCGATGGCTAGGACTATCAAGATTGTATAGATAATAGGGGATACATCCCGCAACATTCTTAAGATTTAATATAGCTGATGAACAGACAGGGGGTTGAGACGGCTGTATTTTTTGAAGTTCAATATCTAAAAGCCTCTGTTTAATCGTCTTAAAAATATAAACTTCCGAGGAGAAAGTTAACTCCTCCAGGGAAATGCCAATGGATCTTATTTTAGATCGAATTTTATGATCCCAAGAGTTATTATAAATTTCCTTTAATAAAAAAGACAGAAGCGAACCATCATCAGTATTAAAATACAGTTTAAGCCAATAACGAAGAGTTAACATCCATGCCTTAGTTTCAATTAAATTTAATCCTAATTCAGAACACAATGCATAATAAGAAACACAGTTTGGGAAGCCCATAATTTGTCTAAAAAAGGATGCTTGAATCGCCTCCACTTCATGATTAAAAGCGTTAAACGCTAGCTGCATCAAGAGTACGTAAACAGCTTATAGGTGTTCTTTGAAAATGTTACTGACATTGTCGTTTTAATGCTTTCATAGACTTGGTTTTGGCAATTTTGTTTTATAAATACGTTGTGACAAATGCTTAATAAAGATGATGATGATAATGAGAACGTTTTGCTTTCTTAGGTCTGAAATAATGGTTCATAGTGGAACAGCATGGTTCTGTGAATTACAGTAAAAATAAACAGAAGAGGGGGAAATCCCCCCTTTTTGAAGCAGAAAAGATGAAGGAAAATTGTAGATGTTCAAGCCAGAATCTTTAGTTTAACTGGAGAATGAAATACGGCTTGCAGATCTGAATTGCAAAAGACTGAACCAATTAGGTAAATCACTTTTGTTTTTGCTGTGACATTACCACTTATGCAGATGACTAGTTTGTACATATTTTCATAGAAACATTATTGCTCCTAGGGAAATTTTTGGTAACATTGCCATAGAAACTGTCAGCCCTCAATGACAGGAAATATTTAATGATGAAAGATTGCATAACCCAGTGGTCCCTCAGGAAGCAGAAACTCTTCAGCTGCTTTGTGCCCAACTTTGATTAATTTGGAGAGCGCTAATATGCAAGTATTCTATTGGCACTGATCATGCTTCTCTATTATCTTTCCTGCAGGATTACATGTGTATGTGGGTTTGAATGGATAGTCTCCTGCTATTTTAACTGGGGTGCTATATTCATTCTCCTCTGCTCACAACCATCCTTTGTTACCCTGACCACCTCCTGTCTTCCCTTTGCTGTTGTTAGTCCTCCAAGTACCATGTACATTAAAGATGCTATAGTAATTATTCTCATCTTCTCCCTCATTAATTTTTTCCTTATTGTGCCAAGGGGACAAAAGGCTTCTCTGTGTGGGCTGTTTTGGGGTCTGATCCTGGTTCACCTTTCATTTATGCTGCATGTGAGGTTGCTTGCAGTACCACAGTGGTCCCTGCTGTCTCCACAGCGGTATAGGTGTCGACAGCATGGAGCTTTCCCATGTCATGTTGTTCATGCTTTGGTAAGTACTGTTGTCTCTAACTTCCTGTTCCAGTCATGGAAGGCACCGTTAAAATGCTGAGTAGACATGCCTTGGAGATAGCTTTGTGTGCATGTTTTGAAGCCTTTGAGCATGGTCACATATGCATCCCTTTAGGCTAGTGATACTCAGTGGCTTGGGAGCAAGTTGTGACCCTTTGACATGCCGCCTGTGGTTTTTCATCCAATGTGCCCCCCACCATGTTCCAGGAAAGTGGGCAAAACCATTGCCCAGTAGGGCTTGTGGTTGGACAGTGCTCACCTCCTTGGAGCAGCTGCTGCCAGAGGGACTGGAGGGCAGGTAAGCTCCCTGAATGGTGGGCTTTGTGCCACAGTTGGGATTAGAGGGTCATCCTCTCCAACTACCACCCATCCTTATCCAGAGCCTCCATGCTCTCCTGCTTAGCTGTTGGGAAGAGACTGCAGAGACAAGAGAGTAATACCACCATCAAATGGCAGCTATCAGGGAATAGAGCAAGCTGGCCATGGTGGGGTGGTGGAGATTTTACTCCCCTTCTTCCACAACCAGCTTGCTCTCCTTATGGCACCTTGGCCATCCAACTGTTGTCTGAGCAGCTGGGCCTCATGCTGGAGACAGAGAGGCAACAGGAAGGCAGAGGGAAAAACCCTTCCCCTCATTCCAAGTACACAACAGCTGGCTACGGTTCAGCAGTGGCAAAGAGAGACAATACTACGTGTTCAAAGAGACTCTGGTAATAAAAAAGTTATAGTGACATATTTTTGGGGGGTGCTGCCCAGGGCATGCTGTAGTCATGTGACTCTTTTGGTTGAGTGTGGCTCTTTGTGAACTGTGAAGTGAGTACCATTGCCTTAGGCTGTCATTGCTGTTTAAACCAATGGGTTTTAACAGACCTGGGTTGATTCAGTTAAATTGGGGGCACTGAAGTCTTACTATATTGCTCCTCTGAGCAATAACTTGGTGGTCTGGTTTCTATTCAGTTCAGAATCCACTGCGTTTACAAAGCAATGCCATGTATATCAAAACACTTCTAATTTAAAACCTTTTGTTGTTGTTGTGTTGGGAGATCCTACAGCAGTGGTTTTTGAAATTGGGGTGAGGGCCATGATTCCCTAATAATGCCCGAATGTGACTGAAAACAGTATCAGGTTTGCATCTCTTATTGGTCTGCAGGTCTATGTCTAGTCAAGGCTCAGAGTTTCTAAAAGCTTGAGTGTAATCAGGTTGTAAAAGAAGATAAAGTAATGAAATATGAGAATATCAGGGCAGAAGTAGAGTTCTGCCCTGATATTCTCATATTTCATTACTTTGGGTGGCAGTAACTGCTGAAGATTCTGACCAGATAACCTTTTGATAAAAAGCTTGTGGTGAATACCTGATTTTCTCTGGCACAGTTTTTAAAGTCTTCATCCCTCTGGGGAGCAGAAGGGACATTTGGCCTGGGCCTCAGTTTTAATGGGAAGGGCCTCCCCCCAAAAAAGGCTAGCGAAGCATTTGTTAAATTAAAAACAAACCCTTGAATTATGTATCATACATAATTATGTATAATTATGTATGATACATAAATAAATACATATTATGTATTTTGGTTCCTTATTTTGTTTTCATGAATCATCTTCTAATTTTTTATTATGGCTAGGGACCTCAAAATTTGGAAGTGGCTTGGACCTCTCTGGGACTTTGGAAATGCCTGTTTGTCACAATGCATTGCTTTGAGGCTGATTTTTCTATAATGATCACCATTAAAACCAAGGGAGAGTCTGAATTGTATTCAAGATCTAACAAAGCCTTGTATCTCATAGTTCATTATGAAGCACCCTCAGTCATCACACCGATACCTTCATCGTGATATTGATCACAAGATCCATTCAAGTTTATTGAGCAAAGTGAAGGCCATATTTTTATTGAGCAATAGATTGATCAAAGATGGAAATAAAATATAATTTTGTTTTTCTTTCCCATTTCCTCTACCCCTTTTTCATATCTGACATTTATAAAGGGGAAGAGCTAGCTGTGGTTTTTTTTTTCTATACTAATTAGACAAAGTATTCAACAATCAACTTAAGTAAATATCAGAGTATAAATTCTAATAAACAATTGTTGTAAATACATACATATATAGATAAAAAATAAAGTATAAAGACTTCCCCTACACCTCCCTCAATCTTGTCATTTATTTGTAATCTCCTTTGTTTAAGATTCTAATCCTAATATTGTTACAAACGTTTATAAAATATTTTATTTATTTATTTAACATTATTCATAATCTAAGTATTTGCTATTTCATTTATCTATATTCAAATAAAGAAAGATAAAATAAAAATAAAAAAGGAAGAACAGAAATAAAAAGCACTATTTTTATAATAAAAAATGGATTAGATAAGTATCATTTTTAACTTCCTTTGAGAATGAATATCATTATGATTCCTCCATTTCTCCCACATATCTAATAAGTATCAGTTATGTTAATGCCATTAATTATTGTTTTTGTCAAAGCCAAGCCATTGAATCAGTCCTTTTTAATTAAATCCCGAAAAAGACTAAACCCTTTGACCCAGTCTCTTTATCTTAAATTTCCAACATCTTCCTCTTTTTCCCAGTAGCTTTGAACGTGGAAGGGCATCCATGGAAGTTATTAGTGCAGTTCCCTCTGTGAAAGTTGATGGGGGATAGTAAATTTGCAGCATATTTTCTTCCATCCCTAAGGCGAGAAGAAAAATCCCGGTATTTCCAGCTTTTTGCCCTTTTAATTTCTCCCAGTTGACTTTGAAAAGTTCATCAGGTAAATCATACAAACAAAACTCAGTGTCTCTTGCGTTCATATCCATGGTTGTCAAGTGGGTTGGTTCAATTTCTTCTTGCAGACGTATATCCTTTGGTAGTCCTTCATAGCTCTCCATCTCCTTTGCAGAATTTAATTCTTCTTTTAACGGTTTGTCGTTTGGGGAGCTTCCTTCTCTCATCTCTGATCTCATTGTCATAATTCGGTCTTTTATATCCTTGAGATCTCCCGAAATTACATCCAGTTTCCGATGGACAAGTTCGTGGATATTGTTTGCCAGAGAGACTAGTCGATCCATGAATTTAGTCTCACTTTCCATGGTTGCTACTTCTGGTAGTTTGTTGAGGTTTAATTTGTAAATTCCGGACAGGTATACGTTGTGAGTTGTAAAGTGATGTTACGGGGGACAGGATATAAGGTCGCACGCACGCCTGCCGTTCCTTCCTTTTGCCTAGGAACTTGGGAAGTATTTGCCAGTTACACAGTGATGCCACACATCCGGTCTCAAATCCCGTAGTATTTTCGCGATGGCAGACGATAGCTGATACTTCCGGATAAGACGTGGCTTGAAAATCTGTTTACTCAGAAAAGAGCTAGCTGTGGTTTTGATGGCTCTCTGTTGGAGTTACAGTGCCAAAATTATTAAGAACCGCTGCTCTAGATTGATATTCCAGCTGCTTCCACAGTGCCCCCTCTACCGCTGTTACTGAAATAAACCTCACTATGCCAGCAGAAGAGAAAATAAAGGGGCCGGCCGGCTTGAGGTGACAGTTGCCTCACTCCAGTTATTAGATATTCCAACTGTCATGTAAACCCAATATCTCACTGGGTGGGTGGAAAACAGGCAGCTGGATAGAGTGCCCTGATACTAGTAAATATCTTTTTTTTTCCTGGGCTATGAAGAAACATGGGAAAAGGGATGAGTTCTTGCTTGTTTGGATTGGATGAGCAAATATTTAAATTAGGTGGTAGACAAAAGGCTTAAATGCTTTGTGTAGCTGTGTTTGGTAAATACAAAATGCTTCAGTAGCTTGTGTGTTAATCATTAAAAGCAGTCATACAATTATGAGAACGACAGATAATACAGAGTTGGGTAGGTTCCCCCAGGAACTATAAGCATACGAATGGGGGCCCCTGAGAAACTTGCGGGCAAATTCCTTCCCTGATCCCTGCTTTGTCCTCTGGCTTCTGACACCCCAGCCACTTTTCTTTATTCTTTCCTCTCACTGCTACCTCCTCCCATATTTTCCCATCCATGGTGTACTTCTCCCCTCCTCGCTGCCACTCTGCCACCTCCTCATCCCTGCTGCTCTACCCACCCACCCCTACTTATCACTGCTGCTGTGCTCACCCCCTTCTTCCTCATAGCTTCCTGGCCACTTTGCCACCTCAAATGTGGTGGCAGCTCTCCTGGGTGCTTGACTGCTTTGCCACAACAATGGTTTGCAGTTCCTCCGAGTGCCCAGCTGCTTTTCGGCCTCAACAACGGTGGCAGTGGCTCCCCACAACCCAACCGCACCCTTGCCACCTCAATGGCAGCAACAACTCAGGCAGCTCCCCCAATCCCACCTGACCCAGCCTCGCCCCCTCAGTGGACTCTAGAGGGAGTTTTCCAACCCCTGCCCCCCCTCACCACGCTACCACTAGCTCCAATAGAGAAGCATTGGCTGCACATGTGCAGACAATGCTCCTCTGTTTGGGGGGATTTACTCCCCTTTCCCCTTTTTCATCCTGTTTTCAGATTTTTCTGCAAACCTGCGGGGTACCCAAGTTTGTAGAAAAATCTTCCTTCTGTGTAAATTGTTCTGATCGGCAGTTTTAAGTATCTGCAGATGCAACCACACTTTACTATTAGATATGAGTATTCTCTTCATATTTTAAAAAAGATATTTCTATTGCTTTCCACAAGAGAATGAAAATTCTGGGTGATAAATGCATTTTAAAAGTAATGGTACCACATTGAAATAATTCAGAGAGTTGTGTATTCTAAATATATTTTGGATGCCAGCAAAACAGACTCTCTTTTAATATGGTTCTTAAAGGTAAAGGTCCCCTGTGCAAGCACCGGGTCATTCCTGACCCATGGGGTGACATCACATCCTGGCGTTTGCTTAATGTGGTTCTTTTGATGAGGTTAACTCTTGAAGAGTTGTAAAAGCTGTATAGGGAGTTAATTTCTGTTTATAAAATAGAGTGGCATATTGTGAGAGCCCTGACCTGGATGGCCCAGGCTAGCCTGATCTCGTCAGATCTCAGAAGCTAAGCAAAGTCAGCCCTGGTTAGTATTTGGATGGGAGACCACCAAGGAAGACCAGGGTTGCTGTGCAAAGGAAGGCACTGGCAAACCGCCTCTGTTAGTCTCTTGCCATGAAACCCCCCCAGAAAGGGGCCGCCATAAGTTGGCTGCGACTTGAAGGCACTTTACACACACACATTATGAGAACATGTTACAGACTTTCTTAAATATTTTTGTAGCAATAGACATCATAACTGTAGATTTCTGTTTGTGTTTAGTTTTTTTTTAAATTGTGACCTTTCTCCAAGGAACTGAGGCAAGCATACATTACATTTTTCCTGTGTTCCATTTTGTCCTTGCAACAAGCCTGTGAGGGAGACTAGGCTGAGTTGATGGTTAGTGGCCCAAGAGAGTTTTGTGGCTGAGTGGGGATTTGAACTCAGGCCTAATCCAGTGACACTGCACCAACTCTCAGTGGGAATGTTGTGAGAGGGTAATTTGAAATGAGTGTATTGGTATTTGACAGCAAATTACAAACCCCTCCCTTTAACCCCGTTGGATTTTTGCCACCTTGTGGGACCCTGTTGGGTGGGGTGGCATTTAAATGTTTAAAATAAATATATACATTTATTCCCCAAAAGATATCTTTACAGCTCTAAATCCCCTAAGATTTTAAATAACAAGTTGGCTCAATAAATTTGTGCAGCTAATGAGGTGCTAAGACCCGTCTTGTGAGTTATACATGATATCCCCATGACGCACAGGAAAATGCAACTCTGAGAATCTACATTTTGTGTATTTTCTTTTAAATTCACTATGTCTTACTGTTGGATGATGGTCATGCTCAGTAGGATTTAAGCCCATATAGGCCCATTTGGTTAGACACTGGGTTTGATCCAGGAAACTCTTTCACTCCATCTCATCCAGTTCCCTTTCATACCAGGGCTGTAACTGGGGGAGGGGGAGCGAGGAGTGCAGAGGCCACCCCTGTGGCATGCAGAGAGGGTGGCAGAACTGTCTCTCCTGTGGGCGCCTCCGTTCCGGATAAGAGAGGCAGTTCTGCCACCCTTTCTGCATGCCAAAGGGGCGGCCCTCCTCAAATTCTGGTAGACATTAATTGATTTACAAATTCTAGTAGCTATCTTGACCCTATTCTAAATAAGCATCCATGATTACCAAAACCAGAAAGTCTTTGATACAAAAATTTATGAATGACCAATCCTGTTATCAATTTCTATGGGAATATCTGATTACACTTGTTTCTGGTCACCAGGTTCAGTGATGGAGTGGTTTCAGAGGTCTTTAGTCTTTATAGTAGCATGAATTCTGAACTGCTCCAATCCAACAAAATAATTTGACACTGCATATAGTTTTCCTTCTTTGTAGCCTCATTCTTCCTTAACACGGTAGGTTACCAGTCAAGAATTTTGGTTTGCACTAAAGTCTTGTTAACCACTGCTAATGCTAAACAAAGCTTGTGAACGCCTTAACCCGCACAAGTGAAACATCAAGTATCTTGGTTCTGGATGCAGGGTTGTTGCTGAAGAGAATATATTTTCATGCTCTAATTGGATGTAACAGTTTTAGTCTGTGTGGGTCAGGTGTAAAAGATTAGCAAGTTTTTGTGTGCAGTAGGCTAGATGCACAGAAAACCCTGCTGTCTTTTGCTCCAAGCCAGCAGTTAACAGAACTGAGAGCAGAACAAAATGGATCCTGAATCCTTTTGTGCCATGCGGTGTGTGTCTTAATTCATCACATTGCTGAATAATATTGTCATAGAATAATAATAATGCTGGCCTGGTGCTGTGAATGCTGATTCACAACAGGCTTCCATAACATGCTTGTTGCGTTTGTCAATACCTACCTGTGACACTATGATGAATAGGATAGGCTAGCAGTTTTTGAGGTGTGCTTGGGGAATCCTGAGGTTCCTTGGAAATGTATCAGGGATGAATGAGTGAGAATGTAAATAATAACCGATAAAATCCCCTGAAAGTCAGTTTTCCTGCTACTATTGATCAGGATGCTGCCATTGGAAAACATCAGGTGTGTTTTTAGGTCCTGCACAGTTCAGGTAGGGCAACAGGGAGGCCCAACAGAGCTGGCAGCTATTCCATATGAACTGAGTGTGCACTCTAGAACATGCCTCCAAATCCTCTGCAACCGACAGGGTTCTACAGTGAATATGTTGGTGTTCCCTCCAGAAGAGTTTTCACTGCAGAGGGAGTTCCCTGAAGGTGGAAAATTGGCCCTGCCTCCTGTGATGAGAAGCTGTAGGGAAGTGTTTAAACTGCTATTGAGCGGAAGGTGAGACATCTTGGAATGTCTTGAAGTTGAAAGCCTTCTTGGCTAGGGCCTGCATTGTGCAAAATGTAGGAGCTTCTGAGAAACCAAAACATGGACCTACATGGCAAGGGTGAGTAATAAAATCAGTGCCATTCTTAGCCAGGCAAGGTACAAATTGGTTAGAGCAGGGGTCCCCAACGTGCTGCCCATGAGTGCTGTGGCACCATCTGACACTTTTCCTGGTGCCCACCAAGTGTTTTTTAGTAAGTGGACAGGGCCAGATGGGGCTTTTGCCCAGCAGGGCTTCTGATTGGCCATTGGGGATATCATTGGCTAGGCATATTTTTAAAACAACAACAACATTGCACAAGGATTATCACTGCATGACTGAAGATAAGCTGTGTGTATGCAAAAATACTTTAAAACTGTTCATTTTAAAAGGCATTCTGTTAAACAGAACTTCTGTATGAAATGTTGGATTTACTATTAGAATTTACTATCTACCTATGCATAATCTCACTCCCTGACAACTGTGGTTGGCTCTACCTCTCCTGTAGCAGCCATTTAGTAGTTTATTATTTTATTTATTTACAAAATATATACCCCACCTTTCTGTCCTCAGAAGTGACACCAAGGCAGTTAACAAATTAAAAACATACAAAATAAAATCACATCTTAAAAACCATTAAAACCAACAAAAACACATCATTAGAACAATTAAAGTCAGAGTTAATATAAAAGGTAAAGGTCCCCTGTGCAAGCACCGGGTCATTCCTGACCCATGGGGTGACATCACATCCTGATGTTTTCTAGGCAGACTTTGTTTTTTACGGGGTGGTTTGCCAGTGCCTTCCCCAGTCATCTTCCCTTTACCCCCAGCAAGCTGGGTACAGAGTTAATATACACATACAAAAACATAAAAACAATTAAAACATTGGACAGGAAGGAGGTATCACCAAGGGAATGCCAAATGCAACAAAAATGTCTTCACCCATTGGTGGAAGATGTCAACAGAAGGGGGCAGATGAGTCTCCCAGCAGAGAGAGTTCCAGAGTTTTGGTACCATAACTGAGAAGGCCTTTTCTCGGCTGCCACCTGCCTAATCTCAGATGGTGGGGGCACCAGAAGCTGTGCCTGACCACAATAGTCAGGTAGGCTCATAAGGTAGTAGAAGGTCCTTCAGGTATGTTGGTCCCAAACTATATATGGTCAACACCACATAACATATGAACATAACATGGACTAGATGACCCTGGTGGTCCCTTCCAACTCTATGATTCTATATAACACCGCATGATGTATAAGGTCAACACCAGCACCTTAAATGCCCAGAAACATTGTGAGCCAGTGTAAATAGGTCAAGACTGGAGTAATGTGGTTCCTACAACCCACTCTAGTCCACATGCTGGCTATTGAAGTTTCTGAACACTTTTCAGGGGCAGCCCCCTTGTCGTGATATCCGAATAGGCCCTAAGCTATCCTGGGACACCTTGCAAGGTGTTCAGGACTGGAGCTACTGTGCAAAGGATGGAACAATGCTGTGTAGCGAGAGACAAAAAGGGGTCTCTTGGCATCCATCTAATTTGTGCCATGCTACAGCAAGCTGACTGGGCTGAACCAGCAAGGTTGTGCCATATTCTCCCCTGAAAGGAATGTTGCTGCTTCTCCATGAAGACAAAAGAAGCTGAAGATATACCTTTTGCGTTTCTATAGTTATCCTGCAGTAGATTGCAAACACCAGGCCGGATCTCCTCTCTCTATTCAGACAGACATTTAATCCTATTCTGATGCTAGCCTAGCCCTCTGATTCACCTCTGCTGGACCCCACCTTAATTTCTAAGTCTATAACTCAATGTCTGGGTACTTAAATCTCAAGTTCTTAGACATCATTTCTGATGACCTTATTCACTGCACCCTATTAATCCTATCTCGAGCAATCAAGCCTCCAGCTACATTTCGGGGTATAAGTATAGCCCATTGGCTACAGTCAAATTGCTACAATTTTCCTGGATCCAAAGTGTGAGCCATGGTACTTGCGTATATCGTTTTCCTTTCTAGCAGTTCTGGTCCCTACTTGCTTTCTCGCAGCTGTCTCTATCTGGGACCTTGCTCTTCAGGAAGGTAACTATAATCCCCCCTGGGACCTTTTTATCCTTGTGAGCACCCCCTCAAACCTTTGCTTTCTTAGCTCTGTATGTGTTGGGAATTTTATTTTGTGTGTGTGCAACGTATTTGATTACTTTTAATAAAATACTTAAATTTCATAAAAGCCTCCTCGTTACTGGGAATCTTTCATTGGTTTGCTCATCTGACATAAATTGGTTCAGAAATCTCCACGCC
Source organism: Euleptes europaea (assembly GCF_029931775.1). Lineage (NCBI taxonomy): Eukaryota > Metazoa > Chordata > Lepidosauria > Squamata > Sphaerodactylidae > Euleptes > Euleptes europaea. The sequence continues at coordinate 34,950,377 of NC_079313.1, read as the reverse complement.
AGCCTCTTGCAAAGCTCTATCAGCCTCTGGTTAATTTGCCCCCAAAAAGGAGACCCCTGTGCTTGGCAACCTGTAGAGCTCATTGATTAATCAAATCTAGATGAAACCAGGACATGCACCACAGTGGCCAGATCTTTTCTGCCATGGAAAGGCAAGAGCTGGTGAAGCAGTCAAAGCTGCTAAAAGGCACTCCTGGCTACAGCTGCCACCTGCTTATCCAGCAGAAGGGCTGGATCCAAGAGTATTTCCGAACTATAGGCCTGTTCCTTCAAGGGGGGTGCAACCCTACCCAGAACAGGTGACACCTTAAATCCTGGGTCAGATCATCCTTCCACTAGTAGCACTTCCATTTTGTTGGAATTAAGCTTCAGTTTATTAGCCCACATCCAGTGCAAAAATGCCTCCAGGAATAGGTTCAAGTTTCTGCAGTCTCCCTGAGATAAGCCGGAAGTGCAAGGTGGAACTCAGTGCAAGGTGGATCATATTGGTGACAGTCTAGTTCAGATCTCTGGATGACCTTACCCAGCGATTTCATGTAAACATTAAACAGTATAAGGGACAACAGGGAGACCTGCAGGACCCCAAAGGCTAAGGGGCTGAGCAGTAGTTCCCCAGCACCTTTTGAAACCTATCCTTCAGGTAGGGACAGAGCCACTGCAAAATGTTGCCCCCTAGTCTCAGCTCAGAAAGCTGCTGGGAGGTCCAGGAGATTTAAAAGAATTGCACTCCCTTTGTCCCAGCACAAGTCATCCACCAGGGCAACCAAAGATGTTTCAGTCCCATAACCAGACCTAAAATCAGATTGGAAGGGATCCAAACTATCTGCTTCATCCAGGAAAGCTTGCAGTTGTTTAAGCCACTGCCTGTTTGATCACCTTGTTCAAGAATGGAACAGTTGAGACTGTTCGGTAGTTGTCAAAATCTCCTGGGTTCAGGGTAGGCATCTTTCGTGGTGGATGCATGGCAGTCTGTTTCAAGGCTGGAGTGAGTATCCACTCTCTCAGAGAGCCATTGACGACTCCTCAGTCAGCCAGCACCTCCCACCCCCCTGCAAAGTTAAGTAATCAATAATGGCAAGGGTCATACAAGCAAGTGGTAGGCCTCAAACTTCCAAGAGTCCTGTCCACATCCTCAGGCTGAATAAACGGAAAAGTATTCCTCCTTAATATAAGTAATTCAGAATGCAGGAGAGCTTTCACTTTAATGCGGCACAGTGCTCTCCCGTTGGCACTGATAGAAGGCAAATATAAAAAGGATCCCCTTTCAGGAACATGTGTGCATTTGCCAGGATGGTAGTGTAGAAACAATAGAACATGTGATATTTGATTGCGGGATTTACAATCACATTTGGAAAGAACTGATACTACCCATTTTGGCTGGCCTTCCAACTAGCCAAAGATCCACACACATAAAGATAATACTTTCAGACAAGAATAGTGAGACAACCCACAAAGTCACCACGTGTGCAAGGCTAGGTAGTAAACTCAGAAGTACTTCGTCTAACTCTGATAAGGGAAATGGAATGGGTTCCTGAATGGGTACTATTAATGTAAATATTTAATTTTATATTTTATTCTAATCAATGTTTTTACGTATAGATATTGTTATATTTTTATACCTTCTAATCAAATCTTAATTCTTTTGAATATATTACGAATAGGTATATTGTTAGATTCTACTTTTTAAATCAGTATTAATTTCTTGAATGTTTGCTTTGCTGGTCAATGACCGTAATAAATTGAAATTGAACTGAAAAGTATTCTAAACAACTGGATAAGTCAGCACCCTGGCACCATCTGACCCTTTCACTACTAAGTTGGAATGGATCTGACGGATTTAATCTGCAAAGTGTTGAGCAAAACAGTCACAGCAGACCACTGCTGAGCAGTCCACTTCCTCCTGCCTGCAGCCCAGATCCCAACAAGCCTCGGATCACCTGGCCTACACTGTGCAGATGCAACGGTGGGAGAAAATGGTGTTTCTTTTTACCATCACAGAGTACATTTTAAAATGAGCTTTCACCCATGTCTTTCTGGATTTATCTTTTTTTAAAAAAAGATATTTTATTAACATTTTCAAGAAAAAACAAACAAATTATATACACATACATTCACACAGTTTGCACTCCTTCGGGGAGTCTATTTCATCTTACATTTCAAACATCTTATACATTGTTCTTATATTATACATTTAAGATAATAAATTCCTTCTATACTATACAGCAGGGGGGGGGAACATCAGGTCCGGGGGCCGTAAAAGGCCCGCAAACTCATTTGGACTGGCCCTTCGTGGGTCCTGGCAGATCTCTAGCTCAGAAGGATCTAAGACTGGCGATCCGCCCCCTCCCGTGGACAGGAATAGCCTCTGTTCAAGGCGGATGTCAGTTTGTTTTGCTGAGAAAAGGAACTCCCCCCCCTTGCAGAACAGTCGTTAACTATGGAGCTGCTAGGACCGCCCAAGAATCTATGTTCACCCTTTCCTATCCGGGCCGTGGAGAAACGTATTCTCTCTGTACTACAAGAGGGCTGGGGGCGGAAGTGGCAACAATGGAGGGGTTAAAGGGGGCATGGCCAGAATGCAAGGGGGAGGCGAGTTCTCAGCCAGTGTGTCCTCATTTCACCTCTGCAAGTAGAGGTAGCAGGAGCCCGCTGTAGAATCCAGCCCCGACCATGCGGAGCAGGAGCGACTCCAGCATGTGGCTGGATGGCTACACCTGGCTGGTGCAACAGACCATCCTGTGCCACCAGGTGGCTGAATGCGTCACCGGTTGGATGCCTGCCTGCTTGCCCGCGCCGGGGGTGTCATCTGGGGCAGCTGCCTGCTTGGGGCTTGGTAGGCTAATTTTTAAGTTGATAATTTTGTATGGCCCACGAATGATATAAATATTCAAATGGCCCTTGGTGGGAAAATGGTTCCCCATCCCTGCTATACAGTAAATTTTATAAGCTGATCCTCATATCTAACAATCGATCCTTTCCATTTAACATAATCAAAATAACATTCCCATTTCTTTTGGGATTCTTCAGTCGTCTTCTCTTTCATCAAGCTGGTCAGTCTGGCCATCACCGCAAATTCGTCCATCTTTTGTTGCCACTTTTCCAAATCTGGAATAGCCTCCTGTTTCCAAGATGCTGCCAGTACTAGTCTAGCCGCCGTTGTCAGATAGCCAAATATTTCTCTATGGTTTCTGTCCAAGTTATCTGGCTCAATTCCTAGCAACATAGTTTCTGGGTTCAAAGGAAATTTGATTCTTAAAACTCCCTGCATTTCTTGATGAATTTGTATCCAAAATTTCTTAACTTTCTTGCATGTCCACCACAAATGAAAATATGTTCCATCTTTGTCTTTACATTTCCAGCACCGGCAGTCATATGATTCATTCATATTTTTTAATGTCCATTGGTGTGATGTACCATCTAAAAAATAGTTTGTACCAGTTCTCACATAGATTATTACTGGCCGTGAATTTAATTGACTTGGTCCAAAGTCTTTCCCATTGCTGCAATGTTATCTCCTTTTTTAAAATTTCCATCCATTTTATCATACATGTCTTGACTTGTTCTTGTTCTGTTTCAAATTTAAGTAAAAGTTTATACATTTCCCCCAAAATATGATCTGTATCTTTACTAATTAAATCTTCAAACTCAGTGTTCTTTCTTATCTTCCCCTGTTGGAAACAATCTTGTCGCATTTTCATAATCATTTGATTATAGGTCAGCCAGCCAATATTTCTATTCTTCTTAATCTCATTCCACGGTTTTATTTCTTCTTGCTCATTTAACATATCTTGATTATCTTACCATATCTACATTTTTCTTCTCTCCCTTGGTTAGATATGTATCTGTAGGGGACATAATCCGTGGAGGTATCGGGCCTAATCTGTTTTTGTTTCTAAGCCATGTCTTCATCAATCCATCTTTAATGGCATGTTTCTCTCCAAAAATTTCTGAATTCTTTGTTTTCCATAATCCCTTATTCCATGTGCCCTATTCAATATTCAAGTTTGTTTGATCTGGGTTCTTTATCCACTCCTCAATCCATGATAATCCTGCCGCTTGGCAACAAAGCTTGATATTTGGTAGGGCAAGTCCGCCTCTTTTCTTTTCATCTTGCATAATTCTGAAGTTAATTCTTGGTTTCTTTCCCGCCCAAACAAATTTATTGATTTGTCTCTGCCACTCCTTCAACATCTTATCCTCGATTTGTATTGGGAACATTTGAAAGAGAAATATCAGCCTTGGTATTTTTATAGTATATAACTTGGTATATAAAGATTCTCCCCATTATGTCCGCTTTTTGTTTGTTCAATTGATGAAATACTTTATTTCTTTTAGCAGGTGAATTTAGTCCATTTACATTCATGGAAACTATCTGCAATTTTTCTATATTGAATTTTAGTAGGCTGCCGCTTCACTCAGTTTAGATGACTCACCACTGTCTGCGTCCTTCTTTTGCTGGTCCCCACCGTCTTTCCTGTTAGGACTGGTTTTTGGGGAGTCTTTCTTCTGACCCAGAGGACTCGATCTGCCATTTTTCTCTTCTCCTTGTAGGTCTCTTAGCAGTCTGTCTGCTTGTTGTTGATTTTTAATTGTTCTCCTTCCCGTCGGGAAAATTTTTTCCAATCCTCCTGGAATGATCCAATGATATCTGATTCCTTTACTTAATAAGTCTTGTCTAAGCTGATTAAATTCTTTTCTTTTTTCCACCACTGAGCTTGGTAGATCTTGGAATATCTGAATTCTCTTGCCTTTGTATTCCAAAGTTTTCTCCCTTTGAAGTCTTAATATTGAATTTTTCATTATCTTCTGTGTGAATTTCACTAAGATGTCTCTTGGAACGTTATTTCTTGCTGCATATTTTGAGTTGATTCTGTAGATGTTATAGATTATGATAGGTTGATCTTTTAGCTGCAAATATTCTTGAATCAATTCGGTAAAGCTCTCTAGTACATTATCCTTTCCGAAATCTTCCTCAAGGCCACGGAAACGTAGGTTAGCTTCTCTGTTTTGTATCTGCAGGATCTCAATTTCTGTTTTAGTATTAGCTTTCCAGTTTTCGTGTTCTTGGACCTTATCTATAAGCTTCTGATTTGATGCTTTAAGTCCTTTAATCTCTTCTGCATTGTCCCCTATCTTCACTTTAATTTTTAGAGGGGGCTTGTCTGTAATGTTATAGGTGTCTTGTGTTCTGTGTGGGGGGGAAATGTTCATTAGTCTTGGGTCGCTGGAGAGGGGAATGCACTTGAGATATTTTTATTTCAACTGCGTAGTATGCTATCCAGCAGTGGCACTCGCCACCAAGCTCATTGTTTGCTTTTACTTTCGGTTTTGCCTTCGTGAACTTAAGCTTTTTGTCTTTCTTGCCTTGTTTTCTCTCTTGATGTTCCAACCTTCCCCTCTCCCTCTTGCTTCTTAGCAGAGTGTGTAGATTTTAATTCCAAAAGTCACAGTTTCTTCGCTCTGCTCCTCTCCCCCTCCCTTTTCGTTTCTAAGTTCCCACTCGCCCCATCAGCCATCACCCACCGCTTCGCCTTGTCTCTGCTGGCTGCACTTAGAGTCTTCGCCCCCCCCCATCAATATTCCTCAATTGCCAATTGCTGATTGCCCAAAGGAGAATACAATTAATGATTTAAGTTCTTCCCATTCACCCTCCTTTCACTCATGCACACACACAAAGATGGTGGAGGCCAGCCTGGTCGGACTTCGCCACGGTCCCTCTCGCTGAATTCGCCGGATCGCGCTTAAGTACACGATCACCAGTATGCCTGGCTCTCCAGAGGAGAGGGGGAGATATCAAACGGGACTCTAACCCGACCCCGATGCACGGGGGTCCCAGCGGGGGGGGGGGAAAGAAACGGGAGTACTGGAAGGCACTCCCTTTGGCTTGCCAAGCTCCACCAGAAGTCTTTCTGGATTTATCTTGAGTCATCATTGTAACTCTCCCTTGTCTTTTTATCACCCTCAGCCCCTCAGTATACCCAGGAGCTTCTTGGGCTCTAACACTTGAGAGAGGCGCCTGGAAGCAATCATGTTAACTGCCTGTGTCACTTCCTCATTCCTGAGGTCAACCAGGGCATCACAGAAGCAGCAGGAAAATCCCCTAGGGCTGTCAGAAAGCCATTTGGATCCATCTGGCTCTGTGCATGGATCAATGTAATTGATACCCACTCCTGCAGAGTCTTGGAATCCTTGGAAGTCTAAACCTGAGCAAATAGTTCTGTCCATTACAAAGGAACCGTTGTCAATTCATCCATCAGATCATTCATCCCACCTGAACAAAATACATGATCAAGAGTTTAACCTGCATAATGTGTAGGACCAGGTATTATCTAAGAGAGGCCCGTGGTTGTCATGGAGGCCATGAAATCCTGAGCTGTTCTCAAAGAGATGGCCTCTGCATGAATTTTGAAGTCCCCCAGGACAACCAGTATATGGTTGGCTCTACCTATTGTGGCAGCCATTTTGTACTTGTAGCCGCCACCCTGTATCAGAATTTCAAATGTGCTCACAAGTTGGGGACTTTTGGTTATTTTGAGAACCAAGTGTTGTTTATATTAGAAATTAATTCATAGTTCATTCTAACAAGATGTGATGGCTTCTATCTTAGATGATCTTTCTTATTATCAGACAAATTCATGGACTTTTCTGCATGTTTTTTTAATTAGTTCTGGCCCCATACTGCTTCGGTTTATTCCCCTGATATCTGTATGGATTTTTGAGCCTTTAATTTTTTCTGCATTCCCCACCCCCTCTTTCTTTTGAGACTACTTCTACCCCAGTCTTTTTCTGGAAGCTGATTTGGGGTTACTTTTTTTCTTGTGTGCAATATTTCTGTTGGTTTCTTTGTTCTGCTCTCTCCCACCCACTTCCAACCCACTTTTCAATGATTGGATTGTCATAATCATAAAATTATTCCCTCTCCTCCCCTCTGCCCTGAAATTGAATAGTTTTGTTTTCAATTAAAAATAATATAACTCTGTTATTGATATACTGTTTCATCATTGTAATGATTAGAGTTGCCAGGTCCCTCTTTGCCCTTTTTTGGGCGGAGTCTGAGGAGGGCAGGGTTTGGGGAGGGGAGGGACTTCAATGCCATAGAGTCCAATTGCCAAAGCGGCCATTTTTCTCCAGGTGATCTGATCTCTATCGGCTGGAGATCAGTTGTATTAGCAGGAGATCTCCTGCTACTACCCGACAGTTGGCAACCCTAGTAATGATAGGTTTAGCAGGCTCCCTGAATTACCAGCTTTCTTGTTATAAAAAGGTAAGCCTTTAGCCCCTTCTTTTGTGGACATATGCCTTTTTCCTTATATCTCTGTGAGGGAATGTGTTAGAGACTTACCCTTTAAATATGAAAGCTGGGATTCAAAGAAACGGCTAAACCTATCATTACAACGGTCTAGGGATATATCACTATTTTAGGGCTGTTCTTTCAAAAATGTAGCCATGATATTGATATTAAAAAAGTGACTCTACTGATGATGCCACCAATGACAATAACACCCTCCCTTGAAAATCCTGATTATTTAAGGCCCGTGCAGAAGAAAATAAACTGACTCCACAACTGTGAAAATGCAGAGGGAAGGCAGCCATGTGGAAGAACCATGCCTAAACCGATTCCAGTTTTGTGGATCAGCCGCCAAGAAAATCAGGAGTGAATCAAACGTGCGGAAAATCGCCATGTCTTCTCAGTGGATGTTAGGTTCTGTTTTGACTGCTTGTGTGAAGCAGTATACCTCTGATTAATAGATTCTAGAAAGGAGCAGTAGGTTAGTTGTCACCATCATCCTCTGGTTGTGAGACTCCTGGAGTTTTTTTTACTACAGCTGAACAGTGGATACCGATCTTCTGTTGTGGCCAGCAAGGAAAGGCTTTGTTACTAACCTGGCACAAGAGTGCATTTCAACATTTTCCTTTCTGCCCTCCTCCGCATTGCCTCTTCAAGAGAGAGGAAGCTTATTGTTTACCAAGTATAAAAATATAAAATGGTCTTAGAAAAAATATTATAGGCATCTGTTTAGGCAATAAAAAAAATAGAGAATGCTCTTGTAAATCACTTGGCAACAATAAAGAACCTAGAGGTATAAGCAAAATATTCCATAGGGAAAATTACAGTACTGGAGGTGCAGAAACAGTGGAGAGGGTTTGATTGTTTTGGCACGAGGGTACTGTAAATGCAGCTGGCTAGAAGAATAGCTGTAGGCCTTGGAGGATTGTTGTTTTGATAGTAGTCTACTGGTGAAGATTGCTTTCTGTCGCTAAAATTTTCACTTGATTTATCTAAGCAAATTGGCAAGAGCTCATGGTAATTATGATGGATGCCAGCTTAGTGTTTTCCACGGGCATTTTTACCTTGGGATTTGGCACAGATTTTAACATGGGAACAGACCTAACAATGGTAGGGTGATTGCACTTCTTGTATTAAATCTTCCACTCCTTCTGTTCAGTTTGCAGAATGCTGATAACTGCAGAGCACTGAGAAATAGCAATGCATGCTTGTCAATACTTAACCACCTAGGACAATTAAGAATTGCTTCCAAGTGGCCAGGCAAAGGACATCTTTTTTGTGTGTGTAACCTAGAAGAGGGTTTTTTGGTCTTTTTCCCCTCCTCGTCTCCCCCTCCCAGCTACTGAAATGACTTCATGCTAGTAACTCTTTTTGTAGACTGGCAATTACAATATGCTATTTATCACTAGGGTTGCCAGGTCCCTTCTCTTGATCGGCAGGAGGTTCTAGGGGGCGGGGCTGGGGTGGCCACACGCGGCCACACGCACACATTGACATCACTTCTGGGTTTATCCTCACAAGCACTGCATTGTTGTGGCTGCTTTAGCATGCAAACCTTTTGGGGGTTTGCGTGCTAAAGCAGCTGCGGCGAACCAGTGCTTCCAGGGGTAAACCCAGAAATGATGTCATCATGTGCACACCATTGCTTCTCCGGAGCAGCTGGGTGGATTGGCGGACAATCACCCGCCGAAACCACCCACCTGGCAACCCTCATTTATCATAGATATAATAATAGGTAACTGTATCCTGGGAAGAGGTATGAAATACTGCAAAGAGTCAGGGCCCCAGAGAGGTGACCCAAGTTAAACATAATCTTGAGGCCTTCTTCCTGCATTCTCTTCCATCCAACAGTAAATAATATAGTGTATCAAAGTTCATAGAATATTGAAGCTAAGCAGGGTCAGTATTAGATGGGAGATCACCAAGGAAGACTTTGCAGAGGCAAAACAGCTCTGCTTGATCACGTGCCTTGAAAGCCCCTTGATGGGGTTGCCATAAATCAATTGCAACTTAACAGCACTTTACACACACACATAGTAATAAGTCTAATATTTATTTAGAAAATGTTTATGCTGTCCCTCCAGAGACCTGCTTGAGGTGGCCTACAACTAAAACAAATTAACAGAGCCATTAAAATAAGTCCCTTTAAAAAACCAACTGAAGCCATAGAACACACATTGACCAGTGTAAAGTAATGCAAATAAAGCAGTTCTCAGGCCAGAAGCCCCCCATAAAACCACTAAAAGAGATATAACTCCTGAGTTAAAAGCCTGGGTGGTAAAGAATGTTTTTTCCAGGTGCCTAAAGGCATGAATAAGAGCCCTGTGGCGCAGAGTGGTAAGCTGCAGTACTGCAGACAAAAGCTCTGCTCATGACCTGAGTTCGATCCCAAGGGAAGTTGGTTTCAGGTAGCCGGCTCAAGGTTGACCCAGCCTTCCATCCTTCATCATCTTTCAGGTTGGGGTGGTCATAGTTTAGAGCATACTTAGTGGTGGCCCCCTTTTAGTGAATAACTAACTTGAGTATTTTCACATGGGTTTTAATCAAAATGTTTATTTAGAGAAGCTTTATATGATAAGTGGTCTTACTTGGTTGTAATGATTGCTATATTTTGTTTTTCTGCCTGTTCTCTCCTTTGGAGGTTTTTATTAATGCATTAAATTTATATATTTTGATGTTATTGTTGTTCTCTGCTATTAAAAGGCTGTCTCAGTTTTTTTTTTTACAAAATAAAACCTTTGAAAGATATTTGTCAAACCTACCTCTCAAAATGGGATCTAATCTATGTACAATCTAAACCTAAAAGCTTTGGTAATCAAGACAGTTTTGCTTGCTTTTTCTGATACACCTAGAGGATATGAATCTTTCTACATTTTTTTTTCATTTGCCATAAGTATCTTAGCTCGATTACTATTTTAACTACTTAAAATTGAGCATATAGGTAATGCAGCGTTTACTTGATAACTTTCATCTGAAGGGGAAAAGTTCTTGCCAGTTTTCCTGTCAATTTAAGTATGGATAACATCACACAATCATTTTCTCCTCTATTAGATACTTCTTATAAACAAGCTCAATTTCTGTTTTTATATTCATAAGAGGTTATTTGACTTGCCATTGCTCTCCTTGGTATTGCTTGGATTATAAATATAGAAGAGTATTACATCAGGATAATACAGCATTGATAGAGCTGTCATCTCTTTCAGTGTGACTGATAAGTACATGACCTAATTGTCTTTGAGTAGAGTTTGGGGACGATTTAGGAAGTCTAAAATTATGAGTTTGCTCAGTGGTACCCATTCCCTTGGATTTAATCTGTTTTTGCACCACATTAGCTTAATCTTTATCTCTAAAAGCTAAACATCCACACAGACTTATTTTTGTGCAGTGTGAAAAAAAAATATGGGAAGATCCAGCCAAACTCCCCCTTCCCGTTTTTGGTCACAAATATGTTCTATTCACATGAATCTAATTCCTGTTCCTAGAAGCAAGGCTCAATTCCAGTATCATTCAGGGTTCTCTCCTACTCTTCCTCCAAAGTGCCAGTTCATGGTTCTTCTTTTCTTCATTTTTATCCTTGCTTGTTAATGAATAATTACACTTTTACATTACCTTATCCATCCATTATCTATGAATTCCTCCTAGAATTCCTTTTGTTGTCAGGAGCCAAGGGAGTTCATAGCCAGACATCTATGTTAGATGTTAGGAAGTCAGAGGCATGATGAGAGTCATTCCATGGTAAGAGTGATGGAAGGGAGAAGAGCAAGTGAAGGGTGGGCTCTCCTAAAACAAGAGCTCTTGCAAGCTCAAGCCGGCACTGTTCCAGTAAAACGGAAATATGGTAGAGATTTCACTATGATGGGGGGAAATTAAACTCTACTACCCAAATAAAGAAAACAGATTCAAACTCTTTATTCTAGAAAAACTGCAATGTTTATTGGTTAGCCAAGGCAAGTGCCTGACTCCCAAAAGAATCAACAGCAGTTATGAAGATTCAAAGCACAGTTTAGGCAATTACAGAAATTCTGACATCATAGTGACATAGAGACCAGTACATTTACATATAACCAATAGCCTTTAATCAAGATAGGTATATCCCGTGTAGTGCAGCACCTTGTTTCAATTTAGAAAAGAGACAACTAAGGGGGGACATGATAGAGGTTTATAAAATTGTGAACAGGGTGGAGAGAGTAGACAAAGAGAACTTTTTCTGCCTCTCCCAAAATACTAGAATTTGAGGGTATCCAATGAAGCTGATAGGCAGTAGATTCAAGATGGACAAAAGGAAATACTTCTTTATACAATGAATGACTAAAATGTGGAATTCATTGCCAGAGGTTGCCGGGCTAGTGCCTAATTATGTGGGGCGCTCTGGCGAGACCCTGCCCATTAAGAGTGAGGATCCAGCCATACCCCCCCAGCAGAGTGACCCAAAGATGACATACAACCAGCTTGGGGGAATGGCACAACTTTATTGTTTGCAGCAGCAAGGCATTGGCATGGCATGGAAGCGTTATCCTACCATCGGCCTGCCACCATTGCAGGCCGATGCGCAACACCCAGCCATGCTGGGCAACTTTTGATATGGCAGTTCCTGGGACACACAAGGGCAGCAGCCAGCTGTGTGGTCCCCTGCCACTTGGAAGGAGGCCATTAGACAGAACATGGCAAGGCATGCCCCCCTGACAACCCCATGCTGTGGTTGTTCCTGGCAGCCCTCCATCTTGGCATGTCCCCTTCTGGCCTCTCCCAAAATCCCTTCTTGGGATCCTCCATGTTGGGGAAGGGCAATCCGGCCAGCTTTCTCCCAAAACTGGATCCGCCCCCCATGCCAAACCGCCCAAAGTAGTGACGAAAGAGCAAGAACAAATTCAACAAAACATCAAACAGCATGATACAGCGGTGGGTGGGAGGGACAATCGGAAGCTGACTGAGGGCTGCCCCGAGCGTGGCCTCTTTACATGCCGGGGAGCCGGACCTGAGTGCAAACCTCATGTCTGGCTGGCCGGAGGCCCGCTCCCCCCCGTTGGGAGCCTGAGCCTGATTGGCTCGTTTAAACCGGCTCCCTCTAATGACGTGCCAGCGAGCACGTGGCTGCAAAAGCAGCGTCGGGTCTGATGCCTCCTTTCCTCGCCCTGCTGCCTGAACTGGCGGAGGAGCCCGCGCTGGCCAGAAGCCCCGGGCTCCACCTGTTCAGCGGCCGCCCGCCTGCCTTTGGGGCAGGGGGGAGGGGTCCAGTTCGCCCGCGCCCGCCACAGCCCAGCCCAGCAACCTTGGGCTCTGCGGGGTAAGTCGGAGCCCCGTATGTGTGATGGCCACAGGCATAGACAGCTTTTAAAGGAGATTGGATAGGTTAATGGAGGAGAGGTCTATCAGTGGCTACTAGCCATTGTGACTAAAGGGGACCTCCATTCAACCTCTGAATCCCAGTGCCAAGAGGAAACATCAAGGGAAGGCCTCAGCCTGTATGTCCTGTTGCTGAACCTCCAGAGGAAATGTTTGGCTACTGTGTGAGACAGGATGCTGGACTAGATGGACCACTGGTCTGATCCAGCCGGGCTCTTCTTATGTTCTTATTTCATATGTCAATAATAATGGCATGTGGACTCAGCTTTTTTCCATTTTCTAATTGTCTTCCAGAATAGAGTAGTGGCAGAATACTGGACTTGGATCTGGAAGGCCCAAGTTCAAATCCCTACTCTGCCATGGAAGCTTGCTGGGTGACCTTGAGCCAGTCACATATTCTCAGCCTAACCTACCTCACAGGATAAAATTGAGAAGGGAGGAATGAAGGATGCCACCCTGAGCTCCTTGGAGGAAGAGCAGTATTTTAAAAGTACTATATTGATAAAAAATTACAAGGTATTTCACCTCTAGGCTGGTGAGTAAAACAAATAACTCCAGTATTAGCACAAAGATAATAGAAAAACAGTGCCAGTCCTGCAACTCAGATATTGGTTAAAAAGTATGATGAATCAGGAATAGTGTGGAGAAAATATTTATTTATTTATTTGGTTTCTAAACTCCACCCTCTCATGCTACACCCCCAAAATCTCCAGGTATTTTCCAACCTGGAGCTGGCAACCCTACTCTGGGGAAATGTTTAAATTATTATTTTGATGTGAGCTCCTGTTCTTTAATAATAATAGTTACAGGCATTTTTCTAAGACAAAGGAAAGGGTAATATTAGCTTATTTAGGTAAAAGGATGTTTTGTGAATGTGTGTTAAAGACAGGCTGAAAAATCCCACAAGTGCTTTTTATTCCTTGGCCAGAAACACCGATAAACATCCTCAGCTGTCAACTTCAAAGCTCTTTACAAGAACTTTGCTATAAACATGACATAATCTGTGACAGTCTACTCCATTGTTTTCACATATAAATCACACTGTTAGGCAATGAATATTGGGATAGGTAAGATATTTTCAAGAACCACATTGTGCTTTTGTGTTTTGATGTTATTTTTACTGTTAAGCATAAGACTTGCCTTGCTTCTCAACTTGGAGGGCCCATTTAACCGCTGTAACTATGGTTTATTTTCCAGGAAAGTCGGTGTGTTTCATTTTCTGTATGAATAGATAAAGTTAAAGGTTGTTTTGACTCTGAAACTCATAGCATTGAATCCTAACTACCTTTACTGGTAGGAGGAATTTCCACCAGTGGCAAGGAGGGGGGACATTTTGCGGGTTTTTCTTCTTCCAATTGCTCTCCCTGCAGCAGTGTTTCCAAGAGTGCACTTCCCTTTCCCCAGGGGGATGAGTTCAGGGGCCAGAGCATGCAACAGTGGGAATGTTTCCTTTTGTCTGCTCTACTCATATTAAATAGGGTCTATCAAGTGCCTTTTTATTCCACTGTTCCTTCAGGGAGTTCAGGAACACTTTATGCTCTCAAAACCTCTGTGATGGAGGTTTGGATGAGAAAGCATAATTGGCCCTAAGTCACCCAGTGAGTTTCATGGCAGTCTTGGTGTTTGAACCCAGATCTCTCTGATCCACATCCAACGCTCTGTTCACTACACCCCATTAACTCTGAGACATTCAGATGTGTGTGAAGCGGGTCGTGCTGTTCAGATGACAGGCTCTTAGAATGTTTCACTTACTGAGAAGTGAAGGTATCTTATTCAGCCAGTCATTGATTAAGCAGGACTCAACAACTTTACTTACTTTTAAAAAGCAAGTCTTTTTATTGATATACTTCTAGTAAAATATGTGTAAATGCAGATTATCAAGTCTTTAACACTTCTATAAAAACTTGTCAAAATACAATGTATGTATTACAATGTATGCAGTAAAAGCAAGCAAGTCTTACATACTATTCAGCTTCAAAATCCAACTTCTAAAATATAACAGTCAAATTATTCTGATTCAGTTCAAAGTATCTAATTCACAAAGTCTAGAGTAAAGTATTTAAGCCATACATACCATTCAGCCTTTTCTGAGAGCCTTTTGGAAGGTTCTGATTCTCTGGCTGTACTGTGGCTGTATTTATACTGTTTCAAACTCATTAAGAGTGAAGAGAAATCTTTTATACCCACTTTCAGACAACATTTTTATCCATCAAGAGGAATACCTTTTATTCCCTCTATCAGATATCCTGAGCAGTGCAGTAATGCCATAGTTACAGCTGCTCAGCTCCCCATGACCATATATGGGCTTCCTTTCCTTTCAGTTTATTTTGCTTAAAGTATAAATACTCATTTCTGTGTTCCATGATCACATTATATACTTAATTTTTATACCATCCTCTTCGTTAGGACAATACACATTAAATGATACTACTTAGAAATCTGTAGCACAATATTTAACTGTATAACTCATAAAACACAATTATTGCTTACATTGTCACTTTGTGACCATCTGTTCAGTTGAGCAAGGTTACAGAAAGCAAGAAAGCATATTATTCATAACTTTGATAGGACTGCAGGAATCTTTAATGCCTTTAAGTTATAAAAAGCAAAGTTTAAGCTACTAATGCACTCTCAGTACATTAAGATATCTTCAGTAGACCTTGAGAAGGGCAAAACTGTTCTGCCTTTGAGATTCAGCTGACAGCTGAATCAGAAAAGGTGATTTTAGTTACATCTTACTGACAGATAATGAAAAGTGCTCTGTTCTTCTCCCTTCAAGGACAAGACCAGTAAGTTAGTTAGTTAGCTCTTGAAAGAGCTGACCTTGAGATAATTCTGTCAGCCTGTTCTAAGGACATTTGCATTACACAGGCTTACACAAACCTCTGCAGCTTGTGGCTCAGTTTGCATGATGTGTTCAAGCTCTACAGGGTATTAATTCTGCACATGTACACAAAATACCATAATTATGTCAGAGACCGTGACATGTGTAAACAGTTTTGACTAATTTATTCTAATGAAAGAATTGTGAAAGAATTGTTTTATTTATTTATCTCAGTTGTAATCTACACTCTTTTAAGAAATGCCGGGTATGGATACCTGAGTTATTTTCATTTTCCCATTTTTATCCTAGTAACAGCTTTGTGGCCCTAACCTGTGATCTCGTCAGATCTCAGAAGCTACACAGGGTCAACCCTGGAAAGTATTTGGATGGGAGACCTCCAAGAAATATCAGGGTCATAATGCTGAGGCAGGCAATGACAAACCTCCTCTGAATGTCTCTTGACTTGAAAACCATACCATGAGTCTCCTTAAGTCTGATGTGACTTGACGGCAAAAACCCCTCAAACAGCTTTATAAGATAGCCTAGGCTGTGAGGCCAAACTTCCTCAGTGAGTAGGTCTCTCCTGCTCAAGTCATCTCTCTCTCTCCCTCTCCCTCTCCCTCTCCCTCTCATCCATATACCACTAAGGCACTCTGTTTTTCTTCTCTGTGCAGTCACGCAAGTTGTTCGGGATGATTTATTTTCTATCTTTCTTGAGTACTCTGATGGTTTATTAAAGCACTGTCTAATGAATATGGAGTGCCAGTCATGTTTCAGGGAGACAAGGAAAATCAAAACAAACATTAGCAACATAATTGATTGTAAGTAACTTGGAAATGTTTATTGATTTCTTATGGCAGATGGCTGAGCTCATTATTAAGAAATCCAGCAGTTTGGTGGGGAAGGACTTGCCTCTCCCTTGTAAATCAGACTAGAAACATTAAATTGTCCTCTTTGTTACCCTGATGCTGTTTAAGTAAGCTATATTAAGGCCAGGCTTGAAAATATCTTTGAGATGATTAATTTTGGGTGAAAAAGAAAGCTAGGATCATGATGTATAATGCTGATGAAGTTGGAGCCCTCTTCTTGGAACTCCTGCACTCTCTTTTACACTTGATTACTTTTAAAAAGAAGCTTGTGAATTAAGAATGTTCAAAGAGCACAGATACACTGGCAAGGGAAGGAAATGGGAAAGGGTCACCTAGCTGGCTAGCAGTGGCTCAATAAGATCTGGCTAAGTGTTTCTCCTCTGCTCCCAGGTATTTAAGGCTGCCTAGGCCCAGATGTGCAGAGCTTCTGTTTCAGACAGTTCACAATATGGCTGCCAGACTTGTACTTTATTCCCAGATGGAAATCTAGGTTACATACATAAAAAAGGATATTGCAGAGCTTGAGAAGGTTAGAAAAGAGCAACCAAAATGATCAGGGGACTAGATGTCTATAAAATTATGCATGGTATGGAGGGATTGGACAGGGAGAAGTTTTTCTCCCTCTCTCATAATACTTCATCTGCTGAAGCTGGAGGGTGAGAGGTTCAAAACAGATAAAAGGTAGTATTTCTTCACACAACGCATAGTTAAATTGTGGAACTCCCTGCTCCAGGATGTGGTGATGGCTGCCAATTTGGAAGGCTTTAAGAGGGGGGTGGACATTTTCATGGAGGATAGGGCTATTCATGGCTACTAGTAAAAATGGATACTAGTCATGATTCATACCTTTGTCAGAAGCCTTTTGGAAATCCAAATACACAATGTCCACAACCTCATTCCTGTCCACGTGCTTACTGACACTTTCAAAAAACTCTAAAATGTTCGTGAGACAGGACCTTCCTTTACAGAAGCCATGTTGGGTTTTTCTCAGCAGGGCTTGCCCTTCTATATGCTTGACAAGTCTATCTTTAATAATGCTTTCCATCAATTTACCTGGACAGATGTTAAGCTAACTGGCCTGTAATTTCCTGGGTCCCCCCAGAACCTGTTTTATAAATGGGCCATTGGCCATTCTCCAGTCCTCTGGTACAGAGGCTGATCTAAGGGACAATGTTATATATCATTGTTAGAAGTTCGGCAGTTTCCCTTTTGAGTTCTTGAAGAACTCTGGGATGAATACTGTCTGGTTCCTGTGACTTGTTAGTTTGCAGTTTGTCTAGACATTCTAGGACATCCTGCCTCGTTACCACTACTTGCCCAGTTCCTTATTCTCCCCTCCCCAAAACCTCTGTTCAGGAGAAGGAATCTGCCCTACATCTTCAACAGTGAAGACAGATGAGGCAACTAGTCAACAGTAAAGACTTTTGCCTTTGCCTGGTGATACAGGTTTTTTTTTTAAGAATGTATAGCCAGGCATAAAATATTTAGTTCCAAAAGAACATTTGTACAGTTCCAAAATTCAAATATTCTGCATTAGTGCTGTCAAATCCCCAGTTCTGAGGATTTTCCCATTGGATGTAGGCTTCTAAATGTCATGGAATGTGGCTCACAGTGACAAAAATGTGCACATATGCAAGGAAAATGCATAGGCATGTTGTAGCACCATGTGCTATCCTTATGAATTACAGCCACATATCAGTGTGCAGCTCCAAATTTTCCTTTAATTTTTTATTTCCTGGATGAATCAGCTCTCAACCCTTTCCAGCTGAACTTCCGGCCTGGTCTCCCTCACAGATGATCTCCACCGACAACTGGATCGAGGCAGGTTGGCATTGCTGATTTACTCAGCAGCATTCAATATGGCTGATCACATATTGACCTCCTTCTCGCCGACCTTGGACTTGGGGGTTGGCTTTACAGTGGCTTTCATCCTTTCTCCAGGATCGGGGACAAAGGGTGGCACTAGGGGAAAAGGTATCATCACGTCACCCCCTACTGTGTGGGGTGCCACAAGGGATGGTCCTCTCCCCAATACTCTTCAATGTTTATATGATCCTGTTGCCCAGTTAGTCAGGAGTTTGGGGCTTGGTTGTCACCAATATGTGGTTGACAGCCAGCTCTACCTGTTGATGGACGACCAGTTGGGATCGGCATCAGTGGACCTGACTAGTTGCCTGGAGGCCGTGGTAAAATGGTTGAGATTGAGCCAGCTGAAACTTAATCCATCTAAGACAGAGGTCCCGTGGCTGAGTGGGACCAAACTAGAACATGGCTCTTGATGAGACCAGCTCTTGATGGGACACAATTAGAGCCAACGCTGCCCGTCAGGAGTCTGGGTGTTGTCCTGGTTGCATTGCTGACTATGGAACAGCAGGTTTCGGCTGTTACCAGGACAGCTTTTATCATCTTCGCTGAGTTCGGCAATTAGCCCCCTACCTGTCTCGCTCCGACTTGGCCATAGTGATCCATGTAACATTCATCCCCAGACTGGATTACTGTAAGTCAGTCTACATAGGGCTGCCCCTGAGACTACACTGGAAGCTTCAATTGGTACATAATGCAGCTGCAAGAGTCCTAACAAGGACCTGTTGGGAAGTTTCTGTTCAATCTATTCTCCGCCAGCTGCATTGGTTGCCAGTATGCTTCTGGATCAGGTTCAAGGTGCTGTTTTTAACCTTTAAAGCCCTTAACTATGTGGGACCCTCATACTTGCAGGACTGCCTCTCCCGCTATGTCCCCCTAAGGATGCTCTGTCCCGAGAGCAGTTCGATTGTCTACAACCAGGGCCAGGGCCTTTTCGGATGTGGCCCCTGCCTAGTGGAATTCTCTGTCAGAGGAGAGCAGGAAACAGTGGGATCTGGCTCAGTTCCACAGGCACATGGTTGAGGACTTTCAGCTGCTCTGTTATATCCATTGGTCACCAGGCAGAACCCCCTCTCTTGCTGCCCTTGTTCCCCCTCCTCACTTACTTTGCAGAAGGTCTGTTATTCTTGGGCATCAGCTCTGCCGGGAGTTTAGGATGCCAACTTATTATTTGCATTTTACTTTACAACTGTATTTATATTTTATGGATTTTAATCTATTTTAATTGTTTCTGTTTTTAAATGTATTTGAGTTGTTGTTACCTGCCCCGAGCCCTGCTGTAGTGGGGGAGGAAGCGGGTATAAATCTAAAATATAAATAAACAAACAAACTGTGGAATAAAACCTTCAGCTTTCTGGACTCCAGGATGTGAATTCCAGCTTAAACCACTGATATGACAGACCCTGTGATGGAAAATACTCCATCCAGATCTAGGTTCATGTCTGGCCACACACAGCCTGGCTCTGAATCTCTCTAGGTTAATTTATTTTGGTTAATGACATGTCTTAATACCAGAGCAAGACATACACCTCACACAAATCTCAGACAAAGGCATCTAAGGAATTAAAGGGGAAATCAATTAAAAAACAACAACTCTGTTGTGCTTGTGACTTAAATGAGCATTACTACCTGTCAGCAATTGAAAGACATTCAGGATAATTTCCAACACCTCCGCACTTCTCTAGGCCAATTGCTGTCCTTGTGATTGATAGCTATTGCTGAGCGCCTCCCTTAATGTAAACCTCAGAATTCAGTTTCACAGTCGTTTAATCTGTCACATTGGTAAATTATTGAATTGAAGTGTTCCATTCTGCCGTTACAGCGGCTAACCACCTTGGGATTTTTAGTAGGAAAGTGGCCCACGCATTTCCATATCAAACGCTCCCCCCCCCACAAATACCTGAATGTAGGCATTAAATCAACACTACTTGTTCCTCAAATATATATTCATGTTCATTTACTCTTAGCAAAGGGCTAATCCATTTCTTTAGAACTACTCTTACATCTAGCATTTACTTTCATTTGTAATATACTTTTCCTCACTAGCTTTGCTCTTTAAGAATTTCTGGGCAGTCCTGTTTGTTCACATTGAGTAATCACTTCTCCAAATCAGCATTTCAAGTGTTCTGAAGCAGGAAACGGCTTCTGAGCTATTGTACTAAGAGAGCTTTCTTTAACCCTGTTCCACCAGTCACTTTTGGAGATCTTTGCTTATAGTGATGATACTTTCCCTTATAAAAATCTGTGGATCAGGGCAAATGGATATTCAAGAATTGAGCCTCTCTGCCACTCCCACTCTTTTGCCAGGCATTGCCCTGAAGGGCAGGACGTGACCAGCTCTTCCCTCCAAGTGCTGCTTGCTCGCGGTCTTAGAGAGAGGACCCCTCCGCAGCTGCTGTCTATATTCCAGCAGCATCTGATTGCTCCAGTTCCACCATGTAACTTATTCATTCCCCCTAGCTAAGTATCAAACCATAGTTTGACAACCAAAGCTTGAGGTAGATGCTGTTCCATATTTTTAGTATTTGCAAGAATTGGGAAGTATGTCAGAGGCACATCCTTAATTCTTTTCAATCACTGTGATTGAAAAACTATGTCTTGTAGTGACACCAAATTAAACATAAGCCTGCTGGGTCCCAACAATTCCAGCTCATGATAAGCAAACTGAGTATGGTTGCCAGATCCAGCTTGGGAAATTCCTGGTGATTTGGAGGTGGAGCCTGGTGGGGGGAGGGACTTCAGTGGGGTACAATGCCATAAAGTCCATCCTTCAATCGTCCATTTTCTTCAAGGGAACTGGTCTCTGTAATCTGGAGATGAGCTGTAATTCCAGGGGATTCCCAGGTCCCACCTAGAGGCTAACATCCCTCAAACTGAGACAGGTGTGACACGGGCTTCCATAATTGATGGGATTCACTGCTATAAGATATGAACGTGACCAGTAGTGTAGATGGCTTTTCAGAATAGTTTGCACATGGAGATGTATCAATCAATGGGCGTTAGCTAACACAATTAAATGGAACTTCCAAGTACAGTGGCAGTATACTTCTGAATTCCAGATTCCTGGGTCAAATGACTGGGAAAACTCTGTTCTTGATGACTTGTTTGTGAACTTCTGGAGGCATCTGACTGACTCCTGTTTGGAAACACAATGCTGTACTAGATGGACCTTGGTCTGACTCAGCAAGGCTTGTTTAAAACAGCAGTATCCTCAAAAGGCCCTGACCTGGATGGCCCAGGCTAGCCTGATCTCGTCAGATCTCAGAAGCTAAGCAGGGTCAGCCCTGGTTAGTATTTGGATGGGAGACCACCAAGGAAGTCCAGGGTTTCTATGCAGAGGAAAGCACTGGCAAACCACCTCTGTTAGTCTCTTGCCTTGAAAACCCCATAAGGGGTCGGCATAAGTCGGGTGCGACTTGACGGCACTTTACACACACACACATCCTTAAAAGATTAGCGAACATGGCCCGGCCATGTAGGTATTCTACTTATGTAAGAAAGGAATTGAGTGGCTCTGGACCTTGGACTTGGACTGCGGACGGCGCTAGCAGTATTTCACATTGTGCTTGGATAATTACTTTAGCTTATTTTATTGAAAAGAACCTGGACTTTATGTATGTGCAACCACGGCACAAGCTTTTGACTCTGAGGCTGAAAGGATCAACTTGGGTTTAGCTCCTGGCAAAGACTCTTGAGCTATTTATTGCTCAGTTGGCAGTATTAGACACATAGTACATCTGAAATAAAGTGAGACCCCCCTAGGATTTATAATAGTATTTCAAACAGTGAGCTATGAGTTCCTTGTTACCAGGACTGAAATTACTTGTTTATCCTCTTGGCTGGAAGGATATGCTCTAAGCTATTTTCAAAGTAAACATAGTTTGCGGGCATGTTCTTTGCACATCATTAGAGAGAAAGGAAGAGTGACAAGGCAAGGGTAATGCATTGTGTTCAAACTTACTACCTCCTTATAGGAGACATGGTCTGGAAAATATTAAAGCCTGTGATGTGAAAAAAAAACCTGTGCATTAAAGCTTTAATTAAGTAGGGTGCAACAAACTTTAAAATAAAGAAGACTGATGAAAGATGCCCTTCATGTCGTTTTCGAAATGAAGAAAGCAGAGAGTATTCTTGTAGCTGGTTTAGAAGAAAGCACAATTTTTTGTGCTTCCAAATGGGCAGAACAACTAACCGGGGTTTGGTCTTGTCTATAAACCCCAATTCTAATTCCAGATTGAATTGTGGGTTAGAATCCTGGTATGTAGGCAAGGCAACAAATCCCAGTTTGTCATTTCATCTAATTTGGATGTCAGGACAAACTAGGTCCCCCAAGAAATACTTAGACTCAGCCCTGTGTCTGGGTGGAGTGTGGCTGGGAGTCTGTGAGCCCAAGGACCTTCTGATGCATTACCTCTTTATGTGCATGAACTGTGTTGTGAGATTTGATTTGAAGTACATATGTCAGCAGAAAGGATGCTCATACTGCTATCAGTATACCCTTGAACACCCAAAGTTTGAAGGAAAACCCCTTAAACACCCGAAAATGCCAGAACTGGACTGTAGATGTTTTGTGTATGCCGTCTTTCAATTTTTTTTGTAGTGTCTGCCCATTGTCCCACATTCTCTTCATCCTTCTGCACAAATTCTGAAGCAAAGTATTTTTTTCTGCCCCAAGGGCAAACAAATCAACATACAAAAGAGATTGCCTTTTGCTTAGAGATGATCACTTCACATACAGGATCCACCCCATCTTCCATTCCCCTTTTCCCCCTTTTGTCTATATTTTCCAAATGAGTTTACTTCTGCGGCTAAGAAAGCGTGTCTTTCAAGTACTCAAAACTTCACTTCCATCCAAATGAAAAAGTGAAACAGTACAATCCTATGCAGACTATTCCGTCTAAACCCATGGAGTTCAGTTTGCATAGACTGGAATAGCTCTGCATAGGCTAGCACCCTTACTGTGTGTGGATGCACCCCTTGGTAAATTCCAATCTCAATACACTGGGAGAGCTCTCTTAATGCAATTAGTTTGGAAGAGGACAACCCCAAGACTAGGAACTTGAAATGAAATTGACCAAGGCTGTCTCAGCAGCAGAGGTGTATACCATTGGGAAATAAAGAAGAACAACACAAAAGGAAATGTTTCTGGCTGTGGGGTGGGAAGAGACTCAGTCGTGTGATGAATACTGCCAGAGTTGCAAGTGCATACATCCTAACTTAACTTATTTTAAAAGAGATATTTCATGATCTACCTGGGGCATAATAATCAAGGATACTTTGTCAGGATCTGCCTGGCTTGCTGCTGTGCTGAATGCTACCTCTGAACTGATGCAAAGCTGCTCACAATACTGCTTGTTGTGCATATTTTGAGGCATTGAAAAGAGTGGTTTGACTCAACAAAAATCAAGAAATTGAGCAAGGTGAGTTCAGATGGTGATTAAGTTTTTTTTTTGCAAGTTTCTTAGCATTCTCAATTATTTATTTAATGAATTTATTCATCATCATCATAGAACTTTAATGGCATAACAATTATTACAAAACAATGGGATCATAAAACTTAATAACAATAATTTAAAACAAGATTCAAAAAAGAAAAGAAAAGAAAGAACAATATGATAAAAAATCAGGACTTCCATGTTTTTGCACTCTCAGCACATCCACTAAAAAATTGGCAACATCCTCAGTAATATTGTCGAAGGCTTTCACGGTCAGAGTTCATTGGTTCTCGTAGGTTATCTGGGCTGTGTAACCGTGGTCTTGGTATTTTCTTTCCTGACGTTTCACCAGCAGCTGTGGCCGGCACCTTCAGAGGAGTAACACTGAAGGACAGTGTCTCTCAGTGTCAAGTGTGTAGGAAGAGTAATATATAGTCAGAAAGGGGTTGTGTTTGAGCTGAATCATTGTCCTGCAAAAAGTAACAAAGGTAATGTGCTAACCATTGTCCTGTAAGTATCAAGATAATGTGCTAATGAGGGTGTGGTATGTTAATATGGAACCATTGTATCCTGAAGTGATCTGTTAATGTGTGAAATCCAAAGCTAATCTGCAAGGCTATTGTTGACTGTAGTCTTTGTTAGTCTGGAGGTTTTCAGAACAGGAAACCAACCCTTATTCATTCTTAAACTCTCTTCTTTTCTGTTAAAGTTGTGCTGATGTTTATGAATTTCAATGGCTTCTCTGTGCAATCTGACAAAATAGTTGGTAGAATTGTCCAGTCTTTCAGTATCTTGGAATAAGACCAATTTGCTTTTAAAGATTTATCATTATCAATTGAAGGGAAATAAATATTAATCAAAATGAAACAAGGATTAATCAAAATGAATCAAAGTAAAACTGCTTGGGCAATACAATTACAAATTCCAAGTGAGTCAATCCTAGGAAAAAACATTTCACTTAATTAAAATGGCTAAACCAGCTTTACAACGACTCTTAGGATTTTCTCTATATGCTGGCAGAGAGAAGGAATAAAATCCAGTAAACCCCTGTTGTTCCAAGGGTGACAACTTAAAAAAATTTTTTTTTAATGCTTTTATAATTAAACACAAAAAGAAAAAAAATTAAACAATAACAAAATCATAATCCAATACAACAAAAAAAATAAAATACACAAAAACATAAACACAGCACTATTACATCCATTGCTAATATATTATTTACTATCTTTTTGAGGGAAAAAAAATCCATAGTGCCCAAACCACTCCCACCACTTATGTGCCCTCCACCTTTGGACTTCCGGAGCGGTGTTATGACAGTATATAAAAACCTGTTATTATAATCATTAATTAAAAAACACATTAATCTATAATTCATTAACTATACCTATAAAATCCGTTTTTGCCAATTTATCCCAATATGCGGCGGCCTTTGACCATGTTTGTTTAAATTCATCCATATCTTTACCATGTAAAGAATCAGTAATTTTGGCCATCCGCATATACATCCATAACTTTTCTCTCCACTCTTTAATTGAAGGTTTATTTATTTGCTTCCATTTCTTAGCAATTATAATTCTGGCTGCAGCAAAGCTGTATTGACATATGACTCTATCACCTTTATCTAAATCTTTTTTAGGAATACCCAATAAACAAAAGGCAGGATCTTTTTTTATTTTTGAATTAATCAGATTATTAGTTTCCTTTAAAACCAATCACCAAAATCTTTAAAATTTTTTACAAAACCACCAAACGTGCATGAATGTACCTATATCCGTTCCACATTTCCAACAAAGACCCTCATCCTCTTTTTTCATTTTTTCATTTTACTTTATAATACTGGGGTTATGTACCATCTATAGAACATTTTATATAAATTTTCTCTTATTTCATTAGAAATAGTAAATTTAAATTCCTTTCCCCAAATCTATATTATAACCTAATTCCCTCATCCATTTCACCATCGCTGGTTTAATCCTTTCCTGTTCTAAATTCATTTCTATCAATAATTTATAAATCCTTCCTATCAATCCTTTATTACCCTTAGATAATATGATCTCAAATTTAGATTTGGTTTGATTAAAGCCCATCCTATTATCCTTGCTAAATATATCCCTTAATTTATAGTACATAAACCAATCTTTAATTTGAAGTACTTCTCGAGTTTTCAACATCCATATCCCATCTTTGTATTCTATCATTTCTCTATATATATTACTATCCAAATTTAAACGTGCACCCCTTCTCATAAAGGCTTCTATAGGATTAATCCAACCGGGAGTTTTACTTTCAAGAAAACCTTTATATTTATTCCACATTTGTAATAAACTTTTCCTAATAATATGGGAATTAAATTCTTTATTTACTTTCTCCTTTTCATACCATAAGTATGCGTGCCAGCCGAATCGTAAATTAAATCCCTCTAATTCCAATAATTTCGGATTCTCTAAAAGAATCCAATTTTTTATCCAGGTGAAACAAGCTGCTTGATAATACATTCTCAAGTCTGGTAATCCCATCCCCAAGGGTGACAACTTTTCAAAAGAGAGAAGAAAACATTTCTATGCTGCCTTTCCACTCAACTTAGGGTCCCAAGGTGGCAAACATTGAAACAGCATTTGTGTGTGTGTGTGTGTGTGTGTGTGTGTGTGTGTGTGTGTGAAAGTGCCGTCAAGTCACAGCTGAATCAGATGGCAACAAAAGTGTGTTTTGTGTACTTTGCTCCAAGTCCCCCATTATAGTTAACATAAACTCTTCCTGTTCAGTATTGTGGCTTCCTAGGAGCAAACTTGTTTATTAAGTTAATAAGTTAACTCTGAAATTGATAGTAACTCAGCATACTTATCAGTTAGAAGAGAAGCATTCTCACTCACTGAGTCCTACTTTGAGTGGTACAAAAAAAACCAGGTAAGAATTAAGAGCAGCATCAGGAAGTTTGGATGATAGAGTATGTTTCTTAGCCAGGTCATAGGATGGGACAGCATGTAGAATCACAAATCTCTTAGAGGAGCAGAAAGTTGGTTTCAGGGAAGCAAACAAAACATGTAAAGAACAGAATATGTCATTCCCAATTCTACTTCCATTGGTCAAAGAGCTAGAACAAGGGCATTTACTACTTGAGACAAATTCAAACTTTTTATCATAGAAGAAGATGGAAGAAGTAGGATGGGAAAGGAACATACAGAGATGCACACTGGTACACTGACAGCCCATTCCTGAGGGGGAGGTCTGCACCGGTGACTGGAGGCCCCCCCAAAAAAAGCTGAAATCTTGCCCTTACCTGGAAAACCCATTGGGTTGCACGGGGATACATGACCACAAAAGGTGGGGTATCTCCAGGTAAGGGCAAAAGGGTGTTTCCAGGCCGAATGGGCTTAGGAGGCTGCCTAAAGGTGGTGGCTCCTCCCCTGGCCCGGTGTGGGAACACCCCTGGGAGGACGGCGCAAGGCTGTGCCGACGTCCCTGGGTGGTGCTGCCATGGCAGCACTGGGAGGATGGCATCCGGGGGCCCCACCGGCTTCCGTGCCACCCTGGGTGGCCTGAATGCCGGCGCAGCCCCTTCCTGGCCTCCTAAGGACTTTCGTCCTTTCTGCTGAGGCAGCAAGGTAGACTTCCTCTGAATGTGGAGGATCCACTTAAGTGTTTTGATTTAATAGTTCTTGATAACCTTTTCTCCTTCTCTGTGAATGTATTGAGACAGCAAGGGAAGAAGTCTGCTTCAGTACAAGACAGCTCTGTGTGTTGAGTCAGTGGGAGAAAAGTAATGGTAAATGATAACGGGGACTGGATAGAACCGCTATGCATCTGTGCTCCTGACTCTGTGAAACTATCTGATAAGCACCAAATGGTGATGTGTTATGTCTTAACCTGGAATTGGGATAAAAAGTTCATTCCCCAGTATAATCGGGGCTCAGTCTTTCCGCTCGTTAACTGCAGGCTGGGCCTCAGCTGTAATAAAACTGTTTTCTCGACTAACGGTCTTGGATCTCTCTACTCCTCGAACCTCCGTTTTCCCGCAACACTGCTCAGGAATGGGCTGTAAATGATCCAGAGTGTATCTTCTTTCCATGTTATGTTTTTTATGTTAAATTTCAGACCCTTAATAAAGTGTTGCTTTTGCAATAAACCCACTTGACAGCAGTTGGAGGTAAACTACTTCAGAGTCAGTTTAACAAATTATTCAGAGATGCAGACTACAGTATAAAGGTTCCAGATCTTGCATTTTACACAGTCATGCTAAATTATTCAAATTAATGCACTTTCTATTTGCAGCCTCCACTTATACCAATGGGAAGAGGTGTCTTTTCCTGGTACGTGTCTTCATATTGAGGACCATTCCTTGGTTGTTATACTTGCAATAATTGCGCCTCCTCTTCCACATGAAGGAAGTGTTAAAAAAGCGTGTGTCTCTGTGTATGAGAAATCCTACCTACATTTAATATGACCTTTTTCTTTTTTGGTCTTCAACTGAGATTTCTTGTGTCTGTATTTGTTCCCCTGAACCACATTAAGTATGCATTTAAATCAGATGGTGATGGAATTTTACCACTGATCGACCAGTCTAATTAATTGTCTGTAAGTAAATGATAGCTGAGAGAGATGAGTGATTTCCCAAATGCTACTTATTGAGTCTACGGCAGTGATAGGCTTTAGTGTCACTGTAAAAATAATGGAATCAGAGCATCACTAATTGGAGCAGATACGGGGTTATTTTTAGGATTGCCATGTATCTCTTGCTTTAGGAGGCCTTTTTGTAAAATCTAGAACTTTGCTAAACCTCTCAGCACCAGAAATGGCTACAAAGTTAGAGAAATAATCAATTACTGCTGTTGTGAATTTACTCTGTGGGTTTTTTTTTGTAACCTTTGAATTACACTTTACATTATATATTATATTTCACTCTGTACTCCTTGCATTTCTTTATTTTATTATTTAGGGCATTTTTCTCCCATCTTTCTTCCCAGGAATTCCGGAGGAAGGTCAAAGAGCTGTGTTCCATAGTTTCTTGATCTTGCTGTTTATCTTTCTTCATAACTTCATATATAAATGTCTGCCTAGTGAGAATGCACCATGTTGCATCTGATGAAGTGGGCTGTAGTTCATGAAAGTTTATACTGAAATAAAATCTTGTGAATCATTAGCATGACACCAAACTGCAGTTTATTTTTTACTGCAACAGACTAACATGGCCACCCATTTGGAAATAATGGTTACCTAACCCATGGCATGATAAGATATCATCATGGGTATAGATAGTAGTTCCATTTTGTCCCCTGTTTTATTTCTGCTGTATGCATTATAAAATGGAATTGATCACACAGGTCTGTTTTAAGCTTCTGCCTGGGTAGGTTGTTGCAAAACTTGAAAGTTAATGCTTTGGATTGCAGTACCCCTGTGAAACAATATCCCAAACCAAAAGGAACATTGCATTTCAACAGAGTATCAGAGTAGCACTAGCAGCCGTATACTGAATGTTGTGGGTCTGGAATGCTTGGCAAGATCAAGGATACTCCCTGCTTTGGAATGCTACAAGAGCAACAATGGCACAAATATATATTTTGCTGAAAAACAGTAGGAGCAACAGCATTAATATAAATCATAGAATCATAGAGGTGGAAGGGGCCATGTAGGCCATCTACTCCAACCCCTGCTTAATGTAGGATCAGCCTAAAGCATCCCTCACAAGTGTTCATCCAACTGTTGCTTGAAGACTGCCAGTGAGGGGGAGCTCACTTACTGTAATCCCCAGCTATTTCCCTTCCACCCGTAATTTAAACCCATTATTGTGAGTCCTATGCTGCCAACAGGAAAAGCTCCCGTCCCTCCTCTAAGTGACAGTTTTTCAAATACTTAAAGAGGGCAATCATGCCCCCCCTCAACCTCTTCTCCAGACTGAACATTCCCAAGTCCCTCAGATGTCCTCGTATGGCTTGGTCTCCAGGCCCCTGCTTATCCTCGTCACTCTCCTCTGCACTTACTCTATTTTGGCCTCATCCTTTTTGAAGCGAGGCCTCCAGAACTGCACACAGTACTCCAAGTACAACCTGACCAATGTAGTGTAGAGCAGGACTATGACATCTTGCAATCTGGGTGTTATGCCTCTGTTGATACACCCCAAGACCGCATTAGCTTTTTTACCACTGTATCACACTGCTCACATTTAGCTTACAGTTCACTAATATCCCAAGTTCTTGTTCACGTGCACTGCTACCCAGAAGTGTATCCCCCATTCAGTATGCATGCTTCTAATTTTTGTTACCCAGATGTAGAACTCGGCACTTATCCTTGTTAAATTGCATATTGTTCACATCCACCCACTTTCCCAGTGTGTTCAGATCTCTTTGAATTCCATCTACTATCTTCCTGTGTGTTTTCTAC
This sequence comes from Euleptes europaea, assembly GCF_029931775.1. Lineage (NCBI taxonomy): Eukaryota > Metazoa > Chordata > Lepidosauria > Squamata > Sphaerodactylidae > Euleptes > Euleptes europaea. The sequence goes on along the minus strand of NC_079313.1, from coordinate 34,920,381 downwards.
TCCTCCTAATTTGGTGTCATCTGCAAATTTGATGAGTAGTCCCTCCACCCCTTCATCCAGATCATTTATAAAAATATTGAAAAGTACCAGGCTCAGAATCAAATCCTGTGGCACTCCACTGGACATCTCCCTCCAATCAGATAAAAGGCCATTGACAACTACTCTTTGGGACAGTTCTCCAACCAGTTGTCTATCCACCTAACTATCCTAGAGTCCAGTCCACAGTCCTCCAGTTTGCCCATTAGAACATCACGGGGAACCCATGAAATCCAGGTAGTAGAGATGGAAGGGGCATTCAGGCCTCAATGCAGGATCAGCCTAAAATATCCCTACAAGTGTTCATCCAACCGCTGCTTGAAGATTCCCAGCACACATCAGGGAAGTTGAAGTCACCCATAACTACAGAGTCATGTTGTATGGATATACTGTCAAGCTGCTCAAGGACAGCAGCATCCACCTCCTCACCCTGGTCCAGAGGTGTGTAGCAGACTCCAGGTACAATACTATTTGTCCTTTCTTCCCTTATCTTCATCCAGATACTACCCACTGGGCTGTCACCTGTTTCCTCCAGTGTTTTCGACAAGCAAACCCTCTCCTCCCATACAGCACTACTCCACCTCGTCTTCAACCACTACTACATTCCAGTTATGGGAATCATCCCACCAAGTCTCTCTAATTCCTACTAAATCATATCTCTCTTTCTGCATTAGAAGCTCAAGCTCCTCCTTATTATTGCTCAAGCTTTGGGCATTGGTAAATAGGTATCTGAAGCCCCGCACCTCGGCTTCATTTGACCTGGCCTTCCCAGCTGGGCCTCTGCTGTTTGCTCTTCTTCATTGAAATCTATGTGTTGGTCATCTTCTTCCCCATGTGGTGTCAGTTTAAAGCCCTCATGATGAATCTCCACAGGTTTCTATCAAACACATTCCAAACCTTGATAGGTGAAGTCCATTGTGTGCTAGCAGGCCATCTTCAACAAAACCTAGTCCATGGTCCCACAACCCAAATCGCTCCTCCCAGGACCACCAACTCCATTATCTTTTGTTTCTGTTGCATTCCTCTTCCTTTGTTGGGAAGGATTGAAGAGAACTTCATAGTCCGCCTTAATGCTTGTGATGGTATTCATGGCTGTGTCACTCGTTCCCACATGGACCATCACAAATGGGTAATGATCTGTGGGCTTGGTCAGTTTTGGCATCCAGTCTGCAATATTTTTAATCTTTGCTCCTGGCTAGCAACACACCTCTTGGGCTAGGGGGTCAAGCCTGGACACATAACATTCCATAATCTTCAGAGAGTCACCAATGACCAACACTTTCTTTTCCCTTCCAGTGCTATTTCTTCATATCCCCATGCCCTTTCTTGTCTTCGTGCTTCTTCTGCCAATGTTTCCTTCTCTGTCACCATCACAAGGCCCTGGAATCAATTCCTGAGTGCCAGTGGCACTGAGTGCTGTCTTGTTTGACACCTTCATCTGTAGCATGCATATGAAGCTAGTTAGGGAAGTCAACCACTCTGTTGTCCCTTTCACCACTCTCCTATGTGAGAGTGCAGGGCCTTATGGCTTCCGTTAATGAAATCCTCCCTGTTCTTGATCTCATGAGTGGTAGCAATCCTTTCTCCAGGCTCCAGATCTTCTTAGAGCTCCATCAGCTTACACTTTTGACAAAGGAAGTCCATCTTGTCCTTAGGGAGGAAAACAAACATGGCAGGTGACTGGAGATGGTCCTTGAGCATTCATCGTCACCTTCCGAGCGGATTCCTTCACCCTAGAATTTCCTTCGCGTGTTCATGTAACCTGAAACTTAAGGCCTGACCGAATGTCTACTGAAAGAAAAAGAGGTAACGCATATAGGAATGTAAAACGTCTTAGCTTCTTTCAGGGTCTCCAGGCCCGATCTCCAGACTAAAAGCCACAGGTCGAGACCTTTGGCTTGCTCCTCGGATGACGAGGCGCCTTAGAGTTTGAAGGCTCCCAGCTCCCATCTTTCAACAGCAACTGCAGAGGGCGGGGCCAGCAGTCAACCCTAGGCAAACAGACCCTCTTCAGTCAGCAACAAATCAGACAATAGAACAACCAACCAAACAAAAACCACTCTCTAGCAGGCTACAAGCACCCACTGAACCTCAAACATCATCTCACACAGCAGCCTCAGTTAATGCTCCCCAGCAGTTCTCACTCACCAGCACTTCTCTCCTGTACTCCTTTTCCCAGCCCACCTGACTCATTTCTGTATGAACATTGCATAATTTAAGATCTAGCCAAATTGTGATGATTTCTCAGGCAAAATTATGAAGAATTGGCTACTTTGGCTTTGGCGGGGGCGGGGGTCATAACTTTCAAGACCTGTCCTTACAGAAAGTGTTACGATGGAGTGTAGTGGTTGAATAACTTTGGTCTGAACGTTTTTTTTGTTTTACGCTTAATTGCATTGAGTAACTGTATTAATTACGACCCTGGAAGCTTTTGCACAATACATGCCTTGTTGGAAACACCAATGACAAATTTTAGTCACCTCAGAAAGTTAGCTAGAAAGGAAAACAGCAAATATTTCAAACCCAGAAAGCACATAGTAAGTGGAAATTGTTTTATCTTTTGCCTTCAAAGATACCCAAATGAGCAGGAAGGGAAAGGAACTGCAAAGATTTATAGAAGCTGGAGAAATGAAATATTTTCAAATATCCTTTTGCAATTTTTGATTTTATGACATCCTATAAAATCAAACGAATTGCGTAAATTTTATTTATGGCTACCGTATGAACTAGGGCAGGGATGTCCCACTGGCTGCTGGTGGGGTCCAGAGCAATACTTTGCAGTCTTTGGCTCTCCAAATTTTAATCAGAATATGGCAATTAAAAAAAATCAGTTTTATGTGTAGTGGGAATAGCAAAAGAAACCTTGGGGGTTTTTGTATGCATTGTACTGCTGTCTTGTGAAATCTGGAGTGGCAATCCAGTGGTGTCATTTGAGAGAAGCTTACAGGAAGCACATTTGTTCCTTAGCATCCCTCCATCAACGATGGATCTTGAACTATCCCAGATTAGTGTCTGGAGAATAGAGTATCCCTCCCAAGAATGCACAGCTTGGTCTTCCCTGATCTCAGAAGTCAGCCAGCCTGATAAGATCTTGCAGTCTGCCTTATACCTTTGCCACCTTTGCTCAGTGCAGTGCCTAACATGTACGGAGGGGAGTTTGTAAAGGTATGAGCTGTTGAGTTGGCTTGCTGTTGAAATAATCTATGCAGAATCTTCAGTTTATGCTGGGGTGGCCTTTCTGCATATCCTGACTTTCTTTTGTGTATTGAAACAGCATACCTTCTCTAATTTTGTACCTGCCTACCTCACAGCGTTGTTGTGAGGATAAAATGGAAGAGATGGTACTAATGTAAGCCGCTTTGGGTCCACACTGAGGGAAAAGGTGGGGTATAAATAAATAAATAAATAAATAAATAAATAAATAAATAGCTGACAGAACATGATGCTTCCCTTCTCCTCTCAGATAGCTCTTTCATTGCAGTTTCAGAAGGAACACTTCATTTCGAAAGGGCAAACTGAATATATATATGATGTGGTTCTGCTTTATGTGGAATCTGATATGTGGAATCAGACTGTTGTGGAATCAAACTGTTTATCATTTAGCTCAGTATTGTCTTCTCTGAATGGTAGTGACTCTTTAGGGTCTCCACAGGTATTGGAAAGACCTTTCCCTTTAAGAGATCCTATAGCTGGAGGCTCCAGGGCTTGAACCAGCAAGTTTCTGAATGCAAAGCAGACACTCTACCATTGAGCCTTGGCCTACCCCCAAAGTTGGTAGGCTTGTACTTTGAATTTCTGTTGTACACGGAGAGCTGTTTCTCAGTTAAGTTCCTTCCTAGTCAGCTGGCATTGATGTAGCTTCTGCTTCTCTTCTTTATTCCATTGCACAGTACCAGTGAAACTTGGCTCTGGGGTTGTGCAAAAAACATTTTCCGGTAAAATTCGTGTTTGGGTTTTTTTAGCCGTTTTTTTTTTGTAAATCTGAAATAAGCCGAATACCCATACCGATAACTATGGGTATTCAGCTTATTTTTGGGTTTCCCAAAAATTAGGGCCCATTATAGTCAATGGGGATTTTTTCCCAAAGCTTCTGGGGGGCATTTTGGGAGGTAGAGTCCCCATATTTGCAGCGTGGCTGCAAGGGACTCTCTTTAGATGGTCACCAAAGTTTGGTGAATTTTTTGGCCCGCAAAGGGGTCACCCCCATCTTCCAGGCATTTAAATTGCAAGACGAGCTGTCCATCAGGTTCAAAAGTTCAGCGTTGCTAAGGACTGGTGGAAAAAGGCAATTCAAGGCTGGTGCCTCAAAGTTTGGGCTCTGCCTTTGTTTCTGGGTTGCTTTGCATGATGTCCATGCAAATGAGCTTCAAATTAAAGAAAAAGGCTTAAATGCAAGAGAAATAAGGCACAGAAAACATTCCTTTTGGTGGCAAATGACATCTTGTGAGCAGTCCTTTATTGTGGTCATGAAAATTTTTGATTCAAAGAGATGGTCACCATGTGGGGAAACAAAGCCTCTACTCAGGGCAACCTTCTTTTGAAAAGCAGGTTTTCATGGGGAGGGGGTGGTGATATCAGAGCTGACTGAAGTCATGACCGTGGGGGCTGTCTGAAGGAGATTGTTCATCCATGTAGATGAAGAAATCTCCTTTGGAAGCCAGGTGGGGTGGCTGTTGAAGCTGGCTCTTTTAGTTGGAGGGAATATTCCTCCAGACAGGACTGGGTGAGCCCCATCTTTTAACCTCAAAAGGGCCCCATCTATGGGCCCTTAACAAAACCATTCAAAAAAAGAAAGAAAAAGGGGAGAAAGCACAGAGCCATGCCTCTGAGCAAAGACGAATAGCCGAACTCGAAAAGCTGAATATCTATTCAACTTTTTCAGGAATCACCTATTCGGCTTTGGCTTTATCCCCAGGTTTTGGCATTTGGTAAACCCAAAACCCGAAATTTACCGAAATGGCTAATTTTGGGTTTATTTTCAGTTTGGGTTTATCGATATGCACAACCCTACTTGGCGCCCTTTCGTATTTGTTAGAAATCTGTCTGAATGAGAAACCCCTTCATAAGCATGTAGATGGGCAAGCATTCTTGTATTCACTGTAGTTTTGGAGCTCACATAGGCATCTGCTATGTTTAATTATATTAGCTGGAGACTCCCTTCTTGAAAGGAAAAATGTTGCAAGCATTTCTCCTTCATAATTATGCCACAGTTTGTAATTTCTGACTTGATGTATTTCTAGCCAACAAAGACCTTGATGGCAAAGGGCACGGAGAGCAAAATAAACCCAGGGAACTTAAATTTGTATTTCATGTTAACATTTTTAAAAGACTAAGGCTTGTCTGATTGGAGACCAAATTGGCTCAGATTCTAGACAGTGAGCCTCAATGTGTTGCTTCAGCCAGCCCTTCAGACTAGTAATTTCAAAACAAACCAGGAGGGCAGGCAAAAAAACACTTCAGTGCCTGAACTACATTTCATTCCTCTTGTTGTTGCAGTACTTACAATTAAATCCAGATGGTGTGTGAAACACAGAATGCTCCTTTGAGACTACCCAAGGGTCAGAACTCATGTAGATACTTAAGACTGAGCCTGCCATTTTAGATGAGAAAAGACAATTACGTGCCCCCCCCTCCAAATCTGTCAACCTTTCCAAATTCCCCTGGTTCTTGTAATACATATTCTGTTTTGTGCTACTAGGCTGCCTACCTCTTGCCTTGTCAAGAGTTACGTTCCTTTGGTGTCATTTATTATTCATCAGTATGCTGTAGAAACTCCATCTGCATAAAGAAGACTGGCAGCAGAAATCTCTGGCAGCTCAATGACAATAAAAGAAACCACTTTTATTTATAAAAAACAACAACAATTGCCCAGGCTTGATTAAATATATATATATATTGGGATTAAGCTGAATTAATGTGTGCGAGAACATTTTTGCATTTTTTCCTCTATTGAAAATAGTTAAGGAGGTTGATCTAGAATTCAGACTTGAAACCTAGAATTGTTCTCAGAATACATATTCCAGGTTTTATCCCCTTTTCTCAGTGGTCATGAGATCTTTAGTTGCAGACCAATGGAACGCTAAACAGATAAACCAAAAGACTCAAAATTGGTTGAACCCTGAGGAGCCAAATGGAAACAGCCTTGGGGCCCAGATCCAGTTAATGTACTGCTAATTTGGCTTTAGTAGGAGCCTCGTGGCGTGGAGTGGTAAACTGCAGTACTTCAGTCAAAAGCTCTGCTCATGACCTGAGTTCGATCTCGACAGAAGTTGATTTCAGGTATCTGGCTCAAGGTTGACTCAGCATTTCATCCTTCCAAGTTTGGTAACATACCGTATATACTCGCGTATAAGCCGAGTTTTTCAGCCCCAAAAAAGGGCTGAAAAAGCCGAACTCGGCTTATACGCGGGTCAATACGGTAGGGTAGGGGAGGGGGGAGGAGGGAGGAGGGAGGAGGAGGGAGGGGGGAACTTACTGCCGCCGCCGCCGGTCCCACGCCGCTTCCTGCTTCCAAGAGCGGCCTGGGGCGGCCTCCTGCAGCTGCAGGGAGGCTGCCCCGGCCCTCGCTCAGCCGCGCCGCCGCTTCTGGCGGCCTGGGGCGGCCTGGGTCGGCGGCCGCAGCCCTCGCCCGGCCGCGCCGCCACTTCTGGCGGCCGAGAGCGGCCTGGGGCGGCCTGGGGCGGTGGCCCCGGCCCTCGCCCGGCCGCGCCGCCGGTTCTGGCGGCCGGGAGCGGCCGGGAGCGACCTGGGGCGGCGGGACCGGCCCTCGCCCGGCCGCGCCGCCGCTTCTGGCGGCCGAGGGCGGCCTGGGGCGGCTGCTCCGGCCCTCGCCCGGCCGCGCCGCTGCTTCTGGCGGCCGAGGGCGGCCTGGGGCGGCGGGCCCGGCCCTCGCCCGGCCGCACCGCCGCTTCTGGCGGCAGAGGGCGGCCTGGGGCGGCTGCTCCGGCCCTCGCCTGGCCGCGCCGCCGCTTCTGGCGGCCGGGAGCGGCCGGGAGCGGCCTGGGGCGGCGGCCCCGGCCCTCGCCCGGCCGCGCCGCCACTTCTGGCGGCCGAGAGCGGCCTGGGGCGGCCTGGGGCGGTGGCCCCGGCCCTCGCCCGGCCGCGCCGCCGCTTCTGGCGGCCGGGAGCGGCCGGGAGCGGCCTGGGGCGGTGGCCCCGGCCCTCGCCCGGCCGCGCCGCCGCTTCTGGCGGCCGGGAGCGGCCTGGGGCGGCCTTCTGCAGCTCCAGGGAGGCTGCCCCGGCCCTCGCCCGGTCGTGCCGCCGCCGCCAGGACTGCGCCGCTTGCTCCTGCGCCGGGAGCCCAGGTAAGCCTGCGGGGGGGGGGAGGGGTTATAAGCCGACCCTCGGCTTATACGCGGGTGCCTAATTTTTCCCCATTTTTGGGGAGAAATTAGGCACCTCGGCTTATACGCGGGTCGGCTTATACACGGGTATATACGATAAGTACCCAACTTGCTGGGGGTAAAGGGTACACGGCTGGGGAAGACAATGGCAAACCACCCTGTAAACATAGTCTGCCTAGTAAATGTTGTGATGTGACGTCACCTCATGGGTCAGTAATGACCTGTTGCATGCACAGTGGATTACCTTTACCTTTTAATTTGGTTTTCCCTGATAGACAGCAAATAATAATAATTTACTGATGGAAGAACTGGGGTTCCACTGTGTTCTCTGAGCAGTGTTAGTGAATCTGGATTCTAATCTGAACCGTCAGCCTGAACTTCCAAGAGAAGAGCCTGGAATAAAAATATTATATCAGCGTTTTATCTAAAACTTGCCCTAGATTTGCAAAGGCACTACTGCTGCCATCAACAGAATGAAAAGGTCAGTTCTGTTAACAAGCTTCATTCCTGTTCCCCTCTTCCTCCTAACTTAAACAAGTCTCTATTCTAATGTACTGGTTGTGCAGGAACATTTATTTAAAACAACAACAACAAAAACCCTGTTCTTCTGGATTAATCTCCTGCAAGTTCATACAGTGGCTCAAACAATTCATTATTAATGTTTCTTTTATTGTGCTCGATCCTGACTGATATACTTAAATGTTCTGATATGATCAAATTCCCATTCGTGTTTGGATTCAGGTAGTTCTGCTAAATTAAAATATTTTATGTATTTTGTTCATACTGTTAACCTGTTTTGCAATCTTGTTGCCAAAGGTGGGTATCCTTCCACATGCTTCAAACTTTGCGACATTATTTTATAGATCGTTGGTTCCCAGCGTTTTTAGTATGATGTGGGGACCTAGACGTTGAAATTTACTTGGTGTGGTGACCCACTGATTTATTGTCACATAAATTTTGGAACATAGTTTTTTGGCAGCCATTGTTTTCATGGTTTTAAACTGCAATATTGCCTATTTTATGACTGTTGAGTTATCCAAGCAAAATTTTACTTAACACATTTATAATGTGGAATTTATTGAAATATTTATTGCATTTACAAAGTTAGTCATAGTTTTTTTTCATGCAAATGTAAGAACACAACTCTCTGATTGCAGGTTATCCACAATCCTGTACATGTCTACACAGAATTAAATCTTTGTATTTGACAGGGCTTACTCGAAGATAAGGGGGCATAGGATTGCCTTGTAAGTAACCCCAATTGAATTAAATAGGCTATACTTCAGAGAGAACACACAGAAGCAGATAGGATGGGGGTTTGGTCAGTTCTTCACCTGGTATACAATTCCAGGGTCCCAGCCCCTTCCATCCAACTTACTTCTTCTGTAGAGATCAAGAAAGAAAAATGGGGAAAAGAGGTTGGAGTTTACTTGGGAAAGCTTCGGATTCCAAACCTGCATCTCTTTTCTCTTATAATACTGTTTCAGATTTGAAGAATCCACACCCCAATACTCCACTCAGATTCAATGGCAGATTTCTCCTTCTGGTAAATGCCTCTGTTTCTAAAATCAAGCACCTTCTGTTTTCTTCTGATCATCAGCTCAAATGGACATATCCTGTCCACAGCCCCATTCAGACACATTCTGACTCTTTCAGTGGCTGGTGTGAGAGAGGGAATGAAGCTGGGACTGGAATGACAGCCCACAGTGTGGAATGACAGTCCCTGGTAGCAGAAGTGTTCTGGGACTAGAATAAGAGGTCCCAGAGTGGAATGGTGGTCCCTGTAATGTGAGTGTTCTGCGACCCGAATGAGAGATCCCAAAGTGGAATGACAGTCCCTGGAAGTAGCAGAAGTGTTCTGGCAGTGGAATTACTGTTATTCTACTCAGGGTCCATCAGTCAAGTCCCGGAGCACTGATTCTATCACTAGGGGGCGTCATTCCACTCTGGGGCCTGCCATTCCAGGCACAGAGCACTCATGCTACTCCCAGGGGCTGTCATTCCAGTCTGGGAGCCACCATTCCTGTCCCTGAACACTTATGCTGCTCCCAAGGGCTGTCATTCCAATCCTAAAGCAGTGATTCAGTTCCTAGGGACTGTCATTCTCTGGGGGCTGTCATTCTAGCCCCAGAACACTTTTGCTACTGCCAGGGGCCGTCATTTCACGCTGGGAACTGTCATTCCAGGCCCAAAACATTTATCCTACTCTCAGGGACTGTCATTACACTTGGGGGGAGGCTGTTATTCCAGTCCCAGAGCATTGTATCTCAGACCAGAGACCTTAATTAAAAATCTTCCACATTTTCATTGCAACTTTGCCTGCTGTAATATATTTCAGTGGACCAGTTCAAGGGAATTGGCATTCCTGACTCCCATTCTATCCCATGAGCATGCCAACATCTCCCATTGTTCTCAATGGACAACCCTGTCATTCATTTTAGTACATCAGTTGAAGAAGTGGGGCCAGAAGATGTTTATAAATTGTGGCTTCCCCAGCAGTAAGACAACAAGTCGAGGACAGCGTGGTCCTGAAGTTTCTCCCCTGTGGACTAGCAAAGCATAATGATCTCTGCACTATTGCCCATGACCCTTCCTCCCCGCACACAAGCATCCTCATGTACACACAGCCTGGGAGCCATGCCAGCAACTGTCATAGGTCATAGGTCATTCCTATGGCCATTTGTTGCAACTGCCACAGCAGGCGTGATTCACAAATGGTTTTTAAAATGCACCCCAGTGACCTGAGAAACAGCTAGGTGGTATTAACATCAAAGGAAACAAGGAGGAGTCAGCCAAAGAAATGAAAGAAAAAATGCAATGCAACAAGGCAAAGAACTCCTGTAAAAACAACAACTCAGAAGAGCCAAAAAGGCTGCAGCAAAACAGTGGCCATGTCAGCACTTACCATTTGCGGCGCCGGCTTCCGTGGGCTTTCCTTGCATGTTCCCACTGCAACTCACCCGAAGGATTCCGAGGACGTCTCCAGAGCGCAATTTCGCCGCGTTAAGCTCATCCACTTACACGGCGAATAAAAAAAATAACACGTCCTCCACACCCGGTGCCTTACAGTGGGAACATGCAAACTGTGTTCGATCTATTTCCTGCTGCCAGCCCACTTCCTGCTCCCAGCCAACCCCCACACTCCCCCCGCCTCCCTTACTCACGCTGTACCAATCGCCGTCCTTGCTTGGAGAAGCCGACTGGGCATGCGTGGGAGCGTGCCGGTCTGGGCTTATCAAAAGCAGTGGACAAAGGCGGTGCGGTGGGAACAGAAATTTAAACTCGTCTTGGATGCTTTCGTATTGGACGCGTGTAAATAGCGAGGTAAGTTGCTGGTGCGTTCACAGGCAGTGTCGTGGAGAAAATGAGGGGAGGGGCTTCAAAGCAACAGCTAAACTTGCCTAACCTGGCCAGGGACCACTAGGACTTTTTTGTTCGGTGCAGGGACCCCAAGGTTCAAAATAAAAATTCTGAGAATTTGAAAATAAACTTTAATCATAACTGTTAGTTAAACATTAAACTTAGAATAATATTTGAATATATATTTTTATAATAGAGAACTTTTAATTGAAAATATTAATTTATTATGGGTTTATAACTTTGTTTCGCAGACCTTAATTTAGTTCTCGCGGACCCCTGGTGGTCCACGGACCCTGGTTGGGAACCAGTGCTTTAATCTGATGTCAGAATTACTTGTTATCCTTCCCCACCTCAAATGGTATAACCAATTGTTGTTACTTTCTTGTGTGTGTGTAAAGTGCCGTCAAGTTGCAGCCAACTTATGGCGACCCCTTTTGGGGTTTTCATGGCAAGAGACTAACAGAGGCGGTTGGCCAGGGCCTTCCTCTGCACAGCAACCCTGGTCTTCCTTGGTGGTCTCCCATCCAAATACTAACCAGGACTGACGCTGCTTAGCTTCTGAGATCTGACGAGATCAGGCTAGCCTGGGCCATCCAGGTCAGGGCTGCTACATTCTTACCCCCACCCCCCAAACAGAATTTGGTGGAAACTATTCCACTGCTGTATTGATAGGCACTTTAGTTGGATAATAATAGCTTGGAGGTTTTATTCCCAGTTTTTTAAGGACTAGCTCAGTGCTATTCCTTAAAGTGCTACAGACTACTGATAGTGTCTTTCTTTAATTTCATCAGTTAGTAGTACTGTAGAATCAATTTGTTGTTAAAATACAAGTCAACTCCCAGGATGATAACTGGAATCTATTAATGTTTGAATGATGGTGGCATATTAGAGGTCATCGCAGAAGAATTCTGATTAAATGGAAAATATAAATTACCACATCCCATTACCTATAGTGAAAGTATTCATAAGTTTTTAATGTTTCTCTTCAACTTAATCCACACTGAAAATGAAAAGCGGTCTTATTTCCTTGCAGTAATGGTTAAGTGGAAAAAAAAACTGTATACACTTACCAGTACCATTCAGTTGGAAATGCTTTTTTTTAAAAAAAAGAAAGAAAGAAAGAAAGAAAGAATTTTTAGTATTTCTGGAATACATAGTATCATATTGAACTCCTAATCTGAGATTGAATTTAGTGATAGGGACTCTATTGTAAATTATAATATCATATGAAATATAATCTAGAGGAAATGACCTTTTGCTTAGATCAGGGGTCGGCAAACCGCTGCTCCCGAGCTTCATGCGGCTCTTTGGCCCGTTGAGTGCGGCTCTCCAAACTTGGTTCGGAGCCCCTGCTCTCGCGCCCGCTCGCGCCGGCAGCCGGGCTGCGGAGCCGGCGCGCCTGAGAGCGAGCGAGCGAGCGCAAGAGAGCAGGCGAGAGGGGGCACGCTGTCTCTCCCCCCCCCCACTGTGGAGAATGGCCGGGTCCCCCTTTCCCTTGCCCTCAATGGTTGGGAGGCTAAAGCCTCCCCTCCCCTCTAGCCACGCAATTGCTGGGCGGGCAGCTCGGTGGCCCGCCCCGCCCGCCTATCAGTTGTTGGGCTTCCTTTGGTAGACCTGGCCTCTGGCTGAGTCCCATTGGGAGGCCATGTCTGACCCCCTCCGAGGAGGGGAAAAAGTCCCCCTTCAGAGGCCAGGTCTACCAATTGGCTTCTATGGGCCTCCGGAGGCCAAGTCTACTGCCAAGAAAGCCAATGGGTAGACCTGGCCTCCCAATGGGACTCAGCCGGAGGCCAGGTCTACCGATAAGCTTTTATGGTGGTAGACCAGGCCTCCAGACGAGGTCTCCGGACGGGGAGGGGAAAATGGCAGGGACTTACAATTTAATTTTTATCAATAAATAAGATCACTATTAAGTATGATATCAAATTTTATTCAGTGTACCTATAGTTTAATTAAGACTTAAAACTTTAATTAAAGTTTATTAAGTTAATAAACAGTGTACCCACCTATATAGTTTAAGTTTAAGAAATTTGGCTCTCAAAAGAAATCTCAATCGTTGTACTGTTGATATTTGGCTCTTTTGACTAATGAGTTTGCCGACCCCTGGCTTAGATCATTAAAATGAATGGAACTGAATTGCTTACCTGTTCAAGTGTTTTATGTAGGAGTTTTCTGCCTAACTGCTCTACCAAAATAGTATCTAATCGTTTAAAAAACATTAAAAACCTAAAGAAGTTCCAGCAAAAAATGAATAGCAATAGCACCATGGTAATAAATCAGTAATAAGAGCAATAATAATAATAAAATACAATAAAATCATCAGTGAAGTCCAAAAATCAGGTACCACTGGACTAGATCTATTCAGATTCAAAATGGATTCTGCAGAAAGTGAAGCCTATCAAAAAAAGTCAGGGAGTAAGGTTATGCATAACACTCATAGTCACTCTTTAATATTTCAGGCAGAAGCTCTGTTTAACAGGATGGCTATTTAAATGAACATACTGTTTAAAAATATTTTCTTGATTATACAGTCACTTTCTTTTAGTCATTTACCGAAGATCCTTGTGCTGTGGTGGCAGCTGCTACCATAGCAAAGTTTGTTTTTGTTTTTGTTTTTAGTCTGCACAGCCAATCAGAAGCCCTGCTGGGCAAGACCTCCACCTGACTTTGTCCACTTGGCAGTCAGCAGGAAGGGTGTTGGCAGGTGATATTGGCACCCAAGGGTCCCCTGCCCTGGATATTCAATATCATCATAAAATCGTCTCCCATGACACTCTGCAAAGGGCACAGTTTGACCTTTTGAATGTTTAATAAAGCAGAACATATTATTAATGTATTTAATTTATCTATTCAAGGCATTTTTAGCTCACTTCTTCCTTAAAAAAGACTGAAAGTTACAGCATTGGTTCTTAACATTTAACCCTCTCCCCCCAAGTATACAATGCTGTGATTGAATGCTTTCCAATTTATTTATATGCCGCCTTTCCCTCCCAGTCACAATCAGGAGCATCTGATGTGGCAAACTGGTTCATAACAAGTTTTTTAAAAGTACATAAAAGCAGCACCCAGACAAGGCAACTCCATTTATATAGATATGTTTATTGCAACACCAATCTTGGTTGTACATTCAATGAGAATCTTGTCAGTGAGGGCCATCAGCCAACTCTTTATTGTTAAGCTTGGTACCAATTTGTTGAGTACCACTTTAAGGGTTGGGGGGCGGGAAATCCTAGGATCTGGAATTTTATTATCAGGATGGGAACCTTGAGTGACAGGAGGTTTGGAAAGCTCCCACTCCCCGGAATTCTACAGTTAGCTGTTGAAAGAGATAATTAGAAACTGAGAGATAACTGACTGTTGAAGATGACAGTTGAGGCTGGCAGCTGGAGTGAGAGGAACACAGTTGTTGAGGATCAAGAAGGATCCTAGGTGTGAGGGAAGTGATTTGAGAGTCCTTCACTAAGGGGAATAGCTCCTAAGTAAAGGGGTGATCCCTAACCAGTTTTAAGGGAGAAAATTAGGAAATTGTGTGCTTTGTTCCTGACTCCACAATAGTAGAAATATTGTTTCAAGGAGCTTAAGTTTGTTTGACTAAGCATTTACTGCGAGAGGCTCTCTGTCTTAGTATCAAAAGTATCAACACCTGTCTGTGAAATATATAAGATACACCCTGAATTTCCTCATTCTTGTTGTTTTGTTTAATCTACCAGATTTGTTTTCTGAAACCTCCCTCCAAACTTGATTTTACCATTCTCCCAAAAGAGACAAATAAATGAGTTCTTATTCCATTAAGCCTCTCTTGTGCCATTCTCTAACTTATATATAAAAGGTAAAGCACAGGGTCATTAATGACTCATGGGGTGATGTCACATCACAACGTTTACTAGGCAGATTTTGTTTACGAGGAGGTTTGCCATAGTTATTTTTGGTGGATTTCTCAACCATCTTAAGTGTGGGACAGAAAAAACAATAAGAGACAACCCAAAAGTCTTAGGAATGATAGTCGTGGCTGGTGAGGAAAAATAAATAAAACAAGAGGAGGTCCATCATAGCAGTATAAAACAACTGTCTTCCTTTGTCTGTCTGAAGTCATAACAATGGGGGAAAAGGTTGCCTAAAAATTCTGAATTGCCCCTGTTCCTCCCCCCAAGACTTTGTATATGGGGGGGGTTATGACCTCTGTTAAGTATCACTGCATTAAAATTAGCCTGATTGTCATCTGGACCTCTGGATTAATGTTAGATGATAATGTCTTTGTGTGTGGCAGTTCTGAGCTCAATTTTCTGAGAAAAGTACATGTACACATATGCACATGTGACATATGTAAAGGGATGAGGGATCAAAAGAGATTAAACACAATGGTGGAAAGTGCTGTCAAGTCACAGCTGATTTAGGGTTTTCAAGACAAGAGACAAAACAGAGTTAGTTTTGCCATTGCCTGACTCTGCATAGCAACCCTGGACTTCCTTGGTGGTTTCCCATCCTAATACCAACCAGGGACAACCCTTCTTGGCCTCTGAGATTGGGCTAGCTTGGGCCATCCAGGTCATGGCATTTAATGCAACAGCATAGAATAAAATGACCCGACTCCCCACTCCCAACACGTTGTACTGAACACTGTTTTGAATTTATTTACTGTTCCCCAGCTCTCTCCCTTTTGAAAAAAAATGCTTTTATATTTCATAGATTCCGAGCCAGAGCTCCTCTGCAGCTCTGCATCTTATTCTTTTATCACTATATGAGTTAACAGTGAGGACCTTAAAGTCTTTCTTTTCATATGCACGTTCTCTTTTATTGGCCATTGTGCAATGCTAATGCAGTGAATTAAGGAGTCAATTAGGAGTGAATCGCTAACAATTGTAAAAAGCAGGGCTGCCTTTTCAGAATGACAACACCAAGAATTAAACACATAATTCCTATAATTAGGGAGGTGTCAGTAGTGATTCCCTAGCCAAGCATAAGCTTTTCTTTTAAGCCATTTTCCTTCAGCGAGAAGGAGAGAGAGAGAGCACAGATCTCTGAAAATTATGTTAGAAAAGCCTATTTCACACACATCCATAGATTCTGGAGAACACCTGTTAAGGAAACGGCTTACATCATTGGTTTGCACAAATGAGTCATGCCCTGACCTAAAGCAGATTGTACTGGTGCTGTGGCCATCATGTAATGTTGGGAAATAAATTGGTGGGGGGGGGAGGGAAGGGGGGGAGAGATTACCATATTTGAAAAGAAAAATCTCAAATACTGTTCATAGTTTTTCATAACCATTCCTTTATTGGCATAAAAACATAATGCACAAGGGGTACAAAAGGAATAGAGATACTGTTCATAGTTGTGAAGAAGGAGGAAATACAGATGTGACACTGACCCAAATTCCTTCTCTTCCTGTTAAGGTTTTAAAACCTTGTAAACATGAGGCTCTCAAACAAGAAGAGAGATTGATATGTATAGTAAAACTGAGTTGTATGCTGTTAGAAAACATACGTAGTTTAAGGTTTGTTAGAGCATGATTGGTGGTGGTGGTGGAAAGTGCCATCAAATCACATCTGACTAATGGTGGCTCCATAGGGTCTTCACAGCAAGAGATGAGGTTTGCCATCATCTGCTTCCAAGATCTGATGAGATTGGGCTAGCCTGACCCATCCAGGTCAGGGCAGAGCCTGATTAGTAGCGTTAACTTTGCATACTATAAAGCATGGCTATTTCACAGTATTTGGCTTAAGAAATAAACGGATACAAGGAGGTGTTACAGTAGGAAGAGAAAAATGGTGCCTTTCCTTGCTGGGAAACTTCCTTAGACCAAGGGTTTCCTGGAAAGTATCCTGGTAACCCGCTGCCACCACTCAGGGCCTCCTGAGAACCTCTAGACTGACCCACTGGGAACACCCTTTTCCAGCTCAGTACTAGAACAATAACAAAATAACTTATCACCAACCTGCTAGCACCCGTGTTGCCTAGCACATGGGAAAGAGAGTAAAAGAAATATCCCAGAGAAATAGATTGTACTAAATGAAGCCAAAAATGACTGTATAAAAAGGTTTATTGTATAAAGAGAGAAAACGGAAAAGTTGTTGGATTCAAAAGGGGGGTGGAAAAAGGCAAAACAAAAGTATACGGGAAAGCACACAAACAATAAAACAGGGATATTCAAATGAAAAGCAGTACAGTTGCACTAAGTAAGCTAACAACATTGCCTATAGTGTAGCTGGTTCCTCAGAGCCTGTTCACAGTTAATTCCAAATGTACAGATATTTATTCTAAATGGAGTTGGACCTAAGCCAGCCTCCTTTCCAAGACTGACAAGCAGAAGTCAGGGGCTACTTTTACCAATCAGAGGCATATGTCACCTCCATCGAGCACCTAATGGCTCTGAACTTCCATGACAAATATTTAAAATAGGGGAAGGCCAGGCTGGTGCATGTGGCTAGAATACAAATGGTGGGCCCTTCAAAAGCTGATCTTCTTCCTCTTCCTCCATCCTTTCCCTGGGATAGAGTGGGGATAGTTTTAAGAAGAGGTTAGATGGCCATCTGTCAGCAATGCTGATTCTGTGACTTTAGGCAGATGATGAGAGGGAGGGCATCTTGGCCCTTCTGGTCACTAGGGGTGTGGAGGGGGGTAGTTGTGAATTCCCTGCATTGTGCAGGGGGTTGGACCTGATGGCCCTGGTGGTCCCTTCCAACTCTATGATTCTATGATAGTGGGTGGCTGGAACAGGAACAGAGCTCAAAGCACGCACAGAGAAGAGACTGGAAAGAGGGGTGGGAAAGAAGGCCTGAGTGGAGTAAAAACAGACAGCATAACTTTGTTTGGGAGGAGTGAAAAAGGAAGGAACCGGAGCTCCAGTGTCTATCTCTGCACTGCGGCAGGCCTTCTTTCTCGCCAGCAATACAGAATTATCATGTTACCTGGTGCCCTGCTTTTTTTGAGGCCTACAGTAAAGGATCGTTCAGGGACCAAGAAGGGATTTAAATCAGGCTACAGAGAGAACAGGCAGAGGTTCCTGCAAGCATCTGAGATAGGCAATGTGCAACAGAATCAAGATGACCTGTTGATGAGCCTCCTAGAGGCTGAGGGTTGTGTAGACATAGGGCTGTGAAACCATGGCAGCAGAGAGCAGTGCGCTGGCACAAACTCTTCCACAAAATGGCAGCAGGGCCTATTGGTGCTGCCCTGCCTTACACAGCATACAAGGCTGTTGAGATCCCATCTAGGCCGAGTGGTCCTGTAGAGCAAGAGGCTACTCAAACATAAAACACAAATGGAATGGCTTGTCTGGCTCCTGGTGCCTCTGGACTCCCAGAAATTTGGCCCACTAGTCTCCTACCCATGGCAGCTGTACCTGATCATGTTTTTCGGTTTATGTTCTCTGTTTAGAGTCTTGGGGGAAGTGCATGATTTTAAATTTAAGCGTGTGTCTGGGTGAAATTATGCACTGGGGACAAGTGACTGCCCATTTGTGAAGGGACATTTCTCCCCTCCTCTTCTTTTGGAGCGAGTCTTAGACCTGCCTGTTTCCCTTCATTTCACCTACGTCAGGAACAGCATAGTTTTTCTCTCTCACCTCGGAACATATCATATTTCCCTTTCAGCATTAATCATCTGCCTTCTTTCTGACTTCAAGGCTCATTTACCATCATTAAACTGCATTTTCCATCTTTGTCTTCCAATTTAAATCTTTTATATAGGTAATTGCACTGTGGCGTTCTCTCTCTCTCTCTCTCTCCCCCCCCACCCCCATCCTCCTCTCTTTTCCGCACTGTAAACTTATTGGCTTCTGTGAAATGTGCAAATCTTCTTTTCAATTATGTGAGCCTGTTTATTTACTTTCCTCCTTATTAAACTCATGTGATTTTGTATCTTCTGGTACTCGTCTCTGCTGCACCTTGTCAACTGCCTTATAAATTTTTTAAGTACATGATGTTTGCTTTGCAGCATCCCGGTTATCTGTGTTCCCCCCCAGTTATCTCCTAATGTGCTGCTGCTATTTATATACAGATATATTTGTCTCTTACTTTATTTGCATGAATAATCCATCTTGCAGATTTTGTCACCTGTTGTTGATACATTTTCTTGCAGCTCTGGAAGAACTGTCCCCCCCCCCCCGTGGTTCTATCCTGATATGATGTATTTATCTTATTTTGACAAACTATTATTGCCTACGCCATTCCTCTAGACATTTGACCTCTCTAGGATTGCTCTTCAGGATCTCTGGTTCGTGATGAAAACATAAGCCAGATGTGTTGCAATACCTGTAAAAGGCTTACTCTTGTCTGTATGCTGCACTTAATAAATTATTCTAGAAAGGAGGCCATGATTTTATTTACTTAAATTTGTGGCCCATCCTGTCCCTAAAGGCAGAAAGCATCATTTCCTTCCCTCATTTATTCTTGCAGCAAAACTTGCAAGGATTTCTGTTTTACAGACTGAAGGCTGAGGGAGAGCAAGAGCTGGGAAGATCTGCCTACAGCGCTCCCATCTTTGTCCGCTAGTCACTCCCAGCTTTGATCTGGAGTATGCTCTGCAGGAGAGTTTGAAGCCATTATACTAAATGCAGCCACCCTTTATGCTTGCCAGTGCAGGGTGCTTTGATTTATCTCCCCATCCTTCTTCCCTGGTAAATATGAACAGTTGAATCATGTCAAGGCTACAACTGTGAGGTCTGGGGAAACTGGGGCATTAGGATTGCCCATAAAGAACAAATCTGTACTTCAGCCCTAACATTTTTAGTATTAATGAATTCATTTATATCCTGTCTGTCTTCCTTCATTGAACTTAAAATGGCATATATCACAGTGGGGGGAGGAACATGTGTCCATATGAGAAGATGCCTCACTTGCTTCCTCTCCCACCTGCTATGTGGGGTAGTGCCACCACTCAAGCTCTACCTGTGGCTTGAAGTGCAGGTATGGCTCTGTGTGTGCGTGTGTGGGGATGCTCTGCTCCTAGCTTCCATTCTACTTTCTTCTGCTTGATATCCAGCCTAGCCCAGCCAGATGTCTCTAACCTTCATGTGGAAAAGTGGCCAGGCATGAATGTGAGAATCTTTGAATACTGAATGAGCCCTTAAAAAAGAAAGATCTTTATTTACTGTAATACAGACTTTAGCCACTAATGCACAAGTACATAGGAACCGTTTATAACAGCACTACAGGTTATTGCAGAGGTGAGAAAGACAATACAACATATGAGGCTAAGCTAAGTTTTACAGTCACTGGGGTTACCTTTGTTGGAAATACAATGTCTAGTGCACAAAGATTGATTAAAGAAAGGAAGATCAGCAGGAGGCAGCAAGTGTGAGAGTTGGATAGATAGAAAGGTTGTGACACTTCACCCTTCTCTTCCTGTGTTCTTGTTTGTTCCCATAATGCACCCCTCCTCTCCCTTCTAGTTACAGTGAAAGAGAGGAGCAACAGGCCGCATGTTGCCCTATTAGTTATGGACCCTAGTTAGAAATAAGCCTGTCTCTCAGTCGTTTACCAAGTTTGTGATTTCTGAATAAACTCACTTTGTTTAGTCCTTAATCAGACTCAGGATCATTCTTAAGAAAAACTGTTTCCTTCATGATAGCAGAGGATGGGTGTGGATTGATCTCTGAGTAAAGGAAAGGGCTCACGAGAGGCAAGATAGCCGCCTACAATAATCAGCATGCTGCTGTGATAGAATGACTGAATGAACAGAACTATTTATTCTGGAAAGCCCGTATGCAGACTCACCTTATGGAGCTGGGAAACTGGAGTGCGATAAAGGATCCAAGACCAGCAGATGCTGAGGAAGAAAAACAACGCAAATGGGACGAGCATAATGACAAAGCAAAAGGAGTCCTGTTCAAAGGTTTGGAAGACAGGGACATTTTGAGGATGATTCATTTTGATAAAGCTAAAAAAATCTGGGAAGAAGTTCAGAAACTTTATACAGATACCTCTCTGAAAAGTAGAATGTTTTTGCAAAGAAAGTTATTCTCCATCGGAATGAGAAATGATCAGAGCTTGCGTGCACATTTGGACAATTTTCTGAATTTAGTGCAGCAGCTCCACTCATCTGGAAAAGACTTTCTTGATGAGGATTTGATAATACTGTTGTTGATAAGTCTGCGCCCAGAGTATGAAAATTTTATAAACCAAGTTGAAACTAAGAAAGACTTAACCTTGAGTCAAGCAATAAGTATGCTGGAAGAGTATAATAGATACAAGGAGTTTAAGAACTCAGACAGGGGGTGTGAACTGAGGGATTGTGAGAATGCAGTGAGTGCTGTAAAATTAAAAAAGAAAACTGAAATCATACGCCATCAGTGTGGGAAGCGTGGACATATTAAAAGACATTGTCCTTTCTTTAAACAAGGAAATCATTTCTCCAAGCAAGAAGAAGAAAAGGGGAATTTCTCATATGAGAAATCCAAACCTCCAAAGAAATGTTTTGTGCTGGCAGAGAAAGACTCCAGTAATCAAGTATGGCATATAGATTCTGCATGTACTGCACACATGACAGGAAACAAAAACTTCTTTGAAATATTAAAGGAAGAAAAAAGGGAGGTACTGCATGTTGCTAATGGCAGGACTGTAGAAATAGCAAGTTTTGGGTCAGGGACTTTGAGATGCAAACTTCCAAATGAAGAAATTCAAGAAATCCTAATAACAAAGTGTTTTTTTGTGCCAGCCTTAAAGTCTAACCTGATTTCTGTGAGTGTTCTTACTGAAAAAGGCATGAATGTGTTTTGGAAAAGAATGTGTTACTGAAAAGGACAAAGAAATAATTGCAATAGCTAAGAAAAGAGATGGACTATATGTACTGGAAACATGCGAACAAGTAGCAAGCTTTGCCGATGCAAAGGAAAGTTGCAAGCACAGAGATCGTTCATTAATTTGGCACCGACGTTTTGGTCATCGTGATGCAAACACAATAAACCAGCTGCAAAGCAAAGACTTAACAAAATGGATTAAATTTACAAAATGTGTTGATGAAAGAAAGAAAGAAGATGTGAGTGACCAAGCGCTGACAAAGGAAGATGAAGAACAGCACCTACAAACAACAAAATTCTATATTATGGACAACGAAGCTGACACAAATGAAGAGGCAAAAGGGGCCACGGAGCCAGAAGGGGCTACAGAAGCCGAAGAGTCAAGCATCAGGCAGGCAGTCAGAACAACCAAAGGGATTCCACCAAACAGACTTTCCTATTTGGCTAGAACAGAGACTGTATCTGAGCCTTCCACATGGGAAGACAGAGAAGGAGAAAAGTGGAGAAAAGCTGCAGAGGAGGAGATTGAATCTCTCATCAAAAATGAGACCTGGACTCTTCAGGAACTTCCTCAGGGGATGAAAACAATCGGATGCAAATGGTTTTTCAAGACCTAATGCAATTCAGAAGGGGAAGTGCAAAGGTACAAGGCTAGACTGGTTGCCAAAGGCTACACCCAGAAATATGGACAAGACTACGATGAGACCTTTGCACCAGTGGTGAGACACACATCAATCAGAGTTCTCCTGAGCATAGCTGCAGCGAGGAACATGCATGTGGAACATCTAGACATAAAAACAGCATTTCTGCATGGTCAAATAAAAGAAGATGTTTACATGGAGCAGCCACCAGGATTTGAAGAATCTCAGAATAGGCACCTCGTGTGTAAACTGCATAAAAGTTTATATGGTCTCAAACAAGCTGCTAAGTGTTGGAACGAAAAATTGCACCAAATGCTGACCAGACAAGGTTTTGAACGAGGTAAAGCTGAACAATGTCTCTACTCCAGGTTTCGAGTAGGGCGGTTGATTCGGTTCAGCCCGAACTGAAAAACAGCCGAATTTCCCCTGATTCAGTGGTTTTTAGTTTGGGACGAACCGAACTCAAAAATGGCTGGCAACCGGGGAGCCGAATTCAGCGAGTTCGGGAGTTCACGAATAAATCCGGCCAATTCGGGGCGTCAGTAAGCAGCATAACCGTCAGTAAGCAGCATTCTCCTTCTCCGGCCAATCGGTGGCCAAGCTGGGTCTTCTTCTGGCCAATCAGTCAGGATTGAGTACTGGAGGAATCAGCTGATGTGCGGCCCGGCCGGGGAGAGAGACAGAGAGGGAAATCCTCGTGTGTGTGTGTGTGTGTGTGTGTGTGTGTGGGGGGGTGCTTGTGCACATTCGCTCCTTTCTGTGGCTGCAGGGGGTGTATTTTTTGGGGTACAGACCCCAAACTTTCAGCAGAGATTCAGACAAGCTTTCTTAAGAGACCACCCAAGTTTTGTAAACATTGGGTCAGGGGGTCTTGAGATATGGGCTCCCCCCTTTTTTCTTTCCATGGCTGCAGGGGGCGCATTTTTTGGGGTACAGACCCCAAACTTTCAGTGGAGCTTCAGATGAGCCTTCTTAAGATCCCCCCCCGAGTTTTGTAAACATTGGGTCAGGGGGTCTCGAGATATGGGCTCCACCCCTTTTCCCTCCCCCCTTTTCCATTTCCGTGGCTGCAGGGGGCACTTTTTGGGGGATACAGCCCCCAAACTTTCAGCATAGCTTCAGACAATCCTTCTTAAGATACCACCCAAGTTTTGTAAAGATGGGTTCAGTGGGGGCAGAAATATCGGCTCCCCCCTTTTCTCTTTCCGTGGCTGCAGGGGGCACATTTTTTGGGGTGCAGATCCCAAACTTTGAGCGGAGCTTCAGACAAGCCTTCTTAAGAGACCACCCAAGTTTTGTAAATATTGGGTCAGGGGGTCCCGAGATATGGGCTTTCCCCTTTTCCCTATTGGGATGAATGGATCAGCCGATCCTGTATGCATCTCCAGAGCAAAACGTCCCGTGCCTAAATGGAATCGTCTTGGATTACCCAGTCCTCCCCAGCCCCTCCTGATGGAACAGAAGACAGCCACAGTAAGACCCCTTTGGGGGCTTTAATCTATAATTTTTCTCCTGTGTGTGTGTGTGTGTGTGTGGGGAAGCAGAGTCTGTGTGTGTGTGGGGGGAGGGAGCAGTTTCTGTGGGTGGGGGGGAAGCCAAAGGGGGCTTTTGCCGGTTCTGCCTGGGGTGTGTGTTCCCCCTTGAGTCTCTCTCTCCCTGGTTTGAGGGGGGGTTTCAGTTGTGTGTCTTCAGGTTTTCCCTCATTCATAAGAGTGGTTAGGTCTATTTGGATGCTTGCTCAAAACTGGTTTTCAAATGGTGGCTTAAAGAATGCAAAAGGGGAAATTCCACCCCTCCTGCTCATTATGCATAGCTAGCTGCCTCTGTCCCTTTCCATGGTTTGCAAACCCCCAGGTGTCAGGTGTTGCTTTGCACATTTGCAAAGGTGTTGCTTACAAGGTTGTGTTGCTTTTCAGTCGTGTTGCTTTGCAGTTGTGTTGCAATGCTTTGCAAACTTCTCAGCTGTTTGTCGGGGCTGGGAGCTTTATGCGTGGGCGGAGAGCTCTGCTCAGAGATGCACATTAAGGGTGGGGGGGACCCCTTTCGGGGCCCATATCTCCCCCCCCCCGACCCAATCTTTACAAAACTTGGGGGGTCTTTCAAGAAGTGTCCTTTGAAGCTCCGCTGAAAGTTTGGGACCTCTACCCCCAAAAATGCCCCCCCAGAGCCGCGGAAAGGCGCGGTTGTGTTTTTAATGGCTTTATTCGGCCAATTTTTTCCCCCGAACTTTGAATTCCTGCCGAATTGCATGGACCCGAAGCGGGGGAGTTCGGACTTCGGCATATCCCGAATCTAAATGGGCCGAATTCAGCCGAATCCGAACTATACTGAATTTTTTTTAATTCAACAGCCCTAGTTTCGAGACAATAAATGGACATACATCTTAGTTTATGTTGATGATTTAATCGGAAAAGAAGGATTATAGTCCACCATCTGAACCAAGAGGTGGAAGTAAAAGAACTGGGAGACATCACTTACTACCTTGGGGTGCAAGTAGAATGGGATGAAGATGGAAGTTATTTTCTCAGCCAAAAACAGAAGATTGTAGAGTTTCTAGACTGGATGCAAATGAGAAACTGTAAATCAGCAGCCATTCCTATGGAAGTAAACTACCTAAAACAACAAGGAAATGATGAGCTTCTGTCCGACAATAGGCTATATAGGGAAGCAATTGGAAAGTTGCTGTACATAAGTACCCTGACACGCCCAGATATTGCAGCAGCTGTTGGGATATTGTGCAGAAAGGTTGAGTCGCCAAGCAAAAGGGATGGAGTGCAGTGAAACACCTTGCCAAATACTTAAGTGGGACTACACACCTGAAGCTGAAGTTTAGTGTGCGACATGGATGCGGATTGGGCAGGAGATACAAAGAACAGAAGATCCACTAGCGGACATCTGTTTCTCTATGGTGGTGGGGCAATTAGCTGGAGTAGCAGAAAGCAGGAAACTCTTGCTTTATTCTCAACTGAAGCAGAATATGTATCCACAGCAGAAGCATACAGACAACTAAAGTGGATATTGCAAGTGATGCAAGATTTTGGGGTAGAGGAACCCAAACCGATAAAAACTCTTTGAGGATAATCAAGGGTGCATAAAACTTGCACAAACAGAAAAGATAAACTCTAGAACCAAACACATTGATGTGAAGCTGCATTTAGTAAGAAATATGCAAGAGGAAGGGCTTGTCGAGTTGAAATATTGCTGCACAGAGAAAATGATTGCAGATATACTTACAAAGCCTTTCCCAAAAGACAAGTTTAAAGGTCTATGCCAAAACCTCAATCTTGTAGACTTTGTACACTAGACCTTGAGAAGGGGTGTTGGAAATACAATGTCTAGTGCACAAAGATTGATTAAAGAAAGGAAGATCAGCAGGGAGCAGCAAGTGTGAAAGTTGGATAGATAGAAAGGTTGTGACCCTTCATCCTTCTCTTCCTGTGTTCTTGTTTGTTCCCATAATGCACCCCTCCTCTTCCTTCTAGTTACAGTGAAAGAGAGGAGCAACAGGCCGCATGTTGCCCTTTTAGTTATGGACCCTAGTTAGAAATAAGCCTGTCTCTCAGTCGTTTACCAAGTTTGTGATTTCTGAATAAACTCACTTTGTTTAGTCCTTAATCAGACTCAGGATCATTCTTAAGAAAAACTCCATTTCCTTCAACCTTGGTGTCCAGTCTTTGGGATTGACGCAAGCCCACTGGAACATCAAAAATAGAGATTGGTCAGGACAGACTCCACCGTATTCCCTCTCTTGTTCCGTGTCATGGCTTGAGTGCTTCTGACAGTTTTCTCCAATCAGCTTTGGGTGCATGTCTCAAACTTTTATGACCCAACTCATATCACCTAAATAGTTACCCATTTTGCAGATCCCTGGCAGTTGGGTAAATGGCTATCTCCATGCAGGAGACTCATCTCTACTCAGGTAACAATTTAAATGCTTTATAGCCCCCTGAGATTGGGATCTCCTGGATGTAACTCAAGGCATCCTGCATCTCTTGGCTTTTTCAAGTTTGGCTATTCTCCTTTCCTCAGAGGCATGGCTCTGTGCTTTCTCCCCTTTCTCTTTCTTTTTGACTGGTTTTGTTAGGGCCCCATAGTTGGCAGAAAACACTAGTCTATATATACAGAGGTCGGTCTGAACCCTGTGCCTTTGTGGGGCAGTGGGAGAGAAGCAGAGATTCTTGGCCGTTTGACATCAGTAATTCCTATTCCATTGTCTTTTCTCCCCCAGCCAATGCACTGGTTGTGGCTCCCCAAAGAACAGAAAGGAATTCTATTAATAAAATATGCCAGTGCTTCAAATCCTTTTACCTTGGGGCTTAAATACACATTTCATGCATATAACGTTCTCCAGATATTTTTCTTCACCAGATATCAAGTTTGGGAGTTTGTCATTGGGAACCGAGGAATAATGTCTTCACCAGCCATTTTCATTTTCAGATTTGGTTCTCTAGCTCTTTTTCCTTTATGAGGGAGAAGGTACTGGTATCCAAGCACTTTCTCCTGTTGGGGGCAGAGCAACCTAGAGAAGCTTTTTGATGGAGGAGAAAGTTAGTTGTTCCCTAGCTTGCTAAGGTGATTTTTTCCCAAATAAACTGGTAGAAAGTTATGCTCATGTGCACTGAGTATCTATTTGGTACCTGCAATATCCTGACTTGGATGGCCCAGACTAGCCAGATCTTGTCAGATTTTGGAAGTTAGCAGGGACGCCCTGGTTAGTATTTGGATGGAAGTCCACCAAGGATGTCCATGGTTCTATGCGGAGGCAGACAATGGCAAACCACCTCTGAATGTCTGTTGCCTTGAAAACCCTATGGGGTCACCAACTTGCTGGCCCTTTCCACACCCAGAATACAACAATATCTGTTTCAGGGCTATGCAAGTGCTGTAGTAGAACTCAAATTCTAGTATTTTTAAAATTGTGTCCTCTGAGCTAGACATATACAAGCAATTATTTGTTTCTCCATTAACCAGCTCTACTAAACTTCATAGAGAACTGTTTAACTGCTGTAGCTTGTTAGTATAAATTCTGCAGTTCATGCATGTTGAAGTCCACCATGTTGGCTGGATAGTGACGCAACTGCATGTGCTGAAAATGTATTCTTTAGAATGTAAGTTGCATCAGTATTTCTACCTTATGCTGGTTTTATATACACATCCCTGCTGGTTTTATATACACATCTCAAGATAAGATCCAAATGATGGAGTCTGCTATTACTAGTTAAGCTGCATGACCATCTGGATTTTTGTGAAACCAAGTAGTTAACATGCTTGATTTTTATTCTGTTGTTTTTCAAGATGTGCTTAAATGGTGGTGGTTATTTTTGAATATTTGGCAAGCAATACCATGCTGTGTATAGTTCTGACAAAAATAGGGCTTTTCAGGTTCTATAGTCTCATTTCAGTTTGTCCAGTGCTTGACCAAAATGCATTTGTGTCTTTTCTGAATCACAGTTTATTTGCCTCTGTATCATTTGAGAGTTATTTTGCATTGAGAAACCACCTGTTAATTTAGTAAGGACAAGCTATCTAATCACTTTGCCTGAATAGAGGCATGTGGGAAAGAACTGCAGCTTAGTGGTACAGCACATTTTGTGTGTGCAGAAAGTGCCTGGTAAGATCCCTGGCATATCTGGCTAAAAGATAATAGAACTGCGAGGCCAGGCGAGGGCCGAGGCAGCCGCCCCAGGCCACCCCAGGCCGCCCTCGGCCGTGAGCAGCGGCGGCGAGGCCGGGCGAGGGCCGGGGCAGCCGCCCCAGGCCGCCCTCGGCCGCGAGCAGCGGCGGCGAGGCTGGGTGAGGGCCGGGGCAGCCGCCCAAGGCCGCCCCAGGCCGCCCTCGGCCGCGAGCAGCGGCGGCGAGGCCGGGCGAGGACCGGGGAAACCTCCCTGCAGCTGCAGGAGGCCGCCCCAGGCCGCTCTTGGCAGCAGGAAGCGGCGTGGGACCGGCGGCGGCAGCAGTAAGTTCCCTCCTCCCCCCTCCCTCTTCCCCCTCCCCCCTCCCTCTTCCCCCCTACCCTACCCTACCGTATTGACCCGCATATAAGCCGAGTTCGGCTTTTTCAGCCCTTTTTTGGGGCTGAAAAACTCGGCTTATACCCGAGTATATACGGTACTAGAAGTTGGGGGTCATCCAATTAAATGGATGTGTTGAAGATTCAGGATGAGCAAAAAAATTACTTCACTGCCATGAGATTTGACAATGACCATTAGCTTAGCTTTAAAGGGAACTAGACAGATCCATGCATCTATCAGAGGCTATAAACTATGATAGGTATAAGAAATCTCCATGCTCAGTCTCTGTGCACATCTGAGTATCTGCTGCTGTTGGGGGTGAGGGTCAAGAGAGCTAGGCTGTTTTCTTGATGCTTCAGTCGTGGGCTTCCTGGAAGCGTTTGGTTGGCTGTTACTGGAATCAGGGCTACATGGTTGTTTGGTCTGTTTTACTTAGAAATGGTAATTGTCATTCTTCAGATTGCTTCTACTGAATTACTAAAACAGCACAAGGAGTTCTGGAATTGTTCTAGCCTGTTGCTCTAAATTCTGCAGATCACTTGCTGCTATGCTGCAGAGCAAAACGCCTAATTTAAAGCCCAAAAGTAAACACTTTCCTGTTGTGGATTTCTAGGATTTTTACTACTGATGACTAAATTTCTTCATAAATGGGGAAGAAAAAACAGTAACTGCTTCATGATTTTCTAAAAAATAAATTATTAAATTTCAAAATACTGACTTATTCTGTAAACACAGTGAAGACAGATATTTCCATTTTTAATAATATGTTTCTGGACTGCACAAAATGATATTTTAATGTGAATTTGGCATTTTGAAAGAACTGATAAATGGCTGTAGATATTATGGCCTTACTGGTCCAGATGCGAATGGGTGGAAAGCCTGATTAACTCCAGAAAAGTGATAAATGGGTGCAAAGCTAGCAAACAAACTGAATAAAAATGCAAGTAATCTACATTCGAATTTGAGACTATGAATTATGTAAAAATTATTATAATATGTAAATGTAATTTCAGAAAAACAGTGAAGGAGTAATAAAAATTCCAAATGAAAACTGTGGGTACTGTGACAGAAGATATGAGCTTGGCAAATGCTTGGTGGAAGGAGAAATTATTGTACCACAATTTTGACACTTAGCTGAAGAAGCTCAGTGATTGGGAAGTTCTCCACTTTACTTTTTCCACCATGGCCTAACTAAAGGCAAAGCTGACTTTGCTGTCAAATGCTCAAGAATACTCCTTCAGAAAATGCAAGGATGCTGGAATAGAGCAATTTTTCAGCTGGTGCCATGACAAGCAGTGCAGTGTGAGTATGCACAGGCTCCATCTTGTCTTTCCCCACTTATCAGCCACAGGCATGGGTGGGTTTTATATTGAAGCCAGAATTATGACCCAGAATATTATTTCTGCTGGGACCCCTGATGCACTGGGGAAGGCAGAAAAGTGACAAATCCTGTGGTGGTATCTGGTGAGCTACAAGTATAAAATTGATTTGGCCCAGCAAAGGTCACAATGATGTGCATCTGTCAATATGCAACAAGCTGCCCTTTTCCACACCCTTGTATCTCTTACTCTCCCTTCCCCACTTAAAAACAACAACCAAAACAGTTTTATAATTGCTATGTTTTAACAACAACCAAAAAATGAACAGAAGAAACATACATGAGATTATGGGCAGCACATTCCTGAAAGGGGAGGTATTTAGTTGATTGCCGGGAGCAGCGCAGCTGCGCCTCCTCCACAGAGGCTTCCTGGTTGGAAAATAGAAAGCCGCGAAGCTCTCCATAGAGTTACATGGGGCTATGCCAGCTATTTTGCTGGCGTAGCAATGCTGCAGCGTAGAAGGGCATTCCCCTGCCGAAAGGGAACAACACCCTCCCCCCCTCCGATGCTGGCACGGGTGCTCGTTTCTGTGATTTTGCTGCCCTTGCAGCAGCAGCGGCAGCCAAGGCCTGCGCTGCTACGTCACTCCATGGTGCTGGTGTAAGTGCCCCTGGGCCAGCGTCTGGGCCACTTATGGTGCAAAGTGGCATTGGACGCCGGCACAGGGTCACACTGGCTCCTATGGTGCTTCACCCCCCCCCTTCAGGATTGCACGATAAGACAGTATTAGTTACCGCTTTGAACAGCCATGCCTTAAAAACTGCAAATGCAGAACATTAGTCATTTTTCCAGATTAATAAACGTGGATCATGGCGACTGATTTTCCACATTATGGCCAAAGCTTCTAAGGAACTGCAGAATAATTTACTCAGAGGAGCTTTTCAGATTGCTTTTACACAGAAGCTGATCTCAGGAAAGCCATTTGGTGGGCGGGGATGGAAGTTAGAGAAGAAAAATCTAATGAAATCTTCATATTTTTTAGCACAATGGTATCCCGAATAAAGTTAAAGTACGCTGCTGTTTTATTCAAAAAGCACAGGGGTATATATCCTGCTTCCATGCTCTATTGTGGTATACAATACTGTTATCAGCGACAGGATAAACCTTGAGTATGAGTGTGTATTGTACTCACTGGGGCTCAGTCCTACTATCTTTCTTAGTATTGGGTCTAAATCCTGGCACATACAAAATAAAAGCCGGGCAGTGTCGATTAACTTTCCCTTTAAGATCTCTCATTTTGGTTAAACATTGCTGCACAAACTGCTATTATGTGGCTTTAGTGCTAAAAGGTGAATGAAAACTTGCAGTCTGTAGTAAAAAATAGTTGCAAATAAGACAAGATAAAACATATTGGGAGATGGGAAGTAAAGGAGGTGATGCATTATAGAAGCATTTATCTGCTGTATAATGCTTGTGCGTCCCACAGCCAGCTTTTAATCTTATTTTTAGAGAAGCAAAACAAGCTTAACTGAGAGCCAGCGTGATGTAGTGGTTAGGAGTGGTGGTTTGGAGCGGTGGAGTCTGATCTGGAGAACCAGGTTTGATTCCCCACTCCTCCACATGAGCGGCGGAGGCTAATCTGGTGAACTGGATTTGTTTCCCCCACTCCTCCACATGAAGCTAGCTGAGTGACCTTGGGCTAGTCGCAGTTCTCTCAGCCCCACCTACCTCGCAGGATGTCTGTTGTGAGGAGGGGAAGGGAAGGTGATTTCAAGTTGGTTTGATTTTTCTTTAAGTGGTAGAGAAAGTCGGCATATAAAAAACTCTTCTTCTTTTGCTGCTGCTGCCCCTTAATCTGATACTTTCATTGGGTAATGGCTGACCCCACAGCAGTGCTCAGGTAATAAGGTCTGTCTGACGCAAATAAGGACTGTCTAGGGGTGTGTGTGTATGGTAAAAAGTAAGGTAAAGCTCCCCTGTGCAAGCACCGGGTCATTGCTGACCCATGGGGTAACGTCACATCCCGATGTTTTCTAGGCAGACTTTGTTTGCGGGGTGGCTTGCCAGTGCCTTCCCCAGTCATCTTCCCTGGGTACTCATTTGACCGACCTCGGAAGGGTGGAAGGCTGAGTCAACCTTGAGCCGGCTACCTGAAACCAACGTCCGTTGGGATCGAACTCAGGTCGTGAGCAGAGCTTGGGACTGCAGTACTGCAGCTTTAACACTCTGCACCATGGGGCTCTTCCTGTGTGTGTGGTGGGAACCCCTTAAAGTGTGGCCTGGTCAGGCACTCCAAGCAACTGCTTTTGTTGCTTTTTTATAGAGCTAGATCCAGGTTTAGGGTTGCCAAGAGGACTAGAGCCCTGTCCCTTCAACAGGGGCTTAATGTATAAAAATGGGCACTTGAGGATTTTCATGGCCAGAAGTAAATAACATCACCTGGTATATAACATCCCATTAAGCCTCTTTTAGAGGGACAGGACATTTTTCTCCAGGCATCTTGGCAACCCTGCTTGGATTGCTGGCCAAAGAATTGGACTTCAACCAACAGCCCAACAAACTGTGGATGTTGTGGATTTTAATAATCCTCTGTTGCAGTGGTTATTGCATTCTGTTTTATTCTGTTTTATTTATTGTTAGAAGCCACCTCATGAACCCATGTGGGTTAAGAGTGCAAGACCTATACATTTGGAGCAGCATATCTTTGAATTCTGCCGGTTTGGGGCGTATGTAGAATCAGAAGGTGTTTTTGGCCTTTGAGGGCCTTCTGGGGCACTTAGGCATTTATTTAATTTATTTACTTAATTTATAACCCACCTTTCTCCCTAATGGGGACTGAAAGCAGCTTACATTGTTTTCTTCTCTTCCATTTTATCCTCTCAACAGCCCTGTGAAGTAGGTTGGGCTGAGTGTGTGTGACTGGCCCAGGGTCACCCAGCAATAGGATTGCCAGGTCCCTCTTTGCCACCGGCGGGAGATTTTTGGGGTGGAGCCTGAGGAGGGCGGGGTTTGGGAGGGGAGGGGCTTCAGTGCCATAGAGTTCGATTGCCAAAGTGGCCATTTTCTCCAGGTGATCTGATCTCTATCGGCTGGAGGTCAGCTGAATTAGCAGGAGATCTCCTGCTACTACCTGGCAGTTGGCAACCCTATCCAGCAAGCTTCCATGGCGGAGAGGGGATTCGAATCTGGGTCTCCCAGATCCTAGTCCAGCAATGTAGCCACTATAGCATAATGACTGTAGGATGCCTGATGTTGCACCAGATAGCCTCTAATAACAGGGCTGCTCTTATGTTCTCATACACATCTATTAAATAACTACTTGTATGCACAAAGTCAGTAAATAAAGCCTGAGGAATTGTAACATGGCCTCTGCATTTTCTTGAATAATTAGGCCATTGAATCTGAGAGGGAGCTATTCAGTGATTTCCCCCAGATATCAATTTGATGAACTGAGACTATCTTGTAACTATTTAAGTAGTGGCTAATATCCTTTAAAAAAAAACATTTTATATTTAAATCCTCCTTCATTTCTCCCTTGTAATTTGGCTTTATGCTAATCAAGGAAAGGACACTTTCATGTTAACAAAGCTTGTTCTGGAGGAGGGAGAGCATTTACTACATCCAAATGATACTTGAGGATGTTCAGTAATGAATGGTGGCTCAGGGAGCTCAGTTTTTAATCCAGGGGTTATGAACAAAAGAGAACCCTATGAACAAAACGTGACAATTGCTTATTATACTTCATAATTTCTGGTGAAAAGCTGTTTTAATGATTTGTGTTAGCAAGTAATCCTCATGATACCAGACTTTTGCATTAGCAATTCAGCTGTGCTTTAGCAATTCTGTTATATATAAGTTAATATGGCATTCTAAAACTTTTTTATAATTTAGGGCCTTTCCTCTATGGCATTCCTTTCTAAAAACCTGCAGGTGGTGACTGGAGATCTCCCACTATTACAACTGATCCCCAGGCGACAGAGATCAGTTTCCCTGGAGAAAATGGCCAGTTTGGGCGGTGGACTCTATGGCATCGTATCCCACTGAACTCCCCCTACCCCCCAAACTCCACCCTCCTCAGGCTGCACACCCCAAAATCTCCAGATATTTTACAAGCTGGAGCTGGCGACCCTAAATATTGCTGAATCATTCCTGTGCTGCATTGCAGTTTTGGTTTGTTTCATGCATGCAGGAGTGTATTTTGGATTTAAATCCTTATCCGGTACAAATATTCAAGTCATCTCCCTCAGCACTACCACCTGCCCTTTGTCTTGATTCCCTTCTCCCCCATATGGCAATATCAGGCTGCTTCCGCCGTAGTCCTTGGACCTAGAACTTGTGCATATATGTTGCATTTTGTGTTCAGAGACCCCATTTCCTGGCTTCTTGTGTGCCAGTAATGTAGAAGGAAGGCAGAGAATATATCACCAAAGTGTTGAGGACTTCCCCAATCACTGCCAAGGGATGTAAGAGCGACTGGGATAATAAATTCTGTCCTTTTGGGTATTTACTTTTAAAAACCCTGATTGTACTGCACCATTATATTGGTTTTGTTGCCTCCCTCCCCAAACTCTTCTGGAAGCTATAGTTTAGAGACATACTGAGAATTCTCTGTTGACGATTCTTAGCCCCTTGTCTCAAGCTACAATTTGTGGGATTCCTGGGCAAGAAGAGATGATTGCTGAACAGGACTATGCAAAATGTTCTCTCCCCCCCCTTTTTTTTTTTGAGGAAATTGTGCGTAATTAAAGCCTTGATTGTGAGAATAATCACCTTTTTCTATCATGTTGCTGGTGGTTGTTTCCCACCTGTTGCTGCTTGTGCCATTTTTTCCCTTTATGGCTACCCTTTTTTCCCCTTCAGTTCCAAGAGCGTTCCCAGCCATTTAGGGATCATTATAGAATAGTGAATGGGATGATATTATTACACTTGTGTAGCCAACTGGCATTGGCTGCTTGATGACTTCCCTGAGGACAGATAAAACAATTTATGACAGAGGAACATAAAGTAATAGGTAACTAACCATTTTTTGCAAGCATTTACAAACAGTTGTTGAAACATTTCTGAAATACAAGTACTACTGCTAAATTGGTCTATCCTCTAGTGTATGTTTACCGTAAGTAGCAGTCTGATGGTATAGGATATGTTTCCTCTTTCTTCAGTCCTTTTTATTACTATGTTACTGCATCATTACTGATTTTCTCTTAATGTATGTGTAGCTGCAATAACATATACAAACCCCTTGAGTTTCCAGTTCTTTCGTGGTATTTGTTTATAAGGGGATCCGTATGCTGTAATCATACAAGCTAAGAATTCTCTATAGTCTTTGTGTAGTTTGTGAATATCAGTAAAACCAGTGGAGGATTCAGATCCACATGCTGTTCAGCAGTTCTGTAAATTATACAGTTATTAGGCCAATTTTTCTTGACAGTTGGCAAGTTTCACCATAGATAGGGTTGCCAACCTCCAGATGATGGCTGGAGATCTGGGATCATAAGTGATCTCCAGGCGAGAGAGGTCAGTTCACCTGGAGAAAATGGCCACTTTCAAAGGTGGACTCTATGGCATTATACCCCGTTGAAGTCTCTTCCCTTCTCACAACCTGCCTTCCTCAGGCAGCACCCCCTAAATCTCCAGGTATTTCCCATCCCAGAGCTGGCAAACCTAACCACGGATGTTTTTGTCTGGCTTAACAGATCATGGGTTGAATCCCATAGGTCTGTTCTACTAGCAGTGGTGCTTTTTGCCAAGGAGCCTGTTCTCTTCATCAAGGTTCCTTTAATTGGAGGAAAGCATTGTCACTAGTAGAAAGGATCAGTGGTATCCAACTCCTGGTATTCTGATTACTTTGAAGAGTTTCTGAGGTGGAATATACTATCTTGACATTATCTTTTAAGAGTCTTCACTTGTTACTACATTTTAAAAATGCTTTCAATCTTATTTTTGTACAGGTTACTGCTTTCTATTCTTACATATTACTCGATCTCTTAAATGGATAGTTTGTCTCAAAAGCCGTTATGTTTTTCACTTGTTTACTCCCAATAATATTCTAATAGTGACTTATAAATTTTCGAAACCAAAATTTTCTTATTTACCACTTTCTCATGTTTAACTTGCTCCATTAGCTGGAAATATTACTCCTATAACTGTCTTACCTTGGAAGCTTTGTGGTGCAGTGGTTAAAATGTTGGACGAGAGGAAACCAGGTTTGAACAGCTACTCTACTGTGAAGCTCATTGGTTGACCTTGGCTAGTCATTATTCAACGTAACCAAGCTCACAGAGTTGCCGAGAATATAAAATGGAGGAAAGGAGAACCATGCATGCTATCCTAAATTCATTGAATGAAAGGTGAGATTAAAATGCAAGAGAATAAATAAATATTAAGGTCCTTGATTGTTTCCTCCATCTTCAGATGATATTATCTGCTCGTTCTCTATGATGTAATTATATCTAAATAGAATATATTTTTACCTAAATCAAAAATCTTATAGGTGGCCATAAAAATTAAAATTAAAATCTAACAGCACATTCCTGACCTTTAAGGGTGAAAGCCCTTAGGAGGCCAGGCAGGCGCTGCGCCGGCGTTGGGGACCTCCACGCCGGCATCCAGGCTACTTACACTACCGTAAGTGGCCCCAATGCCAGCAGGCAGAGCTAGATGCCGGTTGCTGGTTACCACCGTGGCAGCGCTGCCCTGGGATGCCGGTGGGGCTTTCCGCTGGTGTCCTACCGGTGTAAAGGCTCACACCGGTGTTCCGGGGGGCGTCCAGGCATCCCAGGAGGCATTCCCAGGGCGTTCCAGGGGGAGGAGCTGCCATTAGGCAGTCTCCTGTTCCCATTTGCCCCAGGTACGCCAGCGGCGAGAGGAGCAAGGCTGCTCTAGCTTTTTGCTGGTGCAGCGTCACTTTTCTTAATGGGGCGAAAAGGCGCATTTGACCAAAAAAAGGCTCTAAAAGGCTTTTTTTTGGGGTGTCTTTTGGCAGCTGTAGAATGGCTTAGGAGGAGGCGCAGTGGCGCTGCCTCCCTGCCATCCCCACCCGCTGCCAGCTCAGTAATGGGCTGTTAGTGTTGCAATTGGTTATTTAGCTGTGTTTAATAGTTTTATATCCCCCTCATGCATTTAGCATGGGTGTGCCACTACATCTGATCGTTTTGATGCGCAACCTGTACTCTGAACAAGAGGCCACAGTTAGAACAGAATATGGAGAAACGGAATGGTTTCCAATTGGCAAAGGTGTCAGACAAGGATGTATTTTATCTCCCTATCTCTTCAATCTATATGCAGAACATATAATTAGGAAAGCTGGATTAGATTTAGATGAAGGTGGAGTGAAAATTGGAGGGAAGAACATTAATAATTTGCGATATGCTGATGACATTACATTATTGGCAGAAAATAGTGAAGATTTAAAACGACTACTGCTGAAAGTTAAAAGAGAAAGTGCCAAAGCAGGACTACAGCTGAACATCAAGAAAACAAAAGTAATGACTACAGGAGAATTACACAACTTTAAGGTTGACAATGAGGAAATTGAAATTGTTCAAGACTTTCTATTCCTTGGCTCCACCATCAACCAAAAGGGAAACTGCAGCCAAGAAATCAGAAGGATATTGAAACTGGGAAGGGCAGCCATGAAGGAGCTAGAAAATATTTTGAAGTGTAAGGATGTGTCACTGGCCACCAAGACTAGATTAATTCATGCCATCGTATTCCCTATTACTATGTTTGGGTGTGAAAGCTGGACAGTGAAGAAAGCTGATAGGAAGAAAATAGATTCCTTTGAAATGTGGGGTTGGAGGAGAGGATTACGGATTCCGTG
Organism: Euleptes europaea; assembly: GCF_029931775.1. Taxonomy (NCBI): domain Eukaryota; kingdom Metazoa; phylum Chordata; class Lepidosauria; order Squamata; family Sphaerodactylidae; genus Euleptes; species Euleptes europaea. The sequence continues at coordinate 34,883,114 of NC_079313.1, read as the reverse complement.
GACTGCCAAAAAAACAAATCAGTGGGTTATAGATCAAATCAAGCCTGAACTGACCCTAGAAGCTAAAATGACTAAACTGAGGCTATCATATTTTGTTCACGTCATGAGACGACAAGAGTCACTGGAAAAGACAGTCATGCTAGGAAAAGTTGAGGGCAGCAGGAAAAGAGGAAGACCCAACAAGAGGTGGATTGACTCAATAAAGGAAGCCACAGCCTTCAGTTTGCAAGATCTGAGCAAGGCTGTCAAAGTTAGGACATTTTGGAGGACTTTAATTCATAGGGTCGCCATGAGTCGGAACTGACTTGACGACACTTAACACACACACATGCATTTAGCAGATTACCAGTGATGATTCCATCTTTAAATACGGATCTGCAATTTGTCTGTAACAAAGCTTGAAATCTGAATTGATGTATTGATCAGTTTCAATGTGGAGTTTCTCTGAAAGACTTATCTATTCCAATATTAACATTAGCATTATAAATAAAGCTAGGTGTTTGGCTCTGCCAGACCAATTGGTTTTTTCATTGTGTATTATAGTTCCTTTAATTCTGAGTCTTCTTCATACTTTGTATGCACCGAGAAAAGGAAGGCTTTCGTGGTTTCTGCCAACTGTTTGTGGAATTCTGGACCCCAATTAACTGTAAGCTAAACTGTTAACTGTGTAATTCTTGTAGGGGTTTTTCCTATTTATTTTAAATCCAGAAGATTCTGAAACTCTTTCCCATAATTTCTTTAATAGGCTCTATTAGGCCAGTGCTTGTTAAAGTAACCCTGTCTGCATATAAAGAAAGACCTCTTACAATAATATAGTTCCTAATTGTCATTCCTCCTCCCCACTCCATAATCTGTATTTAGCTTCAGGAATCCAGACCGTAATGCTAATGGGCTAAGGCAAAGATCACCTTCTGTTTGTATGACATATAGGCATGATTTAATAATGAAGTGAACATAAGGACAATGTACTTCCAGCTTATAAATCAAATGGGGGAAGAAAGCCAGAGGTACACAGGAAGAAGAAACGTTGTGTGACAACTTATTTGGTACTAATGATAGTGCAGGGCTCTGTAAAATAATCACGTTAACCAGTACACTGGCCTTCCTGCCTCATAAAATTTTCCCCTAATAGTCTGTTGAGCAGCACTGAGTTGAAGTAGCAGCAAAAGTATACTCAAGATTCACCAAAAGTGAAAAGGTTTCCTGTGCCTACCCTAATAATTGTGGAGAAAAGCATCTATCATCTCCTTATTTGGAAGCTTCAGAAGAGCACACCGAAGAGTGTTATGTCCCCTAGACTGGTTCCTCATGGATCCACCTTTGTACCTTTCCCAGGACTTGAACCTTCCACCTCGGATTCTGGATTGAGGTAATTTTGATAGCAAGTGTTTCTGATATAGGCAATAAAACAGTGACTGTGCCTATTTGTGATGAACCCATTATGGTTCTAGTCTATTTACTCTGGTTGGACATCTGCCTATCCTGTTGAACAAGGAAAAGGAGTAGAATTGCATTTCTATTGAAGGATAAAAGTACAATAGAATAGTTAAGCTGATTATTAAACTGAAAAGTTGGAAATGTTTTATGTGATTAGTTCTTAACAATTTACATGCATTTGACATTACTCCATGAAGTAAAAATTCTGTTTTGTAGAGATAAATGTTATGTTCTCTGAAACCCCTTCTGTTTGCCCTGATGGTAATTACCTACGCTACAGTTGTGATTTTTCTAAGCAATGTGAGCACCTGGATGCCATTAAAAGATATTAAAAATTGAGAACGAGACTGTTTTTAGCATCTTTGAAAATCTAAGCCATGTTCTTAGGGACCACATTATAAATTCCTTACAAGAAAAATCTGATATTCTTTTTCTATGGGCCCTCTGGCAATACAGAATCTTTTAAGGCCTTATTCCAAAATTGTAATAGAATTTGTGTAGTAAAATGGCCTCCACGTTTTTTAAAGAGGTAACGACAATGTCAAGATGACCTTTTCATACTCTTACACTTTCATTATTTGGCTATTTGCATTCATTTCTGGTGAAAGAAATTGCTTCTCAGGACGTATCAATGCCAGCCTTTTCAATAGGATATAATAGGGAAGGGACCTGTGTGTTAGCACAAGTCCTCTGCTTCTTTAAGAAATATGCTGGCACTGCCATTGCAATTTCTGGAAGCTTGCTGGTATGCCAGGTGAGAACCTAACAGTGCAATCCTGTGCAGAATTATACCATCTAAACCCATTGATGTGTTTAGACTGGAGTAACTCTGCATAGGACTACAGTATGATTCTGTGAGAGGAACAAAGAGTTACCCTTATTGAAAACTTAAACAATGAGCCAGAGGAACAAGAAAGAAGTGAGAATGGAAAACTTGTTGTAAATTAATGAATGTGTGTTAGTATGTTGTATTGGTGTTGTGAATGGCCAAAATTTGGTTAAGGCTAATGTTCTCATGTAAATGCTGATGGTGCCATATGAATTTTGTGAATGTTGGAAAATAAATATATGTTTGCTTTTCAGACATACATAAAAAAAACTGGCATTCTCAAGTGATATTCACACTAGTGAATCTCTTGAGTTTTGTTGCTCACAAAATATATGTTTGGGATTATCAGTATTCACGTGTGTGTATTGATACTGACCAACTCTAACATATATTTTTAATCAAAGATTTCCACTATAAATGGTGAGATAGTAAAATGTTACATAAAAGTAGGTAGCCTGCATTTATTTAAGGTATTTCTTTTTGGAAAGGAAATGACAAGATAAAATAAAATAAAGGTTTGCATAAACAGAATTACTACTGTTGGGCTTGGACAGCCCAATCTTAAAGGGGGGGGGAATAGTTAATCAGTGGCAGGGTATGGCACATTCACACTGCCTGCTGAGAGGGTTCTCGGCCTGGGGAAAAAACAACAACACTGCATTTTTTAAAAAAACTCTGTGAAACTTTCCTAGCTATTTTGCAAGTGTTAACTTGACGCCTGCAAAACGGCGCGTTCCTGGGGCGAAAGGGCTTTGGAAGCTGCCTAAAGGCAGCTGTGCCCCAGGAATGCCACTGGGAAAATGCTGCCAGGGAGGCAGTGCCGACACATGAGGGTCTCACTGCCATGTCACTCCCTTGTGCTGGCATCCATGCCACTTTGGATGGCTCAAGTGGCACGGATGCCAGCGTTGGGGTCATGCCGGCTCCTTAGTGGCTTTTCCCTTCAGGATTGCACGGTTCATGGTGGATGCATTGTTTTGATGGAAATCCTTGTACTTAGTAGTTGTTTTTCCTTTATTTCAAAGATGCTTTCTGCTAAATTGTATCCACAGAATTGTCTTTATAATGAGGTATGTTCATAGGATAAAAAGACATGTCCATTTATGGATTAAAATTTGGTTAAATGACAGAAAGTAGAAGATAGGAATAAATGGACAGTTCTCATAATGGGAAGTGAGCAGTGGGGTCCTACAAGGATCAATATTGGAACCAATTCTGTTTAAGTGAGAGTGAGTGGCATAGTGGCCAGGTTTGTGGATGATACCAAATTATTCATGATGGTAAAAACTAAGGTTGACTGTGAAGAGCTCCTGGACAGAAGGCCTGCATGTCTGCCTCATATGTAGAATTTATCTGTTGCTCTAAAGAAAGGTGGGGGTTGTCATAATGGCATTCTCAATGGAGTGGGGTTTGGTTGCTGCAGATTCTTTTGTGCAGGAGCCAGTGCCGAGCAATAAACTTGAGATCTGATGGCAATGTGAAGGCTAGGGAAAAAATTGAAAGTCCCTACCCCCTCGATGTCTTTTTTCAATGTTTCTAATGGAAAAATTAGGAAATTTGGGGAGACACAGAAAAAATCTGATACTTTTCTTTTTTGCTTTTAGAATGAGTGAAATGAAAGACAAGCTTTTATTCAAAATGTGAAGTATGAACATTTTTACATAAGACAGTCTACAGCATTAGATAACGTTAATTCCTGCATTTACTATTGATACACCCATTTTCAAGAATATATTTTTGTTTGAATGTAAATAATTTTGGTCACAATTAATATGCCTTAATGTGTTTAATTATAATACGTTATTAAGGAGTTCATTGTTTTCAGTGCTACAAAGTTTAACTTAATATTGAAATATCTTACCCATCGTGATTGTATGAGAGTATTTCTGTCCAAATAAGTTTTTCTATACTTCCAATTTTTCTTATAGAAAAGGAAGACATTTAAATGATTAAATTCCACAAATAACCAAATAATACCATTCTAAATGCTAACTAAGTTATAAATTATATAATAATTGATGTTGTTAAATCTGTTAAAATGTTAAGTTTGCTGACCTGGATGAACCAAGCCAGCCTGATCTTGTCAGATCTCAGAATCTAAGCAGGGTTGGCCCTGACAAGTATTTGGATGGGAGACCTCCAAGGAGTACCAGGATCTCTATGTAGAGGAAAGCAATGGCAAACTACCTCTGCTAGTCTCTTGCCTTGAAAACCCTACTGGGTTGCCATAAGTTGGCTGCCATATGACGGCACTTTACACACACAGGAAAGTAAGTATTACATATATTTCAATCCCCCCCAAATTTCCATTTCCTCCCTTCCTTTATTAACAATAAGCTCCTTCAACCGGAGGTCTTGAGCCGTACATAGGGCTGCCAACCTCCAGGTGGTGGCTGGAAAGCTCCTGGGATTACAACTGATATCCAGGCGATTGAGATCAGTTCACCTGGAGAAAATGGCCACTTTGGAAGGTGAACTATATGGCATTATAACCCATTGAAGTCCCTCTCCTCACCAAACCTTGCCCTCCTCAGGTTCCATCCCCCAAATCTCTAAGTATTCCTCAACCCAGAGCTGGTGACCCACTCCGTACAGTAAAATCACTGTTCATATATCAATAACAATTGCAAATTAAATGATAAAAGGAAACATTATGCCACTAATAAAATAACTTTGCAAGGTTGTCATGTTAATACGTAGCATGAGAATGTCCCAAAGATATTATAATAGGCAAGAATTTGGCCACATATTGCAGAACTGCAGGACTAACATCAGCCAACGAAAAGGGAATCACCCGAGGTTCGATGGCAAGTTTATACTTGCTCAAAATGGGAGAGATCCAGTGTTCTCACAATGAGGACCACTGATTACAAAATAACAAAATGTGATCATTGGTCACCATCATGCCAGAGGCATAACAGAGGCGGCTAGAAAATGGAATATTAGCAAATCACCCCTTCAATTCAGATGTAGGCAAAGCATTCAGTCTGCCTAGCATAAATGCTGTTCTGCGCACGTCCACTGCGTGTTTCTCTGGCTGCGCTTGCCAACTTTGGGAATTATAACTTCGGATTCGTTATTTATGATTTCACTTCAGCAAGCTGTCGTTAACATTGTTTGCCTGTATTCCCTCGGTACCGAGTATTCGTATTTTGCTGTAGTGTGTTGTATACACCTTGTTTAGATTATACTTTTGTAATTTGATAAGTTTGGAGCTAGTGCTGTCTTTTTCTTATTGACTAGCATAAATGCATGGCAGTTGCTAAGAACAGTCAGATATTTTAAATATGGAAGAAGACTTATAGGGGGAGAGATTCCAATAGCTAGGCTGAAGCATACATGGCAATCTTGAAACCCTGTGCTAGTTCTATCAGGTTTGATTACCCATTTTTAATCTCTCTCAATGCTTCATAATAACCCATATTTTGAATCATAGTAAGGGAAAGACCAAGGCAGTCAAATTTGCTGTTCACTAACTTCACCCATGCACTTCTATAAGTATCTTCCCTCAGCAAATGTAAAAGACCTCCATAGGAATTTGATACTGGAAGTAGGGATTTCAATCTCAGATTCTAGCGAGAGTTGAGCAAACTCCATTCTTAGTGCAGTTCCTGCAACACAAGATGGAACTCCAGTGATTCAATGGAGATATAGTAAGAATGGGTAATCAATAGAATCATATACACCAGTCTCTTCTCCTCCATTTCCCCCCCAGAAAAAAGAGGGATTTTTAATTGTTGCTTCAAAATTTCTGGAAATTTTACATCTCTAATATCCAGCCCATTTGATTAACTGGCAACCCCCCTCTCTCATGAGTACTGTATAACAAAAATTGTACTGTATATCTTTTTAAATAAACCACCCAATCGTGTTTTGATTTTTAAATCAATAAAGAGAAGGCATTTGGCAAATAACTGAAAGCAGGTACTGTGGAACTTGTTTTTAATAATGGCATAATAGGTACTGTCCTCATTTTGGAGATGTGAGTTATATGCAAGTTGCTCTTGTCATCTGAAATGTTGGAGAATGTGTGGTTTCTTTTATCTATACAGGAAGTTGACATTGACCAGGAGGGATGGTAAATGGAGGGCAGTCCTTTCTTTGCCAATGGCAGCTTATATTCTCTATTAATACCAGTGATGTCCCCAGCAAATGGTGAGAACTGAGATTTGCATCATGACCCAGTTTTCCATTTTGAACTCCGTATTTTCCAACCTGCAAGTGGGGGAGAAGGCCAAGGGAATCAATTGAGATGCATTCATTATGAAAACTAGTCTTAGAAATAATTTGAGCTTGTGCATTATCTCTTCCTGCTGCCACTTCTTCCTTCCCTTGGAGGTTAAAGATTTCCTGACTGCCAATGAACTGCACTTTCTTATCAGGTGTGATTTCCTCTCTGAAAGCTCCCCCCTGCCTGTACTAATGGAGTAGTTGAGGAGGAGAAGGTAGATAGAAGCGTGTTCACAAAAATCTGGAACATTATTCTATAAGATGTTATGTTCAACATGCTGGTGCAATTCTCCTGCTAACCATTAATCATAGTGTTTAATAGTTTAAAAATAATTGGTATGAATGCCATGTCTAGAGCAGTTGAGGATAAATTCTCAAGGTATGATCTATAATTGAAGTAATTATTGTGTATTATTTCTTAATATGCTTACATCTCACATGAGAATAACTCGGATTAATGTAATAACAGCTACTTCACTCAGCTATTTCCTACAGGAAGTATAGCAAGTAGTATGATAATTTGGTAAATATGATTTTTTTAGACACTGAAGAAAGTGACATCATACCAAGAAACTATACTATTTTGATCCTGGTCAGAGCCCAATGAAATGGGGGAAAGCCCCATCTCTCTGAAGGCCAATTTGATATCTTACTTCAACACGTGTTTGTATTGTCATAATTAAGAATGAAAGAATACATATGAATCACAGTGGAACAAAATATCAGTAGCAAGTAACTTCCATTGGTATCCCAAAAACCTCATTATAAAAACAACTCTGTGGATATAATTTAGCAGAAAGCATCTTTGAAATAAACGAAAACAGCTACAATTCTTAAGGTTTGATCTATAATTGAAGTAATTATTGTGTATTATTTCTTAATATGCTTACATCTCACATGCAGCCTCCCCCCCAAAAAAAAATAACTACACTGAGGTCAGAGTCCTCTAAAAGGAACTGAACCTTTTGCTCCAAAGTTGCTCGAGAACTGAACCATTTGTTAAAACATGGTACAATCCATTTTAGCCTAAGTTGGTAGACGTAAGGACAGTGCAAAAGGATATGTACCAAGGAGTCCACTGACTGAAGAGAGCAGGGACACAGCCGGTCTGAAAAAGGGATCTTTAGCATATGGCCCAGCAAAACCATTGAAAAAGGGCAATTAAATCTTCAATGCATAAAAATTCTACATAACTTTGGACTAACCAGTGAATCCATATAGGAAGGAAGATTACCCTTCGATATCAGGCCCAGGACAAGTGGAGAACATATCCTCCGAGCATCAAAATGAGTGTATCTGTTATCTCCAGCATAGATCAATTTGGCCTATGTTTTTTACACTGATCTACAGAAGAATGCTACCTTATCTAAACGAAATTGAATTAATTGTGGGTATGACTCAACAAAGCTTAAAATATTGTGCAGCATGCTAGTTTTTGATGCCACAATATTTGGGATTGGTGGATACCTCCCAAGCATGGCAGAGTCTAAAGATTGCCCAAACTTCGTTGTTGTATGCATTTCTTCCTTTTCTAATGCCTTCTACAATATTAAAAGTTTTCCAACCAGGAAAAATGTCTGGTCCAGCAACACCCGCAGAACTTTCACCTGAGGCACTCAGTAGAAATGGTTGAAAAGAAAGTGAAGTGACTGTTTTAGTATCAGTCCTAACAGCTGAGTTTGTTAAGAAATGTATCCGATTGCACACAAAGAGTTCAGTCCTGCAATCTTTAAAACTGACAGTCTGGTGACTGTCTGGGCAAACCTGACAAAGAATAATTTGATACAACCTTTTATAATGGGATTGTAACTGACATTTAGCTAATGGAAATTTGCTGCCCACTCGATGCATCTGCAACCAAATCTGTTCATACAGTTTTATATAACATTTCAATTACTTAAATATATAGGATGGGCATGTATAAGGATGAGAGCAATATTGGTGGTGGGAGAAGCGGAAAATAAGCTCAAGAGATAGCAGTATGAAAAATATTAACCAGGAGGTGGCATGGACATGAGGTTGAAGATTGAAATCTGTGAAAGTTGTACATGACAGTTTGTACTTACAAACACAAATGAAGCATATACTGTGTATAGAGAATCAGTGAGGGTTAAAGATAGAATAACTGGGGTATTTTAGACACATGATAGACACATGAGTGTCCATGGCTCTCATACGGTTTGACTTAATCTCAAAGCAAGATACAGTTCCAGAAAGTGATATCAGAACCGAGGATTTACTGAAAATTGTACTATGACAATAAAGGTATTTGAAATTTGAAATTTGAGCCAAGGATTGGGAAGTACCTCTTTTGATGTACCTATATCAAGACTATCAGGGGGCAGCTCAAGATCTCAGGTCAAAGGAGCTCCATTAATAAACAGTGGAGAAGTCCTAGGACAGGGGTCTCCAATGTGACACCCATGGTCACCATGGCGTCAGTTGACATCTTTCCTGGCACTAGCCAAGTGTTTTTAGAAAGCAGATGTGGCCAGGTGGGGCTTTTTGAGTTTTTGATGTTTGTGGTATAATGCAGTCAGTACCTTTATGTAAAATACTTTACCTGTTCAGATAGTGGAGTAATATTCTAAAAACACAGTGGGACTTGATTCTGACTAAACATTACTGGGCTATTTGGCTAAAATGCCCAATGCACCTAACTGGAATGTCTATTGAAGTCATCATCTATTCTCAGTTTTAATGTATTTTTATAATTCAGGTTTAATAACATCACTACATCAAATTTTGCTCACTTTTCAAAAATCATGTTCCTATCTGGCCAGAATCTCTCTTCCTCTACAAGGGGCTCTTTCCAGTCCTGGCCTTCAGCACCAGCTGTCATTGTTACAAGTAATAGTGCAGGTTAAAAGTGGCTGGGTTCATGCAAAGGGATAGCCAGGAGAAGAAGTATTTCCCCCCTTTTGTATAAGTGAGTTAGATGCCTGCGAAATGAGGGTTTCTAACTAGCTCAATATGCATACTTGTTTTGTGTGTGTGCATGAAAATATTTTAAAAGGTACCACAATAAACAGGTCCTGCCTAGATGCTGAAGACCTACTCTCAGAGTCAAACGTAACCTCACTCCCTGATGTTTTGTGGTTGCCTCCACGTCCTGTGGCCGCCATTTTGTGGTTGTGCCCACCACCCTGTGTCAGCATTCGAAAAGTGCCCACAGGCAGAAAAAAGTTGGGGACCCCTGTTGTAGGGGTTTATTTGAAGTTGGAGCCGTGGATGAGAAACTTACTTCCTTTAATGGTAGAAAGAGACATTATGGGATTTGATATCCACATATACGTTGTAATCTATAGTAACTGAAAAATTAGAAATACTCCAAGGAAGAAGTCGAATTTCTTCAAAATCCAGAAAACCTGCTTTTAAAACTGGTAATAGGAAACCCTAAGGAAATAGATTCTATGAATATGGAATAAGGAAACGTTCCCAGTTCAGAAAGAGGAGAAGACAAGGAACAAGAGTTTTGACATTTCAAATGAAGAGGGTTTAAACTTGAAACTCAAAAAGATCCAAGCCTTCACACTTGTATCCTGCCATGCAGTTCATTCAATAGAACAGTGATTTTATTTGTAGAAGAGAGTTGCGGTTTCTGCCAGTTCCTCCCTCCCACTGCAGATCCTCACTTTGCCCCTCCTATGCTGTTCATGCGGGTCCCCTTATTCCAGGGAACAAAATGGAGGGGGTGGGTACTTAGTGGGCAACAGGAGATGAAGGATGCTAAGAAGGCTCACTATGCAAAGTCCATGGATGGGTGAATGCATGGCAGCGTTAAGGATTTTAAAATTAAAATGTTCTTTAAAACAAAACAAAAATGCTACTTGAATTATCAGCGTGATTGGTGCTTATTCTTGTCTTCAAATCAAATTATACTTTGCTGTGGAGACAATGAAATTAACTTTTAACAAAACTTCCAATAAGGTTAGGTAAGGTTTCTATAAATATGAACAATTTACCAGACAGGTTTTCTCTTTGTCATTTACCCTAGAATGCCGGGGCAAGCCTACAGTTCCTGGTGGAAAAGGGAAGGAGTCTCCTTTGATCACCACACTGTTGTTTTATTTTAGTGTTTAAAGAGTAGTTGGTTTTTTTTGTCTTTTTTTGTTTTTGGAACATCTTGAATAAGGGGAGCTGAACATTCAGAGGCAGTATGCCCCTAAATATCAGTTGTGGTGGTGGGGACCGACCTCTAGGAAGGTTCATTACCTTTAAGCACTGCTTGATAACTTCCAGGGGGCTTCTGGTTGGCCCCTGTAAGAACAGCATGCTGGATTAGACAGATGTGTAGTCAGATCCAATGGGGTTGCTCTTTGTGAAGCTCGGAAGCATCAGATGAGTGCATGATGAGTGCATTCCCTTCTGTGCTCCAGCCTGTATTTTTAAGAAATTCATCTTCACTGTTTGTAGATTGTACCGCCGACTCCTTCATTCTTGACCTGGGGGATAACTTTCCTATTGAAGCCCCAGTGCGAGTCCAGATCAAGAGCACTGAACATTAGGGATTCTGAGAGTGTAACCTTGCTGTGAGAAGATGTGTTCTTTTAGACTGAAAAGAGCACCCGCTGACTCTTTCTTGTCAGTGATCAGCCATAACAGAGAAAATACACCTCTTCAGGCACTTGGGGGAAAAAAAAAATCAACAAATGCTGCTTTGTGTTTTGAGGTACTGGTGGATGATACATAGTTTTGTCTTTTTATATTGCCACTTCTGTTTCATGTTTTGGTGTGTGTGTGTGGAGTGAACAAATCTCAGAGGCAAGGGCACCATTTAGGGAAACCAAGAGATAGTGTGTCCCCCATTCATTTTAGGTTATGGTGAGTCATAGATGAGAAGCCACAAGCCACATTACAAGCGCTCTTGTAATGCATTGTTTGGAAGAAATTTAATTTTCCCCCACTTATACATAGAATGTATATTGTACATTTAGGGGTTTCCCCTTAAACCTTGGATACTGGATGTATACTTTTAGATCTCCTGAAACAGCTGGACAGGAGGCAGCCACAACTTCTCCCACCCCTTCCTTGTCATGATCTGGATCCCTTCTTCGACTGCTATAACAGATCAGATTCCAGATGTACTGAGTAGCACTGAGGCAGGAGAGGTGGATGGCAGGGCCAGAGGCAGAGGTAGGAGAAGCCACAACTGCCTTCTTTCCTGCTGTACTAAGGGATCGAAAATGGTGTCAGTGGCACTTAACAGTGCATTCCTGAGCAGAATGCCTTCGCCTGGCTTAGGAGGCAACACGGCTGCGCTACCTCCTCCCAGCAAATCTGTGCAACCCTCATAGGGTTGCATGGGAGATACGCCACCTAAAAGGCCAGCGCCATTACACCCCGGGAACGCCTTCTGGGACACCGGCGTGGCCTTTGCCGGCGTTTGGACACTGCCAGAAGGCCCCCTCGGCATCCCAGGACAGTGCTGCTATGGCAGTGGCCAGTGGCCGGGCCTTCCTGCCGTCATGCGGGCTGCTAACACCGGCGTAACTTGCCCGAATGCCGGTGCGGGGGACCTGGACGCTGGCATGGGCACAGCTCAGGAATGGTCGGCGCAGCTCAGAAATGGGCTGAAAATCACAAGGACGTGTGTAAGATTGTAGCTTTATGGGGTAATGCTTGTAAGCTTTGTTGCATACGTAGGACTGCTTCATGGCAGTGTCAGAATTGTTAGGGTTCTTCCACAATGTATGTGGCGGAAGACAGCTTGGTACATATTAGTCCAAAGGATTCTGATTTATTTGAAAAGTCTGAGAACAGGATATACCTGCCAGCTTACCTGTATGTGCAGGATATGAAGTCTGTATCCTATGTACCAAGCCTTGACAGATTTTCTGTGGATCTAGGAGCCAGCCCCAAAACTGAGGAGGCAGCCTCATTTTTTACCCATCCCAAGACATCATCAGACCCTCCCCCTAACATCACTACAACCCACCCTGTATTAGTGGTGAACATTGTTTCTGGAAATGCTGAGGTCTGTGAGTTGTTCATTTTCAGACCTCCTTCCAACCTAAGAAGATGGGATTGTGGTGGGGGAGGGGATACTCAACCCTGTAACCACTAGGTAATACCACCCAGTTAATCTTCTGCCTCAATTTTGTACTTAATTTCTCTTCTACACATACTATGAATAAACTTTGATAATAAAAAACTGCAGTCAGCAATTCTATGCATGCTTACTTGAGAACAAAACCTTCTGGCCGTAGTTGCTTCCAAGTAAACAAGCTTATGACTGGCCTGGCAGGTCAAAAAGAGGCTGGGGGAGGGGGAATCCTTCTGACAGTGCAATTCTATGTAGTTACTTGAATCTGAGTGCATTTACTTCACTGGACTTAGACTAGAACAGCTCCACATAGAAATGCACTGTAAGGGTCCTGTATCTTCTGGCAATGTCCTAACCTGCTTTTGTGGTTGTTTAAAGAAGCCTGCATGTCATAGGCAGATGAACTATTTTTATTATTGCACCCGGAATGCTCGTGGTCCTTTGCACCATAAAAGAAAAGTGTAGTCAGCTCTCTGCCTCCAAGGCACTTACAGTTTAAAATTAAACATTAGGAGAGAGAGCGGGGTGGGTGTGGTGGGTGTTGCTGGAACGAACAGACATTCATTCATAAAATAGACCTTAACACTGAACTACACTCAGGTCCTATGGATATTTAGGATTTTAGATTAGCTGGCTTTGTTTGAAACTTGGGCACCTTTTCATGCGCTTTTTGGACTGCAACTTAACTGTTGCCAATAAAAGGTGAAAGACATCCTCAGAAACATGGGGTCTTGAATAAAAACAGAGGAAGACAATGCAAACGAGATTTCAGGGTGTGCATGAGAGAAGCCTAAAATACAAAGAAACACCAAACAGTATACAAGCTTTCAAGCTCTTAAGAACTTTTTGTGAGGTTGGATATTAAAAAGCAAATGTGGTAGAGGGAGACTCTCCCGGGCCCTGATCCTAAGGTTCCTTGACAGAGGGGCTGTGGCTCAGTGGTAGAGTCTCTGCTTTGCATGCAGAATGTCCCAGGTTCAATCCCTGGCATCTCCAGTTAAAGGGACTAGGCAAGTAGGTGATGTGAAAGACCTCTGCATGAGACCCTGGAGAGCTGCTGCCAGTCCGAGTAGGCAATACCGACTGATGGACTAAGGGTCTGATTCAGTATAAGGCAGCTTCATGTATTCAATACTATGTAGAATGTCTGGCTGATTTGTACTTTAATGGTCATGGGGTCCCTGGTTGCTCTGTTGCCATACTGTGAGCAAGAATTTTTATATTCCCTGTTGGAAATATAACAGCTGTTAACTGATTAAATGCCTTACCTGACATCAGGTACACAGGAATACACAGGTCAGTTCTAAAAGGACTATGTGTTTGGTCTTTATTGTTTATTTAGTGCATTTTAATCCCACCCGTCTTCTCCAGAGCTTAGGATGGCATGAATTTTTCTGCCTTCCAACTTGTTTTCTTTGTAACAAGTATGCAAAGGAAGTTACTCTGAGAGAGCGTGACCGGTGTAAGGACACACAATGAGCTTTATGGCAAGAGAATTTGAACCCAGGTCTCCCAGTCCCAATTGAACATGATTTTTACCCTTTTCTTCTTCCTTCCTACCACTCATGCACACTCTCCCTCTGTGCTCCACTCCATCCTTGTTTCTACACTCCAGGCTCTCCCTCTGCTTTCCCCAGTGCACTCTAGCCTTTTAAGCAGGGCTGCAACACAGGGCTTTTGGTGCACATGGAAAATCTAGCAGCTGCAGCCCAGGTCCCAGACCTTTGGAGAGGATGGAAAGGATGCTTTTGGCCCCTTCCCCCCACCCCTGCAGCCTGCTGACTAGGGGAAGAATTGCTGGCTCCAACTCCCTGACTGTTGAAAGCTCCCTGTAGCAGGCCGGGCTGGAGGTGCCTGATAAATACCTCTTGATCCTTTAAAAACCATTCAGGGCTTTTGACGATCAAAAACTAATTGACCAGACAGCTCCAGTCCCACCTCCTATGGCTGAGCAGGCTTGTCTAGCCAGAGCTCTCTTATCTTTTGCCAGCTGCTGGTGGGACGTTGGGGCTCCAGGCAGGTACCAGAAGGCATTTTCAAGGCACATTTTTGACCTGGCTCTCAGGGTTTGTTGAGCTCTGCTATATACAGCGAGAAGCTCTATAATCTCTTCCCTGGAGTATCTTCAGCTGGTTTTCAAGCAAACCATTCCAAACTGTCCTTGGAACAGGGCAATAAATATGTTATCCCACTGTTTTTCCTTCTAGTTGATGCTCAGGCAGTGTTAAGAGGTTAAGACAGGCTGTTCATCAGGAGAAACTCTCATCAAATTTTGTGTTTTTTTTTTTTTTTTTTTAAGGGGAGAGCTTTTTCTTTAAAGAAAAAGAAGGGCTGGTTGAAATCTACTGAAGTTCATCCCTGATTCTAATTCTGAATTACGGGAAAACCTCCCCCCCCCAAAAAAAAAGGATGGCTGACCTTTTTTGAGTTTCACAGTGAAATATATCTGCTTTTGCAAATATTTCCTCTTAATATGCAATCCCATGTTACACATGTTTACACTGCAATGAAGTGGTAATGAAGTGATAATGAGGGGAAACGTCCTGCGCTCTGCAGGCAGGCCAGGTCAGGGCTGCTTTGGAGTAGTTCTGTCAGGCCTGGATCGTACAGCTAGAGAGTGTAGACTGGAGCTGGAGGCAAGGAGCTGGAACCGGAGCCAGGGGGCTGGAGCAAGAGGCAAAGAACTGAAGCTAAGGATCTGGACACAGGCGTTGCACCTAGCGGACCAATTGATCTAGCAAAGCATCCTTCCCAAGCCTCATGGTATAGCTGCCCTGCTGGCACCTGTTGAAGCTCCTGTCTCTGCACTGTGCTTTGGCCAAGACCCTGCGAAAAAGTGTAACTTTCCCTGCATGGCTGTGGAATGGGACTGTGGATGTCCAGTCTGGCACTTGTCTCCTTGCGATTGCCTTGCCCCAGACCTTCTGCTGCTGCCATTTCTGTAGAGTGAGAATGGGTCCTGGGGGACTGTGGGCCCAGGTTCAAGACCTGCTCTGTGGAGGCCTGGTCGTTATCTCAGGGGCCTGTGTCAAGGACTTGCTTGCAGGCTGTGACAAGGTGGCCTCTGGCATCACTGACACATCTGCAATGTTAAGCTCTCCCTGGTCCCACTGGTCCTTTTCAGCCATTGCCCTGGGGTTCTTGGGCCCTTTCCTGGAGGAGTCCAAGTTGGAGTTGCTGAACTGGTTGGAGGGGATCATGACAGGAAGTCAACCAATGCTCAAAACGGCAGCAGGATTTTTTTAGAAGAAACATTACATCAAAACTGTTGGAAATATATTTCCTTAGATTCTGCTTAGATTTCTTTGGGCACAAGGAGGGGGATAATTTTCACTAATCCTCCTCAAGCTGTTACTGAGGGTCTCCTGCCCCCTAGAATTATATTTTCACAGGGCATTTGAGTTGGCTGTGGGAGGAAAGAATTGGAGAAAATCGCTCCCCCCCTCCTTGTGCCAATGGAAATCTAGGCGGGATCCAACACAGAAAGAAATGTTTGGAAGGTACTTACAATTCCCCCTCCCCTAATTTTTTTCCACCTCAGAGAGTGTCTACTAGGACAGTGCAACACAGCTAGGTTACTGTTACTTTTCTCTTTGGAACCTGGATGAAATGCACCATAA
This sequence comes from Euleptes europaea, assembly GCF_029931775.1. Classification (NCBI taxonomy): domain Eukaryota; kingdom Metazoa; phylum Chordata; class Lepidosauria; order Squamata; family Sphaerodactylidae; genus Euleptes; species Euleptes europaea. The sequence goes on along the minus strand of NC_079313.1, from coordinate 34,866,952 downwards.
TTCTGTGCTGCAAATCCTGCATTTAATTATGACATACTTGACCCTAGCTTTTTAACTGTGCATGACTGGGTGACGGATTGCAGCACAGGGCATTATCTTAGCACATTAGCCCTTCTTGTTAGGTGGCATAATGTGCTTTAATTGACTTAAAGTGTCTTCCAAATGCATTTAGTTAGAAGCTCATAGCTAATATAATGTTGTAAGCCATTGAAAGTGTGGTCAGTCCCCAAGGAGAAACCATATGCTGTGCATTAAAAAAAAGAAGAAATAGGGATTCAAAATAACGATGCCAAATCCAGAAGTAATGAGGTGAAGGATGTTCAGAGTTCCAGTTGGGCTTTATGTAACTGCCCTATCTTTGTGACTAGAAATAATTTCAGCTGCAAGGGAAGGAAGTATGTCTGGGATCATATCCTTGTAGGCTGCATTAAAAAGCAAATTAAAATTGAACTTCTCTTCTTGGAGGCTGATAGAAGATCATGAATAGATGTGTTTTTAAAGGATTTTTAACAGGGTTATTCTGTTGTGAAATGTGCTAACATATTTCGGGTCTAGACGTTGGTGGCAGGTTAGGGTGATTGATGAGTGAAGTGTTGACAGACGATGTATCTGTCAGTTCATCTCTGGATCTCAGAAACCTTTGTTGAAGTTTTATGGATTATGTTCCCATTGATTTAATGTTGTGTTTATTTGGCTGATGTCCAATTATGTTTGGCTCTTCACACCTTGGAAGCTAATAATTTTGAATATGTTAATCCTTCATTTTGCAAGTAACATGGCTTTCTTGCTTTTGAGATGATGTGTGTCTATTTTTTATTAAGATTTCAAGACTTGGCAAGATAATTTTCTGAATTTTTGGGTGCTGTATGAGCTAAGAATAGTGATGTTTTCATATTATGTTAGGTATGGATTTTTTTTGCACGTGTTGTAAATTCATGACTTTATTCCTTTAGGAAATCTAACCTAAGAGCATAAGAGCAACTCTGCTGGATCAGACTAGTAATCAATCTAGTCATGCACACTCAAGCTTCCTTCAGTGGAGGGTGAACAATGAAGGTGACCGATCCCACCCTCAGAACGTTTCAGATTCAGGTTTAACAGACTTGAAATTTTTGGAAAAACCAAAAAAGCTGAATGCCCATACCGATATGGTTTCCCTCCGTTTTTCCCTGAATAGCCCAAATTTTGTGTTTCCATTAAATCCTATGGAAAATCTTTGCAGGGCTCTGGGCGGTGGTTTTTTAAGGTAGACCCACCAAATTTTCAGTGTAGCTGCAAGTGACTCTCCTTACAAGAACCCCAGGTTTGGTGAAGTTTGCTGGACTCCAATCAAATAATTTTAGACCAGAGAATCGAGCTGAGACAGATTTCCCCACCATTTTCACAATGATAGGAAAATTTGTAAGCAACATTCTTTCGGGAGTCTTTGTGAGGTTCTAAGGGGGCTGAAAATTTGGTGCCTCTACCTTGAAAAACAGCCCCCTCCAAGCCCCGGAAAGATTTGCCATAGGGTAACATGGAGCCATTCCCTTTAAAAGTTAAAGGGAACAGTTCCTATGTTAGTTAATGAGAATTTTTTGCGGGGCTCGGGGGGGGGGCTTTTTTAAAAAAAGGTAGAGGTGCCAAATCTGCAGCATAGCTGCTGGTGTTTCTCCTTACAAGAACCCCCACGTTTGGTGAAGATTGGTTCAGGGGGTCTAGTTTTATGGGGTCCAACATTTTCCTCCATGTTTTCCAATGGAGGATGGATGGGGACATCCTCTTTGGGGGGCCCTAAAATTGGACCTCCTTCACCAAACTTGGGGGTTATTATAAGGAGAGTTAGCTACAGCTATGCTGACAATTTGGTGCATCGACCTTGAAAAACAGCTCCCCGAATTCCAGAAAGATTTGCCATTGGTTAACATGGAGGATGGATGGGATCAACCTCGTTTGGGGCCCATAAAATTGAACCCCCTTACCCAATCTTCTCCAAACTTGGTGGTTATTTTACGGAAGGTCATCTGCAGTTGCGCTGAAAATCTGGTGGCTCTACCTCAAAAAACCAATGCCCCCAGATCCCTGCAGAGATAATGGACCTGAAAAATCAAAAGCAAGCAAGCAAGCAAGCAAGCAAGCAAGCAAGCAAGCAAGCAAGAAAGAAAGAAAGAAAGAAAGAAAGAAAGAAAGAAAGAAGAAAATTGGCTGTTTTTCAGCTTTGCCTTTTGGACTCCATTATAATTGTGCCTCTTTTGGGGGTGGGGGTTGGCATATCCGAATGCACACCCCTAGATATAGAGATAAAGGCTACCTACCTCCTGATGTTTCCTCTAGCACTGGTATTCTGAAGTTGGCAGCCTCAGAATGCAATAGTTCTCTTGGGTTACCATATCTAGCAGCTGTTGATTGACCTATCCTCAGTGAATCTGTCCAAGCCCCTTTCCTCTGTGCTTGTGGCTGTCCCTATGTCAACTGGTAGTGAATTTCAGAATTAAATTATTCTTTGAGTAAAGAATCCATCTTGAATCTATTGTCCATCAACCTCAGTGGGTTCCTCTGAGTTCTGTTATTACCAAGTACTAAGTCATCTTTTGCAAAGGGATAAAATACTTATTTCACTCATTATAATGCACATCAATCTCTGACTTTTGTCTTCTGGGTTTCTGGGGTTTTTCCTGTTGTTATCCTGTCTCTCACAGCTACAATAGCACTACCATTAAAATTATGGACTGGTCATTTCTTCGTCAGAGGGCAAACAGGCAAATTCAGCAGGGGATCAAATACTTTTTTCCCTCATTGTATGTGTACATATGGAGCTATTAAGTTGCCAGGTCCTATATGTGACTTCTAATCTACATATGGTTCTACCTGAGAGATAATGTGTTCTAATGGAAGCAGCAGCTGAACAGCTTTTTTATTGAGAACTGTGAGTCTAGTACTAGAGGATACTGGGGGGGTGTATTTTCAGGTTATCTGGAGCTAGGGTTGCCAGCCCCCCTGTTTCCTCTATGCCTTCAAGATTTCCAGAAATTTTACATCTCTAATTTAACCACTACCTACTTGAATAGCTTAGAGATCTGCTTTATTCCCTTTGCTTTTTGTACCTTGCCATTTGAAGAAGCCAGTAATTGTCCTGTCCTGTAATTTGCAAGCAGGGCCAGTCAGATCTCCTCGAGTGGTTGTGCCCTCAGGCTTGGATAGCGAAGCTTGAGCATCAACAGGAGCCAGAGAAAAGGAGCTGGAATGGGGGGCAAGGAGCTAGAAGCTAGGAGCTGGAACAGGGACACAGGCTTATAACTAGTGGACTGGTTGATCCAGCAGGGCAGCCTTTCCAAGCCTCAGCTTAAATAGCCTGGGAAGTAATCAGGCTCAGCTGCCCTGCTGGCAGGTGTTGAACTCCTGTGGGTGAAGTGTGCTTTGGCCAAAGAATTATCATTCTTACTGCCTGGCTATGAGATGGAGTTGCATGTAATCAGTCCAGCGCTTCATCTCCTGTGGGCCTTCTGCCTTTGCCGTTCCTGCAGGGTGGATGTGTTCCCTGGGGGACTATGGGCCCAGGTTTGCATCCTGCCCCATGGAGCCATGGTGATTAGTTCAGGGTCCCATGGCAAGGCCTCCATTTCTGGCTCAGGCAGGATGGCTTCTGGTGCTGCTGCACCATTGTCAGCAGATACCTTGGGCGTGTCCAGCTCTCCCTGGTCCTGCTGGTCCTCCTCGACCGGTGGCCTAGGCTCCTCCTCCTGTTTCCCTGAGAGCTCCAAGTCACTGAGCTGGTCGGCAGGCATCATGACTGTAAGACTGTATTATCATGTTAACTTAGTGGTACGGTAGCCTCAGCAATACTGCTTCCCACACCACTGGAGTAGCTTGGAAAAACCCACATAGGAAAGACCCATGCTCTGAATCTTCCTCACTCCTTCAATAACCTTTAGAAAACTGCTGATGTGGGAAGGAGCTAGGGCTCCTCTTACATACCCCCAAAGGCTCACATGTTACCTGGAAGGAGTAGAAGGCTACTGCTCTTGGGCCACTGAGGTAATATAGAACCCTGTTATCAGCTATATCTCCAGGTTGGTTTTCTGCCTGCCACCTACCGTTTCTACTGCAGGTATCACTCTTTGACTCCAGCTGTTGAGTACATTGTTGTTCTTGAACCAGGGCACCTGACAAGTTGTCACTGGAGTTTGAACGGGTGCGGTAGTGTTAATATAATGAACTGCTTTTTTGGAATCTTTCCTTTTTCTTTTTTGTCATGGAAACCATCCCCATGGAATGCCAGTCCGCTCGGCAGCCGAGATTGCTAAGCAAAGGGAAATAGAATCAGGGCAATTTCAGGCGACAGAAGCCACTCATAATGGGAGTTCGGAAGAAAGTGATTAGCCCTGCAACTCACTCACCTCATTAGCGTGACCTCAGCTCTTATTATTAACATCTATTCTTTCAGGCCACATGACCACTGCCATTTTCCTCTTGAAAACATAGATATGCAAGTTCAAACCATGTGAATAAAGTGGTAACACTTAGTTTCTTTCAAGTTAAATTGCCTAGATCAGTGAAAGCCTACACTTTTGTTCACCTGTCTAAAAATGCCCTTGGAAAGTTAAATCTTGACATGGAACATGGCATGGTATCAAACAAAGAAAGGATTTAAAGTGTGACTATATATAGTCCCACAAAGGCGCAGTTGATACAGTTGGTTTCTACAGGGAAATGTTTTCCTGCAGAGGCATTTTCCAGGGAAACACTTGGGTCACAGGCTTCACTATTATGCAACTATTTCATCCATGTTTATTTTAAACCACTGTTTTCCTTCTCCAAATTGCTTTATCAAGGTGAAGAACAGTGAGGGAGGAGTTTTAAACCTTTTGCCCTTGCCATTTTTGCAATGGAGGAAGCCACCCTCTGATCTATTTTTAATTCCACTGGGAAAAATACAGAGATATCAATAATTTTCCCCCAGCAGGGGTTAAAGTGGACCAAAATGGCTTTTTCTGATAAATTAATGGCTGGGGAAGGAAAGAGTTAAAGTTTCTCTCTTTCCTTGTGCCTTTTCTCCTCTGGAATAAAGCAATTCTTACAGCTAAATTTGCAGAAGAAAAAAAGCCATTTAAAATAAAGCATAACATTTAGTTGAACCCATAGAAATAAATCATATTGGCCTATCTATTCCACTATAAAGAATAATAAAGAAAGGATGGCCCCGGCGATGCCAGGAGAAGAAGGGGGAGGTGGCTGGGGGTGGCAGGGTTGCCCCGCGGGGCCTGGAATGGCCCCTCGAGGCCAGGAGAAGAAGGGGGAGGCAGCTGGGGGTGGCAGGGTGGCCCTGCAGGGCCTGGAATGGCCCTGAAGAGGCCGGGAAGAGAAGGCAGTAGGCCGGGACGGAGGCGACAGGCTCGCCCCGCGGGGCCTGAAGGGCCCCAGTGACGCTGGGCTCAGATGCTTGGAGGAGGCAGGCTTGGCCCTCTGGGCAGGACTGGCCCTGCCGTCCCAGGAAAGGGATGGGGAGCCTCCGCGGGCTGGACAAAAGCCCTCGGCGGGCCGGTTCCAGCCCGTGGGCCGTATGTTTGACACCCCTGCCTTAAGCAATGCCCAAATGGCAAACCACCTCTGTGAGTCTCTTGCCATGAAAACCTCAAAAAGGGGTCGCCATAAGTCGGCTGCGACTTGACGGTACTTTACACACACACACAAATTGTATTCAGGGGGGAAAAAAACGTTCTTGTTTGCACCATTGCTTCCTGTTATCATTACTGGCCAACAAACATACAAGAGGAGCTGGTGGTGTTCTATATTTTTTATTTATTGAACTTTGTGGTGCACTCGATTCCATATTTTGGGGGAAAACACTCTTTAATATGAGGTTGCTTGACAGATTGTTGATGCTTATTAGGAATTTAAATTCCGAAAATCTTATATGAATGTGTATACCATTAGCTCTACCCTCTCAAACCCAATCAAGGTAAGAAGAGGTGTAAGGCAGGGCTGCATCTTGGCCCCACATCAATTCAATTTTTGTATAAACGACTTTCTACTTAGCCAGAATTGTAGATCCTGTCCTCCTCAGCTAAGCGGCCAGCCAATACCATACTTAGCATATGCAGACAATCTTGTATTGTTAACCCGTACACTCCCCAGTATAGTGAAAATTTTAAATGAGTTTTATGATTATTGCTTTAAAGAATATTTAGAAATAAATTTTGATAAAACTAAGGTTTTAATCTTCACTAAATCTAAAATTAAAAGGGTGCATTTCTTATCCCTGCTGAACAATTCTACAGAGATAGTAAGAAATTTTAAGTACCTCAGGGTCATGTTTACCTACAATCTTTCTTGGGACTTGCATGTCCCATATGTTAATGCCAAAGTTAAATTCCTCCTTTATGTTCTTTTAAAAATTCTATTTTTGCAAAGGAGGGAAATTTTACTGGCCCTTATGATCCTATATAGAGCAATCATACATTTGATTGTTAGATATACTGTTCCAGTTTGGTACCCTGGCCATATAGAACATCTTGATAGTATTCAAGTTAATTTTTTAAGAAACTTGCTGGGTATTCACCCATGTATCTCCTTCTCCACTCTATGGTTCTATAGAACTGGAGCTCCCAAATCTATATTTCAATCTGTCATTAAATTCCAGTACTCCCTCTTTGAGCCATCAACAGTCCCTGATATGTTTCTCAGATATCTCTGTGTCCACTTGGACTACCGTAGTAGGTTAGACAAAAGATTTTCCCATCCAATAGAGCAATTGAAAGCTGCAAGGAATAGTATTCGGAAAGCAAGCTGTAAACAATTACAAAACAAGATGATAAATGAGGATTGGTACTTAGTATTTAAGGATGCAAATCATAAATGTTCATCTTGCTTGTTCCAGATACCTTTTAACAGAACTTTTTCCTTGCCAGACTGTTTCCTTTGGTTAGAAATCCATAAATTTAGATGAGCTTTCGTATTACAAGGGCAAGGGCTTTCTTGTTGGGCTCAAAGGAGATACAAAAACATTATTGTAGAACAACACAAATGCCCATTTTGCCCAAATCAAGTAGACTCCCTAGCGCACATGTTCACAAAATAATACTGCACAAAATAAATATAGTACTCCCTGGATAAAACAGCTATTGACACTTTCTTAGAGGAGGATACTGCATAATCTGCTGTCAAATAGATCAGTGAATTGCATGAGAGACGTGGCAACCTTTCTATAGTGTCAAGAAAAAAATAATTTTCATCTCCCCCCCTTTTTTTAGTGTGAAATGGTAGGTGAATAGCCAATGGCTGTTAAATCTAGGGAAAAGAATTAAAGTAAAAAGGGAAAGATTTAAGAAAGAAATGTTTTAAAAGCAGCTTTTTTGATAAGCAAATGTAGATAAAAATAAGACTAAGAGCTGTTATGAAAGCACTGTAAAGAAACCTAATATAGAAACGAATCATAAGAAATGTATGCAATAAGTTCTACATATAGATATCAAATTTACTGATTGTTGTTTTGTGTTGTAATAATAATAATCTCTTTAAATTTAAAAAGAAACTGCAGGGCAGGGTGAGTAGGGCTTCCTCCTCCCCAGCATCATTTTCCCAAGCCAGAATTGTTCCAGGGGTAGGATTCCCAATTTCCCAGTAATTCTTGTGGCTGCCTTCAACCCTCAGCTGGTTGGCGGGTGGAAGAAGGCCAGCAGAAGAAGGGAGCGATCCATGCGCCCGGTGCAATGATGTTACTTCTGGATTGACACGGAAGCACTGGCATTGTGCTAGGGTACGCTCTAGCACTCTCGTCCAAAAAACGGTATGAAAACCATATAGTTTTGGGGGAGAATGCTAGAGTGTCCCCAGTGCATTGCCGGCACTTCCGTGTCAACCCAGAAGTGACATCATGGTGTTGGGCACACAGATCGCCGCCCCCAACCCCACCTCTGCAAAGCTCCTGCCAGTTGCTCCTGGCAGCCCTAGCCAAGGGTGTTATTTGCCCTGGTGGGGGTGGGGCACTCCACATTCTCTGAATGCTCGTATATGCAAATCCCCAACATGGCTAATAATGCTTCCTCCCAGAACCATTTCAGCTTCGGAAAATTGCATGGGAAAAGAGGCAGGAGCTCCTCTAATCTGAACAGGGCCCGCACAGTGCTTTTTAATGGAGCTTCCAATGGGAAGTCACAACTGCAATATGGTTGAAAGTCCCCATAGTGGACTTGCATACATTGTAACATGTAGTTTGGCCTTACATGCCATAATTATGGTTACTGGAGGACTTAGAAATCTGCAGGGCCTCCTTTTCATTGAGTGTGATAACGCCCTGCAGCATGTAACCAAGTCTTTTAAACAGCCTCTTCTAGCACAGTTGAGACAGAGAGAATGTCAGTTCATTTTGTGTTGTTAATATCTGATGTTCCCAAGAAATCCTAAAAATGTAGTCAGTCTTTAAGATGCTTCAAAGCTAGCTAAATTCAAGACAATACTTCTCAGTTCTCTGCCTGCAATCAAATTTGCTGCTTCTCCCACTTATTGAAGGCTATCACCTTCCAAAGGTGCTCAAGAGGGAGAGATTTCCGTCCATCGGGTAACATTAATTTTTTTTTGTTAGTCCCTGGCAATCCTTTAGTTGGTGACAGGCCAAGTCACTTGAATCAAGGCGGCCAAACTCATTACCAGGCTGTGTGCTTCTTGGAGTCCCAAGAGGCAGAGGGTAGCTATATAGAATTTCCGTGATCAGAGAAGTTGCTTGTTGGCACATTTAAATTTCAAGAAGATTACTAACCCTCCAAATAATATGCAAATAAGCACGTGGATACTATTCCATTGCCTGCATTTGTTATAATACACAGATGCTGAAAGTAAATATGTGCATACGTAGTGATTTCATGACCTAATATGCGAAGATTAAAGTCTAATACTTGTGTTTTAACTTTTTAGGGTGCAAGTTGAATTCTACATGAATGAAAATACTTTCAAGGAGAGGCTGAAGCTATTTTTCATCAAAAACCAAAGATCAAGTAAGGAAATTTTTTAAAAAAATATGTACTATACTTTTAGCTAAAGAATGAGAAATACTAATTTTAAGAAATGGTTGCAGGTATCACTCCATAGGTGCCAGTGAGTCACTTGGGGAACACAAGGAACTGAAAATAATTTATGTGATCAGTCTCATCCAAACTACCAAAATATTAAAATGTTAAAACAATGCAATATATTGTAATACTTACTTTATATAAAACATGATATTTAAATAAAAGTTAGATAAGGCCCTAAAGATCAGTGCCTCTTTACACGTGAAGTGAAGTGCCTCGTGTAGCCACCATTCTGCTGGCATTCTGCCTCTGAATCTGCTATCATGGCCAATAGGCAAAGATAGACCTGTCTTCTGTAAATGGGCCTAACCACCTTTCTTAAAACCCATCTAAGCCAGTGGCCATTGCCACATGTTGTGTCAGTGAGCCACAAGTTAATTACCCTCCAGATATTTTAGCCTTGCCTTGTGGGACAAATGCTCCAATCCTGCATTCATTTTTTTGCCCCTTTCCTCCTTCTTTTCAATATCCTTTTTGAGATGCAGTAACCAAAACAATGAACTGGAAGTTCATTATGAAAGGCATTACTGTACTGGTAGTTTTATTTTCAGTCCTTTTCCTGATGATTCCCAGTAGAGGTGTGCATTTGGCAAAACCAAATAGAAAAAAACCCTGGAAAATACCTTATTGGTATTGGGGGAGAGGGGTTATCTTGAAAAAAATGGCAGCAATTTAAGGGAGCCGAAAAACAGATCCTGAATAATGCCAATTTTTCAGCATTATTCGGGCTGCTTCGGCCCTGCCTCCATTTTTAAAAACTCAGGAGGAATCCCTTCTCCCCCCCTCACTTACCCATTGGCTGGTTGGGTCTCAGAGGCAGCAGGCAGTGCAGAGCTTAACACCGGGCTCAGCTTGGCCGGGCCCAGCATTCAGCTCTGCTCCACTGCCGCCTCCGACGTCCACGTGGAATTTCTCAGTTTTAATAGACCTGAAAAGTTTGAAGATCTGAAAAAAGCCAACCCCCTTCCCCCATGCAGGTATGGGGATGTGGCGTTTCTTGAATTTTCAAAAAAAAAATTGAGTGTATTAAACCCAAAAAATACCAGGGAAAAAATGGCGCACACCCCTAATCCCCAGTAAGGAATTTGCCTTTTTAATAGTTTAGATGTCCTCTGTACTACTGGATTAAAAGACTGCAACAGATATTATCAAATACTTAGGATCACAAAGTCTGTCCATATTAATGATGAATTTGGTAATAATTTCCTATGTGCTTGTTCTTGTTCTTGTTTCAAAGACTTAGTGACATCCTTGGTAGAGTTACCTTCAAGGCCCCTTGACTTCATTAACCTTAGAAGAGTGTAACAGCCCAATCCTGAAACAACGGCATGCGGAGTCAGCGGGGAAGAGGTGCAGTGGCGCCTCTTCCTAAGCCAATTTGTGCACTCTGGGGGAACGAAAAAAGCAGTTTCGAGCTTTTTTGTTTTCAATGGGGCTAAAAGCGAGGCTGCGCCTGCTAAAAAGAGTGCAACAGATATTATCAAATATCTGTGGGCCAAATGCTAAAAAGCAGGCACAGCACCGCCGTTCCTGGCACTGGCGTACTACAGCGAACTGGGATAGGAAGCCACCTAACTAAAAGTGTGTACATATGTGGCAACTTGTCTAAGGAACATATGGTATGTTGTGTATTTAGAAGTTACTTCGCTCTATTTTCTTCTCTTTCCTTATAAAATTTATATGTAAACAAATTGTTAGAAAATAAAGATTGGGCAATAACATGATAGAGGAAGTTCTCTTCTGGATGGGGGAAGTTCTCTTCTGGAAGTGTGAAGCAAGTATGACTGCTGCCCAAGTTTCAATCAAATGGACCTCAGTGTTGATAATAAAGTGATGGACACAAAGAAAAGGTGTTTTCCAAGTGTGGGTCTAATATTTCTTTCTCCTAAAAATGATTGTTTCTATGTAATGGTAAATCATGGTTTGCTGGTATCTGGCTGTCCTGGCCACTGGGTGGGAGGCAAGTCCTGGCAACAACAGGGTCTCACAGCAGTGGTTCTAGGGTCTCAGTTTGAAGACAAAGTCTGGTGTCAGATAACATGTTCCAGAAGCAAAGTTCAAAAACAGTCCAAGGGTCAGGTAACAAGGGTCCAAGAATTGACTATAAGCAACTTAGTGGGTCAATCAGCAAAACTTCAGACAAGTTGATCCCACACTGGCTCTGGTCTCACTGCAGCCTTATTTAGGCAGTTAACCTACAGGTGATGCTGGTCCCATGTTAGGCTCCTCTCCACAAGCTGAGTCAGCTTCTGTACGCATGACGAGTAGTGAGGCCCAGATCCCGGAATTACTTTATTGGTTTCTCCTGGCACTTCCTCAGCAGAGTGGAGGCCTCTGGCCTCCAATGAGGACTCATCCTCCGACACTAAACTGGGGCATGACACTGTGTGAACCTGAGAAATTATCTGGATCATGCACTCCTTCTCCCCTTTGTTATCATTTGGTTCTTGGTGAGATGGTTTGATTTTTTGAGATTTGTGGTAAGGTACAGTTGGCCATTGTATGTGAACTAGCTGTCTGTGGTTTGTGCTTATTCTCCAGCCAGAAATTCCAGATAGTGGAAGTCTCTTTAGCTGATGACAAATGCAATAATATAGTTTGATTATTTCAATGATGATTTCTGTATTGCATTGCTGTTTTTATTTTTCCACTGTAATTTGGTATCTCTTTTCATGCTTTTATTTGTTATGACAGCTAAGTCATGACAATAAATTGACATCTGAATCTTAATGAATTTGTATTTAGTGAAACACAGAAACAGATTGTATCCTTCAGTCGGCTTCCCCCACTTTTCATAAAATAGGAGAATGAAAATGGCAGCAAATCAAAATCCTAGCTGATTGGATGCAAGTGTGTGATGGAGGTAGCTGCTACAAATGTCAAGGACTCTTCAGAATTCTGTATGTGTGGATATGCTACAAATGCATATGTTTGTAGGTTGAAGGAAAAAGTAATTGAAATTAAGTTGTGAAAAGGTGCAATTTTGTAAATCTATATATTTTACCCCAGCTCTCTTTTAAGGAAGTTAGTTCAGTGTACATGGCTCCTCCCTCCATTTTTATCTTCACATCAATGTTGTGAGGTAGGCCAGTCTTAGAGAGAGAGTGACTGATCCATGACCACCCAGTGAGATTCATTGCAGTGAGAATTTAAACCTGAATTTCCCTGGCCCTTGTTCATCACTCTAACCTGTATGGTAGATTAATAGCCTTAACACATCACTATCTTTTAGCCCAGGGGTCCCCAAGCTTTTTATGTCTTTGGGTACCTTTGGAATTTTGAGCAGAGATGATGAGCATCTCCCCAAAGCAGGAGGCGGAACCAAACACAATATTCCTTCTTCATTTTGCAAAAGAGTTGCAGCACAACCATGCTGAACACCTGAAGCTGCCTTGATCACAGAAACCATTGATCAATCAAGCTTAGCATTATCAGCGCGCGGATTGGAAGCATGGTCCAAAGGCTGGGAGGACAGCAAGTTTGGATAAGGAGGGGATGGGCTTCTACTCCTGAACACTTGTCTCCCCTCATGGAACAACCCAGCTTCCTGGACTGTAAGACTACAACAAAGCTTCCTCCCTGCTTAGTAAAAGAAGCTTATGGCAAAAGTCAGTCAGGTCACAAACTCCACTCTGTCACTCTCCTTGTCTCTGTTTCAACATTTCGGTGTGTGTTTGTGTGTGTGTGTGGCTCTACCACAGGGTAGAGCATCTGTTTGGCATGCAGAAGGTCCCAGGTTCAATCCCTGGCATCTCCTCTTAAAGGGATCAGGCAAGTAGGTGCTGTGAAAGACCTCTACCTGAGACCCTGGAGAGCCGCTGCCAGTCTGAGGAGGCAGTACTGACTTTGATGGACCAAGGGTTTGATTCAGTATAAGGCAGCTTCATGTATTTATGTGTATTTCCCGATTAACATATGAAGCAGCCTTATCCTGAGTGTGTCCATTGGTCTCTCAAAGTGAAGGGAATGAGTATATAAAAAAAAAAGAAGGAATCTGGAGGGAGGGAGAATGAGAAGGGGGAGTAAAAAGAAGAGTTGGTTTTTATATGCCGACTTTCTCTACCTTTTAAGGAGAATCAAACCGGCTTACAATCACCTTTCCTTCCCCTCCCCGCAGCAGGCATCCTGTGAGGTAGGTGGGGCTGAGGGGGTGTGACTAGCCCAAGGTCACCCAGCTGGCTTCATGTGTAGGAGTGCGGAACCAAATCCAGTACACCAGATTAGCCTCCACTGCTCATGTGGAGGAGTGGGGAATAAAACCCAGTTCTCCAGATCAGAGTCCACTACTCCAACCCCCGTTCTTAACCACTACACCACGCTGGCTCTCAGAAGGAAGCCTGAAGAGGAGGAAGAGAAGAGGAAATGGAACCACATGTCCCGGGAGGGGCCCCCCAACCCCCTTCCCGGGCCGAGGGGCAGCCCCCACACTCACCCGGCAGGTCCGGAGGGCGGCATCAACCAGGCTCCCTCTCCCCACAGCCGACCGTCAGACCGGCGGGAGGGGAGCCAGCCTGCCAGCAGCCCCCTCAGGAGCAGCCGGCCGACGCCCGATCGGCCCAACCCAAGCCGCCGACGGAGCCGCGAGCTGCGGCCGCGCCAACCCCCAAGCCGCCGAGGGAGTCAGGCCTTGCCGGGACGCCAGCGCATGCGCCCCAGCAGGAGGAGCCGCCAGCCGTCTCCGCCTCGGCAGGGCCGAGGCCGACGAGGATCGCCAGCCGCCCGGGCAGGCGGCCGGAAGAGGGGGGCCTGGGAGAGGTCGGGGGAGGACCGCAGCAATAGCCGGCCTCCCCGCGGCCCAGCTGGCCGGCGGCCGAGCTCGGGCAGGGAGGGGGCGAAGCCGGCAATTAGCTTCCCCTGGCTGGGAGGTAGCCCCTCCCAGCCCTTATATAGATTCCCAGGGGGAGGGTTAGGGGCGGAGCTGGGAGGGACTTCTCTGGCCTGGAGGGCATATAAGGCCAGAGAAGTCTGCCTGCCGGGGAGGATACAGCTGCCAGGGTTGCTATAAGGTGTGTCCTGTGGCAACCTGGCGACGACCGAGGGAGAGTCGAGCTCTGACTCCCCCTCGGATTGGTCTGAGGCGGAAGAGATTGTCTCAGCCCCAGCGTCCTCCAGGCCAGAGACCCTCGAGACGGCCACGCCCAAGGCGCAGCGCGACACCACAAAGAGATTAAGGTAGGCCCTGATACCCCCAGTCCTCCAGTGGCTGTGGCTGTTGTTGAAGCTGTCAAAAGTCCATTTATTTGAATGAGGGCAGCCAGTAACAATGGCCATGCTCACTTTCTGAAAATCTCAGCAGGCGCCAGAGGAGGTACTTGCAGCACCACATTGGGGACCCCCAGTTTTAGCCTATCTGATGAGATCAGAGATATGAACCAACAAGTGCAATATTTTGTTCATTTTTCTTCTTCCAGGAATAACCTTGTTTCTGGTTCCATGGAAAACAAAGTAGAAGACAAAAGAAATTAAGATCATATGTACACTTGATCTTGTTTAGAATATGTGTTCCTATGACCTGTTTTGAAGTCTGGTACAAAATATTGAATTTCCAGCATATCATTCCCTTTGCTCTACAACTCCTCATTTCAGGTACCACTGTAGCAAGCCCTGTTTGTGCACTGCACTTTAAAAATATATAATTTAAAAAATATACATTATCCCCCAAGAAAAACTGAATTTGGCAGTTTGTATATACAATATAAAACACTGTGACAGTATCCTGGGGATAGAAACCACCTCGAGAATTTTCTGTCACTTTTCTGCTTCTCTTACTGTACCAGGGTCCCTGCGGGAAACAATTGTTCAAGGAGATAGAATCTGATCCTGGGTATAAAACTGAGCCAAACCTGAGGTAATTATGAAGAGTGAATAGGGAGTTTCAGTTTTTAAACATTGCATGCCAAAGGAGATGAAAAGACCTATTCCCAGGCAGACTTCTTACATTATATTATACCCTAATTTAAACACTCCAATTGATCCACAGCAGCCAGTTGTGATTTGCTAATTCTCCCAGTTCCAAGACAGTTATCCCTACCATTGTTCGTAACCCACTTTCCTGTTAATGCAAACCCTTCACCAGACTTTCTTCTCCCCCTCACCACTACCAAACCTCAACTGTCAAAAACCAACTATTGGAGCTCAACCCTGGTTTCCAGCACATATAACTCATATCGTCTGATACTGTGTACCATTTTCTTTGGCTCCTGTGTTGCCAATTGTGACAGCTGCATTCTAAACAGTTGTTGCTGTCCAAGGGCTATTGGGCTGAGAACTGAATATATAAGTTACTACTACTCAACTTTAATAAACGTATAACAATTTTATTAACAAAGAACAGTATTTTTATTGAAAACATTTTTTATATATTGGAAAAAATATGGCCACAACTAAATTAATGGCAACAGTGTTATTAACGCATTGGCGAAGCATGGGAAGGCTGGATGGGGGCATCAGCCGTCCCGTTGCAAACTGATGCAGGCCCGAACTCCCAGCGTCCTGCTGGGAGTAGTAGAGGATGACGGTATGTGGGATACACATGGGCTTGCGCCACTTGGTGTTCCCCCATCACTCAGGTAGAGGCCAAACCTGCCGCCCCCTATGCGGCAACTCAACCCCTTGGCCTCCCCCAAAACCCCTTATTGGGGTCCCCCAGTTGGAGGAAGGGGCACGCAGGCCGCTTCCCCCCATCAAAACCCATCCAGCCCCATGCGTAAACCGCCTATAGTTGTGACAAATATGGCATAACATCAACACCTAAAGCCCTTAGGGAGGGAGGGTGGGCCAAAGCCGGAGACAGACTGAGGTAACGGGCGGGAGCTGCCGGGACATGCGCAGTGGGGGAGGAAGCCAAGCCACGCCTCCCCTGCCTCGCGGCAGCCTCCCGGCCCCGCCCGACTGGTCAGGAGCAATCGGCTCCCTTTAAGGTGAGCCCCCGAAAAGGGGGGGGAGGGGGCGATAATGGCAGAGCGAAGCAACTCTGCCGCTCTCCACCTCCGCCCCGGACACCAAAGCTGGCTCTGGATAATTCCAGAACCTTTGCTTCTGGTCGTAGAACCCCCATGATTGACAGAGAGTTCCAATAGAATTCTGAGAATGGCGGTTGGAGAGTTCTGACAGTTGAGAACTAAAAGCTGACAGAGAGAGAAGCTAACAGACAGAGCTTGGAGACAGTGGTGTGAGCTGCAAGCTGTCTGATGGAGGATTCTCCTCTGGAGTGAAAAGGAAGACATTTGGGTTTTGGATCAGGAAGGATCCATCCAGGGGAATATCTCTAAGGTTGATAGAGTGACCCCTAAAAGTTGAACAGGATATAGCTCTGGTGAGAGAAGTGATCCCAGGCCAGTTTAAAGGAGAAACTGGGGAAGTGTGTTAATGTTTCTAACTCCTCCAACTGAAAAACAGCTGTGTAAAAGAAGCTTCAGTTTAAGACACAAACCAGTGACTGTCAAGAGAAATCACTCCCAAAAGAGACCAATAAAAGCATTTTTAAGTTTTACTTCAAAAAGCCACTCAAATGCCATATAATTCTGACCTTTTATAGAAAAAAAGGGATCTGTCATAATAGCCTTAACAGAGATAGTGAGGGTTGGCGTGTGTGAGAACAAAATTTTAAAAGTATTAATACAAGAGGAGCTCCATCATAATTAGTGGCAGCATCATTATATGAAAATAAAACCCACAGGTAGTTGGTCCCACAGAAAACAAACATTAAAAAAGACATCTTAGAAACCTATGAGGAACTTTTTATTAAGTAAGAGAAGTTCCTGTCAGAAATGGCGCCTCCATGCTTACCCAGAATGGGAACAGGGGATAGTCAAGGAGAAACAGCAACTGAAGAAAATCCTAAGGAGGTGGAAATTATGAGAATGAAAATTGAATTAGCTAAAATAGAGGCACAGAAAGCAGCACAGGAACAACAGATACAGTTAGCCAGGACTGAGGCAAAAAAAGAAAAAGAAAAATCCAGGATTGAGGCAGAACAAGAGCAAGCTAAAATGGCACAGCTAGAGAGGGGCGGGGGAGCTAAGATAGCACAGATGGAAAGAGAAGCAGAAAGTGAACATGAAAAAGAAATGTATGGACTGAAGATGTGGGAGATACAGTTAAGGACAGACTGACCCCTACAACTAAGAAGTGGAGAAGGTTCCTCAGTGGAACAAAAGAAGTTTCCCAAATACCAGAAAGGGGATGATGTGGAAACATTTTTTATTAGTTTTGAAAAAACCTGTAGAGTCTTTGGAGTCCCAGAAGAGAATTATGTATTGCACCAACAATTTTGTGGAGGACTGAGTGAAGTGTACTCAGAGAAGAGGGATGAAAAAGCCTCAAATTACTTGCTTTTTAAAGAGAAAGAGAGAGTAAGATCCGGCTTCACGGCAGAACAATTATTTGTGTGTTTTTGCTTGTGTTGCATACTGCTGGTCATAGCAGTGACCAGACAGTTTTGCAGTGTATCTGAGGTTGGCTTCATTGGGCTTTTGCCCGCTCCAGATTTAATTTCATAATAATAGAGTTAGAAACTTGGGTTTTTTGGGTGTTGTTTTTAAGCTGAAAGTTTAGTTGTATCTTCGGTACCACTAGGGTTGCCAGGTCCCTCTTTGCCACTGGCGGGAGATTTGGGGGGGGGGTGGAGCCTGAGGAAAGCAGGGTTTAGGGTGGGGAGGGACTTCAATGCCATAGAGTTCAATTGCCAAAGCAGCCATTTTCTCCAGGTGAACTGATCTCTATCGGCTGGTGATCAGTTGTAATAGCAGGAAATCTCCAGCTACTACATTGAGGTTGGCAACCCTAGGTACCACATCCTGTGCTTTTTATGCATATGCACTGAATATTTTACAGCACTGAATGTGTCTTTACAGTTCAGACAGCAGTCATTTAATGGTATAGGCTTTTTTCTTATTTCCACTTCCTTTTTTTCCGCTTTAAACATGTTCACCCTTTTTAATATGTGCCAATGATGATCTTGAAGAATCAAAATGCTGGAGATAAACAAATCTAGGCTCAATCCCATGAACTAATGCTTGTTGCTTAATTTTCCCCCCTTGGAAAAAGGCTCATTTTCAAATTAGCTGTTCTTGAAGACTCTGAGTCATTTCCTGGGTATCTGTTATAGCTCTTGCTATATGGTAGCCAATGCAACATTTCTGGAAGTGCAGCCAACAAAGTAAGCCAGTCTTGTGTTAGGTGCTGCTGCTTTTCCTGACTGCCAACAGGTTAAGGGAACCAAGCCAGGGGTCCTGACGAATCTTCCTGTAGCAAGTCAAGTGTTATCGCTAATGAGCAATAACAAGAACCAGGATGAATCAGTGTGAGTCATATCACTAGCCTATGTAGGGCAGTGTGGATCATCTTGACTTTCATAGGTTATCCAAGATCTTGTTTATAGGTCTTCTTGCCTGGCTAGCTTTTATCCTTTAATTGGAGGAAATGCAAACTAATCCTGTAAAGTTCCAAAAGAAATCGATGCTAGGCAGCACAGTTAAAAACATTACACCTCTGCATTTCGTAGTAATTTTGTTGTTGTTGATTGGAATTGCTTGCATGACTGCAGGTACATCTTGTCTCTAGCAACTCATAGTTAGAAAACTGGAGTTAATTTTCAGCTTGGAAAAATAGGACCTTTTCCTCTCAACATCCAGGTGTTTTTTTAAAAAAAAGAAAATCTTACTGCACCTGTAGCATACTGAGCTCCTACAATTCAATTATCATGAAAGCCTTCAGGCTCTCCCTTTAGGCCTCTTCAGTTTTTCTCTGGGGAAATTGGAGCCTTCTCTTAATTAGGTTTGGTAAGTAATCCAGAGTCTCTGGGTAATAGTTTCTCAAACTTCATATCCAAAGTTCATAAAACATTTTTGTAGACTGCAATTGTAAGCATATTAACTAGGGAAATAAGTCTCATTAAACTCAGTAGGATACTTGTCTAAGTAATGGTGTCCAGAACTAGGCTGTAAGGTTGCTTAGCCTCTGCAAACTCCACTTGGGTGACTTCCACACAGATTTTTTCCTCTGGTTTGAGCTTCCAATTGCAGTGGAATATTTCTGAGGTTCCATATAGCTTTGTTGCCTGTGAAAATTTCTCCCCTCGGTAAATTTCGGGTTCTCGTTTATTGGTTGGTCCCTTTTGTGGGGGAAACCTGAAATAAACCAAATACCCATACTGATAAATGGGTATTTCAGCTTTTTTTCCTGGTTATCCAAAAAAATCCAGGTCGATTATAGACTTTGAGGATTTTTTTTGAGGCTCTGAGTATTGTTAAACTTTACAATCGTTTCCTATGAAGGATGGCGGTGACCCCTTCAGAGGCCCATAAAATTGGACCCCCTTTTCCAAACTTTCCCAAACTTCGGGGTTTGTCTAAGAAGATTCCCTCACAGCTTTGCTGCAAATTTGGTGACTGCCTGGAAAAATGCCCCCCCCCCCCGATCACCATGAAGAAAATCACCATAGACCATAATGGCCATATTAACAACTGAGATTCCATGGGAAAACTAATTTTCCCATGGTGTGCTCAGTTACTTGCAGCAATTTCACTCAGTGAAAGATCTTTTCTGGGCTCTGTGAGGGGGCAGCTTTTTTAGGTAGAGACACCAAATTTGTGGCGTGGCTTCTGGTGATTCTCCTCAGAGGAACCCCCAAGTTTGGTGGAATTTGGGTCAGGTGGTCCCAGGGGGGCATCCTAATGGAGGAAATATGGGTACACATAGATATCAAAATGCACAGCCCTATTGTTGCCCCCCTGTTGTCCCTCCATGGTTCCCCCATGCTTTTTCAACCCACCTTTGATCCAGTGTTGTGTGGTGGTACACAAGAGAAGCACAGCTCAAGTTCTTTAACTGGAGCTTGTGTCTGAAAGAGCCAGTGTCTGATACTGAACATCATGTTTATGGAAAAAATGGGAGGTTTGCATGAATTGCAAGAAGTTTCTCCAGTCAGTTGCATAAGTTTTTATTTCCTTGAGTGTGTGCATATTTTGAAATATTTAGTTAATTTCACTTGATACTATGGCGGAAGGAATTCAAGAAAGTGAGAAGCAACAGAGAGTATGTGGCTGTGCTTGGGCGCACGCTAGAACACACATGAAGCTGTCTTGTCCGACCATTGGACCGTCAAGGTCAGTGTTGTCTACACAGAATGGCAGTAGCCCTCCAGGATCTCAGGCAGAGGTCTTTTCACATCACCTATTACTTGGTCCTATTTTTAAAATTGGAGATGCTGGGGAATGACCCTGGGACCTTCTGCCTGCCAAGCAGATGCTATATCATTGAGCCGCAGCCTCGCCCTTGTCCCCATGTTACAGGAAGCTGATAATTGACGGACCTCTAGTTTGTACTAAACAGCTCTTCTTTGTTCTGCAACTTATAAAACATTTTCCAGTATCAAATCCTGTAAGTGTTGCTTGTTCAGTAATCCAATCAAGTGAAGTAGCAGAGCCATCTTTTGTAACATCATTGAATCTTGTGTGTAGGAGTTTTGTTAGCAGTCCAATTGGCTTAACAATGTTATTTTAAAACACGACTTTATAAGTAATTCACCCATCATTCTGAGAGTAAGAGACTTTTCCTCCCTGGTTTTCTCGAAATCATCAGTATTTCCACTGGAAAAACGGGAGAGGGATATGAATGTGTGTGTGCGCGTTCCAACGTTTATCTAGATCTCACACTCCCCTCACACCTTTCCCTCTCCACTTTAAGCATCTTTGCTCTGCCTACAAATCCATAGTTCACCCATCACTGCTAGTCAAGACTTGGTGAGTTTCAGCATGAAAAGAGATCAGGTCATTGCCCAGTCAAAGTAGAATTTTTTTTTTAGATGCAGTAGCGTATGGCAGTGGTGATAAAGGAGCATTGTGATGAACCTTTAATCGCCACTGGGAAATGTGTGTGCCTCTCTTTTGAGGGTTGTCTCCTCCACTGATTAATGTTGACTAGCTCTGTCTGATAGTTGAGTGAATCTTCACTGGATACTTTTCTTTTAATGATCCAAAGACACCATGTGAGGGTCTCCTAGTATAAATAGTTAAAAATATAATTTTAGATTGTTGAATATGACACCCCCCCCCCAAAAAAAAAACTGTGATTGATTCAGCTTCTTGGCAAAAATATGGCCAGCAGTTGCAGGAGGCAACTCATTTCCTGCACTATTTCGCCCCTTCCCTGGCAGCCCCCACAGCCTGTCACCTTTTCCTGCTTCCTTCTTTGTTTGAAAGATATGTTATGATCCAAAAGGTGCCACCCACTTTGTATGTAACTTGTCACATTACCCCATAGCCACTGCTTTCTCCCCCATGCCACTGGGGGCAGGGCTTTTTAAACATAATCAGCAGTAGCCAAATTGTTATAGCATTAGATCTTCGGAATTCCCAACTTTCATTAAAAAAAAAAAGTCTCTACCCTTTTTTGTTGCCAAGATACACCTTTCCTCTTCTCTTTCGACAATGAAAGGAGCTAGATACTTCTTTTTTAATGAAAGCTGGGAATTCAGATAATCTAATAGGAAAGGGAAACTGCGTCAGGAGAGAAAAATTGGTTTGACTGAGTTCCTAAAAGGTCATAGTATTAGTAGGACAGGTAGATTAATATTGTGAGATGCATATCCTACAATCCTTCCTCTGCCATTTCAAAATTTTAAGTTGTGAAGCTAAAAGGAACCTTGGCAGATTAATTTGAAGAAAAGTAATGCTTTCAATCCAAGGACTCTTTACATAGTGCGTAATGGATACAATTAGAGATGGGGGGGGGCATTCTGTGACATGCGCCCTAATTTCCTTAACCTTTCTCCAACTCTCCCATGCATACCTCCTTCCTGTATTTTACAATTCAGGGTCAGGGCTGTGTTGGTAGTCATCTTCTCGTTTAGCTCTGACACTCAATTTTCAGGGCAATTGTACTACAAGCATAAAATCGTGAGGCTCAGGATGAAGGAATAAAAAAACTTGTCATCTAACTCCAGAGTTCAGCAGCCTTGTGCTGTTGCACTATTTGGGATGGGATTTCCCAATTGTTTACCCCCACCACCACCTGAGACTGTTCACAGCCCCCCCCAGCTTGTTTAATCTGAAATATGTCAAAAACACCAGGGAAAGGTGCAAATGGCACCTTTTACTAATAATTATAAAGTCATTAGCATTCATCAGTTGCCTGTGCCAGATGGTACTCTTGACAGAGTAGGAAGCATTTGCTGAATGATATGAAGGAAATAAGGAACAAGAGAATTGTATACTGGAGAAATTCTGTTCTTGATTAGAGGCACAAAAAGCAGGGTCTGATACATCCCAGCAGGTGCTTCATTCTCATGCTTTCTGGTCTTCTATTCATGGTCACATTCACTGCCAGTTGCTGTGGGTTGAGGGTGGCTGCTGACTCCTTCCCAATATACACTCTTGGAGATATGAAGCGGCTAGCCACTTTTCATCAGCGAGCGATCAGTGGGAACCTGGCTGCTAGCTCCAGTGGCTTCTTGATTCAAAAACTATGCTTTTGGCATTCTTGGAGCTGTCGCCCCAGCCTGAAATTTTATTCCCTTGCAAGATAGAGGCAGTACTTGACTCCTGGAGAGCTTATTTCCTTCATCAGAACAAGGCAAAAGAAAAGAAGCAAATAATAGTACACTCCTAAGCAGGTGTACTCAGAATCCTACTCCAGTCTCCTTAATGGGCTTACTCTCAGGAAAGTGTTTTTAGGATTGTACTGTTGTAAGGTCGTCTCATGAATTAGCCCACGTGGAGTATCTAATTTGCATTACTTTTATTCTGGGGAGAGAGTTCTAGTGGATTTCTAAACAAGTGGAGGCAATTAAACTCTATGTTGAATCAGTTGCCTCTGCACTTCAGGTGTCAGAGTCTGGGGATACTGAAGAGGCAGCTTTAAAAGTAATTTCTGAGACATTAACCCTAGCTAGGAAGAGGGATTTACAGCTTAGGTTTTCCATTATGACATGTAGCAGGGTTACAAGAGTTTGCAATTACTTGATTCTGTGTGACTACTAAGTGGTTCATAATGCCTGTGTTATGGGAATAGTGCCACATCCCTAAGACTCAAATCCAGACTTTTCCCTCCCTAGCACTTCAGCTGATTCCCACTGCCTGGTGTGGCGTTTCCAGGCACCAGGACATCAGGTCAAGTTGTCTGAGGTCAGGTTTGTGCTGAAAGGAAGAAGATAATGTTCAGAGCTCCCCAGGGGAGGCAGTGTTATACCCTGTTATACTTCTAGTGTGAATTCACAGTGTGGGCTCAAAATAACCTAGATTATTTTCTCTGTTTTCCCAAGGAGGGGGGAAGAAACTGCAGAGCCCATTGCTGAATTAAGCTAGCTGAGTTCACCCACCACTAATTGGATATTGGATCAGAAACCTGAATTATTTGTGGGATTATGTCTTTGAATTACTTGCCAGATCAAATGCTAATTTTGAGAGACCTGAAATTACTTGAGCACTGTGGCAGTGGGTGATGATGGACACACACATTCTCAATGTGACAAAACTGGTTTAAAGGAAATATTCCCTGTCCTGAAAACAAATACTTCAGACAGCAGCAGCTGTGTGTGCAAACCAGTTTGACCTCACTTGGAAGATGTATTTCCTTTCCCAAGCACAGGGTATTGTGTCTGCAGTGAAGGGTATTGCTGAACCCCTACGTATTTAGTAATTTTGTTTTATTCTAAATAATACTTTCTAGATTTTGGTTCTTTTGAAAAGAGGGAAATAATGTTTCGAAGATTATTCCATTGATGGTTTCCAGGTTCTACCTAAAGCAGCCATACATATTAATAGGCACATGATGTTGGAGGCATGAATCACAGTAGCATTTGTTATCAGAATGTCCCACTCACTGAATATGTATATCTCACCCTTCCTCCAAGGAGGAAGTCTAGCATATTTTGGGTTACCTCTTTTTTATCATCATCTTTAGGGTGAGGGTTAATGACCACCAGAAGACTGCCTGTTAGGTTTAAAAGATGAATGAGAAACTGGAGTTGAGACTCTTTCTTCAGTCTCCAACTTTGTCCACTGCCACACTACACTCGCTCAATTGTAGCTGATTGTTGTGGTTTTAAATAATTTATGTTGTTTCCACAAATGGCAATAGATATGAAATTATGCATTCACCTCAATGTTCAATTATCTGATTTTAAGTGGTCTAACTATGCAGCTTCCACTTTGAATGAATACAGTTCAATATTTTATAGGCTTCCATCATCGTTCTCTAGATATTTTTTGAATTTTAATATTTATGCTCAATATTGTTTCCTTCTGTGTCTGAGGACATGGATTTTTGCCCTGTTTTACAGTAAATATGGATGTAAGAGTCAAACCAAATTATTCATTCACTTTCTTTCTTTTTAAACAGGCCTCAGAATACGCTTGTTCAATTTTTCACTCAAGCTGCTAAGTTGTTTCTTGTATATAGTTCGGGTGCTCTTGGATGACCCTTCTCGAGAACATGGATGGTAATGTTTCTTTCTTTTATTTGTCTCAAAATGCTTCATAAACTGTATAATTTACATTAGTTGAATGACCTCTGGATCGTGGCCTAAGTTGTTTTTCTTAGAGTCACCCAGATTTCTAGTTGGCATCTGTTAAGAACACCTGTTTTAATCATTTGTATTATAAAAAGCAGTGTGCTGATGGATAGCTAGCATGTTGGGAAGCAGGGGGCATCTAGTATTAGACAAGAAATGTGAAACACATTCAGTTACAGATTAGACAAAAGTTCTTTTATTTTTTGAGTAGCCATCTGCCATTTAGTTATTGCAAGCTTCTCACGCACGAGACAGTGGAGTATTGAGACACAGCTGTAGAGTGCCTGTACCATGAAGAAATGACCCCCCCCCAAAAAAAAACCCAACCCAAACAAATCCTTATCTGGAAGTTGTTTTTTAATTCTCCTGAACAACAACAAAAAGAAGAAGAAGTAATTTGTTCATCATTCCCTGAATCCACCTCCTACTTCCTCATAGGAACACTTGGGCTATATTAATTGGGAGGGTTTGTCATGCATTATATGTTCATTGTAATTGCTGTCATGTCCTCCCTGCCCCTTCACGCTTTGTCCTCTTACAGTGAAATCCTATGGTAGTCCAGTGTAAACCCATCCAAAGGTTTAGACTGGAGTAAGTTTGCCTGGGATTTTATTTTAGTGTTTGAGACTTAAGGCAAGGACTTTTCTGTCTTAATTCTCTGTGAAGCACTATATATCTTTATTAGTATTAATAATAATAACAGCTGTATGATTAGCTTCTACGTCTGAACTCCGATAATGAACCACACAGCTCTTTAAACACATGCAAAGCATCTTGGAACAGCACAACACTGATTTTTCTGGAGAATTGTCCAACTGAAAGAGATGAATTCTGAAAGGAACTGGGGCAGAACTAACATGAAAGTGTTCTATCAATGGGGGCAGGTGCTTCCCTTCTGAGAACAGAAATTTTACAGAGAGAATCGTGTACTTACTGCCATTTCCATTTTGCCATACATTCAGAGACTGGTTAGTATAGCTTATTGGCTTGTTGGATAATTGTAAACAATGCCAGGTCTCCGATGTGTCAAACAGCAGAGAGCTTTAATGTTATGGTGGGCCAAGTAGTTCTGATATGCAGAAAAAGATCATTGTAAGTGTATAATAATAATCTCCTTTCTAGGATTTTCTCTCACTTTTGAAACCTAGTGCATAGTCTAAATTGTTGTTTTAATGAACCTGTGTTTTTTTGTGGTGTCATTGATGATGGAATGCTTTATTGATGATTTATCAACATATTCTGTATTTTGTGATAGTGTTTAATATAAATATTTTATATAGCTTTTGGTATTTCATGAAGTTTGGGTTCTGCTAGATGAATCATCTGAAGGATTTTGAGTATACACACATGCACAAAATATGAATTTAATATGAGTGGTGAAATTTCTCAACTTGATAAATTGTTACATAGACTTGTCTAAAACAAACTTTTAAGGTGAGTGCATTGGCTTCAGCTGAGTTGAAGCATTTGAGAAATTTAGAGTTTTTGATTAGTTTAATGAAATTCCCCTTCACGTTGCTAAACAGGGAGTTCAGCCTAACTGATCATTTGACAGTTGTTCCTATAAGTCTTGAGGAACAATGTAGATATCTCTTTAACATTTCATACTGTATCATTTGTTTTCTAATGCACATGGTTATTTTAATGGATCAGATAATTTTTAGCAACCAATTCACTATATGTGTTCTCAAAATGGATTGTGCTTCCTAAGAACATGTCTGCAGAGACTGTCAGAGTAGATAATTGAAGTTGCCAGAGTACAAAATAAACTCCATAAAATCTAGTTATAGAGAGAAACTTTAAAGCTGACATTATTCTCAAAATAAATCCTACATCTTGGCAACAAACAGCACAAACGTTTGTAGGAGTGAGATTCCTGCAAATTAGTAGGCAACTAGTGGATGCCCTCCATTTCATTTTGTTGTTCTGTGGGTTGAATATATCACTAGGGTTGCCAACTTCCAGGTGGTGACTGGAGATCTCCTGGAATTACAACTGATCTCCAGGCAATAGAGATCAGTCCACCTGAAGAAAATGGCCTCTTTGGAAGGAGGGCCTCTATGGCATTATACCCCATTGAAGTCTCTCCCCTCCTCAGGCCCCACCCTCAAAGTCTTCAGCAATTTCCCAACCCAGGGCTGGCAATCCTATGTACCACACATTCTTGTTTAACTTGGAGATTTCTAACATTAATTTGGAAGTGGTACAAATGTAGTTTGCTAAAGTTTTCCGTTCTCATCTCCCCCCGCCCCCTTTACAGGTTACTGATTCACACAAGTGCATATGTGAACTGTTTTGTTATTGCAGTCCCTACGTCTAATGGGTTCATTTTTAGAAGGCAACCAGCATTATAGAGAAAAGGAAATGGTGGGAGTTCACAGAACTCTCAGTGTTACATCTGTTTGAGCCCTGAATGTTCAAGTGAATGATTCACATGTAGAGCATATGTTGCAGGCAAAGATGCATTCGTTGACTTTTAAATCTCACATTGCAAAGCAGTCCCAAGCTGCTAGACACACATGTATATACATGCATGTATGTATCTACATATCTATCATCTTCACTGTCCATGATGCAATGGATGGATTCTTTTAACTATATCATGATACTGCTGAATTTTAAAAAAAGGAGACCCCCCCCCCGAGACCTCTGTTCACAGAACTCCCAGCATGGCATCTGTTGGAGCCCTCAATGGATCAACAAGCCTTATCACATCTAACCTTTTCTTGACCAATGCTCAGTTTCCATGTCACCTATATGTGGGATAATTATTGTTTGCAGAGGCTTTGGTCACAATTCAAAGGAGGTTTATAGAGCCTCATTTTAGATAAACACCGTAAATCAAAGGTTGAGGCAGTATGTCTGCAAACCTGGCACTTAACTTGTCTGGCAGATATCCTAGAAACCTTGATATTCAAATAAACAATACTGTTGTTGATTGAAAGCCAGTATAATTCACTTCTGCAAGCAATCTTTTTATTTGAAGTCATTAAGCAGCTTACATGTCTCTTTGCTCTGGATTATACTAGGGTTTTTTATTGTTGTTGTTAAATACATTATATTGCTCACTAGTAAAGTTGGTCTCCTCTTACGAGGTGTTCTACTACTTCATCCTGCTTCCCAGGATGTAGTAAATCATTTTTGCCACACACACATGAAAGTTGTTATTGTACATGATGTTCCAGTCAATTTAAAAGTTCCCTAAAAAATGAGCCACTGGCTTTAATGAGGCCCGTATAAATGTTACTTGGGTTTTATGCAGTGCTTTTGGGCCTGGTGACATTAAAAAAACTTGTACAGTCATTAATTTACAAATGCCACCCCGGGGGAAAGGTTGATTCTTATTATCTGCATAAGGGGAAACTCCCTCAGGCTTGATTAGGGTTGGCAGTTGGCAGTAGGGCTGTTGAATTAAAAAAAAATTCGGTATAATTCGGATTCGGCTGAATTCGGCCCGTTTAGATTCGGGATATGCCGAAGTCCGAACTCCCCCGCTTCGGGTCCGTGCAATTCGGCGGGAATTCAAAGTTCGGGAAAAGAATTCGGCTGAATAAAGCCATTAAAAACACAACCGCGCCTTTCCACGGCTCTGGGGGGGGGCATTTTTGGGGGCAAAGGTCCCAAACTTTCAGAGGAGCTTCAAAGGACGCTTCTTGAAAGACCCCCCAAGTTTTGTAAAGATTGGGTCAGGGGGGGCTGAGATATGGGCCCCGAAAGGGGTCCCCCCACCCTTAATGTGTATCTCCCAGCAGAGCTTGCCGCCCATGCACAAAGCTCCCAGCCTCGACAAACAGCTGAGAGCAAGGGCGGGGCAGGTGTGAAAAAATTTGCAAAGCAATACAACTGCAAAGCAACACAAGCACGCAATGCAACACCTTTGCAACAGTGCAAAGCAACACCTGACACCTGGGAGTTTGCAAACCATGGAAAGGGACAGAGGCAGCTAGCTATGCATAATGAGCAGGAAGGGGTAGAATTTCTCCTTTTGCATTGGACTTGGGACCAGGCAGATTCTTTAAGTCACCATTTGAAAACCAGTTTTGAGCAAGCATCAAAATAACCTAACTGATCTTATGAATGAGGGAAAACCTGAAGACACAAAACTGAAGCCCCCCCTCAAACCAGGGAGAGAGAGACTGGAGGGGGAACACACACCCCAGGCAGAACCGGCAAAAGCCCCCTTGGGCTCCCCCCCACCCAAAGAAACTGCTCCCTCCCCACACACACACAGACTCTGCTTCCCCCCCCACACACACACAGAAAGGAAAAATTATAGATTAAAGCCCCCAAAGGGGTCTTACTGTGGCTGTCTTCTGTTCCATCAGGAGGGGCTGGGAGGCTGGGTAATCCAATATGATTCCATTTGTATCCAATATGAGATCCATATGTATGCATCTCTCGAGGGTGATCCATTCATCCCAATAGGGAAAAGGGGAAAGCCCATATCTCGGGGGCCCCTGACCCAATGTTTACAAAACTTGGGTGGTCTCTTAAGAAGCCTTGTCTGAAGCTCCGCTGAAAGTTTGGGGTCGGCACACCCAAAAATGCGCCCCCTGCAGCCACGGAAAGAGAAAAGGGGGGGAGCCGATATTTCTGCCCCCATTGAATCCATCTTTACAAAACTTGGGTGGTCTCTTAAGAAGGATTGTATGAAGCTATGCTGAAAGTTTGGGGGCTGCACCCCCCAAAAAGCGCCCCCTGCAGCCACGGAAATGGAAAAGGGGGAGAGGAAAAAGGGGTGGAGCCCATATCTCGGGGGCCCCTGACCCAATGTTTACAAAACTTGGGGGGTCTCTTAAGAAGGCTCATCTGAAGCTCCGTTGAAAGTTTGGGGTCTGTACCCCCAAAAATGCGCCCTCTGCAGCCATGGAAAGAAAAAAAGGGGGGAGCCCATATCTCGGGACCCCCTGACCCAATGTTTACAAAACTTGGGTGGTCTCTTAATAAGGCTTGTCTGAATATCCGCTGAAAGTTTGGGGTATGTACCCTCAAAAATGCACCCCCTGCAGCCATGGAAAGGAGCGAATGTGCACAAGCACACCCCCCACACAGGAGGATTTCTCTCTCTCTCTCTCTCTCTCCCTCTCCCTCTCCCTCCCTCCCTCCCTCCCTCTCCCCCCGGCCGGGCCACACATCAGCTGATTCCTCCAGTATTCAATCCTGACTGATTGGCCAGAAGGAGACCCAGTTTGGCCACCGATTGGCCGGGGGAGGAGAATGCTGCTTACTGACGGTTATGCTGCTTACTGACGCCCCGAATTTGCCGGATTTATTCGTGAACTCCCGAACTCGCTGAATTCGGCTCCCCGGTTGCCCGCCAGTTTTGAGTTCGGTTCGTCCCGAACAAAAAACCGCCGAATTAAGGGAAATTCGGCTGATTTTCAGTTCGGGCCGAACCGAATCAACAGCCCTAGTTGGCAGCGGCAATTACAAGCAAAAGTATAGAACATCTGGATACCTCTCCATCTCTGTGTCGGTCTCCCAAGAATTCTAAACTGACTCATAATTTCATGTCCCAGGCCATGAAATTCCCAAACCTTGTTACCTAGTGGTTGCTGTTAGTGCTCTCTCTTTCTTTCTTTCTTTCTTTTCCTTGGCTTGCTTTTCCTCCCCCTTCCCTCCCTCCCCCTCCCTTTGGTGACAGTTCTATTCGTTCTTTCTTTTCCTCTTTTTCAGTGGCCTGGCCTCTGGAATAATACTGCTCTACTTAGGTGCCCTGGGAAAACTATATGTTCCAAGTAGGGTTGCCAACCTCCAGATACTGAATAAAGATAATGATATCAAGCTCAAAAGGGTATGCAAAAGTGATATATTATTTACAAGTGCAGATGTTATACAGCATAAAGTAGCATAAAGCTACTCAAAGAAAGCAAATAATTTTCAAAGGTAAGTACAATGACTTGTAAAATACTTTCAAAATGTTGTTCCTATGATTGTTCAATAAATCAATATGGCTTAAATACCCTTGCATTATTCCATTCTTCATCAATAAAAAACTATTTACAAAAGTTACCTTAAGAACAATAAGCTACAAAACCAATATTAACATTGATAATAAACATACCTTCACAGAAGTCTTATTGTTAACAATATTCATATATTCAAAGTCTTATTCTTCCATGCACCAGGATGGCTGCCAGAATAAAGCTGTGTAAGGCTTCTAAGCACAGCTGCAAGTTATAAGTTAGCTGAACTGCTTGCTAAGGATCAGAACTTCCTGAGCTTCTTAAAGCAACAGTATTCTATGCCAAGATTGATGTTTAATGGTGGTTGAAACATTATAAAAAGCAAGATAGATCTACCTCATTATTAAGACCATGAGGGGCATACGATTTAAATAGGGTATTTCTATGGGAAGATTGATGTTTAATGGTGGTTGAAACATTATAAAAAGCAAGATAGATCTACCTCATTATTAAGACCATGAGGGGCATACGATTTAAATAGGGTATTTAAGCCATATTGATTTATTGGACAATCTTAGGAGCAACATTTTAAGGCCACCGGCTAATGAAGCTGTCTTTGGATGGCGAAAGCGTTTAAAGCATCCGGAAAACGCTCCAGCAGAGGCGTGCCTACGTCGTTCTCAAGCTCCATTATTTCGTTCTGTAAAGAAATAAAATTAAGTCATTGTACTTACCTTTGAAAGTGTTTTACAAGTCATTGTACTTACCTTTGAAAATTATTTGCTTTCTTTGAGTAGCTTTATGCTACATATTCTTTGTATTTCTGTATAACATCTGCACTTGTAAATAATATATCACTTTTGCATACCATTTTGAGCTTGATACCATTATCTTTATTCAGCTTGTCTAAAGGTATCTGTGCTTGATTTTTGCTTAACCTCCAGGTACTAGCTGGAGATCTCCTGCTATTACAACTGATCTCCAGCCGATAGAGATCAGTTCACCTGGAGAAAATGGCCACTTTGGCAATTGGACTCTATGGCATTGAAGTCCCTCCTCTCTCCAAACCCCGCCCTCCTCAGGCTCTGCCTCCCGCCGGTGGCAAAGAGGGACCTTGCAAGCCCAGTTCCAAGTCCCTGGAAGTCTATCAGAGTAGCACTCCAGATGCTGTGAATATAGTGGGAGGGGAAGAGACTAAAGAGATGCTCAAGCTGTCATAGAAAGAAGGGGAGAGAGAGGGCTGCCGTCAGAGCATCAGCAAATGAGGGCAAGGCAGAATACTTATTTATCTTTAAACCCAGGCCAGAATATGATTTGAGGGTTTTTAGACTCACTTTGGGTTGAAGGTACATTTTAGAAATGGACAAGGTGTGTGTTTCAAAGCAAGGAATTATTTACTTATATGTTTATTTACATTTTATTTTATTATGTATTTATGTATTTCTTAAAACATTGTTATGCTGCCTTTCCACCCAAACATAGGTCCCCAAGGTAGCATAAATAGCGAGGAAATGCCAAACAAAACAAGAGTAACTTGTGAAAGATAGTCTCGGGGGGGGGGGGAGGGAGAAACAGATCTCCCTGGGGACTGAGGTTGCCAACCTCCAGGTACTGTGGTAAACAAAGGTTAGCGTGCTGTAGGATGCTCAGCAAACTAGAAACAGCACTTCACAAAGCTAGACACAATGATTATACAGTAGTGGTATTTAGTAACATATCCACCACTGATAGTATGTAGGCAAAAACATGTGTTGTTAATTATTGCCTTAAAACTAACGCTGAAGAGAGGACTATGCCTTGTTACAAACAAATAACAGTATTATAGGTAAGTCCATGAAAGGGGGTGCCAACCTCCCTTTCTTCCACAGATATGCTTCTTGAGAGTAGCAATTCAGTAGTGCAGTAGTGCAGTTGTTCTCAACAGAAGCCCGGTGATCTTTCTGTTTCGGCGATTAACGCCTTCTTCAGGGACCACTATATCATAAATTATTCCCCTATTCTCTCTATTTTCTCCCTTGTTTAAGCCAATTGCTAGCATATTCATGTTAATTATTATTTGTTGAGAACAACTGCACTACTGAATTGCTACTCTCAAGAAGCATATCTGTGGAAGAAAGGGAGGTGGCCCCGGAGCGAGTCTGGCCCCACTTTCAAGCTGCCAGGGGTTGCCTTCCCCACCCCCCGCCCTCAGTAGCTCAACAGCCAGGCGAGGTTTCCCCAGCAGAGCGAAGCCTTCGGGTCTTGATAGGCTAAAGTGGGGCAGGCTTCATCCCAGGAAAAAACTGTAGCAAACTAGCACGGGAAAATGTCCACAAGCCTGTTTGGGGGCGGGCTGTGGTTTCATGGTAGAGCACCTGCTTGACATGCAGAAGGACCCAGGTTCATTTCCCCGCATCTCCAGCTAAAAGGGTCAGGTAGTGGGTGATGTAAAAGAGAAGCTGTTGCCAGTCAGAGTAGACAATACTGACTTTGATGGACCAAGGGTCTCGTTCAGTAAAGGCGACTTCAGGAGCATTTATGAGAAAAGAGTGGTGCCCTCTCTGGCCTCTGTCAGTATTGCAGGCATAATCCCCTGCTTGAAGGCCCATACTTCCCATTGAAATATTATAAGTTTATGTTGATTAAAATCGTTCTTCATTTTAAATATTGCATTGTTTCTCTTATTTTTTGTGCACTACAAATAAAATATGTGCAGTGTGAATAGGAATTTGTTCATATTTTTTTCAAACTATAGTCCGGCCCCCAACAGTGTTTGAGGGACAGTGAACTGGCCCCCTGTTTAAAAAGTTTGAGGAACCCTGCTGTAAATAGTATAGCTGACAAAAATGAACAGCAAGTGCTCAATAATATTCAAGGCAATACTATATTAAACAGGGTAATAAAGATACAAACAAGTGGTCAAGTGTGAACACCCTTAAATGTGAACTAAACAATCATCAAACAAAAATGAACAGACAATATATACATAGAATCAGATAACCTTTATTGGCATAATAAAATTGATGGTCACAAGGTCAGAGATAAACAGATAATACATATCTAGATTAAAATTGAGTTTGAATCTTAACCTTAACAACTTCTGCCAAAAACTCCTCCACCTTCACCGTAACATCAGTTGTAATGTCGTTCAGCAAGAATTGGCAAGTGGATGTTCTTTAAGGGGCCATCTATTTGCTGATTAAGGGTAATATAAATTTTTTACGGGGTTCTTCATGTAAACAATGATCTAAAATAATGTGATGTAGGGTGTCTGGCTGGCCTGTTCTGCATGTATATACCCTCTTGTTAAAGGGAGTCTTAGTAAATCTCCCGTATAAAACCTTAGATGGAAAGGAATTGAGTTGAGCTAGCATAAATGCTCTCCATTGAAGAGGTTCCTCAAGTGTACTAAAATATTGTTGCAACCTTCCGGGTAATATTGACAAACCCATTTTAAGTGGGGAACATACTGGCGGAGTGAGCGGGCAGACAATATATACATATACACAATGTTCTTATTACAAGCAATGTCTCTCAAAAGCTTATCAAAGTTCGTAAACTGAATGATACACTGAGGATGGTATCTTATTATTGCCTGACAGCTAAAAGTAAGTAAATGTAGCTTCTCAAAGAAGTCTTCACAGCCAGAGGAAAGAATTGTTCAAGCAAAAAGGAACATTTTCCGGATAAATTTCAAACGTTTTCACCCACCACTAGGGGGCTTCATCAGCTTGGCAAGAAATATCACTATATTTAACATTGCTAAATATTACTTAAAGATGCTATATAATTGAAATAACAGCAACAAAATTGGATATTGATGGAAATGAGTAATAAAGATACCTTAAATTACCGTATTTTTCGCTTCCATAAGACGCACTTTTTTCCTCCTCAAAAGTGAGGGGAAATCTCTGTGTGTCTTATGGAGCGAATGTGGGGGAATCCGGCCCCCAGTGAGAAGGGCAAAGCTGCCCAGAGGCCCGGCCGTGGCAGCCCACGCAGAGCTGGCACGCCCAGGAGCCGGCTAGGAAGCTGCCAGCCAGCTGGGGGGCGGGAGCCCCCCCCCAGCCGCCCAGCGCAGCGGCAACGGGGCCGGGCCACCCCGGGAGCCGGCCAATACTCTGCCAGCCAGCTGGGGGCGGGAGGCCTTTGTGAGCCGCCGAGCACAGCGGGGCCAGGCTGCCCCGGGAGCCGGCCAAGACTCTCCCTCCGTCCCTCCCTCCCACTGAGAGCAGCGGGGCCGGGTCGCCCCAGGAGCCGGCCAAGACCCTCCCTCTGCGCTGCCGAGCGCAGCGGGGCCGGGCCGCCCCGGGAGATGGCCAAGACCCTCCCTCCCACTGAGAGCAGCGGGGCCGGGCCGCCCCGGGAGCTGGCTAAGACCCTCCCTCTGCGCTGCCGAGCGCAGCAGGGCCGGGAGGCCCTGGGAGCCGGCTAAGACCCTCTGTCCCTCCCTCCGTCCCTCCCTCCCAGCCACCAAGAGCAGCGGGGCTGGGTTGCCCCAAGAGCTGGACAAGACCCTCCCTCTGCGCTGCCGAGCGCAGCGGGGCCAGGATGCCCTGGAAGCCGGCCAAGACCCTCCCTCCCTCCCAGCCACCAAGAGCAACGGGGCTGGATTGCCCCGGGAACCGGCCAAGACCCTCCCTCTGCGCTGCCAAGCGCAGCGGGGCCGGGAGGCCCTGGGAGCCGGCTAAGTCCTCCGTCCCTCCCTCCCAGCCACCAAGAGCAGCGGGGCTGGGTTGCCCCGGGAGCCGGCCAGGACCCTCCCTCCCAGCCTTCAAGAGCAGTGGGGCTGGGTTGCCCCGGAGCCGTCCAAGACCCTCCCTCCCAGCCACCAAGAGCAACGGGGCTGGGTTGCCCCGGGAGCCGGCCATGACTCTCCCTCTGCGCTGCCAAGCGCAGCAGGGCTGGGATGCCCTGGGAGCCGGACAAGACACTCCCTCCGACCCTCCCTCCCAGCCATTTATTCATGGAAGGTTTTGCATTGGATTTGCCACTCTTTAGATGCACTTTTTCCCCATCCATATTCTCAAAACTCAACAATAAGCTGCCATGCAGAGTTTTGAGAATTCAGATGGGGAAAATGTGCATCTATAGAGTGACAAATCCAATGCAAAACCTTCCATGAATAAATGGCCCCAGCCACCAAGAGCAACGGGGCTGGGTTGCCCTGGGAGCCGGCCAAGACCCTCCCTCCGTCCCTCCCTCCCAGCCACCAAGCGCAGCGGGGCTGGGTTGCCCCGGAGCCGGCCAAGACCCTCCCTCCCAGCCACCAAGAGCAACGGGGCTGGGTTGCCCCGGGAGCCGGCCAAGACCCTCCCTCTGCGCTGCCAAGCGCAGCGGGGCTGGGATGCCCTGGGAGCCGGACAAGACCCTCCGTCCCTCCCTCCCAGCCACCAAGAGCAACGGGGCTGGGTTGCCCCGGGAGCCTGCCAAGACCCTCCCTCCTAGCCATCAAGAGCAGCGGGGCTGGGTTGCCCCGGGAGCCGGCCAAGATTCCTCCAGCCAGCTGGCAAAACCCAGCTGGGAGGGGGTGGGCATGACACGCAGGCGCCTCAGGGAGGCAAGCTGTGGAAAAAGGGCGGTTTGGGAGGAGCAGGAAGGAGGCGGTCGTTTCTCAATGCGCGGCGAGGGGCACGTGGTGGGGAAAGACGGTCCTACAAGGAGAGCTTTTGCTGGGGAAGACGGTCGTGCAAGGAAAAGTCGCCTCCTTACCCCCCCCCTTCGTGCAGGTAGAGCAGGTCGCCAGCGCCAACAACCTGAAACTTTGAAGGTTATATCCCTCCAACACTAGATATATGCTGCTCAAGATCAATTGATCAAGGAGCTTCTAAGGGATAAAAGGAAAGGAAAGGAAACTTTGAAGGCATCACTGAAACTCTGGCAAGGATTTCATGGGGCGCATGCAAAAGAAAAGGGGAAGAGAAATATTGGGGGGGAGGTTTTCCCCAGATTATTATTTCTGTATTTTGCCTGTATTATACACACAAAGGATGGTGGCTGGGGATGTCCCCCCCCCCATTTCTATTGCCCACATTTCTCCAGGCATTTCCTCTTGCTGCCCAGCTCAGTGGCAGCGGGCAATAGGAGCTAGGGGTTATTCTGTCCCCAGTGGGAAAATGGTAAGCCTACTACAAGGCCTTAAACAAACCATCTTCTGGGCATGGAGTAGGGGGTCACTGGGGGTGTATGGGGGAGGTAGTTGAGAATTTCCTGCATTGTGCAAGGGGTTGGACTAGATGACCCTGGTGATCCCGTCCAACTCTGTGATTCTATGAAATCGCTGTTATCTTAGCCTGGACACCTCTCCCCCCCCCCACATGCTCACCGCACCTTGCAGGGGTGTTGCACAAATGACAGCGAATGTACAGGAAGCACTTGAAACACTCCAGGTTTGTCAGGTGCTCTGGGGAATCCCTGGGGATTCTTACAAACTTATCTAGCATTCCTCAACGTTAAGGTCAGTTCCAATGGGAGAGACCTCCTGAAAGAGAGTTGGCTCATCCCATATGATCTGCTCCCACAACCTGCTGTGCAGGGAGGCTTTGGGCGCAGTTCTCAGCTAACTTGGAACAACTATGTGAGAATACTTCCCAGAATCTTTCACAATACTCCGTTCCATGGTAGACATGGACCATTTCTTCAGAGCATTCTGTAAGTGCCAAGCACTATGAATATTTTGAGATTTATTAGCCCGATTGCTAGTTTTAAACAGGCAGTAGACGAGGACAACCTCTGAGCTCTGAACCCGCTCTCTCTCTCTCCCTCCCATCAGGTCTTCCAACAGTTAGGATTTTGTCTGTGTTAGAAATTCTGAATTTTGAAATCTGGCATTTCATCTCTGTCAATCTGGAACAGCACCTGGAATTTCCATGCTGCTAATTCCTCAGGGGTGGGGATTCTTCCCATGATGCGCAGGGCTGTCTGTTGTTCACGGAGAAAGCACACACTGCCTTTTAGCAAGAGGGGCTTCTTTGTTTTCTTCGTGCCACCAGAGTGTGTTTTCTGATTGAAAACCATGGTCAGCGGTCAGTGGTAAACATTGGAGATACCGGTACATTACTGACAGTTCCTTCATTACTGTATTTTCTTGCAGAAAACCTTCCCCATTCCACATACAAGGATGATAAAGCAGAAGAGATTAGCATATAAGATTCCTTTTAAACTAGAGGTAGTAAAATATGCTAAGGAGCATGGAAACAGAGCAGCAGAGAGACATTTTGGGCCACCTCCAACTGAAAAAATGATAAGAGAGTGGAGGAAACAGGAGGATAAGCTGCAAAAAGCAGATAAAAGTAAGCACACTCTTCGTGGAAATGCTGCAAAGTGGCCACAGTTAGACGTGGCCATGAAAGAATGGATCACACGTCACCGGAATAATGGCCTCTCAGTCTCTACAAAAATGATAATATATGAAGCCAAACGCATTGCTTTAGAGAAAGGCATTCATGATTTTACTGGATCACCATCGTGGTGCTACAGATTTATGAAGCGATGTGGCCTTGCTATGCGCACCAAAACCAGAATTGCGTAAAGAATGCCAAAAGAATATGAATCTAAGATTCTGTCTTTTCATAAATTTGTAATTGATGCTAGGAAGAAATATGGGTTTGAAATTGGCCAGATTGGGAATATGGATGAAGTCCCGCTAACCTTTGATGTGCCATCTAATAGGACTGTTGATCTGAAAGGTGCCAAAATTATCACAGTGAAAACCTCCGGACATGAGAAAACCCATTACACAGTTGTGTTGTCTTGCTGTGCAGATGGCACCAAATTGCCACCCATGCTAATTTTCAAAAGGAAAACATTTCCAAAAGAAGTGATTCCAAGAGGAGTTGTTGTACATGTTCATGAGAAAGGCTGGATGGACGAAAATGGAATGAGAGTATGGGTTGAAAAAGTGTGGTCCAAACGTCCTGGAGGGCTTCTGAAAAAACCTGCCTTATTAGTACTAGACCAGTTTAGGGCACGTATTAGTGAAACTACAAAAAAGTGCTTTAGAGAAGTGAAGACTCATCTAGCTGTAATTCCAGGAGGTCTTACCAGCCAGTTGCAACCTCTCGATGTTTCCCTCAACAAACCATTTAAGGTCTTCATGCGAGAAGAGTGGAACAAATGGATGGCTGCTGGTAATCATGATCTGACACCTACTGGACGAATGAAGAGGCCCACTATAACTCAAGTTTGTGAATGGGTGAAAACATCATGGCACTCGGTGAAGGAGGAAATCGTTGCCCACTCATTCAAAAAATGTGGCACTAGCAATGCTTTGGACGGTCACGAAGATGATATCTTATTTGAAGATAGCGACGAAAGTGATGACAGTGATTGTGAGCAACTGAGCTTCCTAAATTCTGACTCTAGCGATGATGAGTTCTTGGGGTTCACAGAAGACTAGAAGAGTACTCGAACCTTAAAGTCTCTCTTCATTTGTTAATGACAGTGATGATGGTTCTTAATGCCACTGTTGGCTGTTGTTCACTTTATATGGTTGAAATATTATTCTAATAGCATATTAAACAGTTTAGTACACCATTTGTTTCAGAATATTTTTTTTCTTGTTTTCCTCCTCTAAAAACTAGGTGCATCTTATGGTCAGGTGCGTCTTATGGAGCGAAAAATACGGTATATGGTGTGAACGCCTCTCAATGCCTCATCAGGCTTGATAAATCATTAGTGCCTCTTTGAGCTAAATCGTTTCTCAAGTCAGGAATTGTAATGACAGAAGTATGGGGTGGCGCTAATAAATAGTCTCATATTTGAGAGATTCTTGAATTGGAACAGTTCTGCGCAGTCATGGTGTACTTGGTCTTAAAGAAAAACAACCCTGCTAGTGCATCTAGCGGTGGGCGAAAATGTTTGAAATGTATCCGGAAAACGTTCCTTTTTGCTTGAACAATTCTTTCCTCTGGCTGTGAAGACTTCTTTGAGAAGCTACATTTACTTACCTTTAGTCGTCAGACAATAAGAAGATACCATCCTCAGTGTATCATTCAGTTTATAAACTTTGATAAGCTTTTGAGCGACATTGCTTGTAATAAGAACATTGTGTATATGTATATATTGTCTGTTGATTTTTGTTTGTTGATTAATTGTTTAGTTCACATTTAAGGGTGTTCACACTTGACCACTTGTTTGTATCTTTATTACCCTGTTTAATATAGTATTGCCTTGAATGTTACTGAGCACTTGCTGTTCATTTTTGTCAGTCAACCTCCAGGTACTAGGTGGAGATCTTCTGCTATTACAACTGATCTCCAGCAGATAGAGATCAGTTCACCTGGAGAAAATGGCCGCTTTGGGTATTGGACTCTATGGCATTGAAATCCTTCCCTTCCCCAAACCTCACCCTCCTCAGGCTCCGCCCCCAAATCTCCATGTATTCCCTAACCCAGAGCTGGCAACCTTACTGGGGAGGGAATTACATAGTTTTCGTGCCATGACTGAGAAGGCCCTTTCTGGCACTGCCATCCTGCTTGCTTCAGATGGTGGGAACATATGAAGCAGGGCCCCTGAAGGTGATTGGAGTGGTTGGGTAGGTTCATTTGAGAATAGGAGGTTCTTATAGTATGCTAGCCCAAACCATATAGGGCTTTAACTAGGGTTGCCAACCTCCAGGTACTACCTATTACAACTGATTTCCTTCTGATACAGATTAGTTCACCTGGAGAAAATGACCGCTTTGGCAACTGGGATCTATTTCACTGATGTCCCGCCCCAAACCCTGCCCTCCTCAGGCTCCGCCCCAAAAACCTCCCGCCAATAGTGAAGAGGGACCTGGCAACCCTTACTTTAATGGTGAATTGGGCCTGGAACCAAGAACTTCAGTGGAATTGTCTTCTACCATAAAGAGCCTATGGCAATGTAAATATTGAGATTCTACACACCTAAAGATTGTCCATCGTCTCCCTTTCCAAGGTTGAGACAGGTACCTCATGTGTTCTGAAAGAAAACAATAACAACTAAGCCAAATTATGTCCAAGAAAGTATAAATCTTGAGACCTAAATGATTATGCAGCAAGACTACATAATGCCTTGCTTTGTAAGTACAATCCTAAACAGAGTTAGACCATTCAAAGCCTATTGTCTTCAGTAAATGTTTAGGATTGCACTGTGATTCTGTAGTTTTTGATAGCTTGAGTAATTATTGGTTTGCTATCTCATGCGGAGGGATATGATGGGGTCTAATAGCACCTCTAATCCTTCCACCCCATAACTCTTACTTCCTCACCCTCTTCCTTCCAAAATTTCAGCAGATATTGCTCACACATATTCAGTAATATATTTGGAGACAAGGGGGATTGAAACTTGGTATTTTAAAATTTAAAAATAATATATATTTAGTAATATGTTTGGAGACAAGGGGGATTGAAATCTTGGCATATATATGCCAC
Source organism: Euleptes europaea (assembly GCF_029931775.1). NCBI lineage: Eukaryota > Metazoa > Chordata > Lepidosauria > Squamata > Sphaerodactylidae > Euleptes > Euleptes europaea. Next base: position 34,826,115 of record NC_079313.1, on the reverse strand, counting down.
ATATATTAGCTAAAATCTTGTTTTTGTTTAATATTGTATCTATGACAATGTATTTTTTGAAATGAACAAATCTTAATTGTATCTTTTTTGCATGTGTATTTAATACCAACTATTGCCCTTTCATATTTGAACTACTCATCTTCCTGAGACAATATGCTATTAGATTGCTCTGCACGTTATTTTGCAACTATTTACAGAATGTTGTTACAACAAGCTAATTATCTTGTCTGGCTTTTTTTTTTTTTTTTGCCATAATACCATTTGTTGTGCTGTTACATTACTTTAAATGAAAATGGATTTTAACATTTGGCATCATGGATATCTGGTAGCAAGGAATTAAACCGGGCTTGTTCCAATCAAAACTACACTCCTGCAGCAATAGATTGGTAAGTTCTAAGGTTGTGTCTACAATAATTGGGATCTGTTTTTGCATTTAGACGTCATCAGTTACTGTTTGGTAAAAAAAAAAGCATCTGTTGAGATATCTGCACTTGTGCAAGATGGGTAACTAGACTATAATTGCACTTACTGCAAAATGTAATTGGTACAGAAAATAAAATGTTCATGACCACAGTCTATCAGGGGTTTCTCTTGTGTAAATGCCATGGAAGTATCACAGTGGAACAAACAATAATCTGCTAGGCAGAGTAGTGAAGGAGCAGAAATTAACAATGTTAGGTTTCATGAATAGTCTCTTTCCTAATGGGAGCAAGGGTAGTTTTGTCCCTCCCTCCATGAGGTTTGGAGCATGAGGCTCTGTGAGGGCAAGGTTGGAGGTGGGCCCATCCCTTTCTCACAGTCCTTGATGTGGCTACTGCCCCACCCACCGGCTCTCAATTGAATAACACAGGATTAGCGGGTTGCCTTTGTGGTCTTAGAAGCATAATTAATGTGGAGTCATTTCTACAAGGAATTTCACTACTCAATAAATAGCTACTGGAAAAGATGGCGAGTCAAAATCCATTAAAAAATGGACAAATCTATTTGCACTATTTTGCAAACAGTGGATTCAATATATCTTCTGTATACTGTATAATGCCTTGATGATGATCTCAATTTGGTATTACTGCTAACTTCATAATAAATTACATATGCTAATCTTATTATCCATATTACTGTTTGTTATGGGTTAGGGAGTATTCTCTCTCTCTGTCTGTCTGTCTCTTTCTGACAAAAGGAGATCCTGCAGGTTTTAGTTTCTCCTGTCACTGAAACATTGAGGGTGTGTGTTAAATTCCAATTAATTCCCTGGATCTGGGCTGCTGACATTTTTATAGGGTGTTAAGATGAAACATTTGGGAAGGCATTAAAAACCTTTAAATGGTTGGCTATTTTATTCTCAACTTATCACAAGTATGCCCACACAGGGCCACACTTGTTTATGCATTTGACAAAAGTTACTTTGCCATCAGAGTAGGCTCTGAAATGCTATTTGATGAGAGTCTCATTAATTTTGTTCCTGTATTTTAACAGGAGGCCTATAATTTGGGTGAACAGAAGCTTACCATTATGGGGACTGCAGGTAATTAAAGATTTCAATTTTCTACAACTCTTGCAGATGTTGCATAATAACATTGTAGAACTAATTGATGATTGTGTAGAGTAAGCAGCGTAGAATGCTGCTCAATTGACAAACCAGTGGAAAGTTAAACATTGAGAAAGCTGAATTACATAAGAACATAAGAAAAGCCATCCTGGATCAGACCAAGGTCCATCAAGTCCAGCTGTCTGTTCACACAGTGGCCAACCAGATGCCTCCAGGAAGCCAACAATCAAGACAACTGCAGCAGCATTATCCTACCTGTGTTCCATAGCTCTTGATATAATAGGCATGCTCCTCTGATCCTGGAGAGAATAGGTATGCAACATGACTAGTTTCTGTTTTTACTAGTAGCCATGAATAGCCCTATCTTCCATGAACATGTCCACTCCCCTTTTAAAGCCTTCCAAGTTAGCAGCCATCACCACATCCTGGAGCAGGGAGTTCCACAATTTAACTATGTGTTGTGTGAAGCAATACTTCCTTTAATCAGTTTTGAATCTCTCATCCTCCAGCTTCAGCAGATGACTCTGCATTCTAGCATTATGACAGAGGGAGAAAAGCTTCTCCCTGTCCATCTCTCCATACCATGCATAATTTTATAGACCTCAATTATGTCTCCCCTTAACCACCTTCTTTCCAAGCTAAACAGAACTAAGAATTTTAATTGCTCCTCATAGGGCAGTTGCTGTAGCCCCCTCATCATTTTGGTTGCTCTTTTCTGCACCTTCTCAAGCTCTGCAATATCCTTTTTTTAGGTGTGGTGACCAGAACTGTATACAGTATTCCAAGTGTGGTTTCTCCATAGATTTGTACAAGGGCAGTATGATAGCAGCAGTTTTAGTCTCAATTCCTCATCTAATTACAGCCAGCATGGAATTTGCCTTTTTCACAGCAGATCAGGTCCTTTGTTATTTAGCCTGCATCTCTCTCCTCGGCTCAGGTTTTTATGATGCTGTGATGGATAAAGGGTTAATCTGCAGCAAGAGCTGACAGACCAAGAGTGGGCGGAGCCAGAGAGCTGACACTCTGAGCTCTGAGAGACAGAAAGCATTCGAAACTTGGGACCCAGCCTGGATAGAAGGCTGTGAAAGTATTCGAAGCTTGGGACCCAGCCTGGATAGAAGGCTGTGAAAGTAGTCGAAGCTTGGGACCAGACAGAGAGGGCTGTGATAGATTGGAAGCTTGGTAGCGAGATTGAGTGGAAGCCAGACTGTCCTCTGTGAACCTGAGGGGTTCTGTTAAAGCCAAAGCTATTGAAACACACAACCTGTGGTAGTGACAGGAGTGAGAATTGGGTTAGAGAGGACCCATTCTCAGATCACAAAGGGGAATTAGTCTCTGAGGTAGAGCTATTCCGGTAGCAGGGAGGTGTGGAGGATTATAGCCACTGAGGTAGGGTAGTCAGAGAGAGCTAGGCTGGGGACAGAGACTGAGAGTCTGAATCTGTATAACAGTTCTGGGGAGACAGAACTAAGCTTGAAGCTGAATCCGAATAACAGTTCTGAGGGATAGAACTAAGCTTGAAACTAAGAACGAAATGACCTTGAGTGACGAAAACATCTAAGCTATTTCTCTGAAGTAATCTTGCATATATAAATCTGACTCTGAGTTTCCCCTCCAAATTTTCCTTGAAAACCAATCTCTGTGAGTATTGTTCAATAAACTTCCCTGTTTTGTCTGTTTAAGTTAAAAAGCCTCGTGTCATATTTCTCTCTGAGGTAAATACTGGTGTGGGACTGGAGGAGAAGGAAAATAATCTCCTCACAAATATACTCAGGCCAACGCTTTTCCCTCAGCATATATAGTTGGGCTGACAGAGTGGGATATTGAAGTGGTTGAAAGGGGGGTGCGTCATAGATGCCCATCCATCTCTTGCTTTGGCAGGTAGGCCAAATGGACTTTTACCCTGCTGAAACCCGGTTCCTGTTTTTTTCCTGACCTTCCCTCTCTTGTAGAACAGTGGCCGTGGTTTCAGGGTTCCCAGTCATAACAATACCTACCCATGAAATTTAAGTAGCAGATTGTGAAAGTTGAGATGACTAATAAGGGCACTTTCACACAGCCCAAATAATGCACTTTCAATCCACTTTCAATGCACTTTGAAGGTGGATTTTACTGTGTGAACTGGCAAAATCCACTTGTAAATGATTGTTAAGGTGCAGTGAAAGTGGATTGAAAGTGCATTATTTGGGCTGTGTGAAAGTGCCTTAGAATTCTAAGGTTTTTGTCATCTGAATGAAACAATTTGAACATGCTGAGTGACTGGATGCCTGCATCATAAGATTCTCTTCAACCAGAACCAGTTCTGCATGATTGGAGACATTTGAATGATTTCCTGGTGCTGCTGTTATTTTTATACTTTCTCTCAACCCGTAATATCTGTTCTGAATCTTGATTATGTAATTTCTCAGGATGTTGGGTTTTCATTAGCAAGTGACATTTGTTTAAAATTAGAAATTCTCATGCTAATCTTATTCAAAGTTCCAGACTCAGTAAAATGCTTCTGCAAATACCAGTTCTTACAATAACCTGTAGTTATTGAATGTATGCAGTAATTTTAAGCCATTTAGTTCTTTTTATAGCTATTTTCAAATTGGCAAGGGTTATACTAGTTTAAAGTGTTCGAGGCAAATTAATCTCAAAAATTTGAATCTGAGACCTTGAAATAACCTCATCGATAAACCAATTGTAAGTATGGGGATTCAAACTGATGCCTACCCTGGTTGTCTAGTTTAACTAGTTTCTGGATTGGTTTGTTTGCCTTAGATATGGCTCTTAAATCCCCATTAGCTGCATTTTTTAAAAATGCGATCAATCCCAAATACAGTTCATTCCATATCCCTTATACGAGTTGTGTGGGTGTGAGTTCATTTAATCAGATGTGAAAGTGGAGGGTGTAGCAGGAGCTTTTTCTGACTGTTCAGGGATGACCTCTTAAAAAGTATTAGGGCTGAGTCCATCACAAGGACTGTGAAAGACCTATGCAAGGATCCCAGATCTTACCTGCTCCCTCACTCCCCTGGTCAGGAGGCTGCAATACAGTGTGGAAAGTGAGCAAAACTACAATTTTCTTCATTTTCTCAAACAGTTTTCATTCAGGAGGAAGTGATTTTGCTACCTTCATTTTCCCTATTGCAACATTTTGAAACTCACAACTGTTACTGCATGTACATCCCGCAACCCTTGGTGGTGGCTAGTGATTTCCTGGGATTACAACGTATGTCCAGACGACAGAGATCAGTTCCCCTGGACAAAATGACGGCTTTGGAAAGTGGAGTCTATGACAGTATACTCCACTGAAGTCCCTCCCCTCCCCAAACCCCATCCTTCCAAGACTCCACCCCCCAAATCTCCAGGAATTTCCAAACCCAGATCTGGCAACCGTACCTGAGAATAAACTTTCCTGGGGTTAGAAATGGCTGCTTTGGGAAGGGAAGTCTGGGAAGATCAGCAGCTGTCAGTGCTTTTTGATGGCAGATCACAGGATCCATCTGTAGTTCGTTGCTGGAAAATCTCTCCTTATTTTTCTTCATGTGTTGAGTTAACATATGTAACATTGAAGACAGGTCTGTCAGTGGTGTTTAGCTTCTAATTAGCAGATGCTGGGACATGTGGCACGGGGAAGCCCTTACATCGTGCCCTGTGTGTGAGCTTCTCACTACTGGTGAAATTGGAATGCTGGAGAAAATTGATCATGGTTTAGTGCATCAAGTAGGGCTGTTGAAAAAAAAATTCGGGAGAATTCGGATTCGGCAAATTTCGGCCTGTTTCGATTCGGGAAATGGCGAAGTCTGAACTCCCCCAATTCGGATCCGGGGAATTCAGCCAAATTCCCGAATCAATTCAGCCGAATAAAGGCGAGCGGGAGTCCCGGGAAGGGGGGTGGTGGGGGTTTAAACTGCTCCGCGCTGCCTGCCCAGGCAGCGTGGAGCACTTCCCCCCTTCTGGTCCGATGCTCAGCTGTTGGGCGGAAACCGGCCCAACAGCTGAGCTGGGGGGGAAAGTGCTCTGCGCTGCCTGGGCAGGCAGCTCAGAGCACTTTCCCCCCCTCCCGGTCTGATGCTCAGCTGTTGGGCGGGGACCCACCCAACAGCTGAGCCGGGGGGGAAGTGCTCCGCGCTGCCTAGGCAGGCAGCGCAGAGCACTTGCCCCCCTTCCCGGTCTGATGCTCAGCTGTTGGGCGGGGACCCAGGGGACCCACCCAACAGCTGAGCCGGGGGGGAAGTGCTCCGCGCTGCCTGGGCAGGCAGCTCAGAGCATTTCCCCCCTCCCAGTCTGATGCTCAGCTTTTGGGCGGGAACCCGCCCAACAGCTGAGCTGGGAGGGAAGTGCTCTGCGCTGCCTGCTTTCCCCCTCTTCCCGTCCCGATGCTCAGCTGGGTAGGCAGTGCAGAGCACTTTAAAGACCCACCCAGGAGTCCCTGGAAGGGGGGCGGTGGGTGTTTAAACTGCTCCGCGCTGCCTTCCTAGGCAGCGGGGAGCAGTTTAAAGACTGCCCCGCCCAGTTTCCTGGGACTCCCAGGAAACCGGGAAGGGTGGTCTTTAAAGGCGGGAAAAGGCAGGTTCAGGGAACGGCGGACCTGCTGAATTTATTCAGCATTCGCCCGAACTCGCCAAATTCGGCGCGTCCTTTTCCCGACTTTTTTTGAGTTTGGTTCCATCCAAACTGGAAACCGCCGAATCAGGGGAAATTCAGCGGTTTTTCGGTTCAGGATGAACCGAATCTACAGCCCCAGCATCAAGACAATTCCTATGTTCTTATGCTGCATGGATTAGCTGTTTCAGTGACTTTATACTTAACACTTCTGGCAGATTTTCCTGGCAGTGACTATTTGGTGGCATGAAAATAAATAGTGCATTGTGGGTCAACCAGTATTCAGAAAAGGAACATGTTGGAGTAGTTACCATGCAGAGGGAGATTTACTTGTGTTTCAGTTGGATGTTCACTTCTTTGGTAACCCAAATGCTACACTGGGTGGATGTTTGTTTTGATCCAGTAGGCCTTTTCTTAGGAGAAAAACTCTGAAGAAGAGATACAAGGCTGGAATTCAGTTTTATTACTAGATTGAAAAATAACCTTTGTACTTGTATGTTAGCTAGTTTTGATTACTGTTCATAACTGAATTCCATGTTTGCTTGGTCCTCTGAATATTGAACATGATTTTGTGTGTCACTTATTTAGGTGTCGGTGGCTGTGATAAGTCTATTGGAAACTATACTTCTGAGCTATCTAAGCTATAAAGTAAGTAATTACAGCCACTTTTTTCCAAATTTGTAGTTTGTATTGATCCTCTTTCCAATAGGAGGTCTGTCTTACCTAATTAAAATACAAATATATTCACAAAGTTTATTAACTTCATTCTGAAGTGGTTGTTAGAGGCAGTGGTGATTCCAACCGTGACACTTCCTTCGCTCAGTATTGTCAGTTTCCCTGCCTCTTTTAATTCCTATAAAGTATGATGCCACCAGGATCAAACTGGATCCACATTCAGTTAAATCCCCATATGTACATAATTGCTACATTTTATGACATTGTCTACAGATGGTATATACATAGCATCACACCGACGGTTCAAGATTTTTTTTCTCTCCCATAATTTGTCTGTCATCCTGTTTGGCTCTTTGAACAAATGCTAGAAACAGTAGGAAATCCCTTGTTAGATCTCTCTGCTGCCTGCTGCCTCTTGCCAAGTGATGCTGTAGGCAGTTGGCAAGGCTTGCCTAGTCAAAGAGCTGATTCCTGCTTGTGAAATGTTGACTATGATAGAATTACCTGCTTATAATAAAATGGAATAAGAGTTTTCTCCTCCCACCTCAGCAAATTCAATAAGTTTAAGGCTTAATATAGGTCTGATAAATGACAATGAGATAATTCTACTAGCATTCCATACCTAGCAATAAACCTAATCCTAATAAGTCCCCCCCCCCAAAAAAAAAAACAGCATTAGGAATGTTTGATCAGTAGGGCTTGCCTCAAGAACTCTCTGTCACTTAGACTTGCTTGGGATGACAAACTAATTACAAAAGCTGTCTGAAGTTTTGAGAGCTAAATGGCACCAAGTTTGTATGAGAGGGGGAGGGAGATTTTTGTGCTTTTTCTTCCTTTGTATATAGAAGCAAGTCGTGCTAGAGAACCGGTCAACATTTACTGGAATAGAATAAAAGGTTGCCATTAGATCATGTTAAATGACCTTTTTGATTGCTGAACTTGGGGCACAATCTGATTTTTTTTATTATACTTGTCTGTTCCAACTGTGCATATTTGGACTCCATTGTTTATGCAGAATTCTATGAGAGGCTGCATGTTGTCTCTATTACTGAGAAGTGCTCTGCATTTATCAGGATGATGACATGTGTTTTGGAGTGTTTCTTAATATTGAGAAAAAGGGAATCCCCATGTGTGCTGTGGAACTTTGGGTCATAGTCCCTGTATTCTTGCTGAGTGAGATCTATGCTGATCTATCAACCTAAAGTGGTCTTACGAATTTCTAGATAGTGCAGTTTTTAGTTTATGTTTGTAGCACAAAACAAAAAAAGCATTTTCCTTGTTTTTATTCTTCCAAGATGTTTATTCAGGGATCAACTTCATATTAGACACAAGCCCCTTTTCAATGAATGGACATTCTCGTGCAGTTCCCATTCATTTCCATGGGGCTTGTGAGGGAGCTCTTCCAGGTGCATTGTGCCTATTGACAATAGTACTTCTGGGTCCCATTTTATGCAGCTGCATAGTGCAGAAAACATAAATTGCTTTGTGTATTCACGCTATTTCCATGGTTATACAGGGACATTAATTGCTTAGTTGAATAACTCCTTGATTGAAAAGAAGGAGAAGGGGAAAGACAGATTTTTTAAAAGGCTAGTGTACATATCAAACAAACCAAAAACCATCTTTTTGAACTCTGCTAGTATCTGTCAAGATTCACCAATGGCATTCGTTAGGAACCAGTAGTATACATCTTGTATACAGACTACTGCATATCAAGTGAAAGCATGGCACATTTTTTAAGAAGTGTGTACTTGCTGAGGGAGGTCTGAACCAACTGGGATGGGGGGCAGGTGGACCCAGAGTTCCCCAAAACTACTTATATATAAGTAGTTACATATGGCCCTGACCTGGATAGCCCAGGCTTGCCCGATCTCGTCAGATCTTGGTAGCTAAGCAGGGCTGGCTCTGGAAACTATTTCGATGGGAGACCACCAAGGAAGTCCAGGGACACAATGCAGAGGCAGGCAATGGCAAACCACCCATCTCTTGCCTTGAAAACCTACGGGGTCACCATAAATCAGCTGTGACTTGATGGCAAAAAAAGTTACATATGTTCAAAAGACAGGTAGCTCCCTCACATTGTGGCTATGTCATGGGCCCTGCCTTCGGAGCTGAGGACCCAGAGGACTCTGAAGCTGAAGTGGAGGAACAGGTTGCCTCTGGGCCTTCAGTACCTCCATTGCAGTCAGTAGTACAGGAGCCTGAAACAACTCAGCAGGAACCACAGCTAGGCAGAGAGATGGAACAACGGCAGACAGAAGCTACTCATCCCCCAACACCTGCAGTGGAAGCTGAGAATGGCAGCCCTCCAAGCTCACCTGAACCTGATAGGAATATCAGGACTCGCCAGCGTATAGTTTTGCAGGGTAGGCGAAGGAGTGCTCGCCTGGAAAGCCTAAGCAGACAGAGAACTGGTGCTGAGTCGTTGCAGGATGAAGCCTAGCTTGGAAGTGCACTGACTGATAAAGGCAGTGCAGGCACACTTTCACTTTGCGGAAGCAACCGTGCAATTTCCCTGTCTTCTTGCTACTGCTATGATTGATCTTTCCGGCCGTTGACTCCTGCCTGTTTTGACGACGCCTCTGAATACTAACCTTGAGAGATAACAGAATCTTTGTTGCCTGCTCCGAAAGGGGCTAGATACCCCCCCGCACGTCTGAGGACTGCGGGCACCGCCCAGCCCTTGGCCTACGCCGGCACAGGCTATGTCATAAAATACAGGTGGGAACGTGCTGATATCATAATGTATTGCCCAGTGCTAATATTTGTATAGTTTTTGACTGATAGAGGTTGCTAGAATGTGCTGTTCATATTCTGGATGTTAGCCCAGTGTTGATATACCAAGCATATGAGTATAGTTTTGTAGTATGTCACATACAAAATATTTGAGGGCAAAATAACAGCTGATTACTGATGTGTTTTGTTTTTTACTTTTTTTTAAGGGAAACATGTGGGAACAAGTTTTGCGGATTCCCTTCCTGTTGGAAATTATCAATGCAATTCCTTTCATTATTACAGTAAGTTTCTATCTTCATTTCTGTCATCTCAACATTTGGATTGGCTGGTTAGTCATATACAGTGGTGTAAACCATGGCTCCATCCTTTAAAAAAAAAACTGAATGAATGTTTCTGTGATTATTTTTGTTAGAGATGCAAACTAGAATTAATTTTAATTGGTAGGTAATCAACCAACACTTGGGTTGTAATTGGTTGGAATCAATTTAAATTAGTTAGAGCAAACATTAGTTGGTGGAGCTGAGATGTATGTCTTAAGCTCTTTTTGGTTCTGTTATAACACTTTTTAATTCACCATTCTAACAATGAGTGGTAGCTTTTGTTTATTACATTGTAACTTTATATTGTGAGCCTGTGGACAGGGTTTGTCTTCCTTTACTTAATTACTGTACCGTACCTAGTGTCTGAAGTACTCTATAAAAATGATATCATGATCTTCATTATCTCAAAAGATATTTGTACTGAAGTTTGTCTTATTATGCCAATTTATTTAAACTCAAGGGCTTAAAAAGCAGCTGTTTAATTGACCAGTAGTGGTAAATAGCCCTGGTATATACGCTACTTGAACTTGAAGGCAGGGGTCATAGTTATGAAAACTTTGTTTTACCCTTTAAATATACACATGCTCACTAGAGCCTATGCCAAGCAAACAAAACTGCCTTTAAAAAATCTGTGCGTGGGGGGGGGGGGGAGTGAGAGTCTACTTTTTAGCAGTTGCTTGGATGGTGTGCTGTCTGTCAGAAAGACTGGGGGTGGGTGAGTCCCATGTTATAAAGTCCCCGCGTCCTCCATGTGTTTGTTCCAGACCTGTCTGCCAGATATGCTCTCGGAACTCCATGTTCACAACTTAATTCCAAGGTATACATGGGACAAACAGTGGCTCCCCAGGGCCATTCAGATCAGGAAAATGGCATGAGGTGTAAGCCGTTTCTCACTCTTCATTTTGGTCTCAATCTAAGTCACACCTACATGCGTCTGGGAATTAAGTTCCAAGAATGGACCTACCAGCCCACATCGGGATATGTGGGAGACACAAGGACTTTATATTGAATGAATTTGCCCTGGATTAAATTAAAGAGGACTCTGCATTTAGACATGATGCATTTGTCTTCCCTTATGGAAGGAGCTCCCAACATTGATATTTTTCTCATGGAAGTGGTTGCAACCAGAAGCAAGAATTTTCAGGGTATTAATAACTTTCTGTTTGCTAAGGTTGTTTACGATTGTAGCCTTAATCAGAAGTAACGAGTGGGGTTAAAAGAGTATCTTGAATGCCAGAGAGAAGAAATAGGGATCTTTTTATAATAATCTTTCTGTGAAATTTTAAAAGATATGCTTAGTGGGTTTTCTGTCTTTTTCTTTCTTTCAGATTTTTTGGCCTTCATTAAGAAACTTATTCATTCCAGTATTTTTAAATTGTTGGCTTGCCAAGCATGCTTTGGAGAATATGATTGTAAGTATAACCAAGTAGTGAGATAGGAATTCATTTTGAAAGCCTCCTTACAATTTTCAGTATGGGTTGGTGCAAAAATAAGTGAACATAAAAGCTTGATACACTCTATGCTCAAATGACAGGGTTTAGTTTCAAGCCTGTACAGAGCCACTGAAAATTGGTGGGAGTAAATTGGCTTAAATCCAAGCATGTCAGCTTAATTGCTTTTTGGATTGCCTTTCACATGTTGAAGTTGTTTCACAGTCGGCATTTCAAACTTTCTGTTTTACCTCCCTGTAGTTTAATTAGATTCAGGTTTTTTGGAATCCAAATGCATTGTCTGTGTTTATAATAAAACCATTGGTCCAGCATTAATCCCTTTGACAAGTCTTCTTCTTTTTTGGTTCCAAATAGCTAGAAAATCACTCAGACTGCAGGGCTAGGAACCCTAGATTTCCCAGCTTAGCAAATAGCTATTATACTTGGTCCTTATGCCACCTGGCATTCAGAACAAGCAAAAAAGAAAAGTGGAGCGTGTGGACCTGGCCAAAGAACAGCAATGGTCCAATTATTTCAGCCTAGCGTGTCTGGTCAACTGGCAAATTTAAGAGCGGTCGGAAACATATGCAACAGAAGGCCTAGGACCAACCTTGAAGTAATGATGCTGTCAACCAAAATTCTTAGTACCACTGGATGAACATTCTGCAGAGTTCAGGCACCATACAATGAACTGGAGCAACAGCAAATTTAGGCAATTGGCGTACATTATTGCAGTCCAGTAGGGAGTTCTAAATTATGATCTGAACTCAAACACTTGCAGTAGAACTATAGACTACCAATTATTGCTGGTCTCATCCACATTTGTTTTTGCTGATGGGAGATTCCAAATCAAATTGGAAGACAAGGGTGTGTGTGTTCCTATAGTATTTCTATCTCTTTACTTGTCTGTAGATGTCCATTCTGGTACCTCATTCTTCTTGTCCGTAGATGTAAACTCTGGGTACAGTCCAATTTGTTTGAGCCACAATTTAGCAGGAAGTTTTGTGGTGCACAATCAGTTTAAGCAGTCACCCAGGATGGCTTTCTCTGGTAGAGAACTGCCACCAAAACTCAGTTCTGCCCTAGAAAACATTTGGAATACTCTTGACCGTTTTTAACATGCTTTTGAGTGTGGGTCCCATGGGTTACGTTTGTTTGTATAGTTTTAGTAGCGTCATGGCTATGGGTTTTTCTTTGGATGTGGCTTTTTTAAAAATTTGTAGTTGATATTGTTAGTTGCCTTGGAGATTTGTTATCCAAAGGCAAGATAAAAAATATTTTAATAAAGAAATCAAGATTGCACTTTAAGAAGTGGCCCGTTCACACAAGAAGCTATCAAAGCTGATTGCTTCCAGTTCCAATGCAAGGTGCAGACTATTAACTTTAAAGTGCTAACAGTGCCTATTACCAGCTTTGTGTACAGGCTCTTGTCATCTGTACTCTGGGAATCTCCTAGCTCATCTTGAACTAATATTTTATTTAATCTTGAGTTAATATTTTGTTTAAAATATTTAGTTGTTGCCTCTTCATAGAAATATGTACAAGTTGATTTATGATAATAAGAATTCAAAAACCAATAAAAAGATAAAGGATTAAAACATCAGCAAAAGTAAAGAAAAACAGAATAAAAATTTAAAGAAGTATCAGATGTGAAATTAGGAAGCTCATAAAACCCCAAAAATGGCAAACATAAAGCCAATGGAAAAAATGGGATAAAATCAAAATAGTGTGCTAAAAACAATTAATAAAACTCTACGGGAGTAAGGAATATAATAGGCCTGGGAAAATTAAAAATGTCTTTGCTTGGTGCCTACCAGCATGTACATTTTAGCACCAGGCAAGCTTCGGCTGAGGAGGGAGTTCCAGTGATTTGGCACCACTACAGCCAAGGCTTGATGCCTGGTACTTGCCCATCTAGCCTTTGAACATGAAGGGCTCACAAAGAAGGGCCTCTGATTAAGGTCTTAATTGCTGGTCTGGCTCCTTACCCTATATTGGAACATTTCTATTACTATTCTGTTGGTATTTCCTCAAGCCTCGACTGGAACAGAATTCTCTGGTTTACCTTCTCTTGTGATTGGATGGCAAAATTTATATTATTCCCTATTCTACTATATATTATATTTTCTCCCTGATTGCTTCCAGTTCCAATGCAAGGTGCAGGTTATTAATTGTTAAAGCTGTAACAGTACCATCCTAAGTAGAGGTATACCACTTTGAATCCACTGAAGTCAATGGGCTTGTATAAGGGTGTAACTCCACTTAGGTTGACAGCTCAAATGGCCTGTATATATTATGGGGTGCACTGTTCCATACATTCCTCCCCATCTCTTACACTTTGTTGTTGCTTTCTTGTTAAGTTATCTCTTTTTGTCTCAAGCACACACATGTTCCAGCAGATCAAATGTCAGACATCAAGTCACAACTGACTTATGCTGACCCCGCAAGAGGCTTTTGGAGGTGGTTTGCCATTGCCTGCCTCCGCGTCACGACCCTGGTATTCCTTGCAGGTTGCCCATCCAAATACTAACCGGGGACGACCCTGCTTAGCTTCTGAGATCTGATGAGACCAGGCTAGCCTGGGGCTATCCAGGTCAGGGTGATGGAACAATGGCTTTTTGGGTGGCCTCTTAGTAGTAAAAGCAACACTTTAAATAAAATGACACTCTGCCTAAGGAGGTGCAGTTTGCCCCATTCCTTGGCCAGTTCTACTGTTAGACTAAGGGCTTCTCTTTAATTTCAGAAGGCCTTCTAGCTTATTGAACTTTTTGTTGTGCTGTCTTAAATTCCAAAGTGTTTTGTGTTGGTTTAACTGCTGCCTTGTTTTATTTAGTCTAGGTTCATCTTGATTTATTGTATCCCTCTGTTATTGCAGAATCTGCTTTGATTAAGTGGTTTTATTGCTTACAACAATAACAAAAATTACCTTGTGAGTCATTTTGAATACCCTAGCAGGAATATGACTAATAAGTTAATGTATAAATCAAATATGCAGCTTGCAAGTAGTACAGCCGGCCACAGGCTCCCTTTCAGTCCAAACACGGAGGGTGCCCAATAGCCTCGATTCTGGCCACCACTTTCTGCCCTGCCAAGTGGTGCCCTACTGCCCTTTGATTTTAGGAGCTGCTCAATGCTGAACTGGCCAAAGGCTCCCTTCTAGCCCAAACATCGCTGCTGCTGCGTTGCCTCTCTCTCCCAGCCTCCTCCTTCCTTCCCTGTTGCTTCACTCCCTCATCTGCTCACACTGTTGCTGGCTCATTCCTTCCTCAGGGTCTCTGCAGCTACCATTGTCTGCCTATCTCCTCCCTTGGTTCAGCAGGATGTCTCCTCCCTTCATGGCTGCATTGGTTGGTTGGATGCCTGCCTTCCCACTGCCACCTCCTCCCTTCCCCAGCTGCTGCTGCTAGTTGGCTGATTTGGCAAGGCTTCGAGTGGAAAGCTGGGCAACTTTCCCCATTTTTTTTCTTTTTCCTCCAGCTGGTTCTGGGCATCTTTTCTAACCTTTCTAGAAAATAATTGTGGAGGCTGTTTCCCAAAATGGCGGTCATGATGTCGTGATGTTATTTCATGAGTGACTGTTTTTAGTTGCATCTGTGCAAGTGCAGACAACGTTTCTCCAGATTGTGGCCTTGTAAAAATCCTTTGTGGGATGCCCCGCCCTCATTGGCTTCTTCGTTTATTGTGTCCTTTGCTGCCCTGTTTCTGGCTTGAAGAGCCTCAGAAGTTGGAAGGGGAGGGAGTTTGCAGCACCTGCTTCCTTCTCCTCTCTGCTAGGTCTCTCCTGCGCAGCTTGGAGAGAGAACCCAACCACTTCCTCACAGGCCTGCTTCTAAGCTCCTTACGACACAGTGCAGCAGGATGCACATGTTCGGTCAAGTCACCTGATGTCTTGAAAGGATGAGCTGTCTCATGAAACCTCAGGGGAATCTTAGGCTGTACCTGCAGCCCCCCCCCTTTCCTTGGGTGGTCTAAACAGATATTGGCAAGGATTTAATTGGGGCTTTAAAGGGCCCATACTGTGTTGTTGCTGTCCTGAGTTCTGAACTGAGAATCCTTTGGTTTCTGAGTAAGTCCAGGGATTGGTGTTGGAATGAGGGGCTGGGCTTACTCTTAAATATCCCTGATTTTTATTTTAAAGTTTTTGGATTTCTCTGCAAGACCTGGAATTCCCCTGGGTTTGTTGGGAAAATCACCCTTTTCTATACATGCTCCTATCTTGTGGATTTATCTGCATTATTTCTGGGGTCATGTTCAGAAACCGATATATGACTAGATAAAACCTATATATAGGATGCCTGAACACCGTACATCTTTCCTTTTTCTTTTGATCTAGAATGACCTCCATAGAGCTATCCAGCGCACACAATCTGCAATGTTCAACCAAGTTCTGATTTTAATATCTACATTACTGTGTCTTATCTTTACCTGGTAGGTAGTAATACCATCCATACTATTTCCATGCAGGTATCTGTGTTAGTCTGCTGCAGCTAACATAACAAAGAGTATGCACTTCAGTTTGTGTACATTTCTTGCGGCATGATCAGAAGTAACACATCTAATGGCATGGCTGACAAAAGGTTGCACATGCAGCTGTCTTATACTGAATCAGACCACTGGTCCATTTAAGTCAGTATTATCTCCTCGGGCTGGCGGTGCATTTGCAGGTCTCAAGTAGAAGTCCTTCACATCACCAACTACCTGATCCTTTTTAACTGGAGATGCCCAGGAGTTGAATCTGGGACCTTCTGTGCACCAGTCAGATGCTCTACCACTGCGCCACAGCCCCTCTTATACTTATGACAATCTATTTGGGTGCGGTGGAACACAGGCAGGATGGTGCTGCTGCAGTCGTCTTGTTTGTGGGCTTCCTAGAGGCACCTGCTTGGCCACTGTGTGAGCAGACTGCTGGGCTTGATGGGCCTTGGTCTGATCCAGCAGGGCCTTTCTTATGTTCTTAGGTTCTTATTTGTTAGTTTTAAAGGTTCCATGACACTCTTTATTATATCACTAATATTGCAATTCTTGGGTTACAACTGAGGTAGTTTTAATTATATGTGATTTATGCTTCGTGATGCAGCAGATTTGGGGTGAGGGGGCTGTTGTATGTCCATAGTAGGAAAAATAATATTCTTTTCCTGTTTATGAAAGTGTTACTGCTTTGGTAAGAATGTTGCTGTTCTTTAGAAAAGTCAGAATTGAGTCTTCTGCAGAGAATGCCATGCCTGTGATATCCCAAGGATAGTTAGTTCAAAGAAGAAAGGTGCTGAACAACCAACACCTGGTGAAGCTTTTGGGAAGAGTTTATTTTTAGTTCCTTAGCATTGGGACAGAGTTAAACATTAAGAGTTTATGGGATGTGAACATGAAGAGCCACCACATTGACCAGGGAGGCAAAGAAACATTACTGAAAGGAACTCTGGTTTGAAATGTATTTCTCCTTACAAAACAAAACAAAAATCACAAGCTGAAGTGTGAACCTTGGGAAGGTAAATCTGAGTCTTTGCTTCGAGTAAAAGCTATTGTAAAAAGTTGTGCTTGCTTACTCTTACATTTGCTTGCTTACTCTCAACTTTGGATTTTTAAAAAGGATCTATTTCAGTTCTAGCACCAACTGGACATTTCACTTGGCCCCATTGGGCTTGTGTGAAGCACAGCATTGAGTGTTCTTTGATGAGCTTATGCTTTCTTATTGATTGGAGTTTGCCTGTCTCACCTTGTAACATTGCACTGAAGTACTTCACATAATATAAACTGTGGGGCATTTTTTACGGTAGATTTTGCTTCTCTTGCCACGGACCAATAAAAAACCCGATTTAAATGTTTTTTTCATGGCTGCGATTTATCCCCGTCAATTATCTGTAGTTTTGGTTTTTCACGGGAACAAAGCACGCTGTATTTGACAACGGTTTGGTCTGTCCCCTTTGCAGGATGCCTCCCCTTCCAACAAGCTTATTGTTTATGCCTGCCCCCAATCCACCCCATCTCCGCCCAGCAGATTGCCTTGTGCAGTTCACCAGCCCCAGTGCAAAAAACAACCACCAGTCCCTCTGGTCTCCTCCATTTTTCTTCCACCCTCGCTCTGTTCTGCTTTTGGAATAGTCAGATTCCAAATTGGGGGGGGGGGGCAAGGCAGCGCTTTCCTCAAAGCTTCCCTCTATTTTCTATAGGTGTGGAACCCATTGCCCTTTAATGAAAGACAGGACTGGGGGGGGGGCAGGAATTGCATCCATGTGCCAAGAGGTGTGCCTTGGATCCAAGGTGTGCCTTGGATTTGCCGCTCTCTAGATGCACATTTTCCCAATCCTAATTCTCAAAACTCTTCTTGGGGGCTGATTGTTGAGTTTTGAGAATTTGGATGGGAAAAGGGTGCATCTAGAGAGCAGCAAATCCAAGGAAAAACCTCCCGTGCATAAATGGCCACTGTAAACCTCTTGCATTAAAGCCAGTGCATCGTGAGAGAGAGGAGGGCTCCACGCGCCGGCCCTGATCCAGCCAGTGTGCATGGCAGGGGGGAGAGAGGAAAGAAGGCCCCTGGCTTGCGCGCCGGCCATGATCCGGCCCCAGTGCATCATGAGAGAGAGGAGGGCTCCTGGCTTGTGCGCCGGCCCCGATCCAGCCAATGTGCATGGGGGGGGGGGAAGAGGAAAGAAGGCCCCTGGCTTGCTCACCGGCCATGATCTGGCCCCAGTGCATCGTGAGAGAGAGGAGGGAGACCCAGAGAAGACTGGCTGCCCCTCTTCAGAAGAGTGATAGGAGGGAGTTTTGCCTTGGGTTTTCCGCTCTCAGGATGCACATTTTTCCCATCTGAATTCTCAAAAATCCCCCCTCCCCGCTGGGGTAGAGGGGCCAACAGCCCCTTCCCTTAAACATCCCCCCCACGGGTCCAGCTGCCCTAGACCGAGCGGCCACCACCATCACCCCCAGCACTCGAGGCGCACATGGCGTGGCCCCGCCGGTCTCCCCCTGGAGCCGTCTGTCCGACGTCCCCCTGGGCTTGGAGGTGTGGGCCCAGCTCCAAGGCCCATCTTGGGCGAGGGGCAGGGAAGGAGTGCCGCCTGCCCGCCCGCCAGCCTCCGGGATGGAGGGAGAGAAGTGCCAGGACTCTAGGCAGGCAGGCAGCAAAAGGGGCGGTATTCTTGTCCGAGTGCGAAACTCCCCCAGCCAATCACTGTTCTTGGGGAGGAGAAAGTAGACGTCACGGGCAGGGGCAGCGGAACTGAAGCAAACAATTCTTCATGGGCCTCTGAACCAAAAAACACGCGCCAACAGGAAAGGACTCTTTTAAAGTGGTTTCAGTTGCCTCAGTTATAACACGGCTATTATTGCTCATTCTGGGAAAAGGAGGACCTACAATTAATAACCAAAAATTTGCACCGACACAAATCAGATTTGAAAGGGCAGCAAATCTCTGTGAAAAATTCCCCTGTGTCTCCTCTTCTTGCTGAGGCTCAGACTGGCTGTGTGTAAAGGAGGTGTTCTTTTGCTAGAGTCTATGACTGACAAGCTAGAAAACACCGCTAGGAAGAGAACGTTATGTTCAGATGCATCCCGCAATTTGGTAACTAGCAGGAAAGGCTGACAGAAAATGGCAAGTTGACCTACAGCAATTATGGCTGCCTTCAGCACCTGCAGATAGTGGCTTATTATGCATCGTTATAGTCTGACCTTGTTCTGCCCTTTTCAGAATGACAAAAAATAAGCTAAATAGCAGCAATAATACCCAACAACACAATTGCTAGGTAAGGGAACGAAGCAGTTGGTTATAGCCTGCAATGCTGATTGAAAATGTCAACCAGTTGCCTTTAAAAAGTCCTCTGTTGATGCTTCTTTGGGATCCTGCACATTATGCTGTTGCTTCTTTGAGCTCCTGCACATTATATTTATACAAAACATTAATGTTTACTAGAAAATATCAATATTTACTAGAAATTATTTAGTTACAGGCCTATTTTGATATTTGTTGGTTGAAGTACACAGAGTACTTGCACAAGAAGTTTCACAAAAGCCTAGAACAGCTTTTATCATTGCAGCCCCTGAAGCACTTGACAGCATTCAAAGCCCTTCATATGCCTACAGTGTAGTCCTACAGAGTTACTGCCTTCTAAACCCATGGTCTTCAAAGGATTTAGATTAGAGTAACTCTACATAGGATTGCATTGATAGTCTTAGTAATCCTGTATTGTTGCAGCTAGATGGATGAGATCATGTCATGAATATTTTGAAGAGGCAACATCTGACTTGTAGATTCACAGCTCAGTCATTTAACAACTACATTTTCAGTTCATGCACGTTCTTGTATACATATTTGCATACCTGAATTCATATGAACTAGCTTTTCTTGGCCTTCACTACAGCACTGTCTTTGATTAGGAAAGGCAATCATAAACTTATGTGCCTTATTGGGCTGCTTTGTATCCAAAAGATTAATCTCTTATAAGGGTACTGATTAGAACAGCAGACTGCTGAGGTATCTTTGAAGTCACTTGCACTGAGTCTTGAATTCTTTCTACAGTTTTTGCCTCATCCTCCAGATTTTCTCTAAAACTCTCAAGGTTCCCAAGATCATTGCACTGAACACAAATATTTAAGAACTTTATTTCAGACTAAGCCACTTAATAGTTCACATGCTTGACAGGCAACTCTTTCACTTTCCGAAGAAGAAGAGTTGGTTTTTATATGCTAACTTTCTCTGCCTTGTAAGGAGAATCAAACTGGCATACAATCTCTTTCCCTTCCCCTCTCCACAACAGACACCTTGTGAGGTAACTAGGACATCTAATCAAATCCATAGCCTTATTTATTTATTGGACTTCTACAGCACCCATTCCTGACCAGGTCAGCTCACAAGCACTTCAGTACAATTAAAATAGTCATAATTTACAATTAAAACAAATTACTCAACTTAAAATCCGGGCGCCTTCAAACCATAAGGAGCATAAAAACAATGATGGGAAACCTTACAGAGGGAATAAGGGAATAACATATTCCAACAAAATAATAACCAAAAAGAATCTGCCGTAATAAAGAAGGGAAGGGAAGTTGAAGGGAAGGGCAGGGAAGGCCAGCAAAGGTGGAAATTGTCGCTGTCCTGAACTGTATGCTTGGTAGAACAGCTCAGTTTTACAGGTCCTGCAGAACTGTTTCAAGTCCTGCAGGGCCCTGATCACACTTGACATGGTGTTCCACCAGGCCAGGGCCCTGATTGAGGACAGCTGGATACTTTTTGGGCCAGGGATCCCCAGTAAGTTGTCTCCTGCTGAGTGAAGTGCTCTCTGGGGGCTGTATTGGGAGAAGCAGTCCCACAGGTACGATGGTCCCAGACTGTTTAGGGCTAAGCAGAGTCAGCCCTGGTCAGTACTCAATCTGGAGCCAGTGCAACTGGAAGAACACTGGTTGTACATGTGCCCTCTATGCGGTCCCCTTAAGGACCCATGCTGACACGTTCTGGACCAGCTGAAGTATGGACCAAGAAATCCATAGGAGGGGCTCACACTGGGCTAAGGTAGAGATTTTTGCATACCAGTGGAATCCTCAGGTTTGCAGAGGAATATGAAAAGGTGAGCAAAGTTGGGGAACAGGTCCCCCCGCCTGGTAACAGCGCACCATGCACAAATGTCTAAAAATACCAAAGTCATTTGGTACTAAAGGTTTGCGTTTAGTGTTCTCCCACATTTGAAATATCCTCTGACCCAAGAATTGAGAGTTGGGTAGAGACCTGTTAGATCAGACTGCAAATGTGCACAGTGGGCACAAGTGAAAGCTAGTCTGCTTCTGTAGTTATTTGGTTTTATTATGCTAAAGGGGAGACCATTTATTCCTGCTGTGATTCAGACTGGTAAGGCCAAAGTGGTGTCTGGTCACTTTATGGAGTATCTATTTGGCTTGACGGATGTAATCCAAAAATAGAGATTTCTCAGAGCTATTCTGGGACTTCCTGAATGAGTGATTGAGGTAGCTATGAGTCTTGAAGTGGGGTTGTGCTCATTAACAGCCATTGCTAGCATAGCAGCCATAAAAATTTTGGTTGACATATTTTTTTTGTCGCAGAGACTCCTCCTTGAACTCTGCCTGTTTAGTGATTGAGAATACCTATAGGAGTGAATGGGAGAAAGTGATAACTCAGGAAATTAATTGTGCTTGGTTTTCTATTCCAGCACTCTTATGATGTGAGAAAGACCGGAGTACTAGTTAAATAGTTTCAGTACAGACTACCAGAATTTGTATGCTATGGCTTGCAGATTTTTCTTTTCCTCTAACTCATTTCCCCAACTTTGTACTTTTTCATATCTGCATCTAAATATAGAAGAGCTTTTGCTTCGGTAAGTTGAAATGTTCCACCATCAAGAGTAGCTTAAGCAAAATCCTTTACATGATTGTTTTGTCCCTGTAGTGCCAGATAATTGAAGAATGCAGCTTGTGTACTGTTAGTTTGTAATTATTATAATGAAGTTAATGAAGAAACTATTGCCCATCCTTTGTCTGTCTTATCAAGTCAGCACCAGGTGATCTGGTAACCTTGTTCCTTTCTGTGGATAAATATTTATACTACAGAAAGATTGGTCATTAAGATGACATAGCTAGCAAGAGTAGATCCTGGCTGTTGAAGGAATTTTATTAATTTACAGTATTTGTACATTCTTGATAGCTGATACATTAAATGAATTGCATCACTGAATAAGGTCAGATGGCTGGATAATAAAATGTGTTGAATTTGAAAAGTGAGCACATTTGTTTTCCACAGAGGAGACAGACCAGAACATTTTCAGGAAATGCGAGGCTAGTTCCTTAATTATTTTTCATATCTG
This sequence comes from Euleptes europaea, assembly GCF_029931775.1. Classification (NCBI taxonomy): domain Eukaryota; kingdom Metazoa; phylum Chordata; class Lepidosauria; order Squamata; family Sphaerodactylidae; genus Euleptes; species Euleptes europaea. The sequence continues at coordinate 34,804,013 of NC_079313.1, read as the reverse complement.
CATCTGCATGAAAATGGCTTATACCGCAGACACCACACATTTTTAAAAGATTTTTGAAAATATCTTTATTTATTTTTTATTGTTTGGCTCCCCAGGTTTGTAGAAAAATCTCCCCAATTGTATAGAGCTTTTGAATTACACACGGGTCCAAGTTCAGAATTAGACATATGATTTCTCCTCCTACTGTTCAGCCTTTCTCCACTGCTTTATATGTGCCTTGTGCATTACCACAGAAAACAGAGATCTTCCTTTCTTTTCAGGAATATCTCTGGCCTCTTACCCTGAGAAAGTTCTGAAGCCTTTCTGTTATTTAGAAACGACTTCTGAACAGGTCCAGGGAATTATCTATATAGGATCTATATAGGATATACAATCCTCATGCTTGCCAGCATTTGGAAAGCCAGAACAGGATCAGACAGATCTTCTTTGAGGTTCCATTAATCCTTGCTAGGATCAGTTGAGGCTCAATATACCAAATATGGTGAAGATCCAATACACTTAGACTCCCATCTCCAAAGTAGAGTGCTAGGAGTTCTAAGGTCTCCATCTTTGTCATGGAGCAGCCTGTCAGCATTTCACTTCAGATTCTAGCCTTTATGAGAACTAGAATTGCTGAACTGAATTCCCTTTCAAAAGGGATTTCTAGCTTTAGGCAAGAAGACTGTAAATCTGTATGCAAGAGATGGTAAGAGAGTGAAGCCTGACAACCAGAGTTGTCTCTCTTCAATCTTCTTAGGTTTTACATCTTTCAAGATGGAGAGAGCAAGGCCAGACAGCTGAAGCTGTACTCCAGTTACTCTCTCTTAGTCTCACGCAAGAGACAGAGAAAGCTGATAGCCAGACAACCAGCATTGTCCTCTACCAACATTTCTTTCCAAGCTTTACATCTTTGGAGATGTGGAGAGAGTGAGGTCAGACAGCCTAAGCCATCTTCCGTCAACTCCCTGCCTTCTGGCAGTTTGGTTCTGGCTTTTATTCTCTCAGACCAGCTGTCATCTGAGCTGAGAGACTAGAAGCTTCTGCCCAGGGTGGCTACACTAATACCTGTATCCTTGCACTTGGCATGGTCACACATAGTGGTGGTGTGCCATTGTCACTGGGTCTGTGAAGAAAGCATTATTATGTTCTTGGCATTGAGTCACAAAGTTCACAAGTGCAAGGTCACCATCTGTTATACTGTTTGAAGACTAGGTCTGAATCATTCGGTTAGCATTATTCCCTCCTCACACGGCAGCTATCAGAGGGTCTAAACTCCCAGGCAGAAATGACCTTCTTGTTAATGTCAAGAAGAGGCCAAGTACCTCGGTTAAGTGATGCTGATATTTTTCCAGACACAACCATCAAGCGGGCAACATTGCATATCATAACCTCGTAGTCTTGCAGTTTATTTATCTCAGAATATTAAGAATAGTCTTAGCCAGCAACTCATGACCTTTACTCTGTTTTATTTACTACATCAACAATTCTGTTCAGAGAAATAAGCCTCTATAAACCTTTTTGTAAACTTTTACTTCTATACTTTACTCATGAGATTCATAGGGAAACCACAGGTACAGGCACCCTACCTCTCAGGCCTGCAACAGCAGCAGCAGCAGGGATCTTTCTCTGGAAGAAGAGCCTCTTCAGCTGTTTGGGATAGAAAGAGAGGCTCTGTACTTAGCTGAGCAAAGGGATAGGCTATAGTCCAAAGTTAGTTACATTGGGTTGGATCCAGCAAGATATTGTGCTCAATCTTATGCAATTCCCCTCCTTCCTGTAGCTCCTGTCCTACATGGCCTTTATTTATGCAGGCCCCATAATCCCCCAAAACTATCAGTTCTCCATACTACACCTGCTATCATACTTACATGAAACTCCTCATTTGACCCAATAGCCTTAAGCAGTATCACACTAATAAACTTTAAAACAATTCTAATAGCCCAACACCAGAAACGGACTCATTTTTTTATTCATAGTATTATATCTTGCTATAACTTGAGAGAGAAAAACCTTTGCAACAGCCAAAGTGGCCTTGTGTTCAATGCCTGCTAGGAGCACCCTCAGCACCCGCTATCAAATAAACATGGCTTATGGTTTAATACCAACAACCCTGTCCATTGCCATCCCTGCTGGAGCCCCTTCACCAGTAACCTCTCTCTTCCTGTGCTACTTAGAGATGCTGGAACAAGCAGTAGTGTCACTAGCAAGACAGCCCGAATCCTCTATTAGGGCCCTGGCACCCCAGTTTTTAAGAATGTGTGGTGTGTGTGGACTGTAGTAGGGGTGCCACAGGCAGCATTGGGGACGCTGAAGAGCTAGACATCGCCACCAGGTGTTACATTTGATACTCCTGTTCCTGATTGTGTAGATTCATCTCCAGAAGATATAGGCACACTTGGAGTCGGACCAGTGTTAAGAGATCAGGAAATTATGTCTGCACTGGGGCAAAGACAAGGGTGAAGGGCATCACTTCTGAATCTCCTCCAACTGCAAACCACATTTGTTTGAAGCTTGCTCATTTATTTTTGAAGCATTACCTGAGAGAGATGATGAGAAAAAATGCCAGCTTGTTTTCCTGGGCTACTCAATAGCTGGCTCAGTAGCTGTCACACAGTCAGTTCTGCTGATCAAGTGCCAGTTCACTTGAACAAAAACCTGCTCATGTGAGCATTGCAGTGTCAGACAACACACACTTCAAAAACTGCATCAGGGCTCTGGTGCTATGAACTGGAAAATTGCAATTTGTATTTAGAAAAGTTTGTATGTACGTTTCATAAACACTATAGATAAGAGTTTCTTTCTATTTAATCAGAGAGGTGGGGACATCAAGATCTACTCTAGCAACAACTAAATTTCCAGACAGAAGGCTGTTCCAACTTCGCCAGCTGAGACCCTCTCTGCTGGAGATTCTAGTGGCTTAAAAGGGGAACCTTGTATCACTAGAAGAAATTATAAAGTACATGAAAGCCAATAATGCATCAGACCTGACTACTTTAACCCCAGAAGTGATCTGATGCTAAACTCTTTACAATTAATTAAATATACCATGAAAGCAAAGTATAAACAAGGCTTATAACTTGATGTGACATTGAAATACCTATTCTCATCAGAGGACACAGAAGTCAAAGGTTTCTAATGTCCATTGAATTGCATTCCTTAATATGGAGTGGTGATCCCAATTCATACAAACACTTTGACAACTGTATCCCATATGTCCTGATAGGAAACCTAAGCAGAGTTACATCCTTCTTCAATGGGCTTATAAAGGTATATAGGTTTCCAGTGCTGGTCTCTTATAGTGATACATTTACTAAACACCTGCGACTGTTCTTTTAGTAGCTGGAAATCAGCATGTTATAAAGATGCTCCTTTAAAAAAAGGTATTGCAGGGATAGAGGTGGCCTTTTGACCCAAGAACACAGGATAAACACAGCAGCAGACATGTGCTGTGCCCTGTCTAGCTTGCCACAGCCATTTCCTACTGCTTGGATTTGCATCACACCCACTACAGTCTCATATAAAAAGTTGTTTGTGTTTTCAGAACAGCTGGATCCTTCGTTTAGTGAATTTGGGGACATTTATGTATTCATCCTCTGCTTCACCAACAATTTCCCTCGTCATTCTTTTTAAAATTAGAAGTATACAAGGTAGCCTTTGAAAGAAGACAAAAGATTAATGATTTCTTCTCCCCAGTTTCATGCATCCTGTATCTTTTAGGTTTTCCACTAGTGCTTGTGATCAGAAATAGGAATCCAAGTGTACATGTTTTTTATAAATAGGTTTTTAGCCAGGAGCATTAAACATTCATATAGATACCCATATAAATATCCCTTAAACCTCAGAGGTAATGAAAGCTACAGTGGGCAGGAAAAGAGATTGGCAACCAGAGAGATAATATTCCATGAGTTTTTGTCTGTATTATACAGGCCCGATGCAGACAACTGTAAACATGTTTAAGGCTCGTTTTTATTTCAAAGGGAAGTATTTAAACACATGCTTGATTTGCTTGTGGAAGCAAGTAGCATTTAAATATGGCTGAATCCAGCCAAGTATGTTTATGTTTTACTCTGGTAATCATTTTTGTAGGTTTATGTTTGTTAGCAACTAATTGATTTGCTTTAAAACAAGGTTTTAATTGTACGAAAAGGTGGCAGTTTAAATCAGGTTTCCTGGTTTTTCATTCATATATTTATTGAACAAGAATGCATGCAAATTAGTTTTTCCAAGTGGGAACCCACAAGGACTTGCGGGAGGCATCTCATTTTCCCCTCCGCCACTATTTCATCTTTCCCTTTCTTGAAAGTCCCCATAGCCTATTCCCTTTTCCTGCTTCCTTTTTAGGGTTGCCAGCTCCTGGTTGGGAAATTCGTAGAGATTTGGGGTGGACCCTTGGGAGGTGAGGTTAGGGGAGGGAAGTGATCTCAGCAGGGTATAATGCCATAGACTCCACCACCCAAAGCAGCCACGTTCTCCAGGGGAACTGATCTCTGTAATCTGGTGAGCAGTTGTAATTCTGAGTGACATCCAGCCCCCTGTCCTGAGGTTGGCAACCCTAGTTTCCCATGGAGCAAATGGCTGCTTTGGAGGGTAGAGTCTGTGACAGTATACCCTTCTGAGGTCCCTCCCATCCTCCAAGAGATCTGGAAGATGATGGACAAAGGCTCTGCAAGCTCTCTAAAAAGTTCTATGAGCACTTTGAGCCTGTTCTCTTCTTCAGGGAAAAAATGGAGGCAAAATAGGCATTGAGCCTTTCTGCTTTCTTTCTGTCCTCTGTCAGAGTTTCTCTATTTTCATCCAACAGTGAGCCTATTGCCTCTTTTACCAGGCATTTTCTCCTCACATACCTGAAGAAGGTTCTCTTGTGGTAGCGAGCTTCCCTGGCCAGCCTCAGCTCACTGTGAGCTTTGGCCTCTCCAATGGCTGACCTTCGGTGCCTAGTAACCCACAGACACTCCTCTTTAGAGGTATGTCCTTGCCTCCATTTCTTGAGTGTAGCAAAATAGAAGAGAGGTTTCACAGTAGCACATGGTACCAGTTTTGCCATCAGCAGTCCTTGTTACAAGCAAATCCCATTGAATGAGCAATTGTTTCCCTGTGGTGTGGGGGTGACAGAGCCTGTACCCCATGAGTGGTTGTTTTGTGATTAATATAAAAGAGTTTCAGATGAAGTAATTACTTTGCTGTTGGCTGTGGTTGTGGGCCAATCAGCAGCAGGGCTAATTACCCATTTCCTTGATGGGGAAAATGTACACATTACAGAAAGAGTGGTTATCTTTTTTTTTTTAATGCAGCCATTGAGCTTAGGTCCCTGATGTTGGAAGAATTGTGTTAACCAGACATGTACAAATATTATATGTTTTAATGACTACATTGTATTGCTGAATAAGGTTAGTTCATCATATAATGATGCTTCACATTTAAAACATTTTGGCAGAAAGTAGTGGGTGTGGGTGGGGATAGGAGCATCTTTCAAAAGTAGCAGCAAGTAGCATCTGTCTTCTGAAATAGAAATGATATATCGAAAAAGTTTGAGAGTTGGGGAACGTGTTATTATGGAATAATTTCTCGTTCATCCCATGGAGCTCTTCTGGCTTGCTACTTCAGATTAAAAGTGTCCAAAAGTAAAATAGGCTGAACTGGCAAAATGTTCTTGTAGCTAGCTATTGAGTGAAAGATGTTCTGATAAAAAGACAATGTAATGCATTGTAAAGAGCACTCATGCCCTTGAATTTGAAGAATGATCTTATCTTGAGATAAGAAATGGCTGATGACAGTCATTGTGATTCTTTAATATCTTTGATGCTGCAAGACCTATTTCAGTGTGGCTCATCCATGCTCAGTTTTGAACTGTATTGTGTTGCTTTCAGTTTGCCTGGCTTTTTTAAAATGGCGAACAGTGCTTTGCTGAGAAACAGGTGGGGAATTGCATCACATAAATGGAGAGGGAATAGGGAGGCCTGATTCTCGAGCCGTTGTTTTGAAGATGTTGATGGCCACAAACTTGTGCTTCTCAGTCAAGTAAGTATCATGCTAAGAACAGATTAGACCAAACTGCATGTGCAGATTGCACTCAACTATCCTTGGGTTTTTCCCATAAAAAGCAGTTGCAACCACCTATTCTCGCTCAGAGGGAGAAGGGTATCTTCATTATGGGTGTTTCCTTTTCCTCTTATCTCGGGAGGCAGGAACCAAATATTTAATTTTTTCTGACCTCTGAGGGTAAACGCCCCCTTGTGATCAGTTCTATTTCCTGCCTTGAACGGGAGAGCAGCCTTCTAGCAGCTCTCTGCTACAGAAATAATAGAGAAACCTTAACCTTACTTATTAGACCTAAAAATATTCTTATTTTAACAAACCTAAACTTAACCTAACTAATCTACTACTCAATTCTATTTACTGTCTTAATTTTCTGCCTATTCTCCTCAGAAGGGTCTTTTCCCGCCAAAAAAAAAAAAAAAAAAATGGCGGATCGGCATCAGGACAGCTATATAGCGCCTGCCAATTTAGACCCTAGCCTGCTAGTGGCCTTACCACTACAATTAGATGAACCCTCGGACAGTCACTCTGGTGACCTGAGGACCAAAACTCAAAAGGGAAAGGCAAAAGCGGCAAGAACGGCGCAGGCAAGTACAAACGGCTTGGCTCGACCGCTAACAAGCGCGCCAAATGCCTGCTGCAAAACGCACGCTGCTCTGCCGCGCCTGAAAGACGCGACTGCCAGATCGCAACAGAAAGCGGCCGGGAGAAAACAGCGGCGGTAGCCGCTCCTCCCACACAGCATGAACGGGGGAAATGAAGGAGGCTGGCGGCTCGCCTTTTTGCCTCGCCCACCGTTCTCCGTCCTTAGGCGGCTCGCCTATTGTTATTCAAGGACGGGAAGCAGCGGGAAGCAGCCAGGAGAACACAGCAGCTATAGCCACTTCTCCCACACTGCACAAACGGGGGAAATGAAGGAGGCTGGCGGCTCGCCTTTTTGCCTCGCAATGCTCCGTCCTCAGGCAGCTCGCCTATTATTATTCAAGGACGGGAAGCATCAACGGAGACATCGACTGCCGGTAAGGTGACTTGCCCCCCCCCCTCATAGATGCAGCCTGTATTACTCCTGTAAGAGCAGAGCTCTCCACCCTGATTAAAAACGCCTTCTCAGATGGCTTAAGGGCAGTACAACCTCCTTATCCTGCCCCATCCATACAGGGATCCATACAGGATCACACCCTCCAGCACCACAAACAGTAATCTGATTGCTAAAAGGGCAGAATATCAGCCAAAACAGGGGAACGGCTGTGGCTCAGTGGCAGAGCATCGGATTGGCATGCAGAGGGCCAATTCTGGTAGTAGGTGATGTGGAAGACCTCTGCCTGAGATCCTGGTGAGCCAATCACCAGTCCAAGTAGTACCAAGAGAGTACGTGCTGGCCAGCCTAAGCAGCGCTGAAAGCTAATTCACGGTCACAAAATTGCCAATTGGTACCCAGACTGTCTATAGTATTTAATGCAGAAGATTTCCTTCTGCATTGGCATAAAAACCTAGCTACTCTTGATCTCTCAGAGGACTCAGAGTGGGAGAAAAGACTCCAGATAGGTTTGTGCCAGCGCTTGATTATTTCTAACTCTGTTGAAAGCAGAGCGGGAGAAACCAATGGCACCCATACAATGCTCCACAGCCTCTAGGAAGCCTTTATATTTGGTTTATCGGTGCTTCTAAAATTCTAAAAGTGCCTTCAGTAGAATCACCTGTCACTGCCTTCACTCCTTCAACCTTGTTACATGGCCTTGCCATGATTAGGGACCCTACAGATAGGAAGGCAGAGTTAGCAGGCATAAATGCTCAGAGGCCTTGGCACTCACTATCAAGCGCTTCTATCACATCTGCCCTAGTACACAGAGTGGCAATAATTTGGACTAGGAAGTTATATCAACTTTTTCCACAGGAAGAAAGAAACGCCTTTACAGGAGTACCCATGTTTTTTGAGAGTGGTATTCTTTCTAACTGATTCGAACTTCGATACCATGCCATATGCAGCTAGGACACTAGCCGCAGCATCAGATGCCAGAAGGGCATCCATGTTTTTTTTGAGAGTGGTATCCTTCCAGCTGATTCTACCTTAGATACCATGTCATCCATGTTTTCAAGAGTGGTATTCTTTCTAGCTGATTCCTCCTTAGATAACATGTCATATGCAGCTAGAACACTAGCCACAGCCTCAGCTGCCAGAAAGGCTCTCTGGGTACGCCCCTGGCAAGCGGAGTATATAGATCAAAATTGGTTATTATGGGCTTCCTGTATCAGGGAAAGACCTTGCTTGGAGACAATTTGGTCCCCATATCAGTGGAGACCAAAGACAAGTTTCTGCGCAAGGAATCCAAGGGATCACTCCCTCTGTGTCCTTTCGTGCATACCACATACTTCAAAGATACAGACCTGATCAACCTAGAAACCACCGGAACCAGAATCGCAGCTCCTTTAGTAAAGGAGGACGATTCAATAAATCTCCAAAATCCTCCACCTTCCAGGGCAATAAAGGGGATAAACCCGACCGCCCAACCAAACAGTGACGCCAGCCACCAGTCAGTGGAAGGCAGGCTCAGCCTATTACACCGTCAGTGGTCACCTCCCAACCAGGCCTCTGGGTCACAAACATTATCTCACAAGGCTATCAGATAGAGTTTTTCTTACACTCCTTCACATCGACTAGTAATATCTCCAACATTCCCCCCCCCAAAAAAAAATCCATAGAACTTCAGAGGCCTCTTAGACATCAAGGCGATGGAGCCAGTCTCACCATTAGAGCATACATTGGGAGTCTATTCAGTATTCTTTACTGTTCCCAACAAAGGCGGCGGATGGAAAGCCATCCTAGACCTCAAGTTTCTGAACAGATTATCCCATTAAAGCGCTTCAGGATGGAGACACTAAAGTCAGTCACACAGGTCCTCAGGGAAAAGCATTTTCTTACATTCTAATACACCCGGCACATTGTTGTTTCCTTCGGTTCCCATACAAGGGACACCTCTTCCAATTCAGGGCCTTACGATTCGGGTTATCATCGCCCCTCCTCGAGTATTCACCAAAGTTCTGGACACACCAGTCACATCTCTGCGCAAGGAGGGCGTGAGAATGCACCCTTCTCAGACGACATTCTGATTTGCGCAAGCTCAAACTAGCAGAGCATAGATCATTCAGAGAGAGTTCTGAAGAGGTTAACAGAACACGGGTCATAATCAACTTCAGAAAGACCCACTTAGTTCCATCCCAACGATTGAGAGAGATGGGGGATGGACAAAGACACACTGACAAACTCCTTATACCTTCCAGTGGACAAAAATCCACAACATTTCATCTCTAGCAAAGAAAGCGATTAATTCCCGGTCGCCTTCTCTAATGTCCCTGACCAAACTGAAGGGTCACATGTCTGCATGCATTCCCGCAGTTCAAGGGGCACGCTTACGAGCAAGACCTCTTCAATGGTTCTTAAGGCCGTACCAAAGAGACATACCAAGGAAGAAGTGACAGAAATCTCATCCTGACCGAGGAAGTCAGATCAAGACTAGTATGATGGTTTCAGTCTCAGAATTTGACGAAAGGAAGTTGGCATCTCCGTCCAACACCAATTCAAATCTTCACGGACGCGTGTCTATCAGGTTGGGAAGCCACACTCAAGGGACAATGGCTCAAGCAACATGGACCATCAAGAACAGAATCTTCACATCAGTGCCCTAGAAATCAGGACGATCCTCAGAAGCGACTACATTTTTCCTTGGGCCGAGTCCAACCTCTCATCAAAATCAGCAGAACATATTCAGGGCACAGTCAACATACAAGCAGACTGGCTCAGCAGACAGGACATCAGCGAGGCAGAATGGTCTCTACATCCAGAGGTCTTTCAACTTATTACTCAGAGATTCGGCACGCCACAGATTCATCTGTTTGCATCCAGCATCATCCACCAGCTGCCAAGGTACTATTCCATGTACCGTCAACAGGGGGCGGAACAAATGGACCTCTTAATGTCACCAGGGCCACACGACCTACTGTACGGGTTCCCCCCCTCCCTCCAAGGGTATTGAGAAAGGTACGACTTCAAAAAGCATCAGTCAGATTCATAGCTCCATATTGGCTGCGACGACCGTGGTTCCCGTCTATAATTCAGATGTCCATACAGAACCATTGGAGACTTCCAGACAGACAAGATCTCCCTCTACAAGACCCAATATGCCATCCCAATCCAGGGTGGTACAAACTGACCGCATGGGCACTGAAAGGAGATGACTTATAGCCCTAGGTTATAGCCCGGTGGCCGTCACTACCATATTGACAACAAGGAAGCCATCAGGAGGGACAGAGCTTAGGGCTAGCTACCTGCACTCTACAAAGGCAACTGGTATCTATAGCTACCATAGTACCCAAGGTATCTGGATACCACTTAACCAAACACCATCACATAAAAGCCTTTTTAAGGGGCGTCAGTTATTTAGCTCCTCCTGTTAGACACAGGTTCACAACTAGAGCCTGCACACAGCTTTGACAGCACTCACACAACTACCATTCGAACCAATCACTGAGATAGGACAAAATGTAGCTGCAAGTTTCACAGGGAGCAGGACATAGTGCTTACATCTTCTGCACTAACCCCAAGAATCCTAAGGAGAAGGCCTGGCACTAGCTAGACCTAAGAAGGGCACTACCTGTTTACATTTATCTTACTAAAATTATTAGGAACTCTGACTCCTTATTCGTTCATATCTCACCACCTGACAAGGGCAAGCATATGTCCAAGGCATCCATTAGTAGGACCATCACCTTATACATAACACAGGCTTATAGAATAAGTAACCTACCTGCTCCTGCGGGCGTTACTGCCCACTTGGGAAGAAGTGCGGCTACTTCAGCAGCCTTCGACTGCCGTGCTTTATGGAAGAGATATGTAAGGCTGCAACTTGGTCCTCGGTGTCCACATTTGTGAGACACTACAAATTAGATCTATACTTGTCAGCAGATGCCGCCTTAGGCAGACGAGTACTGCAAAGTATACTTCAGGACGTCTAACCCTCCCAAGGGCGGGGAACAGCTCTTGTATGTCCCATAATGAAGATGCCCTTCTCCCTCTGAGCGAGAAAGAGCCTTGGCTACTTACCGTGAAGGCTTCTTCTGCTCAGAGGGACGAAGGGCATCTTGCCCGCCCAGACGTCAGTAAAATATAAATAAAACAAATAAAATAAAATTACAGGTAATCATGGTTACATCTAACTTCCAGTTGACATTCAATTCAAGTTAAACGCTGTTTGTTGGTTCATGACTTATAGTTATCCTAAAGGTTCATCGTTAATGTTTATTAGGAACTTATTTCTTGTATAGAATTATAACTAACATGTTTCTTCAGTCTATCTTAAATACATAAGGCTCGGAAAGTCTTTAACTGATCACAAGGGGGCGTTTACCCTCAGAGGTCAGAAAAATTTAAATATTTGGTTCCTGCCTCCCGAGATAAGAGGAAAAGGAAACACCCATAATGAAGATGCCCTTCGTCCCTCTGAGCAGAAGAAGCCTTCACGGTAAGTAGCCAAGGCTCTTTCTCCCTCCTCACCAACATTTGTTCTCTTCCACCATATTTTTGTCTCCTTTGTGTGTGATATGCTCTTATTTTTTTGCCATTGAGGAAGAGCTCCAATTTCCTTTCAATCGGTTTTTATATTGTTCCTAAGAAGACAGAATGTACTTGAAAAATAGATTGGTGTGATTTTTGTTGTAAATACAGAATGAACATTCCTCTTTACAGGAACTAGATAAAGAGTAAAGTAAATAATGACTCAACACTCCAAAGTCCAGGTAATCCAGGGATGTAACTAATCTTACTTAATCTTAGAAGTTAGTTATAACATATCCCTCCTTTATACACAGAGAGATGTGGATTTGTTTTGTAGGGCTCCTTCTTGTGTTTACATCAGCAATGTGGGAAGCAGTTCTTCCTAACAAAATCCCATGCCACTGAGGGAAAAAAATGTTTACTTGAACTGCACAGCAGGGCCAATCACAGATTTTTCCACTTTTTATTATCACGTGTCTTCCAAGCTAGGCAAAAATTGGTGGTGGTGGGGGGGAAATCCCAATGAGATTGGAACATGTCACAGGTTCCAGTATTGTTAACTTAATGGCATGATATATTGCCACAGGGAAAATAGGTTCCTTGTTAATATAGGTAATATGAGCTGAGACTCACATATACTCCAAAGTGGGGCATTCTGAGGAGGGGCACACTGAGAGCACAAAATGGCCTTGGAAAAGGGCTCTATCTTCCAGCCTACTTCTGCAACACAACAGGGAATAATTCTACTGGGGTGGAAGAAAAGAGGTGTTGCTGCACTCCTTGCCAGCAAAGTTGGGCCTAGGGTTGCCAGGTCCCTTTTCACCACCGGCGTGAGGTTTTTGGGGCAGAGCCTGAGGAAGGCAGGGTTTGGGGAGGGGAGGGACTTCAATGCCATAGTGTCCAATTGCCAAAGTGGCCATTTTCTCCAGGTGAACTGATCTCTATTGGCTGGAGATCAGTTGTAATAGCAGGAGATCTCCAGCTAATACCTGGAGGTTAGGAAAACAGTACAGGGGCAACAGTCATGTACAAAAGGTGCAATTTATATAAGCTAGGTAAAAAGGTAAAGGTCCCCTGTGCAAGCACCGGGTCATTCCTGACCCATGGGGTGACGTCACATCCCGACGTTTTCTAGGCAGACTTTGTTTTTGGGGTGGTTTGCCAGTGCCTTCCCCAGTCATCTTCCCTTTACCCCCAGCAAGCTGGGTACTCATTTTACCGACCTCGGAAGGATGGAAGGCTGAGTCAACCTTGAGCCGGCTACCTGAAAGCGACTTCCGTCGGGATCGAACTCAGGTTGTGGGCAGAGCTTTTGACTGCAGTACTGCAGCTTACCACTCTGCGCCACGGGGCTCTTTTATATATAAGCTACTGAAGTGAAAACATGTACAATATTGTACTCAACAAGGTAACCACACAACAAACTAACAATCAATATGTACAATATATACAGCAAGGAGCCGCAATAATTTTCAGGAGTCTCAACAGAGTAACAGCAATCCAGTTTCTGTGTACAAAATTTCATAAGAAGCCACAATCTTCCACAGGATATGGCCATTTCAGATTCACAATAATATGGAATCCTTCTTCAGTTCTTCAAATATTGCTTCCAGAAAGTGTGCTGTCATACACAAACTTGATACCATCCCACGTAGGGTAAGCATAAATCAGGTTACAAAAAGATGTCAGCAAAGTACATCACATAATGCAGCATCATGTGATAATCATATTATTGTGAATCTGAAACGACCGTATCCTATGGAAGATTGTGGCTTCTTATGAAATTTTGTACACAGAAACTCCTATGGAAGATTGTGGCTTCTTATGAAATTTTGTACACAGAAACTGGATTGTTACTGTTACTCTGTTGAGACTCCTGAAAATTATTGCGGCTCCTTGCTGTATATATTGTACATATTGATTGTTAGTTTGTTGTGGGGTTACCTTGTTGAGTACAATATTGTACATGTTTTCACTTCAGTAGCTTATATAAATTGCACCTTTTGTACATGACTGTTGCCCCTGTACTGTTTTCCTAACCTATTTGGTGTTAGTATAGAGGTGCCTTTTTCTTCTCCAATACCTGGAGGTTGGCAACCATAGCTGAGCCTAGTGGTGTTATCCTTGCCTGCCCAACTGGCTCCACTCTACTGTGGCTGATCCAGGTAGTGGCACCCTCCCCACACCTCTTGCTTAGGCAATGTCACCCTCATCAGCTGGGAACAGGTTGGCCAGGCTAGTCTCACACCCCTGGGCTGGGAGAGGGTGCTCATGAGAGGCAGACCCCTGCACCATCAGCCCACCAGAACAAGCTGCAGTGGCCATAATAGCCAATCCTCCCTGATTCCAAGTCTGCTGTACACAGAACCATGAAGAGAGCTTGTGGCCATCAGCTGAAACATAATGGCTTTTCCATATTATTGCCAAGATGTGATACGTCTATCGGTACCCAAAAGTTTTTTTTTTTTTTAAACTATATCATTGAAAATATTTATTCTGCAGTGTACTAAGCCCATTCATTTTACGATATACAAGAACCCTCAAAGTGGCAAGTAACCCACTGTGGTTTATAAAACACCTGGTAGCTCTGTCCAGGGTTGTGAATTTCTTAGGAGAAATACACGTCCTAGAGAAAATCTAGTTACTTACTTCATTTGTAGTCTGCCTTTCTCTTTGAGAATCAAAGCAGATTACACTAATTAAGTCCAATGCAGAAAGAGCAGTACAATACTTAGAAACAATGTTTAAAAAAAACCTGGATTACAAAATTAGAGAACAGCACACCAACACTGTTTTGTGTTATATGTACTATAATACATATAATAAACTGATAAAATCTATGAAACAATGTGATAAATATTGGATTACCAAGTTACATATTGAGCAAAACAATTATGCCTGCTGAACACTGAATGTAAATGAATATGAAACAATGTGATAAATATTGGATTACAAAGTTACATATTGAGCAAAACAATTATGCCTGCTGAACACTGAATGTAAATGAATAGGAATCTTGAGACATGTAACTTTTTTGTGGACTTGAGTTCACTTGATCAGATGCATAAGGTGGATCCTTATGAGCATGAAACTAAACTAGGAAAAAGAAAGTAAACTTCATTATTGTTTGGATCCTTTCCAATCTGATTTTAGGCCTGGTTATGAGACTGAAACAGCCTTGGTCGCCCTGGTGGATGACCTGTGCCAGAAGATGGACACAGGGATTACAACCCTGTTGATTTCTCCTGGACCATTTTCGATACCCTCAATCATGGTATCAGCCTTTCTGGGCTGGGTTTGGGAGACGTTGTTCTGCTCTAGATCTGGTCCAACCTGGAGGGTAGTTTTCGAAACGTAGTGCTAGAGGACTGCTGCTCAGACTCTTGGCTTTTGGCCTGTGGGATCCCGCAAGGTTCCTTCTTGTCCCCTATGCTTTTTAATATCTACCTGAAACTGCTGGGTGGTTTGGGCTGGGTTGTTACTGTCACAAACCCACCATGGGACTGTGTGTTCTTTGCATGATTACTTGTATATAAAAGTGTGTTTCTCTTTGTGCCACCACCTCAAGTTACAAAATCCAGCCTATCACATAACCAGTGCCTTGGAGTACCTTGGTAAGGTTGTGCCTGAACAAGAACAAAGAGCAGAGCTTTCTAATAACTTTAGCCCCCCATGCATGTGTGTTCTTAGTATTTAGGAGCAGTCTATGCATGTGGGTAGGATTTGAAGCAGTCTGCTTTTTAAACAGGAAATAAACTTTATTACCACAGATTAAGCTAGAGCACAATCATGGAAAATATCTGTCATGCCTAGTGAGTACAGATCTAAGGAAAAGAATTATAAAAACATTGGTCTAGCTATGTTATAGAATGAGGCAGTTGCCTTTGGTGGAGCAAACAAATCCCAAAACTCCATACTGGCCCCTTCACAGAAGTGCTTCGGTCTCACCATATGGTCATAGCATCTGGGTGCAAAGTATTTGAACACAGAATGAAGGAAGATTCCACCTTTTAAACCTTTCTGACTTTGATGGAAAACTTACCCAATCCAGCTTTAGGGCCCTAACCCTCATGGGAGATACCCCAAACGTACTCCATTCAGGTTACCTGGCACATTTAGCACGTTCCTTACCATAGATCAGTTTTTTTATGACAGTCGTCTATCCTCCCTCCTTGGCAGTTCAGTAAAATGGTTATCCCTGAGCTAAAACTCCTTTCCGGTTTTCCCTGACCTTCTGGCACCTGTTATTGCCCTTCTCTTGTGCACATAAACAGTTGCCATAGTTTCAGGCAATCTCCAATTTGCTCCAAAGCACCCTATCTCTCTGAATTCACAAAAGTTACCAATATGCAGATGGCATTCAGCTCTATCTCATGATTCTGGATGATCCCAGGGAGGCTGTAGAAAACATGAACAGTTGCCTGGAGGGACATTTGGAGTGAGTGTGGGCTAATAAACTGAAGCTTAATCCCGACAAGATGGAATGCTACTAGTGAGCAGAAGGTCTGAACACCCGCTCTGGATGGTGTTGTACTCCCCTTGAAGAAACAGGTCTGAGGTTGCTCTTGGACCCAGGCCCACTGCTGAATAATCAGGTAGCATCTGTGGCCAGAAGTGCCTTGAAGTAGTAGTGTTAGAAGTAGTAGAAGAAGAAGTAGAAGTAGTAGTAGTAGAAGAAGAAGAATTGGTTTTTATATGCCGACTTTCTCTACCGCTCAAGAAAGAATCAAACCAGCTTAAAATCACCTTCCCTTCCCTTCCCTTCCCCTCAACAGACACCCTGTGAGGAAGGTGAGGCTGAGAGAGCTCTTAATAGAACTGTAACTAGCCCAAGGTCATCCAGCTGGCTTCATGTGGAGGAGTGGGGAAATCAACCTGGTTCACCAGATTAGCGTCTGCTGCTCATGTGGAGGAGTGGGTAATCAACCCCGGTTCTCCAGATCAGAGTCCACCGCTCTTAATCACTATACCACACCGCTCTTAACCACACCACACTGGTTAGCCAGCTGCAGCTTTCCTGGGCAGGAAAGATTTGGCCACTGTGGTACATGTTCTAGTTACACCTAGATAGGATTACTACAATGCACTCTACATGCCCTTGAAAAATGTTTGGAAACTTCAATTGGTACAGAATGCTGTAGCCAGGATGTTGACTGGGGTAGGTCGTAGGGAACACATCACTCCGGTCTTGTTCCATCTACACTGGCTCCCAATTTGTTTCTGGGCACAATTTAAGGTGCTGAAATTTAAAGCCCTATATGGTTCAGAACCACCTACTCCTTATGAACCTACCTGTCCACTGTGGTCATCTTCAGAGGGGCTGCTTTGGGTGCCCTCACCATCTGAGATTAGGTGAGTGGCAAGCTGGGAGAGAGCCTTCTCAGGGCACCAACACTCTAGAGTGATTCAAGGAGATTTGCTTGTCCCCTTCTATTGTTGGTTTGCTTGGCATTCCCACAGTGATCCCTCCTTCATCCACAACATTTTTGACTTTTTTTGGTCTTTTGTACTTAATTTAAGCTTTAATTTTAACTTGTCCTAATGATATATTTACGTGTTGGATTTAGTGTTTTTTTTTAAATATAATTTTTTAATTTGCATATTGTAATTTGTTAGTTGCCTTGGTGGCTCTGTGGGAGCAGAAAGGCATGGTAAAAATCTTGAAAATAAATGAATTAAAAAAAGAAATGTGAGGCATTTTCCAAGAACAAGGACCAGGCATTCTTTAGCCATTACCAGCTTGTAAAACAATATAATCACCAGTTACTGCTGTTTTGAATTACCAGTGTACTGTTTTTGATTGCATCTGACATTTCCATCATTTTGATCCTGCTGTTTACTCCATAACCATGTCCCATACATTTGCCAATTGAAGATCTGCATCATAGCTCTGGTAAAGTGGAATTAATTAACCAAATTGTATGTTGGCCTTTAAGGTACAATAAGACTCCTGTTATTTTTTGCTTGAATAGACTATCTCCCTGGCGTGAATGTAAATGAGTATTGTTGGGAAAAGAACAACAAAAATGGTGTTTGTGCTGAAGGTAGTCAAACTTGACTTGAATATAGACTTTGCTAATTTAATGTTGGTAAATGCAAACTGTCAACCAAATCCAGGGTTATTTTTTTCACCCTGGAATTCCAATGAACTGTAAACAGATTTCGTGGAAAAGCCAGTGTGATTCAACATACAGCAGCTTCCGTACAGGGATATTTCTGGGCTCTGTTTTTTGTTTGTTTGTTTTGTAATGGGTGAGATAGATATTTATTATTATGGTTCTTAGACCAAATATAACATTTTTGTAGTTACATTGCCTTACCCAAACCAGCAGTATAAAACAATACATTTTGGTTTAAACACCATACAAAATATTACTCTCTTTAAAATGGTTAAAAACTGGTCTACAGTATGAATTTAAACAATCAATCCCATCTACAACTTTTCATTTCTATTTAGATTTCCAAAAATTAAATACTATTCTACAAAACCTGGCCACCAACTTTGTTACCTGAGAAAATTCATCCTTAAGAAGGATGTTAACTCTAACAGATTCACAGTCCATTCTTGAGCTGACGGCGCCGGTGTGGCCTCTCTATGCCATGGCTGGCGCCACGGAGAGGCTACGCCAGCAGAGGGACGAGGCACTATCTCGCGGCGCTCGTCCACCGGCGGCCCTGGCCTCCCCACTGGCGTAAGTACATGTGATCACGCAATTACACGTACTTACGCCGGCGGCGACGTCACACTGCCTCCTGAGGGGATTCAGCCCCCCCCCTCAGGAATGGGTTGTCAGGATAGCCAGTACTCTTTCTCAAAAGAGGGCCAAGAATCTTCTCCCTATGCTCCTTATAGTAACTGCATCTAAGAAGGACATGTTTTAGTGTTTCCGGTTCACCACTGTTGCAGGGACAGAGCCTTTGTGAGAGGGGAGCCTTTTTGAATTTTCCTTCTAGTACTGCAGAGGGCAGAGCTGAACATCGAGCTAGAGTAAATGCTCTCCTAGTAGTATTTCCTTCTAATATCGAAAGGTATGTCGCTGGGCAAGGTATGTCGCTGGGTTTTGGCAGGTATGTCGCTGGGTTTTGGCAGATGCCCTAAAAAAGGTGCTCTAGCTAGATCAAATTGTCTTTCAGAGTCCTTTGTTCTTTGTTTTACTCCTTGTCTTGTTATAATATAACCTAAAGCTCTCAGGTTCTCTGGGGGAAAACCAAGATGTTCTATTTTGTTTCTAACGGCCTTAAGCCAACTTGATGGGTAGTTATCCTCTAAAATCAATGGCAGAAGTCTACAGGGTCTAAAATTGAATTTAAGCCATATGTAGATCGATAGTAAAACGACCCTAGCCTCTTTTCTTATTTGGCCAGTCTCCAGCCTCACCATGGAGTTAGATAGTTAGGCACCTGTAGCAATGCTCTTAGAAATTTTGAAATGAGAAGAAGCTGCTCCTAAAAAACAGCCATATAAGAGCTGTGACAGAGTTTTTGCATGGTACAATTTGAGTGCCACTGGGACAATAAATCTATCTTTGGTGTGATAAAACTTCAAAATGCTGTATGCAGATCTTTAATAAAACTTCAACATGCTGTATGCAGATCTGTTACCTAGCTCGGCCACATAATTGGTATGCTTGTTTTTGCTGCCATTTGATTGGATTACCATTCCTAGGTACTTGAAATTACTAACCTGCTCCACCTTATGTCCATTAATAGACCAGTTCCTGGTGATCTATTAGAAATTCTTTCATTGCAGATGCTGGTGTAGAACCCTGTACTTTATACATGAAAAGTATGCACTTTGCCTTTGAGTTATGGTTACGCCCACCCACACAGGGTGGAGGAGGGGCCGTAGCTCATTGGTAGAGCATCTGCTTGGGATGCAGAAGATCCCAGGTTCAATCCCCGGCATCTCCAGTTAAAGGGGCTAGCCAAGTAGGTAATGTGAAAGATCTCTGCCTGAGACCCTGACGAGCCACTGTCGGACTGAGTTGACAATATTGACTTTGATGGACCAGGGGTCTGATTTGGTATAAGGCAACTTCATGTGTTCATATACACATACTCCCATAATAGAAAGAGCCATGGAGAGAAATTTACTCTGCACTAGTAGTTGCATTGCCCACCACTGTAAAAAATGTATACCTATGTTCAAGATTTTGTACACACGTGTAAACAGAGAGAGTGCACACCTGCATTCTCATCACCTGAGCATAACATGATGACTGCTTGCTCGAAACAAACATGGCACAATTGTGTGTGTGTGTGTGACTTTGAACACAATGTTTTTGGCTAGTTTCAACTACAAATCACCACAAACACAACTAGGAAAGATGCGGGAGATCCATGTAGGTTTCCCAATATCTTAATTTTACTGAAAATGTTTTCCAGAACCCCTCAGATTAGGTGGAACTGCTGTACTGGGGGATGAAGAGGTATTCAGTATCTCCCATACAGTTGCTAACTCTAACTTGAAGGATTCCTGGAGATTTGGTGCCTGAGGAGTTCAGAGATTGGGCAGGGGAGGGAGCTCAGAGGGGATATAATACTAGAGTTTGCCTCCGAAGCTGCTGTTTTCTTTAGGGGAACTGATCTTTAATCTAGAGTTCAGTTGTAATTCTGGGACAACTCTAGGCCCCACGTTGAAGTTGGTAAACCTAATCTGTCAAGACTGCTTTTAAATATAATGAAAGAGTAACACAGATATCCTATTTATCTCCCAGATGTTCCCTGAGTGATGACATTGAATGATGTTTTACCAAGTGATAATACTTGCATGTGCAAATCAGCCATTAATAGTTTCATCTGAGAATGGCTTAATGGTTGATGAAACATAATGGTCTCAGTAACAAATGTAGAAAGCATCCTCAATAATTGTGAGAAACTATGAATGCGGTTTAGGAGCAAGTTATTTGCAAGTACATCTTATGTTGTCTACATTAGGCATAACCACAACATGATTTATTGCTAGGTCCTACACATGTTTGCCGCAGGGCATTGAGTAGCCTTATCTGTGTTCAGATTTACAACCCCTAAAAACTAGTAATTAACACTTGCTGATTCCCACCAAAGTCCTTTAGCTTCTCCTTGTCTCCATGGTACTGTGATCTTACATAATGCATGTTAGTTTATGATGTACATAATGCATGCAGGCAATTAGTATTTTTTTTCTTTACAGCTCCAGAGGGTTTTTCCCTCTATGCTCTAAAATTCTTCCCATCCCCCGATGGCTGTGGTAGAAGAAATTACTAGTCTATGTTGTAATTGCAAGTTCCTTTTATTACATTAGTCCCAACTGCTAATCAGATCCTAGCAAAACCAGTGGGCCTTTTCACGTTAGAGATAAAAGTGTAAAGGAAATCTGTTGGGAGTAGTCAAGCTTTTGCAGTACACAGAACTGTTCATTATGCAGCATGGCAATCTTTGCAGGGAACGTAGGGTTGGATTCAGATAAAATTGGTAATTTTGACCCCCCTTCCCATTGCACCCCTCCCTTGTGTTGTCCCTCAGGATCCCCTGTTCCTCAGGAGCAACCTTTTGTGGAGATTGGAGAGTGGAAGTGGGGAGCCAGGAAAGTTCCACTCGGTGATAGAAAATGTAGTCTGGGTCAAACCCACTGTATTGTAAACATCCTCTTGAAAACATGCATTTTACTATAAATTCTATCATTTGTATAAAATAATTGATCCCCTCTCAGATCAGAATTTTCCCAGTTTGGATTTTTCCCACCTAGTTACGGGTGTTGTGTTTTTTTCTTTTTTTGTTCATTCTTTCTTTCACATAGTATTTGTGGAATTCAGCATCTGGAGCGAGCAGGAAACAAGTTGACTCTCTTTGACTCCCTTTATTTCTGCATAGTGACATTTTCCACTGTGGGCTTTGGGGATGTTACTCCTAAGATCTGGCCTTCCAAACTGCTGGTTGTCATTATGATCTGTGTTGCTCTTGTGGTGTTACCAATACAGGTAATTTTTTTTCTCATTGTACAAAGGGTCGGGATAAAGTATAGGTTTATTGCAGAAAAAGATATCACTTCCATGGGAGCCAGGCAGGTCACTAATCCCTCAGTTTAATTTGCCCCCATCCCACTTCTTTCTACAAGTCTCCTGTACTGGCTTACCCCTTTGATTTCCATCCTTGACCTATCTATACACATGAACAATGAAGCTCGGGGGAAGGATGTGAATTGTAAAGAATTAATAACTTCCACCCCACTTATTACCTTTCTTTCACCTATCATTACAACAAAGGAAGGTCATTATTATTCATATTCACAGGAAGACAAGTTTATAGCTGGTAACTTAGCTGGTAACTCTGCCTTCTGACCTTTTAGGTTAATTAACCATCCTGCTTAGAGCAAACAACATCTCCTCACAGTTTCTTTATAACCATCCAAAGACATTTTACTATACTTACAACATTTTCTTTGGGGCATAAAAGAGGACTTGGCCAGTCCATAAGCTCAGGCCAAACAGTTTAATTTCTCTGCCCCATTTCTGTATAACAGAACTAAAATACTGCTGGAGATGTGAAAATGAGCCTGCTAATGTTTGTGTGGAGGGTTGAAGCCAGAACAATAAAGGAGTTTTATAAGCTGCAATAATGAATGTCAGCAAACTGGAAAATATTAAAATGTTATTTTTAGGAAGATAATGGTGCCATTTCTTCTTCATGCTGTATAACGCAGTGCATTGTAGAACTCTAGCTCTAGCATTAACCAGCTGCTTCTGATGGGACCAGAGTAGTCTAATGAGTTTTGGGAGGATGAGCATTTAATGGTGTTCCCTGTATAACCACTACCACAATTTGTTACAAGAATCTATAGCAGTGATGCCAGCTCCCAACATTCTATTGCACAGTAGCACAATCATGGGATGGGAACCTAGACTGTGTGTAGATGCAGGTACAGGGAGGTTTGGTTTTCAGAGTATGAAAATCATTAAGCTTCTTTATTCTAAATCAGACCACTGATCTGTCAAGGTCAGTATTGCACATTCTAATGGGCAGCAGCTTTCCAGAATCTCAGGAACATGTCTTTCATGTCACCTACTACCTGATCCTTTTTTAAAATGGAAATGCTGGGGATTTGACCTGTTCTACCACTGAGCCACAGCTGGGATCACCGTTGCTAAAGCTAGCAAGTTAGGCAGGAAGGTAGACTTCTCCCTGACATGCTCATTTTCTATAGGCACCGAGTTTTTATCGTGGAGGAGCATTCACACTTGTATGTGTGAAGGAGCCATCACAGATTAAAGAGTGTTGTTGTCTAATACTTCTCTATAGAGATTTAGCAAAGAGTTGTCTAGTGGGATAGCTAATGAATTGGCCATTGTGAAAATAACTGGGGGAGGGGCACTCAGCAGATATCATAGAACTGGTAAGAAGTCACATGGTCCAGGCTGTAGGTAACTGCACTGTGAGTTTTCCTCATCTGCCTTTGCCCCATTGTCTTCTTGAGGCTCAGGAGACAGCAGCACAGAGTTAAAAGCAACTAAGCCCTAAGTGATGTAATTTAAATGGTCCCATAGCAATACCTCCCAAATTTCTCTCTCTCTCTCTCTCTCTCTCTCTCTCTCTCTCTCTCTCTCTCTCTCTCTCTCTCTCTCTCTCTCTCTCTCTCTCTCTCTCTCTCTCTCATGTTGAGGCCCTAAGATGTATATTTGTACATAAATCAAGTTCTGGGGCAAATTTTTCAAGTAAACATACAGGCACACTTCCTGTATTTCTTCTTTGTCACAGAACTCATTCAGCTAATTTTTCGAAAAAAGTGGACATACTGGAATGTTAATGAACTGGTTTTTGATATTGGTTTTTTGATATATGCTGTTTGATGTTAGTTTGTAATTTCATGTATATGGCTTTTACATTGGTTGGATCACTGCTTGGAGAAGTGATTAATAAGTACAATAAACCCAATTTGAAAATCATTATTAGCATTTCTGGGATGTTACAGTGGATTCTTTCACTGCTTAACTAGCTGTGGCATTTGCTGTTAGCAGATTGCCCTTTAAGGAGATAATGTTTTTAAGAAAGCATTCTATATTGAAGCATAGGAAATCTAGATAGATTTGGTGGGCAGGTCATGTTGTTTTGCATTGACCTTGGATTCATTGGCAAATATATCTGTATCATTCTTGTCTTTCCATTTCTTGCAGTTTGAGCAGCTGGCTTATTTGTGGATGGAAAGGCAAAAATCAGGTGGAAATTATAGTCGACACAGAGCTCAGACTGAAAAGCATGTCGTATTGTGCGTGAGTTCTCTGAAGATTGACCTGCTCATGGATTTCCTAAACGAATTCTACGCTCACCCTAGGCTCCAAGTAAATCAAACTAGAATATCAGTTCAGGCAGAAATCTCTTGCAGTCTTCTGAAATGTTTAATCTCTTCTAGTTCAGCCATAGCTAAAATGAGATATTCACCTTGGCCAGCTTCAATATACAGGCAACTTTACCTATAAAGTAATTGAATAAAAAAGCAATTGTGGAAATATTCATTATTATAGATGTTTTAAAGCTGCTGGTTTGCTGCTGTTAAGGTTGCTGGAACTCATTCAGTGTTCCTCTTGATATCACCCATAAGCGCTGATTTCTTTGTTGCTATCTGCTGCAGAACCATAGATTTTTTTCTCTCCAAATGAGGACGTAATACTTAAAACAGGCTTTGCTGGAGGAAGCGATTTAAACTCATCACAGCATGGTGCAAAGCTTTACAGTTGGATATCTTGCTGAGCAGCTTTAGGCAGAAGTAAATAGCATGGAGTCATTTACCTTATTCTTTACAGAACTAAGAGTTAAAATGTGTTATCACTCTCAAGATTCTCACCTTTCCCCCAAGACTTCTTAATCCTGATTTCAGCTGGGCAAAAAAAAAAAAAAAATACTCAAATAATATTTGCTGTGTTCTTCTCTCTTCCATTCCTTCTCATACATATTTTTTTACAGGACTACTATGTGGTTATCTTATGCCCCACTGAGATGGATGCTCAGGTTCGAAGAGTGTTACAAATTCCAATGTGGTCCCAAAGAGTTATCTATCTGCAGGGTTCAGCACTGAAAGATCAGGATCTCCTGAGAGCTAAGTAGGTATAAAAAACACTTCTATTTTCTCCCTCCCTCCCGAATTTGATTTTTGCAAATTTGATCTTCGTAGACAGGAGCTAGATGCTTGAGAGGCAAAATTTCTTCAAAATCTTAGACTTTATTCAAAATCTTATGCCATCCTGTGAATTGAGCAGGGTGCAACTGTTTAACGTTGAATTGTCAGTCACTTTTTTCTTGTTAGTATGCACTGTTTGAAATCCTATATTTAAGCAAGCCAATTTCTAATTTTGTTAATTTCTTAACTTTTGTATGTATCTATTAGCTGACTTTCCCTTGGAATATGATAGTTTTAGGGTGCGGTACACACAGGATGATTTTACACATTACACAGAAGCAAGCCCAGGTTTGTCACTAAGAGTACAATCTACAGTTAGCAATAAGCAATTCACAGCTCCCTGATGAACTTATTTGTGTTTGTAAAGTCATGTTTGTTACATCCACAGTTAACTAAAACTGTAATATGTAAAGTGAGCCACTACAGGTGGAAATGCCATGGTTCTACTTACGCAAACCAAAATCAACACCTCTGCACTAATATCAAGGATAAGGAAAGTAGTGCAGGAATCTTAGGCTATAGTTACTACAACACAAATGAGTGAAACATCAAAGTGTAATCAATGCATACAATAGTGGAAAGGGACAAACATACAACTATATACAATGGTATTTCAATAGTCCACAAAGGTATGTATAAATGTGTTTTTTTCAATAGTCCATAAGGGTACATAGATCCAAGAAGATTCCAATAGTTGGTCACAAGACCTCAGCAGATGTGTAAAAGACGATTATGAAAGGAAGACGATCGTTTCATTCTTCATCAGTTCCATTCAATTCATGCAGTTCAAAAGGTATACAAGGTTCAAAAATCCATTTCTTCCCCTTAGGGATAAATCTTATAACTATATCCATTGGCAAATGTAATAGTCCATATGACTTAAAATCTATAGAGGATATAGTTGGAATAAACAGAAGTCATTGCAAATGTAACAGTTCCACAAGGGATACACAAACTATTGGAATCTTCTTGGATCTATGTACCCTTATGGACTATTGAAAAAAACACATTTATACATACCTTTGTGGACTATTGAAATACCATTGTATATAGTTGTATGTTTGTCCCTTTCCACTATTGTATGCATTGATTACACTTTGATGTTTCACTCATTTGTGTTGTAGTAACTATGGTTCTACTTACAGCAGAGGTGGATGATGTTAGTTTTCCTAGAGAGCTGGATAAAAATAACAAGTAGGCAGGAATACAGATTTTTCTCTAGCATTCTGCTTCCTTTCTTATTTCCGTGACTTGTTCCCATTCAGTCACAGAAAATAACTGTGTTCAGTTTAGAGGGATTTATTGTTTCAGTTTCAAAACCCTCCTTACCATCTAGCATGAAATACTTGAAGTTTCCTACTCAGTTAATCTGTTTGAAAGCCCTGCCTATCAGGCAAAGGGGAAAAACAGGCTCATCAAAACACCTTTAATGATATTTGCTGCTCTTCCCCAGGTGATACTTCTGTTGGCTGTCTAAAGATACCAATTCTTAGAGGAAAATGCCCTTTCTGATTTAAAACTACATCAGCTTTGATATTGCACCTTTGTCATGTTAAGAATTTTAAAGCTGGTGTTGTGATAGAGTTGCCAGGTCCCCCCTGGCCACTGGTGGGAGATAGGGTTTCCAGTTCCAGGTTGGAAAACTCCTGGAGATTTGTGTATGGAGCCTGGGGAGGACAGGGACCTCAGTCCTTCAAAGCATCCATTTTCTCCAGGGAAACTGATCTCCGTAGTCTGGAGATGAGCTGTAATTCCAGGGGATTCCCAGGTCCCACCTGGAGGGTTGCATCCCTACCTTGTGAAGAGTTATCATCTCAGGGTTGTGCAAGCAGCCCTAGCACCAAACTAGATGAGATGTTGACCCGGGGAAACACTGCCATTTGAAGAGTGAGTTGCCACGGGAATTCCTTTTAACAGCACTATGGGGGCCTAATTCTGGTGGGGACCACAGCCATGCGGAGAGAAGAAGGGGCTCTTGCCTTTTCCATGCTGTTTTTGAACCTGAAATGGCATCAAGAGGTGTTATTAGCTGACATGCCCCCCAGTTAGATTACACATATTATTAGTAGATTAGAAGTATTTTATTACTGTTTTTCCCAAATAAAACATTGTAATTCATGAGGTTAGCAGCTTGTTTTAAATGTTTTTAAAAATATATTTAAAAAGGCCCAGTTCGTATCCAATTTACCTCTGAAGTGCAGAGGGCGAAATTCTTAATGGATCCCAGAATTTCTACAGATCCTAAGAAGGGCTTATTGGTTGCAAAATACATACTTAAGGAGGTTGGGTGAGACTACTGGACTCTGAATTGTTTCCTTCATAATAATGGGTAATTATGGGATAAACTTCCATTTTCCTTGGCATTTGGGAGAGCAGTCTTCAAGAGACAGAACTGTATGAACAAGTTATAGATAAAGATAAATTTAGAGCATAAATGTAGACAAGTTCAGTAATGTTTAAGTAAATATCATAATAATAGAACAAAGTTTATGTAAACTGATTCCTGAAGTAAGCGTAAAATGTATGAATGGAAGTGTATGTATATGTTTGTTTGTTATCTTTTCTTTTGAAAAATGTTAATAAAATATCTTTTTTTTTAAAGAGACAGAACTGTATGGAAAACCATTTCTCTTCATTGCATTTGAAAGGGAATATTTAGAAAAATATAACATTGGCAGAGAATCATTGCTGAACAAATAAGGGTTGCAAAGGTTCAAAGATTAGCCACCATGCTGGCCTTACTAAAAAGATCCCCCCCCCAGTACATTACACGGTGAACTTAAATCCAAAAAGTTATCCCTTAAACATAATCATAGGGATTTATCCCATAATAACCCAAAGCACAGATACTATAGAAATGTACTTTCCCCTTTATAAAACATGTAATTGAATGTACCCTTCATCGGAGTATTTTTTTTAAAAATCTCACTCTATGTGAAACAGCATGGTGGGAGCTAAAAAGACTGTATTATACGAAATATAGCTCAATAAAATTGGAAGTTGCCAAGCAGCAGTATCTCTCTCTCTCTCTTTTCATAATGAAGATATAGTAAAAGATAATCAACTAAATCCTTCCACTTAAAGAAGTGTTAGGTATGTTTTGGCTACTGATGACAACAAAACAGAATCTTGTTTGTTGCTCATTATTCTGATCTGCATACATATTCTGCATTGAAAAAACATTGTGTGGCTGCTTATGAAAATTGGTGGCTGTGTAGTTTATTATTAAAAGCTTTTGTTAAAAACAGCTGCGCAGAGGTTCTTTTTAAGGCCCTTTTCTTTTATGGAAATTATTTTGGCTATTTCCTTAGTCTCACAGAGATGAATACTAAAAGGGCAGAGCTGGTGGAGAGAGCCAGTAAAATCCAGGAAGAAAAAGAATGGTAACAAGGGATCTGTGGATGTGCTTTGGGTTGTAATATGATGGATATAATTCTGGCCATGTTGTGAGGGATGGCATCTAAAAAAGAAATGGTAACCAGGGAGAATTATGAAGTAAATCACCACCATGATCACTTCATCAAAATGTTTGGATGAACTTGCCTGAAGTGAGCAATGTCAACTTTTGTGGCAAGCATGCCACAATCATGTTTCTTTTATAAAAAAGAAAACCCCTTTGTCTTTAGATATGGATCATTTATGCATGGTCGCTTTACCCTCCTTTATTCCCTGTTTCAGCCAGGATCAAATTTTTCAGTATGCACGTTACCTCATTCCTGGGAAGCTCAACGCCGTTTCAACTCAAAACGAACCCGACTTTTCCCATTCCTCTTCTGGCCCGAATTAAACCCTTCATCCTGGCTCATTCTGGAGTCACAGAGCATGCATACTCTGTTTTCGGGTTGAGCTTCACCCCACCCTTTTCCAAACCCCTCTTCAAGGCAGCATGCAGATAGCCAAACAGGGGAAGCACAGAAGTTTGGCTTCTCTCACAGCCAATCACAAAGCAGTGTGTAAAGAGGCAGGGATTCAAGTGCATCCTGGGAGCTCTTTCTGAGCAAAATAAAGCCTTTTTTAAACGAGGCTTGGACCCCCCTCTTTCTTTCAGCTTGCTCCATTTTTTGTTCTTAAATTGCTTTTTTATGTAGCAGTTGGGTCTGGGGGGAAGGAAATCTTCTCTCAGGGTGAGTACTGGAAGTCAGCCAATTACAGAGCAGCATTTAAAGGGGTGGGACTTGATTTGAAATTGGGAGACTGCTTTTCTGTATTCATGCAACATACCAACATTGTATGCATAACATTTGATTTTATTTATTGGGATCTCCTTTTAAGTTATGGTTATGATTATCTGTTGTGTATACATTCTTTTTTTTACCGATCATTCTCAATGCTAGGGGGGAAATGGGTCAGATCCAAAGATGCTGTTCTGGCAATTCTGCTGGAATAACAGCACTTACATTGTCAGAAGAAGGGAGGATGGTTTTCATTGATTTCCCCCTCTTGCTGCAGATCCCTACTTTGCTACCCAAGCTGTTCCTGAGGGGCCTGAGAAACAGAGGCCTTCTAGGGGCCTTGTAGGCCAGCTGGTCCAATTCCCTGCTCAGTTAGGCTTGCCAACTCCCTCCTGGGAAATTTGTGAAGATTTGGGGGTTGTGCCAGTAGAGAAGGGGATTTGGAGAGGGATTTCTTCTAGAATCTGTAGTATACCATACAGTCTTCCCTCTGAAGCTGCCATTTTCTCCAGGGGAACTGATCTCTGTAGCTGGCAATCAGTTGTAATTCTGGGAGAATTCCAGGCCCCATGGGAACATAGGCAACCCTATGCTCAATGGAGGAAATCAGACAGTATATATTTACTTAGAGATATGAATCTGGTTTGTTTCTTTTCAAGCTTCTGCTCTCATATTTTCTGTTATTTCCTGATATGTTTTGTTATGCACTGTGGTGTCAATATGGCTTGCTCATGTTTTTCTTGTTTATAGCTCACTTGATATTGCTTGTTTATATGCATTGAAAAACATGAATTATACAATGATTTTTTAAAAAAGATTATTCTTAACGTTAGCATTGCATCTTGGTTTAAAGCAAGTATCTAATCCATTCTCAGAGATGATATGAGAAATATGAAACATTTGATAATAATTTCCATATGATTTTAGGATGGATGACGCTGAGGCCTGTTTCATTTTAAGTAGCCGCTGTGAAGTGGACAGGACGGCAGCCGTAAGTTCTTTACAATTTGCTTCTTGTGTGCATGTGGTCGAGAATTCTTATGGATAACTTGTCAAAAATAAGGGGAATTATTGCAGCAGCTGAATAAAAAACGGGAGGAGAAAAAGAGTTTGGGAAAGCCACAGCGTTGTTAATGGAGCTTTACAAGCAAGTTGTTGCAAACTGATTTTGACCCATTTACAAAGCCTCACACACTGCTAAGCTTTACAGAATTGCCAAGGGTATCTTGGTTAACGTTTTTGAAATGTTCTCACTCAAGGTGTGGTCATTGTAAAAAAAAAAACCCTGAGGTGGTTCATACAGGTCCATTGTTGTCACTCTGAAGATCCACACAGTTGCCATTGCTTCTTCTAAGCCAGTGTTTTTCAAACTTTTTAATCGTCAGGAAGCACTTTCCAGGTTGACTTGTCTGCCAAGGATCTTCAGTATGTTGCTGAGGTCTTTAATTCCCATTAGAATATGAGCTGACAAGGAGAAAACAAGAACATTCACTTTAGTCCTGCCTAACTCAAAAGTCAGATCTGTACATTCCCCACAGCGATGTGGAAATTCATTCTTCGTGATCTGATCCAGTAAATGCTAAATACAGAAACTACAGGACTCCTGCCCACACCAATGCCAGTTTTTTCTAGAGGCTGGCAATGTTTGTAAAAAAAAAAAGGAACCATGATATGCATGCCATCCATATAATTCCTGTATCTTATGTTTTCTGCATGACATAGACTAGATGGTAGGAAAACGGCTCCCCCACTGGTAGCATCCTATTGGGGCTGTATCAGTATAGTTTTTTAATTTTTTTTTCCTCCCCTATAACCAGTGCCTATGGGGAAGGGCCTTGTCGTGGCGGCACTGCTTATACCAACGCTTCCCCTTTTTTATGCTCTCATATGTACCATATGTGTCTCTTGTGTACTTGTGCCTAGACAATGGACCTTTAGTTGAATGGATAGCTTTTGAGCAATTCCAGCTATAACTACTGCTTTTATTAGAAAAGTGAGTTAGATGTATTTTAAAGAAGTAATACCAGATTAGTCAAGAATGGCATCTTTTACCACTATGATTTTCTTTTTGCTGATCCTACAGATGAGCATGGCAAATTAAAATGGAAGGCCAGGATTGTATAAAAACCGCATCCTGCTATGAAGCCCTTCTGAAAAGGCATGAAAAACGCCTACTTTAAAAATCTGTTAACTATGGATAGCATAGCACTGATAATGAACAGGAGTGATAAGTTACCCAGTGTCCTCTGGATTACATTGATGTGTTCTATGTCTTTGCCGCCTGACATTTGCTTCTCTTGTAGTAACTATCCAAGACTCCCTATAGTGTCCTGCCTCAGGCTTTGAGGCAAGGCTTATGGTAGGCTGATGATATCAAGAATCTCCCTAAAGGCACATGAGTGAGGCTAGACTTTTCAGAAGGATAGCTGCTGCTAAGTCGAGCATGCTGAGGGCCAAACTACACCTTACAATTTTAATGTGTAGTGTCTGGATTTCCCCAAGCTGACTTTGACTCAGAGTCATATGGGTGGGAAGGAATTTGGTTTGGGTTGGGACCATGGCATAGGAGGAGAAGGGGCTTCAGACTTCCCCCCACATGAAATTTTCCTGACCCAAATAAGGGAAGGTGCTAGGTTCCCTGCTAGGTGGATGTGTCTGTATTCCCATCAGTACATACGCTTATAAAGTATCCAGGTCTGCTGAGAACCACTATGAGCTCCTGGAAGATTTCTCCTGGGGCCGGCTAACAAAGGGGGGGGGGGAACTCACCAGTCTTTACTGGGGAAGAGGAAGGAGAGTATCTCTAGGATATCTCTCATAGTTGTTCATTTTAACCCCTTGCTTGATGTGAAATCCTAGCAAATGCTCTCTTGCTGCAGGAGAGCACATAACATGATTTCAAGTAAATGTTTTCAAGTAAGAAGTGAACCTTTTTAGATATATGAGTGAAATATGCCTCCAAATGTTACTGGGGGGTGGGGGAGCTTGTCTCTGCTGTCAGAAGTTTGGGAAACACTGTTCTGGATTTTCAAAATATGGGCTTGGTGCTTCCCAAGCAGGAGAACCCTGTCTTCATGTGTGGTTGGATAGCTCTTAGCCAGGAAGCTGCATCCTGAATGTGACACCTGCCCCATACCCATGGAAAGTGGGACTTGTGATTGGTAGTTGGATTCCACCTTGAAACGGCCCCCATTGGTGGAATGGGTGAGCCTCCTCAAGGTACAGGCCTCATGCCAGGGATGGAAATAAATTTGGCCCTTTTGGTTGAAGATAGTTGTGAATGTGACAGTCTGCGAACTGTGGAGTGAGTACCACTGAATTAACTGTAATGTGACCTCTTTTATTGTTAATACAAATGCACCATTGCCAACTGATACAATTTAAAGACTTTTTTGGGGGGGGATTACCCAGAGATAGTGCATAGACTTGTTATGCCACTGACAAAAATCATAGATCTTAAAATGTTTGGGCTGGATCCTATGATCTGTGAGTGAAGCTCTGCTCATAGAAAGGAAGCTTCCCACTTTCCCACTGTTGCCCTCTGTGTCCCTTCTGCCAAATGCTATTGTGAAAGTTCAGGGGAGTCTCAGGAACAATGCTGAGTGCAATATGAGGGTCTGAAGAGGAGTTGCCACCATTGTCCACCAACTGAAGAGTTGCCACCATTGTCACCAATGGAAATGCACTGGCCAAAACAAAACACGAGAGCCAACCCTTTATTTATTTACAAGTAATTAGTCTTAGGAGAAACTTGAAAAACCAATGTCTTTGCAATCAAATATGGGCATCAGACTTTTGAAAATTTTATCCTTGGGAATGTTTTGAAAGCAACTTTCCACTGATAACATATACATTGCTGAATGGATGAATACAGGTCAGCTATGTATACATGCATTTTTAAAGATGCATGTATGTATGTCTTTACTTTCCAAGGTTGCTGCAGAAAACAATGCTCAGAAAACTTGTACAATGCTGTGTACATTTAGTTAATCTATTTACTGCATACAGTATGGTCCTACCAAGAGCAATTGTATGAAGACTTGCCCTAGTGGACAAAGTGGGAGGAGAAAAAGGACTCTAAGCACATGTGCTTGGGTGAAAATAGGGTATATTGTTATACAGGGCATATATTAAACAAAGTGAGGGCAGGAAGCAATCGGTAACATCACCCAGGGCTGTAGAGAGGTACTTAAGGCAAAGCACAGTCTTCTGCATCCACCCCAAATGCTTTCAGTAGATATCATAAGAGCAAGAATCGCTAACCTTGTTGAGCCTGTGGGCACCTTTGGAATTCTGGCATAGGATGGTGGGCACAACCACAAAATTCCTGCCAACCATGGAGCCAATCATGGCAGGCAGAGTCAATGTCAGGGAATGAGGTCATGCATATCTAATAGTAACTCTTCAACCTTTCAGGGAGAAGCGGTGTTTAACAGGATGCCTCTTAAAATGAACATATTGTCTAAAAATATTTTTCTTGATTATGCACAGTTTACCGTCAGCCATGCAGGGAAGATATTTGTGTTTTGCTGGCAGCTGCTGCTGAAGCAACTTTTTAAAATCTGCACAGCTAATCAGATTTCTAGTGGCCAACTACAAGCCCTTTGGGGCAAAAAGCACCATCTGGTCTTGGCTACTTTCTAAAAACACTTGGCAAGCATCAGGGAAGGTACTAGTGGGTGCCACGTCGGAAACTTCTGACATAGAGTATTTCAGTGCATGTAACATTAACATACGAGAGCCAGTGTGGTGTAGTGGTTAAGAGCGGTGGTTTGGAGTGGTGGACTCTAATCAGGAGAATCGGGTTTGATTCCCCACTCCTCCACATGAGCGGCAGATTCTAATCCAGTTGGTTTCCCCACTCTCTCAGCCCCACCTACCTCACAGGGTGTCTAATGTGGGTAGGGGAAGGGAAAGTGATTGTAAGCCTGTTTGATTGTTCCTTAAGTGGTAAAGAAATTCGGCATATAAAAACCAACTCTTCTTCTTCTACTACTAAATGTATTATATAGTCTATTATATAGTATTTAATGACAATAGATTCAGTAATAAACATAAACAACAATTCACTAGAAAGTAAGAGGCTTCCTGTTTGAGTCAGCCGGACACTGTCTTGAAATTATATTTTTCTGCACTTTTCTATTTCTGTTTCTATTTTTATTGGGGGGGGGGATAAAAATCTTTTTTAAAAAGTGATAGGTCAGACAGGTATATCTTTGTTTATCTTAGACAATATGAACCAATATTTTGAGGGCCCTCTGTCATGTGGGTCCCCTCCCCATCACAAACTCAAATTGTGTGTGGATGATGAGAGACGGTTTCGCAAAAAGAGATAGATTGAGGGCCTCAAATAAACAAACAATAACTATTCTGAAATACTACCAGTGCTTTGATTTCTCCCCCCCCCCTTTTATATGAAAAAGCAAAAGAATTTGGTCTTTAAAATAGACATGACATATTTTAAACATAAATGAAGTGTGGGCTTCATTCAAACTGTATTAATATTCACAGCTGATTTTAGAGAGTGGGTGGAAATCGCTTATCCAGGTAAACGTGCAAATAATGTTCATAGCCATTAGGAAAAATGCTGTGGAGAATGTGAATGATTGACGGGATGAAAACTCTGTCTGATTTTATTTATTTAATTCTATTTTTCTTGAGGAAAAATAGGCTCTGAGTACAACTTTCTTGTACTTGTTAGGAACAAAGGATGACTCGCTCTGCTTCCGAGTGAGAAAATATTGTTATTTTCTGTTTATTAAAACATTTACTGCCTTCCTGTTGATTAGAAGATAAACAAAATATCATTAAAAAGGCAATGTAAATTCGTCATTTAAAACCAACAACTACAAACTAAATAAAAGCATGAAAAAACCAATTGGAGCAACTCCAGCATTGCAAATTTATAATGATCAAAGTACCTCCAGAATCTCCAGAACAAAATTTAATATGGTGCCTAAAATACTAATAGGGAATGAGCATACTGGATGGTGGACTGAGGAATGAATCAGTGGGGCTAGGAGCTGATGAAACATATTCTTGGCCATGTGCATTACTGGGCCATCCATCCAGCTTAATGCCAAGAGCACCACCACACTGTGAACCTGAGTTTAAATGGGAAATATATCTGCATGCAATATTAGCTATTCACTTTTTCCTGTATGTCCCACATGTCCCAGTGCTTGTCTTACTGATTTAAGCTTCAGTTTATTCATCTTGTCCATGCACTCTCTGCCAGCAATGCTTCAATGTTTCAAACACAGTCATGGGAGTGCTTATCAAGGGGTGCTCAGGAAAGAGCAGATCTACAGGTGTTATTTTTCTTTAGGGTATGTGTAGTCCTAGGTTCAAATCATACACAAACAAGGGCACTAATTTTGGTGGAAGAGCCATATCTCACTTCACTGGATATTTAGATCTGGTTGCCTGAAAGGAATCCTTTAGCTAGAACTATGTGCAAGGGTTGTGGAGCCTGAGGAGGGCGGGGTTTGGAGATGGGAGAGACTTCAATGCCATAGAGTCCAATTGCCAAAGCAGCTGTTTTATCCAGGGAAACTGATCTTTCTTGCCTGGAGATCAGTTGTAACAGCAGGAGATCTCCAGTCACCACCCTGGAAGTTGGCAACCCTAACAATAACTGAAAGTACCCTTTTGTATGAGATGGGCTGGTAAGGAGAAGTTGGTCAGATGATTGTATTGCCCATCAATTTATTTAGGTGCTCTAAATTCCAATATTATGGAAGAAAAAGAAAAAGTTCTCAGTCCAGTTTAACATCCCATGTATAATTAATAAGCCTCTATCATGTCCTCCCTTTTTCTGAACTGAAAAGCCACACATATTTCAGCCACTTCTTATAGGAAGGTTGTTATCCCCTTAATCATCCTAATTATCTTGGTTGCCTTCCTCTGTACTTTCTCCAGCTCTACAATGTATTTTTTGAGACATTAATGTCTCAAAATGTGTTTTTTGAGCCTCCGAATGAGACTGCATCATGGATCCATACAGGGGCATCAAAACCTTAGCTATTTTATGTAGTTTGCCTTTTCTTATCATTGTTACTCTGGGGCAACATTTTTATTGAGATTTTCACTACAAGCCCAAGATGTCTTTTCCTCTCAGTCATTCTTTGCCACTTCAGACCTCATCAGCATATATTTAAAGTTAGGAATTTTTTTTGGGCTGTAATGTACAAGACCTTGCACTTACCTAAATTGAACTTCACTTGTGACATTATCATCAACTCACCCTTTATGGCCTTTCTTCTTATGCCATAGTTGCTAAGTATACAAAGGTTCTTTGTCAAAAACCTTTGGAAGACCAAGCATGTAATGTTTGCCAGACCACCTGATCCATATATTTGTTAACTCCCAACTTGTGTTGGTGAGACACAAGTCATGCTGATTTTTCCTCAGCAGGCTTTATTCCTTTACATGCTTAATAAATGTATCTTTAATAAAAGTTTCTACTAATTTGCCCAGGACGGACATTAGGCTTACTGTTTAGAGAATGCTACAATTTGTACTTAGGGAAAGGCTCCATAAAATCTTAGAAACATATAATTTATCTAGCAACACCAGTGATCTTAAATATGATTTCCCCAGAGACCTCTATGTCATGCAGAAAGTTTGCGTGATCAAGATGGATCTGAGGCCTAAGAATGTGGTCAGATGATATGGATAACTGATGTATACTGTGCTCTCTCACTTCATGTGCCATGTCTTTCATTAATCAAGGTGTGGCCTTTTGCATGAGAGGTCTCAAATCTAGAAGATTGATTACTCTGGTATTCTCCTTCTCAGTTACATTAGTTCATCCTGTTTCTAATGAAATGAACAATGCTGTCATTTAAATTTATCAGTTTTCCTCACTGTCTGTCTAAGAGTTTATTTTGTGTACTAGACCATAGAAAATTCTCTTGTCTGCTCACACCTCGAATATAAATTAATCATTCAGTCCTCCCTCATTCTTTTTTCTCAGACTAGCATATTTAAAAAATTTTCCCTTCTGTCAAGTCACAACCAACTTATGGCAACCCTGTATGGCAGGAAACTAACATAAGTGTTTTGTAGGGTTGCCAGGGTGGGGTTTGGGAAGGGGAGGGACGTCAATGCCAAAGAGTCCAATTGCCAAAGTGGCCATTTTCTCCAGGTGAACTGATCTCTATCGGCAGGAGATAAGTTGTAATAGCAGGAGATCTCCAGCTAGTACCTGGAGGTTGGCAACCCTAGTGGTTTGCCATTGCCTTCCTCTGCATAGTGACCCTGGCATTTCTTTGTGGTCTCCCACCCAAATGCTCTTCAGGGTTTCCATTACCTTGAAGCCCCTTTCAGGTGTGCAGGCCAGCACATGGCAATGGCTGCCCACTCCAGACCTTAGTTAAGAGTTCTATCTGCTTTGATGGAATGAGCACCAAAAAAGGACCTCTCCTCCTTGCTCCCAGGAGTTTTATCATCCCTCTTACTCCTCCTACAGACCAGGTCAGGCCAGGTCAAAGAAACGTTTCCTGAAGTCTCCAGGAGATTCTTCCTGAAGTCTTTCTAACATTTAATTCCTCCAAATCTCTGTTCCCTTGTTATCACCTGTATCTGGAGGCGGGGGAGCTGGATCATCCCATTGTCTCTAGCTAGACCCATTAAGATTTCTAAAAGGGTGGCTGAGATGAGGCCGGGAAGCAATTGAATTGACTTCCCACCTTCA
This sequence comes from Euleptes europaea, assembly GCF_029931775.1. Lineage (NCBI taxonomy): Eukaryota > Metazoa > Chordata > Lepidosauria > Squamata > Sphaerodactylidae > Euleptes > Euleptes europaea. The sequence continues at coordinate 34,766,430 of NC_079313.1, read as the reverse complement.
GCCTGTTCTTAGCTGAGAGAGATAATCTTTTTCAAACACAAAGTGAAGGTTTTGCTCTGTTCAAACCTCCAAAGAAAAATAATTTCTTCACATCCTCGGATGTACTTTTGAAGATAAAATTGAAAAATAAGAACAGATATGGGACTCTGAGAATCTTAGATGTTAACAGAACTTCAAAAATGTCATATTTTAATGTATTAATAACATAGTGTGACTTTATACAGACACATAAGTCTTCCATCATATAATTCTACAATGTACATTTAAAATTAAAGGGATTAGTTTTTAATGAACAAATTTCACCAAACCAGCTTTATATGTGTACATTTAATAGAAAGATGTATACCAATATATTTTGGCCCTAAAAGGTTTATTATAATATTTAAAGTACTTCAGTTAGTATGTTAACTGTTACATTCCCACAGAACTGGATAAAGACAAGCTTAGGCCCTAAGACGTGTCAAAATTAAGAGGTTCCATAGCATTTCCAAAAGAAAGAAAAACTTGAAAGTTAGTAAATTTCATACATTTAGAGGGGCTGTAAACTGTAGTTTACTTAGTTTGTGTAAATCCATCTTAACATACCAGTAGGATGGATCAAAAAAACTATGGGTGGAAAGAAATTTGCAACTAGAATGTTTCCACAGGTGCTTATATAAAAGCTTACTCAAGAGATCACACTGTACTATAATAGATCATTTTTATGGTTGTTCTCATGCTTCTTTTTGTACGAGATTGAACAAACTTGTGTGCAGTTAGTAGGGATATCATTGGGTATAGTTTCATTTCTCCCTTGTCATGTTCTCTTGGAATGTTTCTAGTCTTCCATGACTTGAAGTTATCTGCTGCATGTGGAAGGTTTGGGTACAATTAATTAAGTTTTTACTAAGTGATGGTCTATGTTCATATTGTATTATCTGTGGGCTGGTTCACCTGTGGTTATTCATTTTGGGTATTTTAGTTTTTTCATTGCCTTTAATGTTGGATAGGATCTTTTAAAAAGTAAGCCTTGAGCAGGTTGTAACTGTTTATTGCAAGGGATAATAATTTAGATCACTCAATTGTTGCCCAAACCACTATGCCGCATGGCTGGCTAACTGCACATCTAGTGGCCCCATTGATCTTCAAATCCAATCTATAAAATGATTTTCAGACTGTCATGAGCACCTATAGGATTGCACCAATGTCTGTAGTAAAATATTTAATATTTAGAACCAGCATAATGGCTAACAGTATGCTATGAGGTTCAAATCTAACCTCAGTGATGAATTCAGTAGATGAACGGCTCTACTCTGTAATATGGAAAGAATAATATTGGACTGTTGCCATAGTAGCAATTGTTGAGATAATATAAAATACAACATATACATATCTGAGCATTATTATCAGATGGCCAAGGGAAGTTTTAAGGATTTTCTTGTTGTGTTTCCAGAATTGTTTTGGAACTATTACAATGCCATCCAAAGAAGAGTGACACCCTTCTAAGCCCATTGCGTTAAATTAACCGAGAAGGCTGTGACTGTTTTGGATTGCACTATAACCATGCAATCGTGAAGGAGGGAGCGGAGCCACATAGGAGCCAAAGTGACCCCACTCCAGCATCCATGCCACTTGCACCATGGAAAGTGGCATGGACGCTGGTGCAGTGGGACTTACGCTGGCTCCTGGGAACGGTGTAGTGGCGCAGGCTTCAGGCACCAGCGCTGTCTCCCTGGCAGCGTTGTTCTGGCATAAGAGGCTTTGCTGGCATCGAGGGGGCATTTCCAGGGGCGGAGCTGATGTTAGTCAGCCTCAAACCCCTTTCAGTCTGTGAGCGCACCTTAATGCTGCGACGGAGCTACGCCAGCAAAATAGCTGACGTAGCCCCATGAAACTCCATGGGAGAGTTTCATGGGGATTTCTCAAAACTGTATTTTTTAACTTTATTTATGGCTGGGGAAGCCTCTCAGGAGGCAGCACTGTTGCTTCGTCCCCAGCCATCGCCAAACTTCCCCCTCTTTTTAGGGTTGCCCATTAACGACATAAGATTCCCAAGGTGCACTCTGGCAAACTGTAATTTCTTTTTTAAAAATTATTTTACAAACTGTTTATTTACCAATATATGGTTGAACAAAGGGCAAGCAGGCTTAATTTCAAAATACTATAAAACAGTAAACAACAAAATCAAATAACAATGGAAATTGCAGCAAAAACACACAAAACTAAGCCTACAACAACAGGGAAAACAACAACAACAACAGCCAGACACTACAATTTATTGATTTTATAGTTTAAAAAAATCCAAACAATTTGGCTCTGGCCCCAGGATGGGGCGGGGGGGGGGGGGAGAGAGACAGGCGAACCACAAGGCAAGTTCCAGTGTGAAATGGACTGACACTGCTGATGAACCATGGTAATTCCAAAGCTCATGTGAATGCACAGGCAGAATAGTCAAATAGTCAGAACCCACAACCCATGGTCAAATAGTCGGAACCCACAACTGCTATATCCACTATGCTCCCTTATGGTGTGGGATTCGCTACAAAATTCAGGGACTCCTTCCTCTAAACCTTCAGCTCCCACTCCCACATCCAGGCGAACAGACAAGAACAGTAGTTGTCATTCCAGAGGCCATCAGGCAAAGTGTGGACAACAGAATTATGGGACAAACTGTAATTTCTATTAAAAAATACTTATTAAAAAAAAGCATCAACCCTATTCTAAGTAATTTGTGTTGTTTACTCTTGTCATCTACCAGTTGCTTGTACTATAGAGGGTTAATTAGTGGACATTCCTATAGGACATTGGTTCTTGTAGGTTATCCGGGCTGTGTAACCGTGGTCTTGGAATTTTCTTTCCTGACGTTTCGCCAGCAACTGTGGCAGGCATCTTCAGAGTAGTAACACTGAAGGACAGTGTCTCTCAGTGTCAAGGGTGTAGGAAGAGTAATATATAGTCAGAAAGGGGTTGGGTTTGAGCTGAGTATTGTCCTGCAAAAGTATTGTCCTGTAAGTATCAAGATAATGTGATACTTACAGGACAATACTTTTGCAGGACAATACTCAGCTCAAACCCAACCCCTTTCTGACTATATATTACTCTTCCTACACCCTTGACACTGAGAGACACTGTCCTTCAGTGTTACTACTCTGAAGATGCCTGCCACAGTTGCTGGCGAAACGTCAGGAAAGAAAATTCCAAGACCACGGTTACACAGCCCGGATAACCTACAAGAACCAATGAACTCTGACCGTGAAAGCCTTCGACAATATTCCTATAGGACATTCCTCTTATATTAAATCAGTAGCCATTGTGTTCCAGTCAAAAGTATATTATAACAATAATAGCATTCTTTTATCTAGTAAAAAAATACAATGCCAATAGAAAGCAACTTACTAGTTTAACCCTCCTGATGAATCTCACTAATTGTCTTTCATTTTGTATGTTTAAAACTGTCTCACATGGTGCTGCCTTATTTTATTCTAGGATCATCAAACAATTTTAAGAGCGTGGGCAGTTAAAGATTTTGCACCGAATTGTCCTCTGTATGTGCAGATACTGAAACCTGAAAATAAGTTCCACATCAAATTTGCAGGTAAGCCAGAGATGTTGGTGCCATTTTTACTTGACGGATACAACAATTGCATTCTGGGATCAGGGAAGCATTTTATTTTTTTTAATTTTTCCGCAGTCATTCAGGTGTTTTTGGGAGTATGAAAGCAGGGTGCACGTCATCTTTTTTTCAGAGATCTGCTTACTCTATATGCAGAGGCTCCATTTAGCCATTATTAGATCTATCCTCCATGAATTCTCATTATTCTTTATGTGAAAACCATCTATGTAAAAGCTACCATTCCTCCCCTTGTGGCCCAAAGAGAGAGATCAAGGAAAAAACAAAAAGACTATAGCTGCCAATTCCTAGAAAAATCTAAATAGGGATCCAAATAGGGACAGGGATCCTAGCATCTAGGTAGCAAATAATCCGAAAGAAGCAGAAGCAGATCTACAATTCATCGTAGCAGATGGAGGCTAAGCAGCTCACAAGACAAGGATAATCTTGGATAGACAAAAGTGCACTGTGGGACTGGAATGTGGCCTCAGTCATAGGGCAAACATCACTGTCCCCAAAACAAAAGATTGTTCTCTTTCCAGGTATGAAAGGAGAGGTTTGGATAGGTGGAAGTTTATGTGTGTAACCTGACAGGAGAAGGAAGAGTAGGAGGTAGTAGTTCAGAGGTTTAGGAATAATTTTTAATAGGATAGCAGATGGAGAGGGGTTTGTAAGTGGGGCTTTGTCAGACAATTCAGATAGTCTAAGTTGGATCAGTAGGTCAGTCAGTTCAAAGCAGATGATAACATGGAGGCTTACCATATATTGGGATGGATTTTCTTTTCAGGAAATGCAAGTACAATGGATTCTGGCAGTGATAGAAGGTTAAGTACTGGGGGACCTTGATTAATGATTTGATTGCTGGACATTGGACAAGGCTTCTCTCTTGTTTGATTCTAATTGGTATGATTTGGTTAGGTGTGGTCCTGCTTCTTCTGTTGCCTTATCTTGGTAATGTCTAAAGATCTCTTTACTGCCCTTGAAGGTCCTGATATCACAAAGTCAGGGTTGGGGGGACTAAAATGGAAACAGTTTCATAACAATAGTTCTTACAAAGTCCTGGTAATTCTTATTGGGTTTCAGTACCACTGCCCATGAACTCTGCAAATGACCTGGTAGAGCTGTGTTAGGATTTGACCATTTCAAACTGCAGGCGGAAAGTCATATGAATAGATGTTCTGCCGTAAAATCCCTGCACGTCAAAAACTAGTGTGTTGAGCAGCAGACTAGGCTAGAACCCTTTCTCTGTGACATGCCAGTGTCCTGTGTGCAGGATTTTTTAAAATGAAGGGATATCCTATCATGTATGCCCCTGCATGCACAATTCAGGCACATCGGCCGCTTGTGAATACCAGGCCTTCGAATGCACACTAGAATATACTCAACACTTCCATGTTGGCTACATGTGTAAAGGGAAAATCTGTAGTGATGGGCAACATGTTTTTCAGGGATTTTATCTGCTTTTGGGGAGAGCGGTTTATCTGTTGTAGAGCATCTGTTTGGCATGCAGAAGGTCTCAGGTTCAAACCCTGCCATCTGCAGTTAAGTATAACAGGTAGTGGGTGATGTGAAAAACCTCCACCTGAGACCAGGGTGAGCTGCTGCCTGTCAGAGTAGATATTACTGATTTTGATGGACCAAGAGTCTGAATCTGTATAAGGCAGCTTCATATATTCATGTGTATGATATGTTTTTCTGATTTTGTCAATAAGGAGCCCTGGTAAGCTTCCAGTGAACCCCACTTCTCAAAAATATACTTTAAAAACAACTGTTCTATGCTCTTTCCTGCCCCGTCACCTCCCCCCTCCCCCCAAAAACTGCAAATTCCCAGATGTTTTAGGTTTTCTTTGCAAGGAAGGTGTTTCTATGAATGATTATTGTAAATGTCTTTTTTTCCTGGAACTTTCCCCAGCTCTGTGATACCTTTGAACGCTCAGCATACATTGACATGTCCTGTTATTAATTCAAAACAGGAAAACTTAAATGTGTCCTTATAAATAGGTGATGATGGTTGTACCACTGATGGCATGAATGTTCAGCATTCGATCAACAATGTTTGTTTCTAAGGAAAATATTTTGTTAAGCCGGAATGCTCTGCACGTATCATCATACTGTCTTACAGTAAACTGAGATGAGGGCAGAAGGCTGGCTCATTTCCAAGAATATGGGGTTCCCACTGTATAATCATCCTCAAAAACACCTACTGAGATTAATTAAGAGACTTTGAAACTTGAATTAAGATGAAATAACATGCAAAATGAGACTGACTGACAATTAAGACTCTTGCATATGTTCTATCCATCCCAAAACTTCAAGAAAGTTCTAACAAGCTTCAAAGGGAAATACTATATAGGAACAAGCAGGAACCCACAATGACTGGTGGGGAGAATATCTCTCTCCCCACTATTTCTTTACTTTCCTAGACAGCCCCCATTCCCATTCCATAGGAACTGTGCAAGGTGATGCAAAGTAACTTTAGAGCTTCTGTTTTGTAATGTGAGAGCTTATATGTATAATATGTTAAAATAGAACTATTGTGACTTAAAAATTATGCTCAGAACTGACATAAGTCTTTCTCTCTTCCCCCTGCTGACACTATTATTCTCTAGAATGATGATAACTCACTAACTGAGGCTTGGCATCCTTGGCAATGTTGGTCGGGTTGCCACCAAGATCTCACAATGTGTTCTTGTGAGATCTTGATGGTATTGTTTTCCTACAGAAGCAAGCACTGCTTCTATGATTTTATGGTTTTTAAACCCCCATTGGCTTTTAATTGTTTTTCATATTTTTCTGCAAACCTGAGGTTTTCACCAGATTTGTAGAAAAGTGCCCCTGCTTATCCTTCCCCCCATTGTTTCTATTAGATCCACACTCTAAGACTAAACCTCAGAATTAATTACCATGAGGCTAAATCTCTTGGCAGAATTCAGATCATTTATTTCTCCAAAGAAAGCTTCTGTCCAAAACCAAAATGAAGTTTTATGTGCTGAATTCCCTTTTGAAAACTCTACAATGTAAACGGGCACAAGGATGCACTTGATTGTAACCCTAGGGTATAGTAACAAGCTATGCTGAGAATGGCATTTCCCATTCTAGTAAACCAAACATAGATCTTATTTTTCAAAAATAAGTCTCCCTCTTCTAGTATCTTACTGAAAACATTCTAGAATTACACAGTGGGGAATACAAAGTGTTCTTAGTGTTGGTTGTGAAAAGTACCATAGCAAATCCAGCTCTTGCTATTTTTAACATAGGGTCATCACACTTCATCACGAAAAAGAGAATTCCTACCAAGGAACATGCTTGTCAGATTTAAATATAATGTGGCAGGGGGACATAGTATATTTTTTATCATCTTCATAGGCTGGTTAATTGAATGTTGGTATTATTGCTAATGAGAGATAGCATGGTATAGTGGTTAAGATCGGTGGACTCTAATCTGGAGAACCAGGTTCAATTTCCCACTCCCACACATGAAGCCTACTGGGTGACCTTGGTTCAGCCACAGTTCTCTCAGACCTCTCTCAGCCCACACAGAGGCAGGCAATGACAAACCACCTCCAAATGTCTCTTGCCTTGAAAACCCTATGGGGTCACCATAAGTCAGCTGTGACTTGACAGTACACACCCACACACAAACACACACACATTGTTGCTAACATAGATCAGTTTCCAGAATGCCAATAACTCACTAAGCAAGTCACTTTCATGGCTCAATTCCTTGTGATGCTGGATCTTCGATTAAATTAAAAAACAAGCACTGGTAGGTCAATCCGCTATTTTAAAGTTCTTATCTTGCAGGGGCCAATCAGCTTAACCTTTGCCATCCAGTTGTTCCCTTGTATCCTGGCTGTCGATTTGTTTGTCCTGTGACCAATTTCTTAACAAACATAGAAGTTTTATGTCATTAGTGAAAACTGAAATGCAGTGCTTTTCTGTGGAATCAGATCACACATTCAGCTGCACATTAGAAAGTCGTGAGGCCTCAAATAATGTCAATTGAAGGAAAAACTCACTCCAGCGAAGGGTTCAGATGGCAAATAAAAGCAAGGGACACAACAGTATGTCATTCCTTTGGAAATCGTCATTAAAGTGGAGGCATTGGGACCATCATACCTGCAGGATCACCTCTCCTGGTATACCCCTAGAGAACAATTCGTTCTACTAATAGTAATCTTCTTGGCCCTAGCCCCGGCCTGGTTGAACTCCCTTTCTGATGAGACCAGGGCCCTGCGGGAACTCAATGCTTTCCGCAGGGCCTGCAAAATGGAGTTATTCTACCAGGCCTATGGTTGAGGACAGCCATGGTTTTCCATCTGTGCTGACCTCCCTCCCCTCCCTCACGCTTGTTCAGTATTCATTATCGACTTGACGCGTGGAAGTGCTGGCGGCCCGCAGGTCTTGTAGGGGCCCTTTGCTCCAAAATAAGCACCACTTGTTAATTTTACTAATTTTACTAAATTATATGTTATGGGACTGGAAATTATTGATTTTTTACTATGAGATTTTATTGTATTTATTGTATGGAATTTGTGTTGTGAGCCAACCTGAGTCCGTTTTTGATTGGGAGAGGGTGGGGTATAAAACAAAATATTTTTGCACCCCTTGCATAGGACTTTTTATCTTCCCGTTGCAACTGTAATTTGATTTGGCATTACGTTATGCAATTGCATTTCTTTGAAAAAAATACTTTTTAATCTTAGAGGTTTATCAACAATTTATTCAAAGGGAGGTGGCTGTGCTTGCTTCAGTACAAGAGTGAAATTAATCCTTTTGTATTTTATGAATAAGCAGAGAAAGTAACCCAGACTGATTTCTTTATTTTCAGGAAAGGGCTGTAATGGTTTACAATGTACTGTGAGCAAAACAATAAATTGTTCATTTCAGCCGCCAAAAAAATTCATACCATTTTTTTGATTAAGTGCTTGACTCATTTGCCACTTGTTGTTTATGAAAATAATTTTCCAAAAGCTATTTGGTTTTCCATGATGCTCTCTTTTGGGCACCACTCCTGTGAGCTGTTCTGCAGGACCAGTCCCCAGGGCTGGATTTAGGTTTGATGAGGCCCTAAGCTATTGAAGGTAATGGGGCCCTTTATATGTCCAGCTGTCCTTTGTCAACAACAAATTGTCGCTGTTTTTTGTGTTGAATATATGCTATATGGTAATTTATGGACCTAATAGGTATCTAAAGCCATTTGCACATAACAAAATATGTATTTTATCAAAGTAGTTGTTGAACTGAAATACAATTAAGAAGTATATTAATAGTGAAATAATTATTAAGCTCTTTAAAATTGGGGGGGGGGCAAAAGAGTGGGGCCCTAAGCTATAGCTTGTTTAACTTATACATAAATCCGGCACTGCCAGTCCCTGTTTCTATACTGAAATATCTTGACTTCATTTAGCACCTTACTGTATTGACTATTTAAGAATTTCCCAGCCCACCTTTCCATTTAAAATAACAGCCTTCACGGAAGCTAACATAAGACCATAAACATACTGAAGTAACAGAACAACTAACAGAAATGAGCAAAATAATCAGCAAGAAGTAAAAAACAGGACAAATCAGGTAAAAATGCTTATGTGCATAATAATGTTTTGAATCCAGGTCTAAAAAGCTGGCACTGCTCTAGTATCTCCAGGGAGGGAAGTGAAAGACCATCACCCTGGTCACCACCTGCCAAATCCCTGGAATGAGTACAGAAAAAGCCTAAGAGCCTCTGAACATGATCTCAGGCGGGCAGGTTTATCCGTGAACAGGTGGTCATCCAGGTACTAAGCCATTTAGGGCTTTAAAAGTTGAGACTGACGATTTGAACTGAATTGTGCCCAGGATTTTTTTTTTTAATGATGTACAGTATTACTCTAAAGATTCCCTTTATATTGATAACTTTCAGGAATGCAATGCTCTGCTTAATAATTGAATGAATAAACATTCTTGTTCAGTGTTCATGATGACAATTTTTTTTTTCATTTCAAGTGTTTACCCTTCAAAGTGGATCTAAAAATCATTTGCATGTCCAGGCAGTGTCTCAATTCAGGTATTGCACAAAATCATGGTTAATTGAATGAACTGTGGTTAGCCAGACATTACTATCATTAGTTGTGTGTGTGTGTGTGTGTGTGTGTGAAGTGCCGTCAAGTATCATCTGACTTATGGCGACCCCTTTTTGGGGGGTTTTCATGGCAAGAGACTAACAGAGGTGGTTTGCCAGTGCCTTCCTCTAAGGTCCATCAAACCACGATTTGAAGCCATGATTTGAATTTTTTTAAAACCACAGCTAGTTTTAACTATAATCTCATATGATAAATTGATGCAGACATCCTGGTTTAAATCCTGGCTTGTTCTCTGGCAGTGTCCTCCCAGATTTCAGACAATGGAGAATTAAACCATTTGTCAAACATTGTCAAGGCAAGCCAAAATTTGAGTGATTGTGAGCTGAGTCTTGGTATTACAAATCGTAGTTAACCATGGTTCCACATGGTTCCACATGATGTCTGAACTGAGCCTGTACCTTCCTTTTGTCATCTGCTCGTTGAAGATATTTTTGTGAGATAGACTCACTATAGAAAATTACACTTGGACACTTTCAGACACACTGGATAATGTACTTTCAGTGCCCTTTCAATAGAATTTAGCAATCGTTTGCTAGCACATTTTCCCATTTCACACATATGGTCCAGTCCTTTCCTCTGCTTCATGGTCCACTACTTAGAGTACCATTGTATTCATGAAGTCTTGTGCTTGCTGGGGATGTCCCATTCATGTTGTTGCTTGACAAAACACTCTATGTAATTACACCCACTGCATATTAGGAAGCCAGTAGTGCTTTTGAATTCTGTAATTACATCCATCATCCTTTGCTATTGGCAAAAGGTTTTTTTTTCCTCTTGAACTTCATTTCTCTCCTACTCAGGTGTCTAAACACTTAATGTACTGAATTGGTCCAGCAGTTAAAATTCTGAGATGAAAAGCAGTAGAATTTATCCATTACAGAAATTACATTAGTCTCTGTGGTTCATGGATTGCAGTAAATGAACCTTTTCTCTTTCATTTCTGGCTTGTATCTTTTTTGCCCATTGCATTTTGCCAACATCAGAAGCTTTTGTTCAAAACTCTAATGCAATTACCAGTTCAGTAACTGGTCAATTCCCTTAATGAGCCCTTCCATCTCAGCAGTTTATTTTTTTTTTTAAAAAAAATTATCATGGCTTGGTCAACTGGTACAATTTAGCAATGGCAACCAAAGACAAAACTACCTACAAGATTCCTGTAAAAAATGGCAGATTAGTGGTGCATTCTACGCTCCCTTCTTCCCCCAGTAATGTCTTGTTCAGTTTACTCTATATATACGCTATTCATCCTAGAGTTCTTCAAGAATTCCAAGGGGAAATTGCTGAACTCCTAACAAAGATATGTAACATGTCCCTTCGATCAGCCTCTGTACCAGAGGACTGGAGAATGGCCAATGTAACACCCATTTATAAAAAAAGGTTCCAGGAGGGACCCAGGAAATTACAGGCTAGTTAATGTCTGTTCCAGGTAAATTGATGGAAAACATTATTAAAGATAGAATTGTCAAGCATATAGAAGGGCAAGGCCTGCTGAGCAAAACCCAACATGGCTTTTGTAAAGGTAGGTCCTGTCTCACTAACCTGTCTCACTTTTATTGAAAGTGTCAATAAGCATGTGGACAGGAAGGAGCCTGAGGACAATGTGTATTTGGATTTCCAAAAGGCTTTTGACAAAGTCCCCCACCAAAGACCGCTAAGCAAACTTCATAGTCATGGGATAAGAGGACAAGTCCTCTTATGGATTGAGAGCTGGCTATAATATGAGGCAGAGAGTAGGAATCAATGGTAAGTTCTCCCAATGGAGGGATGTGAGCAGTGGGGTGCCTCAGGGATCTGTGTTGGGACCGGTGCTTTTCAACCTGTTCATCAATGACCTGGAGTTGGGGGTGAACAATGAAGTGGCCAAATTTGCAGATGACACCAAATTAGTTAGGGTGGTTAAAACAAAATTGAACTGTGAAGAGCTCCAAAAGGATCTCTACAAACTGGAAGAATGGGCATTAAAATGGCAAATGAGATTCAATGTGAGCAAGTATAAAGTGATGCATATTGGGGCAAAAAATCCCAACTTCACACATACACTGATGTAATCTGTGCTGGCAGCAACAGACCTAGAAAGGGATCTTGGGGTGGTAGTGGATCACTCAATGAAGATGTCAACCCAGTGTGCGGCTGCTGTAAAAAAGGCAAATTCCATGCTGGCCATAATTAGATGAGGATTACAGAATGAAACTGCTGATATCATACTGCCCTTGTACAAATCTATGGTGAGACCACACTTGGAATACTGTGTGCAGTTCTGGTCATCACACCTAAAAAGGGATATTACAGAGCTTGGGAAGGTTCAGAAAAGAGCAACAAAAATGATCAGGGGACTAGAGCAACTGTCCTATGAGGAGCGGTTAAAACGCTTAGGGCTGTTTAGCTTGGAAAGAAGGCGGCTAAGGGGAGACATGATAGAGGTCTATAAAATTATGCATGGTTTGGAGAGAGTGGACATAATACTAGAACTCTCTCATAATACTAGAACACGGGGTCATCTGCTGAAGCTGGAGGATGAGATTCAAAACCGATGAAGTATTTCTTCACACAACGCATAGTTAAATTGTGGAACTCCCTGCCCCAGGATGTAGTGATGGCTGCCAACTTGGAAGGCTTTCAGAGGGGAGTGGACATGTTCATGGAGGAGAGGGCTATTCATGGCTACTCATTATAATGGCTACTAGTCATGATGCATACCTATTCTCTCTAGTATCAGAGGAGCATGCCTATCATATTAGGTGCTTTGGGAAGACCCCTGTACTAAATTACAGGTTAATGAAGCTCTCACTGAATAGCTGGGGGACACTTTATCAGTAAAATGGCTTCAGCTCTTATTTCACAAACTGTGCAGCCTTCCAGCTCAGTGTTGTTCCAGTGCCAAATTCCAGAATCCCACTGGTTACCGTGGTCCTGCTCAATGGTTCCCTCCAGGTGCAGGAAAACACCCCGAAAGCAACTTTGGGTCAATGGTCCACAAACTCCAGGGTCCAAATGGCCAAGGAAGCATCCAAAGCTTGTTGAATTGCCTGAAGATTCCCGTGGCCACCTGAAGCCCACTAAGGGTTTGTCATGAGTTCCAGTGACCTCCAGATCTTCCTCACAACAGAAGATGACAACAGCAACAGCAGCAACCAGCAAACATTGAGCCAGCAACTCTAGTCAAGGCTGGTGAAGCCAGCAACTCGCATCAAAACTAGGTGTGGGGGCCAAATTGTATTGTGTGTGCATGTTGTACAGCTTTTGTGCACAATTTATAGAGCATTTATACATAAAGTGTAGGTCCTTTACCCATTTAATGGATAATGCAGATTATTTGATGTAGCAATAATGTTGAAAAATGTATGTGTTCTATGGGAAGAATTCAGTGTAACCAGAAAATGGGATGAAAATCAACAGTCAAGAGTTCAATTTGCACAAGAAAAAAACAGTCAAAATGGGTGAGGTTTGAGGGGTTAAAACAGCAGGAATGAGACATTTAAATAAGCCGTAACTGCAGACCTGTAGGGGAGAGGTAGGAAGCTTCTTTGTATCCCACACTCTTCAGGACAGTAATTCATTACAGTTTTCCAACATTTTGTTTCAGATCCCCATAATATCTTTAGCAAAACTGGGTGGGATGTGCCGGTCACAACAGTAGCAAAGCAAGTAATCACAGACTAGATAGCAGTTTATGTATATTCAAGGGTTCTTCTCCCACAAAATCTACTCGTGAGGACTATTTTCTTTCCTGACGTTTCGCCAGCAGCTGTGGCAGGCATCTTCAGAGGAGTAAGTCTGAAGGACAGTGTCTGAAGGACAGGACTGTCCTTCAGTGTTACTCCTCTGAAGATGCCTGCCACAGCTGCTGGCGAAACATCAGGAAAGAAAATACCAAGACCACGGTCACACAGCCCGGATAACCTACAAGAACCAATATCCTGTGAGTGTTTAAACAGAGGGATTTTCTTTGAATTAAGCAATGCTTTAGGTGTAACAGAAATTTCAACGTAACACTGGTTTTGTACATATATGTGTCTGTATGTGAATGTGCAATATAAACTAAAATTCTTCTGTGTAACATCTGCATTTTACCAGAGCTATCTAGTCGATTACACGTAATTAATTTGAAACAGAAAGTTCTGTGTCTTTTTTCTCTATGTATAGTTTTAAGATAAAGTACTTCATGGCCATGTATGAGAATAAAAGAAATCTAAGTCAGAAGCACAGTGGAACTGAATCTAGTTTTCTTCTCAAAGTGAAATGTGGATTAAGGTAGTGGAAATCAATACTTCTGGGGAATGTGAAAATGAGATAACCCCCATTGAGAGAAGTCATACTTCTAAAACGCAATTTAGGGTTGAAATTGGAAAATTGTTCTGAACATGGAAGAAGGAAGAAAATTCGAAAAACAAAGCTATTACTAGTTATGCTAACAACTTTTAAAACTCCTGTTTATTATGTTACACAGAGACAAGAATTGAGCTAGCTGTAAGAATGAGGTAATTTATGGGAGAAATTGTGACTGAACTTTAGAAGCTCAAATGTCACTACTGTGGCAGTCAGCAAACCAGATAGCAAGAATATTTGCATTTAATATTTTGACTTCTATGACTCAGGTACTAAAATCATAAAATGTTACCTTGTGAAACCTCAGGCCAGTGAAATCAGAATGAATCTGAGTTATATCCAAACTCACCGAAGGAGTCCTTTCACTCATGATAAGATGTGTTCCTTCTGTGATCAGAAGGTCACTCTTGGATCCCACTCCATAGTTATCTTTCAGTGGGAATAAGAGCCACTTGCCAACTCAGGACCAAGTGGGGAAGGGGCAGAACAAAACTATCTTGCATGCAAATAACCAGGACCCGTTGGTTGGAGTGTCAACGGCCACAACTTTATTGGTTACAGCTAAACAGGGCACTGGCGTTGCATAGAGGTTAAATCCAAGGCATCAGTTGGCCCACCTGCTGACCAATGAGAACCTCCTACTCCCAGCCGGTCTGCTGAGGAGTAGCCTAGGATGGCAGTAACTGGGAATTTACCTAGGCTTGAGCACTTGGTGCTTCACCTGCCTCTTGAGAGGAGACTCCCCTGACAACCCCTGAGCCAGGCATGTCTCATGTCAAAGCCTCCCCCAGAATCCCTTATTGGGATACCCAAGGTGGGGAAAAGGGGTATGAAGGCCGCTTTCTCCCCAAACTGAAGCCAGACCCATGCCAACAGCTCCAAAAGAGATGGACGGGGACACAATGAACCCACCCTACTCCTTACAAAGCACTTACGGTGGCAACCATTTCATCAGGCCGTGCTGAATGCTGTGGAGCCAGGTGTTTTGCCCTCAGGAAGAGAGATGGACCCTGTCCAGCTGAAACGTCACTTCCAGTTGGGATGAAATGTCAGAGTGGCGAATGACTACGCCCCTGAGGGCCACCACGACTTTGCCAATGGCATTGGTAACCTTGCACCTTGCCACATTCAAACTTTCCAGGCTGGAAACACCACACCCTGACAACTGCTCAAGCATGTCCAACTAGAGAAAGACAGTGCTGAGGAAACCAGCTGCAATAGCCCACAGGTTGATGCTGGCAGATTCCGAAAAATCTTTCCCCTTCTGCTCACCCAGGTCATTCTTGCCAAGTTGTATGACCAGAGCATCTGGCATGCCATGAGGCCACTGCTTGAGAGTGGGTACCAAGGCATTCCAGCTCATGCCTCTAACAGTCAACCACGAGATATGAAGGGATCTGTCCAGCACTAGGTGCCTGCCCCAACCAGAAGAAGCCACATACACATCTGCCCAATGCACAATACTGTGCCTGCAGGTCCAGACCCACCTTCTATGCTGAACTGAATCTCAAACAGAGGTATTACTTCATGTCGAGCTGAGGCCAGATGTACCCTTTATAGACTGATGACCTCCACCTGCTGATGGCCTGTGTATGAGCTGTTGGCAAGCCCAAACCAGCAGCCACAGTGGCAGCCCTGATCCTGAAGAAGTGGGAACCAAACTCCACAGGCAACAAGCTGATGTTTGCCAGGCCCCAATGGAAGACACGGGTGAAGTGGTATCGGGTCAAAAAGGAACCATCCTTGTGAATGAACAGGGGGCCAGGATTGACTGGCCGAATTGCCAGGAATGTGGTAAGTGCCTGAACTGGGCAGGGGAAGACCTCAGGGGCTGCATGGAGGCACAGCTGAGCACCCAGACCTTTCTAATCCATCTTAGAGCACCTAATAATGAGGTGGAGCTTGGTCCCAGAAAGTGATACATCACCAACCTCCAGCACTCGGACGGACCTGTCATTAGCGGAACACATGGCCAGCTCCCCAACCCGGAGGGCCCCATAGAAGGCCAGGATATAGGCAGCTTCAAATAAAGTAGCCTCAAAAGGGGCCCAGCACAACTCAGGGAAGTTGTGGATCAGCCAGGACAAAATGCTGATACTGATGAGCCCACGGGGGTCAGAAGTGCAGGGGGAGGCGCAATGCCAACCTTAGATGGTGCTGCAGCCCACAAAGGATGCACCAGGGTTGGGATGACCATGTGCCTTCCTAAAAAATGACACTGCTGCCAAGTCCACCCCCATGGTCCTGGGCAAAAAACCAACTCCTTCAGATGCGACAGAGCGACTGAGCTAAATACCCACTGCATTATTGAATGCCTTCAAGGGACCACAGCTCTTCCAGAAATGGCTTAACAAGGAGGATTGCTCCTTGGGCCATCCTGAAGAATCTCTCCTCCTGAAGGCGAGATAGTGCATCTACTATATTGCCGTCTGCCTCTGGGATGTGTTGCACCATAAAGGTAATGTTCACAGATAGGCAGGTCAAAACAAAACTACACACAAGACACATGACCTGCTCCAATTTTGACATTTGTTTGTTAATGCTGTGGACCACAGCCTGGTTGTCACACCAGAACAACACTATCCTGTCCTTGAACTGTTCCTGCCAAATGGTGACCGGTACCAAAGTTTAAGGAAAGTGAGGCCCTGGGCAATGCCCAACCGTGCCCAGTGGTGTGGCCACAGTTGGCTGCACCACCTGCCATTAAAATACAGCCAAAAACCAATGCTCCTCAAGGCATCAGACGGGACCTGTAAGTCTTGGCCCAAATGCAAAGGATCTTGGCAAAGCGAAACCCCATTGCAGCTTTCCAAAAGGAAAGCCACATCCGAAGGTCCTCCTTCAGCTGAATGTGGTGATGAACCCTGTCATCAGATGTTGCCCAGGCCAAATGAGTACAAAAAGCCCTCTCCGGGGACACTACCCTGGAGGCAAAATTGAGATGGCCTATGAGGGACGGCAGCTCCCTCAATGTTCATTTTTGTCAGGCTAGAAGGAGTGTAAGGATTGCTCATAAGGCGAGCAATTTTTCTGTCAGAAGGCGGGATGTCCCAGCACCCGAATCAATTTTAATGCCCCAAAACACTAGTTGGGTGGCTTTTCGTGGACAAGGGGAACCCCTAATTCGGCAGCCACTGCTTGAAAGGTTGCTAAGAGGCTTACACAAGCGCCACTTCCAGCTGACCCAGCAAAGAGAAAATCATCGAGATAGCGGGTGACTTGGGAGAACCCAGTCTTGTCCTTAATACTCCATTCCAGGATAGTGCTAAAGGTTTCAAAAGCCACGCAAGCCACTGAGCAATCCATGAATATAGCCCTGTCCATGTACCAGGAGCCCAGGAAGTGGAAACCAACAGACAAAAATCCTCAGAGTGAAGAGGAAGTAGATGAAACACAGACTGTATGTTGCATTTCTCCCACTATGCCCCACAGCCGCATGCCTGGATCATACAGACAGCGTGGTCAAAAGATGCATACTTCACCTAACAGTGTTCCAGAGGTATGGCCTCATTCACCGATGCATGCTTGGGGTAGGACAGGTGGTGGATAAGGTGGAATTTGCCAGTGCCTTCTTGGGAATGACCCCCGGGGGGAGACCCTTAAGTTGAGGATGGGAAGGGTACTGAATGGACCAGCTATCTGCCTCGCAGCACAATCCTTGGAAACCTTAGCAGCCACCACCTCTGGCATGTCCTTGGCGGATTTCAGATTCCCTGACACCATGGGGATCTGGGGGCCAAAGAAGGGAATGTGGAACCCACAGGAGAAACCCTCCCAGAGGAATTTTGCTGAGGACCTGGCAGCCACCCTTGTGATGGAAGTGCTAGTCAGCGCTCCCATTGACAGAAACTCACTTCCCCCACCAGTTGTTGCCAGAAGACCCTCCTGTCAGAGTTATAAGTTGATCATAATAATATGACATAGACAGCTGACAGATAGCTGTCAGATATGGGACATCTAAGCTGATGCAAGAGGCAACAATAGCCTTGCAGGTCCCAGAGTGCACCAGAGCAAACCAGATTGAAGCAGTAAGCTGATGCGATACTGTGGCCAGGTCTACAGGTGGCCTAATTGGTTTCAGGTGCTGGTGTATATTCAGATGTATATAAGTCTGTGTGATTATAACTCTGTGTTGGGAAGTTTGGTGGAGAGAAGTGTACGTGACGGTTTGTCTTTTGTATCTGTGCACTGTAAATTAAACAACACTGTTTTCTATAAAGCAATGAGTTCTGGTAGTGTGTCCTGGATAACTGCTAATCCACTTACTCCCACGTCACCTCCATCTTTGCAGTTGGCATTAGAGGAGGGTTTGCCTCCCAAAAAGGGTGGCTGGCCACTGAAATTGGGAGGGCAAGTGGACCTGAGGTGTTGCCCATAGCAAATTTCTCAGCAGTGCTTGAACCCGCATCTGGCCCCTCTGGCACTTCCCCTGGCTATACTTCTAGCATACCCTAGTGAAGTGTCCTTGCACCCACCCACCCCAACGACCCAGCCTCCTGCCATTGGGCTTACCCTTGTCGAGTGGAGGAGACTTGACCTTAATTAGATCCCACCTCGCCTTTTCACTGTGGGATGGCTATTTACAGATTGCCATGTCATACTCGATAGCCGCTAAGTCCCCAGCCAACGAGCATGCCTGCAAAACATTCGCCAAAGGATTTGCTAAATGCCCGCTCAGGATAGGCAGACAAAACCATTCCCATAAAGACGGCGTAACCTGATATCCATTTGTCAAAGCTGTGGTCACCGCTCCCCACTTTCTCCTATCTTTTTCCCCTTGTGGTTGAACGTGAATGTCTTCCCTCATCAGCCTCAAGCCTCAGTAAGGAAAAGAGGTCCACATAAAACCTGTCCAAAATATCTTCCCTAATTTTACAGGGAAGATGGATACCTGGAGGATCCTCATAATCTCTGAAAGTGGATGTGAAGGGGAAGCTGGCAGCTGGACCTAGGAGGTTGTAGATTGGTTTATTTGAGTCAAGGGGGTGAGAGCTGACTGGCTGAGGCTGACCAGCCTGGGAAAAATCCAGAAGAGAAGCAGTTGCAGCCGTGTGGTCTCCCAGGCCGGTGCCATAGCCTCACCACAGTGAAAGTACCACTGCCTGACTTGCTGCCTCCTTCTGCCACCTCTCCTCACCCAAGTCAGCAAGTGGGGCTCCAGGTAAGCCCCAGAACCCGCGCTTCACATATTACATTTGTTTAAACCGTACCTATAAGGTGATTTCACTAGTAAGGTAATATATAAAACAAAAATTAACATTGGTATGACCTGCTGGGCAGTTGTTTAGGTTTGGGTATTAGGTAGGACTAGGCTACATTTCACTGGCACATCTGTGGTGAATTCTTCCTCCCCCTCCAATTACAGAATCTCTTACCGCTTCTCATCTTATTCTCATCTTATTGTTCCATGTCAGTGGCAATTACCCGTAAAGATAGAGACATTCACAGTGCGATGGGAATTGGTAAGAACTAATAAACATGATGGTTGTAGAATGGAGAACTTGCCAGGGAATGTTGTGGAGAGTATATTGGATTGAAGGTGAGATTTTTTATAACAGACACCCGCTCTCATCCTCCAGATCATAACTGAAAGTAGCTGTCTCCTTTATTTAATAGTATATAGAGTAATATCAGTCAGGAGTTTGATTTCTCTGCCTTTGAAATTTGTGTTTAGTAGGCCCCTTGCAGCACTTCAGAGAACTTTTTTGAGTGATTTATATAAAGCTATACTGGAGCTCTCTGAATATTTTTGTTTGTTTTCAGTCTTAGTATAAAGAGAGAGAGATTGACATTCTTGTTGGTACAAGCTGTTTAAAAGGCATCATGATCGTTATCTGTCCAGCATTTCATTTTATAAACTTAGATTAGCCTTTATGGACATCCATTTTCAGACCATGCCAACAGTCATACTAACTGGTCAATATACCCAACTACCGGTGACTCTGTCTTTGTGTTTCTGGGAACTTTAGAACTAGAGGATTCTGTGATGTGTTTTTAACTTATTTTATTATGTGTTTTTATACTGCTCTGTTTTTAATTAGGTGGTCGTGATTGGGCTGAAAGATGTGAGACATTTTGCAAATAAATGAATAATTCAAGGAAGTAATGATGTGCTGTTGTAGTAGTAGGTGTAAATCCATTTATCATAAAATGCCTTCAATGAATTGTACCTTCCAGAGTAGCACAAGCACAAAAGAATAGCCCCCGGATGAAGGAAGAAAGGATGGAGTAACAAAGAGCATGGAAGGAATAGGAAAATTAATTGATCATGAGCAAATATTCTATTGAACCTTATGGGAACCTTGTTCCCACAGCCGCAGGCTCTGCGGACCAAGTAGACCATGCTCCTAATATATTTTGCACCCAGAAATGAATTTCTTCTCATTCCAAGCCATAGTTGTGAACAGGGAAAAATGCTAACAGTGGCTGTTTTTAATGTTTAAATCAGGTTTAAATTTGCTTTTTAAGTTATGCTTCTTCACTTTTATAACTTTGCATTCTATCATAGCTGTCAGCTGGGGATAAGGATAAATATTGTATCTAATATTGTCGAAGGCTTTCACGGTCAGAGTTCATTGGTTCTCGTAAGTTATCCGGGCTGTGTAACCAAGACCACGGTTACACAGCCTGGATAACCTACGAGAACCAATTGTATCTAATCATGCAAGTAACAAATGCTGGATGTCATCTTTCTTTTCAAATGAAACTCTGGGTATGCATGTTAGTGTATTTTGACTCGTATTTGGTAAGTCTTTTTGTCGTCACTTTGGGGGCCTTAGGAGAAAAAATCCAGCAATGGGTCACCAGTTTGCTTCTCTGACAAATACAGTTCTTCTTTCTTGCAGATCATGTTGTATGCGAGGAGGAATTCAAATATGCAATGCTAGCTTTAAACTGTATTTGCCCAGCTACATCCACGCTCATCACTCTGTTAGTTCATACATCAAGAGGGCAGTAAGTATAATAATGAAATTATGATGTAACCTATATACAATGGGATCAGGGTGTGACGGTCTGCCTTTATGAACAAATGGCTATCAGTGACCACTCCTCTCTCTGTTCCAGTAGAATGGAAATGCTTAGTAAAAACCATAGAGATTGGGAAGATTGTCAACACACACACCATTTCCCCTTTACATCAGAGCATCAGAGGGGACAGGGGAGCATCAGCAGGAGTTTGACTGCCAGTAGCAGGCAAATGGCAGCCTTATTTATTGACCTATCATAGATCATTGTGTTGAAATAAAGTGTTTCATAGGCTACCTGATTATCACATGACATCTTTTCCTATGTGTTCCTTCCCATCCCCTTATATCTGCTGCCTTGTTCCATTTATCTTCCTCTTCAGATTAAGAGATAGTCGCCTCTTTCTGTGGTGACACCTATTTTATGGATGCCCTTCCTATGAAATATCCTTAGTCTACATCATAGTACTTCTTTTAAATCAGCGACTTGCAATTTGTACCACATTTGAATTTGTGGAAAACATATCAGATATTGAGTGCTGACAAAAAATTAAAATTCTGTATATCCACTCTTGTCATTAAGAATTTGAATATTCAAAGAGCTGGTGGGTTGTTATGCCTTTAAAAACCAGTTTGATGTAGTGGTTAAAGTGCTGAACTAGGAGCTGAGAGACCCAGATTCAAATTACTGCTGTGCCATGGAGTCTTGCTTGGTGACACACTCTCAGCATCACCGACCTCACAGGGTTGTTGTGAGGATAAAATGGGGGAGAGCAGAACCATGTAAGTTGCTTTGGGTTCCCCATTGGGGAGAATGGTAGGGTACAAATGAAGTAAAGAAATAAAATATAAATGTTGCCAGCTTTTCCAGCCATAGTGTTGCAGTGATCAGGGCAGATTCAATGTATTTTGTACCCCAAGCAAGATACACTCCTTGCTTCCTCCTTTGCCCACACAATCCAAGTTCAAAATGAGTCCCTCCAGCATTGCCGCAGGGTCTTAGCTTGGACCTGGCCAGTAGGGTGCAGATGGAGGAGGAAATACATATCACCTCCCAAATAGCCAATGGCCAGGAGTGAGCTGAGATACTTCACTACATTGGGACCCTCCTCATTGTACTGCCCCAAGCAGTTTCTTGGGTGGCAACCCAGTGTAGTGGAAGCAGGAGGGGATGACAATACTAGGCCAGGGGGAGGGAAAGGGAAGAGGAGAAAAACGGGGAGGGTTTTTTTTTTTTGCACCCAACAGATCAGAGACCTCCCCTCCTCCTCCCCCAAGAGGAAATTCACCGACAGGAAGGGAAGTGGGAATGGAAAAGGAGAAGGCGACCCAGGAGGAGTGCCCGGTGCAAAGGAATGGAGGACTGACCGGGAACCTCCGAAGGGCCGGAGGGAGGAGAGGATGCGGCTGGAGGAGGCGCCAGGCGGGATGCCTCATTGCCGGAGGGGGGAAGGAAAAAAGGTGGGGAAAGGGGGATGGATGCAAGGAGAGCTCCGGGGGTCGGGCGGGCCGTGCCTCCCGCAAAGCCCAGCTGGCTGGCCAGCTGCCCCGGACGCTGGCCTGGGATCAGATGACCAGGGGCTGGCCAGGCGGCTCCCTGCCGGGCTCTCCCCTTCCCGGCTGCAGCCTCTGCCTCTCCAGGAAGCCCCGGCTGGGGGGAAAGCCAGTGTAGTGTAGTGGTTAAGACTGACGGACTAATCTGGAAGACCCTGGTTCGAATCCCGACTCATTCCCCGGAAGCTTGCTGCATGACCTTGGGCCAGTCACACTCTCTAAGCCCTAACCTATCTTGCAGGGTTGTTGTGAAGATAAAAAGGAGGAGTAAAAAAATGATGTAAGCAGCTTTGGGTCCTCACTGGGGAGAAAGGCTGGGTATCAATGAATAAAATAAATAGCCAGAAAACCAGGTCTGGAAGTAGACAGAAAAGCTGTGCCTGTTAGATTTCTGCCAGTCATGCACTTTTTAAAGGCACGGAAGCTTGCCAGAAAAAAGGGAGGTGGTAATCCCATGTCAGATAGTACTGTGATTCTCTGTCTTTTGTATTAGAGTGTGAATTGTTGTGCTGAGGTAAATGCTGTATCTTATTAAGAACACTGAAAAGTTCAAAGGAAAAATAGCCATTGTGAATACAAATAAAACATTGACATTTACTCACAGAGGTGTTTAGCCTTTTGCGTGGCAATTTAGTATCCCCCAAGGTGGAAGAAACACCTTGGTGTATCAAGGCAGACAAATGCCAGGGTATTAATAGTGCCCACTTTATTGGAATCTAATAGAAACAAAGGGGGAAAGCAGCTCTGACTGCCACCTTCGTGTTCAGCCGAGTGTATAAAAGAAGAAGAAGAGTTGGTTTTTATACCAACCTTTTCTGTATCTTTAAGAGCCCCGGGGCGCAGAGTGGAAAGCTGCAGTACTGCAGTCAAAAGCTCTGCTCACGACCTGAGTTCGATCCCGAGGGAAGTCGGTTTCAGGTAGCCGGCTCAAGGTTGACTCAGCCTTCCATCCTTCCGAGGTCGGTGAAATGAGTACCCAGCTTGCTGGGGGTAAAGGGAAGATGACTGGGGAAGGCACTGGCAAACCACCCCACAAACTGAGTCTGCCTTGGAAACGTCGGGATGTGACGTCACCCCATGGGTCAGGAATGACCCGATGCTTGCACAGGGGACCTTTACTTTTTTTTTCTGTATCTTTAAGGAGTCTCAAAGCTGCTTACAATTGCCTTCCTCCCCCTCCCCACAACAGACACCTTGTGAGATAGATGGGACTGAGAGAGTTCTGAGAGAACTGTGACTTGCTCAAGATCACCCGACAGGCTTCATGTTGAGAAGTGGGGAAACAAACCTGGTTCACCAGATTAGAATCCCCTGCTCATGTGGAGGAGTGGGGAATCAAACCCAGTTCTCCATATTAGAGTCCGCCGCTCTTAACCATTACACCACACTGGCTTGGGAGCCCATGAAAGTCTAGCAATTTCTTTATCAAATGGACAGTAATTTACATAAGAAAGAAAAATGCTGTGCTGTTAAATTTAATGCTGTTTGGTATTCATTTCTCATCACAGACAGTTTTCTATTTATACAGGTTATCCTAAAATAAGTTTTCCTCTTGGGGATTTTGATAAGAGGAATTTCCTATGATGTTTGCAGAAGCATCAGAATATAGTGATGTGAAAAGGTTAAGGAGTAGCTGTTACTGCTTGATGGGTAGGGTTGCCAGCTCTGGGCTGAGGAATACCTGGACATTTTGGGGGTTGAGCCTGGGAAGGGCT
Source organism: Euleptes europaea (assembly GCF_029931775.1). Lineage (NCBI taxonomy): Eukaryota > Metazoa > Chordata > Lepidosauria > Squamata > Sphaerodactylidae > Euleptes > Euleptes europaea. The sequence continues at coordinate 34,742,159 of NC_079313.1, read as the reverse complement.
GGGTTTGGGGAGGACAGGGACCTCAGGGGGGTACAGTACCATAGAGTCTACCTTCCAAAGCAGCCATTTTCTCCAGGGGAACTGATCTGTGTAACCTGGAGACCAGTTGTATCAGGAGATCTCCAGCCACCACCTGAAGACTAGCAACCCTATGGCATATGGCAGAGGGGGAAGAAAAACCATGGTATGTGACTAAGGACAAAAATTCTTCCATGATTGTTGCATGCATGATTTTCTGTTCAAGACAGGTTACAGCACATGAGGGAGTTCTTGTCCCAGTTAGAGGCTACTGCCATGTGGGGAACAGGGAGCTGAAGTGGGGCCTTGTTCAAACTGGACATTCACTTTCAATCTGCACAATGGAACAATGCTTTTTCTATCTATGTTTCAGGGAGGGCCAACAATCACCTGAACAGTGGCAGAAAATGTACGGCAGATGCTCTGGTAATGAAGTGTATCACATTAACCTGGAGGAGAGTGTGTTTTTTGCTGAATATGAGGGAAAGAGTTTCACATATGCATCTTTCCATGCACACAAAAAGTATGTTTCATTCCTAACAGTGGGATTTAACATGGCTTCCTTTCAGCAACCCTTTCTTTGGTCCACTGGGTATACACAGGGCTGTGTGGCCAGTTGTAACAATCCTGCATTGCAGCTGATGGGGAACCTAACTGTCAGGTTGCTGATCCAGACTTTGGGCATTTTGAATCCCAAGGTGACGTGTTAAAACAGCCTTGTTGAACTGAATCAGGAATTCCCTCATCCCACTTGGTGCATTTTTAAAGAAAAGTGTAAGAATGCAGACTTTCTGGATCCAAAATCTGATCAGGAAGGCCTGCCCCTTACTCCTGTATGTGTGGAGTGTGGGGTGGTTGCTCAGTGGTAGCATAAATATTTTTGTTTCTTTTTCCATTTCCTTACCTGCTCCATTGCCAATTCCCAAGCACCAGAAATCAGTTTTCAGTCAATTCCTGGTGGCTGCTGCTCACATAAAGGGGGCGCAACAAAATCACAGAGTAAAAGTCTTTCATTTATATATGATATTACTGATGGTTTTAATCTTAACATTACAAACAGAAATACTCTTCTAGAGGAATACAATTAATTATTCTCTTAATTACAGTTGGAGAGACTTATGCCTCAAGGTTTTGAGTTTGTTATTAAGAACTGTTTGGATTCATCCTTGGCAAAATGATACAGATCTGTCTTATTAAGTAATGACATGCCGCCAGTGATAAAATGCTAATCTGAAAAAAAAAACTTGTACAGATTTACTAAGGATCACAGATACACTCAAAACAGGAATGCTGAGGGAAACAGCAGTTCCCCGCCTGACAAGGATTCCCTCGGGGGCCCCCTCACCCTACCCAAATCCAACCCAAATATTGTAAGAAAACAAATGATATAACTTACCCAGCTCCATGGTTGATTGTAGCCTCCAGAAATTTGTCCCCCTAGTCCTACCTCTTGGCAGATCTGACTGGAAAAGGAAGCCAAATGTATGCCAGATCCTACCATACAGTATGAACGGCACTCCCTCCATGGTAATACTAATCTATCAAGCCAATATACCAGCAGCAGTTTATTTAGAAAATAACCCTGCTAGTCTAGATGCATCTAAAATTCCACAGCCTGGTTCAGCATGTCCCCATGTAACCATTCCATGTGATTGCCTATTCTGAGTCCCCTAAAATTGTGCATATTTTGAAAGACCTGAATCATACATTACATTATTTGCATGATGGACAGGGGAGGATTGCAGGTGTTTGCCCACCATTTGAAGATTCTCACCAGTCTCATAAATGTCTACACCAGGATCTATCGTTGCCAGCCTCCAGCTGGGACCTGGGGATTCCCTGGAATTATGACTCATCTCCAGACTACAGGGATCAGTTCCTCTGGAGGAAATGGATGCTTTGGAGGGTGGATTTTGTGGCATTGCACTCCACTGAGGTCCCTGTCCTCCCCAGGCTCCATCCCCAAATCTCCAGGAGTTTCTCAACCTGGATCTGGCAACCTTACCCCACCCCCCAGTCCCTGCCAGTGGCCAGGGAGAACCAGGCAACCCTACCAGGACCTTGTAATTATTTGGGCTACAGTCTAATGTTTAACATCAAGTGCATCATTTTTAATCAGTTTCTAATGGGAAGGAATTGTAGAGCTGCATCTCTAGTGGCTGCTCTGTAATGTTGGATATTGTACAATGCCATTCTGAAAGCCATGGGCTTGCATTCTGTAAATGGGCTTAAGTAATGAGGTATTGAATTGATGTAATATATTTTATATTTTTATATGTTTGATTATCGATCTTGAGAGTTTGACATAAGTTGGGGATATGCATGAAATAGATGTTTGAGCATGCACTGTCTTGCAATTAATTCAAGTTTCGTTGACCACGTTCTAATTTTTTGAAAATTGTTTTTAAATTAAGGTTTGGTGTCTGTTTAATCGGTGTTAGGAGGGAAGACAACAAAAATATTTTGCTGAACCCAGGGCCTCGCTATATTATGAGCCCTTCAGACATATGCTTCTATATCAACATAACAAAAGAAGAAAATTCAGCATTTAAGAAGCAAGAACAGCAGAGGAAAAATCACTCATCCAGATCCTTCTACCATGGCCCTTCTCGTTTGCCAGTGCACAGCATAATTGCTAGCATGGGTAAGCAAAAGCAAAATGGTGCTGTTTCATTAAGATATGCAGTAGATGAATATACACAAGTATTAGAATATAACATTAAATACAAAAATAAAAAGTCAGCTGGAGACAACATTTAGTTGTTCCCTGAAATTGAAGATACATGTAAAAGTCCCTGATTGTTTTTTGTATAAACACTCCACTTTCTAATAATGTGTTTTATTTCGTTTCCTGTAAAACTGTACTGTATGCTGTAGCACATACATTAACAGTGCATTCCTGAAGAGGGGACCGATTGGTCTCATCATCATCATCATAACTTTATTACAGTCAATGACCAGTATTACGGGGCTGGGGGAGGAGGAGGAAAACAGCAGTTCAATCCAATGACAACGTAATTCTAGTCTTAATTTTTTTTAAATTCAACCTTTGTCCCTTTAAGACCATTTAACCTACAATGGTTTTATTTACTGTTTAGGTGAATCATACTTATCAAAAAGCAGAGTTTGGCTGTGTGTGTGTGTTAAGTGCCGTCAAGTCGCTTCCGACTCATGGTGACCCTATGAATGAAAGTCCTCCAAAATGTCCTATCTTTGACAGCCTTGCTCAGATCTTTATTGAATCAATCCATCTCTTGTTGGGTCTTCCTCTTTTCCTGCTGCTTGGCATGATATCTGATGGGTTTTGTCCCATAACAGAAAATCCAGGTTTCATCAGAAATCCTATCTAATAAAGGCTTTAAATTGTGTTAATCAAACCTTCTTGTAATAAGGAATCTCAAGAACATATGTTCCTTTGTTTCCATCTCACCCAACGGACATAAACATAATATTTCTGCAAGTGGAATCTGCTTAAATCTACCTTCCAGCACCTCAGAGGGAAGTGCCGTGCACCTTCCAAGGGTAAATGCTCTTCTAGTGCTGTTAAACTCTAGCAAGGACAAATAGACTGCGGGGGTAACCACATATTTTGCACCCAGTGAGCATTTAAAATCTGGTGCTCTGGAGATGTCAGATTGACGTTCAATATCTTCGACCCTCTGTCGGATAAGGTTTCCCCCATGATTATACCCGCTTTTCAAAAGGACCTGGGGGGATAAAGCTATGATATTGATACTTTTCCTGACTGCCCTCAACCAACTTGACTGATAACTATCCTGGAATATCGAGGAAGGAGACCCTGAGGGTTCAGATTGACAAAACACACCATGCTTGCTTTCAGTGTAACATTGAATTAAATCCTAAGCCCAGTTATTTATCTTCTCTGTAACAGTACTGCCAATCTATAAGTTATTACCCATCTGTAAAATGGAGAAGGAATATCCCTCTTGTTTAGCCTTGTTCAGTCTTGGCAGACACTGGAAATAGGCTAAATCAATACATCATTGGACGCTGTGCTATTGCTGCACTATAGCAAACATTCTTCTCCTGAATTGCCTTGTCCGCACAGGAAAATCCAGTTGTGAATGATTTCAATGATAGTGAAATAGCCACAATGATAGTGAAATAGCCAATATTTTGTGAGTGCAGCAATAATGATGTGATCTTCCTCTCAAACTCTGCTGTCTGTGCTCCCACCTTCTGAAGTAATGTGGGTGAAGAACAGAGACATGGCTTTTTGGGTGGTGGCACCTTGCCTTTAAAATCCCCTCCCCTTTGAGGCTCACTTGGAACCTACTTTCCATTCCTTTAGGTGTGCCAGGTCATTTTTTTTTTTTTACCCAGGCTTACTTTTAGTAGTTGACTTTAGTTTTTAAAATTATTAACTGGGTTAAAAATATTTTTACTGCTATTGGTTCTTGTAGGTTATCCGGGCTGTGTGACCGTGGTCTTGATATTTTCTTTCCTGACGTTTCGCCAGCAGCTGTGGCAGGCATCTTCAGAGGAGTAACACAGAAGGACAGTGTCTCTCAGTGTCGTGTGTAGGAAGAGTAATATATAGTCAGAAAGGGGTTGGGTTTGAGCTGAATCATTGTCCTGCAAAAAGTATCAAAGGTAATGTGCTAATCATTGCAGGACAATGATTCAGCTCAAATCCAACCCCTTTCTGACTATATATTACTCTTCCTACACACTTGACACTGAGAGACACTGTCCTTCAGTATTACTCCTCTGAAGATGCCTGCCACAGCTGCTGGCGAAACGTGAGGAAACAAAATACTAAGACCACGGTCACACAGCTCGGATAACCTACAAGAACCAATGAACTCTGACGGTGAAAGCCTTCGACAATATTTACTGCTATGATTTGTTTTTATTCTTTTTACTATAGGTTTGTTTTGTTTTATTGTTTTAAGCTACCTTGAGCAGGCCCAGAGAGGCAGCATACACATTTTCTAAATAAATAAATAACCACAAGTAGTAAGGAAAAGAGGAGCCCCATGGCACAGAGTGGTAAGCTGCAGTCCTGCAGTCCAAGCTCTGCTCATGACCTGATTTCGATCTCGACGGAAGTTGGTTTCAGGTAGCCAGCTGAAGGTTGACTCATCTTTCCATCCTTCCGAGGTCGGTAAAATGAGTACCCAGATTGCTGGGGTTAAAGGGAAGATGACTGGAAAAGGCACTGGCAAACCACCCTGTAAACAAAGTCTGCCTAGTAAACTTCGGGATGTGACGTCACCCCATGGGTCAGGAATGACCTGGTGCTTGCACAGGGGACCTTTACCTTTTACCTTTAGTAAGGAAAAAGTAGTTGTCCAATTATATCTGTCTGAGATCAGTAGGCTGTGATTAGGGATGATTTTTCATCTCTGCTGTTTGGACCAGAAACTCATTGTTTCAGTTTAATTTGTTTCTTGTTCAAATGGAATCTATAATTCTTTATTTTTATGCCATTTAACTTTCCTACCACAAATTTTGCCCTTGTTATTTATGCATCAGAACTTTATTACATTGGCATTTTATACGTATGTGTATTAATCAAATACAAAAACTGCACAACATATGCATAAAATACAAAAGAATCTACTAAACCAATAATTGAGACTGAAATTTTCAACAAAATTATAAATCAATATAAAAAGAAATGGAAGAGGGAATATTTGCTGATTCCTTGTTGTAATGAAATTTAAGAAAAAGCAGTAAAGGAATTGAAAAACCATCCTTTCCCCATTGCTGAGACTGTTATGACAAATGATGGAAACCTTCTTAGTGTCATTGCCTGACCATGGTTGAGTACCTTGGGAGCTTACAATACTTATCTCACACTGTGGCTGTTCAGTGCAAGGAACAAGACCACATTACACAGAACGTTGGCCAATAGAATTCTCTAGGTTAGTGGTACTGCACTACTAACTCTGGGCTGTCCAAGTTTTTAATGGTAATTTTACGTAACTTTATATTAGGATACAGTTTAAATTTGTCAGTGGGAGGTTCCAACCCAGGTCCTGCTGATTTCCTGTAAACTGGATGTGGATAGATAGGAGATGTATTTAAAATATAGCATGAAGTATAAGCTGGTGGGGAAAGTCACTGTGTAAGATTCAGCAGGAGACCTGATTCTACACATAGATGTACCTCAGCCGCACTTACAGCCCATTCCTGAGGGGGAGAACTGAGCCGTTGACTGAAGGCAGCACAGACGCACTGCCTAACAAGGAGGATCCCCCCCCCCGATGAAGCCAAAACCTTACCCTTACCTGCAAGCCCCATGGAACCGCTCCATAGCATTCCACGAGGCTACGCCACCTAAAAAGGTAGCATAACTGCAAGTAAGGGCAAAGGGGGCATTCCCGGCCTGAAGGAGGGTTAGGAAGCTGCCTAGAGGCGGTGCCACCCCTGGAACACCCATGGAATGCCCCCTGGGACAACAGCGTACCTGGGACAATGGAGGTGTGCTGGCAGGACGCTGACAGGAGGCCACGCCAGTGTCCCAGGGCCACGCTATCCAACACCGGTGTCCAAGCCACTCTGTGTGGCGCAAGCAGCCCAGGCACTGGCCCAGGCACGTGACCTGGATGCCAGCGCAGGCCCTTGCCTGCCTCCTATAGACTTTCGGCTTCCCAGCTCAGGAACGAGCTGTCAGTTTGTCCCTTCATGACTGAATCAAACATGTTGGCATTCTGTTTCATTTTGCAAATGCTATTTTTTTGGACTCTTCTCTTTATTTCCCCCTAGGTACTGTGGCTATAGATTTGCAAGATACAGGGTGCAGATCTTCCAGTGGGGCTACCCTGACACTTCCTTCAGAGGCTGGAAAAGAAGTCCGAAGGCCTAGCATAGCACCCGTTTTGGAGGTTGCTGATTCTTCAGCACTTCATACCTGTGACCTCTTAAGTGACCAGTCAGAAGATGAAGCAACTCCCTCAGATGAAGAAGTTTCTAATGGCCTAGAGTATGTTGAGATCACATAATTAAGGTTGTGTTTAAAGAAACATGAAATTGGGGACGAAAAATTAATTGTCTATGATGGAGAACATTAAGGCATTCATCTGACCCAGGTGTCAACTTTCTTCAGGATATATGCCAGAGTTCTAGGAAAGTCAAGAAACAGATCATCAGAATTCTGCATCTAAGTATAGTTATACGATACCTACATTCTAAAATTAAAAGAGTATTGTGGGGAAAATCTCAGGGTTAAATAGTATGACCATGCATTTATACAAGGTGGCATCAATTAAAAGCTGGGGAGGAGGAAGACACCTAGTCCAGTGGATTTACTGTGGTCTCCAATACAACAATCACTTCTGCTCCTGTGAACATGATAAGCATTAGCAGAATGAGACTCATTTGTGAGGAGACAAGTCGTTGCAGGATTAAACTGAAAGGGCACAACGTTTGTACCAAAGGAAAGAGGTAAGAAGTCAAGTTGCAAGCAGTCAACTAGGCTAGGCTAACTGGAATGATCCATGTAAAGAATGCAGATTCATATTGATGTCAGTTACTGAGTATTTGTGTTGGATGGGTCTGAAGGGAAAGGAGATAGATGGAAGAACTGGAGGGATAGGAAAGTAACATGAAGAAGGTAGGAGCAACAGGGCCAGGACAGTGGGACCAGATAGTCAGTAATGTCCAACTTGGCAATACCTACAGGGCTGTTCAAAGAGAGAGGAGAATTTTCCAAGTTGCTCTCTGGCAATCCTATGCCAAGTGAAGTGGATTATAAAGCCATGAGATATATATACAGATATGGGAGTCCATAGGGTATGAAAATAAGTTGTGTGGTTGCTCATAACTGACAATGTTAATAAGGATGGATTCTTCTCTGTTTTTAGGTATCTGAAAGGCTATCCCCCTTACTCCCCGTATATAGGAAGTTCTCCCACATTTTGCCATTTGCTTCATGAAAAAGTGCAATTTTGCTGTTTAAGGTTAGATAAGGTAAACCTACTCTTGTTTCATATAGATGTATGCAAAGCTTGTGCGTTACACATATTGATTGATTGATTGATTGATTGATTTTCTGTGCATTAATAATTTTTGATCATGGTTATGTACTTAGGAGTGTTTGTGGCTTTGGCTCTACATCAAGTAGGAAGATGGTCTAATTATACCAAGGTGGCAGCAAATTCAACCACTACTGTGGAATTTTGGACAAGAGAGAATTTCCCTCCAAATCTTGACAATGCTTTGAGACTATAGTATTCCACTGTGATCAATGGATTCTGTTGGATCTCAGAGTTCTGTGAATCTTGAAGAATGATAGAATTCTGTCTCATTTACATAAAATGAAGGCTCTGGCCTGATTAAACATATTATTGATTTATCATATTTATTCTATCATTCCATCCACCTTGGATTCCATGGCAGCTTGTAAAACAATAAAAAGCTAAAGTCATATCAGTCATTAAGGTCTCAAAATGTATAATGCTTTAAAATCACATTTTAAAAATTTATTATATCAGTGATTCTATCATTAGCACATGCATGTGTATACACACATGCACAAACACACACACGTTGAGCTGAAATGTATAATGAGGCATGAAAAATTTTCAAATTTCTATTAGAAATTCAGCAAAATGATACCAAAATGGCAATTTCAAGGTGCAACATTTATATTTGGAAGATAAAAATGTGAGGTTTTGCTAGAATAGAATACAAATTTAACAAGACTTCCAAATACACACACACACACACACACACACACACACAATTTGATAGTATCTGAAATGGGAAGAATTTCAGTCTTTGTGTATTTTCATTCATAAAGCAACATTTTGTAGAGCAGATAAACTTTAATTTGAAAGACTGTGAATGGAACCCATTGTTTCTGTTTTTATTTGCTGTTTTTAGGGGTGTCAGCATAATTATTACGAAGATGCCAAAGCCTACGGATTCAAAAACAAAATCATTATTGTGGCTGCAGAGACTGCTGGGAATGGCCTCTACAACTTTATAGTTCCTCTCAGGGCTTATTACAGACCAAAGAAGGAGCTCAATCCAATAGTCTTATTGCTGGATAATCCGTAAGTGGATTTTTAAAAACTGGTTATTTTATCACACTTAAATGTACAGGACATATTGTGTTATGCTTGAAATTCTAAGGACACTTTTTCTGGGAGTAATCTCCTTTGGATAAAATGGGACATACTTCCGAGTAGACCTGCTGAGGATTGCTTCCACTGTCAAGTAATTTTATTAAATGACTACATTGAAAGCATTTTGATATCAAGCCTTGGAAGATGCTCAAAAAAGAAGGGACGTAACATTTATTTTAAAGACAAATTCAGCTGCCTTTGAAACCTAGCCGCTAGCTTGATGCATTTTTGGCACACCGCGTAAAGCATGTAATGTTACTGCTGGGTATTATAAGATACTAAATTTCATTTTAAACAGTTCTTCCCCATGGATTATGTATGCCAAGACAGACTAGCCGTTCAACTCCCTTTTTTGCCTTTTCTCAAATAAAATTAAAACAACAAACAGAATCCACCCGGTAATCTAAATGGACCTTGAATTTGAGTAGAGTTGCTTAATAATTTTTAAAAGTAGCTTCAGCAACATTTGCCACCACAACACAAGGATCTTCCCTGCATTACTGGGTGTGTTCATTTTAAAAGGCTTACTTCGGTGTGAAATGTTGAAGAGTTACCATTAGAATTATGCCTAACCTCACTTGCTCACATTTTGTGGTTGGCGCTGCCTCCTGCAGCAGCCATTCTGTGGTTGGGCCCACCACCACCCTGTGTTGGAATTCCAAAGGAGCCCACAGGCTTGAAAAGGATGAGGAACTTTGAGTTAGGTGAACAAAATGCAGTTTAAACCAACAGAAAAAGGTGGGTAGACAGGAGATGGAGATGTCCTTCCTGTGACAAATAGAAGTTTTTTTTCCCAATGCTGACAATACTTTCTTACGGCTGATAAAAGTCCCTTTAACAGTATTACAAAAGTTTTGCTTTTAGCACTGAACCAGGAATAGAAGTCCTCCACAGGACAGCAACCTTAGTGTTAATATGGTTCCTACCTTTGTGGGCCATAGACGGGGACTGCCAGCCTTCACTAGCAGCAGAGCTTAAACCTATAGGGGGTTTTATTGGTAAAAACTTCTTAGTCCTGCTATGTAGAAACCATGTTGTCTCTAAAATATCCTTTGTGCTTCACCTTTGCAAATTTCAGGCTGCGCTGGAATTTGGAACAACAGTGCCCTCTAGCGCTTGCACTGCATTATTATTGATGCTCATCTTTTTTGTATCATGAAGTTTGTGAAGTATCATTTTCCCCATATCCTCTGAAGTAAACTATGTCATACCGATTTTTCTCTCTGCCATTTTGACATCATTCAGAAGGGTCCTTAAAGTACTGCTTGTCATCATTGGGGCCCATGGCAATATTGAATTTACATGTGATTTTTGCTGCTTGTGTATCTTGGTACCTTGCTGCTGAGTGTTTCCGCTGCCTGCACTGAAATGTACAGACCATCATCCAGCACTGACTTAAGTATACTTAAGCCTCATTAATTTCTACCAGGTTTGAGTGCAATAAATTATGGCTTTTTAATCTGAAGTCATATGAAACCTTTCTTTTGCACTTGGAGGATTGCCAGGTCCCTCTTCGCCACCGGGGTGGAGCCTGAGGAAGGGGGGGTTGGGGAGGGGAGGGACTTCAATGCCATAGAGTCCAATTGCCAAAGAGGCCATTTTCTGCAGGTGAACTGATCTCTATCGACTGGAGATCAATTGTAATATCAGGAGAGGTCTGTGAGGGCTGTATGCAAATTATCACTTAAGGTGGCGCTCCGGTAACAAACATCAGGTTTGGATTACTCTAAAGGTACATAACAATGGAACATAAGTAAAACCACTATTCTCCGCAGTTGTTGCTCGATAAATGATTCCTCACATTATCTTAAAGAGTTAATTCTATATTTCTAAGTTGGTTTAAAATGGTCTTTAATCAGCACTCCTTATACTATTAATTATTTTGATATTATGATCTTGTAATCCTCTCCCATGCAAGTGTTTGTGGTGCCAGTACACAGCCTTGCTTTACGCCCTTTGTCACCGAAATTTTTTTAGTTAAAAAACCTCTATCATCAAATCTGACTTGGCAGGTATTAGATGTATGGAGGTTACATAATAAAAACAAAAGACGTTGGTCAAGGCCCAGATTGCATAATTTCTCCCATAAAATCTGCCTATCTACTGTGACAAAGGCTCTTCGAAAGTCAATAAAAGCAACATATAACTTTCCTCTGGGGAACTGAAGATATTTTTTCTGCTAAAAAAGAAAGAACAGTACAATGATCAATTGTAGAATGGGATTCCTACCCATCAAGGAAAAGAGGTTTTTATGCAGCCAGGGCTGCATATATAAGGTGCCCATATTTATCACTTAACTGACACTAAGGAAGCTATTTTGTATATGACAGAACTGTAACGCTTTTGTTTTAGACACTTTCATTTGGTACGCACACATATTTAATGTTTTTTTTTTCCCCTGGAGTAAACCTAGTGCTTTCAATGATTACAACTTGATAAGTAGTTCCTCGCATTAACATAAGAATTAATGCTTTTTTTCTAAATTGGTTTAAATTAATTAACCTTGATAACTGTGACTTCTGTATAATTGTTGTGATGTTGTCATTCGCTTTGTGACCCACATGCTGCTCAGGCCAGATGTGCATTTTCTGGATGCAATCTGTTGGTTTCCAATGGTTTACTATATGGTGGGCTCTATTGACAAGTAGGTAAAATAATCCTTTGAACACTAAATATTGTAGCCTTTTGTGGTGTGCAGTGCTGTGTAATTGCATGTATGTGATGTTAATATTTAAGTAGTGTCTCTGCATGCATGGTGGTTCTTCAGCCTTTTGGAGCTTTGAGATTTGAACAAAAAACCAAAACTAGAACAGGAAGATACAAAGTCCCAATCTCACCAACAGACGTGTGAATCGTCTCTCTAGCACTTGGAAGGGGCCCAGATGCCAATTGATTTGAAAAGAAGCTCAGTTATTTGGAACAAATAGAGCAATAGCTGGTTTTCAGAAGTAACTGTAAGGCACTTTTCAAGTTGCGAAGGGAACTCTTCTGAGACTGCAGAAGTACAATTAGGTTCTAGTAGCATTCCTTCAACACATGGGTTGAACCTGCAACAGTATATAGTGCCTGATTAGAATTTTGCTGAGGGTGTAGAAGACACATGAAGCCCTTCTTCAAAACAAGTTTAAGTAATAAAGTAGTAGAGTAGGTCGGTAGAACTGTTATCACTTGTTCTTGAGACTTCTTTCCTCCCCTCTTTTTTCTTTTTCTTATGCACAAAATGTCATGGTTAGCTTACACAAACACAGAATTACTGCTGCGCTGAACTGTTCTTTAGAGTTGGATGTGTACCAACTTTTAATGAACTGTCAAACTTTTTAAAAAATAAGTTTTGTTTCTGCTTCTGTTATTGTCGAAAACATCTTCCTTATAGGAGGGTTTTTGCCTGCCACTCAAAATTCTCTCTATTTTTTGTTCATTTCCTGGAAGGTAGAAAAAAGAATGCAAAAGCTGATTGCTCCCAGGAACCCCAGTGGAGACACGAGACAACAGCATTGTGTTTAACTGGTTTATTTAAGTAATTAATTATGCAGATCTATGTCATATCATTAAACATGCTAAATAGGCAGGCTATGCTAGGCAACATGGCAATGGAGATGCCCAGTCCCAGCGCCTTCCTTTGATGCACCACATGGCCACTACCAGGTTCAGAAAGACGTTACTTAGCACCGCGTGCCACTCCTTCCCAGCAACACCCCACCACACAGCCAGTGATGTGCTGTTCCAGACACTCCCTCCACCACTTCGGATGTTTCAGGGTGCTTGCTGATCATCCCTACCTACTATGATTAGCCCCCCTCTATCCCTGCCAAACTATTTGGCCTAAATAGTCCAAAGACCAGGCCTATTTAACCACCTCTAACCAAACATGGGGTTGCCAGGTCCCTCTTTGCCACCGGTGGGAGGTTTTTGGGGCGGAGCCTGAGGAAGTTGGGGGTTGGAGAAGGGAGGGACTTCAATGCCATAGATTACAATTGCCAAAGTGGCCATTTTCTCCAGGTGAACTGATCTCTATCAGCTGGAGATCAGTTGTAATAGCAGGAGATCTCCAGCTAGTACCTGGAGGTTGGCAACTCTATCCTAACATCACAAAGCACGTGGAAAAAAAGGCCTCAATAGTGCATCAGAGAAAACCCTCCAAATTTCTGCTTGGCCCAAAGGTGACTAGCTAATCCCGTGATATTAAAAGACGCATGGGTGGGTTAGCAGTCAGAACAAAAACCTGCACAGAGGAGGCATAACCACAGTACAAGTGCCAAAATCACACCTCCTTATTGGCCAGCAGTCTGTTCACATAGTGGCCAATCAGGTGCCTCTAGGAAGCCCACAAACAAGACGACTGCAGCAGCATCCTTCCTGTATTTCGCAGCACCTAATATAATGGGCATGTTCCTCTGATACTGTAGAGAATAGGTATGCATCATGACTAGTATTCATTTTGACTAGTAGCCATGGATAGCCCTATCCTCCGTGAACATGTCCCAGTCCCCTCTTAAAGCCTTCCAAATTGGCAGCCATCACCACATCTTGGGAGCAGGGAGTTCCACGATATAACTATAAGTTTTTCTGATATATAGCTGTTTGATTAATAGGGTTGCCAACTGCCAGATAGTAGCAGGAGATCTCCTGCTAATTCAACTGATCTCCATCCGATAGAGATCAGTTCACCTGGAGAAAAATAGCTACTTTGGCAATTGAACTCTATGGCATTGAAGTCCCTCCCCTCCCCAAACCCCGCCCTCTTCAGGCTCCGCCCCCAAAATCTCCCACCGGTTGAGAAGAGTGACCTGGCAACCCTATTGATGAAGCACTCACCCTCAATGAGCAAGTTGATTTTAACCTGAACATTTAAGACGCAAAAATTTAGCTTGGCTCAAATTATTTTTCTCCTTGAGCAGTTACTTACTTTTGACTATTTCATTGCTTGTGATCTTGATTATTTTATGTGTTACCTGGGGGGATCCAGCCTCTGTGCTCAGCAAATCTTTGAAGCCTTCATCCAGACATGGCAATAACATTGGCAATCACTGAGTGAACCCAGCCACTCTGGCTTGAGCCATGTAAGCAAATGTTGGTGTTGGAAATGAACATGATTCAGAACAGCCCATTCCTAAAGGGGAGGGTCAAATGCCCATAGGAGCTGGTGTGACCCCTACACTGGCGTCCATGCCACTTGTTCTGTGCAAATTGGCATGGACGCCAGCGTAGGGAGACTTATGCCGCCTCCCCCCCTTGGACCACCACTGCAGTGCAGCTGTTGGACTCCGGCACAGCCCCCCACTAGCATTTTCCTGGCGTATGTCCAGGGGCATGCCCAGGGGCAGAGCTGCTTTTAGGCAGCTTCCTAACCGCATTTGGGCTCCAAAAGCGCCATTTTGCAGGCATCAAGATATGCCTGCAAAATCGTGGCACAACCATGTTGAACGGAATAGAGAGCTGCATGGGGTTTTAAGAATAAAATGAAAATTATTTCTTTTTTCTGGTTTGCTGCACTGGTCGCAAGCCGCTCTGGAGGCAGCTCGGCGGTGCCGTCTCCGGCTGCCGTGGAACCACTCCCCCACTCAGGAATGGGCTCTAAGACTTTAATATTTGAGATATATAATAAACATTTTGCAAAATTAAGCTATTTGTATGCTTTTAGGTCAAATGCTCTTCTGTGTTGCCAACCACAGGAGGTAGATTCACCCCAACTCCACACTGGAGCATTCTTCCAAATAGATTTCTCTGTGGATATATTAGTATGACAAAGAAATAGAAGCTAAGATTTTTGCATACACAAAAATTCAGGCGCAATATAAACAGGGTCAGATTCAGTTCTAAACAGCTCTTGTTATAGGACAAAACGAGTAGGCAGCAATCTGGAACATGAACGATGGCGGGGGGGGGGAGCCTGCCTGGGGGTCCCAGGAGCCAAAGAATAGGCTTATCCCCTCATCCTAGTGCACTTTTAAAACTTTCTGTCAAGTCAGTAAATGTTTATTATCAAATGATTCAACTAGCCTCTGTCTATCATCCTCAAATAATGGACAATGAAAAAAAACACAAGTGACTTATTGTACATGTGCTGCCAGATCCACAAGGGCAGATCCTATTGGAAAAATAGAACTGAAAAAGTAAAGTGCTGTACTGAGGGGGAGCGAGAGAGAGAGAGAGACTATTATCCCCAGCCTTCGAGGCCAGTCAACAGTTCAGTGGGGACATTGAATATGCTCTAACAGTCCCTCCCAGACTGTGTGTTGCCCTTCCACATGCAACAGTGCTGTCATCAGGATAGACATTTTGCTAATTATATATAAAACATGAATGTAAGTTAAATTCAGTTTGATATGAATATGGTCTTTATGTATGAACAGTGGTTTTTTTTAGTATCCCCCCTCTTTTTTTTTTTTTTGCTTTCTCTTTCCCTCCAAGCAGATGAGGAAAAAACAATGTTGCTCTGTGTATTTGCAGTTTGTCATATGCATTGAGGCTTTTTATTTAAATGTCAATTGATGCTAGCCCTGTTATATTTTCCTGGGTAAAACCCTGCCAATGCATTTCCCCTCTTCTGACCTCATTCGCCAGCTTCTTAACTAACATATGTGCACTCATGAATAAGACCCATCGATGTGAATAGCATTATGACAGGTTTGTCATCTTAACTGTTTGGCAGATTGCGCTGTCCAGGCCTTCTCCAGATGGTGCTTTAATGAGTTTATAATATATGCTCTATTAAAATCTGGTTTAACTCATAGAAGCTCTTAAAAGCAAATCCAGTTCTAAAAGGAAATTGATCGGCATAGCAGTTCCATTCTTTATCACCAAAGGTACAGTCATGTATTGCCCGCAGGTAGCCTGCTCAGAGCTCTATAGGACTCCCAGCAGAGACCTCTCCTCCCTTGCCAGGCTGCTGTCATTCTTCCATTGTGCTACCAGGCATATGTCACCATAGCCAGACTGTTTCTTCTAAGGCAGACAGTGCCATGCTTCCTCTAGAAGCAGCCACAAAGTTGTTTGTTCTTCTTCAGCCCCCTCAGTACGCACTCTACTCCCAGCAAAAGCAAGAATAGAGTCATGCAGGCCAGAGAGAACAAGCTAGAGAATACTTGTAGGTAGGGTAGCCAAGTCCCCCCCAGCCACTGGCCAGAGGTAGGGGTGGGGTAGGGTTTCCAGATCCAGGTTGGGAAACTCCTGGAGATTTGGGGGTGGAGCCTGGGGAGGACAGGGAGCTCAGTGGGGTGTGATACCATAGACTCCACCCTCCAAAGCATCCATTTTTCTCCAGGGGAACTGATCTCTGTAGTCTGGAGATAGGGTTGCCAACCTCCAGGTACTAGCTGGAGATCTGCTATTACAACTGATTTCCAGCCAATAGAGATCAGTTCACCTGGAGAAAACGGCCGCTTTGGCAATTAGACTCTATGGCATTTGAAGTCCCTCCCTTCCCCAAACCCTGCCCTCCTCAGGCTCTGCCCCAAAAACCTCCAGCCATTGGTGAAGAGGGACCTGGCAACTCTATCTGGAGATGAGCTGTAATTCTGGGGGATCATCAGGTCCCACCTGGAGGCTGGCATCCCTACTTATAGTAGAGATGCAGAAGTTACATACCCTTGCTGCATGTGAGGGTCCTGCGGAATTACACCACCCAAAACAATATAGTCAGTATCCTCTATGTAATACCACAGGAAAGAGCCAACAACATACTGTGACGATTCGCCACTTCTTGCACATCGTCACAGATTTATGCGCTGAACCATGATCCACACAGCTGGGTGTTGTGCCATTCACAGTACTATGCTCCTAGCGGTTCTGAATGGCAGGCCTCCACACTCTCATAATTTCCAGGCCCCTAGCGCATCAACTGTATGTGTTCCCGGTTAGAGTACCCTGTATGCATAGCCCTGGGCTGCTAGATCTGTCTACGGCAGGAGCTCATGTGCTTAACGTTCAAAGTAATGGGACATCACATTGCAACTAGGTCTCTCTCTCTCCCACCCTCTCTCCCTCCATCTATCCATCTATCTATAAAATGGCCAGTAGGAAGAGAAGAAAGGACTAAGTGGTTCCTTATGGGCCTGCCTCCCTTGTGCATGGAGCGGGCACCATAAGGAAAGTTTCTCTTAAGACTAATAGTTTACTATTTCAAAAGAATCATCTAGATTTCACTACATCTCAAAGGTGCCACTACATCTGTGTGGCCTGCATAACAGCAGCCTGTTCTAAAGTCCCATATTTATAACTGTGATCAAAGCCCCAAAAGGAGGCAGCTGCAACGGTAATAAGTACAGACATCTAAACCCCCTCTCATCAGTGCAAGTAAGTGATCCTAAAGCCACAAAATAGGAACTGAGGGAGCTCAGTCGCGCTGAGTTCAATGGCACTTACTTCTGAGTAAACATGCTTAGAAACTCACTGTCTGGAAGGAAGAAAGAGGCGTTGTTATATTCTTCGCCTACTTTTGTTCTCCTATTATTTGGTTCCTCACAAATGTATTTTTTTTTCAAAGGACATCATTCAGGCCACACTAAATCAAAATAGCAGACCATTGTTTTCATAATAGCTGCCAAGTTTCAAGTATATACAATACAAAGTGGGTTCATCATAATGGTTGGAGGTTGTGTAGGAGGGATCTTCCCTGTCATGGAAATTAGGTTCTGAGACTATAAAACCAGTTTACATAATATCCCAATTAAGTCATTACAATGCAGATAAATACCACATTTATAATGTAATATGCTTTGAAGATGTACTCTGCTAGCAAACTATGGCAATGAAAGGAAATGGGCCATATGTAGGAGTGGGTTGTGATTGTGACATCTGCCTTGGACTTTCCTGTGGTTTTTATTCTGGAGGTATAAATGTATTGAAAATTAACTGAAAGGTCTTAGCTGGGGGAGACACTCAAAGAACCTTTGCCAGCTGTAACAGTTAAACATTGAATCCAGCTAGACACCACCCTCTGTCTCATCATCTCATGATTCCAGAAATTAAAAATTAATACTCTGGTAGAAGTCCAAATGACGCTATATGACTTGAATGGAGATACATTGTGATAATCATTCTCAACTGTTCTAGTCTGGTTTCAGGCATGGCTATGGAACTGTAATCATCTTGGCTGCATTGCTGGATGAGAAGCACTGAGAGATGGAGGGAGGGGCATGACCCAGTTGATTCCTCTGGACCTCTCAGTGGCATTCAATACTGTCGATCATGGTATCCTTCTGGGATCACCCTTCAAAGGTAGGACTGGGCACCATTGTGTGGTGGTTTCAGTCCTACCTGGAAGGTAGTTTTCAGAGGGTAGTACTGGGAAATCCTGGAAATAACATCACACTTCTTTAAGGATCACCAGAAACTCTGTGTAAAAGCTATGTGGCAAATGCTTCAAAAACAGGTGAAACTAAAACATGGTGCTTAAGCAAAAGCTGAACTATTGAAAGGGGGGGATCCTGACACACATTATAAATCTTAACTCAGTTAATTATTTTAAGTTAAACCTATTCTACTGTAAACCCAGTTAGTGAAAAGTCACCCATGCTCTCTGCAGTGCTGGTAGAACCAGTACTTTAGTGCTTAGAACATCTCATTCTCCAGTGTGATATGTGCCTTCATGTGTACGTAATGTCCTTCTACTCTCTATTTTGGACAAATGGACTAGTTCTCTGGAGATGACAGGGATTAAACCTGGGACCTTTGACAAGCAAAATAGATGTTCTTCCTCTGATCCATGACCCCCTGTCAAAGGACAGAGCTGGAAGCACCCTAGATACTGTTGCCGCAAAAACGGAATTAAATCTTATGGGGAAGACAAGGAAAGCTAGAGGCAGGGTTGCAGTGGCAGCCCCATGTTGCCATAAAGTTCTGCCTTTAGAGGCACTTCATTAACATCATTAAAAGTTTAAAATAAATTTAATGTTTCCTTGGATACCAGAATATTGATTGGATCTTGAATCAACCAACAAGATTTCCAGGCTATAAGCTTTTGATAGTCAAAGCTCCCTTCAAGCTTTGAACCTTGAAAGCTTGTACCCTGGAAATCGTGTTGATCTTTAAGGTGTGAGTGGACTCGAGCTTTGCTTTTTACTGCAGACCAACACCCACCTGAATCTACAATCACCAGAAAAGTGATGAAGATCTAAAGAATCTGGGGATCTAGATGTTCTTGTTTGTAGTATGCAGAGAATAAAATGTTTGCTCCAACTTGAAGCTTCCAATTAATATTTCTTGTCCTTTTCATTCCTTTTTGCTCCCCTTCACTTCTTTTTGGGGTGGGGGTTGAAACTGAACTTTCATCAAATCAGTTAGCTTTTTCTCTGCCTGTTGTACTCTTCCGTTTACCTTCTCAGCCAACTTAAAATCAGCCATCTTCACTTTGTTCTAATCTACACAATGGAGCAGCCTTCTCTTTCAGTAGATACTTTCCCCCTTATCAGTCTTGTTTGGGTTCTCCCATATTTCTGCATCTTGGGTTGGATCCAGACAGGTTTTTTTGCTCCATTGCTCCCAGTTCTTCTCCTTACTGTATCCCCTGTCCCACATGGCTTTGGTCCATGCATACCCCTCCCTCCTTTGTCACCAGCAGAATAGCTGCTTGAGTTCTATTCCTTGTGCTGACAGCTGATGCTACTGCATAAATTCTCACATTGGCCTGCTTCACAGGAAGTGAAATAAGTTCATGAGCTCAAATGCTACCATGAGTATGGATTGGGACAGATCTGTTTCGTTCCCCTCAGTGCTATGCTCCAGTCATAGGAATCTCTTATGCTTGTTTTTGCTCGCTTGTGGTAGCATGTTTCTGTCTTCATGTTGGTTCTTCTTTGCATTGCAGAAGATCCTTAAGATTCAAGAACATTTATGGTTGACATCGATGTTCTGATAATGTGGATAAGAAATGACCCTGCTATTGCTGTGATTTGTTGCTTCTCTGCTGTCATTAGAGAATTGCTGCTGTCTGCTTCTTGAAGGCTGTTTCACATGTTTTTGTGGAAGCAAGTCTGGATTTGCCGTGTAGTTTAGAAACCACATGTTTCTCCCAGCCTAGAGTGCATGATACATGCTTGCAAACTTGTATGTTCTGTTAATACTTTATGGTGTTAGGAATACATCTACAAAATGAACACTGTAATGTGTGAAACAACCCTCCAGCTGAGACAATCTCTTTCACAGAGTAAATTATAAAAGATGATATGAGGTGGGGAGGATGCATTATGTCAGGCATTTTCAAACAGTGGTCATGTAGGAATGGAGAGCTTCCATAAGCCGGGAAGCCACTGAACAGAGTGGCAACATAAGGCTGCTTTGTCAAAAGAATGCAGTTTCATGTAAGGGCTATTGAAATGTGGTTTGAACCATATGATCCTATGCAGAATAGGAACCCCCTGATTTCCACAAGCTTAGACTAGAGTAACTCTGCATAGGATTGCACCAATAATGTATTAAAATCAGTTCAGGTTATCCTACCACCCCACTCAACTAACAACAGCTCTTTCCTCTGGTATAAGCAGCTTTCCTCCAATGCTCTTTTGATGGCAGCCATCAGTGGTAGGACACTCCCAAATTTGTATAGAGAGGTAGTCATTTACTAACATAGTTTTAAAAAAGAAAAAAAAAGGAATAGGTTATGCCAGTCGTATTTCCTAGCAGGAAGTGGAGTTATTCCTTGTGGGCTATCAGATATGGCCAATCTGATGTACTCTCTTTTAAATTGCCCATTTATTGCTTTAATGATGTTGACAGTAGTGGCATCAAGAAGGAAAAGGAAATTGGCATAATACTTGGCTTCCTGTTCAGAAACAGAGTTCCAGTTTGGGAAGGTGTGTCCTTTACCAGTAGCCTTCCCCCTCCATGAGTGTTAAACGGTACACCAACATGGAAGTTAACTGGGTAAATTTAACCAGAGTGTGAAATTGTATATTGAAATGCATTTCCAGTCATGGGCTAAGGGAACACCTGCTTAACTTAGGTGTCAACAAATTTCTTAAGAGGAAGGGGCATGGGAGAATGTGCATTCCTCAAGTGGAGTCCCAATTTTTTAAAAAACAACAGTTAACTGGGAGCCAGCATTAAGTTTCTATTGGACTTCTAGGATTTCTAGCTACCCTGTCCATAAGGTGGCTATATTCAGCCACTTACATGTGTAGAGCTCAATTTTTGACATGCAAAGATGCAGCTGCAGCTGAATCCTGCACTTTACAATGATATGCACAGTCAGCATACCACAACTAAGGAACCAGCGCTTGCATGCTTTTCAGACAGCCACTTGTACTCTATGTGGTCTTCTAGTACAGTTCTAATTTAGAGTGAGCGATGCATCTTTTTAATATTATGTAACTTTTTGCTCTCTGGACAAAAGCCTAGATGATTTGCTAAGGTGCGGCGTGACCTTTGCTGCCAATGTGGTGGTGGTGGATAAGGAAAGCACCATGAGTGCAGAAGAAGACTACATGGCAGATGCGAAGACCATTGTAAATGTACAAACCCTCTTTAGGTAAGTGGCTGTACAGCTATTGTATTCTTGGTTAAAATGGGTGTGTTAAGGTTCATATTATGGTGAAAAGATCTGGTTGGAAAATACCTTAACTTTCTTTGGTACTTATTTATCTATAAAATGCACCAGTCTCTATAGAAGTGCCCAGCAATCTATAAATGTGCAAATATAGAGAACAAAAATGACATTCATATTAAAAACCGTATCAAAAATAAATACCAGCGGTCATGACATAAGGGAGTTCACAATCAGAATAACTGGAACATTTAGAAAAGGTTCACCCGAGGTCACAACAGACAAGAGTTTCAAACATGTTTCAGCAATGCATTACAACAGATCCTGTAAAGCTCTGGTTTGGAGAAGAAGAATGCCTTGAGTCCCACTTAAAATTTCCACAGAAAGGATTTCCATCTACAGAAGCACAACTTTCCCACCTCCTCCCTTCCACCGCAGCATGAGGGGGGTATTGGGGGAGTTGTCTCTGGTTAAGGGGAAATCAGTGGATCCACCCCTTATATATTTGAGCGCCCCTTCTATATCCACCAGCTAAATGTGGGTATCGGTGGTGGCAGCTTTACATCTCTCATATTTTCCTAGAGACCCTAAATTTCCCTCCCTAGATATAGTAAGACATGTGCTGAGCAGGGCCGCTGGTAGACAGGTATATTTGGGTAATTGGGTAAGCACAGATAACCATTTACCAAGTAGTAATTTACCTCTTGGTAAGACCATCCTGCCAAGCAGTGAAGATTTTGTGATGTCTCTGGGTTTCTGGTCATGCATTAATGTATTCTCTTTCCTGACTCATAGGATGTTATGGAAAATTGGCTTTCCAGAGCCCATACACACAGAAGTATTTACAGAGAATGCCTATGGGGCGGGAGATCATGCTTACCCCCACCTCCCCCCCCACACACACACATCTGAACTCCAGTGATTAAATACCCACTGTGCTAAATTGCCATTTGGTAAATGTTGAGCATAGTTATTCTTTTTCTGATGTAAACAAAGATATGCCAAACTTCTAGGAGCTTTAGGTGGCTACTGTAGCGAACCATATTTTACTGGATTTTAAAAATTGGTTTCAATGAGACTTAATTATTGCACCAAGTCTTATTATGCCTTTCCTCATACGAGAGGTGCTGCAACCCCTTGCTCATCTTGGTTGCCTTCTGCTGTGCTTTTTGCAGATCTGACATACCCTTTTTGAGACATGGCAACCAAAATTGTGCACAGAGTTCCAAATGAGGCCATACCATAGATCTCTACAGGACCAGTACAATATTGGCCATGTTATTGGCAATGCCTTTGCTAGCAATTCCCAGCATGGACTTTGCCTTTTTCACAGCTGTCCCACGTTGAGCTGACATTTTCATCAAGTTATTCATTACAACCATCATCATAATTTGAATGTTGGGATTTTTTGTGTGTGCCAGGGTATGTCACCTTACACTTACCTTTGGTGAACCTTGTCACATGGTTGCCCACTCAGTTGAGATAGCTCCTGCTGTAGCTCACCAACCCTAACAATTTGGTATCATCAGCAAACTTAGCTACCACGCTGCTTACCCCCCTCATTTCCAAATCATTTATGAACAAATTCAATAACACTTCTGTCAGTACCAATCCTTGTGGGACCCACTGCTCACCTTCCTCCATTATAAGAACTGTCCATTTATTCCTGCTCTCTGTTTCCTGTTGTTTAACCAAGTTTTAATCCATAGGAGGACCCATCCTCATATTTCTTGACTACTAAGCTTACTCAGGAGTCTTTGGTGAGGTACCTTGTCAAAAGTCTTTTGAATGTCCAAGTATATAATGTCTACCTGATCAAAGAACTCCAAAAGTCTAGTGAGGCAGGAATTCCCTTTGCAGAATTCATGTTGATATTCCTTCGATAGGCTTTGTTTTTCAATGCACTTAATAATTCTGTCTTTAATAATAGTGCCTACTAATTTACCTGGGGCAGATGTTAGGCTAACTTGCCTGTAATTTCCTGGATCCCCTGTGGAACTATTTTTAACAATCAGCATAAAATTTGCTACTTTCCCCTCCTACAGAAATGGAATGGACAACACATATTTCTGCTATTGCAGGCATAATTTTTCTTACAGACATCTTGTCATCCGTATCATGGAGATTAATAGTGATGAAAACATATCCTAGTACTTCCATTACTGGGTCAATAATTATTTCACCTTTCTCCCCACCCCCATGTTTAAAGTACAATGCCTCTTGGCCATTCATTTTCAGTTACCCACACTGCCCCCCCTTAAAATCTTTTATATGTCTTCTCAGAAGAACACAAACTTTAAAAAGAGCAGAGAAACATCAGTAGAAATCCTAATTAAAACTTGTTTTCAGAGGTCCGATAAAACATATGATCAACCAAAACAAGAAGTAGTAGAAACACATAGTCTGGCTTGATTACACTTTGTAATAAAATGGTTATAATTAGTTCAATCTTTTTTATCTTAAACTACAGCATGCAGCCAGTAGATGGCAGCATTTCCTCAAGATTGAAGTATTAGAAACCTGTTTCTTAAGAAATCCAGCCAGGAGAATATCTTTTGTTAAACAAATGATAAACTTTTTAAACAAAAGGCTTTAGAACAAGGGACTTAGTGAATCAAATTAACTGTAATTCTCTTTGTTGAAATAGCATCAGCATTTCTCCCTGTAATAATGTAAAATTATGTAAAAAGAAAATGCACAAAAGCTGCAGGGAACACAGTTTTGGAGGGATATTCACCACAGAGCAAAATCTGAAAAAAGATTCTCTATTGTGTCAAATAGTTTAGTTATCAAAGCAATCTCATCAATACCACTGGGAAACTAGTACTTAGGCAAAAGCGGCACAAATTGAACGAGGTAGGGCTGAAATCAGTAGTTTGGAACTCTGAATTGAGAACTTAGTTTGCATTCTGAATTGAGAACTTCCAAACTTCTAGCAGCATCATTACTTATAGGTACAGGCGCCCCAGCGAAATGGAAATCCAGACAGGGTATAAGGTGTTGGAACAGGCAATATCTGGCATACAAAGAAGAGACAAGAAAACCCTGAAGAGAGCAGCAAGGAGACCATTAGATAGGATAGTGAAGTCAGTACTTTCTCTCCTGTTAAGTGTCATTCCTTGTCTGTCTCCGGATTGCTACTGTTAGGGCAATATCTTAGTTCTTCCCAGTAGTTCCACAGTTACAGTGCATTCCTAAGGAGAGTTTTTTCTTAGGAATGCACTGTTAGTGTCTTTTTCAGCTAGTGATGTAGCTAGGACCTGTCTCTGTTGTTTTTCTTCACTATCAAGTATGTTAGTTGCTGGATAAAGCTTCATCTACACGTTAATCAGGTTGTGCACTTTTGTTGTGTTAATTGGTGACAGCGGGCCAATGTTTCGAAGCAGGAAACCAATTAAATCCAAATTAACACTCTAACAGTGCAATTCTGTGCCCAGTTACCCCAGTCTAAACACAGGGATATTCTTCACGGAGATTTGCTGCTGTTTCGATGCTGATTTGCGTCGGAGGCAAATTTTGGTTATTCACTCCAGATCCGTGTTTCCCCCCCCTGAGCAAAATAAGCCGGGTTAAAAGAGAGGCAATCCAAACCACTTCTGAGCCGTACTTTCCAGTAGAAAAGCGTTTTGTGGCTCGGATGCCCATGAAAAAATGTTTGCTTCGCTCCCCGGGACGTCTCCTTTCTCCTCCCCCAAGAACGGTGATTGGCTGGGGGAGTTGCCACTCTAACAGCATCGCACCAGCAGGAGGGAGACCCAGAGCAGACTGGCTGCCCCTCTTCAGAAGGGTGATGGGGGTTTTGGCTTGGATTTGCCGCTTTCAGGATGCCCCCCCCAACACACACACACATAGGATCGCACCGGCTGGAGGGGGACCCAGAGCAGACTGGCTGCCCCTCTTCAGAAGGGTGATGGGAGTTTTGGCTTGGATTTGCTGCTCTCAGGACACCCCCCCAACACACACACACATAGGATCGCACCGGCTGGAGGGAGACCCAGAGCAGACTGGCAGCCTCTCTTCAGAAGGGTGACGGAAGTTTTGGCTTGGATGTGCTGCTCTCAGGATGCCCCCCCCAAAAAAAAAAAACACACACACAGGATCATGGGAAGAGTGGGCGGGATTAGGCGGATTTGGAGCAGTGAGTCATGAGCGGCAGCAGTCGTAAGCAGCGCAGAGAAGTGCGCTGTTTCTCCCGTGAAAAATTGAAAATGCCTCGGGATGGGGAGAGAATCTGGGCTGCCATGAAAAAGCTATTTAAATCGGTTTATTGTTTGCTCCGATTCGAAACCGAAGAAAAATCCACCGTGAAGAATACCCCACATTGAAACCAGCGCACTAGCAGAGAGGAATAACTGGGTATAAGATTGAACTGCAAAATGGACTCGCTGGTTCCCAGCACATCTTCATCAATTCTAGAGTATAGCAAGAACAAGAACCCAAGTGACTAGCCTGTAGTTAGTGTCTGTTTAATTGCAAAATGTATTTAACATTTTAGCTGTGTGATCCTCAGAAAACGTTCCTGGCAGTAAGCCCCATTGAATAGGCCGGGGTAAGCTTCTGAGCAGACCGGCTTATGGTGGCACCACAAAGAAATACTTTCTGAAAAAAGGAAACACATTTTAATAATCCTTACTGGCATGCTATCCAACTTCTTACATGTCCTTTTTATAAATGTCTTTTTGCATTATTCATCTCTTTCTCACTATTATTTGAAACTGCTGTTGACACAGTTACACCCTTCTAATTCCACTAAAGTCAGTGGGTTTAGAGGGGTGGAACTCTGAAGTCAATGGGTTTAGAAGTGTGCTGGCACTGCTAGCCTGCCATCTTTTAGCTCCCAAACAATTGACTATTGAGAGGTTTTGATTCTGCTGATTTTCAGTTTCAAGATAGTATAATTATAAAAATAGCGTAGCTCCATAACTAACATTTTCAAAACCATAAGAATCCTACCCCAGTATTTTGGAATGGAACTCCTTAAACATATGCAAATATTATTCCTGTGTAAGTGTAAAGTGTTGACACAATTATAATTTTACATAATGAAAAACATGACTTCCTCTTTAGACTATGCTAGACAAATCTATGCATTGTTTTTCTCTGGGCTTTCTTCTTCCATGGGCCTGTCCACTTTACAAGAGTAAATTGTCAACCACAGTGCTCCTCAGTGTGTTCAGAATTACTCTTCAGTGTGTTCTCTGTATTAAAATGTTCTACAGCCAACCCTTTTGGAAATTAATATGCTGGATTCCCTCTGAATATCTGCAGAACATTTGTTCTATTATAGGAACAATGTTTGCCTCTGCCCAAAGATGCCGTTTCCTTGTAACTAACTGTAAATTTAGACATAGGTAATGAGGTTCTGTGTTTGTTAACCATACTTTCTCTTATTCCACTAGTGTTACTGGAGGTATCTGTACTATATTCTTCTTCTTAATAAAATAGGTTGTTCTCCAGTTTAAGCATCATCACCGAATTAACTCATCCGGCCAATATGAGATTCATGCAATTCAGGGCTAAAGACTGCTATTCGTTTGCACTGTCAAAACTAGAGAAGGTAAGAGAATATTTTCTATAGCTTGGTTACAGTTCTGTTATTCTAACTCAGTGCCATTCAAATACAGTTGAAAGAAATATTTGCAAATATTCAGAATACCTGCTTTCCATCAGGAAACGTTTCCATCAGAAATTTTGAATTTGAAACTCAAATTTGCATTTTCTTTATTTGGAAATCCAAAAGCTTTATAGGCCTGTTGGCATATCAAGAATTGCTTTGAGCTTATCATGCATCAATATCAAATTGTCATGAAATTGTCAAATATTTGTCACTATTTCAGGCTATCAGATTTTTAAAAATATCACCAACTATAAAATACTAAAAAATAAATAAAATATAAAATAGCTGTAAAATATAAAATAGGATCCCATGCCGGTTACCAAATATGGCGTACCAGTAATTGTCAAACTGTCTCCCCAAACTATCTCCCCTGCCTCCTTTGGAAGAATATCAGGGTTCCTTTGTGAGAAAATAAGGAAGGGCAAACCAATTTCCCTGACATCTTGCATATCAGCTGTCAGTACTGTCAAATGCTAAGTACTATTGCATGTTTTATGACTAGGATTGGAGCTCAGATCCTTTTCCTCTGGTGAGAGGAGACTTCCCCAGGGGAAAAGTGACTTCCAGCAAAAGAAAGGGCGTGGGATCCAACCCAAAATGTTACTAGAGATCAAATACTGAAATAAAATATCATAAGATGTCACATAAGTATTAAACAGTTCAGCAGGTTTTTATGCATTGGAGCATATCTCAGAACTATTCTATTTCAAAATTCAGAGAATTGTGAAGGATTTTTTTCTTTGTTCGGAAGTAAATTCATTTCAGATCCATTTTCAGTCGATTTATATCCCCAGGACCCAACAACCCTTTCCATTGTTGGCTGAGTTACCCTTGAGCATCTGCTGTGGAAACCACTGGAGAGGGCAGACAGGTTTCAGGGAGCAATTTCTTGCTGGTCACATTTATTGGACTGCATGGTTAATCTATGTAAACAGAGAATGCATTGTAGTCACTTTTCAGCAGCTGCACCTTGGTGTGGAAGACCGGTAGCTGCAGGCTTGCTGTCTGTCCAAAAAGCTTCTTTGCCAAGGCAATGCCAAGCCCCAGAGCTAAGGCTGTTGGGAAAAAAAATTTCGGTAAAATTCGGATTTGGCAAAATTCGGCCCGTTTTAATTCAGGAAATGCCGAAGTACGAACTCCCCCGATTCGGATCCGTGGACCCTCTGATCCAACCTTCACAAAACTTGGGGGTTCTTGCTAGAAGGGTCCCCTCAAGCTACCCTGAACGTTTGGGACGTCTACCTCCAAAAATGGCCCCCCGGATCCGCGGAATGCCGCCAATGTGCTTTAAATGGCTTTATTCCTGTGGGCGATTTTGGGGGGGACCCCTTCCGGGCCCTGTATCTTGGGACCCTCTGATCCAATCTTCACAAAACTTGGGGGGTTTTGCAAGAAGGGTCCCCTCAAGGTACCCTGAACGTTTGGGACGTCTTACCTCCAAAAAGGCCACCTCCCGGAGCCACGGAAAGCCGCGAATGTGCACAAGCAACCCCCCCCCCCCCACAGGGATGTCTCTCACACACAAACAGACGCTTTATCTTTCTCTCCCTGGGCCATGCAGCAGCTGGGCTCACGCACTCAGCTGCAACTGATTGGCCCGAAGAAGACCCAGCTTGGCCACCGATTGGCCGCTGGAGATCCTGCTAGTTGCTTTCTAACTGACGGTTATGCTGCTGATTCGGAGCCCCCGAATTTGCTGAATTTATTCGGCAATTGCCCCAAACTCGCCGAATTCGGCTCGTCATTTTCCCTCCTTTTTTTTAATTTGGTTCCATCCGAACTGAAAACGGTTGAATCAGGGGAAATTCGGCTGTTTTTCGGTTCGGGATGAACCAAATCGACAGCCCTACCCAGAGCACAGTTTGAAAACCACCATTCTCAGCCATTCGTTGGATGTTCTGCTGTATGTTTTAAAGTGGAACAAGCCACTTTGCAGGTTTTACAGACTACATATATTCATGGGTTCCCTCATCACTATTACGGGGGAGATTTCAATCAATACCACTCATTGCAAGGTTATGCTCCTGTGGAATGAATCACAGAGAATTGGTTGCATGTGTTCTTTTGCACTGCCGCCTTTATCAGAGAATCCGCCTTAAGTTTATCAACCTGTTGTTTGCTGGTAGGGAATGGCACCCAGTTGAGCACAAGGTAGCCTTTCTTATGTCTACTCAGGATGTGGCCATGTAGCCAAGTTTTTGCAACATGCAATGTGGATCCGTGAAAGATACTGTAAACGGGGACAGGCGAGCTCTGTTGCGTAAAATTGTATGATTATGTTCTCGGCAGGTATTGTGTATGCCAATAAAGGTTTTGATTGATTGATATTCATGGGTACATTTGTGCAGGCAAACCACCTCTGTCTGTTCTTTTTTTGCCTTGAGAACCCTACTGGGTTGCCAGAAGTCAGCTGTGACTTCACAGCACTTTCCACCACCACCACCACCCCGTTTGTGCATGTGTGCAAGTTAAATCAATCTGGTTTTAAGAAAACTAACCAAGGATTTGATTTTTGAAAATGTAAACCATAAGCAACCTATTTACAACCACAGCCTGACGATTTAATTGCTGAAGGAAACATGTGTTTCTGAGTAAATTTAAAGCAGAGACTCTGATGTTTAAAGCAAATAGCAGACAGTTTATTAAGGAAAAACAGTGATGCTAACACAGAGCCTATCCATTTTAATTTATGTGCTGTACAATTCATTAATTTCACAGGAAGTGTAAATTTTTATCTGCCTATTGCATTATTAAGAGGCCCCTGGTGCAGAGTGGTAAGCTGTAGTACTGCAGTCCAAGCTCTGCTCATGATCTGAGTTCGATCCCGACGGAAGTTGGTTTGAGGTAGCCGGCTCAAGGTTGACTCAGCCTTCCATCCTTCCGAGGTCGGTAAAATTAGTACCCAGCTTGCTGGGGGTAAAGGGAAGATGACTGGGGAAGGCACTGGCAAACCACCCCGCAAACAAAGTCTGCCTAGTAAACGTCGGAATGGGACGTCACCCCATGGGTCAGTGATGACCCGGTACTTGCACAGGGGACCTTTACCTTTTTTTATTGCATTGTTATCCTGTCTTTTCCCAAGAACCAAAGCTGTATACATGGGTTATCCCTTCCTCATTTCCCCCCACAACAACTCTGTGAAGTAGGGTAGGCTGAGAGAGTGTGTGACTGGCAGCAGTTCAGCCAGTGAGCTTCGTGGCAGGGTGGGCTCCCAAGTCGAGTCTGACAGTCTAATCACTACACTATAGTGGCATTCTTTTAACATGCTCTAACCAGATTCTATGTTGATAAACACTTCCAGTGTGTTTTCTCTTTCTTTTAAATGTACTTCCATACAATGGCATTCATTACCCATCCTTTCAGTGCCAGCTTTTCTTTATTATAAACATAGAGGAACCATATCCAACCGAGAAGCCATCGGTTTACTCTTGGCAATTGTAGAAGAGCTTGGGGAGGGGGGAAAGGGGTTGGCTTTGAGGTCCCTGGTAGGGCCTCACCAAGTGGCATGCCATAGCAACTAAGTGTACACTTTTAGGTGCTCATTTAACACATCTTAAATATAAATAATGTTTATTTGTTTGCTTACTTCATTTATATCCCAACTTTCTCCCTACTGGGGTCCTCTATTTTATCCTTACAACAACCCTGTGAGATGGGTTAGGCTGGGAATGTGTGACATGCCCAAGGTCATCCAGCTTGCTTCCAGGGCAAAGTAGGGATTCAAACCTGGATCTCTCAGATCCTAGGCCAAAACTAACCACTCATGTAACATCCAGTCTCTGTTTACAAAAACACTCCCCTATATCTGTCAGTGGTGAAAGCTCCCTGTTGTGCATATTCTCAAAATCAAATCTGAGTTTGATTCTGCATGATGTGAAAATACCTTGAAGGCTGAGTAGGCAACCTTTTTGGCCCACATGCCAGCTCCCACACACACACACACACGCACCTGTGAAGATATAAGTATGTTGGAAAATAAAATGAAGGGAGGCGAGATACAGTTTGCACTAGGCCAGGCGTGCTCAGAGAAAGCAAAGACCCTGGGGTCTGTCAGCACTCGTGGGGTTCGCCTTGGCCTCGGCTGGTGGTTGTGCAGATCTGGGAGACGAGGATGGGCATAAGCCATGCCTGCTGTCTTCTCTCACAGTGCTGGGCCCAGCAGTGTTACCAGTGCCTTGGTTGTTTGGGCAGAGACCTGGCCCTGGGTGCCAAGTAAAATGCTCAACTGTGCCACTATCAGCACACGTGCCTGGAGTTGCCTGGGGCTGCTCTGATACGCAGTTTCTTGGCTGGTTGGAAAGTGATTACCAATCAAGGTCAAAACATGATCAAAATGGCTGACGAGTGAAGGGTTTCATATCACAAAAGTCAGGTGTTGTCTAGCACAGACAACTAGGGTCCTGCTTCAGAAGCTCTGTGCATTGTTCCTCCCCCCCCCCAAAAAAAGGCTCTATACCCTGCTGATGAGTTAGTTGCAAAGGGGGCTTTTCATTGAGGGAGGAATCTTCCACTCATGAAAGAATCTTCCAGTGAGTGGAAGATTCTTCCTTCCACAGAAGATGTTACTTGGAAGTATATCTAAAGCATGTCTAAATACTAGTGGGGGGGATGGGACAGGACCTGAAGAAGTGTTGTTCAATTGACTTTTTACCTAATCTCTCATTCCATGTAACTGGCCAGTAGAAAAATTAGCTCAAAGGAACGAGTTTCTTTTTTATGTGAGAGAAAAGGTTCCTACTCAGTTTCATTTACATCACTTTTACCAGCCACTGCAGCACATTTTTGCTGGTGGAGCCATCGTTCATTAAGTTCCATAGAGCTCCCTTGTGCAAAATGAAACACACTTAAAATGTGCGACGAAATTCTCTTCTGTGGTCATGTGTACAGCTGATCATTAATTCCCTGCAACGCTTTCCCCCTTTTTACAAAGGGACTTCAAAAGTGAAGCAGTTGCCTGCAGCAAAAGCCTACAAACATACATGGAAAATTGACTTCATGGCTTAATAGGTGTCTGAGGCAAGAAATCCCTGAGTCACAAGAGATCTCCATCTGCTGCTCCAGCTGCAACTTCCATTGTTGTTTTTTTCACTTTGGAAATTGCTAAATAATCACAGTTGGCATCTGGCCAAGCAAGAGCCTTTTGCTCTGCCGAGGTGGGGGGGGGATTGTGAAGATGGAAAATATGGCAGCCATATGCTCAGAGTCAAACTCAATTCTTCCTGATTTCCTCACAAAAAATTAAAACTCAAGAAAGCCTCTTAATAGTTAGATAAATTTGCAATCAAGGGATAGAAAAATCGACAGTTGAGTATTGAGTTTTCACTGAAGTTACTGGCTTCTGTACTGTGCATATTTCAACTGCTTAAATCCTGCTTTTAGATTGGTGGATGGATTGCTTCATTTACACCCTACTTTGGGGACTCAAAGTGGCTTACAAAATTCTACCCTTTGCCATTTCATCCTCACAATAACCCTGCGAAACGGAGAGGTTATGATTGGTCCAAGGTTACCCAGCAAGTTTCCATGGTGGAATAGGGATTTTAACCTGGTTCTCCCAGATCTAAGTCTGACACTCAAAACTGATTCACAAAACCACTCATGTTGTTGGATCACCTGAATGTTTGAACAGATAGTGAGGTGTGGAATAAGGCCAACAGAAGAGTCTACCCGTGATGTCAAATCTGTGCTTGCTCATTCTATGAGTATGTTGTTGCTTGATGTAGCATTTATCAGGTGGTGAATATACAGTCTGAACTAAACCAAACCATGCACACAATTGCAGCTGCATCCTTACATTGTTTTCTCTTGTTGCTGTGTCAGTAGGGAGTTATTCTGTGGAGAGGGAAGTGTGCCTTTACTCTTTACAAGACTGGGGAATATAGAGTATGCTTCACACACACACATGGTATCCTGTTCTATCCTTGGGATTTCCATTAAAAGGATCTCAGGTAGCAGACATAGGACCAGACTTCCCCCACCCCCCCGAGACCCCAGAGAGCCACTAACCAACAGGGCTGATTGGAGCAATGGACAAATTCAAGAACAGGTGTTTTCAAATGTTCATAGGAATTCTTTATTATGATTTTTTGAATGCTGATAGCCTTTTCATTTAATGAAAAGATCTTCTGGTTTGGTTTTATGGTGCCTGGGTTGGATTCCACAGACACAACGATCATAGATCTCTTCCACATTTGTGGGCAGGAGGGAAAGGGGTAGAATCATCCCATCAGCAAAGGTTTGCAGAAAAGGCAAAAGGTGATTTCAGAAAGGAGTGCTGTGGGTAGGTTAGTGTGGGGCATCTTCTGGCTGGTGCTAACTGCTTTTTTTTCTTTTTTTTTCTTTTTAAATTACAAATTCATATAGTAACATCTAGTAATTGATTGTTTAAATAATGCTTGAGGAGCTCATTTCATTCATCATAACTTAAGTTGGCAGGCCTATGCAGCCAGGTGAAGAGAAGAAGAAAATTGCAATTGGTGGGGTCAAAAGACCATGAAATCAAGGGGATAGCAAAACGCGAGTAATGTACTATTATGCCAGATGTACTACTAGATGCTGTACAGACTAAAACAAAAACAAGTCCCCCAAATATTCTGCTGCCTACAAACAAAATCAAAAGGTGATGGGAAAGGGGAAGGGAATAATTAAAATATATGCAACAATTAAAACAAAAGAACACTTAGGAAGATGGAATAAGAATGAGATGATAAAGCAGTATACTGTTCTACTTTGAAATCAAGTGAACACGAATAACAAGAAGCAATCCATTTCCTTTAAAAAAAAACATAATAATAATCTACGACAGGATCCTAGAAATGAGGCTCTTCCATTCATGCACTCCACCCATCATCTATATGTATATATTTTTGCCACTAAAAGAGGATTAACTAGATATAATTTAGAGCAGACATGAAATAAATTCAGCATTGATTTCACTTTCCTGAAGTCCATGGTTAGGCCAGGTTGTTCAGTCGCTAGCCTATTGATTTCATTATGTATATGGCCAGGTTGTAAAAGGCTTTTATGCAAAGCAACTGCAATAGGGGAATCAACAGGAACTGAAACCATAGTATATTAAAGGAAAAGCAGTTTGATATTAATATTTAATATTTCAATGTAACAGGAGGTTACACCGAAATATAAATAAATGGGTGCTTTTTTCATCTACCTGGATTAGAATGGAAATAGATGCCTAGTATTAGTATTTTTGGACCTGAAACCCGACTCTTACTGTTTTAAACACCTCTGCTAAGACTTGTATTTTGTGTGAAAAATATCCCTGTTCATATATATACAAGCACATGGGAGTGCCCTTCTTTCCAGTCTGTGAACCTTTCTTTGTAGTTGAGTTGTAACAAAAGCAAGCCACGCTGAAGTACAGGTATATGTTGTTTGATAGAAAATGTTAATTCCCATGGTAGGGGGAAGTGTGTAAAATTCAAGTGCACTCATATACCCCCCACCCCGATGTATACAGCATAACCATCAGTCCAAATCTGTTGAATCTCACATTTGACCTTGGTGGAACTCTTTATGAAATTACAAGTTAATCACATAAAGGTTTTAAAGGTTATATCAAAATGAGTTCAATGGGTTGGATTCTCTGAAGAGGCATTTCTGACAGAGGAAGGCTCCTTGGCGAAACAGTTATAGGATCCACTAGCTTGTATCCAACCACATTAAGAAAACGTAAGGGTGCTCCTTAAGAGTTCTCCTTAAGAGTGAGGTGTGATTTCTGTTAATTCCTCCCTCCCATTGCAGACCTTCCCTATGCTGATTCAGAGGTCCATTAACCTTTCCTCAGGAACAACATTTCAGGGGGAGACAGTTGGATATAACAAGAGGGAATTGCAGGAATTCACCACCCACTTCTTAAGAAAACGTGACAGTATTTAAGTTTTCTTAACTGTATGGTTGGATACAGGCTGGTAATTCTTGCTAAAGATGAATATTAACTGTTCATTAAATCATTCACTTATCTTGTACTTCCTTCAGCACTCAAAAAGGCAGCCAAACTGAATTTGGGGGGTGGGGGTTCTGGAAACCAACAGGATCCATAAGTCTTTGCGGGCGAGTACTAGTAATGAGAAATGCACTGCCCAGTTAGAGACCGCCAGTTACAGACTATTATAAGCCACAGGGAAATTCACAAGCAGGCATGAAGGTGCATTTCCATTCCTGATTGTTCATCCCTAGCATCTTGTAATCAGTGGGATGCATTCTCCAAACCTGCCGGAGCTGAGCAAACCTTTAATTTTGTACAGCTAGGCTGTCTTCTTAAGAAAGCCCTTTCCCCCGCTTCCAGCATGCTCTTATCTCCTGCAATCTTTTCACTTCCAGAAGCTCCTGCTGTGAAATATGTAGGAGAATAGAATGATCTGGTTTCAAATAATTAAAGCTGTCATGGTGGTTTTCTTTGTGCCAAGGAGTAAATTGTATCTCTATCTCCTGTGAAACTTGAATGATCAATTAAAAATGCATGAGACCAATTACTGTGGCAATTCAAAAAGGATCTGTTTGTCACAAATCTCAGCACACAGGGCCAGAGTTTAACATCCAGGGCCATGTTTCATTATTCATAAAGCAGATGTAAACTTCAGTTCAAGTCACTTGACATGTTGGTACAACATTTGCAATTCTGTAATAAAAATATTACAGAAAAAAGCTCGTGACAGTTTTTCCCCCCAATCATTGTTTCACTTATTGTTTTAAATATAAATAATATATATATATATATATATATATATAAAATAGAATGTTGACTTTCCAGCAATGGAAGAACCACAGAATATTGGCCTTGGGTGTGGGAGAGCTTGGCTAAAATTTGAACTTTCCCCTCAGCCATTGTTTCTTATGTTGATCTTGGGCAAATTGACTTTGTCTCAGCCTTCCTTCATAAGGGTGGTACCTCGCAAGGTCATCGGGAAGATAAATGATAAGAGCAGCATGGCAGGACAGAAATGAGCATGATTTCAAGGCTTTCAAGACTTGGAAATTCTGTTCACAACCATATGAGAAGGCTGATGAGAGGTAGTGTGATGTCTTGATTAGAGTATTGAAGTAGGACTGGGGAGATGATCAGATCTTCATACTACCATGCAGCCTGTTAGGTGGCCTAACCTACCTCACAGGGTTGTTGCAAGGATACCATAGGGAAGGGAGAACTATGCACACCAACCTGAGCTCCTTGGAGAAAGGACAAAAATACACTAGACAGGAAAGTAGAAAATTACCTTAGTATGTATAAACTACTTCAACCTTGACTATTCATCAGGTTAAAAAAGAAAGATTAATTTGGTCACAGATACACAAGAACTCCAATTCATCTGTGTGGCTTCTATTCAGTCCCACATTGGGGACTGCGCAGGCGCAGGCCAGCCACGGATAAGATTTGTCAGCTTCTAGCAAAATCTAAGAGAGTGCTCCCCCTCCCCTTGGGGCATGCAATCTTCCCAGCCCTCGGTCACATGACCTAAGGGAGAGGGAGCACTCTTCCCTCCAGTTCTCTTTCTGCCGCCACGGAGAGAGAACGTGTTAGCTTTGTCTCTAGCCATGGAGTCCAAGAAAGCTCCACTTTTCAAGAAATGTACCTCCTGTGGTACCAAGATGGCGAAGAATGATCTTCACCTTGAATGCCTCCTTTCTTTGGGGGAAGGCCATATTCCTGCAACTTGTAAAAGTTGCTCCAAACTCACCAACAAGGCCTTGAGGGACCTGTCGACTCGCCTGCTCTCTCATCTTTATAAGGAGTCTCTTCGCCCACGAGGTCAATCTGCTGAGCCTGGTCCTCCGACCGGTAAGCTGCAATCCAAACCGGGTCCCCCAACAAAAAAATCCAAGCGGGGTGGCCCTTCTAAGAAGCCCTCGTCGGTCATTGTTCATCCAGCAAAGTTTATTGCTCCAGGTTCGCAAGATGGCCGCAGCTCTTTGCGCCATGCGTCTCGCTCCAGATCACCTCGGCGCTGATCACCTTCGCGTTTTCTGAAGTCTCTTCGACGTCGATCATCCTTGGCTTCTCCTCGACGCCAATCTCAAACCAAAGTAGCTGTGCAGCAGCCCATTACTATCAAGGATTCGCCTCCTCATTCCCTGGCTACTTCCTCGGTTTCGTGTCCAAGCAGGGCCCAGAAAGACTCGGCTGAGTTCAAACAGCACCTCCTTCACCTCTATAAAGATGTGCCTCCGGTGCTTACAAAGTCCCCATGGCCTGATGATGAAGGGCCTCAGGCAGTACCTACAGAGCTCCAGGTCAGTGCCGATCAACCACCCCCTCTTGTGAGCGCTCAACAAGACTCCCAGCAGTCTGTCGAAAAGAACCAAGTGGAGCCTCCAAAAGGTTCGTCCCATCTCAAACCCGGACAACGGCCTCGGCGTCAATCGACTTCTCGATGCCACTCTCAAACTCCGGCTTCGTCCAATGCCTTTATTAAGACCAGAAAATTTTAAATGCTCTCGCTCCCAGAAGTGCTTTCCCTCCAGGACAGACACATGTGGTTCGCGGTGCTAGATTGCCACGATGCTTACTTCCACATCGCGATTCACACAGAGTGTCGCCAATACCTGAGGTTTGAGTGTAATGGAAAATGTTACCAGTACAATGTGTTACCCTTCGGGCTATCTACGGCCCCCAGGACCTTCACAAAGTGCCTTGCGGTCGTGGTAGCTCACCTTGCCCTAAAGGGTTGTGTAATATTTCTTTACGTTGATGATTGGTTAATCGTGGGTCCTTCTCAATCACAGTTGGCCACGCAAGTGGATTTAGTCCTTGCAGTCCTTCATAATCTGGGTCTTTTAGTTAATTTTTCCAAGTCCAAACTTGTCGCTGCACAGGTACAGACCTTCATTGGAGTGCACCTGGATGCCGAACAAGCCAGGGCCTTCCTCCCTGTTCAAAGAGGTTGCGCTATCCAAACGTTGGTGGCCAAGTTCACTAAGAAACGCTTTCAGATAGCCTACCACATTCAGCAGTTGTTAGGCCTCATGGCCTCCACCATGGCTGTGGTGGAGTTTGCACGACTTCGTATGCGCCCGCTCCAAAATTGGTTCCTCCGGGCATTCAGGCTCAATGTCAACTCCCAGTACAAACGCCTGTCCATCCCCAGATATGTCATTGCTTCCCTGCAGTGGTGGGCGTATGACATCAACATCCTCTCAGGCATCCCCTTTCATTGTCCTTCCCCTGAGAGGTACCTGTTCACAGATGCTTCCCTTTCTGGATGGGGTGCTCATTGTGGTAACCTTATGTCACGGGGTACATGGTCACATTTAGAATCCCGGTTGCACATAAATTTATTAGAGCTTCATGCCATCCGTCTCGCTCTGTCTTCATTTGCAGGGCACCTGGACGGACATCACATTCAGATCGCTACGGACTGCTCCACCGCCTAGTATTATATAAACAAGCAAGGCGGCACAGGGTCCGTTTCACTCTCCAAAGAGGCCAGCGACATTTGGGAATGGGCCATAGCTCATCATGCTACTCTCGTAGCAATTCACATCGCAGGCAAGAGCAACATGTTAGCGGACACTCTGAGTTGCCTTCCCAATCAAACGCATGACCTCACCTTAAGCGACGACTGTCTCCACCAAATATTCCAACAGTGGGGTTACCCGCAAGTGGACCTTTTTGCGACACACCTCAACTCCGTGTTTCACAGGTTTTATTCGAGGGCAGGAGCCAGCCCGGGCTCATTGGGGGATGCCTTTCAGACGATTTGGAATGGGGCTCTCTTTTATCTCTTTTCCCCATTCCCTCTACTTCACAAGGTCCTAGCCAAGTTGAACCACGACAAGACAGATGCCATCATTGTTACTCCCTTTTGGACCAGGAGGTTGTGGTTCGCAGTGCTCATGTCACTTGCGCAAGGGAACTACATCCTTCTCCCGGAGGATCCCTCCCACTTTCCCCCAGATCTACAACTCGCTGCCTGAGGGTGTGGCCCCAGGGCAGTGGTCTGACAGGGTAGCTAAGGTCTTATTGCACTCTTTAAAGTCCTCCACAAGACGATCTTATGACGCAAAATGGAGACATTTTTCTGATTGGGCTAAAGTCAAAGATGTTTAGCCAATTACTTGCCCACTGTCTGTTGTGTTTGATTATCTGCTAGCCCTCAAAGATGATGGTTTATCTAATTCATCTATTAAAGTTTATTTAGCCGCAATTTCGGCTTTTCACCCAGATATCGACTCCTTTTCAGTCTTTTCTCATCCCCTTTCCAAAAAGTTTTTAAGAGGTCTCACTAATTTGCATCCTCCCGTCACTCCGCCCATTCCTCAGTGGAGTCTCTCCTTAGTACTTTCTCAACTCATGAGACCTCCCTTTGAGCCATTGGCCACCTGTCAAATGGCTCTGCTATCGTTCAAGGCGACCTTTTTGGTCGCAATTACCTCAGCGAGGAGGGTGAGTGACTTATCAGCACTCTCACACTCCCCTCCTTATACTACGTTCCACTCGGATAGGATGGTACTGAAGCCAAAGATCTCTTTTTTACCCAAGGTAGTATCAGCCTTCCACCTTACCCAGGACATTGTCCTCCCGGTTTTTTTCCCTCACCCTCCCTCAGATGCTGATAGGGCATTACACTCCCTCGATGTCCGAAGAGCCCTCCTTTTTTACATTAACAGGTCTCAGAAATTTCGTAAGGACGATAACCTTTTTGTTTGCTTCGGGGGACACCGTAAAGGTCGTCGTGCTTCTCCTCAGACTCTCTCGAGGTGGATCCCGTCTACCATCAAATTGGCCTACGATCTTGCTCACCAAGAATGCCCTCCTATGATTAAATCACACTCTACCAGAGCGTATGTGGCTTCTATCGCCTTTTCTTCAAGGATATATCTCCGGGACATTTGTAAGGCTGCCACCTGGTCCACGCCCTCCACGTTTATGAGACACTACGCTGTGGATGTGGACTCTGCGAGAGATGCAGCCGTGGGATGTGCCGTACTGCAGTCTTTATTTCGGTGACTGTCCCACACCCACCGTCCTGGTAAGCGAGCTTGCTACTCTTCCAATGTGGGACTGCATAGAAGCCACGCAGATGAAAAACAGAGTTTCACTTACCTGTAACTGTTGTTCATCTGGTGGATCTTCTATTCAGGCACACATCCCTCCCTCCTTCCCTGCTGTGGGACCTCTCTGCTAGACCAGTGGTTGGTTCCGTGGCGGCAGGTTGGAGAACTGGAGGGAAGAATGCCCCCTCCCCCTTGGGTCATGTGACCAAGGAGCGGGAAGATTGCATGCCCCAAGGGGAGGGGAGCACTCTCTTAGATTTTGCTAGAAGCTGACAAATCTTATCTGTGGCTGGCCTGTGCCTGCGCAGTCCCAATGTGTGCCTTCATAGAAGATCCACCAGATGAACAACAATTACAGGTAAGTGAAACTCAGTTTTTTCAGTGATAGGAAATACTTTTTGGTCTGTCCTTGAAAAAACTCTTCAAAGATTCCTTCCTGAATTAGAAGGATTTGCAATGACAGAAAAGCTTTATTAAAAGATAGCTTGCTCACCACTATCATTGTTTTTGTGCAATGTGTATTAGCAGGCATGTGTTGAGTTTGTTTGGGGGCATATGGGCACTATATGATGAGCCCCTGCAGGCCTGGTTGGCCGCCCCCATGAACCGAGGGCATGCTCTTAGAAGACATCCCAGAATCCTCTGCAAATGTACAAAGGATAAGGGTGTTCAGTAGACAGAAAATGGTTGATTGTAGGAAGGTCGAAAAACCATTGCCTTATGTGAGGGAAGACATTTGTTGGTCCTGCTACAAGATGGGTGGTGGTTTGGGACTTGAAATTACTTGATTATTGGGGCACAAAAGTGGCAAGTAATCTGAAAATTTTACTGGAGTAGAAAATTAATGCAAATGGATCAGCAGCGCCATAAAAAGGAATTTACCTTTCTAGGATGTTTCTGATGAATGTTTCCATTTACTTAATTCTTTCTCTCTCTCTCTCCCCCCCCCCGCCCCGCCGTTAAATAGAAAGAACGAGAGAAAGGATCCAATCTGGCATTCATGTTTCGACTGCCCTTTGCTGCTGGCAGAGTTTTCAGTATCAGCATGCTGGACACCCTGCTGTATCAGGTACTGTGATGGGCCAAGTTTATTGGAACAAATATTTGCATTCTAACTGCCTAGCTGTTCCCCTTACATACATTTCAAGCCTGGGTGCTCATAAATTGCTACGAACGGCGGCCAAACAGCAGTCAGGAGGGGGACATGATAACCTTCCACATAAGCCCTACTGTCGTGACCTGAGACACAATGCCAGAATAATTCACCCTCTCCAACCGCCATGATGACCCTGAGGATGCAAAGAAGTCTCATATGGTAATAATTGTTACAATGATGCAAACATGGATAAAGAGCTCACACAGATGGATGGTGTGAATGCAAGGTTGGAAACAGCTAGATATCAACCATCTAATTTATTTGGTATTTATAAACTGCCTTTCTTGAAAAGACACAATGTACAAATGTACTTTAAAACCCGTCAGTGAAACAATAATCAATTAATGTCATATCAGCTCCTGCCATTTACTTAAGTAAGTGCCGTCAAGTCGCAATCGACTTATGGCCACCTCAGTAAGGGGCTTTCAAGACCAGTGAGAAACAGAGGTGATTTGCCTTACTCTGCAGCATCTTCCTTGCTGGTCTCTCTTCCAAGTACCTTCCAAGATTAATTTCTGAGATCTGAAGAGGTCAGGCTATAACATGCCGCCTTCTCTCCCTCCAGCTATTTTGGAGTTTTCAAAAGCTCTCCTAAATACAGTAGCTTTATGACCCTTCCAAAGAAGAAGAAGAATAGTTGGTTTTTATATTCCGACTTTCTCCACCATTTAAAGAAGAGTCAAATCGGCTTACAATCACCTTCCCTGCCCTTCCCCACAACAGACACCCTGTGAGGTAGGTGGGGCTGAGAGTGTGTGACTAGCCTAAGGTCACCCAGCTGGCTTTATGTGTAGGAGCAGGGAAACAAATCCAGTTCACCAGATTAGCCTCCGCCATCCATGTGGAAGAGTGGGGAATCAAACCCGGTTCTCCAGATCAGAGTCCACTACTCCAAACCACTGTTCTTAACCATCACACCACACTGGCCTAAACTACTAATGAGTGTTCACATTAGTGCATTGAAGTGATCACAGAAAACGCTCTGGAAAAGACTGATGCCAAACCCTCCTCTCTAACCAAAGGGGTTACCAAAAGAAGTTGTTGGGATTAACTTAAATTGCATATGGTTAGATATTGAAAAAGACACCGTTTGGACTATGTAGGGCACAGGTTGTGAAAGGCTTTATAGGTCAAAATCAGCAACTTAAATTGAGTATGGAAAACCATAGGATGCCAATTCAAATCTTTCAGAATAGGCGTGATATGCCTTTATTTAATTTATCTTGAATATTTCTGACTCACTCTTCTATCAGGTTTCAGTATAGCACTCTGTGAAGAAATGCATTTTTTATTTAGAGGTTTTAACTGAGCGAAACCTTTATCTTGAGTTTTTAAAAGTATTTCTTTCTCTTGGCAGAAAGAAAAGCAATACAATTGCTTCCCAGCCTCACCTCAGCCACCCTTTTTGAAATGCTGATAGGTGTAGCAAGAGACCATGAGAGGGTCATGCTTACACCTCTTCCCCCCACGCCAGCTAGACAGGTGATATCTAGCAGGGAACAGAGATTTGGAAAAATTAAGTGCTTAGAAGGACTTCAGGATAAATTTCCTGGAAACTTCAGGGAAAGCTTCTTTTACCTGTCCTGGTCAATGGTAGGCGAAAGAGATCTGGCAAAACTCGTGGCAGAGAGGAGGAAGCTCTTTTGTGCTGATTCCATTGAGGCAGACTCTTAACTGAGGTCTGGAGGAGGCAGCCATTGCCATGTGTTGGCCGGCACACCTGAAAGGGGCTTTCACATAATGGAAACTTGTAGAACATCCATAACTTTCTAAGATAAAGAGACTGCCTTTTATTTAACATCTGCTAGGGCATATATGGAAGGAGGGATAGATGAATTGTGTTTTACCCTTTAATTTTGAATCCCTTGCTCAGTCTGGTGCTGTGCTGGGAATATGGTAGTGGATTTTTTTTAAATAAATGCTTTATAACTTTTGATACTGGTAGTGGTTCTCTGTATCACTAGGGTTGCCAGGTCCCTCTTTGCCACTG
This sequence comes from Euleptes europaea, assembly GCF_029931775.1. Classification (NCBI taxonomy): domain Eukaryota; kingdom Metazoa; phylum Chordata; class Lepidosauria; order Squamata; family Sphaerodactylidae; genus Euleptes; species Euleptes europaea. The sequence continues at coordinate 34,698,788 of NC_079313.1, read as the reverse complement.
GTGGGAGGTTTTTGGGGCAGAGCCTGAAGAGGACATGGTTTGGGGAGGGGAGGGACTTCAGTGCCATAGAGTCCAATTGCCAAAGCAGCCATTTTCTCCAGGTGAACTGATCTCTATCGGCTGGAGATCAGTTGTAATAGCAGGAGATCTCTAGCTAGTACCTGAAGGTTGGCAGCCCTAAAGCAACAGCACAGTTTCAAATAGGCATTTATGTATGCATGTACAGTATTAGACGGGACACAGTATATGAATGAAATAATTGAAGAGTGATGATAGTGAATACTCAAATACTTTTGATTATAAGGAGCTAGAAAATAGTAATAAACTCGATTTACAAAGGATTGATTTAGGATTAAATAGCAATTGGCTCAAAGAAATTTCATCATTTACAACAGTACAGGATTTATTGAAACAGTTTGAGTTAAAGGTGGCTGGTTGAAAGATTAAGATGTGAGTGCTGCACAGTGTATAATGGATATGGACAAAGTTAGCTGGTGAGAACCTTTACTGAATTAATGCTCTGCAGTGGAGCAGATACTAACCAGGGCTGACCCTGCTTAGCTTCTGAGGTCTGATCAGATCAGGCTAGCCTGGCCCATTAGAAATGGTTTTTTTTTTGTGGCAGGCCTTAATTTGGCTTATAGGAAACCTTATACTTCCTGCATCTTTTAACCATTTGAAATCTGCTAGAATTGCTCATATTTGTTTTTATTGCTCCTCTATTATTATTATTATTATTATTATTATTATTATTATTATTATTTTGCTGTTCATATGCATTTTACTGTAGTTTTGATTGCTGATTTTTATGATAATTTGTGGTTGATGGCAGATGCATAAATAGCAATGCAGATGAATACAGGATTTTACTATTTTAAATAAACACTTTTTTTGTCACTGGAAAAACTTCTCTGGAAAAAAAAATCTCCAAGAGGTTCCTCTAACAGTCACCACAGACTTACAGTTTCAAGGACATGATTCCCTTCATCAAATATAATCTATACTAGTTTTCTGCCATTTGCCAGGCTATGTCTAGGAATCCCTCTTCATGTGATCAGAAAGTACCTTGCTGTACTAATTTAACTGATATTTGTCAATAAATTAACTCTCTTAAATATTTGCCTAGATGTTAGAAATATGTCCTGGGTGAATTGGTATCAGTTATCCTTTGCCATACCACCCCCATCCCTTCAAGAAGACTCAAGTGCCTTGGTGCTTCATGGGGGTAGTTTGAACAATGGTAGTCTGTCTTCTTTTTCAATGGTATCTTCTGAATTCAGAGTGATTGGGTGATGGATGTGACCTAGGGTTGCCAACCTCCAAGTGATGGCTGGAGATCTCCCACTATTACAACTGATCTCCAGGTGACAGAGGTCAGTTCCCCTGAAGAAAATGGCTACTTTGGCAATTGGACTCTATGGCATTGAATTCCCTCCCATCTCCAAACCCCACCCTCCTCAGGCTCCACCCCCAAATTCTCCTGGTATTTCCCAACCCAGAACCGGCAACCCTAATGTGGCCTCAGTTACAGAGCTCAGTTCTGCCCATGGATAAGATTGCAGGGCAGTATAATAGTCTTTTTCATGTAATGTGCTAGCTTCTTCTGCTGACATTTTATCAGTTGATACTGCCACTGGGGTATTGATGTGAACATTCAGGAGCCAGGCAGGCGGAAGCTTTCTTACCACTCAGATACTGTGGCCACAGGGCAATTCTAGGGTAGAGCCACATCTGATGACTATAGATACAAACTTATATAGACACCTCTCAGGTAGGGTGGCCAACCTCCAGGTGGTGGCTGGTGATCTCCTGCTATTACAACTGATCTCCAGCCAATAGAGATCAGTTCCCCTGGAGAAAATGGCTGCTTTGGCAATTGGACTCTATGGCATTGATGTCTCTCCCTCCCCAAACCCCGCCCTCCTCAGGCTCTGCCCCAAAAACCTCCCGCCGGTTACAAAGAAGGTCCTGGCAACCCTATTCTCATGGGGTTTTCAGAGCATTCACAAAGCAGTCCTGCTAGATATCCTTTTGTAGTATAGAAGCACAGCTAGACTGGTTTGATTTGGTCTAGTGGTTGCCTTGTGGTTAAGTGCTTCCAGTTACAAGGTATATTTCTCAGAGACAGGATAGCAGTACATTTACTAAGGAAGGCAGAACATCCTGTTGCAAGGTACATTGCTAATAAGACAGAATTTTATGTGACTTTAACTCTATTAATGATGGAGACAGAGAGATCTTTATTTTCTCCATTATGGAGGCAAAGGCCTTGTTTTCCTCATCAATATATCATCTCACAATTGATCTTTTCTCCCCTCTAATAATCTTACACTTCTCATCCTTGGTTTTAAAAGGATTCATTTACCAGAACATCATGAACTCTTGTAAATTATCTACTGCTTTTTTAACCCAGCATTCCCCTCACAAAATATAATTCTTATTCATGATTAAGGTCATTATTTTCTCTCACAAGGCACTTTATTCCCCAGAAGGAGGACATTTTTGTATATTTGTCATGTTTTCTGAAACTTCCCATCTGTTTATTATCCAAACCCTTCAAGAATATTCAGAAACTATGATTCCCTGGTTTCTTTAGGAAATCCATAATAATCCCCTTCTCCTGAAGTCAGTAATCCAGGGCTATAGTAAGATAATCATACATGAATCATACACCTGTCTATTTATAATCCTCTACCTATTTATAATCCTCTACCTGTTCCAGCTGTCCTGTTGGGTGTGAGTGGTGAAACCAGAATTTGTCAGCTATTGTCTAGATCTACACACTGTCTTCATTAGTGCTTCATTAGTCACTGCCTGAGCATCGCACCCCACTTGCTTTCTTTGCCACACCCTCCTTTCCCACCAAAGGTACTTACTAGTAAACACACAAATGCCTTCCGTTGCCATTCAGTACTGACTAATAGTTTCTCATTTTAAACTATCACTTAATTTGAGGCTATAACAGGTGTTCATTTACATCAAGGAAACACTTGCTAGGGTTTCAGCTCTGCCTTCCACAAACTATAACACTGTTGTTCAGTTCTCAGTCTGTGCTGAGACTCTCACTAACCAATACATAGCATTTATTCCCATAACTTCAAAGAATCACTATGGGTCCTTGATAAAAAGATTCCCTCTGCTCCCCCTCCCCTACCCCATGTATAAGAAGACACAGAACACACACAGGGGAGGAAGCTGGCCAATCCTTATTAGAAAAGAGAAAGAGAGGAATCTATATATAGGAATCTATAATTGCTGGTTTTAACCATTTGCTTGACTTGAAATCATAGCAATTGCTTCCTTGCAATACAATAGCAGTTTTTAGGCAGAGGTTTAAAATGAGCAGTTGTGGATTCCTGGTGAGTTTTCTAGCTGTTGTGTAGGCCCAAGATTAAAGGGCATCATGTCACATGAGAGCAAAATGAAATAAGGAAATGTCCTATCTCCTTTCGCCCCCACTTCTGGCAACTGGGTCTAGTGAATTTTGTATCTCACCCCAGCCTCTCCATCTCAGTGGCCCTGTCCTCTCACAGGCATATCAGAGGTATTGTAAGAGGAGAGTACAGTATCATGTAGTGGTATGTTAAGAGAGTTGGACTATGACTGGAGAGACCCACATTCAAAGTGTAGTGTGGTGTAGTGGTTATGAGTGTTGGACTAGGACCGTGTTGGCGAACCTATGGCACGCGTGCCAACTCCGGCACGCGTAGCCCTCTCTGCCGGCACGCGTTGCTCAGCATGGCCTCCCCCCTCTGTCTGCGCTCCTGCTGTAGGCGGAGCCATAGACGCTGCTTGTGGGGCAGGCAGAGCCGGCAGATGCACATTGTCACCTTTCGCCCAGCTCTGCTCTCGCCGCGCCGCACCCTCTCCTTTGTCCAGCCTCCCTTTCAAACTCCCCACTCTGGGCGGGGCTTGTGGGGCAGGCAGAGCCGGCGCCGGCTGTTTTGCGTGCGCCTGTTCCGGCCGCGCCGCCCGCTCTGCTTCTCCTGCCTGCAACCGCAAGCCCCAAATCACCCCTTTCCCCCTTTTGTCCCTGTCCCTGCCGGCTCCTGCGGGACAATCACTAGGGAGAGGGGGGGGAGAAGACCTCCCACCCACTGCTCCTATGGGGGCCAATGCCCCTGCCTCCACTGGCGCTTCTGCTCCTTCTCTGGGTGCGAATTCCCCCCCTCTCCGAGGCTCCAGCTGCACACCCCTGTGCGCTCCGCCTCCGTCTCTTTCCCGAGCCATTACTGCTGTGCGTCTGCTGCCCGCTCGCTCCTTGAAGTCCGCGCCGGTGGGGGCGGAGGGGGCAGGCCCTCTGTGAACAGGCTGGCCGTCCCTCCCACCTTCCAATGCCCCAGTTCACTGGCGCGCCGCTCCTCTCTCCATCGCCCGCCTTCAGGATCGCCCCCTCTGTCTTCAACTCTTCGTTTCCTTGCCTCCTGTTCCTCTTCACCCCCCTCCTCTTCTCCTCTCCTCCGTCCTGTCAGTGCCTCCAGGCTGCGCGCCCGATGCTGCAGCCCCTGCGCTGGCTGCCCGCGCTTGGCAGGGGCGGTGGGCACCCACCCCCTTCCTCTTCTCGGTGCCGCTCACCCGGCTCCAAAGCCGCCAAGCGCGCCTTGCTTGCCGCCAGGGAGAGGCGCGGGATTCTCCATGGTACAGTCGGTGGGGGGGGGGCGGAGAGTCAGGGGGGCTAAGGGGAAGCTTCCCCCACCCCCTCTCTTGCTGCTGCTGCTGCTGTACAGTCACCCTAAAGAGGGGGTCTTTAAGTTGGCGCTGCAGCTGCTGAAGTCCAACTCAGATTTGTAGCCTGCTTGGATGAAATTAGGCTGTTTATGAATGAAAAAGGGCAGGAATATCCACAGCTCACTGATATGGCCTGGCTTACCAACCTCATGTTTTTTACAGATTTTACACAACACTTCAATGTACTGAACAAACAACTGCAAGGCGTAGGGAAAACAGCAGAAAGGATGTTTTGTAATATCAAAACATTTGAGAGAAAACTGCAGGTTTTTGAAAGAGACCTTGAAAGTGGGCAGCTGAAATATTTTCCAAAACTAAAAATGCATTTAGAAAATTCTACAACATTTGTAGACAATCCTACAAGCCATCAGGAAATCTACAAGGAATTTTCTAACATTGTAGCAGCTGCACAGGTGAATTTTAGCAACAGATTTTTACAGTTCCGTAAGATGGAGACAACCCTGTGTTTTCTTACTTCTCCAGATAAAGCCAAATTTGAAGAACTTGATCTTTCCTGCCTACACTGGTTAGAAAGCTCTGTTATTATGTTTTTCTTTTAAGGCAAAAGATGTGAATGTATGAGTAGTTTTTTTCTAAACTAAAACCTCAGTATTCAGGTTAAATTGCCGCATTGGCACTCGGCGTTAAATAAGTGGGTTTTGGGTTGCAGTTTGGGCACTCGGTTTCTAAAAGGTTCGCCATCACTGGACTAGGATCTGGGAGACCCAGGTTTGAATCCCCACTTGATCCATAGAAGCTTGATGGTTGACCTTGGGCCAGTCACACTCTCTCAGCCTAACCTACCTCACAGGTAGGGTTGCCAGGTCCCTCTTTTGGGGCGGACCCTGGAAAGGGTAGGGTTTGAGGAAGGGAGGGACTTCAATGCCATAGAGTTCAATTGTCAAAGTGGCCATTTTCTCCAGGTGAACTGATCTTTATCGGTTGGAGATCAGTTGTAATAGCAGGAGATCTCCAGCTATTACCTGGAGGTTGGCAACCCTACTCACAGGATTGTTATGAGGATAAAATTGAGGAGAACAATGTGAAGCCTCTTTGGATCCCTACTGTGGAGAAAGGCAGGGTATAAATGAATTAAAAATTAAAATTGGTTCTTGTAGGTTATCCGGGCTGTGTAACCGTGGTCTTGGAATTTTCTTTCCTGACGTTTCGCCAGCAACTGTGGCAGGCATCTTCAGAGTAGTAACACTGAAGGACAGTGTCTCTCAGTGTCAAGGGTGTAGGAAGAGTAATATATAGTCAGAAAGGGGTTGGGTTTGAGCTGAGTATTGTCCTGCAAAAGTATTGTCCTGTAAGTATCAAGATAATGTGCTAATGAGGGTATGGTATGTTAATATGGAACCATTGTATCCTGAAGTGATCTGTTAATGTGTGTAATCCAAAGCTAATCTGTATGGCTATTGTTGAATGTTGTCTTTGTCTGGAGGTTTTTCAGGGCAGGAAGCCAAGCCTTATTCATTCTTAAACTCTCCTTGCCATTTATTAAAGGAATCACTGATAGGATGGAGAAACTTTTGAAAAAACATAACCTACAAACAGTGTTTAAACCCACCAAGAAAATACAACAAATGCTACGATCAGCAAAAGACAAAAGAGACCCCCTCACCTCTGCAGGAGTATATCGTATACCTTGCAGCTGTGGAGAAGTTTACATCGGGACCACAAAACGCAGCATACAAACAAGGATAAAAGAACATGAAAGATACTGCAGACTTGGCCAACCTGAGAAATCAGCAGTGGCTGAACATGGACTGACACAAACAGGACACAGGGTCTTATTCCAAGACACTGAAAGACTGGACAATTCTACCAACTATTTTGTCAGATTGCACAGAGAAGCCATTGAAATTCATAAACATCAGCACAACTTTAACAGAAAAGAGGAGAGTTTAAGAATGAATAAGGCTTGGCTTCCTGCCCTGAAAAACCTCCAGACAAAGACAACATTCAACAATAGCCATACAGATTAGCTTTGGATTACACACATTAACAGATCACTTCAGGATACAATGGTTCCATATTAACATACCATACCCTCATTAGCACATTATCTTGATACTTACAGGACAATACTTTTGCAGGACAATACTCAGCTCAAACCCAACCCCTTTCTGACTATATATTACTCTTCCTACACCCTTGACACTGAGAGACACTGTCCTTCAGTGTTACTACTCTGAAGATGCCTGCCACAGTTGCTGGCGAAACGTCAGGAAAGAAAATTCCAAGACCACGGTTACACAGCCCGGATAACCTACAAGAACCAATGAACTCTGACCGTGAAAGCCTTCGACAATATTTTAAAAATTAAAAATTCTCACTCTGCTATGAAGGTCCTTTGGTGACCCTGGACCAAGTCATACTCTTTGTTTATTTATTTATTGCATTTCTACCCCATTCTCCCCAACCCGAAGGTCGGGCTCAGAGCGGCTTTTCAACCTAACCTCCCTCACAGGGTTATACTGATAGTATGGAATCTGTCACAAAGATTCACATGTTCAAGAGGGAGGAGTCCTCCCTCCTCTGGCAGCACTCCGACTGCTTCTTCATTTGCTTCTGGGGGTCCTCTATCCCCTAGGAGCAACATTTCAAAAACTTCTTTAGGAGGGGGAGGCAGGAAAGTTGTGTTTCCAGGTACAGAATTTAGATCTGATCCTACCCAAAATAAGGAAGAGAGAGAACCCTGTACACTATCCTGAGATCCTTGAAGGAAAGGTGGATAAGTGTATTAGACAGAGAAGTATACTAGGCAGACAGTAGTATGCAATACTTAGCCTCTGAAGTGTGTTCTGCGTTCACAGAAGGGAATATCCAACCCAATTCTGTTGTTGGCTAAAACCTGAATAAGATAATGTCTGTGTTGCTGTGTATAAAGTGACACAAGATTCAAGGAGAAAAGGGGAAGACAGAAAAACCTTTCCATTAATCTCCCCAACTCCCATTCTCCTTGTTCACATTAAGGAAAAGCCTTCTCTCTGTGCCAAGCCATTCTCTCTCACAGGTCCAGCATTCGGTGCTTCCATATCCCAGCCAGTAAATTCAGAAAGAGGTTGAAAAGCACCACTTCACCCCCTGCTGTTTTCATCCCCTCAACACTACATGTGGTTTCCATACAATCGAGAGACAAAAATTACTACCTCTAAGAGGACAGGGTGATTTTTTTAAAAATCCTGCAATGCACCCCTCCCTTATCCTTTCTAACTTGGTTGCTTGTTGGGGGGCTTCTTGTGGTCAATCAGAACAGCCACCAAGCAACCAGCTCCCTTAGGCATATTAACTGGTCTCAATAATTGAGTCAAGCAACAGGGGGAAATATTTCCAAGGGATTCAGAGTTGGGGAAAAGACAAGCTGGGCATACAATAAAAAGAACTGTAAGACACACATTTATCACCACTGTTCAGCGCAGAGTTAATGAATATCCTGCTGCTGAGAGGTGATTTAGGGAGCTGTGAGGTTTTGAAGAACTCTGTCGTGCCAACTGCTTGACTTCTGCTGTTTACTGCTATTAGCAACAACAAAAAATGATGCTAAGGTTTTGTGCCTTGCACTTCATCTGTGAGAAGCTGAAATGTGTTCACATCCTTTCCAAGGTTTCTTGGCTATCTGTAAAGATAGATCTTGTCTCTGAGGAGCAACTGTGAAACTCATCAGTTACTTAAATTGATAATATCTGAGAGCTGGTCTATACATTACATCCAGTGAAGGTCCCCCCTTGTATCATATATTTTTAGTACAACTCTTTGCATGTATTGGTTTCAAAGGATGAGTTTCCCAGTCCTTGAAAGCAAGCATATCTTGGGTTGATCACAGGCCAGGGATACAGGATGGCCTGTTTTACATGATAAGTTACATTTATCTTATGCTGCATTTTTAGCAGTAATGATTTATGGTAGAGTACTTTATACCAATATTTGAGCAAGATTCGAGTCCAGTAGCACCTTAAAGAAGAATAAGAGTTGGTTTTTATACCCGATGTCCTCTACCTTTAAGAAGTCTCAAACCAGCTTACAATCACCTTCCCTTCCTGTCCCCACAACAGTCACCTTGTGAAGTAGGTGGGGCTGAGAGAGAGAGAGCTGTGACTAGCCCAAGGTCACCCAGCAGGCTTCATGTGGAGGAACGGTGAAACAAACCTGGTTCACCAAATTACAGTCCACCGTTCATGAAGAGTGAGGAATCAAATCCGGTTCTCCAAATTAGATTCCACTGCTCTAAAGACCATCTTTCCTTCTTTGCTCCTATGACTCATAGGTCCTGAGCAGTTATTTCTTAGAGGAAAATATGATGGAGGGATATTTGGCCATGGCCAATGCTATATTTGGGTCTCTATCCATCAGCAAAAAGGGGACTATTTTGTCTCTAAATACCATCGCTTCTAAAGACCATCAAGATTTCCAGAGTATAAATTTTTGAGAGTCAGACTTTTCTGCTGCAGACCAACGCAACTACCTGCCTGAAATTATACTAGTATTGTTACATTCAAACAAATTTCACTGTGGTTTTGTAGCACTTAGATTCTGTTTGCATATATCCTGTTTTCAGGCCCTAGTTAGTTGTTGCATTACTATCCCAGAGGATCGGGAACATGAGATGGGCCTGAAGGACAAAGTGAGAGCATGTCTAAAATAAGTATTTGTTATTTATATTACACCAGTATACATTTCCAGCCTGGATCCTCTCAGAAAGTATCATAACCAATAGCTTCTGATTTATCACAGCAGGGTCTCAGAGTACACTGGTTTTTGTACAACAACTTGAACTACTCAGTGAATGGAGAAATTGGCCATAGAGTCTTAATCTCTATCTCAAATAGAACATGAAGACCACCTCTGAGAAGTCCAGCTTGCTGTGATCAGAAACCACACTTTGCAAGACCGAGAAGCATATCTAAATATATAGGCCTGTGTTGTACCACTCCACTGAGCCAAATCTGAAGCTCTCTACCCAGGGCCAGATCTGGGGGGGGGAGAGAGAGGGCACCTGCCCCAGGTGGCACATGCAGAAGAAGTGGCACACTGCTGCTCAGAGGAGAGCCAAGCATGGTGCAGGGGAGCAGCAGCCTGCCCAGCCCCAGTCCCCAGCTCAGCATGTGAGGTCAGGAGGCCCCCAGGGCAGCTGCACTGCCTCTCAGATAAGAGCCGATTGTGGCATAGCTGAGCGGCAGCCTGGCTGAATCCAACCCCCAGCTCAATGTGCTGGGCAGGAGCCCCCCCCCCCCCAAACTGACAGCAGGGATGGGCATAGAGAGGAGGAATGCTTCCCTGACATTGAGCAGCAGTTCCTTTTCTCTAAAAAGCCTTAATGGCCTTGCATGATTTCCAGGGGCAAGAAATTGCTTGGGGTGCAGGAAGAGCATCTATTTCCATCAGGTGAATTGAGCCCCCTGCCCACAACTCCCAGCTCAGATTATGAGCCAGAGCGCCGTCCAGTCCTCTTGAAGCCCTGGCTTTGAAACAAGCTGACCCAGGAGCCGTGAGCCAGAGCGCCGTCCAGTCCTCTTGAAGCCCTGGCTTTGAAACAAGCTGACCCAGGAGCCGTGGGCTTGGCGGCAGCAGCAGCGGGCTCAGCTCTGGTTCCACTTTCCTTCCAGGGGGGCTTGCACAGGTTTGTGCGCTTTGCACAGTAGGGGGAGATTCTGTTAAAAGCAAGTCGACTGCAACTTGATGGCACTGTCCACCACCCATTGCACAGTCAGCAGACCTTTCAGTAAAACCATATTTCATAAATTTATATCCTGCCTTTCACAATGCCAAAGTTATTTGCAATATGTATACAAGTACGCTAAAATGTATTTTTTCCCTTTTTAATTTTTCAGTCATTTGTTAAAGATTACATGATCTCTATTGCAAGACTTCTGCTAGGACTCGATACCACACCAGGATCTGGGTTTCTTTGTTCTGTAAGTTGTTATTGTTGTTGTTGTTGTTTAAATCCCACATGGTTAAGGTCTGTACCCTACTTTAAAAACTAAACAACAGTGCTTTCTTTGTATTGCTTTTTTTCTGTCTCCAAGCCAGACCATCTGTTTGTTTTGAAATCAGCAAAATATTTCTCAAAAGTAGACGGAGAGCATTCCTATGTTTGCTTAATGGCAAAGCAAGAACATGGTGAGGTTGGGAGGAAGAACCTTTCAATAAACTATTGTAAAGTTCTTGCTAAGTTACCTGCAGAACAATAACATACGTTGTGTGAGGCAGAGACAATGTATGGCCTCAGGTCAAGGGTGGCCAAATTCTATATTGTTTGAGGGTTCCTCTCTTCTCAGCCAGTGGTCCAGGAATGGAAATTCTATTGTTCTGCACAGACTGATCCCCTCAATGATCAGTATCATCTAGCAGTGGGCTTCTCCTTTATGAAACATGTGCTCAGGCATAGCTGAGATGCTGCACAGAAAAGAGAATGGTGAGATCCAAGAGCGAAATAGCTCTGTTTCGTACAAATTAAAAACTTGTTTTCTTTCCCTTAGGTACATGTTCAATCACATATTGACTAAAATTTGTGAGGCCTGTGAAGGGCCACCTCTGAGCTGCACCTGGCTCATGGGCCCGAGGCTATACATTGAACTTTATGGTTACTTTCATTTCTCCATGTCCAAGCCTAGCAGTGTAGTCTCTGCATCACAGCAGGCCACATGCTATAGATTTGGCTTTAAACAATCTTTGATAAGAATACATTCAATGCAAGGTAAGATGTAGAGGTACCGTATTTTTCGCTCCATAAGACGCACTTTTTTCCTCCTCAAAAGTGAGGGGAAATGTCTGTGCATCTTATGGAGCAAATGCCGGCTGGGCGTGTGCGCGTTGGGACGGCGCGAGCCGGCGTTCCCCGCCCCAACGGCCAGCTGGGAGGTGGGCGGGGCCACACAGAGTGAGCCGGCGCACGCACCCAGCTGGCTCTGTGCGGCCCCGCCCGCCTCCCAGCTGGCTGTCGGGGTGGGGAACGCCGGCTCGCGCCGTCCCGACGCGCACGCGCCCAGCCGGCATTCGCTCCATAAGACAAGTTTTTAGAAGAGGAAAACAAGATTTTTTCTTGTTTTCCTCCTCTAAAAACTGTGTGTGTGTAAAGTGCCTTCAAGTCGCAACCGACTTATGGCGACCCCTTTTTGGGGTGTTCATGGCAAGAGACTAACAGAGGTGGTTTGCCAGTGCCTTCCTCTGCACAGCAACCCTGGTATTCCTTGGTAGTCTCCCATCCAAATACTAACCAGGGCTGACCCTGCTTAGCTTCTGAGATCTGACGAGATCAGGCTAGCCTGGGCCATCCAGGTCAGGGCCCTCTAAAAACTAGGTGCGTCTTATGGAAAGGTGCGTCCTATGGAGCGAAAAATACGGTATATTGCCTCAGACAAGGCATTGCTTTATCAAAACTCACACTGAGAGAGGAATTCGTTGAAGTAAATTGATGTATAGTTGATTCAGATATTCCAATGTTGTAAATTCCAGTCCAGTCAGTGTTTTCAGTAATACTGAACCCCCAAATTCAACAAAATGTATCCTGCATGGGTTCAAATCATTTACTGTTTGAGAGGAAACAAACTGGGTTATTTTACCAGTCCCCTGGAAAATGTTTACCCCACTTGAGAAACTAGGGGTTGTCCCCCCATTTGCTGCTTATATACCCCTCCTCCGCAAGAGGTCCCACAGAAATTAAAAATTTTCAGGGCTTCAGGATATTTATCTCCTCAGTAGTCTGGCCAAAAGGTCTCAGGCCTCCATGTGCAGTGTATTAGACCCCAAAAACCAAAGTTTCCAAATTTGTAAGTATTAACCCAACATACAGGGAACCATAGAGAACATAAAACTAATACTTCAAGAAGCAGGAAGAATTAAGATTAAATGTGAGTGACCAAAGCACAGTTTGAGGGGTATAGCCTTTGGTGTCTGCATGATTTCTCAAACTCTCACCCCTGGAAAGGTCACAGTGGATAGTTAGGGTTAATAGCATTTTATCAAAAATAGCAGACCTAGCAGCTGGTCTCACAGCATCCTTTGAAAATATTGAGGTGTATCTGTCCAAAAGGTACATAGGCAATGTCCATAAAAGAAAAATAGTAGGTGTAAAATGGCCATGGGTGTCACATACGCACATTGTTTCAGGCATTCACACATCTTATAAAGTGTCTGTAGCAATATTGCTTTTATGGCTATTTGTGCTTCATAGTGCTGCTTTTATCTTGCAGGTGCATAAATACTTCTTCCTCATGCCAGAAATCCTTCTATGAATTCTTCAAGTTCTCTATGACAGATTTTAAATTCCGGCCACCATTTTATTTTGCTTAAAAGTCTATGGCTGGATTTTACCATCCAGTTAAATTAATCCCAGTATTAGAAAAAGCAAAATCTTTTATAGTTTGTGAGAACTAAGCAACAGCTGAATAAATCATTTAATGGCCCAAAGACCCATCTTGTGTTTACTGCAGTAATTTCAGTAATAACTTCCATGTTAAGTATCTGAATAAGTCAAGTAAATCAGAAAATTAGAGCTCTGTTATTTTTTTGTTCTTGTTGCTTAGATGAAAATCACAGAAGATGATTTGTGGATCAGAACCTATGCCAGACTTTATCAGAAGCTTTGTTCTTCTACAGGAGATGTTCCTATTGGAATTTATAGAACTGAATCACACAAACTAACCACATCTGAGGTATGAATGGTTTAATGTACTTATATTTTTTTAAAGGAATTCTGCAGGGAAAAGTTTTATTCATGTAGTATTTGTCATAAATTTTGATAGTAATCACAGTGACACGGTTTTGCTTGCCTTTCTCTGAAGCCAATTAACACATTAAGCACCAGTTCTTTGCTGCCTATGATGTCCCCTCCCATTGTTCCACCACATAAAGTCACCCAGTACATTTGTTCACTTTGTCTGAGAGAACTTTTAAAACCGTTGTACCACTCTGACCTGAATGCATTTAGAATCATAGAATCATAGAGTTGGAAGGGACCACCAGGGTCATCTAGTCCAACCCCCTGCATTTGCCAACTATCAGAGTATAAAGGACAGATGGATGAATCTAGATTTCTGAAATTAGGCCCAGGTCCTATGTCAGCATATCCTGGGGTAGGGCAGCTGCCAGGCCCAGGGCTTCTAGCAGGGCCTACTGCCTCCAACTCCCTGCCTTGCTACCTGTCAGTGCACCTTTTCCCCACCCACTTAAGAGCAGCTTGCCACTTGCGATTTTGGCTATTTGTACTGCCCAGTACTACTGCAAAAGGTTGTGCAAGTGGTGTATGGTGGTGAATGGTGATGCTTTTGGCAGCCAGAGCAGTGGCACTCCTAGTTATGTACTGCCTGGCACCACTGGGAAAAGAGACTGTGGGTAGCTGTGAGCGCATGCAGTGGGAGGGATTGTACAGATGAGGGTCATGTAAGTGGGTGGGTGGGAAGAATGCTGTCCATTGGAGGCTGGTGGTGGGCAGAGAAGGGAAGAGGGCCCTGGGCACTCCCCGCCCCCAACCTGGAAGTGGCCTTAATTAGGCCTGTTCATATGTTTCATTTAATCACAAAACTTTCTGCCCAGTATTAAGGATACGCTATATGTGCAGCTCAATGGGGTAGGAATGAAGGAGCAGAATGCTGAGGCGGTAGAATGGACCACTTCAGGTAAGGGATTACATTTTTCAATAATCCCTTAAATTAGTAATTCCCAGAAATAACAAACAAGCACACCATGTGGAGGGATAAATTAGAATCTTTCTCTCTGATGTGCTATTTTTTTAATGCAGGGATTTATTTATTTATTTTTTACATGGAGTAGCACTGCAATCATAACCTCCCTGAGCAGGGTAAAGAGGTACAGCCCTTCCTACCACCTCAGAATTCTACCTCCTCATTTTGCTGCATGTGTAGACTGTGTAGTTGTCTGGCCATTGTAGAGCCATTTTCTTGAGGTTTCACGCCTATCCCTCCATTTCATTTCAGCACTGGGAGAACACAATAAATTAACTGAACATTTGAAGCTGCCTTATATCCAGTCAGACTTTATTCACTGAGTTCATTCTCTTCAGAGTTTCAGGGAGAGAACAGGATTTCCCCAGTACTTGCTATCTGAGATCCTTAACTGGTGGTTCACAGGCTGTTACCGCACCATTAACTTACTACAGAGTATCCTCATGTTTGATCTTTAAGATTTGGCATAGAATGCGAAGTTTTTGTCCTCATGCCGCCTCTTTCACCAGTGTAGTCCTTCTGTTTCATCCTGTCTGCTCCTTCCCAATAAACTTGATATGCTCCCCTGGGGGAGCATTGCATAATTCGTGATGTCGCAGACACTCCCCCGTCTTTTTAGCCCCCCTTTTTTGTTTTTGTACATGCGCACCAGCATTGATGCAATGGTGCACTTTGATTGGCTGCCATTCTCTGCAACTTTTTTGAGCACTGCAGAATTGACCCCTCTGTTGCTCATTGCCTGCCTGCTTCCTGCCTTTGATGCCCCTTTCAGAAATGCTCTCTAAATCAGCAACATTGGGGTGCATTTGACAGGTGCAGGGTGCTTTGCAGGGGAGGGGCTGATCGAGAAGGGGCGATTTCCAGAATGAGTTTAACCAAAAACACAGTAAAATAAACACAGCACCCCACACAATCCATGGATTTGTAGTCTTCATTGAGGCACAAGCCAGCCATTAGTGGAAGCTAAACAGCAGAAGCCCCAAAGCTCTGGAACCATCCTGGCTGTGGCAACCCCTCTACTTCCCACTTCTCGCACCTGCTTATGTGCTTGTGTTATATCTTCTTCAAACTGCAGGGAAAAGCCCTGCAATCTTGGAGCCCAGCAGGAGATCTATCTGTCCTCACTGCCTAACCCGATGGCTGATTGTAAGCCACCCTGAACAAGGAGGAGGGGGGGATAGTTTTGTCTAGTGCTCCAACAATCCTTCAGTACTCCTAGTGCATTCAAAAACAATTTTAAGAGCGCAAAACATGGCTGCCAGGAGGAGAGGGGAGAGGACATGTGCTACACAGTGGGTGTTCACAGCAGAGAGGCAGAGAAATGAGTAGTGATGCAAACATGTCCACACCTTAGGGGAAGACATCCTTGCAACTGAGTAAAGGGAAACATCGGCATATAAGTGTTTGTTGATAACATGCAGATTAAATTTTTGCAAATCATTTCCAACCCCAAACGGAGGGGAAACAGTTCAGACACAAATAATTAAAATGTTTCAAGAAATGTTACAAACAGACAGTGTGGAAACTGCCAGAGATTGAACTTGGGACCTTCAGCTTATACAACATCAGTTCTACCATGCAGCTTCTCCTAAACTCTTCCTACTTTTGTTATCAGAAGAACTGCTATTGGCCATATCTTAAATGCTCAATTCATATTACACTGTAAACATATAGCAAGAGAAGCTAGAACTTCTGATACAGACAGAAAAATGTACTTTATAAATCAGTCTTGTGACCTCAAAAATTAGGCTGAGTGGAGAACTGAAATCTTCAACATTGTTTCTTTCTGGCAGATCTTGAGAAAATCTTGAGAAATCTTGAGAAAATTTGCTTTTTTTAGTACAATCTTTATAGGTTTCCAAAAATAATTCAAGTATTTTCCCACAGTGTGGATAATTCAGGTTTTCCTTCAGTTTCACTGTAAGCAAAATTCAATAATTCTATTTTTTTTCTTTTTGGGGATGTCTCTTTACAATTGTGAAATGTGTTTTTTTGAGCCTATTATTTTGGGAATTGGTGTTGGAATCACAGGCTATTATTTTTGTAGTAATTTTAAATATTTTAGATCTGGAATGAGTGGGCTTTGTGTGCTGAAGAAACATTTTGAAGAAAGATTTTGACTTAATTGATACAAACAGCAGATGAATTGGTAAAACTATCCCTGGACTGTACCACTTTACAATATAGGTGGAGGGTCACATAACTGAATGTCCCCAATCCCTGCATTTCTAAAATTTTCATGACAGGGAGAAGGCTAGGCAAAACATTTTCTTCCAGATATCTATGTACCAGGAGTTTTAAAAATATATATAGCATAGTCAATGAGCTTCAGTTCCAATCAAAAGCAGTGCCCTCTAGGAACAGTTTTACCACCTTTTCTGTGCGCTGTATTGTAGAACTTGAATGTGCTATTTCTGTGAACTAGGTCTGATTTGAAGAGATTCGTTACAAATTGGAAAATAATAGAACATCAAATATAATAGTACAAATGGGAGAGCCCATGAGGATACGTAGCGGGGGATCTCATTTCCTCTCTCGTTGCTTTTCCTCTGTGCCTATCCCTGGCAGTTTATGTGGTCCCTCACTTTTCCTTCTCTTCCTCCCAGATACTTTTTCTGTTTCTCCCGCTAATAACCTCTGCCCATACATTCTTTCCTATTTCCCTCCCCTGTCTTCAGTTTTTCCTTCTCTCTCTTTTGCACCTCTTCCCTTCCTACCTCCTGTTTGTTTTTTTAAAAAAACATTTTTATTGTCTCACACCCTCTTTTCCATGCTGACACTAACCAGGCTTAGAAGTCCCTAGGGTGTTGGCTACCAAGATTGCAGAAAAAAAGTGTTGCAATACCTTGGTGGCATTTTTTTTCTTAAAGAAGCAGACATTGCTTCTGAGAATAAAGGTTAGCTGTGAAGAAATGTCATTGAAGGACTGTGTTCTCAAAAGCCTATGAAATGTTTCAACACCTTGAAATGTTTTCAAGATATTACATTCTTCAGTCAGCAATAACAATAAATATATTACCAATTCATAGAAAGCAAAGTATAAAATGGAGGTCTAATAACTTACCTCACTTATCTGCATTAAAGAATTGTTGCCCAGCAGTTCACTTTTGTATGTTTGTTATAATTTAATGTAAAATAAATGTGCATATAATTAGCATCAGTGTATACTCAGTACCCCCAAATGTGGCATTGTACTTTATTGAGGGTTTCATTTGTATTTAATTGTGATGGCAATTCGACATAGTGTGCCTTCTCCTGGGTCTCAAGTGTCACCCTCAAATGTTCATGGTTTTTCATTGTAAAAACTCAAGAGAAAACACCAGATGATAATTTTTATAAATAAATAAATAAATACAGATAAAGTGAACTTAAACAGTAAGACAGACTGATCAAGATATAAGCAACAAATACGACCTGAATATTATCTAACCCAAACAATGGCTCCTATCAAATACTAGGTTGTTTGGTATGACCTAAGCCGAGTTGCATCAGTGGTGCCGACGCTTTCTTGTTTGGTGTTTAAGTGGAAAAATGCATGTAGAAAAGGAAAGAGTGGGAGAAAGAGAGGGATATGTATATAAAACTATTGTAAAAAACAAACTATAATGTATGTAGTTTGATAGTATGATCAATAGCCACTTTTATAACATGAACTATGATGGCATATGTGAGTATACCACCTGCAGTCGTATGTTCAAATGGCTGAAAATTAAAATTGCAAGTATATTTCACATGAAAACATGCAGCAAACTGTTTGTATTTATTTATCCACATACACTTCAGTATTATCTCCACTAAGAGTTGTCTCTGTGTATTTGCTGTTTGGCCAGTGTTGTTTGAATGCTGTTTTGTTTTCTTTCCTCCCCACCCTTGCCCCCCCCCCACTTTATGTCAGTCTCGAGAAATGGCTTCACAAGTAAGTATTTTGTCCCATGTTTCTGTTCACCCCATACTGGCCTAGAGAGGAAAATCTCTGAGCTGTTGTAGGAAAATGAAAGAAAATATAGGAAAGGATAGTTAATCAATGCTTGAGGCATACATCGACACTGAAAATAAGCTAACTAGTAATTATGTAGTCGGTGGCTTGTATAAAATTAGATCTGCTAGTGGAGTGGTGCTCAGGAAGTAGGACTTTCCCATTTCCCTCTCCAACTGAGGACCACTGGGTCTTCTCCCATCTTTGAAAAGTTGTTTTTGTGGCCATGAACAGCATAGAGGCCAAAGTGGGGATCTTAAGTGGAAGGGGGAATTGGTGGAAATTGCCCCCCTCTTCTGTTGACAAAAGTGTCTTTCCCTTGTCAAAAAGAAGTATTATGATACAAGCCAGTATATATAGATCACTGAGGATAGGGAAAATGAAATAGTCTAATGGTTACCAAAGTTTTTGTATACAATGATTGCATGTATGTCAGTTTCCAATAGTATCACACTTTAAAGTAGACAAAAAACAGAACTCAGGATGAGGCTGATGCAGATCAAGGTTCTTCTTGGATCTTAGTGCTTCTTCTCTCTGAGGTAGGGCTGTTGAAAAAAATTCAGTAAAATTTGGATTCGGCAAAATTCGGCCCATTTTGATTCGGGAAATGCCGAAGTCTGAACTCCCCCAATTCGGATCCGAATAAAGCCATTAAAAACACATTCGCGCCTTTCCGCGGCTCTGGGGGGGCATTTTGGAGGTAGAGGTCCCAAAATTTCAGCGTAGCTTGAGAGGGCCCTTCTTGCAAGAACCCCCAAGTTTTGTAAAGATTGGGTCAGGGGGTCCCGAGATATGGGGCCAAGAAGGGGTCCCCCCCAAAATCGCCCACAGGAATAAAGGCATTAAAAACGCATTCACGCCTTTTCATGGCTCTGGGGGGGCATGTTTGGAGGTAGAGGTCCCAAAATGTCAGCGTACCTTGAGGAGACCCTTCTTGAAAGAACCCCCAAGCTTTGTAAAGATTGGGTCAGGGGGTCCCGAGATATTGGGCCCGGAAGGGGTCCCCCCCAAAATCGCCTACAGGAATAAAGGCATTAAAAACACATTCGTGCCTTTCTGCGGCTCTGGGGGGGCATGTTTGGAGGTAGAGGTCCCAAAATCTCAGAGTACCTTGAGGAGACCCTTCTTGCAAGAACCCCCAAAGTTTTGTAAAGATTGGGTCAGGGGGTCCCGAGATATGAGGCTCGGAAGGGGTCCTCCCCATCTGCCCATTGGGATAAAGCCATTAAAAGGGATGTACTGAAACAAATGACAAGTCAGCTGATTGGAAGCAATGGGAAAGGCTGCCCAGCCCATTGAAGATAATGGGAGAGGGGAATGTCGGTTGACTTGCATTGACTCCACTGAAATACATTACAGGGGATGTACTAAAACGAATGACAGGCTAGCCCATTTGAAACAACAGGAGCAGCTGCACAGCCCATTGGAAACAATAGGAACCAGCCAGAGAGAGACTCACTGACCCACAGTTAACTCCACACAAAGTTTGCAATCGGTGAAAATAGTAGAAAGCACAGTCCCACACAGAGGCAATCAAGCCCACCCCTCAGCAGAACAGGTAAACCCACCCCCCTTTGGCTTCCCCCCTCACACACACACACACACACAGAGAATCTTTCCCCCCACACACACACACAGGAAAAAATTATAGAGAAAAGCCCCCAAATGGGTCTTACTGTGGATGTCTTCTCTTCTATCAGGAGCAGGGACTGGGAGGACTCAGGAGTAATCCTATCCAATACGATTCTAGCAGACTCACACACACAGACTCTCTGGCATGGGAGATTTTGCCTTGGATTTGCCGCTCTCTAGATGCACATTAAGGATTGCCTGCTCCCATTCATTCCAATGGGTAGATTGGGGGGGGACCCCATAAATCGGGATAAATTGCCTTTTAGTCAGACCCCCAGGCCTGGGTAATGGAACAGCCCAACTGCTGAGGCAACCAGACCCCCAGGCCAGGGTAATGGTATGGCCCAACTGCCAAGGCAACCACCAGACCATACCCCCGGGCCAGGGTAATGGTACGGCCCAACTCGAATATGTTTTTAAAGGCTTTAATGGGCAGATGGGTGGGGGGACCCCTTCCGGGCCCCATAAATTGAGACCCCCTGCCCCAATTGTCACCAAGATTGGGGGTTCTTGCAAGAAGGGTCACCTCAAGCTACGCTGAAAGTTTGGGACCTCTACCTCCAAACATGCCCCCCAGAGCCGCAGAAAGGCGCGAATGTGTTTTTAATGCCTTTATGGTTATGCTGCTGATTCGGAGCCCCTGAATTTGCCAAATTTATTTGGCAATCACCCCGAACTTGCCAAATTTGGCTCATTTTCCCGCCTTTTATGAATTCGGTTCCATCCGAACTAGAAATTGTCAAATCGGGGGAAATTCGGCTGTTTTTCAGTTCGGGATGAACCGAATCGACAGCCCTACTCTGAGGTTAGTGATATATAATATAAGGCACAATTGAGAGAGTGGGGAAGGAAACTTCCTCCAGGCTCTTGGATCCCCACAGGCAAGAGACAAGTAAGACATTGATGTGGTGTCCCTGAGTGTTCTCTTTTACTTTCTTATATATAAAGTCATACCTTTAGGGAAAAATTAAGCACAGAGATATAGTTCTCCTCCCCACCACCAACCTTGTGTTATTCTAGAGTATCTGCTGACCCCTCCCCCTAAAAAAAGTCTGGCAGTCTACAAGTTGTAGTGGGAGAGGAAGCTAGATAGTCCCTTCCTTCTTTTTTTCTGTCCTTCCTTCCTTTTTAATTTATTTAAAATATGTATGTCCACTTTTATCCTGAGCATCTCCATTTCATTCCACTAGCTGATCATGTTGGGTACAAGCCATTGCCCATATAATCAAAATTGCAGTGTTTGCTGTTCAAAAAAGGTAGAATGGACAAAAATGAGGTATTGGTGGTGGAAAATTCTATCGAGTCGCAGCTGACTTACAGCAACCCCACAGGGCTTTCAGGGCAAGAGATCAACAGAGGTGGTTTGCTTTTGCCTGCCTCTGTAAAACATCCCTGGACATCCTTGGTGGTCTCCCATCCAAGTACTAACCAGGACCAACCCTGCTTAGCTTCTGAAATCTAATGAGATTGGTCTAGCCTTGGCCATTCAGGTCAGGGCTTGTGCATCTGGAAATGAATAAGTACACAAAAGTATTTAACGACTTATATAGTGCTGCTAGTGTTTAGTTATCACAGTGTTCTGCATATTATTTCATCAACACTATTTGATGCTATGTGGTCTTCAGTGATCCATAGCCTTCTGCTATTGCTCTGATGGGTGATACAGTAAGTTGGTCCAAAGAAATATACACATTTCCTTATTTTTGTCTAGTTTATAGCAGGGATCCAATATGGCAAATACTGACTTTAACAAGTAGCAGAACTGGATGTAGAAAGATGGAAGGGGCAGTGAGAGAGACTGTGAAGTTACAATTATTTACTGAAAGGGGAAGGCATTTCCAAAAAGATTTAATTTCTGAAATTGGTTTTTCTTTGAAGTCTCAAATATCTATCAGTGTGGAAGAATGGGAGGACACCAAGGATAATAAAGACCAGTTTAACTACCGTAGCAACCATCGTAACTCAACCTCCAGCGATCAGTCAGATCATCCCTTGTTAAGACGAAAAAGTATGCAGTGGGCTCGACGGTTGAGCCGAAAAGCGCCAAAACACTCTGCAAAAACCGCAGAGAAAATAAGTCAACAGCGAATGAATCTTTACAGAAGGTCAGAAAGACAGGAACTTGCTGAACTGGTGAAAAACAGAATGAAACATCTGGGACTTTCAACAGCAGGATATGGTATGATTTATTTATTATTTATCTTGGGTTTGTGTAGGGTTGTGCTGGGTGAAATAAAACTAGAGTGGTCAAAATATCATTTTGTTATATTGGTGAAATTTAACATGATTATAGCAGTAGGGTTGCCTTTCCCCGTAGTTCCTCTCATCCCATCATGCTCTGGTAATGGAAGAATGTAAAAATTGTGTGGGGAAAATCACATGGATAGAATCAAGTCTAATACTGCCTATCACTTCCCACTCCAGTCCAGTTTCTGATGCAAATCTGGTTCTTCATATGCCATTTGTGCTCCTTACATGAGAGCTCCTCATTCTTACATTACCACAAAGGAGGAGCAATTGTGTAAGAACAGCTTTGTATAAGAGTTGCAACATATCTTTTTATGATGAGAGATTTCTTTTTTTCTACAATTCCTTTGTGTGTGTGTGTATTTGTGTGTGTGTGTGTGTGTGTAAAGTACCGTCAAGTCGCAGCCGACTTATGGTGGCCCCTTTTTGGGGGTTTCATGGCAAGAGACTAACAGAGGTGGTTTGCCAGTGCCTTCCTCTGCACAGCAACCCTGGTATTCCTTGGTGGTCTCCCATCCAAATACTAACCAGGGCTGACCCTGCTTAGCTTCTGAGATCTGATGAGATCAGGCTAGCCTGGGCCATCCAGGTCAGGGCCCCTTAAATTAATTAAGAGATCTTAGGGTCATTGAAGGTAGCTCAAAGAAAATGTCAATTCAATGTGTTGCAGTGGTGAAAAAGGCAAATTCTGTTCTTGGAATTAGCAGGAAAGAGATTGAAAACAAAACCGTCAATATACTAATGTTGTTGTATAAATCTATTGTTCTGCAACATTAAGAACACTGTGTACAGTAGGGCTGTTGAAATTTTTTTTTGGTAAAGTTCGGCTTCGGCAAAATTTGGCCCTTTTAAATTCAGGCCGTGCCGAAGTCCGAACTCCCCCGCTTCGGATCCCTGAAATTTGGGCGAGATCCGGAGTTCGGGGGAAAATTCACCCCCCGCGGGCCTTCAGGGGACTTCCCTGAAGCCGGGTGGGGGGCACTTTAAACAGATCTGCGCCTCCCAGCTGGAAGCTGCAGATCTGTTTAAAGAGCCCCCCGCACACCTTCCCTGTTAGGCGCAGATCTGTTTCCCCCCCACGCGCCTTCAGGGGGCTTCCCTGAAGGCGCGCGGGGGGACCTTTAAACAGATCTGCGTCTCCCAGCTGGGAGGCGCAGATCTGTTTAAAGGGGCCCCCGCGCACCTTCAGCGAAGCCCCATGAAAACCCGCGGGGGGAGCCGAACCCCGAATTTGCCTAATTTATTTGCCGGACACCCCGAAGTCGGGGAATTCGGCTCTCCCGTTTCCCACCTTTTTTTGAATTCGGTTCTTCCCGAACCGGAAACCACCGAATTGGGGGAAATTCGGCGGTTTTTCGGTTCAGGACGAACCAAATCGACAGCCCTAGTGTACAGTTCTTGTTCCCCCATCTCAAAATAGATATACTAGAGTTGAAAAAGTGCTGAAAGGGGCAACCAAAATGATCAAGGGGGTGAAACATTTTTCTTATGAGGTAAAGCTAAATAGTTTCAGGCTTTTTTAGATTGCGGGGGGACCAAGTTTTAAAAAAGGACATGATAGAAATTATGTATTATATAGATAAAGGAGATAGTGGGAATGTTTTTATTCTCTTAAAACACTTGAACTTGAGGACATCCAATGAAGTTGATGGGCAGTAGATTCTGTACAGACAAAATGAAATATTTCTTTAAATAGTGCATAACTGATGTTTGGATCTCGTTACTACATGATGCAGTGGTGGCCATTATTTTACCAGGCTTTAAAAGAGGATTAGATAAATTCATGTGGGATAGGCCCACAAGTAGTTATTAGGTAAGATGGTTAAATAGGGTCAGAGGCTGTCTACCTCTGAGTGCCAGTTGTTGGAGTGAAGGGGTGGCAGCAGTGAGGCTTTGGTCTCTGTACCCTTCTGTGGACCTTCTGGGCATCTACTTGATGAGTGGAGGAAACATAATGTTGGGCTTAAATGGATCATTGGTCTGATCTGGCAGGGCTCATATAGGATCAACAAAAGCATGTAACCAGCCTCACAGAGCCTTCTCAGACACTAAACCCCAATCTCTAATATGAGATCCACTTTTTAATTACATATTTCTTCTCCCACTTCACACTCTTTGTCTTTCTCCCCTCTGTCTCTCTCCCAGTCCCATCTTTTTCCTTCTCTTTAAAAAAATACTAAAGAAAATGATGGAGGTAATTTTTTTTTATGTTCCACCTTAAATCTAAGCGGAATCTGCGTATTTGAACAAGGTGATCTGACATCCTTTAATTTCTCTCTCTGTGTGTATTTTTGTTCTGTAGATGAAATGAATGATCATCAGAACACCCTATCTTATATCCTGATCAATCCTTCACCAGACACACGGCTAGAACTGAATGATATTGTGTAAGTTGAAACCATAGAGGATAAGATTCCTGAAGCTTCTTATTTGCACTTTCATATAGTAAAGATTATTTATTTCCTCTTTTGTATCTGATTGCTTTCTTGTATGGTTTCCTTCCCTGGAGTGATTTTTCCCCTTTTAGGCATTATAAAAGGAAATCTGAATGCAAGTTTCAAAACACATTTGGAGAGTTGTACATTTGCATGAGTTTTAAGAAAGTTAACAATTTCAGTGACAAGCTGGATATTATAAAACACCTTAACTGTTGACAGAAATGGAAGCTGCATGTCTAGCTCCGCCTCCTCTTCTGTAAAGTCTAGCAAAACTTTGTCCTGACATCAAAATGTTTTATGGTTTTTTCCATTCCTGCCATCACCAGCCATTGATGTGAATGTTCCATAAATGCATAATGTTCTGTTATCAAGACACAGGGAAGTCACATACTTTGGGTGGAACTGAAGGAGAATGAGTTTAAAAATGAGCTCAAATTGGTCATCAGAATGGTATATGACAACCAACGAGGGACCACTTCAATCCAAAGCACTCTGTCTTTTACTTTATGGATATGTGAAATAGAATAAAACAAAGCAAACCATCATAAAATATTTGGAATTCCAAAATTGGAATTAGTTAATAAATTTGATGGCATTACACATTTTCTCTAGGTCTGCTTTGTGCTATGCAATGCTTGTAGAATAATGTTAGAAAAGTTAAGACAATCGTTTATGGAATACAAAATCAAAGATTGCAGGACAGGCGATTCACAAGTCAAGGAAAGGCCAAACAATTGTTAATTTCAGAAATGTGTTGAGCTAAATGTCATAAATCATAGGTGACTGGAATGCAAAAGTAGGAAACAAAGCAATATCAAATGTTGTTGGCAGATTTGGGCTAGGAGCACAGAATGAAGAAGGAGAACGACTCATAGAATTCTGTGAAGACAACAATTTGTTCATTGCAAACACGTTTCAGGCAACCAAACAGACGATTGTATACATGGTCATCACCAGACAGCCAGTATAGAAATCAAATAGATTACATAATTGGAAGCAGAAAATGGAGAAGCTCTATTCTTTTGGTAAAAACAAGACCAGGAGCCAACTGTAGTACATATCATGAATTGTTAATATCAAAAATCAAGTTAAAACTTAAGAAAAACACCAGAAAATTCATAGCACCAAAATATAATTTGAGCAATATTCCTGAAGAGTTTAAAGACCACGTAAAGAACAGAGTTGCATTACTGAGTTCAAGTGAATGTAAACCAGAAGAACTATGGGTGGAAACTAGAGATATTATCAAGGAAGAATGTGCAAAGACCATCCCTGTAGCCAAAAGAAATGAAAAGCCTCAATGGATGTCTGAGGAAACTCTTAAAATTGCAAAAGTTAGACAAGAAGCAAAAGTAAAGGGGGACAACAACAGAATCAAAAGTCAAAATTCAATGTTCCAGTGACTCGCACGTAGAGACAAAGAGAACTACTATAATAACCAGTGTGAAGAAATAGAAGAGAACAACAAAAAAGGAAGAAGAAGAGATCTGTTCCACAAGATCCAAGAAATAAAAGAGAAATTTAAAGCATGGTTAGGCATGCTGAATGATCAGCATGGAAATACATTGACTGAACAGGACAAAATGAAGAAAAGGTGGGAACAATACACTGAAGAACACAGAAGACATAAAAGGATGACAGATTCCTTCCAAGAATAATCTTTTGAAGAAGAACCTACAGTTTTAGAAAGTGAAGTGAAAGCTGCACTGAGAACAATTGGGAGAAACAAATCACCAGGAGCACATGGGATATCAGTAGAGCTATTCCAAGCCACAGAAACAGAGTCCATCAAAATCTTGACAAGAATATGCTAACAGATATGGAAAACAAAACAATGGCCCACAGACTGGAAATGATCCATTTACATTCCAATTCCCAAGAAAGGAGACGTCAAAGATTGCATCAACTATTGGACCATCGCATTAATTTCTCACGCAAGTAAAGTGATGCTCAAAATCTTACAGCAAAGGCTGTAACCATATATGGAACAAGAAATGCCAGATGTTCAAGCTAGATTTAGAAAAGGAAGAGGCACTAGAGATCATATTGCAAATATACGTTGGTTACTGGAGCATACGAGAGACTTTCAGAAGAAAATCAGCTTGTGTTTCATAGATTACAGCAAAGCTTTTGACTGTGTGGATCACGAAAAGCTATGGCTGGTTTTAAAGGAAATGGGTGTGCCACCACATCTGATCATTTTGAATATGGAGAAACGGAATGGTTTCCAATTGGCAAAGGTGTTAGACAAGGATGTATTTTATCTCCCTATCTCTTCAATCTATATGCACAACATATAATTAGGAAAGCTGGATTAGGTTTAGATGAAGATGGAGTGAAAACTGGAGGGAGGAACATTAACAATTTGAGATATGCTGATGATACTACATTACTGGCAGAAAATAACGAAGACTTGAAACAACTACTGCTGAAAGTTAAAAGAGAAAGTGCCAAAGCAGGACTACAGCTGAATATCAAGATGACAAAAGTAATGACTACAGGAGAATTACACAACTTTAAGGTTGACAATGAGGAAATTGAAATTGACTTTCTATTCCTTGGCTCCATCATCAACCAAACGGGAGACTGCAGCCAAGAAATCAGAAGAAGATTGAGACTGGGAAGGGCAGCCACAAAGGAGCTAGAAAAGATTCTGAAGTGTAAGAATGTGTCACTGGCCACCAAGATTAAGTTAATTCATGCCATCTTATTCCCTATTACTATGTATGGGTGAGAAAGCAGATAGGAAGAAAGTAGATTTCTTTGAAATGTGGTGTTGGAGGAGAGTGTTACGGATACAGTGGACGGCCAAAAAACAAATCAGTGGATTATAGATCAAATCAAGCCTGAACTGACTCTAGAAGCTAAAATGACTAAACTGAGGCTGTTGCATTTTGGTCACATTATGAGAAGATAAGAGTCACTGGAAAAGACAGTCATGCTAGGAAAAGTTGAGGGCAGCAGGAAAAGAGGAAGACCCAACAAGAGATGGATTGACTCAATAAAGGAAGCCACAGCCCTCAATTTGCAAGATCTGAGTAAGACTGTTAAAGATAGGACATTTTGGAGGACTTTCCTTTCCTTTTCCTTTTATCCCTTAGAAGCTCCTTGATCAATTGATCTTGAGCAGCATATATCTAGTGTTGGAGGGATATAAGGATTGAAACAAATCTTGCCACTGACAATGTAGCCTTAGGGTCCCTATTGCTTTGTAAAAAAGGCATTATGTCAGTCACAGAGGCATTGGATTTGTATATTAAAAGTGGGGAAATATAGTGCGATCGAAGTTCCTCGTAAAAGCAGCATTCCAAAAGGGCATGGGCTAATGAGTCAACAGAGCCAGAAGAGCAAGGGCAGATCCTGTCTGAGTATGGTATATTCAGAATTCTGCCCTGCATTACCATAGAAGGGTTAGCATTCAATCTAGCCAAGCAAAAAGCTCTACAGAGACGAGGAGATGTCAGATAATATGTATAGGCAGGCAGACCATGTGGAGGGGGTATTCCGAAGAACTGGGATGAACAGACACGACGAGCACGAAAAGTAGTGCTGTTATAATCGAGCTCTTTAATGCGCATTTTAATTTTGGCAAAAGCTTCAGTTTTCCCAAGATCTGATAACATATCCTGCGAGAAGCCCAACAATGCCAGTTTCTCATCTAAGATTTTTTGCCATGAGGATTTAAAAGGGTCATGCTTCAGAGAAGCTAGGAACCCCTCAGTGCTAAAGCACAGTTTAAGGTGTAGTTTAAAGGTGGCCAACCACGCCCTAGCTTCAAGTGACATTTGGCCAAACTCGGAACGAAGAGTAACACCAGCAACACATCGAGGGGCATTTAGGAGTTTTCGTAAGAACTGAAGCAGTGGATTGGAGGACTTTCATTCATAGGGTCGCCATGAGTCGGAAGCGACTTGACGGCGCTTAACACACACACGCACACGCACACACAAATGTCTCAATTTTTCAGTTTTTGTGAAAGCTAATATTTGATGATCTTTTAGCATCCATAAAGATAATTTGGATGTAAATGTAAAAGAATAGCTAGAAGGGTTTGAGAAGCCTAAAGACATCACTCAGAGTGAGCTTCTTTCCTGTTTTCAAAAGGAATCCAATTAACCTTTACAGAATTGTTTTTTGATCTGATCCCCTGAATAGAAGATCCATGGATCTGGTCCATACATTCTCCTAAACTTGTCCCTCTGTGGACATGTTGGGGGAAGTGCTACAATAATGTAAAGATGATGTGATTCTTTTTGGACATTGTTCAGACCACTATGCAAGCAGATTACTGATACATATTGATAAAAGCACAATGCACACAATAATTTTGATAAGATCTTATTAATATCTTTTGGGGGCAGTGTTTTAATCAGTAGTTGTACACTCATGAATATGTGTAACCTCTAAGGGCAGGGGAATGCTGAAATTGATTTTCAGAATTTTCCATGTTAAACCTTAAAGGAGGAGGAATGGGATGTGCAGCTTGCCCTACTCTTTGGACAGAGCAGAACCCATCTGCTTTTCACTTCCTCAAAAATACTTTGAGACCCTAGGGCAGTGGCAGCCCTATTTAGGAAGGCCTTCGAATTATAAGGCAGCTGCTGTTGTGATTTCTTGGATCTCTAGATTAGGCTGGATTGACTTTACTTTGATTTGTAGTTATTCTGAAAATGTTGATGTTCGCTCCACAAAAGCTATTTTTTGGTACACTGGCATGATTAGTTTTTAAAGTAAATAATATATGTTGTCCTGTTAATAATTTGGGTAAAGTTTAATTGCATTTGGGGTGGATTTTTTTTTCTACCTTGTGAAGTCTGATGGACCTAAACAGTATGGCAATTGTCATTTTGTAGATACTTGATCCGCCCAGATCCATTGTCCTACGTTCCAAATAGCGCCTCCAGCAGGACAGACAGCTTCTGTAATGCCATTGGACAAGACACCAGAGAGGAAACACAGCTTTGATACATCATACAGATCATGGATGAAAAGACACTTTTTATACAAATAGCTGTTTTGAAATTTAGTGCAAGGAGGAAGATGTATTCATTATGTCTGGAGACCTTCATGAGACCAGCCATAATGGACTGGTTAATTAAACTTCACTTTTTACTCAAAACACAGAACTAATTGTTATGAAAAGTTGTATAATGACTCTAAAGAATTATTCTAATGCTGAGGTTAAAATAACAGAAACATGGGAAAATGGAAAAGATGTGCTTACAGTGCTTCTCAGTAAAAGAAAGATTCTAATATGGAATCAAAATAAGTTATTTTCCCCCCAAAAGAGATGCTAGATTATTAAGGTTTCATTTTCCCATCATGACCAGTTCTTCAGCTTCGTTGTGATTTCTTTGTCCCAGAACTATAATTTATTGTTACAAGTTGTTAACAATGGGAAGACTGTGCAATTCCAAGTATCTTAAAGCTGGAATTCAAGAGAAGTACATAGCATGGATTCAGAAAGTTCATTTTCTTAGTCAGACAGGAAATGTCAACACTAAATGGTACTGTTCTGGTGTTTATTTTTATTGGCTCCTTTTCATTGTTTAATTTTACTTCATGTTTACTTATGGTTCTGTCAACAAATTTAAATCCCTGACCATTTGAGAAAATTATTTATTTCAGTTTATAGCCCTCACTGTTGAAAGGGTAAGAATAGGTATTTGTATCTGTGAAAAGAGAACAAATATAAACCTGTTCTGCAGTCCAAGCAACAGAGGAATAAGAACAAGCACCGTACTGTTGTTGAGTATGAAGTCCAACAGCCAGAGGTAAATGCAATACTGTTTAGATCTGTATATGGTTCTGAAACAAATACTTCACAGCCGGGATAGGAATGTCTGGTGTTTAACCATATTTTGGGTGATGACTGCTGCAACTTATTACATCTTGTGTAAGGATAAACACATACCCTATTTACCAAAGTCCTGGCTTGGTTTTTCATACGCTAAGAAGCATGGAGCTTTGTATAGTCCAGTTTAGGAAGTCAGGCATTTTGAACAACTGAAAACCTACATGGAGCATTTACCACAAGGAAGGAATGATAGAAAGTATGGCTAGGGGAAGCAGTGAATGATCTGGGTGTGAATGGTGCTGCAACATTTCTGAAGCTAAGTACATGTGAATATATTCAGTCTCCTTGATGGTAGACCATTGGGAGTCCAACAACAAAAAAGATTACTTGGGCGGGGGAGAGAGAAATAAATACAGCTGAAAACATAGTCTGTGGTATATGCATGTAACATGCAGCCTATGGTCTCAGGATTTTGATCTGCAAAATAAGACTTTTCTGCTATACCATATAGCTTCATGCTGCCATTTTGGGATGATTTTCCAATGGGCCAGTCATTCCTGGAGAAAAGCAATGATGAGTCAAATCTACCCCTATTATTTTGGAATGGTCTGAGTTTTCCCAAATATTTTTGGAGAATTCTCGAAAAAAATCATGGCCTCTTCTGAGAAGAGTTTACATTAACAGGAATGTGTCAGAGTGCAGGAACAGCTGAGAAGCACGTTTCGGGCTAAGTCTCAGCTGCTGTTTTCATCCAACCCTCTTTCCCCCACAACTGGCAGATGATGCTAAGCCATTATGGGGGGGGGTTGGTGGGTTTAACCTTATAATAGTCCATGGATTCTGAACTCATGAGGCTATGTACACCTCTCACCATTTCCAAAAGTATTCTCCATTCCTAGAGAAAAAGGAAGAACAGTTTCTCTTTAAGGGAAAGCCTGTGAGACTGTAACCAAGTCACTGCAAGGACAGCACCAGTTTTTCTGGGATTCTGCTCCCGCATCCATCCAGTTCTTATTCAACAGAAGAACAGACCAAAAACAGGAAATCAACTGTGATGGTGTTCTTTCAAGAGATATAGTCACAACCATGGCCTGGTTCATGCACTGCTGTTATGGCGTGAGAGCTTGTGCCAGATCACTTCATCTTTTAAATACTTTAAAGTGAAACCATGAAGATTTGGTGAATGTTGCAGTTCTTCGATGTTAGCGCTGCAACATGAGGCCAGGCCTACACAGAAGCAGCTCCCCATATGCATGAACCCACAGCAGACTGAATGCTGGCATCAAATTTTAATAAGGCGACAGGAGTTCTTGTTACCACACAGAAAACTGTTGCGAGATAACAAAAGGAGTAGGAATGGGGCAATACTGACTGTTTGAACTTTTTGTTAGCATCACATGTACAGGTTATATATTTTCTATATTGTTTGACAGAGCTACTATCAATTTGTGTGTGCAAATCAAACAATGCCAAAACTTCTCAGCAAAACCTATCCATGCATGTGACAGTAGCCGACTGCATATGATGACAGCATTTTAAATGGATGTAATATTCATTGTAAGGAACCCGCTATTGTTCCAGCCACTGGCACTCATGGTTTCTTTATTTCTATACCTTCCATGCATCAGCTATATGTGAATAAATAAAAACCATTTTCTTATGCTGTCCATTCTTTCTGCAGTGTTACAGTGGTAACATCTTCTGGCCAGTTTCACTGCTTACATCATCGTCTCCGGGTACCTTTGCCAACTGAAACTAAAATGCTTGTGTCATTGTTTACATACATAGGCAAAGATCTGTGCTTTGGCCAGCTAATCTATTTGTACAGTTCTTTGGTTCCTGGTCAGAGAAATTAGGTGAATGACATTTACTCTTAATTCTTATGGTTACAGAAGAAAATGTGTGGCATTTAGCTGATGAAAGCCAATTGAGAGCTTTAAAAAAAAAAAAAAAAAAACTCTGCAAATGTCATTCTCATTTCCATCATTTGCCAGTGCCCATTTACAATGCTGTGGGTAAATGTCAAAATCAAACACTGTGATGCAAAATTTCTGACATTTCTCACTAGGTCTTCTAAAATCTTAAGATTTACCAGTAAATGTCAGTTTTATCTAAGATTCTGGCATTTACTGTAATACATTTTGTCTTGATAAAACTGAGTTGGTTTCCTACTGAGCTACGCAGATTTTGTCTGCAAGCTTTGGTAACAACAAGGACAGGAAAAAGATTGAACTGGCTCAATGCCAAGGAAGTAGTGGTGTGCAAAAAAAAAAATTCTGGTTAATTTCGGGTTTGGGTTTATTGGCCCCATTTTTTTTCCAGGTAAACTGAAATAAGCTGAGTACCCATACCAGTAAATAGGCATTTGGTTTTATTTCCAGGTTTCCCCCAAAAAATCAGGTTCATTATAATCTATGGAATTTATTTTCAAGGCTCCAAGGGGGGTGTTTTTTGAGATAGAATCACCAAATTTGTAGTGTAGCTGCAAGGGACTCTCCTTAGATGGACAGTGAAGTTTAGCGAAGTTTGGGACAGGGGTTCCAATTTTATGGGCTCGCAAAGAGGTTGCCCCCATCCTCCAGGCATTTGTGAGGGCTAAGCTGTCGATCAGTTTTCAGGTTCAGAAGGTCAGCATTGCTGAGGACTGGTAGAAAGAGCTGATTGGCAGGCTGATGCCTCAGCGTCTTGAAGCTCCATTTGTATCTGGGTTGCTTTCCATGATGTCCATGCAAATTAGCTTCCAAACTGAGGAAATGCTTAAATGCAGGAAAAATAAGGTTCAGAAAACATTTCTTTTGGTGGCAAATGACATCCTGTCAGCAGGATATAATATTTAATATAGTCATCAAAAATCTGATTTCAAGAGATGGTCACAGTGTGGGGAAACAAAGCCTCTACTCAGGGCAACCTTCAGTTTGACAGCAGGTTTCATAAGGATCCAGCCGAAGTCTCAACCAAGGCAGCTCTTCTGAAGGAGATTGCTCATTCACTCAGGAAAAGGAGTCTTCTTCAGAAGCCGAATCAGCAGCTGTTAAAGCTGGTGCTTTTTTATCTCTCCCAATGGGACTGGGTGAGCCCCATCTTTTAAATGACCCTTCTTCTATGCAGATTAGTCTTCTGTTGGGTGATGTACCTGGGAACAAGAAAGAAGAATTAGAAGAAGAAGAATTAGAATTAGAAGACGAAGAAGAAGAAGAAGAAGAAGAAGAAGAAGAAGAAGAGTTTTTTATATGCCAACTTTAAAAGTTTCTGGTTTCCATAGTCTATGCATTGAACATGCTGCACATATATGGATGTTGCCGTTTTGCGAGTGATTCCTGCTAGTATAAGGATGAATCCTTGACATGGAGTGGGCAGAGATGGAGTGAAACCTAATGGGTAAGTCTCTCCCCACATTATTCAGATGGGTAACGTTTTTGTAGTTTAGTTTAAATAAGACACACTGGAGTTATTCCATGTGGGAATTCCATGTTAGGGAAAAATCATGAAAGTTTTTTTTTTAAGTATACTGTAAGAAACACAAATTTCCTTTTTTAAAAATAAAGATGTTTTGTAATAAATCTTCAGTAGTTTATATTTTCTTCATGATATGGTTACACTAACATACAATCCTAGTGCCGGCACCAGTGTCCCCCCTCCCCAGTTACAAACTGCAGAGTCCCAATTCTTCAGGTGCCTTTGCCTGACCATCAAAACAACATGAAGAGGAGAGAGGAAAGGTTGGAACAGGGTTGAGGGAGTTGGCAGTGGGATTGTTATTGTGATCCAAACCTAGTCTTAAAATCATTAGCCCCAAAACACAGTGTCATGATGGCAAGCTGCTTGAGAGGATCCCTCTCCCTCTTCCAAGCAGGAGTGGGGCTTATTGTGAGAATAGAGTCGGGAGTGAGAACATAAGATGGTTGCAAAAATATAGAATCAATCAAGGTAGAGAAGAAAAAATGGTTGTACAAAAAATAGTTGATGGGGATTTGATCACCTGTATTATGTATGCATGGGCGATGTATGAGACCGGAGACAGAGTTCCACCACAACTTCCTTATTAACATCTCCCCTGGATGCGTACACAAAATTGATTTCCCACCTAACCCCTCTATTATCTAGAGAGCTCACCAAGCCCCAACCAAAAAGTTCCTACAATAAAAGCTGGTTTGACACTGACTGCATACAGGCCAAACAGAATCTCATCAATATATTTAAAGTTTTTCAATCCTCCCCGAACCCAGTTTTGGAAGCAGAAATCTCGATTAGAAAAAAGGAATATAAAGCACTTATAAGATCAAAAAAGTTATTAAATGTTCAATCCAAGTGGCAGTCCTTGATAAAGGCTGACAAGGAAAAGGACAGCAGAGAATTTTGGAAATTAATTACCAGCGCCAATTCCAGAGGAAACAAATTAAGGGTATGTGTGATACCTTCTAAAACTTGGAAGCGTCATTACTCCACGCTATTTAAGGGAGTTCCTTCCAAACTTTGTATCAAGCCACCCCTAAATAACATTCCGTCATGGGACCCGGTCTCACCAGACGAGGTCGAACATTTAATTCAAAATCTGAGAAATGGGAAAGCTCCCGGGAATGACTTTGTTACAGCTGAGGTACTGAAATCTAAGGCAGACTGGCTGGGCCCAGATCCTCGCAAAACTTTTTGCTTATATTGATCAAATGGGCTTAATACCGGAGGAATGGGGTCTCGCTATAATAATCCCAATATATAAAAAGCACAATAGAGCAGATCCAAATAACTATAGACCAATCAGCCTTCTAAATATCATCTGTAAACTATATACCAAACACCTATGTGTTAAACTCCTCAACTGGCTGAACCAAGAAAAAATTATTGCTGTTGAGCAGGGAGGATTTGCAAGAGGTTGTTCAACCCTCGACCACTGCCTGGTACTGGATTATATTATCCAAAAATATGTCAAACAACAAAAGGGAACTCTATATGCTGCCTTTGTGGATCTGAAGGCGGCTTTTGATTCTGTTGATCATTCAAGGCTTTGGCCCAAACTGGGATCTACTCCCATAGATGAAAGACTCCTTCATCTATTAATTAGTTTACACGACAACACTCATCTACAGATAAAATACTCATCGGATGGCAGACTCTCCAAACCAATCAAATCCCAAAAAGGAGTTAGACAAGGCTGTATCCTTGCCCCCTTTCTTTTCAATTTTTATGTAAATGATCTAATAACTAGTCTCCATAACATAGATGTACATGCCCCTAAGCTTACGATAGAGGAAAAACTGCCAATTCTTATGTATGCAGATGACGCTGTCCTGCTATCTTTAACTAAAGTGGGCTTAAATAGAGCACTCCAATTTTTCTCTAACAAATGCCAAGAAGAAATACTCTCCATTAATTTTACGAAAACTAAAATAATGCGTTTTCATAGGAGGTTTAAAAAATTAAACTGGCAAATAAATGGAAATAGCATTGAGCAAGTAAAAAACTTTAAGTATAATGCGATATTGAGACAGGAGGCAGGACTGGGTACGATAAAAATGGAAATGTGGTGACACACACTTTTTTACTGGTTGAAAATACATTTTCATCCCTCTGGCTTAATTTATGGCCTCCTTGCTGCCAATCCTTTCTCCCAATGGGTCCAAAGAGCCACAGAAAGATTAAGAACTATAGGGTTAGATCCAGAACAACTTCTAGAAGAAGGATTAAAAAAAGCAAAAAGTGTGGTCCATCAACGCCTTATCGATATCGAGCTACAAACAGAGCATGCCACCTTACCCCCTCTTTACAACCAACTGAAACCTAGCTCAGGTTTGGCTCCAGCTTCATATCTGGTCAATATTTCCAACCCAAACCATAGATGGGCCCTTTCAAGGGCAAGATTTGATGCCTTTCCCTCCTCCCTACTATACGGTAGATTCCATCATACTCCCCGCTCCATGAGACTCTGTCCCTGCTCAAGTGTCTCCATAGAGACAGTCTCTCATGTATTATTTCATTGTGTTTGGTATGCCTCTGAAAGAAAGTGGTTAATTGAACCTTTTATACAGCGATTTAACCTAACCGGAAGCCCCATACATCAATCTGAGGATTTTTTATTAAGATATTTCTTGGAGGACAAAAATGTGGAGGTCTCACGTGCAGTAGCAAAATTTTTGTTTATCGCATTTACCAAACGTAAGGCAATCACAAACAATCTAGGTCCCCCATCGACTGATAGTCACTGAGTCCTTTGATGTACAAACTCTGTATGGACTCTAACTGCTCTATAGAATGACGGTTATAAATGTTCAGGATACTTGTTGTGGATTTTATATATTCCTTTTAATTTTAAATGTCTCCGTATTTGTATATAACCTGTCTGGTCGTTGACCATTTTAATAAACTGACTGACTTTATTAACAACTAGAAGTGATTTCTACCATAACTGTGGAACTCTAACTAAACCCTCCCAACACCCTGTCTTATATGCTCTCCCAACCACCCGGAGCCACGCCCCCCAAGTCCACAATTGGCCGGTAGTAGTCCATTGTCCAATGGGAGCTCAGAAGCAAGCCAAGTCTGTGATTGGGCGGCTATAGACCACTGTCCAATAGGAACGCAAGGAGCCTGGGAGCAGACTTCAAACTCAACATGAGCCTTGCTTTCTGCTACATACATAACACCTTTCCCCCCTAAGATAGAGCCTACCACCCTGACTGCATAGTGTCCTGCAGGGAGTTGCCCGTGATCAAGTCCAGTAGAGTGCCATGGTTCTTCCGCAGCTGTGGCCTTCGTGCGGCAGGAGCTGGCTTGAGCAAAGCAGGGCCACCATGTTTCGCTAGGTTCCCCGGGGAGGGAGTCAAACCCATTATGGGCAGTTCAGTAGAAGTGCCAGGTGAAGACTGGCAGGCTGTAGCAAGTGGCCCGCCAGTGCTGAACAGGAAACAGTCCATTGTGCACCGGGCCTGGGTGGCCTATACTGGCCTGGCCCATCACCACTGTGTCTCTAGGAGTCTGTGGAGCACATTGAGTAGCTGCTGGCAGGTGCTTGCACCAAGCACACGGGTGGCGTTGGCGCTTGATGAATCCCGCTTGGGGCAACTACCCAGTGTCCCCAGGGTAAACTCACGTGCTGGCAGGTTGCAAGCGGTGCGGATGCAGCGGTTGTCTGGCTTGACTTCCACCCCCTCCACCCCCAGTTAGGAGGAGGCAATCTGTTGCTGTGCATGCAGAGTAGAGTGGTGGCTCTGACGGCGTTGCTTCCCTGTTCTGGTGCGAAGGGGACCCAACATGTGTTGTGCTGGACTGCCGCATTCTGGAAGTTTTAATACTTGGACCCGATGGCCTCTGGCTGTGATTGGTTGGTGTGCTGCACTCCAGTCACGTTGATTCCCAGGGCTGGGGGTATAAAATTTTACTTTTATTATTTTGGGAGTGTCCCCCCCCCAAAGTCAGGCAGGCAGCACAAAAACAGGAGCA
This sequence comes from Euleptes europaea, assembly GCF_029931775.1. NCBI lineage: Eukaryota > Metazoa > Chordata > Lepidosauria > Squamata > Sphaerodactylidae > Euleptes > Euleptes europaea. The sequence goes on along the minus strand of NC_079313.1, from coordinate 34,660,847 downwards.
TTAGTAAGCCAATCATTGGTTGAGTTCAGCTTGTGTGGTCACAAATCTTTTTTTTATTACCACCCATAAGAAAAGCATAGGTTTGTGCTGCCATAAAGAGCTTGTAGTCTAGTTTCCATCCAAATTATCAGAGCATAATCCCCAATCAAGTGCCCACCATGTTAGATCTTTATTGTTATGCACCTTAATGGCTGACAAGGGAGCTGATTCTGTAGTGCCAATTGATACCATGAAATGTTGACATTGAACCACTGAGTCAGGGTTACCTATTCTGTCAATTGGGAGGGAAGGCAGCATGGTATAGCCCAATCTCATATGATCTCGGAAGCTAAGCAGGGTCAGTATTGGGAGACCACCAACGAAAGCTCTGCAGAGGAGAGCAATGGCAAACCACCTCTGCTTCTCACTTGCCTTACAAGCCCCTTAGCTGGGAACTCCATAAGTTGGCTGTGACTTGACAGCACTTCACATACACATTCTGTCCATTGGTTTAATAATGCAACAACCCATAAAACTGGGATTTAAGACATTGTGTTGCAACACAGAAATTTCTCAACAACAGCCTGATCGCACAAAGAAGAAATAATCGTAATAATGATGGACAGGAAAAAGTTTGATAATACCATGCAAAACCTGTACATGAAGAAAACTACCTAGTTCAAGCTGATCCCAGAGCTGTTTATGCAAAGCCAACAACTGTGGATGATTATGGAACAAGCACAGCTTGAGTTTGAGATCCTACGTAAGGTTGGCATAGTCAATACTGCTTGAACTCGCAAACATTCTGTGGGTATCATTGCAATTTTTTCTCTCAGGTGTAATTTTTGGATCTATCTTCAATAGATCATTAACCCAGAAAATGAAAATGTTTTGGTTGCTGCTCATTCATGTTTAATTCTGAGGCTTGGAAGTAGAGCAATAAAAAATGAAAACTGTCCAGGGATGGCTGGCTGCGTTTGCAGCAATAGAGGGCGTGTCTAAAGTATGGCAGGTATTCCAGAACTAAATACAGCCTTCCAGTAGACTCAGTAGGCGTTAGCTACAAAAGCTCAGTAAAGCTAAAGTACTAGCACATGCCATCCACATGCATAAATTAGCATTGATTTGGTGTGGGCTTTTTGGCATTCACAAATATGCCTCACCTCCACTCAGAATCCTATTGAGTGGGACAAGGCCAGAAAGTATGCTTTATATTATGTGCTTGCAAATATTTTGGCAGAGGAAATTGACGAGAGGATCATTTTAGAAAATGACACACTTCTCACTTTCATGGAACATGACCAACAGAGTTGAGCGAAATGAACTGTATCATTTTTCCAAGGCTGCATCAGTGAATGATTAGTCTTTGTTATATTGTGCAGAATGCCTCCGTTGTGATACTTTGGGCATTAAAATCATCCAGCATGGTGGCAATGATGGAAATAGCTGCAGTGATGAATGTCAAAAAGGATTTCGAAATGCAGGGAATATGGTGGTAGGCAGAAGGCAACAGGATATCTGTGGATAAGCCCTGCAGACATATAATTAGCACTATGCCTTTCTTGTCCTTTTCAAGGACAGTATGTATACCTATTGTGGCAAGTTACCTCTTGGCAAGTGGTTTTGTGTATTCACCCTTGGTTTAAAAAAGTTTCTAGATGTTATCAAGACTGTCCCTTTCATCCATAATTTTCTTCTAAACAAGACAACAGAGATTGTGCTGCAAGAGGTCTGTTGCATAAGCTCTTGTTGAAAGGGCTGTTGTGAAGAGAAATATATTCATAAAAATAACTCTGACACTGCAGCATTAATATAGCATGCAATTGGCCTAATTAGTGAATCCACTGTCATTGATAAGTTCTCCTAGTTTGCTTTAATTGTGAGTTCTATCTACATGAGGTTTTCAAACTGAACAATGTGTCATTACAGCATCTGATATTCCTAGTAATTACCAAACAAAGATGTACCCACATAAAGTATCTGAAGCTCTATTTATGTTCTAGAGTTGATGTGTTGCATTGGAATAAATCAGTCGTTCTCTGGTATTTTTTCCCTACTCCAAACAGTACCCTCCCCTGACTGGCACAGAACAGGCTGCAGCAAGCCATGGTTTAGAATACCATCCAAATGATGTGCAGGAATTATAAGTGATAAGAGAGAGCTCCATAAGGACATATACAGGATGAGAACTTGTTCCCCTGCCAGCCCTCTGCACCAAACAGCTAAAGACTGCCCTTGGGTAGATAGGGCTATCTGTGGTATACAATTCTGCCAACTGCAAGAATGTCCAGGATGACAGGGGGGGGGGGAATCTCAGTTTAAAAAGCCTATAATTTGGTGGCACAGCCCTCCCTCCCTAAGTTAATAACTTTTGAGCAAATGCAGGCACTGCAACACAGCAATGCCACCTCTCCTCCCAGCAACCCCAGAGTCTGGCAACATTTGTCGTTGCTGAAGCAGCCCTTAGATCGCCATGCAAAAATATGGCAGTAGTGCCTACCAAGAGCAGGATGTGGAGGGGAAGCTCTGGAACTGGCTCTGGCGTGCCTCTTTCCCAGCAACCTTCTCCTCGCATTCACCAGGAGGAAAAAGGAGAGCAAGTGAGTGGAAAGGGGGAGGCCAGCCAGAGTGGTGAGGAGTGAGGCACGCAGGGCAAGGCAAGATGGAGCCCTGAGCAGGTAGAGTGTGAGAGTGAGGTAGGGGTGGGTCAAGGGAAACTAGAGGTGGTCGTGAGAAGGGGGGATTTGGGATTTCCTTTCCCATTGAATCTCCCTCTTGTATATAAACACAGTGTACAATGTGCCATCGTTTTTTTAAAAAATGTGTACAAATTTCACACATACTGGAAAAAAAAATCCCTATACATTTTTGAAGGATACTTAGCAATTGAGTAGATTCTCTGGGTGCAATCTATTGGCCAATGCCTCTTCACACACTACCTTAGAGTAGCCTGTGAAAACGTGAAGCATTATTCAGCATTTGGTAATTCCACTTGTGAGAGGCACCTCTTTATACAATGTTTTTATTAGAAAGAATACATTATGTTTTTAATGGATATACCTTAAAGGCAAGAGGCATATTCTATAAATTAACATAATTGGCTCAGGGCATCAAAAATATGCTATGTAAATATTTAGGAAACAATTTTGATGATGAGCACAGATCAGTGTACTTTCTGAGAGTGAAAAATGCTTTTACATGGCTATGACAGGTGGGTTTCTTAAAAATAATTGTTCTCTGGTTCACCTTTTATCTATTTAACCTACAGGCACAAAATAGTGGCCCTTTCATCTGAACTTTTCTGACAACTTCCATATTGCTGAAACAGCTAAAGGTGAAGGCTGGGAAAACAGTGTGATACTCACTTTAAGAACTGCTGCACCGAATTGCTACAAAATGACTGGGCTTCCAGATTCAAAGACCAGAACGAAGTTATACAAGCATTCCTTTTCTGTTTCTTTCTCATTTTCCTTTCAAATTATATTCATTACAAGTGGGGAACCCAACAAGGAGTTGTGGGGACATCTCATTGCTCCCTGTATCCCCTCTCCATTATTTCCTCAATTTTTGGTTCCTCAGCAGCCCCCTTAGCATCTGCTCTTTTCCTGCTTCTTTCTTTTCTTCCCAGCCACCAGCCAATCTAACTTTATCTGTTCCCTTGTCTTCAGCTTTCCCTCCTTCCATCTATTGGTAGCCTTTTCCTGGGAAAAGTCTGACTGAGTTGTATGGTGGGTGCTGCTGGTGCTGGGCCAATGGTGTGTTTAGAGAGTCTCCAAGATATTGCAACTGGGCCTAGCAAACTCCAAGATAACTACTGAGAGCTCAGTGGATATTCCTTTCTTAAAGCTACAACTGCTGTTTCTATTCTTTGGTTTTTTTAAAAAACCTCTAATTTTTTTTAAAAAAATTCTTCAACCTTGGGACTGCCGTCAAGTGTTTAAACAAACCCCCACATATTTGTCCCTAGCTTAGGTTTGCCAGCCTCCAGGTACTAGCTGGAGATCTCCTGCTATTACAACTGCTCTCCAGTCAATAGAGATTAGTTCATCTGGAGAAAATGGCCACTTTGGCAATTGGACCCTATAGTAGTAAAGTAAGTTTAAAATTGGTAAGAAAATAAACATTGCATGTATTTCTATTTCCTCTCCCAAACCATCCCCAAATTTACATTTTCTTTTTTGAGGGAGTGGGGAGCAAACCTTTCCATGCCTCCAAAATGTCTGGAAATGTTACCCCTCTAGGACTCCATCACTTTAGACTGCAGGCAGCAGATTCTGGCTCTGAATATACCTTTCAGTTTTTTAAAAAAAACCATGAAACAGAAAACTCACACAGAGGGCTCTTCCTCCTACCTTGTTCCTTGCTGTGTTATTTTCCTACTTGCAGTTTTTAACATAGGGGAACATTCACAACTGTGATCCTCCACCTGCAATCTGAAGCAGTGCAAGCCTCTCTTTCATTTCGGTGTAGGGTTGCCAACCTCCAGGTACTAGCTGGAGATCTCCTGCTATCACAACTGCTCTCCAGTCAATAGAGATTAGTTCACCTGGAGAAAATGGCCACTTTGGCAATTGGACCCTATGGCATTGAAGTCCCTCCCCTCCCCAAACACCACCCTCCTCAGGGTCCACCTTAAAAAAAAACCTCAGGCTCCTCCTGAACTGGGCCATAGCTCCCTTGAAGCTTGGACTAGGGCCGCAGCCTTTAGATTCTGGCTTAATGTTCATTTCTCCATGGAGTCAAACGAATACTTACATCTACTTCAAGCTGTTTTTTTTAAAATATTTTTTTTATTTTTTCCAAATCATTATACATTTTATTTCACATATTAAAAAGTATAATTCTTTAACTTCCCCTCTCCCCTCCTCTGATCCTTTAATTTACATTGTTTCTCTCTTTGTATTATTTATCTAATTCAATTATAACAGAAACATCCGTATCCAATACATCCGCTCTGAATTAGATCAAAATATGTTTGTTAATATCACACTTAAGTTCATTTCTACAATAATTAGACCATGCCTCCCATTCTTTTGCAAATTCATTATCATCTTTTTGATTTATCGATGCCGTAAGTTTTGCCATTTCTACTAATTCCATCATTTTTTCAATCCACTCCGATTTATTTGGTATATCCGTCATTTTCCATCTCCTGGCATATACCATTCTGGCGGCAGTAGTAGCATATATCAAAAAGGGTCTCTGGTTCACTATGGTATCAGGTATTATACTCAACAGCATCATTTCTTCTGTTTTAGGGATATTTTGTTGTAATACCAGCCTTAATTCATTGTAAATCATATCCCAGTAATTCTTAGCCTTCTCACATAACCACCAAACATGATGAAAAGAACCCACTTCTTTTTGACATTTCCAACAGTTCGGTGACATATTTCCATACATTTTGGCTAATTTCTTTGGTGTTAAATACCATCTGTACATCATTTTATATATATTCTCTCTCAAAGATTGTGAATATGTATATTTCATATCCTTTAACCACAGTCTTTCCCATTTGTACATGTGTATTTCATGACCCAAAGTTTGTGCCCATGTTATCATTGTTGGTTTAACAAGGTCTTGTTCAGTATACAAAGTCAATAACATCTTGTAAATCTGGGATATTAAATGATCATTATTATCTAACAACATTCGTTGAAAAAGTGATTTATCTTTTGTATAACCTAACCTCATATCTTGTATAAATACAGATTGTAACTGATAGTATTGAAGCCAGGTAATCTGTTCCTTCATTTCACTATATTCCTTTAAGGCACATTTATTGTCCTTCCATACCAGTAAGTCTTGATAAGTAAGAAATTGCGCTGGTCTCAATGGTTTCAGTGTCAACATCTCTTGTGCAGAGATCCATAATGGTGTTCTAGGTTCCAAAAGACGTTTGTATTTTAGCCAAGTTTTTATTAATGATTCCTATCAAAGCTCATGGAGTAAACTAGTTGACCGCCATATTCAGTTTTGAGGAATTCCTCTTTCTGACCTAAAAGATTGTGGGCCATCGATAGCTCTTTCTTCAGTCCTGAGCTGCTTGAAAAAAACTGGATTTTAGAAGTACTACAATAAGAGCACGTAGGGTATGTTCACCTTTATACCTAGGTTTAAATCTGCCACAATCTCTTCCAACATATTTCAACTTGTTGGCTAGGTTAAATGCCATTCCATCAGGGGAGCTAATGGGGCGTTTCAGTACGGTTCCATACTCTGAACGAGTTTGTCAGTGTGGTTCTGGCCAAATAGATACTCTTCAGCATTCTTTATTTAGTTGTGGTCTGTTCAATGAGGCTAGAAACAGATGTATAAAACCTTTTATTCAGGTCCCTGTGTGTGAATGGGATAATCTAAGGGTCCTTTTAGCAGGGGTGGATTTTAATACTACATCAGCAGTTGCCAAGTTTCTTTCCCAGTCAACAATTAAAAAAATAATTCTTTTATTGATTATTTAGATACCTATTTATATACAAATATAAAAAATAAATAGTTCCTTTTTCTTTAGTTTCAACCTCAGTGTGACAGTGTTCAAGGGCGAACTGGCTACATGAGCAGTATCATTAAAGCAAATATTGTAATGAGGAACAAGCCAGCACAGGAAAGTTCAGAGACCCCATGAAAGCTCTCCCTTGCTTACTTGCTTTCTTTGCCCAACCACTCCCATTGCCACCAGTCCAATGCTCCTCACCTATGTTTGTGTCCCAGAGTCCCCCACCCACAGAATTGCACTGTCTCAGGGGGAAGGGGTTGTGCCCTGCAAGCATCTGCGCCGAGCATTGGAGGCCTAACTGGGGGTGGGTAGATAAGGAGAGATAAGGTGAGTGAGAGCTTTTGTGTGGAGAGGGGCCTCTAAACCTGCCCATGCTGAAAAGAAATCCACCACTGAGTGACCTCATCCTGCTCGTCCTCTTGTTGCTTTCCACATGTGAACACTAGCGGCTGGTTCTTCCAACAAGTTCTTTAAAGGGCAGTTTATAGGGCCCGATGACCCCACAGGTAGGGCTCTACAACCCACCGGAGAGTCCCTCCCAAGCCATTGGTTGGACCACTGTTGTATAAGAACCCAATAACAGGAAGTGTTCAAGATCATAATCCATACTTGCATGCTTCAGATGACTGTGTTTACATTCTTTCTCAAGAATTATCTTACAAGGAAGCTTTCCTTCTCTGAGAGAGTCCAAATAGCTCAATATTTTATGTGTTCCTGAGCTTCATATTTTATATTTTATTAGACAGTTTTTCCATGAGCGTTTGTTGCCTTGTACTAAAATTCCCTCAATAAACATGCCGATGTTTTGCTTTTTGGGTAACTGTGCTCCTTTCAAACATCATGCTTCAATATTTCTTCTTGCTTTAGGTCCTTCTAGATTTACAAAACGCACTGGAAAAGAACCAAAAGTTAAAAATGGCCGTTGACATACTTCAGAAGTGAAAAATTACTCATCCAAAGGAGCTTCCACAAAATTTATAAAGCATTTTCTTATTGAACAGATACCACAAAATGTCTTGAAAAATGGATCTATCGGTTTTGTGTAGCTTTAGTTTCCTGGTACAAAACAACCACCAAAATAGTGAGGAAAGACAAATAATGCTGTAGTGAAGTAATCACAAAGCTTTCCAGACTATAGATAGAACACCGTTTTTCACTGAGTTCATAATCAATGGTTCCCTCAGGATTCTTGTTCCTGTTCAACTTGATGAATATATAAAAATGTACACTGGACAAAAGGGTAGGGTTACCAATCTCCAGGTGGTAGCTGGAGATCTCCTGCTATTACAAGAGATCAGTTCACCTGGAGAAAATGGCCACTTTGGAAGGTGGACTCTATGGCATTATACCCCCCCTCCCCAAACCCCACCCTCCTCAGGCTCCACCCGCCAAATCTCCAGATATTTCCTAACCTGGAGCTGGCTACCCTAGTGTATGGCCTGATTGGTTCACAAATTTATTTATTCATTTAGATATTTATACCATGCTTTTATTCCCATTGGGGACCCAAAGCCACTTACAACATCATTCTCCAGTCCTTCATTTTATCCTCACAACAATAAACCTGTGAATTAAGTGAGGCTGAGAGAGTGTGGCAGGCCAAGGTTGCCCAATGAGTTTCCTTGACAGAATGGGGATTTGAATCTGGGTCTCCCAGATCCTGGTGTGAGAATCTACTATGCTGGCCATTTATTTATTTAGAGTATTTCTATGCTGCCTCTTTAGAGTCCTGCTCAAGGTGGCTTACAATTAAAAACCACAGTATAAGTCATGCTAGGAAAAGTTGAGGGCAGCAGGAAAAGAGGAAGACCCAACAAGAGATGGATGGACTCAATAAAGGAAGCCACAGCCCTCAGTTTGCAAGATCTGAGCAAGGCTGTCAAAGATAGGACGTTTTGGAGGACTTTCACTCACAGGGTCGCTATGAGTCGGAGGCGACTTGACGGCACTTAACACACACACAAAAAAACAGCCATTACACATAAGCAGCTTAACAATTATTCATAAACCAGAGCAGACCACGAAAAAGCTGATTAAGATAAAGCCCTAATTAAAAGCCTAGGTAAAAAAAATGTTTTAGTTTTTTAGCCTGGTGCCTGTTTAAACTGTTTTTAAATTGTGATAATTTTAAACAAGAGAGATACTAATCTCTCACAAGTTTTCAGGCTGTTTCCATAAGTACATTTATTTGTTTGTTTATTTGTTTGTTTAGCCAGCCTGGTGCCCAAAAGAAAGTAAAGGGGGAAGGAGGTCCAAAGGTGAGATGCCATCACAGAAAACACCTTGTCATCGAACACTGAGATAGGGTTGCCAGGTCCCTCTTCAACACTGGTGAGAGGTTTTTGGGGTGAAGCCTGAGGAGTGCGGGGTTTGGGGAGGGAAGGGACTTCAATACCATAGAGTCCAATTGCCAAAGCGGCCATTTTCTACAGGGGAACTGATCTCTATCAGGTGGAGATCAGCTGTAATAGCAGGAGATTTCCAGCTAGCACTTGGAGGTTGGCAACCCTACACCGAAATGAAAGAGAGGCTTGCACTGCTTCAGATTGCAAGTGGAAGATCACCGTTGTGAATGTTCCCCTATGTTAAAAACTGCAAGTAGGAAAATAACACAGCAAGGAACAAGGTAGGAGGAAGAGCCCTCTGTGTGAGTTTTCTGTTTCATGGTGTGTGTTTTTAAAAAACTGAAAGGTATATTCAGAGCCAGAATCTGCTGCCTGCAGTCTAAAGTGATGGAGTCCTAGAGAGGTAACATTTCCAGACATTTTGGAGGCATGGAAAGGTTTGCTCCCCACTCTCTCAAAAAAGAAAATGTAAATTTGGGGATGGTTTGGGAGAGGAAATGGAAATACATGCAATATTTATTTTCTTACCAATTTTAAACTTACTTTACTACTTGAACAAAATAAAATGAATCATTTCTAATTTAGCATATACAGTCGTACTAGCTAGCTGGCATATTTAAGAAAGTTAAAAGCACAAATGACTCCATTTTCTACAAGAAAAAATGCAAATGTATTCACTAGAGAGAGAGAGAGAGAGATTGCAAACTGCTGCATCTTTAGTGAACAAATAAAAGCATATTATTGGCTAGACAGAGTCTCAAATACTCACCATATGACTAGCAGCATTACTGGATATGTTAATGTGATATCCAATAATGCCAGTACTCTGTAGTGAGTGTATGAAACTGTTTCTGTCAAAATAATATGCTTGTGTTTAATAAAGATGCAGCAGTGTACAATTTCCCTCTCTTTCTCTTTCTCTCTCTGGCCCTGGCCCCCAGCAGTGGGTATAATTGCAATTTTGGTTCTGCATTGGTTTTGAACAGCATTCAGACAATGGGTCCCTCTAGCTTGTGGTTATAACTTACCCACTTCTGGCAGACAACCTCCTAACAACACTCCTTATCTGCTCCACCGGTCAATGAAGTGGTGGTGGGGGGGATGGGAGAGGAAATGATGTTGATCAATGTTGGGTCATCACTTCCAGTTTCAGAACAGGAACTGATGTCATGACATCCTAGAAAATTTCAAATCTCTAGGCTACGATCATAGTGATTTGAAAATCCCTAAAGAGTCATGACAGCTCTTCCTATTCCAAAACTGGAGGTGACATCGCAATTCTTTAAGAACTTCCAAATCTCAATAGTTTTTACTATAGAGTTTTGAAAATTCCTAGCATGTCATGATATCATTTCCTGTTCCAAAGCCAGAAGTGGCATCCCAGCAGTCTCTCCTCCCCACTGCTCCTGGGGTTTGCTAGCCAAGCTGGTAATCCTAATTTAGTTCAGTATTTGTCTACTCAGACTGGCAGCAGCTCTCCAGGGCCTCAGGAAGTCTTTGTTACATCATCTTTATCTCTACCTGTTGATCCCCCTGGGCCCTGCCTTTTGACCGCTCTGTCGCTTCCAACAGTGGCTAATGAGATGTCACAGGAAGGTCCACAAGCAGGGCCTAGTGAAAATATCCCTCGCCTGCAAACTGCTCCCCAGCATTAGAAGCATGTAACACATGGGATGTTCAGATGTGAATATCAAAACACTGGTGCACACCTATACTTATCAGTGCCGGTGTTAGGTAGCCACAGGGTGGGACACCAGTCATGTGCAGTTGAGAGTGCTGTTCCATAGGGCACTTTCACACATGCCAAAAAATGCACTTTCAATCCACTTTCAATGCACTTTGAAACTGGATTTTACTGCGTGAACTGGCAAAATCCACTTGCAAACAATCATTAAAGTATTGTCGAAGGCTTTCATGGTCAGAGTTCATCGGTTCAATGGTTCCACGTTAACATACCACACCCTAATAGGCACATTATCTTGATACTTACAGGACAATGATTAGCACATTACCTTTGATACTTTTGCAGGACAATGACTCAGCTCAAACCCAACCCCCTTCTGACTATATATATTACTCTTCCTACACCCTTGACACTGAGAGACACTGTCCTTCAGTGTTACTCCTCTGAAGATGCCTGCCACAGCTGCTGGAGAAACGTCAGGAAAGAAAATACCAAGACCACAGTCACACAGCCCGGATAACCTACAAGAACCGAATAATTAAAGTGTACTGGAAAATGGATTGAAAGTGCATTATTTGGCATGTGTGAAAGAGTGTTCCAGCCTGACTGGAAACCTTTATATTCCTGTTACCTCGGATTTAACTTTATCAGTGCAACCATTTAAAAAAATCACAGACAAAGGAGCACTCCTTCATTATAACTCTTTTCACCCAAAACATTTAAAGCAAAACCTACCCTATGGTCAATTCCTCAGGCTTCGTAGGAATGCTACAGAACAAGCTATTTACAATCAAGCAGCTGATGATTTGACCAAAGTACTTCTTTCTAGAGGTTATCCACATGAAGTGATTTCTCAAGCTAGAGCTAAAGTGGATAACATGGATCGTTCTACATTAATTAGTGACCAAAGAAGGCAAAGTGTGTTTCAAGGGATTACCTCATCTTTACAATTTTCTACCCATACCAGGGATATTCAAAATATCATATATAAGCATTGGCATCTAGTACAGGAAATTCCTGGCTGTACTATAAAGCCCAGATTTGGCTATAGAAAGACTTCCTCTTTAAGGGATCAATTAATTCATACAGATGCCCTACTTAAAAAATCTTCTACTATTCCATTGGGTCATTATAGATGTGGACAATGTAACATGTGCCCATTTTCTTTGCCAGTAAAAGAATTTACCAACCCTGTTACTAATTTTTGTTTTAAATTAAAACATTTCTCAAACTGTAATAGCAAAAATGTTATTTATTTATTGAGATGTCCATGTGGTCTACTTTATGTAGGAAAGACAACTAGACCCATTAAATTACGTGTGTGTGAACACAGGTCACGTATTCGCAATAACGTGGCAGAGGCCCCTTTGGTTTCACATTACAATGAAATGAGACATGCTGACACTGACATTCAGTTCTTTGTGATCTGGCAATATGCACCCAAACCTCACACAAAACAAAATATAGACAGACTTCTGTCTCAACAAGAAAATCGCTTTATTTTTATGTTTAACACAATGTCTCCTTATGGATTGAATACAGCCTATGATTATTCCTGTTTTTTGTAAAATGACCTGGTGGCTTTGAACATGTAATTGGCACAAGGCCTTCTCTTGTTTCTAAAATGTACTGTTTCTTTAATGCTAGTTGCACCTGTTGGCAATATAGCACATTTAAGCATTGCTATGAGTACTCATTGTTAAGAATGCTACAAGCCTTCCTCATGACAGATGTGATATTATTCACTGGCATTTGGTATGTATGTGTTAAGACTCCTCTGTATAATTATATTAGCAATATTAGTATTCTTAAGATTGTATAGCATATTCAAGTCTCACATTTTTGTATTATTTTTCTTATATAGAGCCAAATATACTAGCTCAAGCCACCTTAAGCCCGATGGACAAAGCATCAGCGAAATAGGAAAATACCGGAATCCTATTTCGGGCTTAAAAGATTCTAAGGAAATTCTCCTCAAAGTACAGGGCAATTTAGCCCCAATTTTTGTTACAATTTACTTTAAAACCAAGTTTTGGCTCAAAATTCTTCGGCTACATACAGCCAATATCGATCTGCAACTACCTTTGCCTGCGGTACCTGTTTCATCTGCGGCTTGGCATGCCGCTAGTGCCGCCCCAGTGAACGGATCTCCAGCCTTCACCTGGAACTTGGCAACCGGGAGACCTCACCTGGCGAAATTTATTTTCACTACGGGACTTTGTTTGCTTCTGTTTCACTGTATAAGGTTTGATTTTTATGACTGAATTATAAAAAGTCTTATTGATGTTTCCAGTAGCCATCAGTGCTTGTTATTTTCCTTCACCATCTGGAGGTTGGCAACCCTAGTGGGAAGAGTCACTTGAAGCCTACAGACATTTTAACAGTTCAGGGAACTCTCTTCTCTACAATGCCAGTGGCCTGTTGCATGTAGGAATGGAATAAAAGTTTTTAGTTCTATCTTTGGTAGGTCCTGAAAAGACATAATTGAATAACTACACAATAGGGGTGGGTGGGTGATGAAAATAAACACCACTCTCTTAACAAATCTGGAAAGTGACATCAGACCTAAGCTTAAAAACAAAAGGAGAAAAGAAAAGAAAAAGGCTCTTTTCGGGGGGGGGGGGGAACCCAGAAACTGAAAATTGAAAAAGCAGTTTCAGCTCAGCCCTAATGAGTACATTTTCCAAGCAAGCTTAGAAAGTACAATAGAATCGCACAACAAACTGGGATCCCTTCAGCTGCCTGCGACTAGGAGAAAATAGCAACACTGCAGGGAGTTCTTTAAATGGCATGTTCCCTTTCTCCCAAACCTTCTGTGTTTGTGTTGCTGTTTTTTAAAAAGATTTCAATACATTTCCACATAACTAATCCTTGAATAGATTTGGATATTCATAAAGCGAGAAGCCTTTTATTTTACAAAACAAGGCTTTAAGGAATGTGTAATGCTTGAAGAGACTTCGTAGGGAGGATTAAGTCCGCCACTCTTGTTCTGAAAAATTATGTGAATCACTGTTGCTTGTAAAACGTAGGTGTGTAGGCGTGCATATAGACTGTGAAGGCTGAAAACAAAGACCAATTTCACACAGGCCCGATCCAGAATTTCACATAACTTTGTGTGATCCATCATTTCATTCACTCTAGGGGGAAACCCTCTATCTGATCACAGAGAGATGCGTGTGGGCGTGCTACGTCCACTGTCAGGGGTTGGCATTGCTGTGAATCTGGTGACACTGAAGCTCTGGGCTGGACCACCTGAGACCCACAACTGTGAAACCAGCTTCTCTCTCTGGCCGGTGGTAATGGCACTGGGATTGGCCAATGGTGTGCTTTGGGAGTGAGTTGTGGTGCCTCCAAATGAGAAACGGTGGCGTGTTTAGTAGGGAACCAGCACTGGGGACTCCCATTACCTGGAACCAGCTGTCTCCCCATCCATAGAAAGAATGCACCAGCCCTTGCCAGTGGAGGAACTATGTATACATCTGAACACTTGCACCCGCAGTAAATTACTGGATGAGGCAATGAGTATTGGAATAGTTAATGTGCCCTTCCCACCCTAAAGTCTCTGTCTTCCATTTCAAACTGACTCAACTACAGCCAAATAAAACAGAAGAGTCCAGTGGCACATTAGGCACTAACTAAATTTATTCCAGCATAAACTTTCATGAATCATACTCATGAAAGCTCATGTTGGGATAAATTCTATTTGCCTTTAAGGCAAACTGGACTCCTATTTTACTGCTGCAGGTTCACCTGACTATCCACCTCAAATCTAGAACTTGTCATGCAACACTCCTATCTGTTTACATATGGCCATAAGGCCTGCTAACAGCCATAAGCTGGAGCAATTCTTGTGGCTGGGTGGAGAAAGGGGGAGGGAGCAGAAGACCCTGGGCAATTGTGCCCAGCACTGTCTTAGCCAGAGGGCTCCCACACTGCTTTCTGCAGCCCACCCCCATTTGCCAAACTGTGTTAGCCAGCTATGCATTGTAGAAGGGGCACAGCCAGCAGTACCAAAGGTAAGTCTGCCTGTTTAAATCCTCATCCTACTATGCTGTTATTAATAAAATCTGTTGTTTTGAACTTTTACCTCATCAAGACTTTGTGTGCCATCAATTTTCTGACAGACATAATTTCATTGAAAAATTGTTCTCTTCCCCTCCCCCCCATCCTTCAAGGACTAGTAGGGGCCTGGTGCATAGACAAGCAATAGCAAACTACCTCTGAACCTCTCTTTCCTTAAAAACCCTATGGGGTTGCCATAAATCAGCTGTGAATTGACGGCAAAAAATGGTGATCTTACTTAGGGAACTATACCTTTCCCCTTTGCAGGTGTGAGAGCAGTTTGAAAAAAAGTGGTTTTGATCAGGAAAATGGTTCACATGGAAAGTATGAGAGCCAGAATGGTGTAGTGATAAAGAGCTGTGGTTTGGAGCAGTGGACTCTAATCTGGAGAACCGGGTTTGATTCCGCACTCCTCCACATGAACAGTGGATGCTAATCTGGTGAACCAGGTTGGTTTCCCCACTCATCCACATGAAGCCAGCTGGGTGAGCTTGGGCTAGTCACAGCTCTATTAGAGCTCTCTCAGCCCCACCTACCTCACAGGGTGTCTGTTGTAGGGAGGAGGAGGGAAGGTGATTGTAAGCCGGTTTTATTCTTCCTTAAGTGGTAGAAAAAGTTGGCATATAAAAGCCTACTCTTCTTCTATTTGGCATCTTCTCCCTATTCCATTGCTCCAGTCAAATTTGTAGCGACCCACAACCACCTTTTAGTAAAAAGAGGTTAGTGAAATGACTGGGGATCTCCCAAGAGGATCTTTAAAAATAATCAATTTTAAAATGAAATCTGAATTTAATAAAGACATTTAATTCTGCATTCACTCAGGCTCATTACAAATTCTACTTAGTCTGCTTTTCTATGAAAAAAGAATGAACCATGAAAAATATCTTCCTGTTGGCATGAAGCATTAAAAAGTAATGACTAGGCAATGAATTGCACTCATAAACACAATTACCTTCTATAATTTGTCCATCTAAAGACACATCTATTCACAGGGGAAGTGAAATTAAGTGGAATCCAGAACTTGCAAGAAGAGATGTGCCTGATCTGTCCCTCTTTCCTTCACAGAAGGCCATTTTGAATTCATTGATCATTGATCAATTAGTTAGCCAGTAAAAGAGTGAGTGAGCAAGATAGAGAGAGACAGAGAGAGATGCGTTTCTCTTAGGCTCCCATTGGTTCTGTTGGGCTTGCAATGGTACTCCCCTTGCTTAAACTGATTGGCTTGGATTCTCTGGTTTGACATTGGTTGTTTTGGGCTTGTAACATCAGCCTGTGATTCTCTGGTTGGATATTGGTTCTGTTGTGCTTCTTGGTTCTGTTTGCACTGGGAGGCTTTTGGCCAGTGATTGTTTGCTCTTGGGTTTGTTTGGCTATTATTTGCTCAAAATAACAAAGAAACAAACAACAGCCTCTCCAGCCCCTAGAACAGTGGTGGTGAACCTCTGGCACGCGTGCCAGAGGTGGCACTCAGAGCCCTCTCTGTGGGCACACGAGCCGTCGCCCCAGCACAGAGTTTGCCTGAGTTCATTCCCCTGGCTGAGGAGGCTGGGGACCAGCGGTGCCTTCCCGGCTCCTCCGGGAAGCACTGGGCTCCTTCCTAGTGTCTTCTCTGCAGTCGCCGGCTGTGCGCTCCAGAAGTGAAGACAACGACGAGCCTTCTGCCGAGGACTGGAAGATGTGGAGCTGGGATGGGGCTGGACCGGGAGTGGGACGCCTGGGCGGCCGTCTGCGGTGGGCTGGTTGGTGACTGCAGCACAGGGGGTTGGCAGTGAGGGCCGAACGGGGGCCCGCCTGGCATTTGACTGGAGCCAAGCCTTTCACTTTGCTCGGGTTTCCACTCTGCTCGTTCATGCAATCGAAGGTGCCTCTGAGTGCATGCAGAGGGCTGTCTCCACCATCAGCCCCCCCACATAACAGTCTTTTTTAATTTGTATGAACAGTTGGGAAAAGAACCAAACTGAAGGGGTGGGGGCTATGCTCCAGCTGCTTTCCTTCCCCCGCTCGGCCACCCATGCAGGGTTGCCAACCTCCAGGTAGTAGCAGGAGACCTGCTATTTCAGTTCACCTGGAGAAAATGGCCGCTTTGGCGATTGGACTCTATGGCATTGAAGTCCCTCCCTAAACCCCATCATCCTCAGGCTCCGCCCCAAAAACCTCCCTCAGGTGGCAAAGAGGGACCTGGCAACCCCATGTGGACTTCTAGCTGATTTGGCACTTTGCGATAAATAAGTGGGTTTTGGGTTGCAGTTTGGGAACTCGGTCTCTAAAAGATAATTCACAGTGGATAGCCACGTTAGTCTGTCTGCAGTAGTAGAAAAGAGCAAGAGTCCAGTTGCACCTTAAAGACTAACAAAAAGAAAATATTTTTGTTAGTCTTTAAGGTGCTACTGGTGTCTAAAAAGTTCGCCATCACTGCCCTAGAAGATTCCGAATAGGGAATAATGGACCAGAATCCCCCCCCCCAAAAAACTCCTAATCTAGATACAACACTGGTTTTTGGGACCCAAATTTCCCAAAATACCAATAATTATGCTGTCCCCAATAGCCAGATCCAAAAATACCAGTTTTTGGTATTTGTTCTAGCAACAGATTTAGGACTAGCAAGATCATCATGGTTACTACAATCTTTCCTTAATGCTAATTGGTTTCTCCAACATATACATTTCTAGGTTATCACTACAGTACTATATCAGCCATGGTGGAAGCTGCTGTCTAAATGCAAGCACATAGTGGAGAGGGTAAAACCATTTGAATAAAGAAAGGGATTTCCTTATATCAGCCGGCTCATTGGCATCATACAGCCTAACAGGTTATGATGATTTGTCCAATTTCTACTGAGTAATTGTACAACACATAAAAAATGGAAGGTTTTCCAAGCCCCAAGGGGACAGCTTTGAAAATGAATTTCATTCCTGCAATCGTATTCTTGTCACCAAATCAATAAAATAAAATTAGAAAAGAACTAAAACTATGGGCATAATTTTCTACAATATGATTTTGCTTGCTATCAGTTGAGGGAAAAGCTTACTTGTATTTTTCCTGTCTTTTCTTGGAGCACAACACTTTAGCTGTACAGGGAGGGCTCAAGTGAATGCCAGCATGGCATCAACAATAGGAAGATTTGGGCTTAAATTTTTTCTACAGCCAGGATGATCATTGGGGTGACATTCAGGGCACAAATAGATGTGATGAGAATCACTTATTTCCAAAGGCTAGTTGTGCATATTGCCGAACTCATTTGGATCAGGTCATACAAGCAGGGTAGTTGGGATTTAACCCTATAAGCCACATTCAGTTTCGCTCACTGAAACTTGCCTCCCCAAAGTGCTGTTCTCTGTCTGCTGGAGATCAGTTGTAATAGCAGGAGATCTCCGGCTAGTACCTGGAGGTTGGCAACCCTATTCTTTAGAGTTTCACAGGTGTAACTCAGCGCTGGCTAAAGGGGGTGTTCCTGGACCAAAAGGGCTTTGGGAGCTGACTAAAGCTGACTAAAGTCCCCAGGAATACCCATTTTGATGCTGGCGTGAGGCCTTGCACCAGGAAAACGCTGCCGCCAAGGCTGTGCCAGTGCCCACAGCTTGCACAGCTGTGCTGCTCCCCGGAGCAAGCACAAGTGGCCCTGCACAGGCCTTAGTGTCAGTTTAGCTGGTGGAAGTGGCACTAATGGCAGCACTGGGGTCACATCAGCTCCTAAGCCAGTTTGCCGCCCCATTAGGTTTGGGCTGCCCGTGAGCCAAGGTACCTTTCTTCCCTTTATTACAAAAGCACCAATGTTCTGAAAAAGGAACTCCAGCAAATCGGCCTCTTAATTTAGGCAATGGTACAGCATTTAATCTGGCAACCAAAAAAGATTACAGGTATCTGGAAATAGGCAGAGACTTTAAATATGCTTTACTGGTTACTGGTGGTTCCAATCCATGATAGGAAACAGAACACACCCCTCTTGCTTGAAGATTTGTACTTCTAAAATCTAATTTTAATAACTGATTTTTAATCTGTGCAAACACTACTTTATCATTCTGCATAGATAATAAAAAAGCAGAAAGAAAGGCTAGCTGTTCCAATCTTTGATCAATCTTGGAGCAGTTGCTCTGAAAGGAGTCTTCTCATAGTCTTAGGAGTCTAGATCTAAAATTAAATAGAATCTTAATTAGAGCTGTTGAATTTTAAAAAATTCGGTATAGTTCGGATTCGGCTGAATTCGGCCCGTTTAGATTCGGGATGTGCCGAAGTCCGAACTCCCCCACTTTGGATCCGTTCAATTCGGCGGGAATTCAAAGTTCGGAAAAAAAATTCGGCCGAATAAAGCCATTAAAAACACAATCACGCCTTTCCGTGGCTCTGGGGGGGGCATTTTTGGGGTTAGAGGTCCCAAACTTTCAGCAGAGCTTCAAAGGACATTTATTGAAAGACTCCCCAAGTTTTGTAAAGATTGGGTCAGGGGGGGCTGAGATATGGGCCTTGAAAGGGGTCCCCCCCACCCTTAATGTGCATCTCTCAGCAGAGCTTGCCGCCCACGCACAAAGCTCCCAGCCCCGACAACAGTTTGCAAAGCAACTCAACCTTGTAAAACAACACCTTTACAACAGGGAAAAACCAGAAGACACACAACTGAAACCTCCCCCCTCAAACCAGGGAGCGAGAGACTCGAGGGGGAACACACACCCCAGGCAGAACTGACGACAGCCCCCTTTGGCTTCCCCCCCACCCACAGAAACTGCTCCCTCCCCCCACACATACAGACTCTGCTTTCCCCCACACACACACACATACACAGGAGAAAAGTTATAGATTAAAGCCCCCAAAGGGGTCTTACTGTGGCTGTCTTCTGTTCCATCAGGAGGGGCTGGGGAGGACTTGTAATCCAAGATGATTCCAATTAGGCACGGGACGTTTTGCTCTGGAGAAGATGCACACAGGATCGACTCGCTGATCCATTCATCCCAATAGGGGAAAGGGGAAAGGGGAAAGGGGAAAGCCCATATCTCGGGACCCCCTGACCCAATGTTCACAAAACTTGGGTGGTCTCTTAAGAACACTGGTCTGAAACTCCGCTCAAAGTTTGGGATCTGCACCCCAAAAAATGCACCCCCTGCAGCCATGGAAAGAGAAAAGGGGGGAGGCGATATTTCTGCCCCCACTGAACCCATCTTTACAAAACTTGGGTGGTATCTTAAGAATAACTGTCTGAAGCTATGCTAAAACTTTGGGGGCTATATCCCCAAAAAAGCGCCCCCTGCAGCCACATAAATGGAAAAAGGGGGGAGGGAAAAGGGGGAGAGCTCATATCTCGAGACCCCCTGACCCAATGTTTACAAAACTTGGGGGTCTCTTAAGAAGCTTCATCTGAAGCTCCACTAAAAGTTTGGGGTTTGTACCCCCCAAAATGCGCCCCCTGCAGCCATGGAAAGAAAAAGGGGGGGAGCCCATATCTCGGGACCCCCTGACCCAATGTTTACAAAACTTGGGGGGTATCTTAAGAAGCTTCATCTGAAGCTCCACTAAAAGTTTTGTGTCTGTACCCCCAAAAATACGCCCTCTGCAGCCACAGAAAGGAGCAAATGGGCACAAGCACCCCCCCACACACACACGAGGATTTCGCTCTCTCTCTCTCTCTCTCCCTGGCCGGGCCGCACATCAGCTGATTCCTCCAGTACTCAATCCTGACTGATTGGCCAGAAGAAGACCCAGCTTGCCCACCGATTGGCCGGGGGAGGAGAATGCTGCTTACTGACGGTTATGCTGCTTACTGACGGCCGAATTTGCCGAATTTATTCATGAACTCCCGAACTCGCTGAATTCGGCCCCCCCGGTTGCCCGCCAGTTTTGAGTTCGGTTCCTCCCGAACTAAAAACCACTGAATCAGGGGAAATTCGGCTGATTTTCAGTTCGGGCCGAACCGAATTGACAGCCCTAATCTTAATCCTGAATCTGAATGCATCTAGCCAAGCCACCGGTTCCAATTAAGGAATTGCAAATTCTTGATGAATAGCTATTACATTCATGCAATCTGGTTATATTTCTTAATAATTTTAACAGCAAGGAATCAAATGTCCTCTGAAATACCTTCTACCCAAACTCCATTTCCCCCAAAAAAAGTTCCTAGTGGCTGCCAGATAATACTTTCCTCCTACTGTGTGAAAAAACAATAACTTGATAAAGCATTTAGATAAGGCAATATCTTTTGAGAACTTTCCTGCACTTCCACTCATACTGAGCCAAAAGAAGGTATTAACTCACCTTCCATTAAGAAAGAGTAAATTGTGGTTTTTTTTTTTTAAAGGTTCTTCTGGTTTGTCTAATTTTGGTTGCTGTATTATTTGGGCAAGGTGAGCGAGGTAAGGTCAATTAGTGGAGGTTTACTCAGTATGTCTACTTTATTTAATACGTTTAATCTAACTCTGGATGTTTCCTCTCTCCTTAACATTGCCCCTTTAGATAGGAGGCAGGCCTTATTCCATCCTTTCCTCACATGGTGGACAGTACTATCGTCTACTTCTGTTTGCCTTGTATCATAAACTTGTCTTATTTCCCTGTTCCTCACAACAGGAGACCATTTGGGATTTTGGAAATACCTTTGATAAGTAGGCCGAAAGGCTTCATTTGAAACCCCTTGGACCATAATAGTACTGGTTTACAAGTAGAATAAAAAGTTAACTGGACTGACTGGTGGTATATTGGACACCCTTAAGCATTCTAGCTTCCATAAAACAGATAGCTAACATATCTTTTGGCTTGCCACTTATTCTGCCAGCTTATATACCTACTTTGGAAGGGGAAAGTTTCAAGAATAATTTCACATGGTTTATCAATCAAATACTTAGATTGATAAACAATCTGGAAGAACACTATCTATTTCCTTCTCTTGCTTCTCATTATGGAGGATGTAAGAATACATCTAGTTTTTACATTTTTTGTAAAGGTAGTTTACAATAAAATAGGTTTGAGTTGCCAACAATCTAATATTATCCTCCTTTATTTTATCGTCAGCATCTCTAAAGGAGCTAGTCCGATGCTTACCAAAAACAGGAGTGTACTGGCAACTGCACATCGCTGCAGACGTGTTGTTATCCCACACATATTATACAGCATGCCCGTATGAAGGCAGACAAATGGGAACAGAACGATCTCCTTACAGAGAGAAAGAGACAACATAGAGACAACATAATTATGTCTATTCAATATACCCACCTGTCTGGAGCCATTCAACAGTTCATTAAAAAACACTGGCACCTTGTCCAGTCATTCCGTGTTGCCAGCACACTCCTGTTTTTGGTAAACGTTGGACTAGCTCCTTTAGAGATTTATTAATTTCTCCAGCCCAATTATTGTGCACCCTAGAGTGAGTGTGTCCCCTTTATTCAGCACCAGAGGCCCTTGGGTCTGTATCACCTCCATTTCTCGGGCCACATTCACTGCAAACCCTGAAGCATTACTTTAGTACCTACTGTACATATGAAAGAGATCTGAACTGAATCTTATCAATGAACACACACAAGGCTAATGAAGCCTTCCAATGCACATGCTTTTGGTGTTGCTGTTCATGCTAGAAGAACTCCCCAATAAGTGCTTAAACTGAGGGTGTGTTGAACATCTGGGGGGGAGGGAGTCAGTGGGCATGGATGTGTTCATTTGATCTTTACAAGGGTGACTAGGTCATTTCTTTGCTAAATCAAGTCAGGAATTGCTGGGTGTGCCCAAGAGGCAGTCATCTGCTCAAGCAGGCAAGATTCATTTTCAGGTTAATTAGGCCTGTAATGAGGCCACATGGTTCAGCAGCTGTCTCTCCTGTCTTGCTTTCAGGAAAAATTCATGTGTTCTCTTTGCAGCTCCTTTGCTGATCATCTGTGTGGTGACCCTGGACACATCAGGGCCAAACTGGATGGGATGGTAGATGACGGAGCCATCCCAATCACAAAATAAAGGGAGGGGGATACAGATTTGAGTTGCAAAAAGTGTGTGCAGGAGAGCACACAATGCAGACTTTCCCCTAGCTCCAGCTTATTTTGTACTCGAGTTTATCTCCCTGCAGAAGAGTGGAGATGAGCTTAGATGGGGGAGGGGAGTGCTGTAAAAGACAAGAGGTAGGGTCTGCACTTTAATCGGTGTACACAGTTTGCTGTAAGAACTGTGTTTCACATGTCCAGCTTTTTTATTTTACCTCCCCTCTATCTGTCAGTGCACTCCTAAACAGAGTTACACTATGGAATTGTTTTGCTCCTTTCAAGCAACATGGCAACCATGCAAATTGGGAAGCTCTACAGGTAGTTGCCTCTGGCTTCCCAGTACACAAGGACTGTAACATCATTAATATATAAAGACGGCTTATTATGAATGCAAATGTATTTCAGACTTGGACTGGGTGGTATTGTATTAATGTACAGCCCATTCCTGAGCTGGGAGTGCGAAAGTCCACAGGAGGTGCGCAAGGGCCTGCCCTGGCAACTGGGCTGCTTGCGCTGGTACCCGTACCACTTGCACCCTGGGATGCTGGCTTGGCCTCCCACTGGCATCCTGACAGTGCACCTCTGTGCGCCATCATCCTAGGGGACATTCCTGGAGCATTCCAGGGGCGAGGCTGCCTTTAGGCAGCTTCTTAATCCCCCTTCAGACCAGGAATGTCCCCTTTGTCCTTACCTGGAGTTATGGATCCATGGGGCTTTCACGTAAGAGCAAAATGCCGGCTTTGGGTGGGTGGGGGGGAATCCTCCTTTGGAGGCAGTGTGGCTGTGCTGCATCCAGCCACCGGCTCAGCCCTTCCCCTCAGGAATGGGCTGTTAGTCCTCACACGACCCAATAACATTAGTCATACCATCAAGAGATCATTATCTCTATGTCCTCTAGCATGATATATGCTATCATATCTGTGGACTTGGAATTCATAGTTAGACCTTGATACTCTCTGTCTTGAACTAATGTTTTACATTGTAGAAACAAGTTTTACAAGATGAGAAAAAGAGAGGAGGACTAGCAGTCCCGAATATTACATTATTGTGAGGGTCTCTGTCTATGTGTCTCTGCTTCCCATCACCTGCTTTGTTATCAGTGAACTCGTAAAAGCAGTTCACACCTTCTGGTCTCAGGCGCCAGGCCTGATTGCCCCAAGTATCTTCCCCCCCGCTGTTCTTCCTGCCAGTACTCCCTCAGGCTGATGCGGCCTTGGAAGTGTGATAGCTTCACCAGACTTCCTGGGACTCGTCTGATGTTTTGTATTATGCCAAGCTTGTAACTTCCCATAACAATAAGTGTGAACCCCAGTGCCCCAGTGCCCTGGAGTCAATATATTCTGTAAACCCGAATAGCCCCTCACTTGCAACTTTCTACCTGTGCCTGTCTCATCTCCTGATGTCTTCAATAAATCCTTTGTTTCTTTACCACCGTCTGAACATTTGATTTGGAGAAGCAAACTCAGAGAGAGGGGATCTCTCACATTAAGTTGCAAGTCCTTGCCTCTCGGACTGCTGCTGTACCTTTTGGGACAGAATGCAAGGCGACGAGGAAAACACCCCTACTACCCCTGTGGCACCGAAGGAACCGGTGCTGCCAGAGAAACCGGACCCCAAGGAGGAGGGTGCCAAGCCAAAGAAACCTAGGGATCCCATCCCCGACCAAGGCCGGGACGGACGTCCCCAAGGACTTTTCAACAATTGGCTGGACTCCCCCAAGGGTTGGTCTCTCTCCCGAACCGCGGCGAAGGATCGCCGATTAGCCTTCCCCAGCACGGGACTCGAAGGGGACCCGGCACGCAAGGAGGCCCTGATGGAGGAAGAACGCAAGCAGTGGCAGGAGGATCGCCAAGCTATGCAGGAGCAGATGGAGACCATGCAGCGTGTGATGGGTGAGATGGCAGCGGCCCTTGACGCACTGAAAGTGCAACCGCCCGCCGGCAATCTCCCGGACGGGGCACCGGCAGCCCCTCCCGCACCTCCTAGCCTCCCATCCCGTCGGGACCTGAAAGTCACGTATGACGGTTCAGGGGACCAGTTGACCTTTTTCATGGTCCAAGTGGACATTTTTATGCGAGAACAAGGCCGAACCTTCACTTCCGAGGAGTCCCGGGTGCAGTATGTGGCTTCCTTACTGCAAGGGGAGGCGGCCGCCTGGATGGTGTTGCAGTATGAACTCCGCTCGCCGGTGCTGCGAACCCTGGACGAGTTTATGGTAGCACTCCGAAACCGCTTTGAGGACCCGACTCTGGGTGAGCGGGCTAAAGCCTCCCTGATGCAACTGCGCCAAGGGACCAAGTCGGTGGCGCAGTATGCAAGTGAGTTCCAGTCACTGGCCAGCCGAATCCTGGACTGGAGTGAGGCCACTTTGGTACAGTGTTTCAGGGAGGGCCTCAACCCGGACCTCCAACATTGGGCCTTTATGCAAGGGAACCCCCCGGATGTGGAAGGTTGGGTTCGCCACGCTGCCGACATCGAGAATCGCAAACAACTTCTGACCTTGTCCAAACAACGCATTGGACGAGACCCGAGACCCCGGAGCGACCGGGGCCGAGACTTCCGACTGGGGGGCAGCGGGGGCCCCTCGGCCGCTGAACGCCGCAAGCGTTTTGAGACCGGTGTCTGCCTGACCTGCGGAGGTAAGGGACACTTTGCGTCGCAATGCCCCTCTCGTTCGGGCCGTCCCAACCCCCCACGCCAAGCCCCGACCGAACCACAGAAGGCGGCTGCCAAGGACCAGCTCCGCCGCAGGAGCAGACCACCGGGCCGACGTTCCGGCGCACCCTCCGCTCTCCATGCGCGCCCCCAGGACGGGGTCTCCACTTCTACTGGCCCAACGGGGTCCCGGATTACAAGTACTACTTTTGATTCGGACGGGTCCCCGACCGCCACCACTCCTTCCCCCTCTTCCAGCGAGGAGGAGGAGTGGGAACAGCCGGCAAAAAACGCCGTCGGTCTGCTGTAGAGGGGGCTCCGCAGCAGACCGCCCCTGTTGTTGTGCAAGGAGCTCCATCGATGGTAAGCGCCCAAGAGGACAATGTATATGTGCGTGTTCACCTTTCCCTACCAAAAGGGGGTCCCAGTTTAGAATTCCCCGCTTTGGTTGACTCGGGGTGTGCCCGCACCATGATTAGTGAGGACACCGCCAAGAAACTGGGAGTCCGGCGCAAGCGGCTTCCGGGACCCCTCCGCTTTTCCCAAATGGACGGGAGTGATTTTAAACGGGGCCCGGTGACCCACAGAACTGCAGCCGTGATTATGTCCGTGGGGGAGCATTGGGAACGCTTGTATTTTACCATCGCCCCTATAGTAACCCCTGTGGTGTTAGGGATGAACTGGCTACAGGGACACAACCCATCCATCGACTGGGTTGAACGGGTGCTATCGTTTCCCGAAAACCCCTGTAGGTTACATGACAAGGAACGGGTTGTCCGGTCTCCGGCCGCCGCTGTGGTAGGGTTCCCCCCCCCAGCCACCGTTCCTCCTCAACTGCCCACTGACTACTCGCAGTTTGCGGACATCTTTGATGTTAGGGAATGTGACGAACTACCCCCCCACAGAGAGACGGACTGCGCCATCGAAATTGTGGGGGAAGGCAAACTGTCTAAAGGGAAGATCTACCCCATGAGCCCTAGTGAAAAGGCGGTGTTACGGGACTATCTGGATGCCAACTTGGCGAGGGGTTTCATACGCCCTTCCAAGGCTCCTTATTCGGCCCCAGCCTTCTTTGTGAAGAAAAAGACGGGAGATTTAAGACTGTGCATTGACTTTCGTAGGCTAAATGCCGTCACCCAGTCTAACGCTTACCCTCTCCCTCTTATTCCCGACCTTCTAGCACAATTAAAGGAGGGCCGAATCTTCACCAAACTGGACTTAGTGGAAGCATACCACCGCATTCGCATTAAAGAAGGGGACGAGTCCAAAACAGCCTTTTCCAGCTGTTTTGGTATGTTTGAGTACCTAGTCATGCCTTTCGGACTTTCGGGGGCTCCCAGTGTGTTTATGCAAT
Source organism: Euleptes europaea (assembly GCF_029931775.1). Classification (NCBI taxonomy): domain Eukaryota; kingdom Metazoa; phylum Chordata; class Lepidosauria; order Squamata; family Sphaerodactylidae; genus Euleptes; species Euleptes europaea. The sequence continues at coordinate 34,634,326 of NC_079313.1, read as the reverse complement.
TAATTAATGAGGTTTTACATGATTTGCTGTTTCGGGGGGTGGTGGTATTTCTCGATTACATCCTTATTTACTCTGAAACCATGGAAGAACATGTGCGCCTAGTGCGAGAAGTGCTCCAGCGGCTGCGGGAGCACAAACTGTATGCTAAGGTATCCAAATGTGAATTCCACCAACCTTCCATTACATTTCTTGGGTACGTGATTTCCCACCAAGGGTTAGAAATGGACCCCGCAAAGGTCCAGGCGGTGCGGGATTGGGAACCCCCCACTACCCGCCGCCAGCTTCAGCAGTTTTTGGGATTTGCTAACTTTTACCGAAATTTCATTCCCAACTTTGCCCAAGTTGCGCTTCCTCTCACTGCCCTGTTGCGTACCAAGGACAAGGGGGCTAGCGCCGCACTTCCCTCAGCCCGTTTGCAATGGTCCCCCCAGTGCCAGCAAGCTTTTGAACGTTTAAAGCTGCTTTTTTCATCCGAACCCGTTTTGGCTCACCCGGATTGCACCAAGCCTTTTGTGGTGCAAGTGGATGCCTCGGATGTGGCCATGGGCGGGGCCCTATTGCAGAGGGATGAAGGGGGGCGGTTGAGGCCATGCGCCTACTTCTCCAAGAAGTTTACCCAGTCCGAAATCAACTGGGCTATTTGGGAGAAGGAGGCGGCGGCGGTCAAACATGCCCTCACCATATGGAGGCACTTTTTAGAAGGTGCCGAACTGCCGTTTGAAGTGTGTACCGATCACAAGAATCTCGAGGCTCTCAAGGGAGCTAGAAAGCTCAACGCCAAACAAATTCGGTGGGCCCAATTCTTCGCAAAATTCCGGTTCACCCTCAAGCATGTCCCTGGCAAAGAAAATGCCCTAGCCGACGCTTTGTCACGACTTCCCCAGTATCGCAACGATTTCGATCGCCCAGTCGACTCCCTGTTCACTCCCGAGCAGCGAGGGGAGGTTCCTAGCTTAGCCGTCACTACCCGGTCCCAAGCCCAACAACCAGAGACCCCCCCTACGCTCAAAGGTATCCCGGAAGCCTTCCAACAGCGGCTCCGGGACGCCTCCTTACAGGAGGAGGAGCACCATCTCCTCCCCACTGGCTTGGAACGAACCAACACCTGGTGGGTGCAAGGGGGAAAACTGTATGTCCCATCCTCCCTTCGTAAAGAGGTATTGGGACTTGTACATGGTGCCAGGTTGGCGGGTCATTTTGGTTTCATAAAAACTCTTCACCTGGTACGGAGGCAGTTCTGGTGGCCCGGTATGAGATCCGATGTAGAGCTGTATGTGCGCAGCTGCCCCACTTGCGCCACAGCTAAAAGACGGATGGGAAAACCCCCAGGGCTTCTCAAACCGCTTGAGAACCCCTCCCGTCCCTGGGAAGTCATCGCCATGGATTTTATCACCGACCTACCTCCAAGTCGGGGAAAGACGGTTCTCTGGGTAATCACGGACCTCTTTTCCAAACAGGTCCATTTCGTTCCGTGTGCAGGTCTTCCTTCAGCCCAGGGCTTGGCTAAACTGTTCGTCACACACGTCCTCAGGCTACACTCGATCCCGAGGAAGGTCCTCTCCGACCGGGGGGTCCAGTTTGTTGCCAAATTTTGGCGAGCCTTCCTAAAGCTAATGGGGGTGGAGGAACAGGGCCTTTCTTCCGCCTATCACCCCCAGACGGATGGTCAAACTGAACGAGTAAACGCGGTGGTAGAATGTTATTTGCGTTGCTATGTAAATTTCCACCAGGACGACTGGGTCGACCTGCTGCCATTTGCCGAATATGCGTACAACAATGCGCCTCATTCCTCTACCGGCTTTAGTCCCTTCCAAGTAATATACGGGACGGAATTCGGTCCTTTCGGTTCCGCTCCCGTCACGCCAGATCTCCAGTCCACCCCTGATCTTCAGGAGTGGATTCAGGTAGTCAAATCTACCTGGCCATGGCTGCTCAAGAATCTTGAGAGGGCAAAAAGCAAGTACAAGGAACAGGCAGACAAACACCGGTCTCCGGGATGGGAACTTAAGGTGGGGGAGCAAGTCTATCTGTCCACTAAAAACCTCCGCTCTCTTCGCCCCTGCAAAAAACTGAGCGACCGTTATGTGGGACCTTTCCCCATTACCAGAGTAATCAACGAGGTTACAGTGGAACTGGAACTCCCAAAGACCCTCAAGGGGGTCCATCCAGTCTTTCATATAAGCCTCCTCAAACCTTATGTGCCAGCTCCCCAGTTCCACCCCCCTCCCGCACACGAGATTCCTACCGTAGTAGGGGGGGATACCCATTTGGAAATATCCAAGGTTTTAGATTCCAAATGGAAGAAAGGGAAACTGTTTTACTTTGTTCGTTGGAAAAACCTTGGGTCCGCTCACGACGAGTGGGTGGCCGCACCCCACATGGCGGCCCCTCGCTTGATCCGAGAATTCCACCTCGCTTATCCCGATAAGCCTCGCCCTCTCGAGGACCCTGGAGGGGGCCTTAAGGGGGGCAGAATGTGAGGGTCTCTGTCTATGTGTCTCTGCTTCCCATCACCTGCTTTGTTATCAGTGAACTCGTAAAAGCAGTTCACACCTTCTGGTCTCGGGCGCCAGGCCTGATTGCCCCAAGTATCTTCCCCCCCGCTGTTCTTCCTGCCAGTACTCCCTCAGGCCGATGCGGCCTTGGAAGTGTGATAGCTTCACCAGACTTCCTGGGACTCGTCTGATGTTTTGTATTATGCCAAGCTTGTAACTTCCCATAACAATAAGTGTGAACCCCAGTGCCCCAGTGCCCTGGAGTCAATATATTCTGTAAACCCGAATAGCCCCTCACTTGCAACTTTCTACCTGTGCCTGTCTCATCTCCTGATGTCTTCAATAAATCCTTTGTTTCTTTACCACCGTCTGAACATTTGATTTGGAGAAGCAAACTCAGAGAGAGGGGATCTCTCACAATTATATTATCAAGCAGTTGGCCTGGTTTGGATTGTGGACTGGATTAAAATCCCAGATCAAAGAGCAATCAAATTAGAAATGGCAGATTTGGAAGAAGGTTTACATAATCTCCTATGGACTAAAAAACAACAACACCCAGTTAAAATACAATCCAAAATAGAAGCCACATAATTAGAGATGGACTATTCAGAATTTGGGGATCTTCCTGAAGAAGAGTCAGTCCTCCAATATCTCCATTGATGTCCCCTATTGAGGCATATTATGATAAGAATGTGAGAAAAATAATGATTTTATAATATATGGAGATATGATAAATTCCTTCGGAGACATCAAGTCTTGGCAAAAAATGAAGGATGAAGGCAAAAAAGTACAATGGTTGCTTTCAACTAGTCTCAGGATTAAAAAAAGACATTTGCATGGTGATAGGAGTAATAAGGGAGCTGACTGCATTTAAAAAGGTGATAACACAGCAAAAATAACATTTATTCGGATGAATTTACAAGCTATTGCTTCAATTTGGCACAGAAACAGAACAAGTTAAGACATGTGTGGTCAGATGGATGCAAAATTTTGAGGAAGAAATATCTGTCCAACAATGGGAAACTTTATGGATGGAAGATATAAAATTTATAGCCAGCCAAACATTAAGAGAAAATTGGTATAAGATGTTTTATCAGTGGTATATTACTTCAAAAGATATCGAGAAGATGGACAAGAATTATAAAAGGAAATGTTGGAAATGTACAGCCCATTCCTGGGGGAGGGGTAGATCTGCAGGAGCCAGGAGTGGTGCAGCCACACTGCCTCCTTAGAGGTTTCCCAGCTGCTGTGGAGAAAAGAAAAGAATTTTTAAAATATAAAAATGGAAAAATAGGGGAAATGTTCCATTGCAAAAAGCAAGGCTGCACCATAAAAAAAAAAAAAAAGGTGGTGCAGCCATGCTGCAGCTCAAGGAAGTGTTCCTGGACCAAAAGGGGTTTGGAAGCTAATGTCAGCTTCCCACACACACACCGGCGCCTGCTATTTCTTCTGAGATTTTGCTCCTGGCATGGCTGCGCTGGCGGCAGAGCCAGTGTGTGTGCCACCCAGGATGGCATAAATGCTCATTATCCAGGGTTAAATGGGCACATACACACTCACGGGGTCACACTGACTCCTATGGAGCCTTGTCCCCCCTTCAGGATTGCAGAGGGAAAGAGGTAGATGGTACTTCTTATCATATGTGGTGGATATGCCAAAAGACAAAGAAATACTGGAAAGCAATACATACTGAAATCCATAAAAAATTAAAAATTAAATTTATTATGGAAGCCAAGAGTATGCTATTGGGCATTTTGCCAAAGAATATTCCTAAAATTTCATAAAAATTGTTCAGATATATGTTAACGGTGGCCATGGCCGGCCTGTTTTTATCCACACACACACACAATTTTCAATTTCTATATTAACACCTTGGCACACCAGTTAAGGAACCCAAGCTTCCATCCACCAAAGCTTGCTAAGAAAACGATTCCTGCCATATTGTATACTGATGACACAGTTATCTTGTCTCACTCACAACTGCCTCGCCTCATGCTGCAAAGAAGAAAAACTTACTATAAACTACCAAAAAAATGGAAGTCCTTGTCTTCACTAAAAAAAATTGAACCCGCAGATGGCAAATTGAAGACTATAACATTGAACAAACCAAAGCATTTAAATACCTTGGTCTGGTCTTTCTGTCATCTGGACTCTGGAGAGCCCAAGCACTACATGTTGCAGAATCTGCTTGCAAATCTTCCTCTACAATATTAAAATTCTACTTTACCAAAAGAGCCTCCTATAATCTTGCAGCACTTAAAGTCTTCCAAGGAAAGGTCATATCCCAGCTTTTATATGAGTCCCAGCTTTGCATTTATAAAGTCATGCACTCATTGGAAATGATTCAATCCAAGTTCCTGCAAAAGATACTTGGAGTTTTGCAATGGGCGAAAACGCACGGTCGCTTTAGCCTCCCTTATTCCCTGTTTCAGCTAGGATTCAGCCAGGATCGAATACACATTCAGCGAAATGCATGCATTCGATCCTGGCTGAATCCTGGCTGAAACACGGAATAAAGGAGGCTAAAGCGACCATGCGTTTTCGCTCAATGTGTCCTGAATGCCCTCTTCAGATTACAAACAGGCTTGATTCCCTTGGAAACCCATATATGGATCCACACATCTAACTACTGGCTAAAATTTATATCTGACTCTATGGGCCTAGCTCCTCTGATTCTTGTTGATAACCATCACTCAACCTGGCAAAGCGCAAATGAGAGGAAACTGCAGAAACACAGTCTCTCTCCCCAAGCTTTATTGCCCCTGGGACACCAAAAAATGAAAGAAACTATAACATAAAGGCTTCAGAATCACACCCTTCAATCAAATAGGGCTCAGATACACAAATATACATCCATCCTGCAATACACTAAATCCCTTGGAATTCCCAAATACTAGAGGACTTTTATCCTTGCACATTTCAGCGTTCTACCTTCAGCCCTCCTGGATGGTAGATATCACCACATTCCTCTTCCCCAACAATTTTGTCCATGCAAAACAGGAAAACCAATAACTATAGAACAAATCTTGCTGCACTGCCCTTTTTACAATGATACTAGATCTCAGTATATTGTCCTCATTCTGTCAACCTTTCCCGGAAGATCTGAAGATATTTATGTTTCTCTTCTTCTCATAGACTCTTCCCAGGAGATAACCATCCAAGTAGCCAAATTCTGTCTTTGGATACATAAACGGCTCCCTGAGACCAATAATCCCATTCCATAGATGGCATTAATTCCTCATTTTACAGCTTTTTAATATTTAAATGTATTATTATTATTATTAATACTGTTAATCTATTATTAATACTGTTAATCTAATTTTAATTCCATTGTTATTTACATATATGGAGCTGATTTCATATAAAAATAAATAATGATTGCTTGATTGATACTTCATATACATTTTTCTATTATTTTTATAGTAAATAGATAATAAGGTTCTCTATATGATACTTTGTAACTTTTCTATAGCTGGGGCATTGGGCATTGTGGATCAAATGTTATGTTCAATATGATATCATGAAATGTTAAGTACCTGAGGGATTGTAATAAGTGTAAAAAGGTTATTCCCAAGTCAAAAACTATTAAAGCTTTTGCGGTGTATTTACAAGAAACTCATATAATACCAAAGGATAAGAATTACTTGTGTTAGGGTTGGGTTGGTGAGGTATATGTTACCAATACAGCTAAATGATCTAAATGTGTTGGTATATTGATACACAAATGTGTTTCTTCTCAGGTCCAGCAAGTGATTATAGATCCAAATGGTCACTTTATTATTTTGGTAGTGAAAAGTGCTTTTGAAAATTGTAGGCTGTACTTTGAAGACATTGCTGCAGGCCTAAGCATAAATTACTGATAGTAAGTTGCATTCAAGAGTGTCAGGTTTACTTTTGAGTAAATCTGTTTGGGGTTGCTCCGCCCATTTACTAACGTAAAAATGACAATGTCCCCAAAAGACAAAGTTGTAGAGCCACTTCTTTATGCATTCTGCTATCAAAAAATGCAGCCAGGATGGCAATTTAACTTCATCAGCAGGGTTTTAATGATATCCTAATGAAGAGAATCCTGTCCTGTCAAATACTTCATTTATAGCCACGTGTTATCCTTAATGGATACTCAGATCAGCTTACAGGATTCTCCTCCATTTTACCATCATAAAAACTTTACGAGGTAGGTTCCACTGAGAGTGACTGGCCCTAGGTCACCTGGCAAGCTTCCATGGCAGAGCGCAGCTTCAAACGTGGGACTCCACATCCTACTATCTCTAATCATTGTACCACTGAAATTGCATCAGTGAAATCCAAATAATTTTTGCATTTTAAAAAATGTGTATTTCTTCAGATTTAAAACAGACTGAAACTACTATAAAGTAGCACATTGTGTCTGAAAGTTCCCCTAATAGTGTAAGGGCTATTATTCTGTAATATTTGCAAATTCATCAGTGTTCAAGTTAAACCATTTTTACCTCCCTGAAAATAATAATATCCCATAATTTGTGCTTTGTGTTACTTCTTCATCAAGGACTCAGAGAGTGGTCTTTAGATCTAGTACCATTCCACAGTCACATCTATGAAATGCCCTGTGTATGGAAGCTAGCTCACTACTAACTTTTATGAGAGTGGTATAAAGATTTTTTTTAAAAAATGGTTATTCAGGAAAATGTTTGGGTTGCTGGTGAGAGATCCATGCTGGCTTTTATTGTTTATATGGGTGTTAATTTACAAAGTTATCTCTTTTTTTAGCACACCTGAGGAGTCCCCCAAACGTGAAAAGACTGTACCTTGTCTGTAGGTGGCTGGTATTGCTGCACTTATGATTGGTATGGGGGGCAGCTACTTGACTACTAGATGTAGTGATTATTATAATCATTATACTAAGCTAAGCCAATATGCTTATCTGCATAATTATGGGTTTTTATAACAAGAAGACTCATTAGAAAGGACAGACCATTCTCAGACCCAAGCCACTTCAGCTCTTGTTGTCAGATGTTAATTAATTTTATACAAATTGCTTCTATTGCAGTCATTCTTGACAACTAGAATCGTGTGGCAGCAACAGTACTGAGTATGGATATGGAAACCCTAGTTCAAATCCCCCTTCAGCTATAAAACTGACTGGCTAGCTTTGAACAAGCCGTTATTTGTTAAGTTTCACCTACCCCATAGGACAGTTGTGAAATTGCTCTGAGCTCCTTGAAAGGAATGGCATTATATAAATATAACAAATTCATCTAATCCATGAACAGCATGTGGTCTCTTTGTTTCCTTTTTTTTTTTCGCCAGTATAAAACCCAGCTATTACTTATACATATTTTAGATATTTTTCATTTTTTTGGAACACTTTCTTGGAAAGATTTGCATGAATTTATTTCAAAATTTGGACTTGCATTAATGACTTGGCATTCTTTTAAAACCACTTTCGCTTATAATGATTACAGCAATTTGAATAACAAATGGCTCTATTATGCATGAAGGGAATTAAGCACTTTTAAGATGCCAGTGCAAAAAGAAATACATTAATTATATTTAATGGCACTTAATGATTTAAGGACTTTTGGAAAGTATTTATTTGCTAAAGTTTCTTAGGTTTTTTAAAGTCTTATTAGATTTTTTAAAAAAAGTTTTTTTTAAATATTCCATTTAGTGTCACATGTTGAACTTCAGCTTGTTCGGAGCCCTAAAACTGGCAGCATGTTGTTCATGTGCTAATACCTTTGTAAATATTTGCCATGTACATATTACTGATCTTGAGACAGAATTCTCTGTCTGTGCCAGAGGAAAATCACCAATGATGGCTAGGTTTTGAAACAGAAAAGCAAGCAGCTTTGGCCTGGCCTACACAGGCAGCAGAATGAGGTGACAGAATGCTAAGGTGATAGAACTGGCTGTAGCATGTCAGACTGTAAGGGGGGTGTCACATTTTTGGTTCTCCCCATTTAAAGTTTCTGCCCATATACAATAAGCACATCAAGGAATAAGCTGAAGACTGGCAACCCCAAGGAGACTAGGAAGGGTGAGACTTACCCAATTGGTGTCTGTTGATGCTGACATAACTTCCAGCTGTGTAACTGGAAATGCCCTGACCTGGATGGTCCAGGCTAGCCTGATCTCGTCAGATCTCAGAAGCTAAGTAGGGTCAGCCCTTCTTACTTAGTTAGAATGGATACTAGTCATGCTGCATACCTATTCTCTCTAGTATCAGAGGAGCATGCTTATTATTTTGGGTGTGGTGGAACACAGGCAGGATGGTGCTGCTGCAGTCGTCTTGTTTGTGGCTCCCTAGAGGCACCTGGTTGGCCACTGTGTGAACAGACTGCTGGACTTGATGGGCCTTGGTCTGATCCAGCGGGGCCTTTCTTATGTTCTTATGTTCTAGTATTTGGATGGGAGACCACCAAGGAATACCAGGGTTGCTGTGCAGAGGAAGGCACTGGCAAACCACCTCTGTTAGTCTCTTGCCATGAAAACCCCCAAAAGGGGTCGCCATAAGTCGGCTGCGACTTGAAGGCACTTTACACACACACAACAACTGGAAATAATCTCATTGCTTCATGGACACAGGGCCGGATTTAGGTTTGATGAGGCCCTAAGCTATTGAGGGTAATGGGGCCCTTTATATGTCCAGCTGTCCTTTGTCAACAACAAATTGTCGCTGTTTTTTGTGTTGAATATATGCTATATCGTAATTTATGGACCTAATTGGTATCTAAAGCCATTACTTACATCATAGGAGCCTACACAACACAAAACACTGTTGCTGTATGTAGGTTTTATTTTATTTGTTTTTTATCTTATATTTTGGAAATGTACATCCAGTTTTTTTTCCTTTAAATTTTTTTTTGGGCCCCCAAGAGAGTGGGGCCCTAAGCTATAGCTTGTTTAGCTTATACATAAATCCAGCACTGCATGGACACCACTTGAAACTCTAGTTTTGGGTGAATCTTTAAATGTCCTCTGATGCTATGGTGGTTATGCAGCAAAACACAACATTGTGGTATCAACTGACACCATTTTGGCCCCTCCATTTTTCTCTTGCCATCTTATAGAGTGGTGGTGGGGAACCAAGGTAGCAATGTGGCCACCCAACTGGCTTCTTACATGCTATGCTATTTTATCACTTTAAGGGAAGTATTAGTGTAAGAGAACTTTGAAAATGTAAACCCCCACTTTCAGTATGAAGTGGTACAGTCATTTTAATATGTCACTACTACATTGGCCTGCCTGGCCTCCCACTGTGGCAGGAGTCTTCCTGCTGGCAGCTGTTCTTACCCATCACTATTCCAAGTGGTGGCAGAAGAATTTTTTTTTAATGTCATCCTATTGTGCACCCTGTGTCACTTCCGGAGAAAACTCAAAAGTGATGTAGGGTAGCTCTAGGAACTGCTGGAAATCCCATGGTAAACACCAAACAAAAACATGTGGGGGGATTGTTTTTTTATTTCAAATACCAAACAGCACATTCTGAAGTAGAATTTCAGTGTTGAATACCAATGGAGAATTTTGAAATTATGCTGAAATTTTGTTTCCCTTGTAGTTTTATGGCACTTGTACCCTTTGCTTCTTCTTCAGAACTTGGAGTAGATTACACATAATTCCCAAGCAGTCTCTAGGCAGCATTCAAGAAGCTTGCCTAAATCAATTCTACAATTGGACCATACGCTGTTAATCCATTCCCTTGGCCTAGAAAAAAAACAGTACTACCAGTTCCCTGACAAATATTGTTGGCTTGGGGTGGGGGAGTTGGCCTTTCCTATTTTTTAAAAAATATATTCTTCTGTAACATATAGCAACTTCTGAACAAAGGAATTAAAAGCTCAGTTTCTTGTTCCCTAATCAAAAGGAGATCCACAAATCTGATGCCACATTTGTATTGTTGATGCGATGCACGAAAGCGATCAAATTCATTTGCATGCACAAAGGTTATGGATGGTGGGTAATTAATTTCTTTTGTTTGTTTGTTTCATTGCCACAGATTAAGGTCATTACCGAAGAGGCCCCTGTAAGGATTAGTTTGAAGGATGGTAGGAGAACAAGGAAGAGTAGATGGAAGAGGTTAAAGCACAGGGGAGGAAATTCAGGAGATGATAGATAAAAGGAACAAATGTAGACATCAGTGCAATAAAGCATGAGGGGATTTTATGGTGATTATTTACCAGTAACTCATTATTAAATCTATATACTGACTTCCAGTCAATAAAGTCAGCTGAGTTAATTCATTATAAACAGCAATTAAAATGAACAATTATCTGCTCAATTATTAACATAAATACCCCACAAAAGGTCATCTTGATAATTAAATCCCCATTAAACCAAGTAATAAAGTTGCTGGTGAATTTTACCTGAAGTGAAATTTCATTGTGAATTTCATTGGAAGAAATATCTGGGGAATTTTGAGGAAATCATTAGTCCAATCTTTCAGGAAAGGGAGGCAGTTCACACACTCGTGTCTGGGACCTACAGAAAACATCAAAGGAGATTGTTAGGGAAGCTGTGATGTGATTTATTTATTTATTTTAAATATTTATTAGCTGCCTTTCTCCCTTGTGGGACTCAAGGCGGCTTACAGTAACATTGTAACGTTATACAGAAAAACATTATAGAGACACAATAAAAACAACAGTTATAAAACCCATAAAAGTGACAGTTTAAAAACTCTAATTAGGACTGCCAATAATAAAACCTAAATCAATCAAAATGCAGCCCTAAATGAAACTGTCTTCAACTGCCTCCTGAACGTCAATGAGGAGGCTAGACACATCTCCTTGGGGAGGTTGTTCAATAATTGTGGGGCTGCTATGGAAAAGGCCATCTATCGTGTACCCACCAAATGGGCATCTTTAATTGATGGGACAGTTAGGTGGGGATACCCTATGTCGGCTGGGACTTGAAGGCACTTTCTACCACCGTTATTAAACGGATGGGGACAAAACCAGGATTAATTATATCCCTTGTAATGCAGATAAGCCCACCCCAGCCCGCCTTCGAAGGGCGGGGTGGATTTTGGCTGCGGTCGCGAGAAGAGAGCAAAGCGCTGTGCATCGTCAGGTCTGACGTGCGATGAGGGTGGAGCCAAGGGAAGGGATATTATGGACTGGGACGCGTAGACCCTCCTTCTTTGGAAGGCGAACGAAGGAGACAGCAGCTGCGGAGCAAGGAATCCCGATCGGGCCTCGTGGCTAAGTATGGGGGGGGGTTGACTGGGGGTGCTTCTGTACTCACAATACCCCTTTTTCCCCCTGGAATATTCTGCCTCTGTGGGGGAAGACTCGCTCTGAGCTGCGATATGCCAGCTGGTTGGCTCTCGGCTCCTTCTTTGTTCCTCTCCGCGTGCATTCGACGGCCGGACTGTGCTTCGGCAGCCTGGTGTCTCCGGGTTCTACTGCCTGACGCGATTAACTTTCTAATCTGTTTGCTGCTGCAGGCAGCCCGAAAGTTTGGCTTAGCTGTTTGGGGCTTTAGTACATTTATGGCAGCTGGCTATGGGACCAGACAAGGGCACACAGGGGGCTGCTGGTGCGGGCCAAGAGGCCCAGTAGGATGAGAAGGCCCACCCAAAAAGTGCAGGAGGGGCAAGCGGTCTGAGGGCGGTTGAACAGCCACGCCGCTTGGCAGCAGCAAGCCGCTGATGCGGCCTCCCAGAAGGGCCCCGGTGGGGCACATATTGATCTGCAGCCAGTGTCTGGGACTCGAGCCACCAGGGTCCTTGGTCGAAACGGGGTGCAGGGTACCCGCAGGGCACACAGTAATGCTTCAACAGTGGGCAGGGTACAGGTCGCCGGGGATGGTGCGGTGCCTCAGGAGTGCATGATCTTGAATTTATCTATCGGATTGTTTCTGCGATTTCAGGGCTGCTGGATGCACTGCAGCGAGGGACTGCGAAGGAGCCCTTGAAGAGCAATGAGTCCGGCTCGGGAGCCGGGCCCTCAGGTACGGGTGAGTCCCTATTGCAAACACATTCAGGGGTGACACAACCTAGTGGAGAGAGGTCGGTTAGCACTCAGGCAGTGAATTTTCCACCACCTTACTGTACAAATGAATCAATGCAGGTTTCAGGGGCCCACAGCTATCCCCACAGCTAGAGGGGCTGGCCCTGGGGGGCAGCCCCATCTGGGCAGGGGCGACAGGCTCCACAACAGCCTGTAGCTGCTGCCCAGGGGCAAATGTCTGTGATCAACCAGGTGGCAGGGACAGTGGGCAACAAACCCAGGGGCCCCAGGTATGGATGCTGCATGGCCCTCTCGGGGAGGGGCTGTGGCTCAGCGGTAGAGCATCTGCTGGGCATGCAGAAGGTCCCAGGTTCAACTCCCGGCATCTCCAGTTAAAGGAACCAGGCAATTAAGTGCGGGGAAGGACCCAGCCTGAGAACCTGGAGAGCCGCTGCCAGTCTGAGTAGACAATACTCTTTGTTGGACCAAGGGTCTGATTCAGTATGAGGCAGCTTCATGTGTTCAAGCATTGCTTATAATAAGTTTGTGGGTCCGGCGTGGCCCCAATATGAGGCAGCTTCATGTGTTCAAGTGTTTGCTTATAATGAGTTGGCGGGTCAGGCATGGCTGCAATACGGCGGGTACTTTAGAGTGCGAGCAGCTCACAACCCAGCCCTCGCCTGGGATGTCCCGCAGGGTGAGTTATTGGATGCTGTGCATGATGCCAGCAAGGGCAATGCAGGGGGAGAGGTCCTGCTGGGGACATGTCATTCAATCGCTCCCTAAGCCTCCGCCCCCCAGGGGGCCAGGCGGTTCAACCCCACTCGTTTTGCTGGGAGTTCAGTTCTACCGTCCACTGTGCTCACCGCCCATGCAGGTACAAGCATGACTTCTCCATCTGTGGTGAACCCCACCCCGTCATTTCCTGCCCCAAGGGGCGGACCAGTAGGCACGGACGTAGAGACCAGGGCTGGGGGGGCAAAAAGGAGGGGGGGAACCAATGCAGACTGCACCAAAAGGCGCCCAGTCCGATTAAAGTTCACGAACTCAGGTGCATTTTGGCCACCTACCCCCCTAGAATTGGATGCACTGTATTTGATTGGGGGTGTTCACGTTTAGTTTTCTGATCCAGACTCTAGTTCCTAGGGTGCACAGTGTGGGCAGGAATTTGAGGTCAGTGAACGGGATGGAGGGCATAGTTCAGAAAAGATCGATATGGAAGTCGAGGAGGGCTGAGTAGCTGGCCCCCTTTTTACTGCCCTGCCCCTAAAAACCCTACACATCTCACCACTAGGGATAGTCCCAAAGAAGGCTATGGGGGAGTCTCGCCTGATTCATCATCTTTCATACCCAAAGGGTGGGTCGGTGAATGATGCCATTCCCCCAGAACTCTGTTCAGGCAAATATTCATCATTTGACAATGCAGTGCGGATGGTCCGCACATGTGGTGAGGGCGCCCTGTTGGGGAACGGCGACATTAAGTTGGCTTTTCACCTACTCCCCATCCACCCCCTTGACTTCTCTCTCCTGGGTTTCTCAGTGGGAGGCCAATTCTATTTTGATGAGGCATGGCCCATGGGGTGTTCCATATCCTGCTCAGCATTCGAGAAATTCAGTTCCATGCTGGAGTGGGCAGTGCAGGTGCTTTCTGGCCACCACAGCATGACACGTTATCTAGATGATTTCCTCTTGCAGGCCCCGCCGGGTCACCTCAGTGTGCGGCGCTTATGCAGCTGTTTCTTACCTTATGGGGGGAGTTGGAAGTGCCCCTGGAGTGCCCCTGGCCCGTAAAGGGAGCTAAGGCCCATCTACCAAGCTAACCTATCTGGGTATCGAATTGGACACGGTGGGGCAGCTTGCTAGGCTGCCGCCCCAGGAGCTAACCTATCTGGGTATTGAATTGGACACGGTGGGGCAGCTTTCTAAGCTTCCGCCCCAGAAGCTTGCTGCACTGCAAGTCTGCATGCCAGGTACTATCAAGGCAAGGAAAGTCACACTGCTGGAGCTCCAGTCATGGGTGGGCCATCTGAATTTTGCTTGCAGGGTGGTTGCACCGGGGCGTGCCTTTGTGCGTCGCCTCTGCAGGGCCAGGGCAGGTGTGTGGGCCACCCACAGCAGGATAGGGGCACTAGCGACAGGAGGCAGGACCTTTGCACATGGGCCGGCTTGCTAGAAAGTTACAGTGGGGTTTCCTTCGGGAGGGGAGGCCTTTTGCTCGAGGCTGAGCTGCAGATACACTCTGATGCAGCTCTGATGCAGCTGATGCCCACGGGTTTGGTGTGTGTTTTTTGGGGCAGGTGGTGTGCCAAGCGAAGGCCCGCTGAGGGAAATCGTCGTGACATTATAAGAGACCGCACTTTCCTGGAATTCTTCCCAATGGTGGTGGCAGTTTACATCTGGCCCGAGGCTCTGGCCAATCCTTTAGTGCGTTTTGGTGTGACGATGGGGCTATGGTGCACAATGTTAGCACATTGTCCCCCAAATCTCCTAAGGTCATGCCATTAGTGCGGGGTTTTGTACTCCAGTGCCTCACATATAACATCCTTTTTTCATGCCATGCAGCTCACTATGTTCCAGGAATAACAAATAATTGTGCCAATGCACTATCCTGTTTCCAGATAGAGTGCTTCAGGATCCTGGCCCCACTAGCTCAGGAAGCATCAGCGGGGATGCCCGAGGCGCAGTGAAGTCTTGGAGGGGTGAGGCCTGGCGAGCCATA
This sequence comes from Euleptes europaea, assembly GCF_029931775.1. Classification (NCBI taxonomy): domain Eukaryota; kingdom Metazoa; phylum Chordata; class Lepidosauria; order Squamata; family Sphaerodactylidae; genus Euleptes; species Euleptes europaea. Next base: position 34,619,183 of record NC_079313.1, on the reverse strand, counting down.
CACAACTCTCTGGCCCCAAGTACCCGGAAGGGCTATGCCAGGAGTTTCTGGGCAATTGAGGAATTTAGGGAGAAGGAACAGCTCCAGCCAGCCTGGCCTATGCTAGTAGACCATCTCATGCAGTATTGTGTCCTGCCGCACAGTGCGGGATACACAGTTACCACTATCGCCGGCCACCTGTCTGCCTGGGGGTTCTATGCAAAGCCACCGGGGGGGGGGCGGACATGGCAGGGGACTTTAGGGGAGGAGGATGCTGGAGGGGTGGGTCGGAGCGGAGCCGCGGAAGCTGTGCATAAGGGCCCCGGTCTCCCCTGAATTGCTCTCAGGTTTGTCTCCGGCCTTAGAGTCGCACTGTACCTCTGCATTTGAGGTCAAGCTGTACCACGCAGCGGTCCTGTTGGCCTTCTTTGGGGCTTTGCGGATCGGCGAATGGCTGGTGAGGTCAAAATGGGATCAAGCGGGCAGAGCACTGCAAATGCACGTTCTTATCATCATGGCCATGGGGTTGGCTGTCAGATTGTGGTCATCTAAGACAGACCAGAGGGGGAGAGGGGAGATGTTTCACCTGTACCCATGTACAGCAGTTTCCCTTTGCCCCGTGCAGGCCTTGTCGGGCTATGTTGCTTTGCGGGGCCAGGGGTGGGTTTTTATTCCAGCATGCTATGGCAGGCCACTTACCAGGTACCAGTTCAGGGCAGTGGTGTAGAAAGTGTTAGCTGGTCTGGGAGGGGCCCCCCCACCTTATTGGCACACACTCATTTTGTATTGGGGCAGCCTCCACAGCAGCCGCCTTGGGACAGGGTGATGAGATGGTAAAGACGGTTGACAGGTGGCGTTCCTCTGCCTTTAGGTCTTACGTCAGGCCCGTGGTATCGGCCCAGCTGCAAGGGCTGGGCGGGGGGGCAGGGTTCCTCTGCAGCAACACACTGACATGTTGTTTTTCAGGTGGCCTCCACCGGAGGAGGCAGGTTTCTCATCTGTGGCCACAGCATTGGCTTGGGCAAGCCACAGGGCAGCCACGGGAGGCCTCGGCTCGCAGCTTGGTGTAAGCGAGACGATGCGGATTACATGGCTGGGCAGAAGGGGCATGCGGTGGGAGCAGCTGTTTGCCAACCCTCCACGACTACCTGATGGCATCTCCCCCACCTCGTGTAATCGTCATTCACTTGGGCGAGAATGGCATAGAAAAATGGGCTGGGAAGTCCATTGTTTGGCAAGCTCTGATGGACTTGGAACACCTGAGCACACGGGTGCCAGGGGTACGGTTGGTTTGGTTGGACATGCTCCAGCGGCGGGTCTGGAGGGGTGCTTTGAACCCAGGGCTTTTGGAAAGGGCACGGGCAAAAGTGAATGGCAAAATATGGCATGGGGGGTAGTTTCAGATGTCGGCTATGACATCTTCTTGGGGGATCTGCAGAGTGGCCTCATGGCGGCCTTTAAGGGCAAGTGGGGTCATGGGGCAGACCAAGCATTAAGCTGATCTGCCCCCTGTGCCGGGAGCAGTGCGGGAAAATGTGGTTTCATGATTATGGTACAACTCCAGTGAGCACCCTGAGGCATCAGTGGAAAGATGAAGGAGTAACCCTCAGACCAGGACTGGGGCCTCGGTGCCTGGCAGGGACCTGGGACAGGAACTCCTTGAGGGGTGCCGCTATCCTTAACCTATAGACCTCGCGGCTAGGGTGGATTGGATGTGGCACACCTCCCTCGAGCACTAAAAAGGCTTGGCAAGGAAGAGGAAGAGCCGTACCACACGTGACGGCTCAGAGCTCAGAGCCAGGGTGAGTCTCGCCCTAAGAATGGGGATGCAAAAAACAAGAGGAGGCCTGACTCTTCTGCATCCCAGCAATGGCCCGCACTGCAGTCAGTTATGGGGGATGTTTTGGTTGTGTGAGCTGCAGATCCCTCTTGAACAATAAAAATAAAGTTGGCCCTTTTATTATCCCAGCTCTGGTGTCAGCTCTCGTTATTACGCATCCGCGGACAATAAGTAGTAGTTCTGGCTCCAGGATGGTAGGAATGCTCCACAGCGTGCACCTTCCCCAACATGTCACAGATGAAAAGGAAGGGACTCTGAGTCTTGTGGACTGGTAACAGTCCTATTTTCAAACAAAGGTTCAATGCCTGAACCTCCATCCTCATGACTTTTTTCTGTCAGCTACAGCTTCCTTTGAAATAGAATGCTTTGTATCAAATTCAGATGCAAAGTAGATTAGTAAACTCAAAACGGCAAGTTTGCTTTAAAAGAAATCAATCTCCCACTTCTTCTGCTTGTATTCCTATTCAATTACAGCAATTCTCACATGCTTTGGGAAACGTGCTGAACCTGTGGGACCAGTCTGTCCACCACCCCACTTAAAACACTGTTTTGCTCCACCTCAGAATCCTTTTTTCAAAACAGAGGGTTTCAACATGTGACTAGAGATGCTGTTAGATAGGTGGGAATGCTGTGTTCAACAGCCACAATCACCTATGAGTTGAATCTCTGGTCTACTTGCTGGACACCTTGAAATGCTACCAAACAACTTTGCAGCTGTGCAGTAGCTGCAGAAGCAGAGTTTTTTTTACTTGCCTGGCAAGACAGTGAAATGATTCTACCCAGGGTCATGGATGGGTAGGTCAGATAATTAAATGATGCGAGTGGAGAACTGCATTTCCCCAAGCCTGTACAAAATGCACATATAGATAGCACAGACTTCAGTGAAACCCAAATGATAAAACCTTTGAAAAATACACTGTTTATAATCACTAGCTAACTGATTTGCTGACTGTTTATTTATATATGTATATGACTGACTGACAAGCAGCATGCAGAAATACCAGGTCTGTTGGGGAGGGGGAAAATCGGACTCATATCAGGCTATGTGAGCATGCACATTTGTGCAACACTGCAGATTGCACTAGATTGTACAGTTTGAATACATAAAAAGTAACCAGATGAGCAAACTGTTCTCAAACAACAGAACTGATAGATGTGTGCTACCAGCGAAGACTGTTAGCCAAAGTGGTCAACCATCCCTACTGTGTGACATGATAGTTCCATTTAAAGACTAAGGTCTGGTTTACAGGTCAATTCTGGCCAAAAAACCCCAAAAACAAACCAACTCCATTCCTCTATTAACCGCTATGACAGTAAACATGGCAAAGGGCTTAAAGCAGGGTCATCCTCCCCGACCATGCAGTTTGGGAACTGGATTTCCCCAGCTGTGGAGTCACCTTTCACCACTATCCTTCCTGAAAGTTTACTGTGTGGCCCACCTGGAAACACTGCAGTCTCAACCTAGTGAAAAGCCAGCTACAACTTTGCATAGAAGGGAATTAGTAAACTGCATTTTGTATCCAAGTTTTCACATGCGTGTGCTACTAGAATAAAAATGCATCCCCCCCCCCACAGCTGTTAACTTTGAGGACATGGGCAGAAGAGGCTGAAACCTGAAGAATTCTGTGCATGTATGGACAATTGACAGAACCCCCCCCCCCAAAAAAAGGCAAAATAGGAATAGTGTTTTACCATGGTCAGTAACTAGGGATTGCCCCATAGAGGAGTATAAAAGGCCCTCATACATTCCAGGTTACTGTCCCATAAAATGGCGCAAACTGCTTAAAAGGCTTCGCATGAAGTTCAATAAATACAATTCCTTTCGCTAGCACACTACATGTCAAAACTGGAATGAAAAAATAAGCAACTTAAGTCAGACAAATATATCATTTTCAATTGGACTTTTAAAGAATTGTTTTATAATGGCTCCATCTAGTGGCCTGTTAGAAAATGGTATTCTCGTTTAAAGACCCCCGCCCCCGTTCAGTGTTTGAAATTGTCAATTGCCCTGATTTCCCCAGAAAATCCCAAACACCCACTGAATCAACATGCATTATTTGCAGGATAGGGAAGTACCTTAACGTATTATGTCTGGAACAGATATAGAACTATATAGTAGCTCAAAAATTCAGAAATACTCTGTTTTCATAAAAGTGGTTAACTGGAATCTGATGAGTCTCTGTGATGTAGTGGTTAAGGTACACAACTAGGGCCTGGGAGATCTGGGCTCAAATCCCTGCACTGCCCAGCTGCCCTTGGATCAATCACACTCTCTCGTCCAAACCCTCCTCACAGAGTTGTTGTGAGAATAAAGTGAGGAAGGAAGCTCCATGTACACCATTCGAAGCTGTTTGAAAGACGGGCAGGATCAAAATGTACTGAATGGATGGATAAACAAAGCAAAGATTTTTGATGGGGGGGATGGGTCCAAAGCAAGAATTAAAACATATGTTACGGCAAATGCCCAAAATTTAGAGAACAGTGATATTCATATGAATACTGTACTTCCAGTTTAATTTTTCTAATGAATGTGGGAAAGTGTTCCTGCAGCTGAGAGGCAGTTGTACAGGAATCCCCTGCAACAGCTTTTCTTCTCCACTAGTAATGGTACTGAATGAATTGGCCCTGTCTCCACAGCCGATGGAGGGTGAAGGGAGGGTTCCAGCTGGCGCACGCAACTGCAGCAGGCGGTCCGCTTGCCCCGGGGAGGGTGAGGGGAGGGTTCGCGCTGGCACGCGCGGGCCTGCGCATGCACGATTGCCCGCCGACTCTCAGCTGGTCGGCAGGCAGAGGGGCACTTTACCGGGGGTTTGCCCGCCAACAGCGGGCACCTGGCAACCCTATGTGACATCACTTCTAGAGAAAACCTGGAAGCGAAGTCATGTCATTCTAGGAACTACCAGAAACTGGGCAGGAGATGAGGGGTGAGGAAAACAGGGCTGGGGATGCTGGGAGAAAGCCTGAAAGGTGGGAAAGCTGAGCAGGAACTAGGGGGGTAGATGCAGAGAATTCTGGGGGAATGGTAGTGCCATACCTCACAGTCTTCACAGGTCTCTATATTGTTCCTTATGTTCCTGAGTCATGGTGTCTTATAGCATACCCAGCCCCTCCCACATCCTGAGAAATTAAAATGAGGCACCAAAAGAGCTATTAGACTGGCAGGCTTCCACCTGGTCCCAAATGTCAGAAATAATTTTGGTTGGGCTTAGGAACCTCTCCAGTATTCCCAAATGGTCAGAGCTTTGTACATTTCTGACTGCACATAGCAAGCCTTTAATGACATACTGTTCGCAATGGATGCCCTGTGCACAGGGTGAGGAAGTGAGAATGCTGATCACAGCACAATGTACAGTGTAATGGCTGATGTGGGCTGCATGTGCATACTACCTTACCCCCACCCCAGCATGTTCTCTCACAGGCTAGACTGCATGTTGCATTATAGTCAGGAAGGGGAATTCGCCATGCACATCAGTTCACCTCTCTTTATCTGTCACATTTCTATTCTACCCTTTTACCAAGAAGTTCAAGCTAGTTTATAGGGAATTAATTATCCCAGTTGCTTCCCAAACAAATTTCTGTAATGTATTAGGTACTGTGGAACACAGGCAGGATGGTGCTGCTGCAGTCGTCTTGTTTGTGGGCTCCCTAGAGGCACCTGGTTGGCCACTGTGTGAACAGACTGGTGGACTTGATGGGCCTTGCTCTGATCCAGCATGGCTTTTCTTATGTTCTTATTGAAAAGACACCTCACTTAGTGAGATTCGTGGTTAAAACAGGTTTGGGACCCAATCTTGCCATTCCAAACCCAGCACTATATTATTACACTAAGCCATTATGAGTAGTGGAGAATTGAGATATTTTGAATTTGCTGTATGCCAGGTGGCAACCTTTTAAAAATGACCAACGTTAGCATGAATCACAATGTTCAGCATTAAACTGAAGGGAGTCAGCATTCTTCACCCTTGCTAGGAAGTTCCTGAACAAGGTCATTCCCCTTTGTATATCAAGAAGCTGAGTCAGGAAGCTTCAAGAAGCTGACATGACCAGAAGTCTATCCTACTGATGTGGAAGAAACGCAAGCTGAAATCCACATTTCTGCATGGAAGAACAGCCCTTACTTTATGTGCATTACGACCTTCTGTGCTTCTGAGGCCAACATTCCTGCCAAAGGACAAAAATACATCTGGCCCCAGATCTCTCTGGAGATAAAACCACACTAGCAACAGTTCAGCCTTAATGCTTAGAACTCCATAGAATCAGTCATTAAATTTCCCACCATAACTAGAAGGAGGCAAAATTCAATTACAGGGCCCTCACAGGAGAAAGTCTGCACAGGGAAAGCATTTGTGCAAGGCAGCATTCAGCCATACATTTTGTAAATTAAAGTAAACATTGTACTTTGAGATTAGTGTTACATTTATCCTCATGACTGTGCTTTTTGTGTAAATAATACAATATATATTTAAATGCCTGTGCCTTTCTGGTGGTTAAGCACTGGGTAGTAATCCTGGGAGAAATAAGGAATCTATTTATGATGTTATATGAATAAAATTGAATATTTTGTGCAAACAAATTTGGATTAAAAAAAATTCTGCTAGAGTTTGCATTTAAAAAGAGAGAGGGGGAGGGAGGGGGAGAGAGAGAGAGAGAGAGAGAGAGAGAGAGAGAGAAGGGAAATTCAGTGATAAAATTAATGATTATTTCAGAACATATTTTGCAAAAGGAATTCTCCAGGAATACACACATGGGCATTTCTTTTGTGCGATGCTGAGAAAAAGAAATCATTATATTGTTTTTCGGCAAGCATTATTTCCTTTGAAGTATTGGAAAAATCACCATGGACAGAGAGAGCAGGTGTGAATTTTCCTCTCTTTTTAATCTCGTTGATATTCTCGAATGAAAATTCCGCACGCAGCTACGGTGGACCGACATTCCCCCCTGCTTCTTTTGGCACGTGCCAGAATCATTTATATTGTATAATTAGGAAGCCTCATAGTAATGTGTTGTTCAGATCCAGTGCTACCCAAAATTAGCATAAATGTAATTACAGGTCTTTTATGTGCAGGAGCTGGCAAATGATTAGTGCTTGGCATTAGTCTCAGAGAGCTGCATTGCACAGATTTCAGCAAAAGCAGTGCCATTTCTGATGCTATCGATCATTTGGTCTTTCCTTGCCCAAACTTTTATTAATGGTGTTGGAAGTATGTGTCCTTTGTTCCAGCCCCATGCAACATACGTTTGGGGCTGATAGAGAAGCTCCAATTATCAAGTTGAGCCGCAGACCCTGACCTTCCTAGCTAATAGATACTGTTCTCCCATGTTTCATGGTTTTATGGATCTGCATGGTCTATGGATCTGCAGCTTCCTACTTGTCTTGCTTAGAGTCACCCGACATCCACAGAGCATTTATGTTCATTCCGAAATGAAAAACAGCCGAATTTCCCCCGATTCGACAGTTTTCAGTTCAGAGGGAACCAAATTCAAAAAAAGGCAGGAAAACGACGAGCCGAATTCGGCAAGTTCGGGGCAATCGCCGAATAAATTCGGCAAATTCAGGGGCTCCAAATCAGCAGCATAACCGTCAGTTAGTAAGCAACTAGCAGCATTCTCCCGCGGCCAATCAGTGGCCAAGCTGGGTCTTCTTCTGGCCCATCAGTCGCAGTTGAGTGCGTGAGCCCAGCTGCTGCGCGGCCCGGGGAGAGAAAGAGAGAGTGTCTGTTTGTGTGTGAGAGAGATCCCCGTGCGGGGGGTGCATGTGCACATTCGCGGCTTTCCACCACACCCAAAATAATAGGCATGCTCCTCTGATACTAGAGAGAATAGGTATGCAGCATGACTAGTATCCATTCTAACTAATAGCCATGAATACCCCTCTCCTCCATGAATATGTACACTCCCCTCTTAAAGCCCCCCAAGCTGGCAGCCATCACCACATCATGGGGCAGGGAGTTCCACAATTTAACTATGCGTTGTGTGAAAAAAATACTTCCTGTTTTGAATCTCTCACCCTCCAGCTTTAGCAGATGACCCTGGGTTCTAGTATTATGGGAGAGGGAGAAAAACTTCTCCCTGTCATAAGAACATAAGAAAGGCCCTGCTGGATCAGACCAAGGCCCATCAAGTGCAGCAGTCTGTTCACACAGTGGCCAACCAGGTGCCTCTAGGAAGCCCCCAAACAAGATGACTGCAGCAGCACCATCCTGCCTGTGTTCCACAGCACCCAAAATAATAGGCATGCTTCTCTGATACTAGAGAAAATAGGTATGCAGCATGACTAGTATTCTAACTAATAGCCATGAATACCCCTCTCCTCCATGAATATGTCCCTCCCCTCTTAAAGCCCTCCAAGCTGGCAGCCATCACCACATCCTGGGGCAGGGAGTTCCACAATTTAACTATGCGTTGTGTGAAAAAATACTTCCTGTTATCTGTTTTGAATCTCTCGCCCTCCAGCTTTAGCAGATGACCCCGTGTTCTAGTATTATGGGAGAGGGAGAAAAACTTCTCCCTGTCCACTCTCTCCAAACCATGCATAATTTTATAAACCTCTATCATGTCTCCCCTCAGCCGCCTTCTTTCCAAGCTAAACAGCCTGAAGAGTCTTAACCGCTCCCCATAGGACAGTTGCTCTAGTCCCCTAATCATTTTGGTTGCTCTTTTCTGCACCTTCTCAAGCTCTGTAATATCCTTTTTTAGGTGTGGTGACCAGAACTGTACACAGTATTCCAAGTGTGGTCTGACCATAGATTTGTACAAGGGCAGTATGATATCAGCAGTTTTATTCTCTATTCCTCATCTAATTATGGCCAGCATGGAATTGGCCTTTTTTACAGCAGCCACACACTGGGTTGACATCTTCATTGAGCTATCCACTACCACCCCAAGATCCCTTTCTTGGTCTGTGCTGCCAGCACGATCCCATCAGTGTATATGTGAAGTTGGGATTTTTTTGCCCCAATATGCATCACTTTACACTTACTCACATTGAATCTCATTTGCCATTTTAAGGCCCATTCTTCCAGTATGCAGAGATCCTTCTGGAGCTCTTCACAGTCCGATTTTGTTTTAACCACCCTAAATAATTTGGTGTCATCTGCAAACTTGGCTACTTCACTGTTTAACCCCAACTCCAGGTCGTTGATGAACAGGTTGAAATCACCGGTCCCAACACAGATCCCTGAGGCACCCCACTTCTCACATCCCACCATTGTAAGAACTGACCATTGATTCCTACTCTCTGCTTCCTATTTTTCAGCCAGCTCTCAATTCATAAGAGGACTTGTCCTCTTATCCCATGCCTATGAAGTTTGCTTAACCGTCTTTGGTGGGGGACTTTGTCAAAAGCTTTTTGGAAATCCAAATACACAATATCCACAGGCTCATTCCTGTCCACATGCTTACTGATGCTTTCAAAAAACTCTAATAGGTTAGTAAGACAGGACCTACCCTTACAAAAGCCATGTTGGGTTTTGCCCAGCAGACCTTGCCCTTCTATATGCTTGACAATTCTGTCTTTAATAATGCTTTCCACCAATTTACCCGGAACAGATGTTAAGCTAACTGGCCTGTAATTTCCTGGGTCCCCCCTGGAACCTTTTTTATAGATGGGTATTACATTGGCCATTCTCCAGTCCTCTGGTGCAGAGGCTGATCGAAGGGACATATTACATATCTTTGTTAGAAGTTCAGCAATTTCCCATTTGCAGTTCTTGAAGAATTCTAGGATGAATACCGTCTGGTCCCTGTGACTTGTTAGTTTGCAGTTTGTCTAGATGTTCTAGGATTTCCTGCCTTGTTACCACTATTTGCCTCAATTCCTCATTTTCCCCTCTCCAAAATCTCTGTCTACATTCCTAAGGATTGAATCCCCCACTACAAGAAGCCCCCCTCCCCTCTGAGGCATATCCTCAGTACGAGAGGATATCTGTTCATCCACCAAGGAAGAGGTCCAATCTAAGGTACCACATCCTCCTACCTCAGTGAGATGGCCTTCCCTAAGGGCTCCATCATCCGTGACTGGCAGGTTGCCTTCACCTTGGGACTGGGATATGACTGTTTCATCCCTGGAGTCCTTAGTCACCTCTCTCTCTGCCTGCCTCAGCTCATCCAGTTGAGCTACCTTGGCCTCAAGGAAGTGAACTCACTTCCTGAGAGCCAGGAGCTACCTGCACCGAGCACACACACACAACTTCTGTCCAGCAGGCAGTTAATCATACATGTGACACTCCATGCAGCACACTGGATAGCCCCCCCGACCCCTGCTGGCTTTCTACCTTCATAACTGGTATTTTATTAATTAATTAATTAATTATATTATATTATATTATTCTTTGGTGTTGTAACCCTGCCCTTTATTCTCTTGCACTCTTCCTGCATCAAATAAGAACTGAGTGCCCAAGTTCCTTGCCCTGCAGCTATCTGCTGCTAATTCACATAGATATTCAAGTTGCTCGGTACTCCAACTGGATTGAGAGAATTACTCTGCCAAGATGACAAGATTTTATACTCATCCTACAGATCCCCAGTCATGATTCACAGGCTAAGAGCCACAGGGCAAGAGCCCTTGTGCTCTCACCCTTCGGCTCGCGCCAAAGGCTTGAGCCTCTGGCGAGCAGGAGCCTTGGAATTTAAATGCTCACAGCCCCCACCTCTCACACACAAGCTCCAATCATAACAACTACACTTAACAAGGTAACAATCAAGTTTTCAGGCAGCAATCAACCTTAATCACCCATTGGCACAACAATCACAACCCTCTCCCAGCAAACCTCAATTAAATTCTCAGTTTAGTTAGGCTTCCCAGCGTTTTAAGAAAGGAAAGTTTAAACTCACCCCTGCCTGTAGTCCCCAGGCCAGCTCAGCTCAGCTGAATCTTTTTAAAATAAAAGTTCATCCCAGGACCAATTTAACAGTTACATGCATTTGTGTTTATTGTGTAGATTCTTTAATTGATCTATATGGCATCACTGCTCTTGCTGTCTGTCATTCTCAAACCTTACAACTATGAACAACACATCTGCAAAATCCAAATTTAGTTCATGAAATCCATGCCTGTAAATATAAATTGGCCAGTACTTATTCCATGCACCCCTCAAAGAGAGTTTGGTAAAGCAGATTCCATGAATAGTGAAATAACTCCTACTCATAACAGAAGAATGTGTTTATTGCATTATTCTGGCATGTCTTCTACATGTGAATCCCTTGACTCTTATTAGTATTCATGTGCATAAAAGGATTATGTGAGTACAGGATCTCATTAGTTCTTGATGTTATATTATACTACTGCATTCGTGTCTGTATTTTTTCCAACATTCTACCATTGTAATGCCTGAAAATGCTGGGATTGCATAGTCTGACACTGCATGCTTGCACACTACTCTGTAAGCACTCAGTGACCTGTGGTACCTTTGCCCAGGTTTGGTTGTTGAACAAGTTACAGCCATTCCTGGATAGGCAAGACTTAGCCATAGTTATCTATGCTCTGACCACATCCAGATTTGACTACTGCTGTGCCCTTTATGCAGCGCTACCTCTAAAGACTGCTAAATCGGTGCACAATGCCACTGCAGGATTTATTGATGGTGTAATGTTGGGTACTGGGCATTCCTACACAAATTATTTCCATATCAAGACAGATCACACCTCTTTCTACTTCAACAATAAACATACAAATTCTACCAGCATAAAATCACTCAGCCTTCAATGCATCCCTGTCTGCCTTAGTAATGGAACCAAAGATATCCTTGTGGGGTTTTTAATTAGGGGTTTCTCTCCTGTGTCCTACTATATGTGTGAATTTTCTTTTATGGTTTTCTAGCCTTCTTTGTCATATATGATTCACCTTATAAATAGGTTAGCCATTCTTTGTTTGGAATTTTCCAGTTTATATTGCAAGTCACAGAATAATACCCTCTACAAAACATAAGCACATATAGTATTTTGTTTTTTTTACTGGTTGGCAATCCTAGCCTCTGCCCAGCTGTGTGCACACAGTTGCACAAATACATACAAGTATGCTGACTGGCGTGGAGTGTAGAGCAGGGGAAGAAATGAAATCATGAAATCACCTTCACCTCCATCTTCTGATGATAGATAGATCTGATCAGTCTAGTACATTTTTAACACATCCTTTCCCCAAGCAGCTCAGAGAGGCATACATGGTCCTCACTTCCTCATTTTATCTTCACCACAACTCTGTGAGATAGGTTAAGCTAAGTGAAAGGGCAGGGTAAACTACAAATGAAGAAAAAATATCAGATGGGAATAGCACCAGATTTGACAGTCAATATGTCTAGAAACCTTAGTTTACTAAAAATTGACACCCATACTCTGGACCTACCAAAAAAATCATGGGGGAAAGAAGGACACAGCAAAGAGGAAAAGATTTTTTCCTCTTCTTAGCCCCTCATCTTCTCTTCTATGTCCCAGCTCCAAGGAGCCAGCTCTGAACACCAGCAATTCACAGCCTGGCTCAAAGAAACCTGTTCCAAGAACAGGCATTGCCACACCTGCCTTTTGCTTGACTCAACTGTCCTTAGGGCTATGGTGTATCTCCTAAGACTTGCTGTAATTCTGTGTGCTAAGCCATCTTCTTGCTCTAATTACAGGTAAGGATCAGGGATGCTGAGAATGATGGGAACACAAAGGCTGGTTGAATTTAGTGTGATCAAACTCCTCATTTACATGTGAATTGACCTCATTGCATCAGTGTTGTACAAAGTTAAGCTTAAACAGCAGAGTTGACTAATTTTCCAGCCTATATTTTTATTATTTCCCTCAATAAACTCTATTTCTGTTTTCACTTAGTGTTCCTTGCAAACTTGTGGAGGCACCTCATTACTGTGCAAGAGATCCATCAAAGACTACATTGGGTGTGTTCTTTTTAAGTGAGGTGCAGGTCCTAAGCCAGCAGTTCTGTTAGTGTAGGAATGAGAGGATGCGGGATGAGGGCTTTCTCCTTTATTCTTAGGTTAGTGTGAACTGGGTTTGGACTGGAAAGTGAGCCACATTCATACCGACTCAAGTCTAGGGTACCCTTGAATTCTGGCCACATGTGATAATGCTTAGGTTCTTCAAGTAAGGTACCATTATCACAGGACTTCACTTTTGATAACTGCACTTTATTTTCATGCATACCCATCTGAAGGATATCTAATATTTCATGACAATGAAATTGAATCAATATGCCTTTGTCAAGATAAATTTGGTTCATTATCTTCCCCTATTTGTGGTTTAATAATCTTTGTGAGGTACCAAGGAATTAATTATAATTATGTTTTTGTAAAATTGTGATGATGTATGTAGGTGGAATAGAAAAGAAATGAGTGCACCATTATGTTATAATGGTGAGTTCATAACACATATTCATCTCCTGATTACTGCGAAACATAGTGGTGATTTATGACACAGCTGTATTAAACTCTTTATTTAAAACATTTATATTCCACATTTCACAATTAAAAATTCCTAAATCAATTTATAACTATAACCCCCCCCCAAAAAAAACTAGACAACTCCTACAAGCCATAAAATGGTCCTAGACATAATGGACAGGAACAATAGCTAAACTGATCACTGGAACAATAATAGCACTAAAACAAGCAGAGATAGTAACTGTCAAAATAAAATAACAGTATCGACTACAAGAACCAAACTTTTCAACAGAACAGTGAAAAAACTGGTCAGCAAACATCCTGATATTAACCCTTGTGCAAATTTGGCAACAGGCACAAAAGGTACCCCTCCCATATAGAAAAGGCGTTGTCTTTACTGGCCATTTACCACACTTCTGAAAGTGGGAGCATCTTCACAGAGGATTCAGATGACAAGAGGTAAATCCAGTGCAGAACAGGTTGACTTCCATTGCATTAATTGTCACAACACTGATTGATCTTATCGAGAATGAATTCAGGTTATTGGCCCTCCTCCATCCCATTACTGACAGCAAACACCTGTTCATGATATCCACCAACAGGAGCTGCTGACTTAAGTTAAAGGTGCAAAATAGTAATGTGTCAACAGGATAATGACATTTTACTTCAGTACTTCAGATGGTCTCTCCTAGCTGTTTCAAATAAGTGCTTCTGCTGTTTTTGCATACTCAAGCTTCTGCCATGACTTAAAGTGGTGCTGAAACATGAAATATTGAGCAAAAGAAACAGCAACTATGGCTAAACTGTGTGTACAATTGTATAACACTATAGAACACTGTTACATGCAGGAAACAATTACTACAAAGCACTGTGTCGCTGAGCTTATAACATATATGTGCCAATCCACAACAATACATGAAGCGTTACAATGTACATACAATTTATATAAGTCTTTATGGACTATAGGCATAACCTTCTTTTCGTGCTTTGATTTGTTATTTGACTGTAAATCGTGGTGTCACTATATAAGGCTTATATAGGGCCCAATACACCTGAACCCGAAATCGGGCCCAATAAACCTGATTTTTTTTTTTGCATGACCCTATTCACAATTCAAAAATTTTAAAAACCCAGTCTTGGATATCTCTGGATTTGTGATTGTTGTTTAAAAGCTATATTAGTGACACAATATTGATTCATGTTTGTGCATAGCTTTTTGCCCTGACATCTGGGGTAAGTGCAAATTGCCCTCAGTTTTTCAGTCAGGGAAGCTTTTTTAAAGGTAACCTAAAAAAAAAAAATTCCTTTAGGATATAGATATATATGCACCAATCATTAAAAATGTGACAGATCACTAATTTCTGTGGTCTTAATTGCAAAATGAAGGCTGCAATCCTAAAACCTTTTTCCTGGAAATAATCCCTACTGAATAACATGGGACTTGCTTATATAACATAGACCTGCTTAGTATTATTCCCTAACATTGCCATCCTGCAATGAACTTAGAAGGCTATAACACTGCTTATGATTGCACTGTAAATTAACTGATATATAAGCAGGTATGAATCAATCCTGAAATTGCCTCCTATTTCAACTGTTTTCATTCTTTTCCCACTTAGACTTTTTCCTACTGATTTAAACTATGATGAAATAGCAAGAGCTGTGCTTCATTTAGTAAATGGCAAGTCACTTGCTTCGAGTCTACTTTATAAAGCAGTGTTTAAGAATGCCTACTATTTTTCACTCCAGTCCCCTGGTACTGACATTATTACCTTCCATCTGCTTGCTTGTATCAGATTTTGTGTTCTGCATGTTTTTTTCCTAGCTTTGATATTCCGGTGGTTCACATCACAGGAGCACTTTAACCAAAGGTACATGTATAGAAACGAGCCAGCAACAAGGACATCAGCAACTCTGCTCAATTGATGTATCAGATAATGAAAAGAAAGATTGTATGTGTTTTATATAATGCTAAAGATTCAGTTGGTTTTTAACGCCCATTATGAGCAAGAGTTTGTGAGAGGAAAGAAAAAGACATTACATGCTTAGGTTATCAACTCTTCTCAAAAAGACTGAACATTTTTTTCTAAAATCACTCCAGCACCATGAAAGTAGTGAGTGTCGGAGATTTTGTTCGCCCATTAGGATTGCCAAGGGAACTTTTAGATTTCCCCCCTTTTTCTTTTAAGCCATCTTCAATCACAAGACAGTAACTCAGACGAAACTCCCTTGAAATCAATGATTTGCAGAAAAGCTTGGTATGAAAATTTGAAAGGACTTTCTTGAATTGTATTCCTATAGTATGATCAGGAAACTTGATCTTAATGAAGACAGAGACCAAAAACCATTCAGAAATGTTGGTAGGCATGTGGATTTTGTAAGGTCTATTTCCACACCATCTCCACCAATCATCCCTAGGACTTCGAGATGCCCTCAAATGGGATAAGCCAAAAGTAAACTGTGGCAGAGGTACAGCATAGCTCTGAATCTATAGTTAGAGGTGTGTCTTCTTGTACCCTTTATGTCTTCCCCCTACATTGGTCCATTGTTTCTCCCAAGCAAGAATCTATGCATTCATTTCAAAATTTCATTTGAGGTGAAATTCAGTGGAAACCAGGCCTTATTAACTTCACCCAATGCACTGAGAGCATTTTCCATCAACATGGGACTCACCAGAAATCCTGTACTGGTGAGTGACAAAAATATTTTATCTTATCGAGGTATTTATGCCTTGCTTTTCCTCCCAATGGGGACACAAAGTGACTTACACCATTGTTCCCCCCTCCTCCATTTTATCCTCACAACAACCCTGTGAAGTAAGGTAGGCAGAGTGACTGAACAAAGGACACCCAACAAACATCTATGGCAGAGTGGAGATTTGTATCTCAGTCTCCCCAGATCCTAGCCTGACACTTCAACAGTTGCAACACTATCAATTTGCACCAGTATTTTCTGTGGAACCCAGATAGGGATGTGTACTGTAGAACACACACCAAGACCTTTTGCTAATCTTAGCACTACCATTTAAGCTCCCCTCTACAAAGTTAGATATTTTGAAGCTTCTTGACTGTCTCAATTTGGCTTTAAATGTCACAGGCCTGCAAGAACTACAGTGGGGGGAACTTTTTACACATACCTGGACCAGCACGGGGACTGCAGAGACAACATCCACTTGGCTAAAGTTGTGTGTAATTAATCCCACATTATGAGATTTATCTCTGATCAAGAGAATATTATTATCTATGCACTTGTGATACATACAGCACCATCCCAAGCAGCGTTAGACCTTTCTAAACTCATGGAATTTTAGAAGTGTGTAACTCTGTTTCAGGTAACACTGTGAGAGGCCTAGGGAACAATCCTAAACAGGCTGGTTCTGTAAAACCAATTTTATTTAGTGGGGTTTACTGGCAAAAAAAAAAAAGGTGCTCTTAGGGCTGCAATCTTACTGGTCGTAGTTCTTATGTGCCCTGTATGTTGGCCCTCCAGGACACCTGGTTGGCCACTGTGTGAAACAGTCCGCCTCATTACACACTGCTTTGTGATTGGCTGTGAGAGAAGCCAATCTTCTGTGTTTCCCCCTAATGGAGTATGCACGTTCTGTGACTCTGGAATGAGCCAGGATCAACAGTTTAATTCCGGCCAGAAGAGGAATGGGAAAAGCCGGGTTCGTTTTGCGTCGAAACAGCATTGAGCTTCCAAGGAATGAGATAGTGTGCATACTGAAAAAATTTGATCCTGGCTGCAACAGGAAATAAAGGAAGTTAAAGCGACCGTGCATAAATGATCCATGTCAACAGTGACATGAAATCACCCTCTGTTTCAATGTAGAGGAACCAGTGGGCTCCGCTCAACCTAACTTAGCAGTTCTGAATTGCCTCGTACATCTGACACACCCATGGACAGGGCTACATGTGTAGAGTGGGAGCACGAGCATGTGTGCTGGCCCCATGCAAGTGACTGTTCTGGCTCCACCCCCACCTACATACATCCATCTAACACAGGCGCAGAGACTATGCTTGCTCACAGGCTCCATCCCTGTGATTAGGGATATTTGTTTCCATTGTTCCTGATTGTAAGGACAGGACCTACACATGTCCATTTCGTATGCAGTCAATGCACACAGGAAAGGGTAATACCAACATGCTCATTCTCACCCTCTCTTCATGCATTGATCTTACATTTCCATCAATGGGGCTCAAAGGCACTTAACGTTGGCTGGATTGTTTCCCATTGCTGGCTGCTTTCATCTTGTATGCGTGCAGATCGAGTCAGTGCACAAAAGAGTGAAGAAGAAAGTCATCCCAAAAAAGTGCTGCCGATTACAAACATGGGCTTCTGTATAACAACTCATTATGCACAGGAATGTTGTCTCTTTCAGATTTCAAGTACTGTGGCTATTTTGCTTCATTATGCACATCTCCATACTCACTTTATTTCATTACGAGGCTGTTGGCACCTTAAATTATTTATTTCCCATTTTTGTAAATAGGAGGAAATGGCTCTTCTGATAGGCAATTCAAGTTATTGCTTATGAGTGCCATCAAGTTACAGATGCATTGAAGTGCAGCAAAAATGAAATACCTATCACCCTGCTGCTGACGATGTGTCCAAAAAGCTCAGGAGTTTTAATGGCTTGTAATATATTTTGTCGCTGGAAGTCACTTTCACAACTGACTGTGCAACAAATCATTTTAACTCTTGCCAATCTCTCCTCTGATTTTAAAGCATCAATTAATACTCAAGTTCTGGCTGTTTCCTTGCCCTTTTCTAACCTTTATGTTATCTTGTATAACAATGAATTCTGGCATGCCGAATACTTGTGTCCTGGTCTTTTTGACAAAATGGAGCTGATGTACTAAGAGTTCTCCATTTTTAATACTACAAGTGTACTATGCATGTATAGCTTTAAGTTACTGCATTTATGTCATGTCTCCCTGATGTGCAAGTGTGCATAGATAAAACACTGGATGTGGGCATATATGTCTGATCTGTTTTGCAATGTTTTGTCAACGCCCAGATGTGCATTGGTTACATGGGGGTGGGGAATATGCAAAGAAACCAAAGGTTGTGGCCAACTCAGCATGCTGCAATTCCAAAATTAATTTTAAAAATTCTCCTTCTTAAATTGGAAATCAGGACGAGTGGAATGCAGGACAGAAAAAAAAACCCCTCATGTATCAATAAAGAAATGGACTGGGGAAAGTCTACTTGACCTTCCTCCTGAGTTGCTTTTATGGTTAAACTGAAAAGCTACCATCTGGCGGCTGAGAGAAAGTGAAGGTAACCTATTGTGTTTGAGAGTGCAAGCTTCTGATCCCTCAAAGGGCCCCTTTCCTCTAGGAAACACTGTGTAAAATGTTCCTTGGCGCCTTTTTGTTATCAGAAGCTATTATGTCATCATCCACTCTACTTCATGATCTACTTGCATCCCTAGAAACTAATAGGGCCATCCTAAGCAAAGTTGCACCTGTATAGGTCCATTGGCTTCAAATGGTTGTTGAGCATCCTTAGAAGCACAAAAGTTATGAAAATAAATGCAGGCATGCAGAGGTAAGCAACAACAATCACAACTATTGCCCAGAAAGACAACTAGGTGACTGTGGAGAAATGCACTCCACTATGAGCTACATCTCACCATTGAGAGTGCTGGGGCTACAAAAACCCCATAATCATTCGAAGAAAGAAAGTGGTTAATTGCTCTCTAGCTCCCCCATCCTGTCAATGGCTCTTACAAGCACCCAATACTTAAGGCTTGGTTATACAAATCTTTCTAGCCCACAGAGAACAATAATGCGGGCATCTCAATCCCTGGCACCTAGGAGATGACGGAGACTAGAGGATGACCAGTGCTAGATTGTTTGAACAAACCTATTGACTGCTTGAGTTAGTGGTCCACCAGAATCTTTTCTGCTCCATGGTAGCTGAAAGCAACATAACCTTGGGATGTGTAGCTCCTTTGGAGGGGGTGCATGCTGAGTTGGCTGCCAGTGGGAGATAGCTTTAAGGTTTGATACAGGTTTGGTTGCTTATTGTAGGAACAAACAGACAGCTAATAGTATTATAGCCCATTCCTGAGAATGTGACCTGGCCGCCGGTGTAAATGCGTGTAATCACGCAATTACATGCATTCATGCCGGTGGCGAGGCCAGCCCTGGTAGTGGCCAAGCGCCGTGGGACCACACCTCCTCCCTCCACCTGCGCAGCCTATCCGTGGTGCCGGCAATGGTCTGGAGAGGCCACGCTGGCGCAGGGGGACGTTCCGGGGCCAGGCCAGGGGGAGGAGCTGCCGGTTAGGTGGTTCCCTATCCCCTTTTGGCCACTTCCCCCGGCACCAGGAATGGTGCTGCACCTGCTTTTTAGCAGATGCAGCCTCACTACTCCCTATGGGGCAAAAGGCCCCGGTTAAACAACAACAACAAAAAGCCGCAAAACAGCTTTTTTTTTGTTTAACGGCATACAGGGATCAGCTTAGGAAGAGATGCCACTGTGCCTCTTCCCCGCCGTCCCCGTACGCCTCAGCTCAGGAATGGGCTGTTAGAGTAACACAAGCCTAGTTTGATCTGGGAAATCCATTCAACTCCATCTCATCTGGGGGGGGGGGGGCTACCTCTGCTGCCTGCATGGCATGTTGTAATTGGTGGTGGAAGGGTACTGCCATGAACTAGTAACACTACATTCTTTGGTTTCCATTTCTCCTACCTGTACTTTTCTTCCTTTGGGATATGTTCCCACTTAATAAAACTGTCTTGAATGCCAACAAACAGGAAGTGTGACTCACCAGATAGCCCGACTCCCTTATGAAAGCCATCATGCACTTAAAGTCGTAGATTGGCCTTATCCTTCTCAGCCATATTTCAGCTCAAGCATATTTTTATTCTATTACCAATACACACATGAAAGGGCTCTTTTTTATGCCTTTGTATTCTCTACTATGGCATCAGCATGTAAACTTGGTTTCTCACCTGTCTAACTGCATTGCAGACTAATATACTTTACATTAGCTATTACTTCTACAAATTCTCATTTTCTCTGTCAAATGATGCATGAAAGTTTGAATCACTATAGCTTAATAGAGTAAGCGTCTTATCAGCACACTATATCAAAGGCATCCCTCCCAGAACACACAAGGACAGTCTTTGGGGGAAAAAAAAACCCTCTTCAGTTCATTGCAAGCAGAGGGTTTTTTAAAACTTTAAAGACAGGGTTAAAGAACTCTGCAATGAAATAGTTGTTCTGTGCCTTTTTTCTGGGAAGCCTTGTTATGACCATGTGGTGTGCGGTGGCAGGGCAAGGTGGCTAGCCAGATTTCTTCACTTCCTTCCCTGGGTTGCCTAGGCATTAGCTGGTTGCCCAGGTGGGACATGGCTGGCTATGTTAGTCCTGGAAAATGTGGGGTTTTCTGTAGGTCCACCACAATACTCACGAAGGTCAAATTGTGTATACCTTGTTCTCAAACATTCTTCACTTACTTTCCAATTTGCCTGCGTTCTTCCAGCCCAAAGATAGCTCCAATAACAATAATTTTAAAAGTGTTTTCTACGCCCACTATGTGGAAAGTTTCATCAGCTGCCAAGGAATGCAAAAGAAATACTCAGGCTTATCAGCTCAACTTTAACCACCACATTGTGATGTTTTCTTTTTTTATCAGAGTAGAGGAAGCCTATTTATGTCATCTGGTTTTTGTATTGTCTGTTTCCTTCTTTTTCTCATTTTTTAAACATCCCTTTACTGTTTTTGCTTCTTTATCATGTGACTTGGGATGTCATTATGGTCTCAAGCTCTGTGTGTGTTCTCTCAGGTGCTCATACCAGTTGTTCATTTGCATTAATATTGCTGTGAACATTGTCTGACTATGCTTCTGTTAGGTTAATGACTTATAATGGTTATGTGATATTTTCTAAATGGGTGCCAATTGTTCAGAGATAGTCCCCTGATGATTCTGTTAAGTGTCCCTGGGAGAGTGGAGAAGGTAATTTCTCCACTATGAAGGAAATACAAACATGTATATCTGTGTGCTGTAAGGAACAGCAACAAAAAGCAAATTGATTAGTTACATTGATCAATTAAAACACTTTGATACTTAATAAGAATTAAAGAAGAATAGCATGCAAACACTCAGTCTGGGTGAGGTAGGGAGACTCAGTTTGAAATAATATCCACTGGCACCTAGAGTACAGGAGAATTATTTAAAGACCCCAAATATAGAAAGGGATTAATATTTCTTCTAGTTTGCCATAGTGAATGAAATCAAAATGACAGAGCACAATGACAGCCCAATCACACCATTGGATAGTATAAAATATTTTTAACACACAGTTTTAATTTATTTAGAAAAACTGACTCACCTTGAACCAGAGGGCTAGAAACACACACACAAAACAACAACAACATGTACTGCCATAGTATAAAAGAATAATTCAAATTCAGATTTGGGGAGGGGGGAGGATGGATGAAGCAATGCTTTTGGAAAAATCCCAAAGAGCCAAAAATGTGTGGATTGATGCATGTTTACACCAGCACCGGATTTCCAATAGGATGTTGACTGCCATTGAGAGGCAAATGAAAACCACAACAAGCTTTGACCAAAAATTATGTTAATATTTTGTGTGGGTCTCAATAGATTGATTTCAGTCATCCTTAATTCCTATAGACCTGAATTATCTGTTAGACTGCAGTCAAAACTAGTGAACTTAAGTAACTTTACCCACTGAGTGAGCTGGAAAAAGTCAATAGCTATTACAAAGTAACTAACCTCCTACAATGAAGGCTGTCCTAGTACCTGGCTGGTAAGGTTGATTCAAAAATTGAAGGACCTGTAGATTAAGCTAGGACTGTGTCCTCTGAAAATTTGTATCCTGTACCTCTTTTCAGGATCAGCAAGACAATAATAACTTCCAAGAATATATTTTCTAACTATTATGGTGAGACCTAGCAAGGTGTAGTGATTAGCATGTTGGACTAGGAAGAACTAAACTCACATATCTATGAAAGTTAACTGTGACTATTGGTTAGTCACTCTCCCTCAGGCTATCCTACCTTAGAAGGTTGTTGTGAGAATAAAATGGAGGAAGGAGACCCATTCGAGCCTGCCTATGTTCCCTGCAGGAAGGCTGGGATTTTTTTAAAAAAAGATTTCAGATAAGCACATAGAAGAGTCTGGCTTAACTTCTGATGATAAAAAAAAAGGTAAAGGTAGTCCTCTGTGCAAGCACCGGATCATTACTGACCCATGTGGTGATGTCACATCCCGACGTTTACTAGACAGACTACATTTACAGGGTGGTTTGCCATTGCCTTCCCCAGTCATCTACACTTTACCCCCAGCAAGCTGGGTACTAATTTTATCGACCTTGAAAGGATGGCAGGCTGAGTCAACCTTGAGCCGGCTACCTGAAACTGACTTCTGTCGAGATCGAACTCCGGTCGTGAGCAGAGCTTTGACTGCAGTACTGAGGCTTACCACTCTGCGCCATGAGGCTCCTAACTTCTGATGAGCAGATTATTATCTAACAATCAGGTAGACAGCACATACTGTTATGGAAGCTTCCACAGTTCTCCAGTCACTTGTGCTGTGTATTCTCATGACAAAAGCCAGTCATGATCTAAGCTTTACCGGTATATGAATCATGTAGCATTGATGCCGAAATGGAAATGAATACATGGCATTATAAGATGACCTATAAAGTAATTGTTCCCTTTATAGCAAATCTTCCTTATTGCTCAGTATATTTTAATAACACAGAAATGATTGTACATGGAAGCTAATTAATGCAAATGGGACCTTTCATATTAAGTAGGAATATCATTACCAAGAAATGTGTTACTCTTGGGCATTGTTCATGAAAATATAGCTATGTTCATTTTACTGGTGTTAGGCAGTTAAGTTATTCTGAACCAAGAACCATGGATTAATCCAATTCCTTGACAGAGTTGCCCTCTGAAGTAATGTTTAAAAGAATATGGGCATTTCCTCCTCAGAGCAACATTTAAAGAATTGAAAAGAAACAACTTCAGTGATAGCAGTACACTTACTCAGGGGCAGTACAAGAAATCACAGAATTCCCTATAAAGTGAAATCTAAAGTGAATTTGGAGGTGCTTTCCAAGGCAAGTTTCGAAGTGAAGGCAGAGTTTCTTCATTCAAATTAAAATGGGAAGTTTCAGCTTCAGCTGAAGCTTTTGTGGAAATTTGAAGAAAAAAATAAAAGAGTTTGGAAATGTTGGGGGATAATTTCTCAGGAAGGTTTATGTATCCCTATTTGCCCAAGGATTGATTGTGGGGCCAAGGACAGAAATAAGACGGAATCTTTCAGGAATGTTCTTTAGGAACAAGAACAGCCATTGGTCAGGTTGTACAACTGGTCAAAATTCTGCCTTGAACAATTGTTAAAAATGGATTCCACTTCAAGCTTTTAGAAAGTGCTTTTCCTGATACTGCATGGTACTTAACGTTTTCTTCTGCTGAATGGAAATAATGGCAGTTTTGTTCTATATGAAAGATCACTGAGACACTGCAACACCATTTGATGCTTAAAAGATCAAGAAATCAGTATGCATATTTCAGTGAAACAGTCCTAATTTTGGATAGGAAAGAACAGTCCTGCTCTAAGTACTAATAGCCATTCTGCATATCTGCACGAAAAGCCCTTTGCAGCCATGGTACTCTGTTTTTACCATTGCCAAGTGATGACCTCCAATAACATCAGTCCACTCCACTTTGGCGATCACCCAGAAATGGCAGATGAGTAGAACTTTAAACCCCATCACATACTGCCATTGCCATCCTTTCATCAATGTAATGTCTGAATAGGGAATTCATGTTCCAGTGAAGATGGGTAAGATTAATGAACTTGAATTTAAAAATTAAATGGTCATGTGGTTCAAGATATTCAGATGAATGGGTTATGAATGGTTTGGATCCATGATCCAAAAATGGATTTCACAGAAGTATATAGTAATGTCACACTGAAATATGGTGTTTATGAACATTGAATTCACTAGAGAAAAACATGAGGAAAGATGGGTCAAACTAGAAAAAGTACTGACAGAGAACAAATTTTGTTCCCTTACACTTAAGAGCGAGCTCTACACTGGGACCTTCTGACCTCATCTGAATTCATTTCCATTCAAGCAAAGCCTTGAAGTGGTTTCTCTTTTTATTAACTTTTGTTTTTAACAGACTTTATCATGCTGTGCCATTTATTATAATTCCAACCTAGATTTCAAAAGATTTAAAAAAAAGAACTGAAGCAGAAAACATGTGAAGAAGTTAATACCACCTGCAGACTGATGCCAATGTAGAAAAAGCAGGCCAAGGTCATATAGTCTATTACATTGCACAATCAACATCTGGTCTTGTGATGGCTAAAATCAGAAGAGAATTGTGATTTGGCTTGTACCTGGGAAACTTGTGTGTGTGTGTAAAGTGCTGTAAAGTTGCATCTGACTTATGGCGACCCCAGGAAAGGGCTGTCAAGGCAAGTAAAGGTGGGTTGCCACTGCCTTCCTCTGCAGAATCTCCCATCCAAGTATTGACCCTTCTTAGCTTCCGAGATCTGACAAGATCAGGCTATACCGTGCCACGTTGCCTCTGGTCTTGAGAGACTCTTGCCCATATTTGTGGGGCATAAGGTTGTGCAAAAAAAAAAAAAAATGGTGGTGGGGTGGGTAAATTTTGGGTTCGAGTTTATTGGGCCCCAATTTTTTTTTGCTAAACCCAAATAAGCCTAATACCCATATTGGAAAATGGGCTTATTGAAAAAATTTGGGTCCATTATAGACTATGGGGATTTCCCCCCGAAGCTCCTGTGGGGGCATTTTTGGAGATGTGTGTGTGTGTGTAAAGTGCTGTCAAGTCGCAGCTGACTTATGGCGACCCCTTTTGGGGTTTTCATGGCAAGAGACTAACAGAGGTGGTTTTGCCAGTGCCTTCCTCTGCACAGCAACCCTGGTCTTCCTTGGTGGTCTCCCATCCAAATACTAACCAGGGCTGACCGTGCTTCGCTTCTGAGATCTGATGAGATCAGGCTAGCCTGGGCCATAGAGTCACTAAATTTGCAGCATAGCTGCAAGGGACTCTCCTAAGATGGACACCGAAGTTTGGTGAAGTTTGGGACAAGGGGCCCTATGTCCTTTAAGGCTATCAGCAGTGTTGACTCCCACTGTTCCTGGGAGCTCAGTCTCTCAATTATTATGCCTGGTGGCTCTTTCTGTATGAGCATAGGAAACCAACCATGGGAAGTAAGGAACTTTGGGATTTGTAATTTGTGGGATTTATAGTTGTTAATAAAGCATATACTATAGAGGAGCACATATCTTTCTTTATCTCAGGCTTCAAGACTGTGCAATCTTGCTCTATCGTTCACTGTTTTTTGTGTGTATGTGCGTGTTTGTGTATGTGTGCATGTGAACACTATGGGCTGGACTGGACCAGCAGCTGGTAGTTCCATATGTTGCTGCTTGTTATAAAATCCAGCAAATTTTGCAAGATTGTATTAAGTTTTGCCACTCCATATAGATATCAGCAAATAAGTTTATATAAACATTCTCAAGCATGATCTACAATTTAATATTAATGGTTTCCTCATACTAATGCACTTGGTGTAAAAGGTGGGCCCTCAAGGCCTCTGGTAAAGCATACTAATTTGTTTATTTATTTATATTTATATTTAAATTCATACCACAACCTCAATTCCCAGCCAAGGCTGGGCTCAGGGTGGCTTACATCATCCACATATTCAGATAATAAAACCATAAATATACTTTAAAATTATTAAAACAGTTCCCAGTTCTAATCAATTGATTAATAAAAACAAATGGTGCTCAATATAAATGTATGTTCTCCCATTACCTCATAAATGGCTACTGTCTTTGGTCAGTCTCATGCAAACAAATGTTCACATAACGGCGATTCTGCTCCTCATTCTCAAACTGCCCTCAGAAACCAGATGTGGAGAAACTATGTCTCCTCTGCCGCCTGTCAGAACTGCTGGTTCACATTTAACACTGGCTGAAGCAAAATGTCCCTGGGGACCAATATTCTTACATGCTTCCCAGACCCAATAACTCTGAAAACACCAATTACCCACACCCCAGCAATAAGGATCTTTTGACTTGGTGATGAAGCATGACTGCAAGTTTGGAAAAGGAATAGAGAGAGAGAGCAGGGGGAAAAATCAGAAATGAATGTCATTAAAAAGGAATCATGGAATGCATCAAAGTTGGGCAATTAGCTACCTTGATGTGGGATTGATTCTGAACACCAAGAGTCTGAATAAGTTATTCTGGTCAGGTAGAAGACAGGGGTGAGGGACTAAAGGGGGTCAAGAGAGGGAGGGGAGAGAGAGAGAGAGAGAGAGAGAGAGAGAGAGAGAGAGAGAGAGAGAGAGAGAGAGAGAGAGAGAGAGAGAGAGAGAGAGAGAGAGAGAGAGAGAGAGAGAGAAACTGGTGTGACAACTGTGCAGAAAATAAATACAAAAGGGCAAAATCATATCCCTGTTATAGTGAATGCACATTCAATCCATGTACAGTGTACACTTGATTTGTTAAATACGTTTGTACTTAAAAAGCATGTACAGTTGGATTGTGATACAAACCCCTCATCTATCCAGGTACTGATCCCCACTTTCAGTTGCAAAGTGAACATGTGTTGGCTCTTTCTTACAAACAGATATACACACATTCATTGTAACAGCTTCTGTGTCATGCATCAGGCAGAGGCTCAAGCAACTGACAAGACTAGGGTAGTCTTGTAGCATGTAAAAACTCACTTTTGAGAAGGATGCTATCTCCAGTCACAGGGCCAAAAGAGAACTTAGAGGGCAGAGACAGTTGCTAGGTGTGCATCCAGGAAGGGGTGATTCATGAGTTCAAATAAGCCTAAACTGGGATGGTTCTAGAAGAGGAGAAGAGTTACAGGGTCTGGAAGGCGCATTCAAACCTAGGAAAAAGGAATGTTGCTGGTCTAAAGAGGGACATTTGTAACCCCTTCTGTTATTACAGTTGTTATACCAACCTAGCAAACTCCATGGTATTCCTTAGTAGGAAACTCCGTGGTACTCTTTCTGAAGGGTGCTGAAGATCTACAAAGGTTGCTAAGTGTAAAGCACTTATGTGTCAAAATGCATATGGTTGTTATTATATTTGAAGGGTTTTTTTTATAATTAAGGTTGCCAGACATTCACTGCCAGCCATCGGCTGGCAACCAGTGGCAGAGGGGGATGGGGACAGGGGGAATGATGCTGCACTGATGGCACAACATTTCTTCCAGATCTGGTTGTCAACTGAGGGCTGGGAAATTGCTGGAGTTTTGGGGGGTGGACCCTGGGGATGGTGTGGTTTGGGGAGGGACCTCAATAGGGTATAATACCATAGACTATCCTTCAAAGCAACCATTTTCTCTAGGGACCTGATCTGTGTAATCCAGAGATCAGTTGTAATTTTGGGAGATCTCCTGGTAACCCTACTCCCAACCACCAAATTTGAAATGACATCACCACTTCAGTGTGATGCTCCCAAAATTCTGTGGTTTTACCACAGAGTGCCAGAACTGCTGTCATGCCATTGGTGCACCAACTCTTCCCCCATTTCCCCTGCCACCCTGCTGAGCAATAATGGACAGCAGACAGGGCACTTTCCTCTAACATTGAAACTTCGCGATCAAAATTCTTATGAGCCATCTTTCAAGCGCCTAACTGTATTTCAAACTCTAATTTATATTTAGAGGCTGATCTTGGCTCCATCTCCTTCTGAGCATGGAAAGCTGTGGTGAAATTCAGATTTTTTCTATTAGATCAGGATTTTCTTCCTGATCTTTTAAAATGGACAGGGCTTGGACCCTTTTGAGTCCTCTTGGACAAAATAAGGTACCCAAAAGGTAAGGAATCAACATGAAACCATGGGCTAATATTATAGAAGAGGCACGCGTTGGTGCCTGCAAAATGGAGCGTTGCCGGAGCAAAAGGGCTTAGGAAGCTAACTAAAGTCAGCCCTGCCCTGAGAACAACCCCTTTGGCACTGGTGTGAACCCTTGCGCCAGGGAAACACTGCCAGTGAGGCTGCGCTGGTGCCTGAGCCTCGCGCTGCTGTGCTGCTCCCTGAGGTGGCGTACGTGGTCCTGTGCTGGCATTAGTGCCAGTTTAGCTGATGCAAGTGACATTAATGCTGGTGCAGGGGTCACACCAGCTCCTAGCCCCTTCCCCTCCCCTTATGGATTGCTCTGCCTGTCTGTCTGTAGCAGTAAAAAGACCAAGAGTCCAGTAGCACCTTAAAGACTAACAGAATTTCTGACAGAGTGTGAGCTTTCGTGAGTCACAGCTCACTGAAGAAGTATCTGAAGAAGTGAGCTGTGACTCATGAAAGCTTATACCCTGCCAAAAATGGGTGACCATTTCTGCTTTGATGCCTTTGCAGCTTTTCCTCTCATTTACCATACAAGACACAAGTCTCTACAAAACAGTAATTAAAACAAACACATTCTGCTTCTCTCCCTATTGTATATGTCATATCCCAACAATCTTGGAATATGGTTGCCAGAGTATCCACTAGATTTGCTGTGCTGTTGCTCTTGCCCCAAGTGGCTATACTTGGAAAATTCGAGAAATAGATATTAAAGGTACCCAGATGCTCATCTTGGTACCAGTAAATTCCATTTGTTTGACTACATTGGTTTCTGACAGCATCAGCTGGGCTAAAGGGGGTTGGGGATCCATGATTTCGTTTAAAAATACTTACAGAATTGACTGTTTAGCCTATTTGCACAGTTACTTTTAAGGCAGTAAGTACCAAACAGAAATTTAGAAACAGAATGCCTGGCTCCAGCATACACACTCAGATGATATGATGCTAGAAGAGTGACCTTTGAAGTCCTCAATTGCTTATTAGAACCTGAATTTTTACTTCTGAATTTCCCTCCTAAGCTTGCTTAAGAGCTCATATCACTCTCTTAGCTAAAGGTCATTGTGGTCTGCCATGTTATCTAGGTTTTCATTATTTCTTCATAAACTATGACATTTCAAAAATGTCAGCATCTAAGGAAATCGTCCCAATATGGGTATGGAAAGAGATGAGAGCATATTTATTCCAAATTTCCAGAACTAGTCTTATCTCTGGGGTGTGTATGAGCTGTGGGTATTGATTCCAGTCTAGGTGAAATAAGGTATTTTCCATTTTCTGAACAATATGCCCACCTTCAAAATTTGGCCTATCATTTCTTTTACATCCAGCCCACTGGAGAACATTTGGATAGTGGAAATCACTTTACTCTGAAGAATCAAGAGCATTATTCTGAGTCCAAATCCCAGCTCAGTGACTCCCAGAAGATCTGAGCAAATCAAATCCTCTTTGTTCATCACTGAATGACCTCCTATTGTATCATTGTAATGATGGAAGAGAAGCTGATGTTTGCCAAGCTTCTTGCAGATGAGCAGCTTTATATTTTAACAGTGGATATTCAAAATAAGGAGACTACTGACAAATCACAAGGGCATGCTATTAATCTAGCAACTGGTGACTATTGGAAATAATGGTTACATTAGTGATTGATTGAGAGTGCTAGTTACTGTGTTCTGAGAAAAATAAGGCAACTTCCATGCACAAGTAGGCACCATTTCTTGGCAAATACTATCTGAAAAAATATGATTCAGTAGGGCTCTTATGTTCTTTTCTTCATTGCCTTGCCTAATGAAAGTATCCAATGTACATTCAAGAAAAGCTGGGATGTGTGAGAGAGACTGTAATCCAGTGGAGGGTGCACTCCTACTTAGAAGTAAACCCACTGAACTATATATTACCTCCAAGTAAGCAAGCATGGGATCAGTCTGAAAGTGGAAGTCAGAGGATAGAAGGAAAGTTCTGATCCATTTGAGACCTTAGATTGTTTGAACTTCAATCCTCTGAAGTGAACTTACCTGTCTGTACTTCCTCAGGATGTTATCAGATTTCATAACTCGGGTTTGATCCAAACGTTGATTTTATGTTTCTTAGCTCTTCAGAAGAAATTGTAGCCATTATTTTTCAATCAAAAATTATGAAATCTGATGCCTGGTTTTGGAAATAAATGGTACAAAATTGCATTAAAATGCTATCAAAAGAAATTAATGAAAAGGGGGAAACAAAGGAAACAAATAGGAAGAAAATGTTCAACAAAACTAAAAGGAACAAAAAAACAGCCTATTCATACATCCCTAAAAATCCCCACCATGCTGAATTAGACCGTAGATGTTTTCCCAGGGACATAGGTGGAAGCATACCTGGGCTAATACCTACATATTATTAAATATGTATTGGAGTTTAGCTCTGGGCTCATGTATCCTCCCCACTTTGCATGCATAATTCTTAATGTCAGTGGGAAGTCCCAAGAAACCAGCTATGGCCAAGTTGAGAACCACTTCCATTAATTGTAGACTCTTGTGGCTAACTGAAAGGCTATATGAGCCCTCCTACACATGTATCCATTGTAGCAGCGCCGGTCATTTGTCTAGGTCCTTCCCTTTGGGCTAAAGAGGTTCACCAGGGATATGTTTTGGCTCCCCTATTGTTCCATTTATACTTGAATGACCTGTTTGCAAAGTTGAAATCACCTGATTATCACTCCCCTTCTTTAGCTAATGTTGAAATCCCTGTACTGCTATATGCAGATAATACCCTCATTCTCTCTCATACTCCCTTCGGTGTTTGCTGAAATCTTTTTCTCAGGATTATTTTGGAGAAAAATTGAAAATTAATTACAACAAGTCCAAGATTATGATTTTTACTAAGCAACACAGACCTCCAATTTATAACTGGGAAATCAATGGGCAAAAATGGGAGCAAGTTAAACAATTTCAATATCTGGGAGTACTTTTTCATTTTAACTTGTCATGGAAACAACATATAGAGGAGGCCCAACAGTTAGCTGCTTGAACAACCAATGCACTAACTTGTTATTTTTTTCTTCAAAGCAGGTCACTCTATGTGAGATGTGTAGATTTGATTTTAATATATCAGAGACATACCACATTATTTATGTTTACACCTGTGGCACTCTCAGTGTTTAATTCTAAGGTGGGAGCCCAAGTGTTATACGCTGCCCCAATTTGGATATCTGGTTGCCACGATCAGCTTGATTCCTTTTCTGCTAGATTCTTTCAAAGAATCATGGGAGCTCCACGTTGTGTGGCAGAAATTGTACTGAGAACTGAACTAGGCGAGCACTCCCTAGAGGCAAGAACCTGGACATCTGCTTTTAGATTTTGGCTGAAGCTAACTTTTTTCTGAGGATGGACGCTTTTAGAACAACCTGGCAGAAACTAGTAACCTCTCGCCTGAACTGTTTGGGGATCTCCCCTAACAATATTGATTCCCTTAGTCTGACTGCTATTAAAAATCTGATTTTGAAATGCCTCTATGCCTTAGATGAGCTCAGTACCAGAATCCGGACTCATAGAGTTTGTTCTCCTCTTTATTTGGGATTGGCATATCCAAACTGTAGCCCAGCCTATCTTGACTACTTGACAGTTCCCAAATACCGACGAGCCTTTATGTCGGCTCGCCTTAATTCAATCTCAACAGCAGAACTCTTTGGCTGCTTTGGGATGATTCCATTTGCAGATAGACTTTGTAGCTGTGACACATAGAGCCTTGGCACCTTGCTCCATTGTCTATTGGATTGTCCAAAATTTCATAGGCATAGAACTATATTTGTCTTTCCCTTTCTAAAGGATCTGGTTAGCATGCCAGCCCATTGTAAACTACAGGCCCTTTTGGCTGGAAGTGATCATATTACCACCCTGGCCATTGCCAAGTTTTCCCCCCATGTATCAAATCTAATAGATAGATCTGAGCAACCTGATGCCCTAGTTGTCATACGTATATTTATTGTTATTATTATTATTGTTACTCTTGTTGTTGTTCTGTTGTTGGGACTGTTTATGCTCAAGACTGTTGTCAGAAGAGCAGAGAATAAAAGTAAGTAAGTAATGTCAGCTGGGAAGAGGCTTAGTCTAGCTGCATATGTCTATGCCAACTGTGAACCAAGCAACTGTTTGAATGCTTATGTGTTACCTTAATGGTTCATTTGTACTTTGATTATATAATACACTGCAAAGTAGTGAAGTTGTGTTGATGATGACAGTTAATTGCTATCCACCAACGAATTCCAGGATCGCTTTGCAGAGGTAGGCAATGGCAAACCACCTTGTTAGTCTCTTGCCTTGAAAATCCTACAGGATTGCTAGAAATCAGGTGCAACTTGATGACTCTTTACACACACAAACACACACACATTTATTTGCAGACTTCAGAAGTGTTGCACTATCAGTGTGGTGTAGTGGATAGAGTGGCACACTAGGACAATGGGGGACTCTGGTTCAAATTCCCACTTTGAGTCACTACTGTGGGGAGAAAGGTGGGGTATAAATAAATGCAAATGCACTGTCCTATTTATATGAGGACATCATCTCTTACAAAAGTGTTGTTGGGTGTAACCTTGTTGTCCACCATGGTCCATTGTGCTGTTTGTGAGGCAGAGAAGGAGGAGCTAAAGTCTCATAGTTGTTCAGACCACCAAACAAGCCTTGCCCAGAAGTCCATTACTGCAAACAAACAAGCAAACAAACAAACTCAGCACCTTTCCTGGACACTTTTGCATCAGTACTAAACAGCATACAACTTCCTTATTCTGCCCTAAATCAACATATTGTTCATCTTGAACCTAAGAAACTGTCACAAAGGAAAACTTCCCCAACTGTTTTAGGTCTCATTTTCAAATTCCAGGAAGCAGAAATCCCAATGGCTTTGCTGATTCATCACCATTGTTTTTACGTCCCACAAACTAGATTAAGACCATTGAAAGGATTTTTGCATCTAGGGACTGGAAGCATTCTGGCATGACATTTCTTTTGTCAGATGCATCAGCTTCTCCAAAAAGGTGACGCTTGCATGTCATAAGGGCTGCTGGCTTGCTGAGCCCTGGGATGGGCTGTCTGATGCAAATATAACCCCACAATTCCCCCTTTGAAGTCATTTAATTGATAACGAGACACTCTGTGCCATTTCCTCCCATAATTTATCTTCAAGAGGACATTTCACACATAGCTTAGTTCATTATGTGACTCCATCATGTCTGCAGATGATGTTAACTTCCTGTGTCTTATATTGCAGGCACAGAGTAAAAAAAAAAAAAAAAGACCAAAAAAAGAAAGAAAACCTCAAATTATGACAGCACATTTACTGTCAGCAGCTAGCAGATGGGAAGATCTCTCGCCTATTTTTAAAAATCTTATATTGGCTGTCAGTTTGTTTATTGGGTCAATTCAAGGTGCTGGATATGACGCTGAAATACCGTCACAGCCTAGGACCAACATATCTGAAGGAGCAGCTCTTCCCGTATGGCTCCAGACACCAACAGTGGGGGTCTTCTAGTTTCCATCTTGTTCTCCCACTTAAGGTGGCCCACTGGGCATCTACTAGACCTCATTCCTTCTCAATAGTGGCTTCCATTTTGTGGAATGGGTTCCCCAAGGAAGCGAGGGGGGCGATGTTTTTAGGAGTCTCTGTCATGCAGGGTTGCCAATCTCCAGGCAGTGGTTGGAGATATCCTGGAATTACAACTGATCTCCGGGCTACACAAACCAGCTCCTTGGAGAAAATGAAAGATGTATGGGATTATACCCTGCTGAGGTCCCTTCCCTCCCCAAATCTTGCTGTCCCCAGGCCCCACCCATAACATCTTTAGGAATTTCCCAACCCAGAGCTGTCAGGCCATTTTATTCACCAGTGCCTTTAAAAAATATTTTACAGATTAATGAAAAATCCAAATGTGGCGGTACACAGTCCAAAAATCTCAAATTCTGATTAAAATCAAAAATTTAAAATCTAATAGTGAAACAGACCTAGTTAGAAGTGACCCTTATAAATCCAATTCAGATAGGATGGTGGAGAGAAAGTTGTTATACCAAAATATAACAAATTAAATGATGGTTGCCTGAGGAAAACAGAAACTGAATGATTTGTTAAAATGTCATTTGAAGGATCCAGACTACAGAAGCACAATCACTAGAGCCTGGAGAGTGGGTTCTGCTTTTACTATTGTTTTTTGCCCTCCAATTAAAATTCTAAGATTTTTTTCTGCTGACAATACCAAGGTATAGAAGGGTATTTATGACGCACCCCCCTTTCAACCACTTCAATATCCCACTCTCTCAGCTCAGAATGAATATGCTGAGGGGAAAGCGTTGGCCTGAGTATATTTGTGAGGAGATTATTTTCCTTCTCCTCCAGTCCCACACCAGTATTTACCTCAGAGAGAAATATGACACATGAGGCTTTTTAACTTCAACAGACAAAACAGGGAAGTTTATTGAATGGAACTCACAGAGATTGGTTTTCAAGGAAAAGGCAGAATTGGAGGGAAAACTCAGAGTCAGATTTATATATACAAGATTACTTCAGAGAGATAGCTTAGGTGTTTTCTTTAATCAAGTTCCTTTCGTTCTTAGTTTCAAGCTTAGTTCTGTCCCTCAGAACTGTTTCTTAGAGTCACATTCACAGACTCTGTCCCCAGCCTAGCTCACAGGAGCGAAGGAAGTCTGAGTTCCTTTCCCTCCTCAGAGAATTCATAGGGGAGAAGTTTGGGGAAATAGCCAAAATCCCTCTTCCAGTTCTCTCTGACTACCCCACCTCAGTGGCTGTAATCCTCCACACCTCCCTGCTACCGGAATAGCTCTACCTCAGAGACTAATTCCCCTTTGTGACTTGAGAATGGGCCCTCTCTAACCCAATTCTCACTCCTGTCACTCCCACAGGTTGTGTGTTTCGATAGCTTCGGCTTTAACAGAACCCCTCAGGCTCACACAGTACAGTCTGGCTTCCGCTCAGTCTCGCTACCAAGCTTCCAATCTATCACAACCCTCTCTGGCTGGTCCCAATCTTAGGACTCCTTTCACAGCCTTCTATCCAGGCTGGTTCCTAAGCTCCCAATCTATCACAGCCTCCTCTCAGGCTGGTTCCCAAGCTTTGAATGTTTTCTGTCTCTCAGAGCTCAGAGTGTCAGCTCTCTGGCTCCGCCCACTCTTGGTCTGTCAGCTCTTGCTGCAGATTGACCCCTTATCCGTCACAGCACAGTTGAATGCGTTGCTGGCAGCAGTTTTAATGGGAAGATATACCATTTTCTGATAGATTATGCATCAGCGGTTCAGATCAAGTAGACTCTATTGACCACATAGATTGCCCTGTATTTTCAAACTTAATTCTCCTATTACTTGGAGCTGGCTTTGATTCCCCAGATGAGAAAATATCTTGGTTATTAATAGATGTAGAAAACCAAGTTACTGTACAGGTGGCCAAATATTTGGGGGCAGTTATAGTGGAGTGTATTTAAAGAACCACCTGCTTGGTTTGTTTTATCTGATTGTGTGCTCCTGTTCATGACAATGGTTGAAGCAACAGTAATTGGATTGGATTGGAATTCCAGTGCTCAGTGAACAAAGTCTAGTTATTTACACATTTAGTCAATGAGTGTCTAGCTGCTTCCCTTTGATAATAAGTTAACAGCCATCACCATAACTAACCAAACTTTTTAATACCAATGCTGAATTAAATTTGGAGTTTCCAAGATTATGTTATACACATTTTTGCAACTATGCTCAGGTTTGTGATTATTTTTATTTGTTTGTTTGTTTTTTACATTTGTAGCCCGCCCTCCCCAGCAAGCTGGCTCAGGGCGGATAACATCATTTTAAAACTTCCCAACCATATAGTAATAATACAACTGTCAATAAAATCATCCCTGACCTGGGTGGCCCAGGCTAACCTGATCTCGTCAGATCTCAGAAGCTAAGCAAGGTCAGCCCCTCAACCAGACCATTTCAGGTACATGAAGGGGGAGGGGTGGGGAGGCCAGTATAGATGGTATTCGTGGCTGCCCTCAATTGTAGGTCTGATGGAAAAGCTCTGTCTTACAGGCCCTGTGGAACTCCCTTAGGTCCTGCAGGACCCTGATGTTCCTTGGCAAACTTGGATAGGAAATCTGTAAACTTGAAAGTCTTTCATCTACTGTCTTCGTCCAAGAGGATATAGCAACAAAACAAGGGGAAGACCAAGCCACAGGATCTCCTTCTTCATCGGATTCAGCTTCAGCCAGCTTTGCTTCAAGCATCCAGTCACAGCATCCAAGCACCTGACCAGTGTGTCTGGGATGGAATTAGGATAGCCATCCATTAGTAGATAAAGCTGGGTGTCATCAGCATACTGGTGACACCCCGGCCTGAAACTCTGAACTAGCTGGGCAAGGGGGCACGTATAGATGTTAAATTGGATAGGGGAGAGGATCGCACCCTGTGGCACCCCACACACCAGAGGATGTCACTGCAAAACCTCCTCCCCAAGCACCACCCTCTGTCCCCAGCCTCGGAGGAAGGAGCACAACCACTGATGGGCTATGCCCCAGATCCCAATGTCAGCAAAGCGGTGGGTCCAAAAGGTCGTGGGTCCAAAGGCTGCTGACAGATCCAAAAGAATCAGCAGCCCTAACCCGCCTTGATTAGTAGTGTCATTATTTCCAACATGATTTCTCACAATTCCTCATAAAATAGCATAGATTCTAAAGGTAATTCATAGCCCAATATTTCCGTGAATATGCTTTGTGTTTGCTTTCAAAAGTGTTGATTTGTTGATCAGCTCCAGAACATATGCAATAAATCTGCATGCGAGGCCTGGCAGCCTCGACAATCTGTGGTACTTAGATTATAAATATGGTTTAAACATAAAGGTGTTAAATACCACTTCAGATGCAATTCATAACAATTCTCTTTCACATCCATGTTAATTATAATCCTCTTTGTATTCTCCAAATCCATTTCCACTCTTTTAATGGGATGGGGTTTCCAATATCTTTATTCAATTTATTACAGTAGTTCTCCCTTGTATTCTGCTCATTAATAAGCTGATATATATGACCAATCCAGTCTTTATGGATCATTCCATCTAATAATACTTAATATTTGGATTTATTTCAATTATATAAGCCTTTTATCAGTATTCTCTGCACCCCTGATCTCACCTGATACTGTTGAAATAAAGCTGGGGGAAACCCACTACTTTTACATATTATCTCTTCGTAAGAATAGTCCTATGAAGAGGCCTACTCATAGGAATAGTTAATTAACTATTAGGTCAAACTGATACCAACAACTCATACCAAAAACTCATATCACCAACAGCCTATTCCTAAGAGCAGCAGCAGCCGGGAAGGGCGTGGCCACAGTGCCACCAAGATGCCTCCAATGAGGTTTTGCAGCTGGAGCAGGAGAAAAAAAGGGTTTTGGAGTATAGAAACCTGAAAATGGGGGGGGGGAATTGTGAACAGCGATGCTGCACC
The DNA here is from genome assembly GCF_029931775.1 of Euleptes europaea. Classification (NCBI taxonomy): domain Eukaryota; kingdom Metazoa; phylum Chordata; class Lepidosauria; order Squamata; family Sphaerodactylidae; genus Euleptes; species Euleptes europaea. The sequence goes on along the minus strand of NC_079313.1, from coordinate 34,581,635 downwards.
ACCAAAAAGGTGGCGCAACAATGCTGTTGGGTTAGGGGGTGTTCCTGGGCTGAAAGGGGTTAGGAAGCTGCCAAATGGCAGCTCCCCCCCCCAGAATGCCCCAAGAACACTTCCCGGGATGCTGGCACAGGGAGTAGCGCTGGGAGGCTGCACCAGCATCCAAGGACCACGCTGCCACCGCAGTCCGGGGGGGCTGGCATAAGTGCCCCTATACCAGCATACATGCCAGTTTGCAAGGCCACATTTTGGAAAGGCAGACCTATTAGCACACTCTTCCTTAGTGGTAAGAGTTGTGTAACTGTGGGCAAGAGTCTCCCCCTGTTGTTGCCCCCTCCCTACCACTGCTAGTACTCAAAGTACACCTTTGTACTTTGTGGCCGTGAATTCTGCATTTCTAAACCATGTGCTACACCTTGTGGCCGTGAATTCTCCAAGGCTACACCTTGTGGCCGTGAATTCTGCATTTCTAAACCATTTGCCAATATTGGGTCTGATCTTATGAACTGAGAATGAAAGTTCATACAGTGGCTCTTCCACAACTGCAACCTTTCCCAAAAGCTGCTGCAGGGAACCTTAATCTAGAAAGGGGTGCAGTGTACAGGGCTATATCTCAAGGGAAATCAGAAGAAATTGTTCCCTCCCCTTTTCCCTTTCTTGCTCCCCCATAGGATTGCTAGGCCTCCCAGTATGGGATAAAAAATGTTGCTGGCCTTGCACCAGTATGTCACTTCTGGGGTCAGTCCAGAAGTGTCAATGGGTAGCTCTAAGAAACTTTTACCCTAGAGTTTTCAGCAATTCCTAGAGCTACCCATTGTCACTTCCAGGTTGTACTTAGAAGTGATGAAGCAACATCAGTGATTTCACTCCCCCCATGTCCCCATACCTCAGCTTTCCCACTGTCTCCACACCACATTTCACTCTGTTCCTGAGAGTCCACTGATGCTCAGAAGCAGGTTTTCAGAGGAAACCAGAGGCTGCAAGGGGAAGGGGAGAGACACATTCTGTTAGTTTGTTCATGGTTCATAGGATCCACTCAATTGTGTATAATACAGTATAAACTATTCAATTTATTGCATATTAACTAAACCTTACATATTTTTAATACCATTCAAGAGACAATCAAATGTCATGTTTCTGGAGAGATAAATGAGTGAGTTTATGGATAGAACTCATTCAAGAATTAAGTCTGAAGCCATAGGTTTTTTTTAAAAAACACCTTTTCTTTAGACAAATATGTTACAGTTGGTAAAATATTTAGAATTACTTTAATGAATCCATTCTTATTTCTGAGATAAAAGCTAGGCTGGCACTTCATGCTGTTAGGTATTTAATAAGAATGGCTTATGTGCCGATATGTGCTGTTTAGTTTGCCTTCCTGGGGCTAATTTGCTCTGTATTATGGAACGCATCTAGCATGACAAACTCACAGGAATTCTTCAGAAACATTGTAAATAATCAGTAAAAATATCTGTACTGGGTAATAAATGCCTGGGGCACAATCCATCCTGCAGCACATACCAAGGATGTTCCTATTTTTATCGGGCTCAATGGTACCATATTCCTTCTCCCTCTTCCTTGTGAACCAATCACCAAGAACATGGCAGTGCATCATTTCCTGTGGGAAGTCTGTGTGTGCCTCCCAAATGGAGATCAAATTGATTTGTGTCTTACCAAGCTGTACATGCATGCACACAGTAATGGGTAATGGCTGAGTGTGTTGTTGAACACATTAATCCATCTCATTTCAAGGCAAATTAGGATCCATTTACCTCAATATTGTCTACCCAGGCTGGCAATGCCTGTGTTCTAAACTTGCTACCTGTGTGACCCTTTAACTAGAGAGACCAGGTATTGAACTTGGGATTTTGTGTACACAGAGCAGGCCCTCTGCCACTTAGCTACATGTCCACTCATGTTCCAGTCAAAAGAACATGCAGCTGTGTGCACTGAAGGGCAGCTTTTAAAAAATCGGTAGTGTGTCAATAGCTATGAGTTCTTTGAATTCTGTTTATCCAGGACAACTCTTGTTTGGAGGTTCTAGCAGGGGAGCGCAACTATCGTATACCCTTGGCCGAAGAATGGTACACTCCTTCTATCTGGGATGGTCGTCCTCTTCCACCGAGCACGCAGCTTCGGGAGGGACGCACATGGAGCGGTGAGGGAGGTAGGGGACACCCGCCTAGCCAGCCAGATCAGCCGAATCAACCCTGGCGATCAATGGGGTGACAGATGTGGCAGCCAGATCGCCCTCACATCCCCAGGACAACTCTCTGATTGTGAGCAGTTAAAAAAGACTGTAGCTGATTAAAGACAATGCTCTCAATCCCTACTGGATCTCTGCGGTGCTCAATCAACACTTTATTGTGGCTGAAAGGTCTAGTAATACTGACAGAGATTTGGTATTCTTATCAATTTCCAGATTCCAGGGTGTCATGACTACAGGCTGTATCAGGTTCCTAATAAAGAGAGTCTGTAAGCACCTGAAAGGTTGCTACATCCAGTGAGGGCTTGGTTAGGACAAGTTTAACAACTGTTAGGTGGCCAGCTTTTGTGTACTGGTAATGAATGATCAGCCAATGTTTCCTCAACAAGGCTGATCAAGGCTGGAAAGCATGGGGTTTTTTTGTTGGTTTTTGTGTTGGTTTCATGGCAATCAATGGTTACTACCTACTGCCTGGATGCCCCAGGCTAGCCTTGGAAAGCTAAGCAGGATTGGCCCTGGTTAGTATTTGGATGGGAGACCACTAAGGAACTCCAGGTTTGCTATGCAGAGGCAGGTAATGGCAAACCACCTCTGAACATCTATTGCCTTGAAAACCCTGCAGGGTTATCATAGGTTGGCTCTGACAATGGCACTTCCCACCACCACCACCTACTAGGCTAGGATACACCTACCAGCCAAAATGGGCTAACATTAGTGTTCCTCCAGTTTGTCTGTGGTAGAGAAAAATAATGGAAGGAAAGATGCACAGTGCCATCCTAAAAAGTTAAACCCTTCTAAACCCATTGGCAGCAATGGACTTAGTAGGGTTTAACTCTGCTTAGGATAGCACCTGCAGTGTAACTAAGAAGGGAAACAATGTTATGAGATTTTTGATTGGTAGAAGATTGAAAGAGGAAGGGAGAGGGGCTCCAACTGGATATGCTGGAGGAACTTAACATGCTTTGGAGCTCAACACTGTGTGTACGTCTGGTTCCATAATTAGTGTCATATATATAAATTAACAGAGTTTTTAAAAAGTCTCCAGTGATCTCTCATCTAAAATGACTAAAATGCTGGTGCATTGCCCCTAAACTTTCTTCTCACTACTCAAAGAAGAAAGGAGCACATAGCAATCATTCTTTTTCAGCAGTGAAGACACACACATCTTTTTTTTTTGACAATTCCTCCAAGCATGCCTGCCTCTCTGCTAAGCTCCACCAGCCAAGAAAAGCACAGAACCAACAAGTCTGGGATTGCACACACCTCACTAAACACACTGACAGTATCAGAGGATGGCACAAAATGAGACTTGGAAGCAAGACCACCAAGCGGTATTAATTAAAGGATGCAAGCCCACTTTTGGAAAGTGCAGGGATTGTATAAATGGGATCAGCTGTGCATTCACATGAACAAGTTGCATATTACTTTCGATACAGAAATGCTTTATCTTGAATCCCAGGCCTACATCCCACTATGGTCTGATACAGATGCAATGCAGGCTCTCTGCAGTCTATGGAGCTTTGCAAATCAGGAGTTTGCCTTAACAACACTTCCTTCCCTTCCTTCCCACCCAGTTCCTTTGTTTGCTTGTTTTATTGTGATTTATCATTACAGCAGTATGAATGCTAACCAAGGCTAAGACCAAATGATACAGCTTGCTTGGTTGTGAGGTGATGTCTGGCATGAGTACTCAGCAAGTGTCAACTGTTGCAAATATTAATCATCATAATGTAATATACAGGGTGTTGTTGTTTTTTAAGTTTCCATTGGGGTGTTGCTTCCATTGCTTCTCAAAGTTCTGGAGGTTTTTATCCTGTAAGTCATTACTAGATTTTTTAAAAGGCAATATTTTAGAAGTAGAACCATGCCCACATTTGGCTAGAAAATATTATTATTATTATTATTATTATTATTTATGAGAAATTAACTCATTAAAAAAGTTGCTTCAGTTATGCCAGAGACCAACTCAACACAATGTAATGTAGTTACTTGATTACAGCTTTCATAAAGAATATAACATCCTCTGTTGTAAATGAATAAAAACAGCAAATGAAACCTGACTGTCTTACAGCTCCCGATTCCTTCCTGGTCAATCTGAACATAACATGCTTGAATATTTATCTTATATTTCCACAACAAAAAAGGTTAGAGGCTTCCTTTTTCAAAATGAAAGCTAGGAGTTAAAGGAAGGGGCATGGTATATTCTGGGGTGTGTGTGTGCATTATAAGTACACATAGAGCATTGGAGGACAAACTGCTAAGGATGGTGTGTGTGTGTGGCTGGGATGAGCACTACCATTCCGGTGTATATGCATTTTCAATCATTTTCAGGCCCTTAAAGGCTCTTCAGAAGCTGTGAATGAGAGGAGGATCACATTTAGGGCTGCCAGGCTACTAGTGGGGATGGGAGAGTCCCTGCCCTGCCTCTCGTTTCCTGCTGCTGCTTGGAGTGGCAGTTGATCTTTCCACTGATGGAAGGGAAAGGAGAAGGTAAGTTTGCCCCCTCCCCACTGCAGCCTCCCAGTTGGCATGACTATAAACTAAGGTTGCCAGGTCCCTCTTCGCCACCGGTGGGAGGTTTTTAGGGTGGAACCTGAGGAGGGTGGGATTGCAGAGGGGAGGGACTTCGATGCCATAGAATCCAAATGCCAAAGTGGCCATTTTCTCCCGGTGAACTGATCACTATCAGCTGGAAATCAGTTGTAATAGTAGGAGATCTCCAGCTAGTACCTGGAGGTTGGCAACCCGACTATAAACATTCCCAAGGTTGGAAAGACTGCCGGGGGGATACAGAAAATATCTGTGATCCTTGTGTCCATCAATCATGGTGTAGACTTCTGCCACGTGATTTACTTATTTATTTAGAAAATGCATATGCTACCTCTCCAGAGAAGCTTGAGGTAGCTCACAAAACAGTAAAATAGAACAAAGCCAATAATATTTTTTTTAAAAAATGGACAAATGGTATCAATAAGAGCAAAAAAATCCCAAAATTAATACTGTCAAGTTCTAAGTGGCCTCAGATCAGCCCCCCCCTCTCGAGTTCCTACTTGGCCACATTTATATTTTACCAGATCTTACTTCTGTTATCCACCGCACTGTGTGCTCTTAGGCAACTGTGCCCTCTGTCCCTTCCCTTGTACCGCTCCTCAAGTCTCTCAAGGCTTGGCTCATTAGTCCAGCAAACCACAGCATTTCCTTTGCACCACTTCCCTTAGCACCATCCCAAGCCTCTTGGCTGTATAAGAGCCTCAGAGACTGTTTGGCTCTTCCCTGCTGCTGGGTCCCTTGCCTGCTGTCCAGGTTGGCTTCCTATCCTTGCTGCACCAGCTGTCACCTCCCTGGCTCTGAAGCCTTCTCTGCAGCCTCTTCCTTCAATAGATCCCTGTTTGCCTCCTTGTTGGTCCCAGCATTCCCAGTGGATCCCCAGCTGGCTGCTACTGGTGCCTCTGGGTCTAACACTGCTGGTTCCACTTGGGCAGTCATTGCTGCCTCTCCCGCCTCTGTGCTGAGCCTTCCTCCTGCAGATTTCTTCTCTGCTTCCACAGCTTACTCCCGAGGTCCCTGCCTCCTTCTCCAACCTCCCTCGTCTTTTCCCAGGCTCCTCTTTAAATCTCCCTGCTAGCTGTCCTTCTCCCACCCTCCTTCTGGCGTTGGTGCACCACATCAGGCCTGGTTGTGTTTACTCCTGACTGGGCCACAAAAGGCCCCCGAACGCTGGTTGGAGCTTGTGGGGTGGGGCTGCTGGCTGCAAATACCTCTCAGATGCTTTACTACACTAAGATATTCAAGAAGGCCCCACACTGCAGCAGATACTGCACTACTAAAGCAGATGTCAGTAAGTGCCTAGAGTTGTATGCATGCCTTTATAGTTATAGGGTGTTCTTAAAATGTGAATTATGCAACAGGATATAAACAAGTGGGGGCTCATTAAACTCATGGGGGGCATTCATCTCTCCTTCACAGGGGGCATCCCATCTCCCCCAACCACTTACCTTAAAGCCTAAAGTAGCCCCAGGCACCCACTGCATTGGCAGCTGGGCCCAGGGTGGCCCCAGGCACTCGCCGTGGCAGCAGCCATCTTCAGAGTGGCCTCAGGAATTCACTGCAGTGGTGGCGCAGCCCAGAAGCCGCTCCTGGCATCTGCCACTGTAGCATCCAGACCCAGTTTGGCTCCCAACTTGGCTCCCAGCATTTGCTGCCACCGCAACCTTGCCCAATTGCTAATGCTATTGGGTTTGGCTCTCTGCGGTGGTGACGGCTGGGACCAGGTGGCCCCAGGTGTCTACAGCCATTGCAGCCATCCCTGCAGCAGCCCCAGGTATCTGTCTCCAGAGTAGTGCTCCTGGGAGCCACTCCTGGTGTCTGCCACTGTGTTTAGACCCATCTTGGCTCCTGGAAACTGCTGCTACCTCAGCCTGGCTCAGCCCGTTGGCAAACACAGCTTTTTTAAAAATCAAGGAAATTTAACCACCCCCTTTTTACTATTCATATTTGTCTGCAAACTTGGAGAGTATCCCAAGTCTGAAGAAACATCTGTTTGGGGTGAGTGTGCCCTCTATCTGTGGGTTTATGTATCCACAGGTAGGGGACACATGGGGGAATTAAGATACATAGATAAAAGTTGGTCTAATGGAGTTATTAATGCTGAAAAGTCTGGCCAGAATATGACCATTTACTGTCTCTCGGGTTTTTGGTTTATGGATTGATGCTGCTGCCAATAAAGTTAACTGCAAAACTCCTCAATGGTATAGCAATGATATTTAAATGAGAGAAAATGAACCAAGTCAATGCATTATAGAGTCCTTAGGTGACGATGACTACCAGACAGGGCTGTGAATAGTCATGGTCCAGAAACTGCTGCAACTAACAAACTTCCATTGCTTTGATTATTTTCTTTCAGCAATAAAGAAAACAGACCTTAGCGAGCTTGAATTTGCACAAACCATTTGTTTTAATGCTTATAATCATGCTGCATCATTGGCTTCCTTATCCCCTAATTGTGTTTAATTCCAGATGTTTAGCTGTGCAGCTTCTGACCTACTAGGCACCATTACTTTAAAGTTTATAACTGTTTGCTGACAAAGCAGATGTCCCTCTTTCTTTGCTACAGAGCAGTCAGTGCTGCAAAAAGAAGTCTGAATGCAAAACATGTCTATTCACTCCCATGTTTAAGTCAGATATATTTCAACGTATGGTATAGTAATTCTGAAAATTTCTTGAAATTTAAGTAGCATTTAAAGTAAAATCAAAGTAAAATCAAGAAGACTACTGGAGAATTACTCAGCTTTAAGGTGGACAATGAGGAATTGAAATTGTTCAAGACTTTTTATTCCGTGGCGCCATCAACAACCAAAAGGGAGACTGCAACCAAGAAATCAGGAGGAGACTGAGGGGCATTTTTCACGGTAGATTTTGCTTCTGTTTTGCCAGGGACTAAAAAAAACAAACAATTTAAATGTTTTTTTCATGGCCGCGATTTATCCCCATCAATTATCTGAAGTTTTGGTTTTTCATGGGAACAAAGCATGCTGTATTTGACAACGGTTTGGTCTGTCCCTTTTGCAGGAGGCCTCCCCTTCCAACAGACTCATTGTTTATGCCTGCCCCCAGCTTCACCCAACTCCGCCCAGCAGAGTACCTCGTGCGGTTCACCAGCCCCAGCACAAAAAACAAGCACCAGTCCCTCTGGTCTCCTCCATTTTTCTTCCACCCTCGCTCTGTTCTGCTTTTGGAACAGTCAGATTCCAAATTGGGGGGGGGGGGGCAAGGCAGCGCTTTCCTCAAAGTTTCCCTCTATTTTCTATAGGTGTGGAACCCATTGCCCTTTAATGATAGACAGGATTGGGGGGGGGGGCAGGAATTGCATCCATGTGCCCAGAGAAGTGTTTAGCTGAAAGTGGGAATGGCGGGGGGGGGGGAGAGGAAAGAAGGCCCCTGGATTGCGCGCCGGCCATGATCCGGCCACATTGCATCGTGAGAGACAGGAGGGCTCCTAGCGTGCGCACCAGCCCCGATCCAGCCAGTGTGCATGGCGGGGGGGGGGGGAGAGGAAAGAAGGCCCCTGGATTGCGCGCCGGCCATAATCCGGCCACAGTGCATCGAGAGAGGAGGGAGATAAGAGCAGGCTGGCCGCCACTCTTCAGAACAGTGACGGGAGGGAGTTTTGCCTTGGGTTTTCCGCTCTCAGGATGCACATTTTTCCCATCCCATTTCTCAAAAATCCCCCTCCCCTCTGAGGCAGAGGGGCCAACAGCCCCTTCCCCTGAACATCCCCCCCAATAGTCCAGCTGCCCTAGACTGAGCTGCCACCACCACCATCCCCCAGCAAGCGAGGAGCACATGGCGTGGCCCCGCCGGTCTCCCCCTGGAGCCGTCCGTCCGACGTCCCCCTGGGCTTGGAGGTGTGGGCCCAACTCCAAGGCCCATCCCGGGCGAGGGGCGGGGAAGGCATGCGGGGACAGAGGGAGAGAAGTGCCAGGATTCTAGGCAGGCAGGCAGCAAAAGGGGCGGTATTCTTGTCCGAGCGCGAAACTCCCCCAGCCAATCACCATTCTTGGGGGAGGAGAAAGGAGACGTCCCGGGGAGCGAAGCAAACATTTTTTCATGGGCATCCAAGCAACAAAATACGACTCCACAGGAAAGATCGTCTCAAAAGTGGTTTGGATTGCCTCTCTTTTAATGCGGCTTATTTTGCTCAGTGGGGGAAAATACGGATCTCCAGTGAATAACCAAAATTTGACTCCGACGCAAATCAGCGTCGAAACAGCAGCAAATCTCCGTGAAGAATACCCCTGAGACTGGGAAGGGCAGCCATGAAGGAGGTAGAAAAGATTCTTAAGTGTAAGGATGTGTCACTGGCCACCAAGATTAAGTTAATTCATGCCATCGTATTCTTTATTACTATGTATGGGTGTGAAAGCTGGACATTGAAGAAAGCTGATAGGAAGAAAGTAGATTCCTTTGAAATGTGGTGTTGGAGGAAAGTGTTACGGATACCATGGACCCCCCCCCCCAAAAAAAACCCCAACCCCCCAAAAAAACACCAGTGGGTTCAAGATCAAATCAAGCCTGAAATCTCTCTAGAAGCTAAAATTATTAAACTGAGACTATTGTACTTTGGTCACACTAGGGGAAGACAAGGTAAAAGATAAAGGTAGTCCCCTGTGCAAGCACCGGGTCATTATTGGCCCATGAGGTGACATCACATCCTGATGTTTACTAGGTAGACTATGTTTACAGGGTGGTTTGCCATTGCCTTTCCCAGTCATCTACACTTTACCCCCAGCAAGCTGGGTACTCATTTTACCGACCTCGGAAGGATGGAAAGCTGAGTCAGCCTTGAGCAGGCTACCTGAAACCAACTTCTGTTGGGATCAAAATCAGGTTGTGAGAACAGCTTTTGACTACAGTAATGCTTGGAAAAATTGAAGGCAGCCGGACAAGATGACGACCCAACATGACTCTATAAAGGAAGCAATGACCCTCTGTTTGCAAACCCTGAGCAAGGCTATTAATGATAGACATTTTTGAGGACAGTGATTCACAGGGTTGCCATTAATCGAAAGCGACTTGATGGCACTTAACACACACACACACACACACACAAAATAATATTCTGTAGGATTTGAGGTTGAAAGATATTCACAAACTATTGGCAAAATGAAACATTCCTTACAAAGTCTGCAACAACTCCCCCTCCAAGTTTTGGCCATAAAAATGGTTGCTAGTACACTGCTGAACAATAATAGCAGGCAATTTCTTTTCATGGTGATCTGCCACTTATGCTGGTTTCAAATTAAGGTATTCAAATTATTTGTCTAGTTGACTACAGGTGAATTCATGTGGTTTCTTCACCACCTTCACCTAACTGGAGCTGCAATTTGCTCCCTTTTTTGATCTTCTGTACATTTTGATGGTCTATATCAGGGATCCCCAGTGTGGTGCCCATGGTCACCATGACACCTGCTGGCACCCTTCCTGGCATGGTGACAAGTGTTTTTAGAAATGAGCAGGGCCAAGTGGGGCTTTTCCCCAGCAGGATTTCTGATTGGCCACTGGAAATCGAATTGGCTGTGCAATTTTTTTTAAAGGTTGCTTTAGCAGCAGCTGCCACTGCATCACAAGGATCTTCATTGAGCGATTGAAGGTGAGCTGTGCAACTGCAAGAAACTATTTTTAAACAATACGTTCATTATAAAAGACATTTTGTTAAACAAAACATCTGTTGAAGAGTTACTACTAAACTAATGCATGAATTCACTCCCTAACATTTTGTGGGTAATGGGAAAGAGTTAATATCTGACAATAGTAGGTTTACGGTGCAATCCTTAACAGAGTTACATCCTTCTAAATCCAGTGATATCAATAGGCTTAGAATGGAACTCTGCTTAGGATGGAATTTGGGAGACAGAAGGGTAGTTTTACTAGGAGTGTGAAGTAAAGATCTGTGGAGATATCAGATCTTTGGTTAAGTTTTCCTGCCTGAATAACTGAGTATGTAAAGGTGTTATAGTACTCCAGCAGGGTTTGCTGGGTCTGGTGTGAAACTAAGTTAAAATAGGGTGCTATATTTATGTTATAAACCTGCTTGGGAGAAGGTTTTCTTGAGACGTATACTGTTTAAAATCTAACATCCCACAACTTCTGGTTCACTATTAAACTTTACCTCAATTATGTGTTTCTTGCTGAGTACATTTCATTACTGTTCACTTTAAAAAGCAAACCATCCCCCTTCAATTTAGCAATTTCAGATAGGGTGGAGAAGGTGGAGGACTTTTGGCTCATATTTTTCTACTTTGCTGTAATTTGATAGTTTTTCAGTATTAAGCTTTCTGTACATAGTAGTGCTTAACATTTGATATTTAGTACCTGATAATATGCCACTCTATTCAGTATTATTTGACTACTCAGGATATTCCATATATGATGCGTCAAAATAAAAAGAATCAAGAGATGCCAACCACCTAAAGCAAGTGAATATCACACTTAAAATGTTCCCTTCGTAATCTGAGAATAGTAACTTTAGGAAACATCAAGAATTTGTGAAAATTTGTTTTATCTGTAACACTAACATATGAATAGCTTCAAATAAGCCTTTCAGAAAAGATTCTAAGGACTGTTATGGTGAAGGTAATATGAGGAATTTAACGTTTGAACAAGTAATAACAAAACCACAAGATCATTTGTTGACTAAATTATATCAACTTTTATTATCATATGAAATAGCATTGGAACAATTACAAACCTGTATGATTAAATGGATGCAAAACTTTGGTGAGATGATCCCAATGAAAACTTGGGAACGACTGTGGACTACCGAAATAAAATTTTCTTCTTCACAAGCCATAAGAGAAAGTTGGTATAAGATGTTTTATAGATGTTACCGCTCACCAAAAGATCCTCAAAAGATGTACAAGACAAATCAGGCTAATAGCTGAAAATGTTCTGAAACAAATTTTATAATCAATGGTGGACATGCAAAAAAAGTCAATAATTTTGGAAGGCAATACACAAAGGAATTCAGGACATGTTACAGATTAGGGCTGTTAATCCCATAAAACCAAACCAGAAAAAAGCCGAAAAAATGTCATTTCTGCTTTTTCCAGTTCGGTTTTTACCAAATGCAAAAAAAGGCGGGGAAAAGCCAAGCCGAAATAGCCGATTCCCAAGAAGGCAGGAGGGGGTGCTTTAAAGAGATCCACGCTGCCAGGCTTGGCAGCATAGATCTAAACTAAGCCCTCCCTGCCCGCCTCCCCAAGATTCCTGAGAAGGTGGGCGGGGGGTGCTTTAAAGAGACCCTAAGCTCCCGCCACCTCCCCAGGACTCCTGAGAAGGCAGGCGGGGGTGCTTTAAAAAGATCCACACTGCCACACTGCCAGGCTTGGCAGCGTGGATCTGAACTAAGCCCCCCTGCCTCCCTGGAACTCCCGAGAAGGTGGGCCGGGGCTGCTGTAAAGAGTTCCACGCTGCCAGGCTTGGCAGGGTAGATCTGAACTAAGCTCCTCCCGCCCACCTCTCCGAGACACCCGAGAAGGCAAGGGGGTGCTTTAAAGAGATCCATGCTGCCAGGCTTGGCAGTGTGGATCTGAACTACGCCTCCCTGCCTATTTTAGAAACCTATTTTATAGAAATCAGCAGATAAGGCATTTCATTATATAGAGAGGTGAACATTACAACTAACTGAGGTAGGCAGGTAAAGCCTCTGTTAAGTTACAAGAGACGTGGGATTGCTAAAAAGTTTGGCAGCTCTATAAGTATGTATGTGAATAAGTAGGACTTCACTATTTCTTATACACTGACACACCAGTACAGAAACAGCATTTCTTCTCTGTGAAATCAACTTATTCTGTGCAAAATAATATAAACTGTACAGTCACCTAGAGAAGGTTAATTTGAACTGTTTGTTATTTTTTTTCAACTCTGCTTTCACCAAAATTGTTTGGTATAAGAAATAGGTCTCATCTTTGTTAAAAGTTGTGATTGTGTGGTATTTATTAAAACAAAACCTAACTTCTTCTAAGTCCATTGAGGTCAGCAAGCTTACAAGGGCGTAACACTCTGTAGGACTGCACTGCCAGAAACAAAAATTTGATTTCATTAACCTGTTCTGTATCATCCTCTTGACTTTTTATTTCTGGAAACAGTTTGGGGAAGTTACTCTTAGATTTAATCTCTTTAGAGTGTTTGGACCAAAGTATTTCTTCTTCTCCTTCTCTCTCTGAAAGCCATCATTACCACAGATGTAATTTATTCTTCTAACAAAGAAACCTAATAGCAACAACAACTGCTAAAATACCTTCAGGAAGAAATGCATTGGTTAATTTTAATAGTTGTATTTGGAAGTCACAGTGTAGGGAGCTTGACAAATATCTATAATTAGATAGGCTGATAATGTAAGGTTGTCATTATGCAACACAAAAAGGAGACAGGGAGGAGAGGGCTTTTTTTGCTTGGAGTGGGGCAACTTAATGTAGAATGCATGTAATTATTACCATTAGCAAGCCAAATTAAGGGAGCAGAAAAATTCATTATAAAAGAGCAAGAGTCCAGTAGCACCTTAAAGTTAAATTTTATTCAATTTAATCAATTTCAACAAAAATGCAGATTCATGTAACCACCATTTGAGACTGTTTTTACATTTCAGGGCTTTGTCCCAAAAGACTTCTTTCCTGTGTTGTACCATTCTACTTCCTGCTCATTTACCTCCACACTTCAGTTGCCGGTGCTATAGGATAATTCTGCTGTACAGCTAGACTGGCAGTCTAAGACTTCAGAACTTTTGATGAACAGGAAGGTACTCGTTTGTCCCTAGAGCTCTGGTTCTCCAGATTAGAGTTTACTGCTCTTAACCACTACACCATGCTGGCTCTCTCAACAGGACTCAGGCAAAATGGGGTGTGTGTGTTGATATTTGAACCTGACCTATGGGCAACTGACCTCTGTTGTGAAAGCTGAGAGCTTCCACCACTTAAAACAATTGCACAAACTTCAACCAAAATAGACAAATAGCAATTTAAAGTGCAGTTAATAAAATCAATATGAATCTGGGATCAACAAATCCCCCCTTCAGCTCAAAGGCTGCTGCAACTTTTTAATCAATTTCCAAAAGGTCAAACGAGGCTGGGGTTGATAGAGCTTTCTAGGGAGCAAATTCTGCAACGGGAAAAAACTGCTTGGTGATGCCAGTTTTTTAGGAATGAAGACAAATGTTCATTACTTTCTTTTTTGGCATTTTCAAACAGGGATTAAAAAATAGAATTGTAAATTGCCTTCATTCAGTACCCATTATTTCCAAGCTATTTAAAATTAATGTAGTACACTGTAAAAAGATTCAAATGCAATTGATTTCCCAGTTTTCTGTCAACAATGCTTTCGGTGGATGGCTAGTGACAGCTTAAAACTAAACCCCACAAGTCAAAAATACTAATGAACATGCATGTTCTGTTAAGGAATATGGGCTTGAAGAAACAGATTTGTGGCAAATAAAGCTTTCCTGGTCCAAGGTCCTAATAACGGTCTAGGTGGGATTCTATGCTTCTTCATACTAATCAGTTTTTAGAGATCTGCAGCTGAACATTTTAAATTAATATATGAAATTGTAGTAAAATGGATAGTAAAGAGTTAACTGGAACATGATTATGGGATGGAGGAACACTCCACCCTCTGGACTGTTCTCTTTTCTTGTGTTCAGTTCTTGTGTTCAGTAGTTGCAATAAAGGAAGTTGTGTTGCATTCTGCAATAAATGAAAGCACATAGATTTACTTCATTATCACAGTAAGATCACAAAAGAAATGAATATTAGGAATATGTAGTAAAGCTGCACACTCAGGAAAGCACAGAATCACGAGCAGTTAAACGCTCTTCAAGTCAGTATATTGCAACAAATAAAGATTTTTTCCCTGTCTGCCCCTGCCCCTGTGTATGCATAGCACTCAGCTTTCTTTTCTACTTGGAAATTCCATTCCTCAGCTTCCTGTTTGCCTTCCCCTTCTTTATTTTCAAGCCTTCACCCTTACTTCATCCTGGACATTGGTTCTCAGACCACTACCTCATATCTCACCAGTTTGTATCTGAGATTACTGAAATTTCTTTGCTGGCTGCTAACATCCCTGCTTCTATTTTCCCTTCCTGGCAAAAAGCCACTGTTGTTCTTATATTAGGATTCAATTTCCCTACCCAGTCTGACATTTTAGTCTTTCTTGAACTTTAGGAAATTGGTTAAGGCAGTGGTTCTGAAGCTTCTTAAAGAGAGACCTAGTTCTAAAGTACTTTTTGGGACCCTTGCAATGTAACCCAACACTACTTTCCTCCCATCCAACACAAAGCACAAGAAAATCACATCAGTTAATGCTGAACAGGTTTATATTTTATTTTTCATGACTAAGCAACAGGCTAAATATTTTGTTGCCATTTGGGTCCTAACCCATAGTATGAGAATCACTAAGTTAAGGTATTTCAGTTCCATCACTAATACACTCAGCTTTTCCTCTGCAGAAGTTAGAGTATTTATGAAGATTCCATGACACCACAGTGACTTAGCTAATGGTGGTAGGAAACTCTCCATTGATCAATGACTTATAATGCTTCTTTGAATATTGTACACATGAAGCTACCTTATTCTGAATCAGACCCTTGGTCCATCAAAGTCAGAACTGTCTAAGACCGGCAGCGGCTCTCCAAGTCTCAGGCAGAGACCTACTTGCCTAGTCCCTTTAACTGGAGATGCCAGGGATTGAACCTGGGACTCACCTACTTTGCTCTTCATGGGCAAAAAAATCAAGATAATTTCTCATGCACAAAATATGTACAGAGAAGTGTGTCATGTTTTTGGTAACCAACAAGTTTATTTTAGAAATATCGTCTGTATGTTAAAAAACAGCTTATTTTATTTCCCAAGACTGACATCTTGGTCTGTAATGTGGGTTTACTACAACAGCGATGGAAGCAGTCATGTAAATAAAATAAAAAAGGCCTGCTGGAGCTGGATAGAGAGAAAGCACAATTCACACTTCACCTCAAAAATTTACATATGCACATGACGGTTTTGAAACACAGCCCAACTGAATAAAATGCAGATAGCACTAAGTGGAACTCAGAGCTATTTTTCAAGCCCAATTATAGTTTTTGAAGCCCCAGAAAATGGAAACATCTGCTGGAGCCAAAATAGCTGCTCACTGGCTGAGAACAGCGGGAGAGCTCGCGGTTAATCATCTGTACTCCTAGCAAGAATCACTTTAGCCAACATGAATGAGTAAAGAGCTTTTCAGGAGTGGTAGTGATAATGGAGTATTTCTATCCAGAAAGTAGATTGGAGGGGGGGGAGGGCTAAGTCATACTCCATCACAAAGCAGAATATACCTTACCAGGTGGTAAGTTCTTAGTCCTCACAACAGGATCTCTTAAAGGCTGCCATTGACTTCTTTATAGACCAGACTTCAGACGAGTGATGCCTTTTGTCAATGCAAGTATCAAAATGACAGAAGTGTTTTTTAGACTTAACTAAGATGTTAAAAAAATGCAATGCAAATACCAACTTGGTTCCATATAGATTGGAAAGTGAAACCGAGTAAGATTTACTTTTATTTAACACATAGTGTTGCAAAGAGTAATTTGCATTTATACTGACTTAGAGGATTAGCATATTTAGGGGGAAAAGATGCTATAAGATGGCAGCTTAGTGCATCAGAACCAGGGTATTATATTCTTTATCTGTATCACTAGGCTAGTCAAGTATTATCACTAATACTATAGGGATCACTGCAGATGCATTCCTTTGTTTTATCCTCGCAAACCAAAAGTGTCCTCCTCATGAATATATATTTATTTGTCATTTGATGCATATGTAATTTCTAATTCTCTGCAAGCATTATGCAGGCTTGGCTAGGACATATGAAATGTGGGTAACATGAAAAAAATTATATATTAGATGTTATATAGTTCTCTTCTAAGTGTGGACAGCTTCTGAAGCCCATAATTCTTCATCAGGCATAGGTACTGAAGGCAAAATTAAGAGGTATTGCATCTCTATGAAGATGGCTTACCAATCTTCAGTATTCTGCAGTGCTCAGACTCTCCTATCATTACTAGAGACTTCTATATTCCCTACATTCTTCTCTACTTCAAAGTTATCTTTGATGTAGGGATGTTGAATTAATTTTTTTTTGGTATAGTTCGGATTCGGCTGAATTCGGCCCGTTTAGATTCGGGATATGCCGAAGTCCGAACTCCCCCGCTTCGGGTCCGTGCAATTCGGCAGGAATTCAAAGTTGGGGGAAAAAATTCGGCCGAATAAAGTCATTAAAAACACAACCGCGCATTTCCGTGGCTCTGGGGGGGGCATTTTTTGGGGTAGAGGTCCCAAACTTTGAGCGGAGCTTCAAAGGACGCTTCTTGAAAGACCCCCCAAGTTTTGTAAAGATTGGGTCAGGGGGGGCTGAGATATGGGCCCCGAAAGGGGTCCCCCCACCCTTAATGTGCATCTCTGAGCAGAGCTTGCCGCCCACGCACAAAGCTCCCAGCCCCGACAAACAGCTGAGAAGTTTGCAAAGCATTGCAACACAACTGCAAGCAACACGACTGCAAAAGCAACACAACCTTGTAAGCAACACCTTTGCAACTGTGCAAAGCAACACCTGACACCTGGGAGTTTGCAAACCATGGAAAGAGACAGAGGCAGCTAGCTATGCATAATGAGCAGGGGTGGAATTTCCCCTTTTGCATGGGACTCCAAATGCATTCTTTAAGTCATCATTTGAAAACAAGTTTTGAGCAAGCATCCAAATAGACCTAACCGCTCTTATGAATGAGGGAAAACCTGAAGACTCACAACTGAAACCCCTCCCTCAAACCAGGGAGAGAGAGACTGGAGGGGGAACACACACCCCAGGCAGAACCGGCAAAAGCCCCCTTTGGCTTCCCCCCCCACCCACAGAAACTGCTCCCTCCCCACATACACACAGACTCTGCTTCCCCCCCCCACACACAGGAGAAAAATTATAGATTAAAGCCCCCAAAGGGGTCTTACTGTGGCTGTCTTCTGTTCCATCAGGAGGGGCTGGGGAGGACTCGGTAATCCAAGACGATTCCATTTAGGCACGGGACGTTTTGCTCTGGAGATGCATACTGATCCATTCATCCCAATAGGGAAAAGGGGAAAGGGGAACCCCCTGACCCAATGTTTACAAAACTTGGGTGGTCTCTTAAGAAGGCTTGTCTGAGGCTCCGCTCAAAGTTTAGGATCTGCACCCCCAAAAATGCGCCCCCTGCAGCCACGGAAAGAGAAAAGGGGGGAGCCGATATTTCTGCCCCCACTGAACCCATCTTTACAAAACTTGGGTGGTATCTTAAGAAGGATTGTCTGAAATTATGCTGAAAGTTTGGGGGCTGTATCCCCAAAAACGTGCCCCCTGCAGCCACAGAAATGGAAAAGGGGGAGGGAAAAGGGGTGGAGCCCATATCTCGAGACCCCCTGACCCAATGTTTACAAAACTTGGGGGGTATCTTAAGAAGGCTCATCTGAAGCTCCACTGAAAGTTTGGGGTCTGTACCCCCAAAAATTGGCCCCCTGCAGCCATGGAAAGAAAAAAGGGGGAGCCCATATCTCGGGACCCCCTGACCCAATGTTTACAAAACTTGGGTGGTCTCTTAAGAAGGCTTGTCTGAATCTCTGCTGAAAGTTTTGTGTCTGTACCCCAAAAAATACACCCCCTGAAGCCACAGAAAGGAGCGAATGTGCACAAGCACCCCCCCACCCACACACACGAAGATTTCCCTCTCTCTCTCTCTCTCCCCGGCCGGGCCGCACATCAGCTGATTCCTCCAGTACTCAATCCTGACTGATTGGCCAGAAGAAGACCCAGCTTGGCCACCGATTGGCCGGGGGAGGAGAATGCTGCTTACTGACGGTTATGCTGCTGTGCCCCAAATTGGCCGGATTTATTCGTGAACTCCCGAACTCGCTGAATTCGGCTCCCCAGTTACCTGCCATTTTTGAGTTCGGTTCGTCCCGAAATAAAAACCACCGAATCAGGGGAAATTCGGCTGTTTTTCAGTTCGGGCCGAACAGAATCAACAGCCCTACTTTGATGTTCTCTCCCATGCCTTTCCAGCATTGTGCACATATAGGAAATCATGTACAATAGTCCAGGAATATGGTTGCTAATTATTCATGCTGTTTGTTCCCTGGGAAATGCAATGATAGCACATGAAGTAATCACACCAGCATGGTGTAGTGGTTAAGAGCAGTGGTTTGGAGTGGTGGACTCTTATCTGGAGAACTGTGTTTGATTCCCCACTCCTCCACATAAGCAGTGGACGCTAATCTGGAGAACTGGGTTGGTTTCCCCTCTCCTACACGTGAAGCTAGCTGGGTGACCTTGGGCTAGTCACATGCTCTCAGCCCCACCTACCTTACAGGGTGTCTATTGTGGGGAGGGGAAGGGAAGGTGATTGTAAGCCGGTTTGATTCTTCCTTAAGTGGTAGAGAAAGTCTGCATATTAAAAATAAACACAAAAACAACAACAACTCAACATTAGCAGCCATTCCTGTGCGTTTCCTTTATTTAATGCAACAGTGTCCGTTTTGGTCATCTAGTCAGGTCAGTTCATATTTCTAATCTATCTGTGATTTTTTTTCTTTCTCTGGAACTCAGGGAGGCATATATGTAGGGTTGCCAACCTCCAGGTAATGGTACAAAAATAAACACTTCTGTGTACTCAGTAGTTAAACCAAAATTCAAACAGAAAACATATATTCAAGCAATTTCAATATAATTCCAATATTATTACCATAATGCAAAAGTCATATCAAAGCATTGGTCACAAATTACAAAGTCACACAATCTATTCACAAGTAAGTGCATACATACAGGTAAGTGCATGATTCTCATATATAAATATAGGTAAGTAAACACATCACCATATCTATAATAATTCTAACAATATTTCTTCTTCTTTTAGCAAAAATATATTCATCAGAAGTCAGACAGGTGAGGAAGACGGCCATTTTGTTCTTCATCAGTTCCTCAACCTATCATCAATAAATGTATTATCCTCTTTCTGACTATTCCCTTATAACTATACAAGAAAATAAAATGTTGTTACTACCTTAATCTTTTCACTTGGTATGTATTTCTTTTTTGCCTTATTAAACTCCCCATGGGTAGAAGACATCCTATATTGGAAAAAAATATGGCAATAAGAATTTTATATTGTTAATCCCTTAATTAATGCCCTTATCCTGTAATTTATTCAAATTATATCTTATATCTACCTTCTGTATTACAGCTGATCTCCAGCCAATAGAGATCAGATCACCTGGAGAAAATGGCCTTTGGCCATTGGACTCTATGGCATATGGACTCTATGGGGAGTCCCTCCCCTCCCCAAACCCAACCCTCCTCAGGCTCCACCTCAAAAACCTCCCACCAGTGGTGAAGAGGGACCTGGGAACCCTACATATACGGCTCTTTCCCATTTTATCCCCTATCCTGTGAGGTAAGTCAGGCTGAGAGTGACTGGCCCAAGATCATCCAGTGAGCTTCAAGGCAGAGCAAGGGCTTAAAACTAGGTCTTCCATGCTATGAGAGCCAGCGTGGTATAGTAGTTAAGTGGTTTGGAGTGGTGGATTCTGACCTGGAGAACCAGGACTGATTCCCCACTCCACCACATGAGCAGCGGGCTCTAATCTGGTGAACTGGATTTGTTTCCCCACTCCTACGCATGAAGCCAGCAGGGTGACCTTGGGTCTCCCTTAAGGGGCAGAGAAAGTCAGCATACAAAAAACAATATTGCAATGCCCTTGTATAGAGGTTGTGATGCCCCTTCTCCACTCACACAGAGTGCTACCACCTTTTTAAACCTCTTTCTCCGTTTGTAGGTCACATGTAGGTCAGGACATCACACTTGCCGCCCTGACCATTTTATACCTCAGGTCTTCTTTCTCACTCACAGAGACATAGCCAGACAGAGTAGCCCAGCCCCCTTTAATAACAAGCCCTCACTCACACAAAATTATTGAGGTTGGGGCTCAAACACTGTGCCATTCACATGCTGCCAACATGTATTCGTATCCTACAATATTTATTTATTTATTCTTCTATCCCACTCTTCCGACTGCTTGAGATATTCCATTGTGTGTCTATCTCTTTCCCTTAGACACGCAGCCGATAGGGTTAAACAAACCAAGAAGTTGACTTTTATTTATGGCATTAACACAACACCAAAGAAAATTGGTGTTCAAAAGTTTCCATTGAACTTTTGAACTGTGACCCTGTTCCCACAACTAGCATCCTTTGGTTACACATTGACTATTTTCACCCAGCGCTAAGCAGCTCTTCTGATCAGTTTCACTCAGACATCCTCCTTCCCCCCCTCAACTCCCCAGCTGCCAAGTCCCAAACGCTGTTCTTTACTGCTGTTTTTCAACTCTCTCTCCCCAACATTCTGTCAGCTCTCCTTGGTTAGTCATAGGGAGAGGTGGAACTGAGCTGTCTGTCACAGAGGTGCACCCACATTTGGAATACTGTGTACAGTACTGGTTGCCATACCTCAAAAATGATATTGAAGAACTGGAAAAAGTGCAGAAGTGGGCAACCATGATGATTAAGGGGCTGGAGCACCTTTCTGACAAGGAAAGGCTGGAGAGTTTAGGACTTTTAGTTTAGAAAAAAAAGGCAAAAGGGGGCATGATCAAGATTTATAAAATTATGCCTGGAGTAGCAAAAGTAGATACAGGGAGTTTTCTTCCGGTCACATAATATCCTACATCATAAGAATACACTCCCCACAGAAGATTCCAGAGTATTTTCAGACTTAGACTGTACAGAAATACAGAAGGGCTTTTATGCTGGACCATCTGAATGCCTTTCCTTCAGCAGTTATGAGAGGGAAGTACTTTGTTATATTGTTCTCTGATAGATTGTGTGCCTGTGGGTCAGAGAAAATTGATACTATTGATCATATTCTTCTTGAATGCTCTTGGTTTTTAGATGGTAGAAATGAGTGGATATTTCCTTTGATTGGAAAGAATATTGTTTCTGTGGAGGCCAAAGTTTCGCTGTTGCTAAATGGCAAGTGGAAGAGACAACAAACAGAACATAGAGGTCAAAGCCCTGATGTTACCTCTGAGCAGTGGCTTAAATTGGTTTACTGTTCTGAACAGGGAAGTTCCCATAGTTAGTAGCCAATGATGGACGTATCCTCCAAGAATCTGCCTAATCTATTTTTTAAGCCATCTGTGCCCATCACCACTCCCTTGAATGGCTGTGAATCCCACAGTTTAATTACTCATTGAGTAAATAAGTATTTTCTTTTGTCTGTCCTGAACTTATTCCCCAACAATATCATTGGGTGCCCACAAGATTCATTATTATGTGACCAGAATGATGTATAATTCTGTGACTGGGATATTTTGTACTCTTCTCAGGTTGATCATTAGTATAAAACCCATATAATGAAGTTCTTTCAATGTTTTCATAGGAGGAATATAATGAGGAATTCTGATAACCTAGACTCTCAGATGATATCGGTTATTGTGAGTTCTATAAATTCTGGAGATAGTTCATGGGCTGCATGATGCATTTAAATAAGAAAAGCTCTGCATGCCCCCTTCATTTCCATAATTATAGGATATGGTATTTGAAACACTTCCATATACTCGACTTCGGGTAGCCTTAACTTTTCCTTTTTTTGGTCTGAGCTACTATGCTGATACACACAAATGACAGGAAGAAAGAGAATTAAGCATCCCCTACCTCACTTCCTGCTTTCAAGCACAGCCTACAAAACTGGATTAAAGAAAATGCTGAAGAAAACAATAACAAATTTAAGCATCACATGTTGTTTGGTTTCAAGAGTGCAGTAGTCAAAGATTCTAAAATTGCAAGTAGGGCTGTGCATATTAATAAACCTGAACCGAAAATAAACCTGAAATTAGCCATTTCGGTAATTTTTAGGTTTTGGGTTTACTGAACACCAAAACCTGGGGATCTGCCCGAAGCCGAATAGGTGATTCCCCAGCAAGCCACATAATTATTCAGCTTTTTCAGGTTCGGCTATTCACCTTTGCTCAGATGCATGGCTCTGTGTTTTCTCCCATTTTTCTACCTTTTTTTAAATTGGTTTTGTTAGGGCCCCACAGTTGGGGCCATTTTGAGGTAGGGGTCATATAATTGGAGCCAACATGGTCTGACCAAACTATTCTGGAAGGGTCATTTTAAAAGACAGGGCTCACCCAATTCCATCTGGAGGGATACACCCTACAACTAAAAAATCTGGCAGCTTCTACAATTACTTATTGGGCTTTCTGAAGAAGACTCCTCACCCATGCAGATGAGCAGTCTCCTTCACAAGAGCTGCCTTGGTCATGACTTCAGCTGGCTCTGATATCAACCCCCCCCAAAAAAAACCTGCTCCGTAACTGAAGGTCGCCGCGAGTAGAGGCTTCATTTCTTGAAATCAGATTTTTTTATGACCATAATAAAGGACTGTTCACAGGATGTCATTTGCCACCAAAAGAAATGTTTTCTGTGCCTTATTTTTCTTGCATTTAAGCCTTTTTCCTCAGTTTGGAAGCTAATTTGCATGGACATCATGCTTTGCACCCCAGATACAAAGGGAGCCCCCAGACTTTGAGGCACCAGCCTGTCAATTTGCTCTTTCCACCAGTCCTTGGCAACGCAGAACTTCTGAACTTGAAAACCGATGGACAGCTCGGCTTGCAAATGGTTAGAGGATGGGGCAACCCCTTTGCAAGCCAATAAAATTGGACCCCCTGTCCAAAGTCCACCAAACTTCGGTGACCATCTAAGGAGAGTCCCTTGCAGCCACGCTGTAAATTTGGTGACTCTACCTCCAAAAATGCCCCCACAGGAGCTTTGAAAAAATCCCCATAGACTATAATGGACCCTAATTTTTCAGTAAGCCCAGAAATAAACTGAATACTGATATTTACTGGTATAGGTATTGAGCTTATTCCAGGGTTATCAAAAAAAATTGGGCCCAATAAACCTGAACTCGAAATTTACCGATTTTCTTTTTGTGCATCCCTATGCATGTATGAAATAGTGTTCCCATTTGACATTTCAGAAGAGTATTAATGTTCTGCTGCCAACCACCCAGGCATCAAGGGGATTTAATTAAGTTAAAAGACCAAAACAAAACATGTACATGCAGAGTTCAGCAACTATCACTTAAAAAACAAACAAAAGAACAACAACACCCTGTAAGCCATTTTTTGTTGAATAGGAACCGGATTGGCAGTCTGCCCCAAAGAGAATCATTGTGTATAAAACCCTAGTTCTCTGCATAAAGTAAGGAACTAGCAACACATGGAAGACTTTTATGCCCTATCCAAAAACAAATGAATCAAGAACCTCCAACACAAAATGCCCTTTCCACTGATGCAAAGGTGATTTCAGATTAATTCAATATTTCTTTACTTTGTTTCTTCTCAGCTGTGACAAGATCACAATAGGATTGTTGGCTTATTTCACCTTAAGACACCAACCATGTGAAAATTGTTCTTTTATAGCGTGGTATCATCTTTTAATGCTTTCTACCTCCCCAACTGGTTTTAACCCCTCTTCCCTTGGCTAGGATACAGTAGGATACAAATTTAAAAACAAACGAATGAATGAATAAAGCAGTCTATTAATTACAACATGACAGAGGTTCTTGTTTAGTTCCCTTTAATAGCAATAATTATTTTAATACCTTTGGGGGCAGGAAGGGAGCAAAATGTTTTCTTGTCCCCTGCTAATGTTCGATGGTGCTTCTGTGGAGCCAAAAATAGATTCTTTTCCTGTTCCTATCAGGTTATATGTAAACAGCCATCTTTTGAAGTAGTATTATCCAAATGGAAAAGGTAGCATGAAAAAAAATCGAACAGATTTCCCCCTTCTCTCATTAACACCTCAATGATGATGGTGGTAGCAGAGTTAGAATAATAAGAATTCTAAGTTGTCATTCATGTCCACCACATCGGACTGACAGGCCTAAAGATTGATCGAAGTTTAAAATATTCACAGTTCCACCCTTCTCAGCCCATTGGGCTTATTACTTTGCTTAGAATGGCACAGTTAGTCTTCTTCTGAGAGTCTTCAGGAGAAAAAGTAAAATCTCATCTTTAGGGGGACAGAATCCAGGAACAGCTTATTTTCTTTTCAGAGAGTTGCAGTGTTGGTCTGCAGTAGAGGAAGAAGAAAAAGAAGAAGAGTTGGTTTTCATAAGCTGATTTTCTCTACCACTTAAAGAAGAATCAAACCGCTTACAATCATCTTCCCTTCCCCTTCCCACAACAGACACCCTGTGAGGTAAATGAGGCTGAGAGAGCTCTAAGAGTACTGTGACTAGCCCAAGGTCACCCAGCTGGCTTCATGAGTAGGAGTGGGGAATCAAACCATCAGGGAATCTCCATATCAGAGTCCAGCGCTCCAAACCACCATTCTTAACCACTATACCATGCTGGCTCTCAGCAGTTAGATCTGAGTTCAGTAGCACCATAGAGACCAACAAGAGTTTCAGGGTGTAAGCTTTTGAGAGTCAAAGCTCCCTTCGTCAGACACAGTAGAAGTGGAGATCTGAGTCCTTTTATCCTAATTACTTATCCTAATTTTCCTGGTTAGACTTTTGGAGGTGGCAGGCAGCAGTGATCGGAATGCTGGGCTGCCTCCGAAGTCCATGGACTTTGGAGGTGGCAGGCAGCAAGGACTCAGCCAGCAAGTAGGTAAAGGGGGAGGGTGGAAATGGCGGTGGGGCCAAAGCAGCCCTGAATAATGCCAAAAAATCCAGCATTATTTGGGATATGCTTTTTCCTGTAACCTTTTACCTGTAACCCTCCCAAAAAATACCAAAAAGGTATTTTGGTTCTTTTTTTTTTTTCAGTTTGGCTTTAGCCGAACGCACACCCCTACATATGGCACAGTCCACTAGGGCAAATAGGGCATGTTCGGGTTGGATTTTGATTAGTTATGTTAAAATGCTTCTGTATACATATTATTGACTTAGCGCTGGGCAAGAGCACAACCTTTAAAAAATTATAAAAATGCAGCAGTACATAATCTGAATGAATATACATAGCAACAAATACATCTAGTTCACAAATTAAAAACAAATGAAGGAAGAGAATGTACACAGTTATAATTATTCCTTCCATATCCATTGATTTCTAATAGTGTACGATTTTTTAAAAATCAGCCATTTGTTGCCAATTTTGGTCATCTAAAAAACTTTTAGAATGTTGAGTTGCTGTTAGAATATTGGTAACAATTCTCACATCTTTAAGAACCATTCTAATTTTCCAGGCAACATTGGTTGTTTGCAATAACGTACAAATACTATCCTCACAGAGGTCAGATCATATAGTAGTACCTCTCTGGGATCAGTAGTTACGGTATATCAACACAATTTAAGAGATAAATATCAGGTTTCAAATTAAGAACCAATTCCCATATCTTGAAAATTGTCCTTTGTACTATTTTCCAATAAACCTGAGCCCTGCGGTATGACCACCACATATGAACGTAATCTGCTTTTGAGAGGTATAAAGCCAGCACTTATTGTGAGCTGAGAAAGATAGATTTGTTTTGTGTTAGGTGTCATTGGTGCCCTATTTTAAACAAACCTTCTCTTAGTTGTATCCTGGAGGGCAACAGCGCTACCATCTTTATTCCATTCTGTCTTTCTGGAGAGTCAAAATGTTCCACTTGAAGAGACCATTTTCCTTGCCTCATGATAGGGTCAGTGTCAGAACTACGGGTTTACAGATGCTGTAATAGCACATTTCATTATCTGCAGTGTCAAAGCAGAATAGGGCGCCCCTATTTCTGGGAAATGTGAAACTGCCTGTTAATGGCAATAGATGCAATGAGGCATTGCTTCATGAGTGTAGAATTAGCCTAGGTTTCTTCTACTGGTCTGAATTTTGGGATGTTTTACTTTCACTGCACAATATAAGTCCCAAGATATAAGGATTAGGATAAAATTATCCTAATTTTCCTTTGGCTAAAAATCCGATTTAAGTAAATTTTTTAACTCAAATTGTATTCCTCTCCCTTGGCTAATCCAGAGCAGAACAGCCCAGTGAGAGAGATAGATGAGGGTGCAGTAAACAGTAGGTGCAGTAGGATAGAGAGGAATGGAACTTAGGTTAGGAAGAATGGAGTCCCTAACCAGAGTGCAATGTGGGAGAGCTGGTAGGCAGGAAGGTAAGCCATACAGAATGGGGAAGATAAAAGTGGGAAAGGATTTAGTTGGCTAATTTTGGGAAGGAAGCAGAAAGACATAGAAGAAAGGCATACTACAACTGTCATAACAAGGAAGGGCCTAGTGACTTCATATTCATAGTGATGGAAGCTGGTTTTGGAGGTTAATTTGTTACAAAGACAGAGAAGCACAATCAACAATGGCATTGGGCCAGACTCCCAATACCTGGTTGCCCATAGGTGAACCATTGTTTGTGCTATTACTGGTGCCTTTTTAAGATCTTGATTTTTATTGGTGCAAGTCTAGGATCTGGAGTGTGATAGGATAGAGCAGACAATCTTTGGTAGAAGGGGCACCTGAATAAACATACCTAAGATGGAGTTGGTGGAATATGACTGATTTAGACATGATCACATTCTTGGCCCAGATTTAACAATAGTAGCCTGGAGCTAGGCAAATGGTTCTTCCTCAATTTATTGATGCATCATCCAAGAATTGTGTTTGGAAATTCAAGAGATTCGCAAACCTGAGTTGTTATTGCTAGCAAAGGGGTGTGAAAAGTTCAAAGAATCCTTCATCAATGTTTTCCCAGGATATTCAGGAAATTAAACTGCTCCCTGCTGTGAGTGCCTTAAACTGTTCATTGTTCAGGCAGTCTTTAATATCACACGAAGCTTTTCCCTTCACTTAAAATATCTGAAGGCCAAACGATTTGGAGGTCTACTCTCCCCACACCTCTGGCATCAGAAGGTAGGGGATCTTAGAGTAGCAGGACATGCAATGTGGCTTGTCTAAGGATGCCTGCCTAGTAGGGTTGCTAGCCCTAGGCCAGCAACACTTGGGAGACTGGCAGGGGCAAAACCTAGCCTAATGTCATCCCATGATGCTACAACTTCACATCAGGATATGTAGCTAGTAGTGATGTCATGGTTTTGTGTGATGCTATTTTGCCTCCCCTCTATTACCCCACTACCCAATTGCGTGTTGGCAGGGTGGTGGTGGGCAAATGACAACCATTATGGCTAGTGAGATCACAGCTGAGGTGAAGTTTCAAATGGCAGCCAGTATGGTATAGTTGTTGGACTGTTGGATTAGGACCAGGAGAACCTGGGTTCAAATCTCCCCTGAGCCATAAGGATTACTGAGTGACTGTGGTTCTCTTTCTTTCAGCTTAACCTACTTCACAGGGTTGTTGTGAGGATGACATGGAAGGGGGGAACCATGTAAGCTGCATTGAGTTTCTTTGAGGAAAGCAAGATAACGGTATGACAGACAGAACTTCCTAGCTCACAGCACATAGCTACTACATCCACTCCCAAGCTATGATATAAAGGTAGGGCTCCTCACTGACTACTGGGGCTTAATTCTTACTGACGTGGTCAACCTGTCTCTGGTGTGTTGCTTCAAAATTCAGATGAGGGCTGGCATGATGAACTGCCTCTTTCGCATGAGGAGAAAAAAACAACAACCTCCACAAAGAAAATGTCAAAGGACAATATTCTAGTCCAGCCATCTCCCTAACATCCAAATTGTCATCCCTAACATATTCCAAGAGGTAACCCATTTCAGACCATTGCTCCTATGGAGAAGTTATATTTCTAGTTAGTATACAAACAATACTCTTAAAATGCCTTGCTTTGGTGGGGTAGGACTTTAATGTTTGATGTGATTTACTCTCTCTTGCCTCATAGCTAAATTCTGAAATCGTCCCCACTGTTTATAATACTTTGTTTCTCTCATATCCTAGTTCATCGTATTTCTTTTTTTTTAAATCAAGAGCAAAGAGATGTGCACAGTGCCCCAAATCAGTTTCTAATGATGCTCTTATTTTCAGAAGAGGGTACAACAACATAATTCTCTGTGGCATTTCTTAAGACAACCACAGGTAAAATAGCTACTTTCAATCATGATGTGAAGTTGATTGAAATGTTTAGTCTCACATTTTGTTTTATTCTGAAGTTTTGCTGTATTTTGTTGTTGTTACCATACTTCTTGCAGCAAAAGTCAGGATTGGAAGATCCCATCAGAAATCAAAATAATAAAATAACATCCTTAAAGGATCTAGCCAACTGTCTCATCTTCTGTGGTATGGTGAATAGGAGTAAAGCTTACCTATCAGATAGGGTTGCCAGCAATCAGTGGGAGATGGGGAGGCGGAGACATGGAGGACAGCCACTGACAACAGTGTGATGTCATTTCCAAGGAAACCCAGAATTGATGTCACCCTTCTCTAGTAATCACTGGAAACTGTATTGTAAACACATGGTGTTTATGATGACATTACTTCTGGGTTCCCACAGAAGGTATATCATGCTGTTAGCAAAACTGCCATTTAAAAAACATTCCTCCTGCCACAGAACAGCAGTGGGAAACAGGAACGGAGGCAATATTCATTTATTTATTATATTTTTAACCTGCCCTTTCCTGACCAGGAAAGGCCTGGCAAGGCTTGGCAGTCCTGCTTATCAGATCACCTTTCAGTCCTGCTCAATAGCTAGGGTTGCCAGGCCCCTCTTCACCACTGGTGCGAGGTTTTTGGGGTGGAGGGACTTCAATGCAATAGATTCCAATTGCCCAAGCAGCCATTTTCTCCAAGTGAACTGATCTCTATCAGCTGGAGATCAGTTGTAATAGAGGGAGATATCCAGCTACTACCTGCAGGTTGGCAACCCTATCAATAGCCAGTACACAGGGCACTCTGATAGCTTCAATAACAGGTCTTTATTGCTTCCAGCTGGGACAGAACTATGATTGCCAACCTCCAGGTAGTAGCTAGCCCAATCTCATTAAATTTCAGTAGCTAAACAGGGTCAGCCCTGGTTAGTACCTGTGTGGGAGAGCACCAAGGAAGTCTAGGGTTGCTACACAGAGGCAGGCAACAGCAAACCACCTCTGAATATGTCTTGCCTTGACAACCCTATGGGGTCATTGTAAGTCTGCTTTGACTTGGCAGCACACAGGCAAACCCCCCCCCCCAACCACACACACACTTTGAGCATACGACACCTATTTTGAAATAACCACATTGGCTGCCTGTTTCATTAGAGGTTCAATTTAAGGTGCTAATTCTCACCTTTGAAAGCCTAAAACCTATCATAGAACTTACAAGAACAGCAGGAGCAAAAAACCTTTCAGTTTTTAAGAGGCGACACTTCTCCCAGTGTTTTCATTGGTCACCACTATCTTTGAAAAACAAACAAACAAACATAGTTTTATTTCAGGGGAGGGTCTATGGAAGAGCCACAGCTTTGCATGCAGAAGGTCCCAGGTTCAACCCCTGGCATCTCCAATTAAAAAGGACCACGCGGTAGGTGATGTGAAACACCCCCACCTGAGAACCTGGACAGCTGCTACCCATCTGAATAGACAGTACTGACCTTGATGGATCAATGGTCTCATTCAGTATAAGGAAGCTTCATATGTATGTGTATTTGTATCTTACATTTCCCTCACTGTGATCTGTCTTGGAGGCCTGCTGTCAGGTAGAAAGGCCACTTATAAATACAAAGAATTAATAAAAGGCCTCACAGTCTTTAACCAAGGGGGACTCCCATAAGGGATCTTGGGATGGAGTACAACACCGTTGCCCAGCTGCGGGGCTCGTGTTCGGTGCTCCAATCCCAGGCGGCGCTGGCCTCACACAGAGATTCCCGTCCTGGTGGGGCCATCTAAGCGCTACTCCGGTGCTGTCCCAACAGGTGGTTGGGCCATTTATCGATGCTTTCGATACATCGGATGACAGGGTGGTGATCCGATACTTGGATCCACCCCATGGTTTTCCGCCAATGCTCCATTCTGTTGTGATCAATAAAGCTGTGGCCATTTTATTACCCAAAAAGTACAGTGTGTGTGTGTGTTTATTTTGCTGTTCCTCCCTCCCCTCTTTCTCCGGGGAGCCATTCCCCCGTGGGGCCCCAAAGGCCACTTATAAATGCAAAGTATTAATAAAAGGCCTCACAGTCTTTGACCAAGGACTTGTGTATATATAACCTCTTCGCTGATTGAGAAAAAAATGGGTGAAACGGGGTGGAATAAAATTCTGGTGTCAAAAGTAGTAACAGCCCTGGTTGCTGGCTTCTCCTGTCTGTCAAGGAAAGCCTGGGAGCCAAATGGCATACTTAAAAGGAAACAAAAGCAAGGTACTTCAAATTGACATACTTAAGAGCTAAAAGTTGCTCTTCCTCTTCTAAATTCCAGCTTGGCCTTTGGGTCATACTTAATTTATAGCTAGTTAAAAAAAAAATAAAAAAACAGATAGCAGAGTGCTGTATAAAAGAGCAAAGCAGAAGCAAAAGCAATGATACAAGTCACTGATTGAGGGTGACAGGCCTATGTAAAATGTATGAGATGACGTGAAGCGTAGTAGTTCCTTGTTTAAAGATTCACAGGAATATCTCCCATTACTCATAGTCCTGGGAAATCTCGATTTAAACATGCAGATGCTTATAGACAGAGGATTGTCCATGGTGTAACAGTATGTTCATCTGAAGTCAGATGCAAAGGACTGCAAGTCAAATTTCCATTCTTCTCTCGCTCTCCCCTCCCCCACCTGTTGCAGCTCTATTGCTTGGTCTCTAAAATGTTATTTTTGAGGGTCGGCGGTAGGAGCAGGCAATTTGAAAACTTGCACTCCCTCCTTCTAGGGTGAAAGCACTTTTCCACTGCCAGAAAATGCTTTCCAACCCTTAATTTTTCATAACATGTACTCTAGTGACTTTTTGTTTTATACCGTTTGCCTGAGAAATAATAAAAGTGTCCAAACCAACCAATCCTGTTGGCTGCAGATCATCATTTTATGACAACAATATGTATCAAAGTTCATCGTAGACCAGTTAATTACTAAGTTATAGGCCAAGCTTTACTGATTATATGAGTAAGGAAGCTGGCAGCATAAATTAGCAACAAAATTTAGCAAACATCTTTGTGAGGAAATCAAAAACCCGATGTATATAAGGGAAAACATAACAATCATGCAAATTAAGGGCTAGTGATGTTAACCTATCAAAGAAGATGGAGAGAAAAATAGAGCTGTGGTATTGGTCCTTAGGTGGATAAGTAAAGACCCAATCAGGCAACAGGGACAATATAGCCATCTGTTTGGCCCTTGTAGTAGATTTGGATAAGAGCCAATCAAAAAGTAGAGGTTTCAATCCCCCTTCAATCTATAAGTAGACTGAGCACAGGAGGCTGAGGTTCGTTCCCTATTCCCAGTTCCTTATTCACATTTCCTAGTTCCTGAATGATTTTGAGGACAATTAAAAAGTTCTGCACCCCAAAATATGCATTGGACCACCACATATCATACACCCCCCCGTTCAGGGGACTGTGCCCTGGGAATAGGGAACGAGCTGGGAATAGGGAACCAACTTCAGCCTCCTGCTGAGGACGCAGTAGACCAGGGAGAGCAGAATAGCTGCGGAGATAGCTAGGCCCCAGCAGCCTGACTACAGCCAGTCTCAAAGGAGTCCATGAAGGGAGCTGCTACATTGGAGTGAAGGGAAGATGAGATTCCCCTCCCTCTGAGAACACAGGCAGAAAAGCCTCAGGATATTGTAAATCTGAAATTAACAAGGACAGTTCTTCAGGTTTCTATTGCTCTTATCAAGTTGCTGCTACATATTAAAGAAAATTGCTTCATTTGGATTTGAAAATAAAAATTATTTTTACTTGGGAAGCAAGTGCCTAAGGCCTAACTACATTTACCAATCCTGAGATCCTCACAATCTTCATTTTCTAGAAGTTGCTAAACTACCATATCCTAGTCCTTTGCAGAGGGATGCTCACTGCTTTTCAAATTGTTGTACATTAGATCCAAGCACTAAAGGAGTGCACTTCCATCCAGGGGCAGCAAGGTTCGTGCCCCTGCCTGGATTTTCCGGCAGGGGCAATGCTCCTCTTGGGCTGCCAGGTAGCATCATGAAGCTGCTCAGGCTGTCAAGTTCTTATGTTCGGTCAGTCCTGTTTGTCTTTGTAGCAACTTAGTGAGATAATAGGAGGCAAAGAGCTTGTTTTGTTTGTTTTTGTAATGATAAGAGGTGGAGGGGATCTTCAGTGGATAATAATGTCTGTAAAGAAACTTATGTTAGGAGTTACCAGTGCCTTACTTTGGAGAAGGTGAGGTCAAGGTTCTCTTTAGGCTATGCTTGGGTGGGAGACTAATTCACTGATGGGACATCTGTATGTTTACCCATCATCACAGGGGTTTGCAAAGCCAGGCACTCACCTAGGTCTATCAACGTAATTCCATCAGCAAATGCAAGTCTTCCTGAGTGCAAACTCGAATTACTATCAAGTAGCCAGGTGGGCTTGATTACCTTTTACTAACCTTGCCTGAATGTCCCCTGACATACCCTGCCAGAAATTTTGTTAGTCTTTAAGGTGCTACTGGACTCTTGCTCTTTTCTACTACTCGTGAAGAAGAAGAAGAGTTGGTTTTTATATGCCGACTTTCTCTGCCACTTAAGGGAGAATCAAACCGGCTTACAATCACCTTCCCTTCCCCTCCCCACAACAGACACCCTGTGAGGTAGGTGAGGCTGAGAGAGAATGACTTGCCCAAGGTCACCCAGCTGGCTTCAAGTGTAGGAGTGGGGAAACAAATCCAGTTCACCAGATTAGCCTCCACCGCTCATGTGGAGGAATGGGGAATCAAACCTGGTTCTCCAGATCAGACTCCACTGCTCCAAACCAGACTAACATGACTACCCATCATGATCTACCCCCTGACACTGTGCTTAAATCCTTAAGATTGGTTGAGGTTCTGGGTGTGTGTTCTGATCTTAACCCAAGTTAGAGAGCCTACACATGTCTAGGGATATATGTGAAAGGCAGCACATAGGGAAACCAGTTGAGAAGTCTACACCCCTGCTTCCATCAGCAGAACAGAACTTTCCTCCCTCCTCCCTCCAGCTGCATCCAATTGCACCCCCCCATTGCTGCTCCCAGGGTGTAGGGGATCCTTCAAGACCAACATCAGTAGGGAACTGGGGTGTGTGTGTAGCAATAAGAGGGGTGCAATAATTGAACCCCCTCCTGCTTGTGAAAAGTACATCAGGATTCAACCCTCTAAACATTATATTATCACTGTATTAGTACTTATCTGGAGTTGTTCTAAAATTAACTATTCAAAGTGACTTACAAAGGAAACAGGTCACATTTGAATAGCTGCTAAGTAAAATATGCCCATGGCAGGATTATTCCAGGGCAGGATAACAGAATATTTAACAATTCCCAAGAAAGCACAGCATTGATTTCTAAGACTAATCCAAAGGTTATTGCTGGATCTGGTATTAAATTAGAACTAGCAAAGACAAATGTCAAGTTATAAATAATATAACTCAACTTAATCATATTTTTTTAAATTGCTCTCATAACAATTAACCACTTAAAAATGACACACAAGAGAAATAAACACATCAATCTTCCATTCATGTTCTAAATAAATTCACACAATCTAACTCATTTGACTGGAGTGTTCCCTGAGTCATCAGGTAGAATATGGTAGTCCTTCTGTGCATGGAATGTCAGATGTATGAGCAGCATTTCCTATCTTATTGTAGGATCTATTAATGACCAGCAGGCATTTAACCTTGAGAGTCAGCAGGCATAAAGAACAAGGGGTGACTATTAGCATCATGTCCTGTTCTTGAGTTTGCCAGAGACATTTGTCTCTCCACTGACCCAAAAGTTCAAAATGACAATTACCATGAGGTAAAAATGACCTAATACTTATTTTTACCTGTGCTTATTTTTATGTTATATAGTGTTCCTGTTGAAATTTTAAGGCAGACATATAGTCAAAAATAGCATCCCCATTTCAGATTCTTCAAGAATCTGCTGTAATTTGTAACCTCACTGTATGTCTCTATATTGTGACATCATCTCATAGATTTGGACCCTGTTCCGCTAACAGAAGAGGGGCGGGCAGTTTTTGCCAATCTCTCCCACTACAGACTCCCACTTCCCCCTCATGCTGTTCCTCAAAGAATTGAGGTGTCACCTGCACTTTCCAGTGTTACTCCAGAACAGGGAAGGCAGTCTTTTCGGCTCAAGTGCCAAAACAAATGAATCATCTCCCTGTGAAGATGTTGGTGTACCAGCAAACAAAATGGGGAGAAGGTAGAGATGAAAGTTGTATTTGTACAGGCACCTTTGGAGCAGAAGACCACCCAGGATCTTGACCAGCATCTCTGGGATTTGCTTTGGATTTGGCTGGTGGCTGTGCAGGTCTGAGTTGCAATAAGTCATGCCTGTTCCCTTTTCCTGTGCCAGTGTCCCCAGTAGTCCTCTCCATGCTTACGCAATTTGATGGAGCACTGGCCCTAGGTACCAAGCAAAATAGTTTGGTGTGCTGCTATCAGCTCTCATGCCAGGGGTTGCCTACCCTGCTCCAAAAGATGTATGCACTGGAAACTTCTAACCACTGTTGCTGTGCACTCTTTTTACATGTTGTGTTTCTTCCACTCTCCTGAAATGCTTCCTGATATTCATATTGTTTTTGTTACTCCCCTCCCCAATCATGCTATTGCTTTGATAAAGTAGAAATGATGAAAGTTAAATCTGGACCTTTAAAACGCTCACCTTGTGGCAGACTATGGCTTGCCTCAGTTTTTGTTGCATCACTAGTTGAGAAACTTACATTTTCTGCTTGGTTGTCTCTAAATTAGCTATTAAATACTTATAAAAGAGGATCATATTGGGGGATAATTAAAAGGTGGATGAGGACCACTGGCCCATATAATAAACATTTGGAACAAAATATTTTGTATTAGTTGGTAGCAGAAACATATCTGTGCAGGTAACTTAAAATGAGTCACAGATGAGAATTCATTCCCCCCTCCCCCAGAGTGGTTACTAAGAAGGGGTCCTTCAGACACTACATTTAGTGTTAAGAGCTGCTTTAGTGTGTGCTCCTCTAGTCCTACTTTGGATAGTAACACTGGAAATGCTGGGCCATCTAAAAGGAGTCTCCCGGCTCTTGATGGCATGCAATTAACACCTGTGCCCACTATTAAGAGTCTGGGTGTGATCCTTGATGCCTCCTTTACAGTGGAGGCTCAGGTCAAGGTGGCCTTTTCCCATCTTTACCAGGCCCAGCAACTGGTGCCTTATCTCTCACCCTGACCTAGCCACAGTAATCCATGCAATGGTCACCTCTAGGCTGGATTACTGTACCTCACTCTATGTAGGGCTGCCCTTGAGACTGATTCGGAAACTCCAGCTGGTGCACAATGCTGCAGCAAGGCTCCTTACTGGGACCTCACTGTGAGAGCACATTCAACCAGTGCTTCGCCAGCTGTACTGGCTCCAGCTGGAGTATCTGATCAGGTTCAAAGTGCTCGTTTTGACCTTTAAAGCCTTACACTGTCTGGGACCTTTGTGCCTTTGGGACTGCCTCTCCTGGTATACCGCCCCCCCCCCCCAAAGAACATTGCGTTCTTCTAATGCTAGCTTGTTGGTGGCCCCCTGCCCTAGGAGTGTATGGCTGTCCTTGGCAAGGGCCAGGGCTTTTTCAGCCCTGGCCCCAACCTGGTGGCTTTTCCTTCTGTATAGAAAATCACTATTTTAAAAACACAGTATTTTACTGATGTTTTCTTTTAAAATATTTTTAATTGCACGCTTCCTGTTTTTGTTCCTTCTAGACAACTAAAGGCGTAAGCTGACACCAGCCCCACAGAGCACCTTTGTACTTATGCTAACCAGCTTGGCATTCCACACAAGATAGTTTCAAAATGCCTTAACATTGTTGCCTGAAACACATCCCCTGCCCCCCCTTAAAAAAAAGATCCAATCTGATGAAGAGTTCTGAAGGACCTGAAAGTTTGCATACTGTTTTGTTTTGGTTGGTCTTCGTTCAAGATTTCTTTGGGGGGGGGGGTTACTTTGGACCAATCTGGTTACCTGCAATCTCTTTTGATATAAGTGAATACTACTTTTGTCTTAGTCACAATGCTTAGATCCAGAAAGGTGAGTTAAACAAACAAACAAACAAAAAGTCTACACTTTGTGTTCATCCTTTTTGTGGCAACTGTTGGCAATTGCAAACTGAATGGTGCAAAAACCAGAACATTATATTGTACTTAGAAGTTGCTCTCCAGCTTCAAGCACAGGGCACTCAAAGCAAAGATACATTATGGTCTCTTGCTCCAAGGCAACAGCTTTAATTCCCTGATACAGTTCTTTATATCTTCAAAGGGCTGGGCAAACATTATTCTTTGTCCACACTGTTTCATCATACATTCTACGAGAAGTGGCATTCAGTTCAATGTTACCTTCTTGGTTTTTGAACCCCTTCCAATTTGCTATCTTCATCTTGCAAGATCAAAGAATAGCCATCAGCTTTTGAGTCATGCTGCTTAACAGAGCAAAGATGGTTTGTCTCATTACAGGTAACAAACTTTACTAGCAAGAAAGATTGCCATGATTTTTTTAAAAAACCCTTTTGTTTAAAGAAATGGAAAGCTTCAGGGAAACAGTAACAACATATAGTTCCTACAGGGTTTAATCAGCTAATTTAAATTCTACAGCATAGTGGCAAGGACATTACAGTCGGATTACTCTTTGATGATCTGTAGAAATGGATGTGTGGGATCTGAAGCTAAACTGGATGAGGCAGTGGGAGATCCATAATCAGACCTCCTTTTTTCCAGATGTTAAAAGCAGCCATGGAAGCATGAGGTGTTGGATAGAGGAGGGGGTTAACTCCATAAGGTTTTTCTGATTTCTCTCCTCCCCCACCAAGCTCATGTTTGGCCAAATAGGATGCAGGTGCCCACAAGGTATCTGTATATTTTATCCAACAGGCCAAAATGAGCAGAGAGGGGAGATTTAAACTGGGAAAACTGCAAGGGACAAAGAGTTTAATGTCTCTAGAGGAATGATACAAGGATATCAGAGTTGGCCGCCTGGGGGAAATGCACACAGTGGTACAGGCAAGGAAGTAGAGACACATTTAGTGCAACCACAAGAACATTTTCCTGGGACTAAGCCCCACTGAATGGACCTGAGCCAGGGGGTCTGTGTAGACCTGCTTGGGTAGGGTTGCCAGCTCTGGGTCAGAAAACTCCTGGAGATTTGTGGCTGGAGCCTGGGGTGACAGGAGTTTGGGGAAGGAGCAGTATTGCCAAAGGGCAGTGGTTCTTTTCTTATAAGAGATATGGAGGTAATGAAAAAACACATGGTGAAGGAAAATAGATTTTATTATGTAGCTTAAGTACTCTACAAAGGAAAATCATTTTTACAAATTAATAAATGCAAGAAGATACATATGCTTACGTCCTTTCAGCTGTCAGGAATCCTGGAGATTGACAACAGATGGACCTCCTGGAACTGGCCAGCTGCACAGCGCTGATCTGCTGTTTAAGTCTGTGCCTAGGTTAGAGCTACTCCAAAGGCTTTATATACTATCTTAAGATCCATCAATTTCACCTGTGCTTATGATACATAACAGACCTTGACCAAAGTGATACATCTCAGTCTCTGCCAAAGTCAACTGATTTATCAGTGGTATTCAATATAGATGACTATGCTATCTTCCCTCTACTCCCAAACCAGGTGCATAACTTTAAATAAACAACAGACTCCCTAGTTCAGCGCAGCAACCATAGGTACCTGGAAAGCAGAGAGAGTTATTTGAATCTGCAAGGATTCAGGCCTGCAAGGCAACTTGGGCATAAATGGAGAAATCATGGGACATCACCTGACTTCTCGAGATGACAGTTTCCCTGCAAGAACTCAGCAGGGATGTGATGCCATAGAATTCGCCCACCAAAACAGTTATTTTCTTCAAGGAAACTGATCTCTGTAGTCTGGAGATCAATTGTCAGTCCAGGAGAACTCAAGGCCCCACCTAGAGGTTGGAAACCCTACATTTAGGATAGCTCAGATAGAGCATGGGAAATTATATCCCAGGTTACTTGACCCGTAGTTTTGAAGCTTAAAAACAAAACAAAAATATGGGAATGCAGGGAAAGGAGGGGAAAAGAAAGAAACTACAACTCCCATGAGACTGTATGAATTGATCTGGATCTGTGCGGCTCAGCAGCCTATACAGAACAGTGGGTTACCCTGTCATAATAAAGCATATAAAGACACCAAAGGAGACTGAAAACAAGATGTAAAACATTGTGTGTGCTTGTGTGTGTTTTCCTTTTTAATAATGTACCTTTTAAATTGGATATGGCAACAGCGGTGTCAGACTAGACAGCAACAAAACAGCAACAACATTCAAACATATTCTCACCATTCAGGTACAGATGAATGGTCCATCAGACTTCAGCTCTCATGATGCCTTTGTGAGAGAAAGACACGAGCTAATTCTAAAGGCAGCTGAGTATTTCTGTTTACATTCCCCTTCAATCCAGCACTTCTGCTTCCTCCCTCAGAAATATTCTCTTGGATCTCTCCCTCTATCTCAAACTGGTGTTCTCCCCAGTCTCTCCTTTGGCTCTCTCATCTCCCAACTCCCCTCTGGTTTCACTGGCTGCATCCACATATGGTTGGATATTGTGCTACCATTGTGCTGTAGTAGTCATTCACAACTGGATTGGCTTATCCACAGAGGAAAATCCACTTGCAAATGATGGCTATCGCTCACCTAGAGTGTAATATCCATAAACTGTGTGGACGCAGCCACTGTCCTTCTCCCATCTCTCTTTTGGTCCTCTTTCCATCCGTGGGGCACTCCCTCCTCCAGCCATTTACATGCAGGAGAAGTGTGTACTTGGTGACTCGCTTTAGGTGCGCCTGGTAACTCCCAGCAACTGAGAAGGAAGTCTGCTGCAATCTGCCTATCCCCCATCTTCAATTCAGTCTTTTGACCCACCAAAGTGGGAAGGAATGATGGGAGGTAGCAGGTAGATAAAATAATTCACTTCTAGAGAGACAATGTAATCATAATGCCCTTCTCTTCAAGGCCAGCATATTATTCTGCTTCTTGACACTGTAACATTTGAACACATCATCTGAAGCACAACATGTATTTAGGCACCAGACCACAAATCCTTCCAAAAAAATCAACATATGAATTTTGCAGACAGAAGAGCTTAAGCATAGAGATAGTGACTCGTGCAAGACCCCCTGGACTATCAAGGATCAGCACAGGATGTAAGCCCAGGAGCATATAGTCTCCATGGTTACACTCATCTTCAGAGCACAAAAACAACCTCAGCTAATGATAAGCTTTACTTGTTAGAGGACCCTGCAGCTAAGGCAAACTATGATGAACAAAGATTTGAGGCATTGCATTTGAAGGGGGGAATAGCCATCGTAGCCCATTTCATATACGTGTGCAAATTGATAGTGTACTGGAAAGACTATTAAGTCCAGTAAAGACACAAAAGTAGATTGACATTTGTAGGGTATCCTTAGCCCTTTTCAGATCTTATATCCCCATGTGCCTGTGTACATGTCATGAGTATTGACAGCAATGTTCCTAATAAATGCAGTTGTGTTTTTTGAACAGGGAAATGCACTACCAATTTGGTATGCACAAATGAGAGCACTGTAAAATCCAGTAGTTGGTTTGTGCATACTGAAGTTGTATGCTCATACAGAATAGGCACACCCCACAGGAGCCCATAGAATTGGACCCCCTGAACAAAAATCCAATAAACTTGGGGGTTTACTCTAAGGAGAGTCACTAGTAGCTGTGCTGCAAATTTGGTGCCTCTACCGAAAAAAGCTGCCCCCACAGAGCCCAGAAAAGACCTTTCACTGAATGCAATTCTACACACACACATTCCAGCAAAGGGGAAAAAAATCAGCCTTTTTTCCTCCAGGGAAAAAGCGGAGAGGCATGTATGTGAGCAAGCACAGGTCAATGCTTCCCTTCCCAAGAACTAACACAAGCCCTACACAACCTGACCAGAACCCAATCCAGCAAAACAACAAACCACATTGCTAATTCTAACACAATCAATCCTTTAACACACACACAAACACACCACAACAAAATTAAAATGGGGC
The DNA here is from genome assembly GCF_029931775.1 of Euleptes europaea. Lineage (NCBI taxonomy): Eukaryota > Metazoa > Chordata > Lepidosauria > Squamata > Sphaerodactylidae > Euleptes > Euleptes europaea. The sequence continues at coordinate 34,540,761 of NC_079313.1, read as the reverse complement.
ACATTTGCTATCCTAGACAAAAGCACAAGCCTATTCTATACACAGGTCAGAGGCTGAATTACAACACACAGCCATGTGTGACGCCCAACATATCCCGTGTCCAGCCACAAAATGCCAGGTAGCTGGCCATCTAGGGGCACTTTTGCCAGCTCAAACATAGCTGCAAGCCAATCTAATGCAAAAGGCAAAACCCAACAACACGGCACACTTGTGACAAACATACATACCCTCATTTTCCCAGGGAAGGAAGGCATCAGAAAGTGAGAGGAAGAGGTGTTTCTGCCTAACATCCTTTGCAAGGGTGGGAGGTGGGAAAAGGGGAGTCAGTGATGAAAGGCAGCTGCAGCACCCATTTGGCTTCAGGGAGATCCCAAGGTTTTGGTATTTGGTAAAACCGAAACCTGGATATTGCCAAAACGGCTAATTTCGTGTTTATTTTCAGTTCGGGTATATTGCACAACCCTACCACTGACTGCTCCCCCAATGAATTCCATAGGAACAAAGAGGAGTTTTTCTACAAGGTACTGCTTCCTTAACGATAGAACTGTAAATCTAAGGCCAGCTGGCTTCAATCGAAGCTCAGAGGAGACCAAGAAATGGTTTACCTATTCAGCTATTTATCATGCAAGATCCTTTACTCTTTTTAACACGTAACACAAGCCTAATTTGAAAGAAACTAAAGCCCTACAACTTGGTTAAAATTTGAGGAATATGAAACAAAAACAATTTCTAACAAGCCCTTGCTAAAATGAATGTCTGTCTGCTAAACTATGAACAATAGAAATGGCTGAATAAAAACAGAAACCACCTAAAGAGTGCTGGAATAAATAAACCCACCAGTCAAGGGCAACATGGTCCCAGAGACAAAGACCCACACTCAAGAAATTAAGGAACCACTCTTACTCCACAATGAAGAGCCCAGCGGGACCTTCACAGCAGCACCTCTAAAGAACAGGAATCAACACAAACACAGAAAACCAAATTAAATCATTCTGTAATAAAACTAGGGTTGCCAACTGCCAGGCAGAAGCAGGAGATCTCCTGCTAATTCAACTGATCTCTAGCTGATAGAGATCTGATCACCTGGAGAAAAATGGCCGCTTTGGCAACTGAACTCTATGGCATTGAAGTCCCTCCCCTCCCCAAATCCTGTCCTCTTCAGGCTTCACCCCAAAAATCTCCTGCCAGTGGCAGAGTGGGACCTGGCAACCCTAAATAAAACAGAGCCTCACACACTCAATGCCAGAAAAAATACTTGGCTACCAACTTCAGAAGAAAACAAGAAACCAAACCACCATACAACCAAAATCCAGTCAAACTTAAATGGATTGAAGGCCCACTAAGGCCTACTGGCCTTTAAATCCACCACCAACCCTGCGCTAAGCCAAAGCCTGCAAAGTGCTCTGGAAAAAGATCTTTAAAAAAACTCCAATGCAACAGTTAATTTTAATTAAATTGACCTACACACAAAATGAACACTTAACTACCAATTTCGCCAGGCATTAGGCCTCAAAATATTGCAAAATAAACCCCTTTTCCAAAAGTCAACCTTGACTAGGGTTGCCAACCTTCAGGTAGTAGCTGGAGATCTCCTGCTATTACAACTGATCTCCAGCTGATAGAGATCAGATCACCTGGAGAAAATGGCTGCTTTAGCAATTGGACTCTATGGCATTGAAGACCCTCCCCTGACCAAACCCTGCCCTCCTAAGGCTCCGCCCCCAAAACTTTCCACCGGTGGTGAAGAGGGACCTGGCAACCCTAACCTTGACAAACCCTCCCAATAGGGTTGCCAGCCTCCAGGTGGTGGCAGAAGATCTCCTGCTATTACAACTGATCTCCAGCCAATAGAGATCAGTTTGCCTGGAGAAAATGGCCGCTTTAGCAATAGGAGTCTATGGCATTGAAGTCCCTTCCCTCTCAAACCCTGCTCTCCTTAGGCTCCTCCCCAAAAACCTCCCACCAATGGCGAAGAGGGACCTGGCAACCTTACCTCCCAAACAGCAAAACAGTGAACAAACAATTCAAACAATCTACCCCAAAGAACCTTTAAACAACCTTTTTTCAGAAGTCAACTTTGAAAACCTCCACCAAATAGTAAAACAGGGATCGAACAATTGAAACAATAAGCCCCCCTTCCAAAAATAGTTAAAGCACCCCTTCTTCAAAAGTCAAACTTGACAAAATGGCTTTTGGGGGGGCGGTATTTTCAGTTGAGCTTATCAATATGCATGGTCCTATAGAAAACTGCGGACAAGGTTTCATTTTTTTTATTCCTTTTTTTCCTGTCCTTACTGAAAGCAGCAGCAATCTTCTGATGATCTAAAATGGCAGTAGTTAGGGGCCTGGAGACTTCCCATCCATCCATTTTGTCATAAATAGTCTAAATCAGAGCCTCATTGAACATTATTTACTTGCTCTTCCAACTCAGCTCTGCGATAATTAGGAAGGGAGTTCTCATCCCTTGTCAAGTCTATCAGCGTCTGGCAGTCAAAAACGACACCATTCCTGGCATCATTAGGTTACTCAGTGGAGGATATGATTTATATCTGTTGTAGAAGCGCTTACTCCAGGATACCTTTTCAAAGCAGGAAGAGGAAAAATTGTGTTCAGTGGCAAACACAGCCCAAATGAAGAACTATTGAGTGGGTGATGCTTGATTTCCTGAACTGCTCAGCACATTCTACTCTAAATCTGTTGTATGTCTTTTTTTCTTTTTTTTTTATGTCTTTTTTCTTTTTTAAAAAAGGAAGTAACTGATAGCATGTTAACAAAGGTTGGTTTGTTATGCCATCATTGTGCCACTGAGCCAGGCATACTTAAAAACAGTGATATGAATATCCCAAAGATGCTAGAAAATGCAAAATACACTTAAGTAAAATATTGTCGAGTTCATCGGTTCTTGTAGGCTATCCTGGCTGTGTGACTGTGGTCTTGGTATTTTCTTTCCTGACGTTTCGCTAGCAGCTGTGGCAGGCATCTTCAGAGGAGTAACACTGAAGGACAGTGTCTCTCAGTGTCAAGTGTGTAGGAAGAGTAATATATAGTCAGAAGGGGGTTGGGTTTGAGCTGAGTCAGATACTGCCATCCTGAGAAATCAGCAGTGGCTGAACATGGACTGACCCAAACAGGACACAGGGTCTTATTCCAAGACACTGAAAGACTGGACAATTCTACCAACTATTTTGTCAGATTGCACAGAGAAGCCATTGAAATTCATAAACATCAGCACAACTTTAACAGAAAAGGAGAGAGGCTTGGCTTGGAGAGAATAAGGCTTGGCTTCCTGTCCTGAAAACCTCCAGACTAACAAAGACTACAGTCCACAATAGTCATGCGGATTAGCTTTGGATTCCACATGTTAACAGATCACTTCAGGATACAATGGTTCCACATTAACATAGCACACCCTCATTAGCACATTATCTTGATACTTACAGGACAATGATTTGCACATTACCTTTAATACTTTGCAGGACAATGACTCAGCTCAAACCCAACCCCCTTCTGACTATATATTACTCTTCCTACACACTTGACACTGAGAAACACTGTCCTTCAGTGTTACTCCTCTGAAGATGCCTGCCGCAGCTGCTGGCGAAACGTCAGGAAAGAAAATACCAAGACCACGGTTACACAGCCCGGATAGCCTACAAGAACTGATGATACTTAAGTAACTTTTAATCACCCTTCCTTGGGGAATTTTAGAACTGCTACCAGAAGAGCTAAATGTTGGCTTTGTTTTTAGGGCTGTGTAGTGGAAAGTGCTGAAGACCATTGTACTACGAGGAGGTAGATGGTGGTCAATGCAGCCCTTCCCCATGTGAGAGCAATCTCAGGTCATTAGGGAGTTAACTTTCACACAGCACTGTAAATGATGAGCACCTGGTGATGGGGAAAAGGTTAGTTTTCACTCTCTGTTAAAAGAAGGGGAGGGCTTCAGATAAGCCAGCCAGCAGGAGGGCGTCTGGACGGCTGCCAGAGAAGAAGCGGCTTGCTTGCCTCCCAGGAGACAACTTCCCATCCTTATTTCGGATTCAGCCTGGATAAAGGGTATTTTTTGTTAAAAGATTACTTAGCCTGGGTAAAAGGGTGCATTTTTTGTTTAATAAAACTGCGTACTTTGTTTTCCCCCAACACTTGCCTGTTGGAATCATTTCCTTACCTAACCATGGGTAATACAGGCTGAATCCAAAGTTCACAGATAAAAAATTTTCATTTTAAGAAAGCCCTCTCACCCATTTTGTCCTTTTTGTAGGGGCATGCGATAACCTGCTGGTCTGGCTCACATCCTTTTTGCTGGGTATCATGAAGCCAATTGTTCACTGAGAATTTGGATGCATTTGGATGAGGTGTCTGTACTTTAGATTGATATTTCTCAGCTGCTGTCACTCCCCCCCAACAGCTGTTTGTCTGATTTCACTGCAGCCTTGAATTATTAAAAGTCATATAGGTAGAAAATATGTTTGAGATTTTTTAGTTGAGACTTACTACTGTGAACTATGAGTGATTTTGTGCTTGACAAGGTAGGTCACTAGCATTGTTTGATCATGATCCTGGGAGGTACTGCAGTCAATTAAGAAACTTTAGTATTAGGTTTTTTCAGTACAAAAGTGACCTCAAGCTGCAATACAAATTTGTTACATATTTAGGGTTGCCAACCGCCAGGTACTAGCTGCAGATCTCCTATTACAACTGATTTCCAGCCGATAGAGATCAGTTGCTCTGGAGAAAATGGCCGCTTTGCCAATTGGACTCTATGGCATTAAAGTCCCTCCCTTTCCCAACCCCCTCCCTCCTGAGGGTCCACCCCAAAACCTCCCGCCGGTGGCAAAGAGGGACCTGGCAACCCTATACATATTACAAAGGCATAGGGTTGCCAACCGCCAGGTAGTAGCAGGAGATCTCCTGCTAATTCAACTGATCTCCAGCTGATAGAGATGAGATCACCTGGAGAAAAATGGCCGCTTTGTAATTGAACTCTATGGCATTGAAGTCCCTCCCCTCCCCAAACCCCGCCCTCTTCAGGCTCAGCCCCCAAAATCTCCCGCCGGTTGTGAAGAGGGACCTGGCAACCCTACAAAGGCATGACGTGGGCCGGTAGCTTCTGCACAGATGCAAAGCTGCTCGGTACAGTGCTTGAGACATTGAGGCAATCCAAACAGAAGCCTGTCTCGGGTACAAATGAAGACAATCATTCAAGTTAATTTTGCCTGTTTATGTTAAAGTTCTCAGAATTCCCATTTGTAATGGACCTGGTAGCATTGAGTATTAACTACTGTCAGATACCACTTTCCCCTTCTGTTTTTCTAACAACGTGAAAAACAGCATTTTTCTCAACCATGGTTTTGCCTTTAGATATCAAAGCCCATTTTCAACAGCTAAAGTTCATTGCCATGAAGCTAAAACAGGGTGAGGGCTATGCTTCCTGCTGTCACTCTGTCATCAAAATGGCACCAACAGTCACAGAACATCTTTGAATAGGCAGGTCCCCGATTGCCTGCTGCAAACAGGGCTATGAATTGGTGGGCGGGGGAGGGGGGCTTTTGGGATACATTTTTTGTTTCCACCAACCTTCTCTGTATATTTTCACATTCCAAAGGATGGGTGGAAAGGGAGGAAAATTGCTTTTTTGGCAGTAGTTCTAGAGTCCCCAAAGCAAGAACTTATGGAGTTATTAAAAGAGAATTCTCAAGGATATTTCAAATTAAAGTTGTTTTCCAGCACCTTTGGAACTGAATTATACAACGATAGTAGTTTTCCCGCTGTGTTGCCAAGGACCCTGAGGTTCTTCAGTGAGATAACGGCACCCAGCTCAATTTCTCCTTTTTGGCTAAATCAGATGGACAGGGAACATAATGAATAGATGATGGGAAGTGGTAGGGGGCTAGATGAAGATTCCAAAATGTATTTTGGAGTCATGCAAGGCCTCGGAAGGAGAAAGGGGCATTTATAAACACCCACACACCTTCTCCTCTTCCCTGGGCTTCTTCCAGTAACAGCTCATGAAGTCCTTCCTCCACAGTCTCTCCCTCCTCCTGACTCTTATATGCAATTCTCCCAACAACATCCAGTTCTAGTTTCCCTTGTCTGCCACCCTGCTCACTCTTGAGCTCTCCTTTTTTCCAAAATAGACCTATCCTCCTGAGAATGCTATTAGCCACCACTTCTGGCAGGGCTGGTGTGTGTGTTTGTGTGTATGGGTGGGGGAGTTCTTGCTTTGGCTGCGCTTCCTTCTTTTCCAGGCAGGATGTTTCCTGGCTGTAACCTGATTCCTGTGTCCCATGGCTCACAGCAGTGGGGATAACCCATAATACCCCCTACCATGTTCCCCTCCCCCCTTACTAAGGTTGCCAGGTCCCCTCTCTCCTCCAGTGGGAGATTTGTGGGCAGGGATCGCAATCCTGTCACTTCTGGATTACTTCCAGAAGGGCCCCAGCACAACAGGACAATTTACCACTCACACCCCCATTTGAGTGGTAAATCATCCCATCGTGCTGCAGCACTTCCGGAAGTAAACCGGAAGTGACGGGATTGCGTTGCTTGTGGTCACGTGCACGCACAATCCTTGCTGTGAGCCAGCCGATGCCCGCCCTTCCAAGCCACCTAGCAACCCTACCCCTTACCCTCCACTCCCTCTCCCTCCAAAGGCCAAGTATAACCATGTCAATGGAGTGGAGGGGCAGTGAACAGGATTTCAGGCTGTGAGGTGGAGGAGGACCGTGCGTGTTTGGTAAACTGTGGGCTATGGAAATAGAAAAAAACAGTTGATTCCGTTTAAAACGTTTTGCCATCTCAAAATGGATTAGAAGGAATGGGTTAAAGAGCCTTTGCCTGTGATCCTAGACTTAAAACACACACACACTCTTTTACATTTAATTACCTCTCCAAAAGCTTGTACAATCAGTATAAAACAATCAATGCTTCCAGCAATAACAACAACAAAAGAACAGGGCAATAACACGAATGAAAGACATTTTATTCTTTTACTCCAGAGGAAGTGGTAAAAGAAATTAAAGCCATAAACTCTTTTTTACCCTATAGCTGGTAAATTTGCTATTTGCAAACTATTTTTTTCCACTGAAGGCAATCTTCTTCCTATTTTATTTGCAGAGGAGGGAAGGGAAACCATAAGGTTTATATTTTAATGGATAGATTTTGCCCTAATAACTTTTAATGTTGTATTCTAAAGTTGTGTAGAAATCCTGAGGGAAAAAATGTGCCTTGAGATCCTGAACAGATGAGTATTCAGTTGCAGTTTTGTGTGAAAGAGAAAACTGAGTGAGGGTATATTAGAGCTGAGCCCACCTCATAACGCCTAATATACAGGATAATTTCCTGCACTCCGAGGTTTATTGTAAAAAAATTTGAGAGGCAAACCCCATAACCTTCTCGAATATGGCTATGGCTAAGCAGCAGGGGAACTTTTGAGGGTAATTTTCATGTAAAATATTCTAGGTGATTTCTTCCATGATCAAAGCGACCCAAGTAGGAGTGAGCTCAGACTACTTACTTTGTTTGGTATTTGTTCTGTGACTTTTGAGAAGTGTCTCCCCCTTCCTTTCAATATTTTTGACATTACATGTAAACACATATGCATTTCTTCCTTGCTATTTCCTTCTTTTCATTTGTATCGCTGCCTTCATCCTGCTTTGCCTATGCTGCCTTGTGTTTATTTATTTCAGACATTTCTGTGCCGTGTCAGGGTCCCCAATCAAGGTCCTCAAGGCAGCAAACATTAAAAACATCAAGCCCTATTAACTGTAGTGACCCAGACAATTTTGTTGATGATGTCATGGTACCAGATTTGACCTGATGACATCACAAATGCCCAGGAACAAAAGCATGTGATTCACCACAGCCAGTCAGATTAAATGACTGTAAGGGCAAATGAGGTCAAGGACAGTGGGTAGAATCCTGCAGAGCATTTCTGTGAATGATAGGGGGGGCTATTTTCACTGACTCCATCCTCATGCTGTTCTTGGGGGTCTTCCAAGAGCAGCCTTTTGTGCTGTTGCAGGAGGGGGGAGGTGAAGTTTCTCTTTGCTGATGGAAACCCATTCCATGGAAATCCCTTCCATCAGTGGAACTGTTCTGCAGGATCCAAGCAAAAGAGGGAAAACTAGATAACCAACAGACCGGGTACAAAAACTACCAAACAACTCGGAATAGGGCTGCCAGTTCTGGGTTGAGAAATTTCTGGAGACTTGGAGGGTATGCCTGGGGTTTGAGGAAGGGAAGGTCCTTGGTGGGGTAAAATGCCATACAGTCTACCCTCCAAAGCACCCATTTTCTCTCTGTTGTCTGGAGATTAGTTGTAATGCCAGGAGCTCTCCAGGCCCCACCTGGAATATGTAACCCTGACTTGGAACCAACACAAAAGTTTGGCAGTAGGAGCATATGGAGGGGTGGTGGTGGTTGGGTTGCATGTCTTGTGTTAAATCTCCCCCTTTCTAATGACTGTGGAAACTACATAACAACCAGCAAAACTCTAGTGAAAACTGAGCTTGTGGGTTTGCCAGAATAGGGCTGCCAGCTGCCTTCTTTGTCATTTGCCTTCGACAGCTCCAGGATAGAAAGACATTCAAGAAGCAAAGCTTCCCCATCACTGAATCTCCATGGGAAAGTCGTACGTTTTTAATTTCTGTGTCTTTTTCAGCTGTTGTAAAGGACAAACCAGGAGCCATGCCAGAAAAAAGGATGATATTTCTCCCTGGGGCAAAAGGTAAAGCATCGAGTGCTACAAATGAATAAGGCTCATACCACGACTTATAATCATAACCATTTCGTTCAATGTACATGGGGAGAGGAAACAAGTGTGCTGGCCCCGGCCCCACCTACTTGTGATTGTCAGCTCATGAGCACATGATATAAGGAAGTATATACACATAGGCTCCACTTCCATGACTGGGAAGTTTTTTTTTTTTTTTTTTTAAACACTGTCCCTCATCATAGGGATGGAGCCAACATGCATCCTACAAGTGTTGGCTCTGAGCTCACAAACTGTCAATCATGCACAGGCAACATGGAACCAGCACTCCCTTGCCTGCTCCTTCTCTATACACATTGATTTCATTGCATGTAATATCCTCTGGAGAGGACTATTGGGTACCCTGTACATGGATTTTACATGCATTCATTGTAAAGAGTGTACAACGCTACTTGCCTTCTTCTTAACAGGAAGCCAAATGTGCAACTAGGAGCTTCCCATCCACTAGGTGGCTATAGGTGATTGTCTAGAGTGCCCTCAGTGTGTGTGTGTGTGTGTGTGTGTGTGTGGGTTTTCCAGCCATCCCAGCCACCTGCTACCTTGACACTACCCACCCACGGTAGGGACAAGGATAGGTGGCAGTGTCTTGTCTTCCTGTGGTCTGTGTTTTGATTAATTTTTTGTTTTTAATTATTTTTATATGTATTTTAATGTTTTTACTGGTTTTGTCTATTTGCTGCCTTGGGGACCCTACGTTGAGTGGAAAGATGGTATTAAAATGTTCTAAACACATAAAAATGGCATTACATGGCTTTTTTCTTCTCATAACACATCCCTTGATCAGATAGTAAGGTACAGAGTACAGACGGGAAACCTCTGCAAACAATTTCCCCAATCTACAGGCCTGAGTTGCTTCTGATGCACACATGGAGCTGCTTGCACATGTGATTTCCAATGGAGGTATCTATTAGGGTTGCCAGGTTCCCCCTCACCACCAGCGGGAGCTTCATTGTGGTGGGGCTGGGGAGGGGGAGATCGGCACAATAACGTCACTTGTGGGTTTATGTTTTCCATAGAGTTTTTTTGGAGGAGTGTGCTAGAGCATCCCTGTCGCTTCCGGGTTTACCCCAGAAGTGACTGCAACGCTCTAGCACATTCCACCAAAAAAAAAAACCTATGGAAAACATAAACCCACAAGTGACGTTATTGCGCCAATCAAGCCCCCCCCCCCCGGCCCCCTATGGTTTCCATAGAGTTTTTTGGGGGAAGTGCTAGAGCATCCCCATCACTTCTGTGGGAAGCCCTCTTAATTGGCAATTGCCCACCATTATTGGGTATCTGGCAACCCTAGTATCTATGCATACTAAGAAATATGTGTACACACTGGTCACTCCATTTCCTCCCGCCTTTTGAATGCAGGAGAACTGTGTGTGTCCATTCAAATTCTCATATCTATAAAAAGTTGCTTGCTGTGATAACTGCTATTTCATATTCCAGTGTAATCTCCACAAAAGACTTAGAAGCTTACCCCTGGAACCACAGAAGATTACTCCCCTTCCCATTCCCACCTACAGCGTATAGGGAAGGTATTTTTTTTTTAAGGAGTAAATGCACAGAAGAGAAAAATTCAGACAAACTGACTTTCTGCTGCCTGAGATACTTAATCGGCTAATCTTACTTTAGACTCATCTCATTCCTTCCTTTCAAATAAGGCTTAGTACAAAGATACCCTGAGAGAATAAAGAAATGAAACAGCTCACGGTGTCCCAAAAACCTTTGGTTAACCTTAGGCTATCTGGGAAATGATGTACAGTCTATAGAATGCTTTATTGTGAAGAATTTATAATTTGCACAGTGGGATATTATGAGGTACAAGCTGTAACCAAATGCCTGTATTCCCCCAGGCACAATTATCTTATGATAATTATACTCATTGGTATCGCAGGTTGGTCTTATTCGAAATATCATCAGCAAAAGTAAAATGGATAGATTTTGAGGGTAGAAAATGAACAGGGATATGTTCACCTGGGGTGATATTATACTCTTAAATCCTGAAGATTGACAGTGTTTCATTTCCTGTAGTCATGTAAAACCAGTATTAGTCAAATAGTTTCATTTCCATTAGCAGGTAATTTGAATATGAATTCCACTGTTTAATATGTGTTTTTATTAAAATGGAAATATGTGGTCCACATTGCCTTGTTTAGTGATATTATGCAACCCAAATACTGGTTGTGGCAGAAACACCAATTTCATCTTTCTAGGGGGCATTCCTTTCTTCTGCACATTGTGTTTTTGGTTAAATCTCATACTTGATACATGAATGGGAGAACATATAAATAAATATGGATGAATCCTCCCATCACATCTAGTTTGACCCTAAGACTCCAAAGGCTGGTTTGCACAATCTTCATCTCCATAATTCCAAACACATAGTTTATTTATTCATTGAAATACTTATGTCTGACATGTCATTGTGGCTTGAGACAGCTCAAGAAGTGGTTTGGACTTTCAAATGTATACCCCAATCAATATAGGTTATAATGCAGGTGTGAAGAAGGCAACAGAAACCAGGAAGCTGTTCTTGCCTTAGAGGCAGTTGATTGACAGCTAAAGGGAGTCCTGGGAGCGGCAAGTGAAAGGGTTACATTAAGCTCTCAGTGAGAAGTTCAGTTCATTTCCAGAGTTCAGGATGGCTAGAGCTCTGAGAAGCTAGTGGCAGCTGTGTGCTGTGTGAGGATTAGTCCTCAGGAGTGAAAGATAAAGGAACATGATTGTAAGTTGTTTGATTAATACAGAATCAGTAGCTGGATCATAAGGATGCTAACTCAGAGTGAATAGAGTGTGTCTGGGTTTTGACATTGGGAGTTAGCACTGAGGAAAAAGAGAGTTCTCAAAAACCAGGGACAGGGAAGTCATCTCAGATGTATTGAGTGATCCCTAAGTCAGGTTGAGGAGAATTAGTTTCTAGTGTCCTGAGTAATCCCAATCCAGTTTAGGTGTTAAACTGGTGAAGAGTGTCATGTAGTTTCTTACTTTAGAAACTGACAAACAAACTCAACTCAAGTGAAATCTAAACAAGAAACTGACAAACAAAAACAAGCCTTTCAGTGAAAACAGAGATCTACCATTTACCCATACAACCTAGAAGAACCAAACCTCTCTTGTGTAAATATATATTATTGTGAAGTTTTTGGAATATCCTAATACTTTTCTGAAATTCTGAAGTTTACCTGCCTAAACTCTCATCTTGTCTTTCTGTTATAAATAAATTCCCATTGTTTTGAACTTTTACCACAAGTCTCTGTGTGCCATCAAATTTCTGACCTGATTTCCCTGAAAAATCCAAGTCTCCCTTCAATCCATCACAGCAGGGATCCCCAAGCTTGTTGAGCCTGTGAAATTTCAAAAACGTCCAATGGGCACCACCACAAAATGGCAACCATGGTAACAGTCAACCCCAAAATTGCTGAAAGGGGGACTGGGGGCAATCGCAAAACGTTGCAAGATTTCAAGTTTTCTTCTTTTATGATGGACAGCTTTGTTGTTTTTTGAATGAGTGCTCCCTGAACACTTAAAAGTGATGTCTCTTGGGTTCTCCTGAAGTGTCTCTTTCTCCAATGTGGTAAAGCCAGGATTGGGTGGCTTTAAGTAAGGCCTTATCTCTCAGCTCTCCTCAGTCTGAAATAAGGAGATAATAATATTGATGCCTACCTTACAAAGCCATTGTAAGTATTATTGGGATAATATATCTGAAGCACTTTGAAAAGTGTATATAAATATAAGTACCCAAAGGTTGGGTGGAAAAAGACTCAATTATGTATAGAAATTAGGGTTGTTAATATCGATAAATCCGAACTGAAAATAAACCCGAAATTAGCCATTTTTGCAATATTTGGGTATCATTTTTACTGAATGCCAAAACCTGGGAATAAAGATGAAGCCAGATAGCCAGTCGCTGAATCAGCTGAATAGGTATTCGGCTTTTTTCGGCTTGGGCTATCCCCAGGCTTTTCCCTATGGTATTTTTTAATGAGCTCTGGGGGAGGCATTTTTGGAGGTAGAGTTCTCAGATTTTCAGAGTAGCTTCAAGGGACTCTTCTTGCATGGACTCCAAAGTTTGGTGAAGATTGGGTCGTGAGGTCTGATTTTATGGGGTCAGGAAGGGGTCACCCCCTCCTCTGTAGAGAAGCATTGTAAACTTTACTATACTTCTCTATGAAAGGAGGGGCACTGTTTTTGGATCCCATAAAATAATCCATCTCTAGTTAAAGAAGTAAAGGGGCAAGGGCCAGTGAGCTCACCACTCCAAGGCAAGCATCCATTGGCCCATTCCAAGGCAGCAGAGAATTGATAAATGGCTCAGCAGAGTGGGGGAATTGGGTGAAGAGGAACCCCCTCCTCATGCTCTATTCTGAGATTCTATCCTGGGGCACTGGCCCAACTAAAGTCAACCCTAGACATGGAGAGCAAGATAGGCCTGGACTTAGACCTGATTAAATGATCAGTTCAGCTGTGCATCTACCCCTTAATGACTGTTCAGCAGGTTGCTTCACTGTATTACTTCCTAACCATGTAGAACACTGCAATTGGCTTTTTGTGCATGCATGTTCTCACACACAATTGAGCTGTACTACCTCTTGTTTCTTGGTGCATAACTGCTCTGCTCAGGAGGCAATTCTATAGACAATTAAATCAATGAAAAATCATATTAATCAGTAAAAATAAATGCTATGGTTTAATAAAATCCTACAATTGGGCATTTGTCTAAGTAGTCCCTTGTGGTGCTTAATGGCTGCTGTCTGGTTAGAATTGGATGCATCTTGGTGAATGCACAGTTTGCAAAACCTTGATGAAAACCTGTTCAGCTTGAAACCCGTCTGATCTACACCTTTGAAAATGGTAAGTTGGACTGTATAACATGTTTGTAGTGAAAATTCACAGCATTCCTAATTTCAGCTCTATCCTCAGGAAGGCTGCATGCATCCCCAGTGAGAATGGTGAACACAATCCACAAAGCCATGCCGTTCACATTCATTTTAATGTGGCCAGCCCAGGACTACTTCCAGGTGGATTGTGTCCCAAAGATTTTCAGCCTTCTACTTTAATTTCAATTGGAAATGGAACCAAAACATGGTTTGATTCAAAAGTGGCACTCAGGTTGAAATTGCCCCAAATAACACTTCAATATAAAAATTAGAATTGATGTCTGTTTTGCATATAAACAGCATAACATGGCACAGAATGTATAAATAGCATTTAAATGGCGTAAAAGTCATAAAAACGGTATATTGCAGATAAATGGCATAACAATTTCATTAAAATGGCATGAAGTTTCATAAAAGAAACAAATGAAATAAAACTAGCAAAGAAAATATTCAGGATGAAAATATTCACTATGAATATGTGCAGGAACTGTGTCAAAAATAAAAATGACTTCAACATAGGACAAGTTAAATGTGAAAAGTGAAATATGAATTGTATATTTGGCAGAATTTTTTTCGTAATGCGCTACTCCAATGCATGTTTACACAGAAGTAAGTCCTAGTGTGTTCAATGGTGCTTACTCCAAGGAAAGTGAGTTTAGGCTAGCATAGGAGTGCAGCTTAATTCACACTAGGGTTGCCAGCTTCCCGGTGGGGGCTGGGGATTTCCTGGAATTACAACTGATCTCAAGACAACATAAATTGCTTATTTGTTTATTAATTACTTATTTAAAATATTTATTCCACTTCTCCTGGAGAAAATGCCTCCTTTCAAAGGTGGACTGCATATAAACTACTAAGGTTCTTCCCTCCCTAAACCCCACTTTCCCAGGCTCCACCCTCAAATCTCCAGGTATTTCCAGACCCAGGGTTGGCAACCATACTTCACACAAAGAAAAACATTTCTTGTTCCCCTTGCAGAGAAAGGCTCACAGACAAGAGAATATTATCTCCAGGCACACTCAGTAATTTTCCATTTGAAACCTACCTATAATTTCTTTTCTTAATGCAAATTTAACTTGATATTCAGTGGATAATTTTTCAGCATCTTTATTATAATTTTTGTTATCATGACAGAATGCCAAGGAAGTAGATGGTGAGTTTATTCTTCAGCCTAAACCAAGAGCTCTGATATTTCTGTTGGGAAAACATAAAGAATGGATCAGTCAGGCTGTAATAACCATCTTGTCAGTGGATGTCACCATGATTCCACAAAACGCCTCCTGCAACTGGAAATATTTTTTTTTGCATTGAAGCAATGTGGCATGGAATATGAGAACCGTATCTGCTATACTTGTTACAACAGACTAAGGCAACTGCTCTAAAGTAAGAACATATATAGATGGTGTGCATCTCCAATGCAGAGAGGAACAAAGGGCAGACAACATATCAAGCAAATATGTCCCCCCGGTTTTAAATACAGAGGCTTCCTCTGTAGCCAAAATATACTCAAAGAACAACTACTTATCTTTCCTCCTTTCTTGAAAAGCCAGCACACAGTATGAGAGAATGATTTTTTTAAGGTTTTGCGTTTGGAAAGATATGTAAATACAAATGGAGAAAATGAAGACAATTGAGGGCTGGTTTAAGGGACCAAATCCCAAGCAATCTACTTAGAGGTAACTCCCATGTTATTCAATGGGGCTTAGTCCCAGGAATGTGTCTTTAGAACAGCAGCCTAAGTCCTCCAAGAAGACATAAGAAGACACCAGGGGCAAGATGGGACATGGTAAGTATATCCAAATCAGATCCAAAGCGGATTCCGAGCAGAAAAACTCAAGAACAAACAGGCCGGGGACAGGTAGGCAGATAAAAAATGGATGAAAGTTGACAGTACTGAGCTACATGAATGTGGGCTGATTCAGTGTAAGACTACTTTGTACCTGTTCACAGTTGATGCACAATGCAAAAATTAAACACACACAAATAAATAAATAAAAGTCACCATAAAAGCAGGTGTAGCTACAGGACTTTGAGAAACAAGTCTTTAGCCTTCTGATTGAACCCTAGGAATGAGGGAGTCTGTCGTGGTCTCCCAGCACACATACATCAAACAGTTTCAAACCTCACAGTGGCAAGTCCAAGGGTACTCAAAAAGCCAAGTCCAAGGGTTCAAGCTGAGTTCCAGACAGAGCAACCAGTCCAGTTCACTGCAAGGTCAGAAGTAGGTAAACACATTTCTTCCACACAGCTACACCCTTTCCAGCTGCTTATCAAGAGCACACTACTCAGGCAGCCTGTAATGCCATGCACCTGCCAGCCACCTAGGGTTGCCAGGTCCCTCTTCGCAGAGCCTGAGGAGGGCGGGGTTTGGGGAGGGGAGGGACTTCAATGCCATAGAGTTCAATTGCCAAAGCGGCCATTTTTCTCCAGGTGATCGGATCTCTATTGGCTGGAGATCAGTTGAATTAGCAGGAGATCTCCTGCTACTACCTGGCAGTTGGCAACCCTACAGCCACCTCAGACCTGCTCCTGCAAGCACTCATCCCTGCTGTCAGTGCTGGCTCGGTACCGAGCTGCCAGTCGACACCTCCGATCCTGTAAGGTCCTAAGTGTTTGTCTCCTCAGCCATTCCTGAGGCTCTGGTGACAGGGGAGGCGGGGTAAGCAGACAGGCAGCTGACTTTCTGCAGCGGGCTCAGAGCTGGAGGGTTGAGCAGATGCGGCGCTGGTTCCTGGCTGCGGGTTTGGGCCTGGCCCCGCAGGTAGTGTTGCCAGGTCCCTTTTCACCATTGGCGGGAGGTTTTTGGGGCGGAGCCTGAGGGGGGCGAGGTTTGGGGAGGGGAGGGACTTCAATGCCATAGAGTCCAATGGCCAAAGCGGCCATTTTCTCCAGGTGAACTGATCTCTATCGGCTGGTGATCAGTTGTAATAGCAGGAGATCTCCAGCTAGTACCTGGAAGTTGGCAACCCTACCAGCAGGGGCTGCTTCTTCCTGTACCACCTCAGCTGCTGGCTGTGGATAGAAGCCGGGGCTGCTGGCTGAGTCTTCATCAGAGGATTCATCAGTGTCCCTTGCACCAGGCTGGGCCATGACAGAGACCAACCGGTGAGCCTCTGTGGGGAGACTGTTCTATAACATAGGTATAATACTTGAGAAAGCTCCCCTTTGGTTACTGATAGCATGTCTATCTGAAGTTGAATCACAATTTTAAGAGAAGACCTACATAAAAAACATACTCATGGCTGTTGCAGGATGACATCCCACTTCAGATTTCAGGGTAGGGGTAGGGATGGCACATGGGAACAAAACCACCTTGCTTAGGCAACTAGATATAGATCTCATCCCTCTCATACTAGTTTTCATTCAAACATCCCCCCTACCCACAGCTTGAAGTATGATGTCCAGTTAAAGCAGTACGAAGTGATTTTGTTGATGGTGTTACTTGGCACTAACTGCTAACTATTTCCATGCCATTAACTGTTTGCTATTTCAGTGGGCAACAGAGTTGTTCTATTTAATGAGAAAATCTGCATTACACACAATTAATATAATGAAAAGAGAGAAAATAATAATCACATTAGATTGATTTTGAGGAGGAGTGTGAAAAATACTGTGTTAAAGACATAGAAGGTCAGGGCTTGCCCAGCAGATGTGCAATCAGGTTTGCAGAGAAATCCTAAACAGAGTCAGTGGACTTAGATGGGTCTAACTCTGCTTAGGATTGTACTGTTAGGGAGTAGATGTGGTACCTGGAATCCCACAGTGGGAAAATCAGATGGAGGACCCTTTTGAGTAGTAAAAAGCCATAAAGAAAAGGATGAAGGACCCCCTTGCTGTTCTGCTTAAAATTGCAGCTCCCAAAGGCTTCTTTTCATTTGTTTGAGCTGCATTTGAATGTGATATATAGCTTGTCTCTGAAATGTTAGGAGCAATCTTCCATTTTCCTCCACTGACAGCCATGGCAAGCCTTCAAAGTGCTTTTTACAGCAATCTGGATGGCCCAGGCTAGCCTGATCTCGTCAGATCTCAGAAGCTAAGCAGGGTCTGCCCTGGTTAGTATTTGGATAGGAGACCACCAAGGAATACCAGGGTTGCTGTGCAGAGGAAGGCACTGGCAAACCACCTCTGTTGATCTCTTGCCATGAAAACCACAAAAAGGGGTCGCCATAAGTCGGCTGTGACTTGACGGCACTTTACACACACACACACAACCTTTAGAAAGCACTGGTTCCCGCCTTAACGGGAGCCAGGTTTGCCGCCCGCGGCCGGAGCGAAGGCAGAGCGCGACAGCAGGCAGACAAAATGGCCGGTCGGCCGGCATGCGCATTTGCGCGTGCTTGGAAGGCTTGTGCCGGCCTCGGTCTGCCCAACAACAGCCTCCCATTGGCCAGGCCCCTTGGGCATCAAGCCAATGGGGACCTTGGGCGGGAGCCTGTGGGGGCGGGGTTCGGCCTCCCGGTTTAGCATATAGGGGGGAGGAGGCCCCGCCCTCAGCTCACTCCGTCTTTTCTGTTGACCCGCCCACCCACCCTAATTTTATGTCACAACTTGGGCGGATAGGCATGGAGATGTGTCAGTTTGGGGGAAAGCGGCCGGGAGGGGTCGTTTCTCAACTATGGGAATCCCAATAAGGGGTTTTTTGGAAGAGGCTTCAAGGACATGCCCTAAAGGGAGGGTAGGTTGTCTGCCTCTTCCCAAGCGATGGGCAAAACACCCAGTGGCGTTCGTCCTGGTGTCTCGGAGGGGCTGTCACCCCGGCTTCTCGCAGCGGGCTCGCTGCGGGCTGGTGGTTACACAGGGCCGCATTGGGGTCGGCCCTGGTACCTGACACATCGTACATGCTGCGCCACGGGGGTCGCAGCTGTTGCCAATTCCAAGTTGTGGCCCATTATATTCCAATCATTATCCTAATCTTACAATTATTATTATGAATGTTGATGTTTAATAAAGTTATGTTGTAATAAAATTGTTAACTAAGAAAGTGTCTTATAATTTAGCGCATCTGCATTCCCTCCCATTTGGCCCTGGGTCGGCAACAGATGCCATGGTAAATTATGTGATCCAATCTAGCACTAGTTATGGGCGGCTAGTCATAACTACTAGACAAAGGCACTTCCAGATGGAGACAGACACATCTGGGCATTTGCTGTGTAAAGATCTCTCCTGCTGGACTGGGGCATCTCTATGTTGTGCAAGATATGTACATAGGGCTGGATGGTGAGCCATCTTGAATTTTATCAGGTAAGGTTGCAGCTGGTCAAGAAAAAAACATCCCGTCTCTTTAACAGAGGTTTGGTATGTGGAAATTTGGGATTGAGGCTTTTCATAGCATGCAGCTAAATAACATCACCTGATAATTGCTGCAGATCAAACTGACAGCTGGAGGGACCAGTTTAAAAAATGGCAGCCCTAGTTAAAAAAGGCGGAACTGGGGGAGGGGGAGTGAATTTGGGGGCTATTTTTGCACCCCTTCAAAATGTTCCTGTGGTCAGCATCCCCCCCCCCAATTGGTAAAGCTTCAAAATATTAATGGGAAGGACCTCCACGTTAAAAAAAAAAATATCCCAGGCATGTATAGACTGTGCAGCAAGCAGCTTTTAACATAATCTTTTAATTCTGCAATTGTTTTTAAAAGTAGGCACAGCAAGAGTTTCTAAGAAGAGCTTTGAAAATGTATCAGCGAGAACATTAGCTCACAGCAACAGGGCTGGGGTGGGGGGGAGTGTGCACACAATGTCTTTTCAAGTGAAAGAACTGGTGCCAAAGTATCAGCAGTTTGAAGAAAAAGTGGCTGTGAACAAGCATGAAAAAAGGCGTGGGGAATGTGAAGGGAAGGTTTTTTTTTAAAAGCATCCTTTAAAATAGTTTTTATATAAAACCAAGGAAACCTGCCCACCTGCTGGCAGCATTTCAAACATGTATGTTTTTGCATCACCTAATGTCCATTATGAAGATCCCTGTGGCGCAGAGTGGCAAGCTGCAGTCCTGCAGTCCAAGCTCTGCTCACGACCTGAGTTCAATCCCAACTGAAGTTGCTCAGGTAGTCGGCTTGAGGTTGACTCAGCCTTCCATCCTGTAAGTAAATATTTACGTACAACCCCTGCCTCAGTGACCTCCATGTTTATCTTGCTCACCCAAAGAGAACCCAAAGTCTTTACACTTCCTACCCTAATAACCCTCACCATCACTTTGTAACAGAGGGGAGGGTTTGCAGTTATAAACAAACCTGGTCCCCCAAAATCATAAGATGCTGTGTAGGTCCCCTTGGTTCTGAGAAATGGCCTGTCACACTAATCTTAACTTAGTCCCCAGGGAATTTTGTTATTTGGTCCTTCACCAGTTCTGAACTTTGCTGCCACTGACTAATGCTTAAGGACGATCCTATGTATCAATGTTACACAGCAGTATGATCTAGGTCAATGAAAGCTCTTTTAAGTCCTATTATTTTCAGTGGGCACGTTAAGCACAGCATGGCATTGCCAGGTTATGCGAAGTGAATAATTTGCAAAACTAAGAGGTAAGAAGGACTACATTCTCCATTTCAGCATCCATAGCTCCTGAAACGGAATTTATTAGGTGGTTCCTTAAACTGAAATGCAATTGTAAAAAGATTACTTTTGCATACTTGCAGATTGGTAGGCAAAAACAAAGCAGTTCTTCTGAGCCAGTAGTAAGGACAGAGCATGTTTGGCTGACAGATATTCATTATTATAGGATTAGATAAAGTATAGTCATAAGTAAGGATTTTCACTGTTTGGCATATGATATTAGAAGGGATTGTGCAGTAAGACTGGCACATAATGGAGAACATTTGCAGTTGTTCTGAATTGCCAATGTTTGGATTCTGTAGAATATTAAGAATCTGTTAGTATACTTAATTAGGTTGTGAAAAAGAAAGAGGGTGTTCCCTCTGGCCAGCTTAGATGCCAGGACTATTGGATATCACAATTAAACATTTTCATTAATTCCCAAAATGGCAAAAAAGGGGGGATTCTTTTCACTAAGTGTACCAGCTGTTTTACAGTTGATGTGATTAAATGTAATTTTCTTTATATTGGGAAAATAAGTAGAGTTTTAAGAATAAGTACCTTGCAACATAAGGGTAGAATTAAAACCAGAATGTTAGAGGCGCCTTTTGCTCAGCAGCTGAAAAAGAACACTCAGAAAATGATGTAAACTGTTCTGCTTTGGAAGAAAATCCAGCGGGGTGGTAATAATTATATTGATTTAGACTCTTTTAGCCTTTAAATCAGCTACCACAGACATTGGGAAATTGGGTTGGATCCAACTTTTTCAACTGCTTTTTTGCTTGTGAAATAGAATGGAGGGGTCCCTTTTGACCACCAAAAAGTCTATTCTGGGGATCAATATTAATATCAAAACCTTTATTGGCATAAAATAAATATATACACATTTAGGTAAAAAGAAGGTTTTAAGACTAAAGTGGGACTCTTACTTAAAATCATAAACATGGATTAGAGTAATTTAAAATAAGTCCCAGGAAGCTGGCAACCTCTGCAGTAACCTGAGAATGACTATCACTTAAATCTGACTAGCTCCTTGTCAGTGCCGCCGGGGCTGTCTTTCAAGAGGGGTTCAATTATCTGTTCGCAAAAGGGTGAGCCATGCTCACAGTGTAGCAAAACATGGGTCACAGTTTCGGCTTGGCCATGAACACAAGAACATAGCCTTTTCGCGTGGGGGATCTTAGCATATCTGCCCCTGGTCCAGGCCGTGGGAAGGATATTTAAGAGGGCCTGCATAAAAAGGCATCTGAGGGAGGGGGAGGTCAGAGTGTAGAAGTAACCAGGTAGAGAGCTCGGGGTCATGGAGATACCATAGAGTAGAGGCGAGCAAGAGCTTACGGCACTAGCAAGAAGAGATTGTTTCCCGATGTCTGTGATCCTTCGTTTTAGGTTTCTAAAGGCTTGCGCCTCGGTTAAGGGAAGTAACGCCTCAAAGGACATCCTTATGGATTTAATTTTATCCATGATGGTCCTGCTCCAGAGGGAGACCGAGTGGTCGGAAAGCATATACCACGTCAGACACAATGGGGTGGCTCTATAGTGGAGCCTCAACCAGAATTTAAAAATAATCAGCCAGACCCTAGTTTCTAAAAGGTCTATGCCTGTCTCTAAACAAAGAGCGGGGTATTCTGGGGATCATGGGCCCTGCATGAACAAAAGTCATGTGGGATGGGCAGTGTAGTAACAAGGGGGATGGGAGAGATTGAGTGAAAAATCTGGTTGGATTAAAACCATTGTTTTAGCGGCAGGAAGAGGCTGGTTGGGTCACTCGTCTACAGCAGACTGTATGGATGCATGGCACAGTAATGTTGGTATCTGTAGCCCACCATGCTCCACCAAAAAGATGGCAATCTGGAATGTTAGGTGAGAAGGGGAGGAGGAGTCTTATGACCACTTAAAACAGATATGCTAAAGTATCTTACAGTAAACTTCTGGCAATTGAAGGTATTTCTGTTAGCAAAATGGAACTTCCTCTCCTTCTCTGTCCAGCTATAGCATCTGTGGTATCCTCTGTGGTCTGGTGTAAGGATTAAGCTTACCTATCCAGTTAGCAAGGAGCCCCGTGGCGCAGAGTGGTAAGCTGCAGTACCGCAGTTCAAGCTTTGCTCACGACCTGAGTTCAATCCCGGCGGAAGTCGGTTTCAGATAGCCGGCTCAAGGTTGACTCAGCCTTCCATCCTTCCGAGGTCAGTAAAATGAGGACCCAGCTTGCTGGGGGTAAAGGGAAGATGACTGGGGAAGGCACTGGCAAACCACCCCGTAAACAAAGTCTGCCTAGAAAACGTCGGGATGTGACGTCACCCCATGGGTCAGGAATGACCCGGTGCTTGCACAGGGGACCTTTACCTTTATCCAGTTAGCACACAGGAGACTCTGGCAGCTTCAGCAACAGGCTTCTTTATTGTTTCACACACTGAACTACAGCCTATACAGGCAGAACTAAGTGGGGCCCCTCCAGTATAGTCCTTGATGGAGGAACCAAAAACTAGTTTGTGAGGGCTCTCTTAAAGGCATTCACCTATATACACATATATACAGTACATCCCCCTTCTTCAGGCTAATACTGACATCAATTAACTGTCAAAGTATTAAACCCACTTCAGAACTAGGAGTCAGAGGCCACTGGTACTTGACTCACTGTTGGGGAATAGTCTTTACCACTATCCAGCCTAGAGGGCTTTAAGAGGGGAGTGGACATATTCATGGAGGAGAGGGGTATTCATGGCTATTAGAATAGATACTAGTCATGCTGCATACCTATTCTCTCTAGTATCAGAGGAGCATGCCTATTATTTTGGGTGCGGTGGAACAAAGGCAGGATGGTGCTGCTGCAGTCGTCTTGTTTGTGGCTTCCTAGAGGCACCTGGTTGGCCACTGTGTGAACAGACTGCTGGACTTGATGGGCCTTGGTCTGATCCAGCGGGGCCTTTCTTATGTTCTTATGTTCTTAGACCTTGAATTTTGAAGGCAACCCTGCCTCATACCCACTCTGTGTTTTCCTGATTACTCCAGTTGTTTCTGTCACTGCAGGAGGAGCATCCATCTCCTGCTCAGGACCCCCTTCTGACGGGAGTGGCACCTGAGCAAGGGGAACCTGACTTTCTATGACTGAGTGCCTGTCAGAGGTAGAACAGTCTCGCAGAAGGAGCCTTTGGTTCTTTTGGTAGCTGTGGCCTTGAAAAGCTGTGATCAGGTATGAGCATGGCTCACTTATTTTTTTCAGTTACTGATGCTGGCATCCATCCTGTAGCTGTTTGTATCCTTGCACTGTCCCCTTCTTGAAAAGAGGGCATAGGTGCTTTGCTTCTGCTATACTGGGCCTTCTGGTGTTGCTGCAATCTGTAACGCATTCCTTAACAACCTTCCCATTAGCAACTGGGCTGGAGCAACATCCAACTCAGTTATGGTAGTATTCCTCAGTCAGAAGGCCCAGTACGGCAGATATGCAGAACCTATACCACAACTAGGATGAGTGGTTTGTGTTATATATTGTTTTAAGTGTGGTAGCCTTACAGGTTAATAGTCTCCTGAGTTTCTGTCCAAGTCTTCAGAAATACTGCCATTCAGTAGTGTCTGTTGGATGTTTTCTTTTTGTTCCTCTTTCTAGTGGTCAGATTTCATGATCAATTGAACGAAACAAGACCTCATTCTTGATTGGATGCATGTTTCAGAGGATTGCTCCTTTGGCCTTCAGAAATAGAATTTAAAAACTATTAATTAAAAACAATACTAAAATATAATTAGATCTAGTTTCCTCCTTGGTAGATGACTTTCCTTGGGTAATTCAGAAAAGGTCACATGTAAATTATTAAGATACAAGCTAGGGTAAGTGCCATCATAGCAATACATTTACCTAATTTTGAGATATTATTCATGTCAACATAACGATGGCCATTCTCTATCAACAAACCAAAGATTTTAAAGATTTAATTTCCATCTAATTCTCACAATTAGGTAATGTCCTACCTGAAAATAAACAGTCATGGTAAAAATTCCCCCCAAAGCCCAAATCCGAAGTTATAACACATTTTCTTGGTACCCACCCCTAGCATGCACAATAAAGGTATTACACCTTTAATCCCAATGGGAGAATAAAGGGAGGGAAACCTGAAGAAGTGCAGCATATGTGGGTGAATCCTAATAGTATTTCCTAAAGGTCCTTTTCTTCAAAAAGCTATATAGAAGACTGTGCCAGAGATACAGGGAAATATGTGTACACTGATCATGTGAACAATCTTACTTAGGTAGGCACTAGCATATTATGCAATTGGCCAGCGGAAGTGGAGGACATCCTGCTAGTGGGGGATAAAGTGTTTAATGTTTTAATTCAATTTTAATGTATTTTATATTTGTTGTTCTAATGCAAAAGTGCAAAAAAATTGCTTGGGCTAGAGTTCTTGCACAAGTGGAAATGCAAGAAAAAGACTGTGGTAGCCCCCTGTGCTAGGTCAAACTTACTGTATCCCTGCTTTGCATTACAGCTTGCACAAGATCTTGTGCAGTTACTTTCTGGATACTATAATATGTAGGTAGGAAAGCATTAGGTGATGCACAAGATCTTGGTGCAAGCAGAACTGTGCTCAGTCTGTTTATGTTCTCATTTGCTCATTGCTGGATTCAAGCCAATATTTGTTTTTATGCAATTGTTTTATATTTTTGATATTGTTGTTACTTGCCTTGAGTCCTGAGTTGTGCAGGAGAAAGGTGGACAATCCATAATGTGGTCCATTTTCTCATTATAGTTTACATATGAGTGCTGGGAGGAAAATCACGAAAGTCTGAGGCCACCTTTCTCATTGTGACTCAAGGCGGACTACATGGGTTAAAACAACACAATCAAATAGCATGAAACATCTAATAAGCAATCCAATAGGACTAGGATTACAAAAAAATTAGGAACAAAGCAAAATGCAGAAAAGGAATTAAAAAATAGAAAACAGAATTACAGAAGTAGAAAACAATTTAGTAACACTAAGGTAATACATACCATACACAGGAGACATAGACTACTATCCCCTTTATACAAGAACCTTCCTGAATCATTCCTGTATACTAAAAAATGCCCTCATGGACAATTCTGTTTTACATAGTGTGGGAGCTTTTCTGACATCCTCAGGCAGGCCCTCCCACACTTTCAGTACACTTTTCACAGATAAGCATAGCTGTCATGGTGGAGCATAGAAGGAGAGATAGTCCAAGGCCATGAAGAACTTTTAATGTAATAATCAGTACCTTTAATTGAACCTGGTAACTGATAGGTAGCAAATGGAGTGACTGTAGAATAGGTAACATGCAAGCTCTGCTTAGCTCCCTATAGTAACTGAGCTGTGGCACTTTGTACCATCTGGAGTTTCTGAGTGAGTACAAGGGCCGACCCATGAAGCATGCATTAGAATGGTGTAGAGGTCACTGTGACATGGACCAACGTGGCCTGATTGATTGGCTGAGTCAGTGTTAGGAGTAGGGTTGTGCAAAAAAAAAGAAAGTTTGGTAAATTTTGGTTTCAGGTTTATTGGGCCCAGTAAAGGGGTATTTTGGCTTCATTTCCGAGTTTACCGGAAAAAATTTGGGTCCATTATACTCTATGGGAATTTTTTTTAAGCTCCTGTGGGGGCATTTTTGCAGGTAGAGTCACCAACTTTGCAGCATAGATGCAAGGGCCTCTCCTTAGATGGACACCAAAATTTGGTGTAGTTTGGGTTGGGGTCCAATTTTATGGGCCCACAAAGGGGTCATCCCCATCCTCTAAGCATTTGCGAGCCGAGCTGTCCATTGGTTTTCAGGTCCAGAAGTTTAGTGTTGCCGAGGACTGGCATAAAGAGCTAATTGGCAGGCTGGCGTCTCAAAGTCTGGGGGCTCCCTTGTATCTGGGGCGCATAGCATGATGTCCATGCAAATTAGCTTCCAAACTGAGGGAAAAGGCTTAAATGCATGAAAAATAAGGCATGGAAAACATATCTTTTGGTGGCAAATGACATCCTGTGAATAGTCCTTTATTATAGTCATCCAAAATCTGATTTCAAGAGATGGTCATGGTGCAGGGAAACGAAACCCTCTACTTGGGGCGACTTTCAGTTTGAGAGCAGGTTTTTGGAGAGGGGATGATATTGGAGCCAGCTGAAGTCATGACCAAGACAGCTCTTGTGAAGTAGATTGATCATTTGTGCGGGTGAGGAATCTTCTTCAGAAGCCCGGTAAGCAGATAAAAAAGCTGGCATTTTTTAGTTGGATGGGGTATCTCTCCAGATGAGACTGGTTGAGCCCTGTCTTTTAAAATGACACTTCCACACTAGTTGGGTCTGACCAAGCTGGCTCCAATGACATGACCCATACTAGCAAAACAGTCAAAGATAGATAAATGGGAGAAAGCACAGAGCTGTGCATCTGAGCAAAGGAGAATTGCTGAAACCTGAAAAAGCCAATATCTATTCGCTTTTTCAGGAATTGCCTATTTGGCTTCAGGCAGATTCCCAGCTTTCGGTATTTGGTCAAAATATTGCCAAAATGGCTACTTTCAAGTTTATATTCGGTTCGGGTATATTGATATGCACAATCCCAATAAGGAGCCATCTTTGGAAGTAAATCAAGATGGAAGAAAGCACTTTTTGCAGCTGCGTTAACTTGCTTCCCCAGCAATAATGCTGGGTCTAATATACCCCCTAGGCTCGAAATCTAGGCAAAAATGTCAACAGAGATAGAAAATATAAAGCATACAGGTAGGATAAAACTGCAATATAGAATAAGGGTAAGAGTATACAGAGGTGTGCAAGTGCAAATGGGAAAAACCTATACATTCTAGCTTCAGAAAAACATCCAACAAGGAAAACAAAATGAGTTTTGATAAGCTTACCCCCTCCCAAAAAAATTAGGGGGAGGGTCTGTCTGACTATCTCTGTGCTCAGGAAGGATCTGCAAATGGCACTGAATCTCAGCAGGAGCACCAGTGCCTCAATGGGATACTTGCTATGGTTCCCATTTAATAAATCCACTGCAGAACTGCACTAGTGTGAATGAAACCTTTCTCTGACCAGAGCAATTTAGCTCTGTAAACCCGTGTTTCATTTGCTTCTCCCTGATGATTAGCTCTTCACTACAAGTTACTTCAGTGTTCCGACCGAAAAACCTCTATAATTTCACATTCCCAAATGCCTGGCACTTAGAACGAAAGTGGTAATTAAAATCCAGGTGCAGGCTAATAAAGCTTAATATATAATTTCTCCATGTGTGGCTTTCGCCTAGATAAATATTCTGAATTGTTTGGGGAGCTGAGCAGGGTGAGAGATTTCTGTTTATTCTTTCATCGAGATGGAAGACAGAAGATAATGCCACCCAACTCTTTAATATTTGCCACCTTGACAAACTTAGTTTCATGATAAATACTCATTCTCTCCCTAGAAAGCTAGGCTTGTAACTAAGGCAGTCTTTTAAAGAAAGACAGGCAGCCATTAAATATATGGAGGCAGTTGCATCTTAAGTAAGATTTGTATATTGCTAAGCAACATACTATAATAAAGGGAAATATATTGCATTGAGGCTAGGATTATGAAATCCCTAAGAGCTCCATAAACTATAATTAACAGGGTATCACAGCTTTATAAAGTTTTAATGCTGTAAACTTGCCATTCATCAATTAAAATAAAGAGAAGCAATTTCTTGTTGCAAAATTCTTCCTCACACACATTAAAATGGGAAGTGAATTATTTCACTGCAGCAGCTAAACCAGGCATTCCTTGTTAACAAAGACTTGAATTATGTTTGAATAAAAGTGATGAAGAAGAAATCAATTACTATTCTTTTTACTGCCTCTTTTTAAAAGAAATAGCTGAATATTACACCTAAGTGAGGCATATTAATAATATCCCACAGGTAATGACTTCTTGATCATTTGTAGGAATATTCCTGAATTCTTGAGAAAGAGTAAGGGGAGACTCCCTTTTAATATGGTTTTTTTTTTTTGCTGTTTTCATTTTTCTTTGAGCTTTGAGATTGCCATAGCCATGTAGCATGCTTTTTTAAAAAATACCATGCATTCTATTTTGATCCCAAACACACACACACATTTAGGACATGATGGTTCCTGTCCTCTTTGCACAGCTTACAAGCAGGAGGGGAATCTCCATAAGATGCCAATAGAGCAGTTTCCCTTTTCCCATCCACCAGTGCTGAGCCGTGTGCACATTAAACCATATGCACTGCCATGTACCTGGCCATTACTTTGAACATGAGGGTTCTGCTTGTTATATATAATTCTGAAAATTCAAACTGTAACCTGTGTTTTAATTAGTATCTTTGAACTTTTCTTAATAAAGCTTTTTTCAGCTTTTTAAAAGTTGTGATTTGAGTTTACTGACCTGGACCGGGTTACCCTACAAACAAGGTCTGAGTCCTGGAGAGGGCTCAGTCTTGACATGTGTACATGTAGTCAACAACCAACACAGAGGCCAAAGAAAAACCCAGAGAAATGAAGTCAAGTGAATTACAACAAATATAATAAAGTCAATAGAGCACTCATAAGACTAATAACAAGTGTTATACTGTGTTAAACATTACACAGTGAAATATGGTCAGACAGATCCAATGACTATAAATTGTCCATTGAAGTAGATGGATTAGAGTAGCTGCGTTGAAACGCGAATTCAGTAAGGCGATTCTCACAAACTCATAAGAACATAGGAAAGGCCATGCTGGATCAGACCAATGTCCATCAAGTCCAGCAATCTGTTCACACAGTGGGCAACCTCTAGGAAGCCCACAAACAAGACAACTGCAGCAGCATTATCCTGTCTGTGTTCCAAAGCACCTAATATAATAGGCATGCTCCTCTGATCCTGGAGAGAATAGGTATGCATCATGACCAGTATCCATTTTTACTAGTAGTCATGAATTGCCCTCTCCTCCATTAACATGTCCACTCCCCTCTTAAAGCCTTCCAAGTTGGCAGCCATCACCACATCCTGGGGCAGGGAGTTCCACAATTTAACTATGCATTGTGTGAAGAAATATTCCTTTTATCTGTTTTGAATCTCTCACCCTTCAGCTTCAGCAGAATACCTCACATTCTAGTATTATGGGAGAGGGAGAAAAACTTCTCCCTGTCCACTCTCTCCATACCATGCATAATTTTATAGACTTCTATCATGACTCCTTTTAACCACCTTCTTTCCAAGCTAAACAGCCCTAAGCATTTTAACCGCTCCTCATAGGGCAGTTGCTCTAGTCCCCTGATAATTTTGGTTTGCTCCTTTCTGCACCTTCTCGAGCTCTGCAACATCCTTTTTAAAGTGTGGTGACCAGAACTGTACACAGTATTCCAAGTGTAGTCTCACCAGCACAGATGCCATCAATGTATATATGAAGTTGGGATTTTTTGCCCCAATATACCTCCCTTTACACTTTCTCACACTGAATCTCATTTGCCATTTTAATGCCCATTCTTCCAGTTTGTAGCGATCCTTTTGGAGCTCTTCACAGTCCAATTTTGTTTTAACTACCCTAAATAATGTGGTGTCATCTGCAAACATTGCCATTTCGCTGTTCACCCCCAACTCCAGGTCACTGATGAACAGGTTGAAAAGCACCGGTCCCAACACAGATCCCTGAGGGACCCCACTGCTCACATCCCTCCAATGTGAGAACTGATCACTTGATTCCTATTCTCTGCTTCCTATTTTTCAGCCAGCTCTCAATCCATAAGAGGACTTGTCCTCTTATCCCATGACTATGAAGTTTGCTTAGCAGTCTTTGATGGGGGATCTTGTCAAAAGCCTTTTGTAAATCCAAATACACAATGTCCACAGGCTCATTTCTGTCCACAGGCTTATTGGCACTTTCAAAAAACTCTAAAAGGTTAGTGAGACAGGACCTACCTTTACAGAACCCATGCTGGGTTTTGCTCAGCAGGCCTTGTCCTTCTATATGCTTGACAATACTATCTTTAATGATGCTTTCCATCAATTTACCTGGAACAGACATTAAGCTAACTGGTCTGTAATTTCCTTGGTCCCCCCCTGGAACTTTTTTTTATAAATGGGTGTTACATTGGCCATTCTCCAGTCCTCTGGTACAGAGGCTGATCGAAGGGACATGTTACATATTTTTGTTAGGAGTTCAGCAATTTCCCATTTGAGTTCTTGAAGAACTCTAGGATGAATACCATCTGGTCCCTGTGACTTGTTAGTTTGCAGTTTGTCTAGACATTCTAGGACTTCCTGTCTTGTTATCACTATTTGCCCCAGTTCCTCATTCTTCCCTCCCCAAAACCCTATATCTTCAGCAGTGAAGACTGATGAGAAGAATTCATTTAGTTTCTCAGCAATCACTTTACCCTCCCTTAGTGTTCCTTTACTCCCATTGTCATCCAATGGTCCAACCGCTTCCCTAGCTGGTTTCCTACTCCTAAAGTACTTAAAGAATTCCTTATTGTTTGTCTTGATGTGTTTAGCAATATGTCCCTCAAAATCTTTTTTTGCATCTCTAATTGTTTGCTTGCATTTCCTTTGTGCAAGTTTGTGTTGTGTTTGCTTCTGTTTGCCTCGTTTGGGCAAGCTTTCCAGCTAACTCAACGCAGTTAAAATAGACCAGAGTCCAAATCAACCCAGACTTGCCCAGGCTCATATAACGAGTTGAACAATCCACGATAGATCATCACTGGGTTAGGGAATTTCACACTGTTAAAGCCATACCTATGGCTTTTCCATGTGACTTTCAGGATTGAATCCTGACAGCTTTTTCACTGGTGCAAAAGGGAGGAGTGATCTTGTTCAACTCCCCCCCCCTTGATAGAGCTGCCCTCCAACATGGCTTTTGGCACAGGCATTTTCAGGTGAGAAAAGGGGCTCCTGCTTCCTCTTGTGCCATCAGAAACACTGGGGGAAATCTGGAGGAAAATCAAAAGAACTTTCTGACCGAAGGTGTAAGCAATCTCTAACAAGACTGGATGCAATATTGGAATATCACTAGCTCTCAGCACTGTGAATGCCATCTTATTATATGTGAAGTTAAAACCTCATTTCTCAATATGTTAAGGCTATGCATGTATTCTTTGAAATTGGCTCAGGCTTTGAAGGATACAATTTCAGTGATTGTGGTATAGGATATGCATTTCTCCGTCTAGGATTCAAGACCCCCTTTCCCATTTCCATGCTTCTTTGAAATTACACAAGTGTGAAATTGCTGTTTGTGAAATGTGGTTCCTATCACCACTTGGACTGTGATTTGAATAAACATAAATGGATAGTCTGCAAAGGAAAATTGAAGCTCCAGCAATTGGGCAGTTTAGGAGAGAGTCAATGTTCGCTGTTAGTTCACAACATTTGGGCAAGATCAATTATTATACTTAATACTCTATAGAGTTGATGCATAGCTCAGCTGGGGCATTTATGTGTGTGTGTGTAAAGTGCCGGCAAGTCGCAGCCGACTTACGGTGACCCCTTTTTGGGGTTTTCATGGCAAGAGACTAACAGAGGTGGTTTTTCCAGTGCCTTCCTCTGCACAGCAACCCTGGTATTCCTTGGTGGTCTCCCATCCAAATACTAACCAGGGCCGACCCTGCTTAGCTTCTGAGATCGGATGAGATCAGGCTAGCCTGGGCCGTCCAGGTCAGGGTGGGGCATTTATACTGGTGTTCTTATTTGAGTTACCTTTGTAGACAGTTTCTCTGTTACATGATATAAAGTTAGGGCTCAGTTTTCTTAGGTTTGCTTATTGTTCGTTTTCCTGAGTGTTGCAGTGTCTCCCCCCCCTTTTTTTTTTACTACTGACGTTCATTGTGAACAAATTTAAAGTATTTTAGTGCTTGTAAGTACCCTTTTGTTCCTTTCATTGTCGTCCTCCTTGAGATTCAGCTGGCACCTACCTTGTTATCCTTAGTTACCAGGCCAAAACATTTCTCTTTATACAGGCTTTTAACTAGAGTGATATGTCTGTTTAGCTGTTTTACTATCATTTCAGGCGGCTCTGTTTTATGTGCTTTTATACCTGTGCTGGATTTTATTGGCTATTTTTATTGGTTTATTTTAATTGACTTTGTTTGATTTATTTTATTGACTCAGATTTTTTATTCATGTTTTTTATTGGTGTGATTCCTTTTCTTGTTTTTATTGCTGGTTGCTGGTTTTGGTTTACTATTTTAATTGTGAGCCAGCCACTTCTATCAGGAGAGGTGCCATACAAATGTCCTTTTCTAATTTTTTAAACTTGAAAATACTAGGAATGTCATGTGTGCATGCATGTGCGAGCGCATATACACGCATGCATGCTTTGTAGATTATACTTCCTACCATCCGGTTCTCTTATGCTCTTGATCTTCAAGGAGAAGTAACTGTCACTTTATCCATCAAATCATTTAACATGTGCATTTAAGAATTTTTAAAGTATACACCTAAACATTTAAAGTGTGAATTAGCAAAAAATTACTGCATAATAGAAGTCCATCGGTCAACGGACAAGACTGAGCTAAGGCTCTGGGTTATAGTGTGATCCTGTACAATCTATTTCAGTGGACTCAGACTGTAGTAATTCTGCTTAGGATTGCCCAAGTAATGGCATATTGCTGATTAATGTGTTAAATGTTCTTAAAATAAATTACGTCTTCATATTCTGCCTCAATTATCTTTATTTGGCTAATTGAAAGGTGCTTATACCACTTAATAGTGGAGACAGATGAATGCATGTGCCTTGTACTCAGCCAGACCATTAGTGTATCAAGGTCAGTATTATCTCCTCTGACTGGCAGTGATTCTCCAGAGACCCAGGCAGAGGTCTTTCCCATTGCCAGTTATCTGGAGATGATTGGGAATGAACCTGCAGTCTTGTGGATGAAAAGCAGATGCTTATCCACTGAGCCACAGCCCCATATACATGAATATTGACATTCTGTATCCAATAAATGCAAATTAATTATTTTATAGGTAGCCTATTATGGGCAGTATGCTTTAAATGCTATAAAACAGAAGAAACAGACAATAAAGCAAGTAGAGAAAGAAATGGTTCAAAAGCTTGAAAATTGTTATCTTTAAATGCCTGCCTCTATACCCAATCAATAGCTTACCCAAATCAGCATTACAATGGAATATCCTACATACACACACACATACACACACACACAAACACACAAACACAGAGTCATATTATTCTAATACATAGTGAAGAGCTATGCTGAAAACCAAGAATATGATAAATGTGTGATGTATTGTTATTAACCAGGTAATTAATAGCCCAAACTTGATGCCACTCTATGGCAACACCATTCCATGCTAGCATAATGTGGAGTATGCAGCATAGCACCCCATC
Source organism: Euleptes europaea (assembly GCF_029931775.1). Classification (NCBI taxonomy): domain Eukaryota; kingdom Metazoa; phylum Chordata; class Lepidosauria; order Squamata; family Sphaerodactylidae; genus Euleptes; species Euleptes europaea. The sequence continues at coordinate 34,507,306 of NC_079313.1, read as the reverse complement.
AACAGTTGCTAGCATAATGTGGAGTATGCAGCATAGCACCCCATCAACAGTTGCTGCTTTCTGCTTTGTGAAATATTCCTCATTACCATCCTTGTAACTTTTTTGGCTCTTTCTACAGGGGTAGATGCCCAATCACATGGCCTACTGAAATAAAGAGAATCGTTTGTTTTCTACATGAAGTAGTGATGGAGACTAGTTGATAACACAAACGTGACACTTTCCCCAACAGCCCTGTGAAGGAGGTCATGGGTGTTCAGAGACAGTGACTTGATCAAGGTCAATCAATATTTCTCTGAAAGGTTATGAATAGATAATACAATAACTCCACGTTTTAACGTAAGCATGGATCTGTGTGACAAATGCAAGTCACACTTTCTAACAAGACAATGATTAGCATTAGAGTTTCAATCATTATTCATAGTGAACGCTGATGAATTTCACAGATTAACATGGTGAGAATTCAGATAAAGCAAATGAATGCAGTGAGACCACAGAATTTTACATTCCTCAGGCATGGAGGTTGAATATAACTTTGTAACATGCCTAGTTTAAACTGGAAACATTTTCACTTCCAAATTTCCTACCACTCATCAGCCCTGTTCCCCATTTTAATTTTTAACACAAGTTTAACCCACTTTATTTTGAAGACAGGTGTGAGTCAAACCACCTATGTTGAATGTGTTTACAATTGGCAATGGCTTTGGGTCTCCTCAGACTTTTGGGAGGAGTGTTCAGTTAAGATTTTCTAAAATCTGAACACTGTAGGCTTGGAGCAAAAGAGCCACACACAGCGTTCCACTAGCACTGGGGGTCTGTCTTCCTTCTGCAACCCCTCATGTAACCACAAGCTGTCCCGAAGAAACAGGGCACTCTCTGAAATGACATGCAGTGCAACAGAAAAACTGGACAGCATTGCAAACATAATCCATTGCAGCAAAAACTACCAAGCATTTCATTGCACCATAAATCCTCACAAATTTATCATGGCACAAGAGGCCTCTCTAGGGTAGTCAGTTCCAGCATGGAAAATTCCTGTAGGTTTGGAGATGATGTGCCATAGAATCCACCCTGAAACTGCCATTTCCTCTCTGTAATCAGGAGATCAGTTCTAAATCCAGGAGAACTCCATGCCCTACCTTGAGGTTGGTAATCCTAGTTTATTCATCAAATGCATGAAGTGGCTGTGAAACATTTACAGCGCATTCCTGAAAGGAATGCCTGCGCCGGACTTAGGAGGCAAACTAGCGGCGTTGCCTCCTCCCGGCGCAAAAAAACATGCAACCCTCATAGGTTTGCTTGGGAGATACGCCAGCAAAAAGCAAAAAGCTGGCGTATCTTGACAAAAACAAAAGGGGGTGTTCGGGAGGCCGACTAATGTCAGCCCCGCCCCCCAGCTGGAATGGCCCTGGAACGCCTCCCAGGGAGCCAGAACACCCTGGGAACACCTCCTGGGGTGCCGGAACGCCTCCCGGCTCGCTGCCATGGCCTGTGCCAGAGGCCAACAGGAGGATGCGCCAGCATCCAGGCCCAGCACTGCTTGCACAGTGGCAGCCTGGGACCAGCGTCTGGGCCTGCATGCCGGCTCTGGGGCCACTCACACCGGCGTGCTCCTTCCAGGCGCCAGCAGTGTGGTCCCCTGCGCCAGCGAAGGCGTTTATCGGCCTCCTAAGGCCTTTGGGTCAGGCCGCCAGCGCATTTCAGCAATGCGCAGTTAGAGTGGTAAACTGTTTGAGGAACTCTGAGGGAGTCTAAGAATTTTGATAAGTAGTATAGGGATAACGGTATGTTTCCTGTTTCATTTCTTTTGATATTAATTTATATTTTAAATCAGTTCTCCATTGCCCCTGTTGGTTTTCTAGATTCATTTGTATAGTGGACTTATGGTTTTTATACACAATTTATACAGTATTTACATGCAGGGTGTACCTCATTTATATGCATACTATGATACTGCCATACATTGAAAAATCCTTACTTTACATGAGAAATTTAATTTGATGTGAAGAGTGAGAAAATGGCACCCAGGATCACAGCTTTGGTTCACACAATGGGGAACATAATTAAACATAATTAAACTGGGGGTTATAGGGTTGATATAGCAGAGAGGAGAAATTTTAAATTATCCCTGAAGTCTTCAAAAAAGGAAGAATCATTTGATTATGCCTAAAGTGAAACACAAATGGACCTGAATGAAAACCATGATGGCCCATCTTTGCAACTAATCATGAAAACAGAAGAGTGATCATATTAATAGTAAATCCTGCTTTAACTCTGAAGGTCATAATTCTTTCATATCTCTTTACTATGATTTTCTTTTGAGAACATAACCCATAGATTCATTTTACCCTTTGCCATTATTACATGAAAGGAAGGATTGGCAATAGTACCTAACAGTATTTTAAAGTCAACATTTTTGTTTTCCGTCTTTCTCATATAAGATTGTAATCAGTTTCATTCCCGTGGAGCTCATCTGGAGAGCTCCAGGCATTTTTTTCTCATCAGGGTTTAAATTCCTTTTGTTTGTCGGCTAAAGAAAAATGCAAAGATAGGGGAACAGTCCTGCTGATCCAATTATTTTTTAGATTTCCCCCCTCCTCACAAAGAGGTCAACATTTTTGAATTTTTGCCTATGGAGTCTAAATACACTTTTTTTTCTTTCTTTTTTTTTGCAATGATGAGTGTATGTAAGCTGGAAGAAAATGAGGTTTTTATTATTCTCCAGAGAACATCAGGGAAGTTTCTAATGCCAGAGAAAGAAGCAAGTTCCACTGGATTCACAGGTCAGCAGCTAGTTGCTAACACAGAACTGAAAGGGGAAGGAGCCAGAACCCCCTCTCCCCATGCAAGTAACCAGGACACCTTTGCTGGAATGTAAAATGGCCATACATTTATTGGTTACAGCTGAACAGGGCCTTGGTGTAGCATAGGGGCTGGATCCATGACATCAGCCGACCTGCCTGCCAACTGATGAATGACCTCCTACTCCCAGCTCACCTGCTGGGAAGTAGCATGGGATGGCCGTATATGGTACGGAAGTCGGTTTCAGGTAGCCGGCTCAAGGTTGACTCAGCCTTCCATCCTTCCGAGGTCGGTGAAATGAGTACCCCGCTTGCTGGGGGTAAAGGGAAGATGACTGGGGAAGGCACTGGCAAAGCACCCTGCAAACAAAGTCTGCCTTGGAAACGTCGGGATGTGACTTCACCCCTTGGGTCAGGAATGACCCAGTGCTTGCACAGGGGACCTTTACCTTTAGCTGGGCTTGAGTCACTTGGTGATTCCCCTGCCACTTGAAAGGAGGCTGTCCTGACAGCCCACGAGCTGGCATGTCCCCTACAAACCGTTTCCTAAAATCCCTTATTGGGATCCTCAAGATGGGGAAAAGGAGCATGCAGGCCAGTTCCCCCCCCCCAGAAAAAAATGGATCCACCCCCATACAAACACTGCCAAAAAAGTTGTGGTAAAAGAACAAACCCAAAAAGAACAACCATTGCAACATAGACAGAGGGAGGGAGGATGGGACAAAGCCGAGAGGTGAACTGATCCATGTCACAGCTCAATTTATGCAAGGCAGGTGGAACCCTGAGTGAGAAGTTCATCCTGCCTTGCTCTGCCCTTCCGGCCCAAGAGCTGAAGGTGATTGGTCAGTCTGAATGGAGGGGAGAGTTAATTGGAGGAGGCTGGCCAGGTGGGAAAACCCCTGCTGAGCCAAGCCGTGCAGTCGTGCAGGCTCTCCTGGTCACCTCCACTTTGCCTTGCCACCACTGGAGCCGCGCTGCCTGGAAGCCTCCTCCTGCCACACCCCTTTCTTGGGCCAGCAAAAGGGGCTCCAAGGTAAGCCCCTGGAACCTGTGCTTGCCCAAATAGCTTTGTAGAAATGGAAGTGAAACACAGGTGTGAATTTATGAACCAGTATTGTGGAAACTAAGTGTTCCCATTGGAACTGGACAAAGGGAGAAACAATAGACTTCAATGGAAGTTGAATGGAAAATATGTTGGTTTACAGTATCAAGGAACATCCCACTCAGCATACCGTGCTCAGTGCTTGGGATTTTTTTCTAGTGACTCCCCATATTTAGGAAAGCACTGTAGAAATGTGGCAAAGAACATGGGAATAGTTCAAATCTCATCACAGCATTAAGAAAACATCTAACATACTTACCTGAAAGGAAGACACCCTGAATGTAAGATGAATGCCCTAAAATAACATATAAACAGATGACTCTGAATTTAAGATGCCCCCCTACAATCTTGTCTCTGCCTCAGTGCTTTCTGATGTCAGTCAGGAGGCATAGGGGCAGACAGTGGCAATCATCAAGTGGCTCATCGGGCTTCTACTTCTGTGAGCAGCTAATGGGGGGAGGCACTCTGCCTGTTTGCCTCTGTGACTTGACTTCATCCTTCAAAATATAAAAAACTATATGCCATGTCTACAAAAATTCTAAATAAATGCACAAATTGGGCATTAATAAAATAGATGGACAAAACAGAGGGGGGGGGGAGACCCAACCAAAAAACAAAGTGTTTCCTTTCAAAAAGGCTTAAGTGTGCCTTTGGATGGTGACACGAACTTGTTGGAGAGTTATAAAAGGTCAAATGTACGGAAGATGATATTAAACACACTGGAGCATTGAGAGATTATTGTAGGAATAAAATTATACCTGAGGGGTTACATGTAAAAAAAAAGCTCCAGGAGTGTTCCCAAACAATGACAAGTTCAAGGATAGGTGGTTTGCAATATTAAATAAATGTTCTATGGACCTCATGTTGCTTTTAATAGAAACAGCTATGGCAGAAGGCTCTAAATTGGAGAAAGAGATTCCCCAACTTATGGAAAGCATTAAAGCTACCTTAAGTGATAAGGATTTCTTTGGGAGAGTGAGTAATTTGGATAAGGAAATTAAGCAACAGTTTACAGAACTTAAAGGTATCAATTATAAAAAGTTTCAAAGAGACCTGTGAGACGATGAGGAAAATAGGTTTATAACTGGCAATCACACAGACAAGGTCCTCATGTCAAAAAAATCTGTGTCCTTTGACTTAACTATGGACTCCAGATTTAGAGAGGTCCAGCACATGTGAGGGTGGTATATTTTTACAAAAGAAGAAGAAGAGTTGTTTTTTATATTCTGACTTTCTCTATATTTTAAGGAGAATCAAATTGGCTTACAATCTCCTTCCCTTCCTCTCCCCATAACAGACACCTTGTGAGGTAGGTGGGGCTGAGATAGTTCAGAGAGAACTATGACTAGTCCAAGGTCACCCAGCTGGCTTTATGTGGAGGAGTGGGGAATCAAACCCAGTTCTCCAAATTAGAGTCCACCGCTCCTAACCACTACACCACTTTGGCTCAGCTGCATGATAATACCAGTCACTCCATACTGAAACAAGATGATGGTTTTTTAGGAAAGGGCAGGAAATTGAGATCAGGCAGAAGATACAAACTCCAAGAGTACAGACCCCTTCACAAGAAAACACCAGAGAACCCACAGGTGGTGAATCTTTCCAAAGTGATACTTATACAAAATGAGCTTTCACTATTGAGTAAAGGTTTTTCATTTGTTCCAATGCTACTTCAAAAATTTTTTCCATGTTATGTCAGAAATTCAGCATATGTTTAGAAAAATTAGCTGATTGCTTCAAAAGGCACTAGCTGATAACTTCAAAAGGGAAGTGGAAGCTAGGAATATACAGTTAGATAATGAATCCTTGAAGCCAACATCTATGTTTAAGCCCCTACACATTACCCTAGGATTCTTGTATTCCAAGATCTTGTGCTAGAGAAGATAAACAAATTGGAGCAGGCAGAAATATCAATCTGACATAATCTGAATAAAACTGGAAAAAAAAAACCTTGCAACAGCTTTGTAAACGTAAGGATATCATTTTCAACTCAGCAGATAAGGAGTAGTGTGGGATAGGGAAGACTGTGAAAGAGGCACAGAGGCAACTGAATAATACAGTTAATACAATAATACAGTACATTATGTTAAATGTGCAGAAAACCCGACAAAGTGTATAAAGAAAGAAATTACTGATCTCTTAGAGGAGGCCTAGATAAACCACTTATAATTTCCTTTTACAAACTGAGAATAGGGTGCCTCAGTTCTACCTACTGCCAAAAATTCATAAAGGTATAGTCCCAGTCCCAAGGTGACCAGTAGTTTCAGGTTATGGATCTATTTTGGAGCCTCTAGCTGCTTATGTTGATCTAAAAAAACAACCATTAGTTCTCACTAGGGTTGTGCATATCAATATACCTGAACTGAAAATAAACCCAAAATTAGCTGTACTGGCGATATTTCGTTTTCGTGTTGACCAAATACCAAAATCTGGGAATCTCCCCGAAGCTGAATAGTTGATTCCCGAAAAAGCCACCTTCTGTGGAGTCCCTGTTTTGTGGCCCTTGTTGCATTTAAAGGAGAGCTATCTCCTTTCTTTGTAACCCTGCCCCCTGGCTGGTTTCCAGGGCAGCAGGAGGGAGAGAGCAGGCATCTTGGAGGGGCAATAGGAAGGCTCACTGGATTTTCTCATGTGACCAATGGCAGCAATGCATTTTGCATTGCTGCAAAGCCAGCTGGTGCAGTCTATCTGGATTACAACAACCTAGAGAGGGGGAGGGAGGAGGGCCAGGAATTCTCAGTGGCCAATAGGAACCCAGGTAGGGAAGAACAGTGTTCTTTCACCAATCACAGAAGGTGTTTTTTGGCTGGAATTATTTTCAAACTTTTCTGTGCTTGGCCAAAGACTATAAAAGCAGGTCTGGTTCTCAGACCAGGCCGTTTGAGAGAGTTTGATGGCATAGCTTGGCTTTAGCTCCTGCTGCCTGATTCTCCTTCTTCATCCTGGTGTCTCATCCAGACCTGCTGGATTACAACCTGTTGCTTGGATTGGATTCCTTACTAACTGCTGCCTGGAGGAGAAAACATCGAAGGGTTTGAGGTATAATTGTTTTCCTTTTGAACCAGTTGTTGTATTTGGAGCTTATTTTTTAAATTTTGCTAGAAACCAGAAGACCTTGGCCTGTTGGTTGGTTGGTTGGTTGGTGGGGGGTGCTAGTTTGAGGGGGTTATTTTATTATTTTTTGGGGGGAGGACCTGCTTCCATTTCTACACTGCTTGCTGTTTCACAGTTCCACTGTTTGAATTTTGGGAGTTTCTCTGCCTCAGATCTTGCTGGCTTTCACCTTAAAGGAGGGGGTGATTTGATTGTTGGGGGGGGCACTGCTTTGTTGTTGTTGTTGTCATTGTTCTCATTGTTGCCCTTAGAGAGAATTTGTTTTGTGCCAATTTGGTGTCTTCTTGTGTTCTCTGATCTGCATAAGGTTTTGGTGGATTTATTAAAGCAGTGGACTCTAATCTGGAGAACTCTAATCTGGATTCCCCACTCCTTCACATGAGCGGTGGACGCTAACTGGTGAACCAGGTTGGTTTCCCCACTCCTACACATGAAGCCAGCTGGGTGACCTTGGGCTAGTCACAGCTCTCTTAGAGCTCTCTCAACCCCACCTACTTCACAGGGTATCTGTTGTGGGGAGGGGAAGGGAAGGTGATTGTAAGCCAGTTTGATTTTCCCCTAAGTGATAGAGAAAGTTGGCATAGAAAAATCAACTCTTCTCCTTCTCCTCCTCCTCCTCTCTCTTGGAAGGTTTGTTGTTTTTGGAGGTAGAGTTTCCAAATTTTCAGGGTTGCTTGAAGGGACTTTCCTTGCACGAACCCCGAAGTTTGGTGAAGATTGGGTCAGGTGGTCCAATTTTATGGGGTCCGGAGGGAATAGCTCCCATTCCCCTTAGAAAAAGATTGTAAACTTTACCATGTATTTCTATGGAGGGGGTGACCCCTTCCAGACCCCATAAAATTGGACCCCCTGGCCCTGAAAATTTGGGGACGCTACCTCCAAAAACACCCCCACAGGAGTTTCAAAAAGATTTTTCCGTAGTCTATAATGGGCCCAAATTTTTTTCAGTAAACCCGGAAATAAGCCGAATACCCATATTTATTGGTATGGGTATTTGGTTTATTTCAGGTTTACTGAAAAAAATTGAGCTGAATAAACCTGAACACAAAATTTACCGATTTTTTTTTTTGCACAACCCTAGTTCTACTTTTGGGTTGTATTTGAGAGATACAATGGATTTTTAAAATCATATTAACAACATTAAATTGCAAACTGAGGAAATGTTATTTGTGACACCAGATGCCTCCTCTTTGAGATGCTTTTTCCCCTACATCAAACGAGAACATTAATTTTACACTCACACTGTAAAGCACATTTATAAAGTGCCTTTTAGTAAAAAAAAAAAAAAAAAAGGAGGGGCATCTTTTGACAATGTGAAGAACTAGCATGGCTGCTTTACATCATTTTTCCTTCATTTGCTTTTTTTCCTGACAAAAGGAAAGAGACAGGGTATGGCAGGGATCACAATATATAGAGATTTCAGTATTCTCAGTCATGTGATTGGTATTGTTCTTGCTCATAGAATATACAAGAGGATATTTCTTATCAATTGAAATTCAACTCTGGTTTGAACGAAGAATGTAAGATGACATTTACTTGCTCTAACTTTCTTGTCCACAGATAATGATTTTTGTAACCTTGGATTTATTTCAAATGAGGAAAGCCCCAGAAAATTAGAGCCAAAATACTATGTCACTGAAGAGAATGCTTTAGGAATCATTTGGAACTCTGAAGAGCTGGAAGTGATAAAAAAAAAACCATACTGAACTGGAATAAGCAAATGAAAGCATTCCAGAACAATGACTCTATGGTACCAAAAGATATTCATAGAGATATTCATAGAGATCCAACTCCCTTTAACCAGTATAAATTTTAAAATAATTTCACCACATTTAAGTTCAGATGGTGAACTTTTAGCACTTACTAGGAGTTTGTAGAAGATAGTTCTGTCATATATATTTTTGAAAGATGGCTTCTATGACTGGGTAGTTTTGCTTAATTTAGACATTAGACAAATTTACGTTAGTTACTGGAGCATACGAGAAAATTTTAGAAGAAAATCAGTTTGTGTTTCATAGATTGCAGCAAAAGATTTGATTGTGTGGATCATGAAAAACTATAGATGATTTTAAAGGAAATGGGTGTGCACAGCATCTGACTATTTTGATGTGTAACCTGTATTCTGGACAATAGGCTTAATGGCAGAAAATGGTGAAGGCCTGAAATGACTATTGATGAAAGTTAAAGCAGAAAGTGACAAAGCAGGGCAACAGGGAAACACCAAGAATACAAAAGTAATGACTGCTGAAGAATTTCTCAACTTTAAAGTTGACAATGAGGAAATTAAAATTGTTCAAGACTTTCTATTTCTCGACTCCATCATCAACCACAACTGAGAAATCAGAAGGCAATTGAGATTGGGAAGGGCAGCCATGAAGGAGCTAGAAAAGATGTGTCATGGGCAACCAAGATCAAGTTAATTCATCCTGTTGCATTCTCTATTACTATGTGTGGGTATGAAAGTTGGACAGTGAAGAAAGCTGACAGAAGAAAGTTGCTCCATTTGAAATGTAGTGTTGCTCCATTTGAAATGGGTGGTTTCTGGTTCTAATCAAGCCTCTCCCTAGAAGCTAAAATGACTAAACTGAGGCTATCATACTTTGGTCACATTATGAGACGACAAGAGTCACTGGAAAAAACAATAATCCTAGAATTTTTTTTTAAATACTTTTATTATATTTGTATAGGGTACAAAAGGAAAAAAGGGGAGGAGGGAAAAATTTACTTCCGTCTGCAATAGGCGGTGTTATCTTTGATGAGTATTATACATTCATAAAACAAATTTTATACTTATTACAATTAGTTCGATATACTAGCTTTCATCATAGTCTTATTCAATTAAAAGATTATAAAAAACTCAAATAAACATGCTAGAAAAATTGAAGGCAGCAGGAAAAGAGGAAGACCCAACATGAGATGGATTGACTCTATAAAGGAAGCCACAGCTTTCAGTTTGCAAGACCTGAACAAGGCTGTTAAGGATAGGACATTTTGGAGGACAATGATTCATAGGGTCGCCATGAGTCAGAAGCAACTTGACGGCACTTAACACAGAGACACAAACAAAACAGGTTGCTTCTGGGCAAACACTTAGGGAGGACTTCCAAATACAAAGAGTGAACTCATAGCCACTTTCCTTTAGTATTATTTAGTGTTGTACTTTATGAAATTATTTATTGTTTTCAGATTGTTTTAAAGTGTTGTGAGCTGCTCTGAGCCTGGCTTGGCCAGGAAAGCATGGCCTAAAAAATCAATCAATCAAACAAACAAACCAATAAACAATACATACATATATAGTAACCCCCCTCTCCACTTTCCTACCCTTTGGAAAGCTGTAGCTCCAACTTAAAAAAAAAGCACTTTTAAAAATTTACCAAACAGAAGAAAAAATAATGTTTAAAATATTGATTTTGATGCATCTTTAAACTCTGAGTAGAATTTTTTTGGGGGGAAATCATTTCCTTATCCAAACTTGGTCTCCTCTGTTTTCCATCCCCAGAAGCTTCTGTTGAAGCACCTGGCTGGATTCCTCAGTCTTAATGGAGGTGGAGCTGGAAAAAGCCAATAGTAAATGCATCTAATTTGCATTTTAACATTGAAGCTTCTGGGAGGAAAGTTCACATAGGCCATTTTTGCATGGTCAGTTTTGATGCTCACTCACAGCTCTTTTTTAAAAGGTGACTTTAAAAATGCCTATTCATGGTCCCGGCGCAAAAGGAGAAATTCTACCCCCCCCCCCAACTTGTCTGCTCCTTCGTTCCTGTTTGCATAGCCATTAGCATGAGCATAGCTAACGTGCCGCTATTGTTTTGCATGATTTCTTGAGGAGGATTATTTGTGGCAAACACCAAAGGTCTCGTTAAATGGGCTCTTTAGTAATGCAAAGCTTTGCAGTCCTTCCGGAATGACGGTTCAGCGTGAAAAATTCAAAAAAACATGCGGTGCAATTCAGCCTAGAACACGATTCTAATTACCATACAAAAATGGCCATAGGGAAGCAAACTCATCAAACTCATTTTTTTTTTGCCACATCTTTTGTATGCTTGAGTGACTGATCACTTTATGTGATCAACTCTTGTAACAGAAAGGAGAAGGGTGATGTGTCATCAAAAACCCCAAGGCTTCACATTAGAGGGACATGTGGGAAAGCTAGATACATAAAAGTCTTTCTTTTAGCTTTAGTGAAAAAGTGGAATGGGGAATGGAAGCAAGAACAACGTTGAGAAAGGCAGTTTGGTTTTAGTACCCCTGTTGCCATGGCGCCCTAAGGGGCTACCAGTCTTCCCTGTGCACGGATCCAGCCCTGCTGGGACAGATGATGGCTCTGGGTCACTATGGACTGAAAATATAATTTACGACAACAGCATATAAAATGTCAAAAAGTTGTTTCTACTTTTGTTCAAACTAGTATCAGAATTGGACCAAATTGTTTCAACTGAAGCACCCCTCATCACTCTTTGCCCTTTAGAAAGAACAGTCAATTTTTCCACCATTGTGCACCCCTATCCTTTAATCTTTAAAGGAAAATCTGGCCTTGAATAAATGTTGCCAGAACGTAAGAGCACAAGCCTATCTTTGCAACCAAACACTTGCCCCTTACCATATTTTGGGATTTTCACTCATAATGAACTACTGGGTCTGAAGGAGAGTCATCTTGTTTTGACCAAACCACTCTCTATTGGAAGTTCTTTTGCACTGATGATTATACTTGTCCATTTTTACTGATTTCATTGTAATGTTCTCCCTGATCTACTTTTAAGTGTGTGTGTGTGTATTGGAGGGGGGAGAGAGAAAGAGAGAGTAAGATTAGAATCTGAACTGAGTAATAGATCCACTGAATAAGGAGAGTAGCATTTCCTCATCATTGTCTTTCATTTGAAACTTTGTGCTTTGTGTCCTATTTATAACCCAGATTTTTTTTTTACTTTGTGCCTCTCATTTCCCTTGATTTAAGTCTATAATTACACTCCAATAGTGGTTCCAGGAGACATTAATTCCATTTTTTAGAGAACCAGTGTGTGTGTTTGGCAGTTACAGTAATTGCATGTTATCGAGAACCGAAACACATGCCAACAGAGAAGGAAATAAAAATATAAAGACAGAACCATTGCTTGCCTTAAAAACACTTTTGTGACTAAAAAAGAAAAATTGCCAGCAAATGACAAACAGTGAAATGAAACAATGAGCAATTCTTTACCTTTAGGGATCAGTGAAAATGAAAAGCATGTGCCTACTGCACAAACATGTGACAGTGGTGGTAAAGTCTGCCATTTCCCACTACATCTGATTCATATTAATTGGAGGGAGGAGGATGCAGCAGTGGGCAGGAGAATTCAACGGTGCAAGGTTGAAGACAAGGTGCAAGGTTGAGTATTTATTTAGCTCTTCTAGATCCCTACGCATTTCACAATTTGCTTCATCAGGGGATCTTTTATAGAAATTTCTCCGTTTCCACCTTGAACAATTGCCAGAAAGGGATGACCGTGCTATGCTGATGCATGACTCTAATATCTAAGCTTGTCTTCTGTAAAATGTTCTAATGTGGGCGCCCTTGAAGACAACCCAGAATCTACAACTTTTTCCACCAGTGCCACTATCAAAACAATTTCTCTGGCTTCCATTATGCTTCCAGGTTCAATTCAAGGTGCTGGTGCTTACCTATGAAGCCCTGCATGACTTGGAACCTACACATCTGTACAACCCTTATGAACCCACATACCAATTATGCCCCACAGATCAACGCCTGTTCAAGGTGCACTCTTGTACAGAGGCGTGGATGGCCACTACCTCATTCCAGTACCCTCTCTGAAGTAGTCCCACAATTGTGTAATGAGCTCCCCTTGGGGTTGCATGAGGTCTTCTCTTTACTGGTTATTAAGGAAAGCTATAAAACAGTACTAGGTTGGATCCAACCAGTTTTTCTACTGACGAAAAAGAAAGTAGGGATATCCTTTGACCTATATGTGCAACAGCCATGTTAGATGGAAGGAATATAGTAAGGAGAGGTGTAAAAGATGAGGTGGGTATTTTTTCACTGAGATGTTAGAAAACTGGCAATCTGGTGAAGCTAGCAAACCTCAGACGTTTACAGGCGTTGCAAATGAACTCACTAATAGAAGCTGGTGTGGATGACAGGATGGATTGTGCTAGTCCCATGGGCTGTCATTCCAGTCCCAGAGCAGTGTCTCTGGGTTTAGAGACCTTACTGGAAAATCCATTCCACATTTTCTTTGCAACTCTGTTTGTGCTGTAATGTATTTCAATGGAGTTCATGAAAGGCAATTGGCAATCCAGGCTCCCATTATCTTCAATAGGCTGTGCATACTCTCCCATTGTTTCTAATCAGCTAGCCTGTCATTTGTTTTAGTGCATCCCGACTTCACCTCCTTGCTTCCACCCACGCTTGGAAACTAGCTGCGATGATCCCAAGGTGGCCAGCCCAGAGGGGAGGGGAAGGAAAGGCTTGTACATTTTTCAGCGTGCCGCTTCAGAGGCTCCCCCCCAGTCCCCCCCGCCAGTTCAAGGGAGCTCGAGGGCTCGAGCCCACCCAAAGTTTATGCCTATGCAGGGGAGACCAGTAAGGGGCATGTCCTTGAATGAAAGGAGGTTAGTAGTGGGCTAGTGGTGTGATTACACGCACGCCGGCGTTCTGGTAATGTAGTGAAGTAAAAAAAAGTAGCAGTTTAGCACCGAAAATATCGCTATAAACCAGGGATTGCTTAACCCGTTTGAAATTCGCACCTAAGGTGGGTCCAATGCGCAGCCCACGGATGGTCATGCATCTAGACTACGGGAATTCACTACTTTTGGGGCACAAAGGCAAGACAAATTGGCCATGCATTAATCCACTTAGTCATCTTCCAGAATCATCTTTGAAATCACATCCTTGATTGACTTACACTAGTCAGGGTGTCCGTTATGTAGCATGGGCGATACACAAAGAACAGAGACAGCATTCCAACAGCAACACTTTATTAAGAACAGGCAGAACAGAACTAACTACTGTGATCGGACCCCTACTTTTATGCCCACTTGACCGCCTGCGGCCACTCCCCCCCCAAGTCCGTGATTGGGGAGGATAACCCCAGTAGCCAATAGGAACATGAAGTTCAGGAGCCCGGAAATTGTTTCCTTTTAATCCAATCAGTAGGAATTGTTTCCCTTGAACTAGGGTTGCCAACTGCCAGGTAGTAGCAGGAGATCTCCAGCTAATTCAACTGATCTCCAGCCGATAGAGATCAGATCACCTGGAGAAAAGTGGCCGCTTTAGCAATTGAATTATGTGGTATTGAAGTCCCTTCCCTCCCCAAACCCTGCCCTCTTCAGGATCCGCCCCCAAAATCTCGCACCGGTTGCGAAGAGACCTGGCAACCCTACCTTGAACCCATACAGTACATTTGTACATACACAACAGTGTCCATGGTGCAGTTTCCTAAAAATAAGTCTATGACCATCTGAAGGGGAGAAGTGCGGAGAGTAATAATGCATGACCCTTGATACCATCGGGGAAAAGCAATGGGTCTGAAACCATCTTGCAGCGTTTCCCACCTGATGCTTTCACTTATGCTGATTTGCCTGCTTTCATGTCAGTGTCTGTTAGGAAGTTAGGCTATTTTCATGTACCTACTTGCTTGTCTTATATTTAAGCCTGAACCCATTTTATAACTTTTTAAATAAAGCCTGTTGCTTTATTTATTAGTGTGTTTTAATGCATGCACATGAGTCCAAACCCAGCCTTGGTCGAGCCACCGGAACAAGATTTATTCCAGGATCCCAAGTCCGAGGGGAGAATTAAATCACTTAGGTGGGCTGGAAAACTCGGTTTCTTCACACACCCATGGAACACCTCTTTCTTTCTCACTTTCTCACCTCCCCCATCCCTCTGCAGGGACTGCTGAGGGTGGAGGAAGTGGGGAGAAAAGGAGGAAGTGGTTATGGGTGCATTGAAAGCTAAAGAAAAAGCGAGGAGGAAGAGGGCATATGTTCCCTTTTAGGTAAAGACAAGGGAGATGAAAGAACAGCTAATACAGTTCGGAATAACAGCCTCATCAGGTCTCAACGCAGAGACCTTTACTTTGGCTTTCATTGGAATAAGCATGTTTATTGACACTTTGCTCTTATGTGTAATGGATTGAGGGATTCATTGAAACACTACAAAATGTGTGTGAGTGGGTTTTTTTTTAATCTGCAGGTGGTAAGATGATTAAACCCAAACTACACCTTTGTTCATGTCAGAAAGAAACTGATCAATGTTGCAAACTTCTGTCTAATCAAATATCACAATTTGTTAATTTGATACAATACTGGCACCAAAGAAAATTAAGAGACCTCTAAAAATTATATCAAAGGCAATATTCCCTTAGCATAATGGGAAAGCAGATGGCTTTGACTGCAGGGCAAATTTTCAAAGAGGCGAAGTAGGATTCAATTATGAAACACAAATTAATGAGTGAATATCTAGAAGTCAAGTGGGACAAGTAAAATGTTGAAACAGTGGTGATTTATTTCTTTATTTATACTTCGAAAGTTACAAGTTGCCATTTGATTGATAATTTCAAAGCACTTAGCACAAATAAAAATATTACAATACAAAACATTACCATTATATATACACCAAAACCATAGAATTAAAAAGGCGGGTCTTATTGTTAAAAATATTTTAAGGCCCTTCTCTGCACAATTTAATGGGAAGGATTTCCACAACAAAAATGGGACAACACTAGAAAGGGCTTACTACCAACAAATTTCGCTTGGGTGGCACAAAAGCGAACCTCAATTCCTGATTTTATTTATATATTTTATTTATATATTCTATTTATAAAGAGTTTTACAGGTTAAGAAGCAGCTGAAAGCAATCAACATTCCAGACTCAAAGATATACATAAATATATTTAAAAATCTTTATGACTATGTATTCATTGTTAGATCTATAACAATGTAGAAATATAAAACAATTATACTGTATGTATAAATTATATTAAAAAGTACATACAGTATAATTTTTTTATTTTATATTTCTATATATTTTTATGTTTTCAGATAACAACACACACATAGTCATAAAGATTTTTAAATATATTGATGTATATCTTTGAGTCTGCAATGTTGATTGCTTAGACCACTGAAGAAGGCTGTATGATCGAAATGTATTGAAGCGGGTTGTGCCTTCGAGTGACTATACTCTTAGAATGGACCACTTCTTGAGAAGTGATATGTTATCTTATTCAGCTAGTCACCTACTAAGCAGGACTAAAAGACTACCTACTTTTAAAAAGCAATTCTTTTTATTGATGTACTTCTAGTAAATATGTGTGAATGCAAGTTGCAAAGTCTTTACATTCAGTTACAATGTATACAGTAAAGCAATGTATTCAGTTACAATGTATGCAGTAAAGCAAGCAAGTCTTACATACTATTCAGTTTTAAAATCCAACTCTTCAAATATAACAGTCAAATAAGTCTGATTTAGTTCAAAGTATCTAATTCACATTCTAGAATAATAATTCAAAGCCATACATACCGACACCTTCTTCTGAGACACTCTGAATGAGGTCTGAAAATCTAGCCTTTCTGTGCCTGTATTTATACTGTTTCAAACCCCTCAATACTGTTGATTCTGAGAAAATTTGGGCTGACTAGTCCTCCTCAGTAATACTGCTCAGTCCTCCTCCATTGCCTAATATGGGCTTCCTTTTCTTTTAGTCTATTTTAATAAACTATAAACAATCAGTTTTGAAGATTGTCGAAGGCTTTCACGGTCAGAGTTCATCGGTTCTTGTAGATTATCCGGGTTGTGTGACCATGGTCTTGGTATTTTCTTTCCTGATGTTTCGCCCACAGCTGTGGCAGGCATCTTCAGAGGAGTAACACTGAAGGACAGTGTCTCTCAGTGTCAAGTGTGTAGGAAGAGCAATATATAGTCCTGAAAACCTCCAGACTAACAAAGACTACAGTCCACAATAGCCATGCGGATTAGCTTTGGATAACAGATCACTTCAGGATACAATGGTTCCACATTAACATACCACACCCTCATTAGCACATTATCTTGATACTTACAGGACAATGATTAGCACATTACCTTCAATACTTTGCAGGACAATGACTCAGGACAATGACTCAGCTCAAACCCAACCCCCTTTTGACTATATATTGCTCTTCCTACACACTTGACAGTGAGAGACACTGTCCTTCAGTGTTACTCCTCTGAAGATGCCTGCCACAGCTGTGGGCGAAACGTCAGGAAAGAAAATACCAAGACCACGATCACACAACCCGGATAATCTACAACAGTGGTTCTCAACCTTTTTCCGACTGTGGCCCCCTTCCGACCTTGTTTCCTTTCTGTGGCCCCCCTGTCCTACCAGTCAAAATGTGTTGTATTTGTATTTAAATGTGTTGTTTGTAAATAGCCAAGGAACAAAGAAGCATAAAGAGCCACACAAAATGCACACAGCAATTTTCACCTGTGCCCCCCTTGGAATATCCTGAGGGGGCCCCGGGGGCCATATGGCCCCAGGTTGAGAATCACTGCTCTAGATGAACATTCTCAGAACTCTACATGGGGGCTTATTGCTGAGTTTTAATAATCTGGATGAGGAAAATGTGCATCCAGAGAGCAGCCAATCCAAAGCAAAACCTCCCATGCATCAATGGCCAAAGAGTACTTTTAATATGGGGGGGAGGACTGCTACTATATATCAATCAATCAATCATAACCTTTATTGGCATAAAAAGGAATAATGAAAATACTACTAGCTGCACAGTCGGCAATGCCAAGCCAGCAGGGGGGGCAGGAGAGCCCCCGGCAGTCTGGCGGGAGAGGCGCCGGGCAGGGGCCTGGGCCCACTGGCGCCTAGGAGTTCGCCGGGGTGGATCCGGCTCCGGGTCACCCGCAAGCGATGGGCTGGAAGTTTGCAAGCAGCCCTCCCCCTCCCGCCATCAGCCCTGCCAAGTCGGGAGGCTTTTGCCACTGCAGGCATGCAAGCCTGGGCCAGCTGAATGCATGCGTGTGTGCAGCCTCCCCGGTCTCAGGTCCCTTGCAAAAAAGGAAAGCAAAGTCCCGGGCTTCCCTCCACCCCCTGCAGCACCCAGCAACAGGGTGCAATGGGACCCAGCCCGCTGCGGGCTCTGCGGCGGGGTTTGCAAGCGGGCAGCTGCACGAGGCGGCGGGTGCAAAAGCAGCGGAGCCTGCAAACCACCACCACCCCCCGGGTGGGGGCGGCGGCCAGCACATGCCCTGCCGGTGCAAGGCGCCGCAGTGGCCTTGCCCCTTCCCTCCCCGCAGGCTCGGAGTCGGCGAGCCCAGGGCGGCCGGTGGGGGCCTCACTAACATCTCAGAAGCGGTTCCAGTGCTTGATCTGGCCGCTGTACTGGGCGATGGACGACAGCCACTGCTTGTCCTCCATGAAATTGCCCGGGCTCTCGCCCTCCTTCCCCGCCTGGCCATCCCCTTCGGCCCACGCCGGGGCCAGCAGCAGCGGCGGCACCAGCAGCCCGCCTGCCCACAAACGAAAGGCAGCACACAGCAGCGCCTCCCGCCCCAAACGCCACCCCGGAACCGGCGCCAGGAGCTCGTCTCCGAGTCGTGACACTTTGTGCGGAGGGGCTCCCGAAGCCTGTATGTGGGCGTATCTGCATGTGGGCGGACCCGCCTGGAGACGGATAGAGGAGCGGTGTCTCGGTTCCTAAGACCATCGGAAATATGTGTTTTCTGATGGTCTTAGGTGACCCCTGTGAAAGGGTTGTTTGACCCCCAAAGGGGTATCAAGCCATTGACTCCAACTTTCCAAATCATCAATTTTCTCCAGGGGAAATGATCTCTGTAGACTGGAGAAAACCTGTAATTCCAGGGAATCCCCAGGTCTCACCTGGAGTCTGGCATCCCAAACAATATTCCTGAACTGTGATCATAGATCAAAGTCAAGCACCCCTGTGAAGGAAAAGTGATTATTGGTACTCTAAGTCAGGTAGCCGGCTCAAGGTTGACTCAGCCTTCCATCCTTCCAAGGTTGGTAAAATGAGTACACAGCTTGCTGGGGGTAAAGGGAAGATGACTGGGGAAGGCAGTGGCAAACCACCCCGCAAACAAAGTCTGCCTAGAAAACGTTGGGATGTGACGTCACCCCATGGGTCAGGAATAACCCGGTGCTTGTACAGGAGACCTTTACCTTTTTTTAAAGTCAATGACTAGCCAAATTAAGTGATACAGTTGCCAGGGGATCAACCAGAATTTCTCTGTCATAACTAGATGGCAGTGGCAAAGGGATAGGTACAATCAACAATAGAAACCGAAGGACAGGCAGGAAGGATACAGGCAAACCGATGAGGTAGCATTCAGGGTAGGTGCAGATTCCAGAAGGCCAGAGTCTCTAGGCAAAGAAAACAGTAGAAAGGACAAACACATTCAAGATGCAGCCAAGAAACCTCATGTGAGCCTGTTAACCCATCTGTCAGCAGCTTCTCCTCTTCAATTTATAAGAGTTTCTGGGAGGAGGGAAGTAGGAAGTACATAAGGTCAAGCAGACTTGGGCAAGCCTCCATTATAAGGATCAGTGGGAATTCAGAGCAGCCTCTGCATTTAGAAGCACATTGGTGCCACAGGGGTTGCTCAGCTTCAACCTGAGTTGCGGTACCTTGCTCCTGGGCTACCAGTGGCCTAGCCCGCCTGGAACTCTCTGAGTAGGTTTAAGTGTTGGCCCATCCCTTTCAAGGTAGAAAACAAATCAGATCAATTCTCAAAGGACAGTTTGATCAACAGTGATTAGCCATGAGAGTTAAATGGAACCTGCAGGTTCAAGAGCAGTACAGTTTTGAATACGAGGAATAGAGAATAAAACTGCTGATATCATACTGCCCTTGTACAAATCTATGGTGAGAGCACACTTGGAATACCGTGTACAGTTCTGGTCACCGCACCTAAAAAAGGATATTACAGAGCTTGAGAAGGTGCAGAAAAGAGCAACCAAAATGATTAGGGGACCAGAGCAACTGTCCTATGGGGAGCGGTTAAGACGCTTAGGGCTCTTTAGCTTGGAAAGAAGGCAGCTAAGGGGAGACATGATAGAGGTCTATAAAATTATGCATGGTTTGGAGAGAGTAGACAGGGAGAAGTTTTTCTCCCTCTCCCATAATACTAGAATGCAGGGTCATCTGCTGAAGCTGGAGGGTGAGAGATTCAAAACAGATAAAGAAGTATTTTTTCACACAACGCATAGTTAAATTGTGGAACATCCCTGCCCCAGGATGTGGTGATGGCTGCCAGCTTGGAGGGCTTTAAGAGAGGAGTGGACATATTCATGGAGGAAAGGAGTATTCATGGCTATTAGTTAGAATGGATACTAATCATGCTGCATACCTATTCTCTCTAGTATCAGAGGAGCATGCCTATTATTTTGGGTGCGGTGGAACACAGGTTTCTGCAGTCGTCTTGTTTGTGGCTTCCTAGAGGCATCTGGTTGACCACTGTGTGAACAGACTGCTGGACTTGATGGGCCTTGGTCTGATCCAGCAGGGCCTTTCTTATGTTCTTAATACCAGATACTAGGGGAACAGGACAGGCCTGTTGCCTTCATGACCTGGAGACATTTAGTTGGCCATTATGGATGGAGGGCTTGAAGAACCCTTGCTCTGTGCTTTGCTTACATTCTCAATGCCTAAAGCAATATTAGAAGTGAGGCCTTTTCCAGCTCCATCACTCGGCACTTCAACTAGCTTATTTTTCTTGATGTGATTATGCTTTTTGATTAACAAATTAATTAGTCCTTATGATTGTTTCTCTAGTGCCAAATCTGTGCTGAGCTGACATACACTAAACCCCAATGAGACAGCTCTCCGATGGCATATCAAATTAAATTCCAGGGTGCATTTCATTAATTTCTACCTAAAATGACTGCATGTCTCATTGACTTCTTCACTAATAAAGAGAAAAGCAAAAAACAGTCTGTGTCTTTTCCCCTCTTTGAATTTTGCCTAATGTGCAGCAGGAATTATAGTATCAGGTGTTTTAATCAGCTTAAATTCTTCCTATCTTCTGGGAGTAGTAATGAGAGCTGGATAAGGAGCAAATGCAGGAAGTAGCTAATGTCAAATAGAAAATGCACCTGTTTATTAAAACACACACAGGGCGAAAACACATGGTCGCTTTATCCTCCTTTAATCCCTGTTTTAGCCAGGAGCGAACGCACATTAGTCAAAACACATGCGGTCGATCCTGGTTGAATCTTGGCTCAAACAGGGGTTAAAGGAGGATAAAGCAACCGTGCGTTTTCGCCCCCACACACAAACACAGAAGTCATCATAAACTCCAGCAATCTGCAGAGAGCTTGGAAGAAGGAAGTTAATGGGTCTGGAGATTCAGAACAATATGTTCCCAAAAGCAATGATATATATATAAAATTATAATAAAAGCATTTGAGCTTGTAGCCCACCAAGCTACCTAGACACAGTCTGCCATAACTGGAAGACTACCAGGGGACTGATATAAAATTATAATAAAATTATAATTTTATTATAAATTATATAAAGTTATAATAAAAGCATTTGAGCTTGTAGCCCACCGAGCTACCTAGACACAGTCGCCTTATCTGGAAGACTACCAGGGGACTGATAAATTTCCTGGGGTTTTTCCCCCTGCCTTTCTGGTACTTCAGGAGTGTGGGAGGATGTTGGCAATGTGATATCACATCCAGGTTTTCCCTGGAAGTGATATCACATCATGCACCACCAGTGATTTTTAGACATTTCTCTCCTACCACCGAAGGAGCGGCAGTGGGCAGAGAGGGCTGCTATGTTGGGAGACCTGCCAGCCCTGGGCCCATGGCGGCTCTCACCAGCATTGCATTCAGCTGATCAGGCTCACAGGTTATGCCTGGAATATACCCACGTTTGCAGTGAGAAAACAATAAAGCCAACATGAGATGAGCTTCGGAACAGAGGAAATCATGAAATGTGAGAAGGCAAGAAGGAGAAAAAAGTCATAAACATCAGAAAAAAGCTGAGGGAGTAATTGAGTGAATGGAAATGAAACTTACAGAGTGAACATACTGCTGTTAAGATAATGCTAAAAGTTGAAAAGATTTCATTGCAATGTATTTGATCAGGGGCGGTCAATCTTTTCTTTACAGAGTCCTACTTCTGAGTAATGAAAAATATCCCAAGCTACTTCACCCCCACCCCCAGCCTGTTACTGACTTTTGTTCAGTCCTAGAACCAAGCCAAGCTGTTAAGAAAAATGCCAGAAATGAAGTCGTGAGCTGAACAGCACAGAGGAAGATGCTATGAAATAAAAACTTTCTCCCTAAACCTATTCTGCGCTCGGTATTTCCCGGGAGTCCGGTCCTTTAAATCTTCGAGCTTTGGTCTGTTTTCCCCACTTGCCTGGGTTGCTTTAGCTGAGGGTCACATATTTTGCATGGTTTCCCCATTTTTTCGGGCTGCACTTTTCCCGTGAACGGGAATAAATTGGGCCATGAAAAAAACATTTAAATCGTGTGTTTTTTTTTACTCCGTGGCAAAACAAAAGCAAAATCTACCATGAAAAATGCCCCTTAGTTGAGTTTGTATCACTGCATTGTTTATGGGAGATTTCTCAATTCATGGCTAAATACTGCTGTCCATTTCCAAGCAGCATCTCCACATCACAACTTCCTTCAGCAAATCCCCCATCTCCCCTTGCCTGGAAATGGCAAACTTTTATTTGTAATTTTTTTAACACAAAATTATAATTGTGTTATTTTGTTGTTGTGTTGTGTGCAGGCAGGGACCAGGCTTGGTTATCTGACTTCAATCACAGCAACAGAGATACTGTGTTGAGCAGAGCCTGATGCTGATTGACTCTCACCGGGAATACCCGGTGGCACAAGGATAAGTGCGAAGCAAGCATACCACAGTAAAGGAACCAGGTCACTCACCGACACGTAGGGTTTCCAGGTCTAGTATCAGACCTATTCTACCTATTCTATATATACCTATTCTATATATACCTATCCTCTCTAGTATCAGAGGAGCATGCCTATTATATTGGGTGCGGTGGAACACAGGCAAGATGGTGCTGCTGCAGTCATCTTGTTTGTGGGCTTCCTAGAGGCACCTGGTTGGCCACTGTGTGAACAGACTGCTTGACTTGATGGGCCTTGGTCTGATCCAGCAGGGCCTTTCTTATGTTCTTATGGCCCCCTTCACTACCAGCGGGAGGTTTTGGGGGTGGAGCCTGAGGAGAGCAGGATTTGGGGAGGGGAGGGACTTCAGTGCCATAAAGTCCAATTGCCAAAGTGGCCATTTTGTCCAGGTGAACTGATCTCTATCAGCTGGAGATCGGTTGTAATAGCAGGATATCTCCAGCTAGTACCTGGAGATTGGCAACCCCACTGACATGAGTTCCTTGCCCTCAAGGTCTTGGCTGCGAGCCCTGGGTCTCTCCAAAGTTCAGACGCAGGAGGCTGGAAACTGACTCCCAGACAGGAAGGCTTCCAAAACACAGAGTTTATCAGCAAGGATTCTCTGGCCCAGATACCAAAGCTGGCAGAAAACAATGAAGTTGCTCCCATAAGGAGCCTGGCGGCCAGCCTAGCTTTTATTGCCCACTGTGTCCTCCAGCTGTTCCGTGTCACCTGGTGGTTCTGACTCCTGTGAGAACTTACACCGTTTATCTAATAGCCTTGTCGGACTTCTCCTTTCCTGTAATGCAAGCCAAGCCTTTAATCTTCTTTGTTCTATTGTCTGGGGCGATCCTGGAGGTGATACACTCCCCTTTTGCTACCCCTGCTCTTTTGTCTCAGAAGGACCGTCAGGGCCATCTTAATGCATGGGCCTGATGGGCACTTGCCTGGGGGCCCCACGAGCATAGGGGCCCTATGCTAATGACTTGCCATAAATAAATACTACTACACAGTAGTCTAGACTATACTAAACTATAAAATAATATTTGCTGCAATTTTATTGTGTTACAAATGGACATTGTGATTTGTCTCTGATTTAGTTTCCCTGGGTTAGTATTGCAGTCACCTCTGCCACAGTGCCACCTCACTTGCATGTAGGCCTATGTGTATGGATCTCGTGCTGTATAACGTAATTTAGCGTATATGTTACATCACTTAAACTCAGTTGACATTACTAACATTAGACCTACTGTAGTACTATTAATAGCAATGACATGATTATTGGATATATTTATACATTGTATATGAACCCAGGTATAGGGCTATGCATAGATTATTAGTGATTGAACCTGAGATTTAATCACAACATTGAACACTTGTACGGTAATCATGTAGTGGTTATTTAAGATTATGAATTTATGATGCAGTACTAATAACCAGGTATTGATAGTTTGTGAATATATGAATGGATAAGCTTTTTAATTGTGCAAGTTGAGAAAATTGTTGAATGTAGTCTGGTAGACCTATACATAGATGAGGCTAGATCAGTGCCAGACACCCTAGCTATGCCAGTAAGCTAGATCTAGGTCTTGTCCAGCAGTTTTGTGAATCAGCACAGAGTAGAGAGTTTGTATTAAGAATAAAGACTGTTTGTGCAATTAAAGGAATGACACGTTCATTATGGAAGCAGAATGTTTAAATATTTAGGTCTTGTTGCAAGCACACTTATATAATATAACCCTACATCGTACTGGTGTGGGACTAAATACTAAATATTTAAGATATATATTTCCAGGTGAATAACCCTTTCAGCAGAAATGAAACATAATGTTTTGAGTGGAGCACAGAAGAGGAAGAGAGCTGCAGAGGAGAAGGAGAAAATAAGAAAACTTCCAAAATTAACATCGTGGCTCAACACAGGTGTAACGACAGCCACTCATACCATTCCTTCAGATATAGCATCCACATCTACATCCATTCCTGCTACCAATCATCCAGTTTCAGCAGACATACCATCATTGCCTGTTGCTGCTGCTGGTGACATTTTACAAGAGGAAATACCCAAATCTGTAACATTAAAGTAGTTTGCAATCCAAGACACAGATCCGGGGCTATGGAACATTAATGATACTAACACAATAGATTACTGGATTCGTAGTGGGACCTCATCATGTCAGAATCATGATAGCAACCTTTCAAACTCACACAGAGTGTATAAAACAGCTGGAGTAGAGACTATGAAGGCAAGGTATTTATCAAACGATGTGTTCAAACGTGAACTGCGGAATGGTGAGTGTGTAAAACGTGAATGGCTACTCTATTCACCATCCCAAGATCGTTTGTACTGCTTTGTATGTCGCCTATTGTCCAAGAAAGAATCTTCCTTTGCTACATTGGGGTTCAATGACTGGAAGCACAGCAATGTTATTGTAGAATATGAAAATGGAGAAGAACATCGAAAGTGCCTCACAGCATATTTGATAAGGCATAAAGAAACTGGAAGTGTAGATTCTTTATTACTTGAGCAACATCACTCAGAGCAGGAATATTGGCATAAAGTGTTGACACGTGTGGTTTCTGTAATTCGCTTTCTTGCCTCCAGAGGTTTGCCATTTCGTGGAGAAAATCAGATTATTGGATCAGCAAAAAATGGCAACTATTTAGGTATACTAGAGCTGCTGAGTGATTTTGACCCTTTCTTGGAAGACATCTCAAAATGTATGGAAATCCTGGAAAAGGGAATCCGTCATATTTATCTGCAAATATTTGTGAGGAATTTATTGAATTAATGGGACAACAGGTTCTTTATACTATTCTTGAAGAAGTAAAAGAGTCAAAGTATTATTCAATAAGTGTAGATTCCACTCCAGACATCTCACACACAGATCAACTAACATTTACTGTCCGATACATTAAAGGCTGTGAGCCTGTGGAACATTTCTTGATGTTCATCCCCATCTTTTCTCATGGAGCAAAGGATCTAACAGACACTGTTGTGGATTTTCTTAATGAGAACAACATTCCACTATCAAACTGCCGTGGTCAGTCATACGGTAATGCCTCAGATATGTCTGGGCGATAGACTGGATTGCAAACACAGATCCATCAACTCAATGAGTTTGCCATCTATGTCCCCTGTGCTGGACACAGCCTGAACTTGGTGGGAGTAAAAGCAGTAGAGTGTTGTCTACAGATTGTAAAATTCTTTGACTTTGTTCAGCATCTGTATTCATTTTTTGCTGGTTCTACTCATCGCTGGAATGTATTGACATCATCTGTAGGAAAAGATTTTGTGGTCAAGCGTCTGTCTGACACACGATGGTCAGCACATTTTGATGCTGTTCATGCTCTGTATGGGGGTTTCGAGAAAATAAAACATGCACTGGATTCTCTATCAGCTGACAATGAACAGCAAGTGAATACAAGGCAAGAGGCAGAAGGATTGAGCAAAAAAAATGGAAAATCTGGAAACACTTTTTCTCACAATTCTTTGGAATGACATGCTAGAAAGAATGAACAAAACAAGCAAGGTCCTGCAATCAAAGGATACGAACATCCTAGTTGCCACAAATCTTTTTGAGTCTATGAAAACCTATCTTCTGGAAACTAGAAACAAATTTAGTGAATATGAATTCAAAGCCAGGAGTATGTGTCCAGATACAGATTACAGTGATGGGAAAAAATGGGAACGAAAACGAAGTGTGCGTTTTAGTAGATATGATGGATCAGAAGAGGTACTTCTCAGTAAAACCGAAAAGTTCAGGGTGGAAACTTTCCTCCCTATTCTGGACACTCTAATCTTTGAACTGACAAAATGTGCACAGGCTTATTCACAGATTGGAAATCTGTTTTCTTTCTTCAGTGAATTGAAAACCATTGCTTCTGATGCACTAAAGAAAAAGTGTGAACATCTGGCTAATATATATATCACAAAGACCTGAATTATGTTGACCTTTTAAATGAATGTGAGCATCTCAAGCACTACATGGCTCTTGATGAAGATTGCGAGACTCTCCCTGCACTGTACAGAATAATAATTTCAGACAATTTGAAATCTGTATTACCGAATGTTGAAATTGCACTCATGGTGTTCATGTGCATGATGGTGACCAACTGTACAGGAGAACGTTCTTTTTCAAGACTGAAATTTATAAAAAACATTGCTTTGTAGCACAATGGGGCAGCATCGATTGAACTGGCTTTCACTCATGTGCATGGAAAATGACATCCTGAAGACCATTGACTTCAAGCCAATAATAAAACAATTCTCTGAAAAGAAATGCCGCAAATGCTTGTTATAATAAGAAGTTCGTAGTAATTTCATACTCTAATCTGTGTGGTTTACTGAGTATTATTGTGTTTTTCAAGCCTTGTGTATTGTTCAAATGTTTATCATGTTGATTAGTTGCTGCTGTTTTTAATGTTTTAACACCAGTTTTGTTGAAGTGCCAATAAAATAAATATACGTTTAATATTATTGGCCATTTACTTTTTATTCCTGTGAGTGGTTGTCGTAGGGGCCCCAGCACACTGGTTTGCCCAGGGGCCCATAATGCTGTTAAGATGGCTCTGGGGACCGCCTTCTTCCCCTGATGCTGTTCTTACAGGCTCAGAGTCCCAGCCCTGTTGTTCTAGTGAGTATTCAGAGGGCGTGGGGCCTTGCGCCGCTATTTCTTCGTCCTCGGAGGAGGAAGGCTCAGGCTGACTCACGACATGTTGTTTTAAAATCAACAGCATTGTAATGCTGAAGGTATAGATGGCCACTTTTCACTCGAGAACACAGTTAAAGGGCAGTGGTTGGTACATTTTTGAAGGGCTTGCATCATCAACTATTACAAATCTCCCAACTTCAACTTGCATGCGGGCTCTAAAATTGCTCTTCAACTTGTGGTCCAATTTCAGGGGGGGGAGTGTTTCTCCAAGAAACTGCAAAAAGGAGTTTGCTTGGTTGTGGGTGAGGGGTGAACACTGCAAAAAAGGAGTTTGCTTGGAGATGTATGAAAAGGAATGACAGGATTGCCCATTGGAAACAATGGCAGAGGCTTGAAGGCCCACTGGAGATAATAGGAGCTAGGAATGCCGGTCGACTTGCATGGGCTCAATTGACATACATTACTGCACACACAAAAGTGCAACGAAAATGCAGAATGGATTTTCACTGAAGGTCTCTGGGCCCAGATACTCTGCTCTGGGACTGGAATCAAAGCCCTCAGAGTGGAATGATGGTTCCAAGGAATAGTGCTCTGGGACTGGAATGTCAGCCTCCCCCCAGTGGAATGACGGCTTCTGGGAGTAGAAAAAATGTTCTAAGAGAGGAGAATAGGGTTTCCAACCTCCAGATGCAGCCTGGAGATCTCCCATATGACAGTTGCTCTCCAGACTAGAGATCACGTCCCTTGGAGAAAATGGCTGCTTTGGAGAGTGGCATTCTATAGCAGTATACCCTGCTGAGGTCCCTTCCCTCCTCAAACCCTGTCCCCCAAGCTCCACCACCAAAAACTGCAAGTATTTCATAACACAGAGCTGGCAACCCCAATGTAAGCTGCTTTCCCTTTTGGAGAAAAGGTGTCATCTACAGGACTTCCCAACTTGAAACCTAACAAGTAAAACACAATCCATCATCTATACATAGGTTATTTATGCATGGGAGGTTCATTGCTCACTGGACCCATACTTTCCAGTTGGGAATCTCCGCACCGGCAGTCTCCAAGCTCAAATCAAATCCCACCCCTTTAAATGCTGCTTTATAATTGGCTTACTTAGCAATGCTCACTGTGAGAGAACCCCCCCCAAACCCAATTGCTGCATAAAAAAGCATTTTAAGAACAAAAAAATGGAGCAATCTGAAAGAAAGGGAGGGGGAGAAATCTAAGCCTCGGTTTTAAAAAGCCTTTCTTTTGCTCAGAAAGAGCTCCCAGGAAGCAGGAAGTATTTGAATCCCCATCTCTTCACATGCTGCTTTGTGATTGGCTGTGAGAGAAACCAAGCTTGGGTGCCCCACACTTTGCCTTCTGAATGGAGATTTCAGCCAGGCTTTGCTCAGGGGAGATGGAAGACCCGGACAATGTGAGGACTGGGTGCAAGGTCATTTCTAATGGATGGAAAACTCATGCAGAACTCCAAGGAACAACCAAGTCAGACAGGGGGCGAAAGTGAGTCCAAGTACCCATGCATGAATGTTCATAGTGGCTCAGCTGGTGCTTGAAAACCCTCACCCCATCCCAGCAAAAAAATGAACTCTTGGAGACCCAACATGCATGTTTGATGGGGAGTATTTAGATTAGAGGGCTAGAAGTTATGAATGCTTGTAATAGAAGTTAGAAGCCAAGTACCTATAGCTTTGAAAAAAATGTAACTTCATTTCAATTTATTCTCACCCTATGGCAATAATTATGAGCAATGTTAATTCATTCCATATTCAACAGATCTTCTCCAAAAAGTCGTATTATGCAAAGGAACATTAACAGGCTCTTCAGCAAACACACACTTTTCTTTTCATTAAAACTTCTGGAAGAGGAAAAGAGAAAATACATAATTGGCTTCTTTTATAGGGGAAATATGACATTTGATAACATCTGTAATTTGTAAGTACTGGTTATGGATACGTTCCTCATTTTTGGAAACATGAGTCTGAATGCCACAACTGACTGATACATTTTAGGGACTGGGAAATTTAACCATTGAATGTGTTGACATCTTGATAGCTGTGTTCCTAAGCATATTTGCTTGGAAGTAAATAATGTTGAAAAGAAATGAGACACAGAGGCATTCCTGGCTGGTAAACCAGGGATTGATTTGCGTAACACTCTCCTCCAACACCACATTTCAAAGGAATCTATTTTCTTCCTGTCAGCTTTCTTCACTATCCAGCTTTCACACCCATACAAAGTAATAGGGAATACGATGGCATGAATTAATCTAGTCTTGGTGGCCAGTGACATATCCTTACACTTCAAAATATTTTCTAGCTCCTTCATAGCTGCCCTTCCCAGTCTCAGTATCCTTCTGATTTCTTGGCTGCAGTCTCCCTTTTTGGTTGATGGTGGAGCCAAGGAATAGAAAGTCTTGAACAATTTCAATTTCCTCATTGTCAACCTTAAAGTTGTGTGATTCTCCTGTAGTCATTACTTTTGTTTTCTTGATGTTCAGCTGTAGTCCTGCTTTGGCACTTTCTCTTTTAACTTTCAGCAGTAGTCGTTTCAAATCTTCACTATTTTCTGCCAATAATGTAGTGTCATCGGCATATCTCAAATTATTAATGTTCCTCCCTCCAATTTTCACTCCACCTTCATCTAAATCTAATCCAGCTTTCCTAATTATATGTTCTGCATATAGATTGAAGAGATAGGGAAATAAAATACATCCTTGTCTGACACCTTTGCCAATTGGAAACCATTCCGTTTCTCCATTTTTATAGGGTCGCCATGAGTCGGAAGCGACTTGACGGCACTTAACACACACACAGTGTGAATTAAAAAACAAGGCCAGATTGGCTTCAAGGCAAAAGCTGCCTTCCAATGAGAAGGCTGGAAGGAGAAGCTTTATTGTTGCTTCTCCCTAATGAGGCAGCTTTTGCTGCCTGTTGCTGACCCACCTACCCTCCCTTGTTGAATTTCAACTGGTCGCCGTTGGGGCAAAACAGGAATATTTGGGTTTCTTCCCTGCTTGGATTTGGTGGGGGGGGGGGCTGTGAGAGCCAGGTGTCTCTGACTCCCATTCCCCTTCTTAGCATTCCCTATCTCTGGTCCTTTGAACTCGTAAAAGCAGTTCACACCTCCCCGTGCCTTCCTGGACCCCGGCGCCTCTTCTGCCTTTCCCAGGTGCCGCTCCTGCCCTCCCCTGTGGCGCATCCTGCTTGCACTCCCTCGGGCCGAATATGGCCTTGAGGGGCTGATACTCCTAACAGTCTCTCTGGGACCTGTTTGATGTTTTGTATTGCACCAATCTATCTTGTAGCTTCCCACGACTGAAGTGTGAACCCCAGTGCCCTGTAGTCAATATATTCTGTAACCCTGATAAGCTAGCTCACTTGCAACTTCAAATCCGTGTCTGTCTTGTACTATCTGAAGTCTTCAATAAATCCTTTGTTTCTGCATCCAAGTCTGAGCAAGTGATTTTGCGAAGTTAGCACAGCTAGGTTGGGACTCTCACATTAAGTTGCAAGTCCTTGCCTTTTCGTTCTGCATCTGTACCTTAAGGGACAGCAATGCCAGGCGATGAGGACCCCTCTTCACCCCCGGATTCCCCGGACAAACCCGAAGCTCCGGCGAAACCTGATCCTAAGGAGGAGGGTGCCAAGCGGAAGGTACCCGGTGCCCCCCACCCGGGACCGGGCTTGGGTACGAAGCCCAAGAACACCTTCAATTCCTGGCTGGACTCTCCTAAGGGTTGGTCGCTCTCCCGGACCGAGGCGAAGTACCGCCGCATGGCCTTGTCAGACACGAGGCTCAAGGACGACCCTGCGCGTAGGGAAGTCATGATGGACGAGGAACGGAGGCAGTGGCAGGAGGAACGCCAAGCCATGCTGGAGCGCATGGATGCCATGCAGGCCGTGATGGGTGAGATGGCTGCCGCCATGGATGCGCTGAAGGTACAGCCTCCCCCCGACAACCTCCCGGATGGGACACCGGCAGCTCCCCCCGCGCCTCCCAGCGCCCCGGCCCGCCGTGAACTGAAAATCACGTATGATGGGTCGGGGGACCAGTTGACTTTCTTTTTGGTCCAAGTGGATATCTTTATGCGGGAACAGGGACGGACCTTCAACTCGGAAGAGTCCCAGGTCCAGTATGTGGCCTCCCTCCTACAAGGCGAAGCGGCCGCGTGGATGGTGTTACAGTACGAGCTCCGCTCCCCGGTACTGCGAAACCTGGATGAGTTCATGGTTGCTCTCCGAAACCGGTTTGAGGACCCGAACTTGGGGGAGCGGGCCAAGGCTACTCTGATGCAACTACGCCAAGGGACTAAGTCGGTGGCGCAGTATGCGAGCGAATTCCAATCTTTGTCGAGCAGAATCCTGGATTGGAGCGAAGCTACCCGGGTGCAGTGCTTCAGAGAAGGACTAAACCCGGACCTGCAACACTGGGCTTTCATGCAAGGTAACCCCTCCGAACGTCGAGGGCTGGGTGCGCCACGCTGCCGACATTGAAAATCGGAAGCAGCTCCTGACTCTGTCCAAACAACGCACCGGCCGCGACTTTAAGCCGAAGGGAGACCGACCTAGCGGTCCCCGAGATTCCCGCACCCCAGGCGGCGGCGGCCCCTCGGCAGCCGAGCGCCGCAAGCGGTTTGAAACCGGGGTGTGCTTGGTGTGTGGAGGTAAGGGCCATTTCGCCTCCCAATGCCCGTCCCGCTCCGGCCGTCCGGCCCCTCCTCGCCCGACCCCGCCCGAACCGGAGAAGGCCTCGGCGGAGGGCCAACACCGACGCCAAAGCAGCGCCCCGGGGCGCCGGAGCGCGCCCTCCGCCCTACAGGTGAGCGCTCATGACGGAGCCTCTACCTCTACTGGTCCATCGGGACCCCGGATTACAAATACAGCCTTTGACTCGGCCGAGTCACGGAGTACAACTACCACGTCTCCCTCGTCCAGTGAGGAGGAAGAGTGGGAGACGCCGGCAAAAAACGCCGTCGGTCTGCTGTAAGAGGGGCTCCTCAGCAGACCGCTCCTATCGTTGGGGAAGGAGCTCCACCGATGGTAAGCGCCCAAGAGGATAATGTGTACATCCGGGTCCACCTATCCTTACCCAAAGGGGGTCCGGTGTTAGAATTCCCCGCACTAGTTGACTCGGGGTGCGCCCGCACCTTGATTAGCAAGGAAACCGCCAAGAGACTGTGCGTTCGACGCAAACGGCTCCCGGGTCCCCTCCGTTTCTCTCAAATGGACGGTAGTGACTTTAAAAAGGGGCCCGTCACTCACCGTACCACTGAGGTGGTCATGGCTGTGGGGGAACATTGGGAACGACTGTACTTTACCATCGCCCCCATAGTGGCACCCGTAGTTTTGGGGATGAATTGGTTGCGGGGACACAACCCCTCCATTAACTGGGTCAAACGGACACTCACTTTCCCCGAGGACCCCTGCGGAATGCACGACAAGGACCGAGTTCTGTGCACCCCGGCCGCCGCGCTGGTGGGTTCCCCTGGGTCCGTCCCCACAACACCCCATCTCCCCTCGGAATATTCCCAGTTCGCGGATGTGTTTGATGTGAGGGAATGTGATGAACTGCCCCCACACCGAGAAACTGATTGCGCTATTGAGATCGTGGGAGATGGCAAGTTGTCTAAAGGGAAAGTTTACCCCATGAGCCCAAATGAAAAACCTGTGTTGCGGGACTATTTAGACACTAACCTAGCGAGGGGCTTCATACGTCCCTCCAAAGCTCCGTACTCCGCCCCCGCCTTTTTTGTCAAAAAGAAAACGGGTGACTTGAGACTGTGTATCGACTTTCGTAGACTGAACGCAGTCACTCAGTCTAACGCTTACCCCCTCCCTCTCATTCCAGACCTTCTAGCACAACTGAAGGAGGGCCGAATTTTCACCAAACTGGACTTGGTGGAAGCCTATCACCACATCCGCATTAAGGAGGGGGATGAGCCCAAGACGGCTTTTTCGAGTTGTTTTGGCATGTTTGAGTACCTAGTAATGCCGTTCGGACTTTCAGGGGCTCCGAGTGTATTCATGCAATTAATTAATGAAGTGTTACATGATTTGTTGTTTCGGGGGGTGGTAGTATTTCTGGATGATATCCTCATTTATTCTGAAACCATGGAAGAGCATGTCCGACTGGTGCGCGAAATCCTCCAGCGGCTGCGGGACCACAAATTGTATGCGAAAGTGTCTAAATGTGAATTCCACCAGCCTTCAATCACCTTCCTGGGTTATGTAATTTCCCACCAGGGGTTAGAGATGGATCCCGAAAAGGTTCAGGCCGTGCGGGATTGGGATCCTCCCACCACCTGCCGCCAACTACAACAGTTTTTGGGGTTTGCCAACTTTTACCGCAACTTCATTCCCAATTTCGCACAGGTGGCTCTCCCCCTCACTTCCCTTTTGCGCACCAAGGGGAAGGGGGCGAACGCCGCGCTACCCTCGGCCCGTTTGCAATGGTCACTGTCCTGCCAGCAGGCGTTCGAGGAGCTTAAAGTGCTCTTCTCGTCCGAGCCGGTACTGGCCCACCCAGACTGCACTAAACCTTTCGTGGTCCAGGTGGACGCCTCGGACGTAGCCATGGGGGGAGCTCTCCTGCAGAGAGACGACAGTGGGGTGTTGAAACCATGCGCCTACTTCTCCAAAAAGTTCTCCCAGTCGGAAATCAACTGGGCTATTTGGGAGAAGGAGGCGGCGGCGGTTAAACATGCCCTTACCATCTGGAGACATTTTTTGGAAGGGGCGGAATTTCCGTTTGAGGTGTGTACCGACCACAAGAATTTAGAGGCTCTCAAGGGAGCTAGAAAGCTCAACGCTAAACAGATTCGTTGGGCTCAGTTTTTCGCCATGTTTCGTTTCACCCTCAAACATGTCCCCGGGAAGGAAAATGCTCTGGCCGATGCCCTGTCCCGACTCCCCCAATACCGCAATGATTTCGACCGTCCTGTGGACTCCCTGTTCACCCCCGAGCAACGGGGGGAAGTCTCTGGTCTAGCCGTCACCACTCGATCCCAAGCCCGCCAACCGAGTCACCCCATGCTCAAAGGGGTCCCGGAAGCTTTTCAGCAAAAGCTCCGAGACGCATCTCTGCAGGAGGCGGAGCAACAAATACTTCCCGCCGGTATGGAACAGCGGGACTCATGCTGGGTGCGGGGTGGAAAACTTTATGTTCCAACACCCCTCCGCAAGGAGGTCTTGGGACTAGTCCACGGGGCCAAACTTGCTGGGCATTTTGGATTTGTAAAAACCCTACACCTGGTAAGGCGGCAATTTTGGTGGCCCAGCATGAGAGCCGATGTGGAACTGTACGTGCGCAGCTGCCCCATCTTCGCCACAGCAAAGAAAAGGATGGGAAAACCCCCGGGGCTTCTGAAACCCTTAGAAACACCCACCCGACCGTGGGAGGTGATCGCCATGGACTTTATTACCGATCTACCCCCCAGCCGGGGTAAGACAGTCCTATGGGTGATCACAGACCTTTTTTCTAAACAGGTCCATTTCGTTCCCTGTGCCGGACTCCCCTCGGCCCAGGGTTTGGCTAAACTTTTTATCACACACGTCCTGAGACTTCACTCGATTCCCAGGAAGGTCCTCTCCGACAGGGGGGTCCAGTTTGTCGCCAAGTTCTGGCGGGCCTTCCTAAAACTAATGGGGGTGGAAGAGCAAGGACTCTCCTCAGCTTACCACCCTCAAACCGATGGGCAAACTGAACGAGTCAATGCTGTGGTCGAGTGTTACCTCCGGTGCTATGTCAACTATCACCAGGACGACTGGGTGGATTTACTCCCTTTTGCTGAGTATGCCTACAACAATGCCCCTCACTCCTCCACTGGTTTTAGCCCTTTTCAAGTAGTGTACGGAACGGAATTTGGCCCTTTTGGTTCCACCCCCGTCACTCCTGAACTCGAGGCAATCCCGGAAGCCCAGGAGTGGGTGCAGGTGATTCGATCTACTTGGCCCTGGTTGCAAAAGAACCTAGAACGGGCCAAGCGCAAATACAAGGAACAGGCCGACAAACATCGGTCCCCGGGCTGGGAGCTCAAGGTGGGGGAGCTGGTTTATCTCTCCACCAAAAACCTGCGCTCGCTCCGACCCTGTAAAAAGCTAAACGATCGGTGCGTGGGACCTTTCCCTATTTCCCGGGTAATCAATGAGGTCACAGTGGAGTTGGAGCTGCCTAAAACCCTTCGGGGCGTTCACCCCGTCTTCCATATCAGTCTACTCAAACCTTACGTACCCGCTCCTCAATTCCATTCTCCTCCCAAGCCCGAGGTTCCTACGGTAGTGGGCGGAGACACGCACTTGGAAGTCTCTAAGGTCTTAGACTCCAAATGGAAGAAAGGGAAACTGTTCTATTTTGTCCGATGGAAACATCTGGGGCCTGCACACGATGAATGGGTAGCAGCCCCCCACATGGCGGCCCCCCGTCTCATTCACGAGTTTCACTGCGCCTACCCTGAAAAGCCTCGGCCTCCCGACCTTGCGGGAGGGGGGCCTTAAGGGGGGCAGCATGTGAGAGCCAGGTGTCTCTGACTCCCCTTCCCCTTCTTAGCATTCCCTATCTCTGGTCCTTTGAACTCGTAAAAGCAGTTCACACCTCCCCGTGCCTTCCTGGACCCCGGCGCCTCTTCTGCCTTTCCCAGGTGCCGCTCCTGCCCTCCCCTGTGGCGCATCCTGCTTGCACTCCCTCGGGCCGAATATGGCCTTGAGGGGCTGATACTCCTAACAGTCTCTCTGGGACCTGTTTGATGTTTTGTATTGCACCAATCTATCTTGTAGCTTCCCACGACTGAAGTGTGAACCCCAGTGCCCTGTAGTCAATATATTCTGTAACCCTGATAAGCTAGCTCACTTGCAACTTCAAATCCGTGTCTGTCTTGTACTATCTGAAGTCTTCAATAAATCCTTTGTTTCTGCATCCAAGTCTGAGCAAGTGATTTTGCGAAGTTAGCACAGCTAGGTTGGGACTCTCACAGGGGCTTTTTTTGCCTGCTTTGTTATGTTCTGGTTGGGCGGTTATTAATAGCTTAACTAGGCCTGGCCATTGACTGTTTATGCCATAAATAGTTTGGCAGGGACAGGGCAGGTTGCTTATTGATGGGTAGGTAAGCACCCTGAGTCATCGGGCATGATGGAGGGCTTGTTCTGGACAGACCATCGCTGGCTGGGCCAGAGGGGGCTTCCCAGCCCCCCTCCCCCTCCCCCAGAGCCTGGAGACCCCCTCCGCCCAGCATAGCGCTGGCTGGGCCAGAGGGGGTTTCCCAGCCCCCCAGCCCCTCCCCCAAAGCCTGGAGACCCCCACTGACCAGGGGGGCTTCCCAGCCCCCCACCCCCTCTCCCAGAGCCTGGAGACCCCCTCCTCACAAAGGGGCTTCCCAGCCCCCCCCCACACCCCTCCCGCAGAGCCTGGAGACCCCCTCCGCCCAGGGGAGCTTCCCAGCCCCCACACCCCCTCCCCCAAAGCCTGGAGACCCCCTCCACCCAGGGGGGCTTCCCAGCCCCCCCAGCCCCCTCCCCCAGAGCCTGGAGACCCCTAAAACCAAGGGGGCTTCCCAACCCCGCCAGCCCTTCCCCCAGAGCCTGGAGACCCCCTCCACCACCCACCACCCTCCCCCAGAACCTGGAGACCCCCACCGCAGAGCCTAGTGCTGGCTGGGCCAGAGGGGGCTTCCCAGCCTACCCACCCCCTCCCCCAGTCTGGAGACCCGCTCTCCCCAGCCTAGCGCTGGCTGGGCCAGAAAAGGCTTCCCAGCCCACACACCCCCTTGCCCAGAGCCTGGAGACCCCCTCCGCCCAGGGGGGCTTCCTAGCCCCCCAACCCCCACCCCAGAGGCTGGAGACTCCCTCCGCCCAGGGGGGCTTCCCAGCCCCACCAACACCCAACCCCAGAGCCTGGAGACCCCCTTCGCCCAGGGGGGCTTCCCAGCCCCCCAACCCCAAAGCCTGGGGACCCCCTCCGCCCAGCCTAGCGCTGGCTGGGCCAGAAGGGGCTTCCCCCAGAGCCTGGAGACCCCCTCCGCCCAGCCTAGCGCTGGCTGGGCCAGAGGGGGCTTCCCAGTCGCCACACCCCCCTTTCCCAGAGCCTGGAGACCCCCTCCGCCCAGCCTAGCGCTGGCTGGGCCAGAGGGGGCTTCCCAGCCCCCCATCCCCCTCCACCAGAGCCTGGAGACCCCCTCCGCCCAGCATAGCGCTGGCTGGGCCAGAGGGGGTTTCCCAGCCCCCCAGCCCCTCCTCCAAAGCCTGGAGACCCCCACTGCCCAGGGGGGGATTCCCAGCCCCCCACCCCCCTCTCCCAGAGCCTGGAAACACCCTCCGCACAAACGGGCTTCCCAACCCCCCCACACCCCTCCCCCAGAGCCTGGAGACGCCCTCTGCCCAGGGGAGCTTCCCAGCCCCCACACCCTTTCCCCCAAAGCCTGGAGACCCCCTCCACCCAGGGGGGCTTCCCAGCCCCACCAACACCCAACCCCAGAGCCTGGAGACCCCCTTCGCCCAGGGGGGCTTCCCAGCCTCCCAACCCCAAAGCCTGGGGACCCCCTCTGCCCAGCCTAGCGCTGGCTGGGCCAGAAAGGGGCTTCCCCCAGAGCCTGGAGACCCCTTCCGCCCAGCCTAGCGCTGGCTGGGCCAGAGGGGGCTTCCCAGCCGCCACCCCCCCCTTTCCCAGAGCCTGGAGACCCCCACTGCCCAGGGGGGATTCCCAGCCCCCCACCCTCCTCTCCCAGAGCCTGGAGACACCCTCTGCACAAAGGGGCTTCCCAACCCCCCCACACCCCTCCCCCAGAGCCTGGAGACCCCCTCTGCCCAGGGGAGCTTCCCAGCCCCCGCACCCTTTCCCCCAAAGCCTGGAGACCCCCTCCGCCGAGGGGGGCTTCCCAGCCGCCCCAGCCCCCTCCCCAAGAGCCTGGAGACCCCCTCGAACCAGGAGGGCTTCCCAGCCCCGCCAGCCCCTCCCCCAGAGCCTGGAGACCCCCTCCGCCCAGGGGAGCTACCCAGCCCCCCACACCCCTCCCCCAGAGCCTGGAGACCCCCTCCGCTCAGTTGGGCTTCCCAGCCCCCACAACCCCTCCTCCAGAGCCTGGAGACCCCCTCTGCCCAGGGGGGCTTCCCAGCCCCCCACACCCCTCCCCAGAGCCTGGAGATCCCCTCCACCCAGCCTAGCGGTGGCTGGGGCAGAGGGGGCTTCCCAGCCGCCCCA
The DNA here is from genome assembly GCF_029931775.1 of Euleptes europaea. Classification (NCBI taxonomy): domain Eukaryota; kingdom Metazoa; phylum Chordata; class Lepidosauria; order Squamata; family Sphaerodactylidae; genus Euleptes; species Euleptes europaea. The sequence continues at coordinate 34,468,575 of NC_079313.1, read as the reverse complement.
CCGCCTCCCACAGTGCCTGGTGACCCCCTCCGCCCAGCCTAGCGCTAGCTTGGCCAGAGGGGGCTTCCGATCCCCCCTCCCCCTCCCCCAGAGCCTGGAGACCCCCACCGCCCAGGGGGGCTTCCAAGCCCCCACACCCTCCTCTCCCATACCCTGGAGACCCCCTCCATCCAGGGGGGCTTCCCAGCTCCCCCACACCCCTCCCCCAGAGCCTGGAGAACCCCTTAGCCCAGAAGGGCTTCCCAGCCCCCCACACCCTCCTCCAGAGCATGGAGACCCCCTCCGCCCAGCCTAGCGCCGGCTGGGCCAGAGGGGGCTAACCAGCCGCCCCACCCCCATCCCACAGAGCCTGGAGACCCCCTCCGACCAGCCTAGCGCTGGCTGGACCAGAGAGGGCTTGCCAGACCCCCAGACCCGTCCCCAAGAGTCTGGAGACCCCCTCCACCCAGGGGGCTTTCCAGCTCACCCATCCCCCTCCCCCAGAGCCTGATGACCCCCTCCACCCAGCCAAGCGCTGGATGGGCCAGAGGGGTCTTCCCAGCACTCCCACCCCCCTCCTTCAGAGCCTGGAGACCCCCTCCAAACAGGGGGGCTTCCCAGCCCACCCACCCCTCCCCCATAGCCTGGAGACCCCCTCTGCCTAGCCTAGCGCTGGCTGGGAGAGAGGGGGCTTCCCAGCATTTCCACCCCCCTCCCCTAGAGCCTGGAGACCCCCTCCGCCCAGCCTAGCGCTGGCTGGGCCAGAGGGGGCTTCCCAGCCACCCCACCCCCCTTTCCCAGAGCCTGGAGACACCCTGCGCCCAGCCTAGCGCTGGCTGGGCCAGAGGGGCTGCCCAGCCCCCTCCACCCCCCCTCCCCCAGAGGCTGGAGACCCCCTGTGCCCAGGGGGGCTGCCCAGCCCCCTCCACCCCCCTCCCCCAGAGGCTGGAGACCCCCTGGAGAGGGGGCTGCCCAGTCCCTTCCCCCCCCTCCCCCAGAGGCTGGAGACCCCCTGGAGAGGGGGCTGCCCAGCCCCCTCCACCCGCCTCCCCCAGAGGCTGGAGACCCCCTGGAGTGGGGGCTGCCCAGCCCCCTCCACCCCACTCCCCCAGAGGCTGGAGACCCCCTGGGCCCAGCCTAGCGCTGGCTGGGCCAGAGGGGGCTGCCCAGCGCCCTCCACCCCCCTCCCCCAGAGGCTGGAGACCCCCTAGGCCCAGGGGGGCTGCCCAGCCCCCTCCACCCCCCTCCCCCAGAGGCTGGAGACCCCCTGGGCCCAGGGGGGCTGCCCAGCCCCCTCCACCCCCCTCCCCCAGAGGCTGGAGACCCCCTGGGCCCAGGGGGGCTGCCCAGCCCCCTCCACCCCCTCCCTCAGAGGCTGGAGACCCCCTGGGCCCAGGGGGGCTGCCCAGCCTTCTCCACCCCCCTCCCCCAGAGGCTGGAGACCCCCTGGAGAGGGGGCTGCCCAGCACCCTCCACCCCCCGCCCCCAGAGGCGGGAGACCCCGTGGAGAGGGGGCTGCCCAGCCCCCTCCACCCCCCTCCCCCAGAGGCTGGAGACCCCCTGGGCCCAGCCTAGCGCTGGCTGGGCCAGAGGGGGCTGCCCAGCGCCCTCCCCCCCCCTCCCCCAGAGGCTGGAGACCCCCTAGGCCCAGGGGGGCTGCCCAGCCCCCTCCACCCCCCCTCCCCCAAAGGCTGGAGACCCCCCTGGGCCCAGCCTAGCGCTGGCTGGGCCAGAGGGGGCTGCCCAGCCCCCTCCACCCCCCTCCCCCAGAGGCTGGAGACCCCCTGGGCCCAGCCTAGCGCTGGCTGGGCCAGAGGGGGGCTGCCCCAGTCCCCTCCACCCCCCCTCCCCCAGAGGCTGGAGACCCCCTGGAGAGGGGGCTGCCCAGCCCCCTCCACCCCCCTCCCCCAGAGGCTGGAGACCCCCTGGAGAGGGGGCTGCCCAGCCCCCTCCACCCCCCTCCCCCAGAGGCTGGAGACCCCCTGGAGAGGGGGCTGCCCAGCCCCCTCCACCCCCCTCCCCCAGAGGCTGGAGACCCCCTGGGCCCAGCCGGGCCAGAGGGGGCTGCCCAGCCCCCTCCACCCCCCTCCCCCAGAGGCTGGAGACCCCCTGGAGAGGGGGCTGCCCAGCCCCCTTCACCCCCCTCCCGCAGAGGCTGGACACCCCCTGGGCCCAGCCGGGCCAGAGGGGGCTGCCCAGCCCCCTCCACCCCCCTCCCCCAGAGGCTGGAGACCCCCTGGAGAGGGCGCTGCCCAGCCCCCTCCACCCCCCTCCCCCAGAGGCTGGAGACCCCCTGGGCCCAGCCGGGCCAGAGGGGGCTGCCCAGCCCCCTCCACCCCCCTCCCCCAGAGGCTGGAGACCCCCTGGGCCCAGCCGGGCCAGAGGGGGCTGCCCAGCCCCCTCCACCCCCCTCCCCCAGAGGCTGGAGACCCCCTGGGCCCAGCCTAGCGCTGGCTGGGCCAGAGGGGGCTGCCCAGCGCCCTCCACCCCCCTCCCCCAGAGGCTGGAGACCCCCTAGGCCCTGGGGGGCTGCCCAGCCCCCTCCACCCCCCCTCCCCCAAAGGCTGGAGACCCCCTGGGCCCAGCCTAGCGCTGGCTGGGCCAGAGGGGGTTGCCCAGCCCCCTCCACCCCCCTCCCCCAGAGGCTGGAGACCCACTGGAGAGGGGGCTGCCCAGCCCCGTCCACCCCCCTCCCCCAGAGGCTGGAGACCCCCTGGGCCCAGCCTAGCGCTGGCTGGGCCAGAGGGGGTTGCCCAGCCCCCTCCACCCCCCTCCCCCAGAGGCTGGAGACCCCCTGGAGAGGGGGCTGCCCAGCCCCCTCCACCCCCCTCCCCCAGAGGCTGGAGACCCCCTGGAGAGGGGGCTGCCCAGCCCCCTCCACCCCCCTCCCCCAGAGGCTGGAGACCCCCTGGGCCCAGCCGGGCCAGAGGGGGCTGCCCAGCCCCCTCCACTTCCCTCCCCCAGAGACTGGAGACCCCCTGGGCCCAGGGGGGCTGCCCAGCCCCCCTCCACCCCCTCCCTCAGAGGCTGGAGACCCCCTGGGCCCAGGGGGGCTGCCCAGCCTTCTCCACCCCCCTCCCCCAGAGGCTGGAGACCCCCTGGAGAGGGGGCTGCCCAGCGCCCTCCACCCCCCGCCCCCAGAGGCTGGAGACCCCGTGGAGAGGGGGCTGCCCAGCCCCCTCCACCCCCCTCCCCCAGAGGCTGGAGACCCCCTGGGCCCAGCCTAGCGCTGGCTGGGCCAGAGGGGGCTGCCCAGCGCCCTCCCCCCCTCCCCCAGAGGCTGGAGACCCCCCTGGGCCCAGGGGGGCTGCCCAGCCCCCTCCACCCCCCTCCCCCAGAGGCTGGAGACCCCCTGGGCCCAGGGGGGCTGCCCAGCCCCCTCCACCCCCTCCCTCAGAGGCTGGAGACCCCCTGGGCCCAGGGGGGCTGCCCAGCCTTCACCACCCCCCTCCCCCAGAGGCTGGAGACCCCCTGGAGAGGGGGCTGCCCAGCGCCCTCCACCCCCCCGCCCCCAGAGGCTGGA